>NC_059491.1:5695242-7119053 GCF_018139145.2 Gymnogyps californianus | reverse complement strand
GGCCACCGTGCTCAGCTCAGCGGGCGCCGCTCCCCCACCACCCCTGGGCCGCGACCCACCTTCCTCTCTTGGCAGAGTCGGCGGCTTGCCCGGCTCCCGGGGGTTTGGCACCGTGCGGTTGCTCCCGGCAGCTCCCGCACGCCGGGCTGCAGGGACCACGAGCCTGCCTCGTGGAGCCACCTCCTCCTCCTCCTCCCTACGACGCCGCCAGGCGACCGCTCCCGCCTGCCCAGAGCCCCTCGGCGTCCACGCTCCAGCCCCGGCCAGGCGCCTGCGCTCGGCCGAGAGCTCCAGGCTGCGTCTCTGCTTACCGAGCCTGCTCACGGACCCCGGCAGGGACACCCCGCCTGCGACCGCGTCGCCATCCCGTCCGGCCTCCCGCCAACCGCCCTGCCTGCGCGCAGCCGGCGGCTCGCCCTGCCTGCTGCACCGTGGGCTGTGCCGGTGGCACGCCGCCCTCTGCCTCGGAGCCTTCCGGCACCGCACAGCGGGCTCTCGCTGGGGAGCCGGCACGGACCCACGCTTCATCCGGCTCCATGGCGTGGGCAGCTGCTCTCCCCGCGGTGCCGCTGCAACGCTACCGTCACCTCGCCCCGCTGCCCTTCCTGGCCACAAGTGCAGGCACCAGATCAAGGCCCTGCAGCCCAGCGCCGTGCGGAAGCTGGCAAGCAGCTATCCGGCTGCACCCATCGAGACCGGGAGGGGGTTTTTTTTTTTGTGGTTTGTCTTTTCCGCGCCTGCAGGCGCTGCAGCAGCCATGCAGAGCGCCGGGCTCACCACGCTCGCCGCGCTGCAGGTCCGTGACTCATTGGTACCTTCTCTGCTGCGGTCTGCTCTGTCCGTGTCGCAAGTGGCACCTTCCTGCTCTCCCACGCTGCCGGGGGCCCCGACGCAGGGCTGGCTCCGCACCGGGGCCCCGCTCCCCTCCGCCTGCTGCCGTCACCCCGGGAGCCGGGTTGGGGGAGCGGACCCCACGCGCTTTCCGCCTCTGAGCCCCCTCTCGGAGCATCCCCCCGAGAGTTTCTCCGCGAGGGGCAAGCCGGCTAGCACGGCCCTGCCGCCTCGTCCCGTGCAAGCCATCCCCCAACTACAGGGCGCTTCCTCGCTCTCGCTCCCCTGCTCTCCGATCTTCAGAGACGCGGGCATCCCCTCTGCTTCTCCCGGGGAAGCTCCCAAAGGGCAACGTCTCCCCCGTAGAGAGCAAAACCCCTTCCGCGCCTTGCTTTACCCGGTACGGCCCGATCGTCCCACCACGAGGACAGCGGCGGTGGCCGCGAGGGCAGCGTGGCAGGGCTTGGCTTGACACCATCCTTTCCCAGGGAAGGCCCCCCCCGGCTCCCAAACCCCCGGGGGCCGCCCCGCCGCCGGGCGCGCAGCCCCGGCGCTGCTCCTTTCGCTGCAGCGAGACGCTGCAGGCGTCAGAGCAAACACGTCTGCTTCGCACGCCCGGCTCCCTCGTCTGCGCAGCGCCGGCCAGACTCCCACCACCCGCCACTTCCCCCCCCCGCCGCCCACCGCCATCTGCACCGCGGCCGGAGCGCCCACGGCCGCCCATCACCGCCGGCGCCAGGAGCGGGCCGCTCCGGCTGCCGCTCTGCCCCCAGGGACCCCAAGCACGGTGTCCCGCGTGTGTCGTGTGTGTGTCGTCCCCCCCCCCCCACCGCAGGCTCCCTTCTGCTGCAGTCCAAGAGACTGCCAACAGCGACCCGCACGTCTCGCACGCTGCCACGTCCAGGTGGCGGGGCGACAGCCCTCCGGGAAGAAGCGGGGAACAGGGGAGGGGGGGGCTCCTCGCACTGCCAGGGATGCCGGGGGGGCATGCCTGCGCACCCTAAACAGCCCCCTCAGCCCCGTGCTTCGGGGCACGCTGCCTCCATCCCCTCCGCCGTCTCCAGCGCTCGGCCGTGCCCGAGCGAGACCGCGCAGCACGCTTACGCGGCTTTCCGCCCCCCACCTCCCGGGGCCGGCCGGGGCGAGGGGCAGCAGCACGCCGCTGCCGTGCCTTCGCCGTCTCCACGCGCCCCGGAGCCACGCTGCCCGCACAAAGCGCCCCGTGCACCGCGGGCTCTGCGAGGATGCTCCGGGCCATCCCGCTCGCCCCCGGCTACTCACGCGCAATCCTGGCGTGACTGCCGTCGGAGCCTCCCCCCCCCATTTCTGTCTCCCCCGGGAAATTTCCAGGGCTCGACGCTTGCTGCCAGCTTCCCCCGCCGGGGCCGAGCTCGCGGAGTCACGCTCCGCCGTGCGCGGTGGCACGCAGCGCGGCCAGGGCTGCCGAGGACACGCCGCCTGCCTTGCCGCTGCAGCCCCGGGGGCTGCACCGCTGGCAGAGCAGCGGGGGCCCCTCGGCACTGCGGCAGAGGGAACGCGGGGGTCCCTCGCAGGATCCTCCAGCCCCCCCCCCCTTCGCCGGCCTCAGCGCAGGGTGCCAGGGTCCCTCCTCCCACGAGACGGCAGGGCAGGGGGTCCCTTCCGCAAGAATTTGGGGGTGCGCAGGAGTCTCTCCCGCCAGGAACTGGGGGGAAGGCGTCCCTGGCATCCCTCCCGCAAAGAGTTAGGGGTGTCCCAGGCATCCCGCCTGCAAACAGCTGGGGCGGGGGGGGGGGGAGCCTCCTGCAAGGAGCCGGGGGGGCCCTCCTGCAAGGGGCTGGGGGGGCCCTCCTGCGAGCAATGGGGCGGGGGGCGCCGGGGCATCTCTCCCGCCAGGAGCCGGGGGTCCCCCGGCCGGGACCCGGTGATGCCACCCGCGGGGTCCCCGTCGTCGTCGTCGTGTCCCCCGTCTCCCCCCCTCCCCGCCGGCACTCACTGTCGGAAGAGCCGCTCCATGTCGCGGAGCTGCCGCCGGGAGAACTCGCGGAACTCCCCGGCGGGGCTGAAGACGCGGCGGCCGCCCCCGGGCGAGCCCTCGCTCCCCACCCGCCCCGCCGGGCTGCCCGGTCCCGGTCCCGGTCCCGGCTCCGGGCCCCGGCCCCGCCGCCCCGCCAGCTCCTCCGCCGCCGCCGCCGCCGCCATGGTGCCCGGATGGCCGCGCCGCTCCGCCCCGCTCCGCCCCGCCGGCGGGGGCGGCCCCGGGGGCCGGGCTGCAGCCCCCGCCTCCCCTCCCCTCCCCTCCCCGGCGGGGCTGCCCCTGCCCCGGCCCCGCTCACCCCGGCCCCGCCGGGGGCTGCCGGGGACCGGGGAGGGGGGGAGCTCCGGCTGCCACCGCCGCCCTCCATCCGCCCCTCACCGTCGCCCCGGCCTGCCCCACCGGCCGGCGGCGGCCGTCACCGGCTGGGACCGCGCTCTGCGGTACCGGCGGGATGGTCGCCCAGGGATGCAGGTGCGATGCCCTCGGCTCGAGGGAGGGGAAGCGGCTTCTGCAGCCCCAGGTGCGCCCATGGGCACCTGCGCTCCTGCCAGCTCCATCCATCAGCTCTCGGGGCTTTGGCAAGGGTGGGATCGAGAGGACACACGCCAACGTAGCCCAGCCTGACACCACCGGATACGCCCGCAGAAGATGCCCACCGCACGGACGGACAGGCTCACGCAGCACAGCGTTCGACCTACGCCTTGCTCCAAAATATGCCCGGGCCGGCACGCAGACGGAAGCCCACCGCGCGTCTAGGGGGACAAGCGGGACGCGTCGAGAACCAGAGCCCTGTGGCGGTGCCGCCGACCGTGCGGGCCGCACCAGAAATCAGGCATCGGCCATCGCACGCCCCTGGGTGCCTGCCGGCCCCGGGGAGGCTCTGCCTGGCAGCACACCCGCAAGCCCACACGGTCCCTACGTCAGAAAGCCGCAGCCCCTCTGTGCTGCTTTCAGACCTTTTTGTCCTATCAAAAAAAAAAAAAAAAAAAAAAAAAAAAATCCCCAAAAACCCACCCCACAAACCCACCGGGGTTTTGCTCACGTCCACATTATCCTCAGCTGAAAAGATCTGCCGAGGACTCGGCCCAGGCCGCTCCGAGCGACGCAAAGGCGGAGGGGCCACAGGAGCGACGTGCGCGGGAGCTGCCCGTTGCCCGCAGAGAGACACACCCCCCCCCCCCCAAAAACACCACTGCTCCCCAGAAACCAGGGTCTGCTCTCACCCTCGCTACCAGCTGTAGCGGCAGCGGGGCCGCGTCGACGGCAACGGCGGGCGGGCAGGCGAGCCCGTGTCATCGCCCGTCCCAACCGACCGGGACCACGCCGGCGTCTCCCCGGGCTCATTCTCACACTGCTGCTGGGACATACCAGCGTGGCCGACGCGGCTCCTCTTCTTCCCGTTACCACGTGGCAGCTCGCCGCAGCTCCCGTCGGCACCATGCTCTGGCGTTCCCGGGGTGCTACGTTTCCGTACCGCGTCCTGCCTTCTGCTCCGACTCCCCCGTGACACTACAGGCGCTGGAGGCCGCGGGAGGTGCAAGCGCCGGGGACGATCCAAGCCGTGCAGGCTTCACATGCTCGAGGCCGCTTCCGCAGGGACAGGGCAGAGCCCACGCAAGTGACTTCACAACACGTGTACCGTATACGCTGGGCTCTATTCACACACACACGTATATATACATACGCACGCACACACGTGCACGCTGGGCTGTATCCACCCAACCTTTTCTATCGCCGTAAACCCCGCCACACGGTACAGGACACCTACCGCGGGGAACAGAAGGTCCTACGCGCCATACAGTCGCACCAGCGCGCCCGGGAGCTACAGGATACCGACGGGGGTTCCTCAAAAGGCATCCCCGCCTCGTTCCACGTCCGACATTACGGAGTCCACAGCGCGACGACCCGTTCCTGCCACGGACCTTCGCCTACCAAAGGCCCGTGCGGCGCCTCTCCTACGCGCTTCCCATCTTGACGGCTTCTGCCCTGCGCTCCTCGGCCTTCAGCTTCCCCGAGCAGACAGGCTTCTTGGCTCCAGGCTGCAGAACAGAGAGACGCGCCGAACGCCACGTGCGCCCGTGAGAGCTCGGCACGGCCTTCGCAGCGCCCGCGGGTCACGCATGACCTTCCCTTCCCCATCGCCCGCCACCTTTGGCAGCGGGATGCCGCCATGCGGCCGAGCCCAGCTGAGCGGCAGGGCCCCGGGGAGCCCAGCCTCTTGGGACGGTCAGACGGGCAGCTAAGTCCCGAGTCCCTGACCGATGGAGCTGGCCGTGGCGTAAAGCGCAGGAGCTGGGTATCGCACGGAGCTCCCAGCTCTGCGCCGGGCGTCTGCCCCACCGCCGCCGCCGCCGCCGAAGGGCACGGCCACCCGCAGTACCCGACAACCAGAAAACCGCGCCAGGCCCACCGCGCGTTCCTAACCGATGCCAAAAGCTAGGTAAGTGCCTTACACGGGGCTCGCAGCTTCTGCCGAGCCTCCACGCTGGGCTGCTTCGCCTCTCCGGCTGCAGCAAGCGTGCACGAGGCGCGTCCCCAGAGCCCACGAGGCTCCTGCAACTTTCCGCCCGCTGGTGCCCCGGGGGTCTCTCACCACAACCCCTGCTCTCCCCTTGACCCAACGCCTCCTGAGCGGTCGCCTCAGAGAGCGCAACATCACGCGCGGCAGACCGCTCGCTTGCTCGCCTCGCCTCCGCGGCGTGCAACCAAGCGACCGGAGAGCGTCGTGCCTTCCCCCAACTCTGCCTTCTGGAGAACGGGCACAGCCTGGAGGCTCCTTCGCCTGGTCCTCCGCAAGGCTCTGGCTACCACCGGCAGTCACCTTCCTTCCACTTGCGGGACTCGCCTCGGGCGTCGCACCAACAGCCGAGCGTTCAGGCTGTGCCGCGCATCCCCCGTGCCTTCCTATGTCACCGGGGCAGCCGCCGCTTGAGGCGCCTCGCTGAACGCGGAGGCGCCTGCTGACCGCCGTGGCCTGCCTTGGAACGCTCGGGCGCGGGGACGCCCGGCTCCCGGCACTCCGGGCGTCCTCGCCGGCCCGCTCCCGCGTTCTCACCTTGCGCGGTTTGGCTGCTCGCAGCAGCCTCTTCTCCTGGTTCAGCTGGAGCTGCGTCCTCTCCAGAGCCTCCTTCAGCAGAGCCTTCTCTTCCGCCTCCCTGGAGGCTTCATCTTCTAGTTTGGACACCTCCTCCTGGCACCTTCGCAGGGATGCTTGGTTCAGCCTGTACGAAACAGGAGCAGGGGGGGCCGTCACCCACATCGACCCCCCGACCCCCAGCTGGGCGCTCTGCCCGGGAGAGACGGCTTTCCAGCACAACCGTAGCGCACTTGCTTGCGTCCCTCCTAAGACGCTCCCTCCCCCTCCCCGGGGTGACACGGAAGGGCATCAGAGCGGCTAACACCTCGCGAGGACCCGCACGCGTTTCAGCCAGCGTTTTCCCTGCTCCAATTCCTTACACCGTGGAAAAAGCCCTCTCCTCCCGCCTTTGCCGAGACGGAGAGGCCGCCTCTTCGAGGCCTCCCCCTCCGGCTCCCCCCCGCCGCGGCGATGGCCACGATCCCTTCTGTTCAGCGTACGAGCCCGGAGAGGGACTCTGGGTGGCCACGTCAGCACTGCCGGCTTGGAGATCGCTATCGGACCGCTCGCCTCCTTTGCAAACGGTGGCACGCTTACACCGGCCCCGAAATCTCTTGCCTCACCGCTTTTTCCGGTGCTGCGGGCAACGCGGCTTCCGCATTTGCGCGGCGAGCGGCAGCGGGGCTCGCAGGAGCGCGCCCGCGGGTTCCTCCCCGCTCCCTCACGCGTCACCTTGCGCGGCAGCTCGCGGAGCGGCAGCGTCGCCTTCGGTCCGGCCAGCCCTCCCCATCGGCTCCCGCGCCTGCCTTGGTCCCGCCGACACTGTCCCTCCAGCCCAGCCGCTGCCGTCCCAGGGGTCCGGCCACCCCGGACCCGGGAGGCTGCCCAAGTTTCCCCGACTCTGACACTGCTCAGCTGCGTAGGGCCCCGCACGGCACCACTGCAGAGAACCGAGAGGCCAGTTCTCGGCTGCGCCCGACCCTTACTTTCCGACACCGTGGCCACGACGCGACCGGTCCCAGGCGGCCGCGCCAGCTGGCAAGGGGCCGCTCCGCTCCCTTCCCCGACCTTCCCCGTCACTCGGCGTCCCGGGGCTCGGTCTCACTCGGACCCGTGGCCGCTGACGGCCACCTTGCCTTTCGGTACCTGAGCTGCTCCACGCTGGCCTCGTAATCTTTCAGCATTTCTTCTTTTCTCTCCAGGCGACTCTGGAGGGTCCTGATCTTCTCGTACAGCAGCTCCAGGTCCTTCCGTCTCCGCAGGCCCGCTTTTTCCCTCTCCTCCGGAGGCAGGTACTTCAGAGACTGCATTCCTGACAGCTCCTTCACCTTCATCAGCCTTCCCAGAGCACCAATGACGTCCAGGTACTGCGCAAAGAAGAGGGAATGCCTTATTTCCCAGGCCGGCCGCTTCCTCTGCCCCGTAACGTCACACCGCTCAGCCACCCGCTTCCATTCGGCTCTGCTGAGGAGCTGAAACCGTCACGCGGAAACCGCCGCGTGCCTTCCCCCTTGTTTGCTTTCCACGCGGGCTCTCCCCGGGCGAGCTTTTCGAGCGCTCCCTAAAAATACGGCCGGCCGTGCTTCACTCGGGCTGCACGCGTAGAGGCACTCGGAGAGGCGACGCACCGCACCGGCGCGCAACCCGAGCTCCAGACCAGCCCCTTCCGCACCTGGCGTTCCGTTCCCAGCCGCCCGACTCTTTGGGCTCCCTTTTTTTTCCCTTTGTCCGCTCTTTTTGGAGGGAAGAGCCCCACGTTCGCGACCCACCCGCTGCGCTACCGACCGACGCCTCCTCTGGCAGCCGCCTCCCTCCCCCCGCAGCCTCTCTCGCATCAACTTAGCGGGCGCCTACGTTGGCGAAGGTCTCTCTTCCTCCCCGACCCTACCTCTCTCCTCGAGGACCAGCCCTGACTGCCCAAGAGAACGCCCCCCAAAGACCTCAGGCGGGAAGGCAAGAAGGATGCACCCCACTGCACGTTCTGGGGTCCCGAGACGTCCCGGCAGACGCCCGGCGCGCCCCGGGGTCCCGCAATAGGCAGTGCATCCTCGACCACGTTCCTGCGGAGCCCTGGTGCCAAGCGCTTCCTTCTGAAACGCGCCCAAAACCAATCCACCCTCTACGAGCGCCGGGTACCGGTTCCGCACCTCTATCGCTGACGTACCATCTGCTCGCCGAGGTCTGGCGCGTCAGCCATCGCCGAGCTCGCCGCCCCGTCCGAGCCGTTAGGAACGTGGCCAGGAACCTGCACAGACAGGGAAAGACAAACGGCACCCGCAGACCGCCCTGGCTTTGGGTCGAGCTGCCTCCAGCCTCCCCCTTCCGCCGCACGGGGAAAACCGCCCCGGCAACGCCGCCGTCCAAAGCCTCCCCCCCCAGCCTCCCTGGCTCAGCCTGCGGCATCTCCGAGCAGCGGTGCCGGGCAATTTGGTGCTCCTGACAGGAGCTGCGACCCTCTCGGCGAGCGCTGCCTGCCATGAGGCTGCATCTTACGCGCTGCCAGATTTGACATCTCCCCCTCTCCCCGCTGGCTTCTTGCGTAGCGTATCGGAAAGCCTACTTCTCCCTGTCCCCGGGGAACGCGTTTCCAACGAAGCCGCAAGCGCCGCGAGCCACACGCTGCCTTGCTCACCTTGCCGGCCTTCAGTTTCGTGCCCGACACGGGAGCAGGTTCCTTCTCGAGACCTCTTTGCCGGACCGTTTCCTCTGGTAAGTCTTTCGGCAGGACCACCAGCGCCTCCGAACCCTTC
Organism: Gymnogyps californianus; assembly: GCF_018139145.2. Lineage (NCBI taxonomy): Eukaryota > Metazoa > Chordata > Aves > Accipitriformes > Cathartidae > Gymnogyps > Gymnogyps californianus. The sequence goes on along the minus strand of NC_059491.1, from coordinate 7,110,379 downwards.
TTCGTGGCAGCTGGAGGCAAACACACACCCACCGAGTTGTTCCGCTCTCCGTGTGACGCGCCGTGGCTTCGTTCCTCCGCCACTTTGAGGCTCGCCCCGTTTCCCCTTCGGGAGACCGTGCGCCGAGAGACGCCCAGGCTAGGGAGCAACGCCTGCGCCAGCCTTCCCTGCGCACACCGCTATCCCGGCGTCGCTTTCTCCGCCTAAGTCGGACGCAACCCCGTCGTTCAGACGGCGAGGCTGAGATTGCCCCGCCAACTGCTCCTCTGCCGGTAGCTTCTAACAGAAATGGCGCCGCTTTTCCAGACCGCTCTCGGTACAGGGATAACCCACGATGGAAAGGCACCGAAAGTGAACGGGTTAGCTAGGGCGAGCAGGCGATTCTCGCAAGGTACTGTGCGCTTGCAAGGCTCGGCAAGACCGCAGCACCCAGGGCTCGCTTCCGTCAGGTGCCTTGAGCGCAGGAGCAATCGTGCACGGAGCCGGCCGTGTGCTCGCGTTGGGCTCCGACTGGATGGCACCTACCGCCGCGCAACCCTTCGCCAGGTAGCCTCTCTCTGCTGACTCCCGCAAACGCCACCTCCTCACGCGCGTACGCTGACCGACGCTCGACGCCGGCGACTGACGCCGAGCGCCTTTCTAAAGCCCGTAGCCGCGCTGCGCGTTCTTCAGAGCGGTTTTCCTACCGCCTGCGTGCACCACCGTGCCCGCACGGCAGAGCGGACTTGGCAAGGGAAGAGCCTGAGCCCGTTGCAGGCGAAGGGCACGAGCCCCTAGCGTTACGTGCTCCGCCGGCACAGGCGCCGGGGTCCGCCAAAGGCAAAGGGACCTTCCCTTTATAGGGACAGCCGCGCTTACCTGAGGACTGCCTCTTCTCCAGCGCCTTTACTCTCTCCCGGAGCTCGGCCAAGCCTTCTTTTTGGCGCCGGATCGTTTCCTCGTGCCGCAGGCCTCGGCATTTCGCGCCGAGGTCGGCCAAGTCCAACGCCGGCTCCTGGAAGAAGCGGCCCAGCCGGGTCGCGCCCAGACCGCATCTGGCTCCACGCGAGCTCAGCTTCAGCCTGGCTTAACCGCAGCCTTGCCGACAGGCGCTGCCGATGCCCTCGGCACGTGCCGAGAACCAAGCCCACGGAACGTCTCACCCCACGGCCTCTCCGTGGGTTCGTGGGGTAGAAGAGCGGCATCAGAGACCCCTTTCAGGCTCCGCCGTCCCACCCGTGCCCCGGTGAGGACATAAGCCCGGCCAAATGCTCCAGAGAGCTGGGAGAGGGGCGGCGTGTGCCTCTGAACGGCCACGTCGGCTTTTTTCTCCGGCACTTTGTGCTACCGCCGAGCATTTGCCGCTACACTCGGTGGCCTGCCTTTACCTGTGGCCTCCTGCACTATTCTCTTTTGAACCGTGCCCGTGCACACGGGCCCTCGCGTTTCCCTATTCCAGCCCCATCCGGCTTGCTGCGTTAAGACGAACGTCCAAAAATCCGCGACGGGCCAGGCCCGTCGTCGCACCCTGCCCGCAGCTAACGGTGGCTGCAAGCTGCCCGCTCGGGGCCGGCCGCCGTCGCCCCCGCGGCCCTGCTCGGCGAGAGGCGGTCGGCTCCCGAACGGCGGCGTCGGCCGGGCTGCTCCTCCAGCGCTCTGCGCTTCCCCTCCTCATCGCTACGTGCGGAACGGGACGGGCGACACCTCCCGCTCGTCATCTGCCTGTGAGTCACCGCTCGGCCCCCACACATCCAGCCTTTGTCGCCGGCACGCTGTCTGCCGCCGTTGCGGTACAGGATGTACAACTTCTCCAGTCCCGCCATCTGCTGCTGCTGCAGCAGCAGCACCCACCTTCGAGTCCTTCCCGTTTCGAGCGCCGGGGACGTCACAAGGGGATTCCGCACAGGAGACCAAAGACCCTTTATTCCTGCCCTGTGCACCTAAGCTACCCCTAACTCCTGCACGTCCAACCCCGTAGATGCTTTTGGGTCGCCAGCGTAGCCAGCAAGGCCGGGAAAAGGCAGGAGCGCTCACAGATCTCGCCGCTGCTCTCCCCTCTGACTGGCAATTATTGCAGCCATCAGTACGCACCATGCTTCACGGCTCCAAAGCGCTGTACAAACGTCAGCTCGTTGGCCAGCAGCGGATGCCCGTGCCAGAGCGCCGCCAGCACGCCTACCCCGGCTCGCCGGTGGCAGCACAGGCAGCCCTCGGCCAGGGAAAGGGCGGCTGGCGCTCCGGCCTTCAGCCAGCATCGAGCAGATGCGAGGCTTGGCCGGGCGTCGCCGGGTCTCCCCACGATGCAGAGAAACCCCGCGTGCGCCATCGCCCTTCTCAGCAGGGCCAGACCTCAGCGGCCTCCATGCGGACTTACCCTCTCGGAGGCTTCGCCCGCCTGCACCGGCGTCCCAGGAGCATCCTTGGGCTTTTCCGCCATTTCTCGGGAGGCATCCGTCAGCGCCTGGCCATGGGCTCGGGCTTGCCTGCGCCAAGAGACGAGGCCCTTGTGGGACACCGTGACGGACGAAGGTCGCCCAAACAGCTGGCGGAGAGGAGCAGCAGCCCGGCCGCCCGCCGGCGACGACCATGGCATGGGTGGGAACGTTCGCTTAGTTCCAAGCGACTCAGACGCGCGTCTGCCGGCGTGAGCTCCGCTAGACCACCCCCCCCTCCCCGTTTCAGTTCCCATGGCGCCTCCGTAGAGACCACGTTGCCGAGCTCAGTTGTGATGCTCTCTCGCGCGCCTTTTACTCCCTGCGAGACGCCTACCTGCCATCGGCCGCTGGGAATCTACAGAGCAGCTTCGGCAAAGCATCGGGTCATGGCGGCACGTACCTTAACTCTTCAGCTGCCACTTCCAGGGCTCGATCCTTCTTCTCCACGAGGCCGGACATCTGCGATAGCTTCTCTCGGAGCAGGTTCAGTTCCGCTCTTGGCGTTTCAGCCGGCTCCGGTTCCGCTCCAGTTCCACCTTCTGCTCCTCGCCCAGCTCCCCTAGGCACGCAACAGCTCCGTGGGTTTCTGGCCGTCGCGTCGCCCAGCGCCGGGGGCATCTGCGGCTCTCGGAGAAACGACGATCACGGACGCGTCCCCTTTTCCCAGCGCACCCTCGAGGGGAGCCGTCAGCAGTAGCGGACCTCGTGCCCGCAGAGCCTCGCCCTGCCCTCCACAGCAGCCCTCGGAGCCCGGGCTGCGCCAACAGACCTTGCTTTACTAAATCAGAAGGCGCAAGGCCAGTCTCTTTGCGTGGCCAGAGATACGCCAGATCCGTCGCTTGCTACGGCAATTTTCCTTCAGATCGGAGAACAACAGGGTTGCCAGCGTTTCCTCACCTGCAGACTTCTCCCTCCTCACGCGTTCCTCGTAGGCTCTGCCCCCACGTTCATGTTGCACCATTACAGGCAGCGAGAGCAAGCCACGCACGTGCCTTAGTTTTCAGGCTCAGGCTCGCTTCTGCCCGCCCTGCCGGGTTCTCCCAGAAAGCCGCCCCCCAAAGCGCAACCGTGCCCACCGAGGAGTCCCAGGCAAGGCTCTGCCGGTCTGCCGGCTTCGGATACCTTAGGCTGCAATCAGCTCACCAGTGGGATTTGGAGACGGATGGCCTCCGGGCCGTCCACCCCATCTCCACCTGCTTACCCTCGCTGCTATCGCTTAGCCAAGGACCGCGAGGAATTCCCCTACCCACCGGGAACGGACCGCCTGCTTTGCCCCGAGCAGGGCAAACGGCTTTGCTTTAGGACAGTGACATCAATTTCCCGCCACCTGCGCGTGCCCGCCGGTACCTACCCCTGTTACCGCTCGGAAGAGGGACGGCAAGACGGAAACCAGGCAGCACGCTTCACCCACCTCTCACGTCCGACATCCTGGCCCTGGTTCCCGCGAGCTCTCTGCTTAGTCCGGCGATGACGGCCTCCTTGGACAGGAGCGCGCTCTGCGCCGCTGCCAGCTCCTCCCTGAATTTCCTGAGGAAGACCGTTGCCGGTCGCACCGTTCACTTGAAAGACTCCTGTCGCGGAGCCCGCACACGCCTTCCCGAGCCGCGTCGCACGATTCACACAGACCCGTTCCTTTTTTGACGGCCGTTCGGCATCGCTTTGATGCCATGTGCCCTTAAGACCGTCTCAGCCTAGCAAAAGGACTCTCTTCGCCGTCACAGACAAGCAGGATCTCAGGCCAAGCTGCAGACGGCCCCTGGGTCTTCCTTAAGCTCTCCTAGCGAGAACGGCTCTTCTCCGAGCCCCGCTGAACAAGACCCCCGTCAGCAAGCGCCGCTTACCTCAGGCAACCGTGCGACTCTGCGGCGGGACAAACCTCCGGCCAAGCTCCCAAGGTCGGCTCGCTGGCATCACCCCGAAATCCTACACAAGGACACAAGAACAACGGCCAATCGCTTCTTCGTTACGCACACACGGTCGGCCCGCTTGCTTCGGCTATGTGCATCCTTTCCTTCACGACAGCTTGGAAGACCCCGGCCCATCGTTTTTTGGGAAACCCGTGTCTCTTAGGGCCCAGTTCCAACAGCGCTTCAGACAGCTTCCATACATCCTTGCTGACTCGGGATCACTTATGCCCGGGGGCAGCCCCGAGCGCTCCAGTCTCATCGACTGAGAGGGCAAAGAGACCCTTCTCCGGCAGGAGAGACCCGTCTCCAACCGTGGCGCGCTACCACCAGTCCCCAAAGCCACGCAACAATATCCTGCGACTCCCTGCGAAACGGCTTCTTCAGGGACCCGCGGAGCTCATCCTGCCTGCAGGCAAACCTCAAACCAGCGCCTTACGCAACGCTCTCCGTAGCAGCCCATGCCCTGTTCCACCTCGAGAGACGTTTCACATTAACCGAGAAGCTTCCCAGTAGAGACTCGTCCCCCGTGACCCTTAGCTACCTTCCATTTTCTCCACGAGCGCCGCACGCTCCTCCTCCAGTGTCTTCTGCTGCTGCTTTGCCTCCAGCAGCCTGTCCTCTAAAGCCACAATTGTCAGAGAATGCTGCTTGCTTTGCTCTTTATACTCCGCGATTTCTTCCTGCCGTTTCTGCCTCTCTAACTCTATCTCCTCCTGAACGGTCTTGAGCCGCTCGTCTCGCCCGAGCACCCGCTGCTGTAACGCCGCCTAGGAAACAAGGCGCGCAATCCCCGTCGGAAGCGTGGCACGTGTTTTCCTTCGGGAGCACGATCGGCATCGTCTCGCCTGGCTAGCGCTCAGAAGGACAGAGGGAAGGGACAGATGTCAGGGACGGGGGGAGGCTGCAGTGCCCTGCCCCCCTCATCGGCAGGGACCGGCAAAGCCTCCTTCCCCGAAACCGCGTCTGCGCCGCGTCCTCTGCCGGCACGCCGGGGCTGTTGGAACTACCTCTCGTGTCGCGGCTTCCTCCAGCTTCTGCACAGCTTCTCTCAGTTTGCAGTCCGTCACCTCCTGCTCCTTTGACTTCCTCGCTATTGCCTACACGAGGAAATCGGCACTACTTGAGAGGTTAGCAAGCTCGCGGGGATCCACCCTCCTCTCCGCAGAGAGGCATCTACGTGTATTTGGCGGGGGGCGGGAGGGGGGGAACCCCACGGTCCGCCGATGGCCCCTGACCAAACGGACCGCCACGCTACAGAGCACTTTCAGATTTCTTTAGTCCGAGCATGAGCAGCGCCCGCTTCGCCTCCCGTGCGTGCCACTGACCTCGGTCACGCTTCTCAGGCGGCCCTCCAGGTCTCGGACCTTCTTCTGTTCTTCCTCCACGGATCGCTCGCACTCCTCCTTCGCCTTGGCGACAGCGCTCGCCAGAATCTGAGAATTGACAGCCCACGGTTTCAGTACCAAAAAAAATCATACCGTTCGGCACAAGACCTCGACTCCAACGAGGACAGCAACCCCGAGGGTCCCTGCTCTGGAGCAGGGGCGCCTTACGGGAGCAAAGCTTGGCAGGACACGAGGCGACTCGATGAGGGAGGGGACGAGAGCGCCTGGGGAAAGGTACAGCAGAGAGACCAAGGAGGTGCCGCGCTCCTGACTGCCTCCTGACAAACCTCGATGCCAGGAAACAACCGTTCCCGAAGCGACGGACGCAGAAGCGTGCTAGAAACCGTCTTACGAGAGCACCACGCTACGCTGCCCCCACCGCGACGCCCAGACGCAGCAAACCACCGATTCGCGCCTTGACTAACGCTACGTCCCGCACCAGCGCCGTCGGCTCGACGCCCGGGGCTTCCCCGGGCCTGCGGGCGACCCGGCGAGAACCCGCCGGGCAGCCGCCCCCCCCGGCTCCAAAGGGGAGATGCTTTTCCAGCCCAAAGAGACCTAAAAGGAGGTCAGCACAGCAAAGGCGGGGAGCAAAAGGCTTGCGAGGAAGCCTACCAGCGCTTGCATTCCCTTGATGACAGACCGCGCCGTGTCTTGCTAAGCTCACGTATCCGGATGATGCTCCGTGCTTTCCGCTTTCTCCCAGGGATCGACCGGCAGCGGCGCAGCCTGCCGTTACCCACAGCTGCTTCCCCCTCCCACCGTGGATACTTTGGGGAGCTAAAATCGGCCACGTCGATAGCGGAGGGTATGCGATACCCAGGCTCTCGGGACCGCACCGCGACAGTTCGGGGCTAGAGCCTTCTTCCTCTCGCTAGGCGACGCTACTGCGGACACCCGGTTTTCCCCGCATAACAGCCCTTCTCCTAACAACCGCCTGGGGCTACCGTACCTCTTTGTTCTCCTTGTCCTTTTCCAACACCGTTTGCTTGATTCGCATCTGTAGGTCTTGCTCGTGTTTCGCTTCCAGCTCCTTCACGTGCTCCCGCAGCAAAGCCGCCTGCGACTCCTGAACCCTCTCTAACTGGGCCTACGGGGAAAGGGCAGACGGCGAGGCATTAAGGGAAGCGTGTCGGCAGCAGGGCCAGAAAGAAACACCCCGCCTACGTTCGCTCGCAAGCTGTTCACAAAGGAGAGACGCTCTCCGTCCTCGCCGCGTTACGGATACGGACGCCGAGGCGCTGGCAGCCGGCTCCGGCTCCTCCATTCCCCTGCATTTACTGCAGGCCCAGGGACCTCCGCTCCCGTACGGGCCCAGTTCGGGTCCCGCACCGGCTCGCTGAGGACTGCCGTCATCTTTCCCGAGACAAAGACCCCCAGTCGACTCAGCTGACGTACTCGCACGTTTCCGTACCTGTAGCATCCGATTCCTCTGTGCGGTTTCCCGAGTGTTTTCCAGCAAACTCCCGAGAGCAGCCAACAGCCCTGCAAAAGCCAACGGAGTCTCGCTGTACGGGCTGCTCGCCCAGCCCACGTACACCACCCGGCGCATCCTCGAGGGCCTGGGGACGCCGCTTGCCTCCCGGCAACGCTCGCTTCGGCCACTGCTGACCTTCAGCCCCGGCCCGCAGCCCCCCCCTCGCCTGAGCCGGGCAGGGGCCGGTTCCCCGCTCCTCCGTAGGCAGCAGGGAGGAGAAGGGCCCGCTGCTAACTTCCCACACGGTCACCCCCCCCGCCGCTCGCTGGGATACCCGGAAAACACACTCAACCTGGGTTTCCCTCCCAGTCAGGGGCAGCGGACGTGCCGGTGTCAGCTGTCGGGGCAGGAGAGACCTGCGGGCAACAGTTCTGCCCGGCACCCGGAGACCCTCGCTAGCCTCTTGTGATGGGATTCCGATTCCGGCTCGGAGATCCCCTCGGGAAAGGCTCCCAGGGGCCAGGCGAGGGTTTCCCTTCTGCATTTACTGGAACCGCGGCACATTCCCACCCCCAGGAGATCGCTGCTCTTGCTGAGACACCGCTGGAAGGCGGCTCGACTGCGCACGCAGCCCAGATGCCTGCTCCCACGCAGAGACTTGTTTTCCTCATCACACCCTGTCACCCGTTTCGCTGCGTCACCCCGTCTCCTCTAAGCCCGACGCTGCCGCGGGAGCCGAGGACGCCTCGTTGCTGCACGACGCTCCCGCTGCCATCGTGACCGCTCTCTGCTGACCACGGCGGCCTCACCGGTGCCGCTCCAGGCCGCTGCTGCCCAGCACCCACCACCTCCCGCACCCCCGTGCAGCGCTGCCATGAGAGCGATGCTCCCCCTCCTCCCACGCCGCTGGCAGAGCCGTGACTCCTCTGCGGTGACGCTCCACAACACGGGACGCCGTGACGCAGACCTCCCGTGTTCTACAGCTGCTGCGTCGCCCACCCACCCACCCTTCACCTCAACTCGTCTTCGGCAGCCTCCACACAGCGCTCGCTCTGCCACGCCGCAACAGAGGCGGCGCAGGAAAGGGAAGGCAAGGTAATTCGTGACCTCGCGACAAGGGGTTCCGATCTCAGCCAGCACCACGGCCACAATCGCGGCCGAGAAGCGCTTCCCATCCGCCGCCAAAGCAAAACCCGCTGTAACTGAATAACCGCCACGTCAGTAGATCGGGTCCACCACAGGTAGGCATCGCATCCCGCAGACAACCCCCCCCGGCCCCTGCCCCGAGTCCTACGGGTGCCACTGGCTACACGGGGCGACCGGCGCCGCAGAGGCAGGGGATAAGAGCACGCACGCTGCCTGAGCGGGTTTCTCAGTTGCCCGAACGGCCTGACGCTGGCACCGACGCGGGGGCCTGGCATCCCCACGCGGTGGCTCACGCCGGACTTCCTCCTCGACGGCTGGCTACCTACGACACCCCACCCGGAGCAGGTTTGTTCCTAGGGACAGCCAGCGAGCGGCACGCGGACCTTTGCCGGAGGCGCGCAGGTCCATCCCCGCGCTGGCCAGGAGCCGCTCCGCGCCCTCCAGCCAGGAGAGGGGGACGCCCGCCATTTCCACCACCGCTGCCCTGATGGCCGAGACAGAGGGATCCAGGCACGCCGCCTCCAGCCTCCCCAGCTCCCCTCGCAGGCTGGCGCTGCTGCACGAGCTCCGCAGGCAAGCCTGGAAAAAACACAACCGGCAAACAAGCTAGCCCCCGCAGTCAGCAGCGGCCTGCTGGGACTCGGCAAACGCCGCCGCCTCTCTGAAAAAGTCCTGCGTAGGACCACGCAAACGCTTTGGTGCAACTCTGCGCTTCACGGGTCGACGTCTGTGGCGGGAACGGCTCCGGGCAGGCCCGGGGGAGGACGCGCTTCTGCGACGCCTCCTGTTTCTTGCCGACCAACGCTTTTTGGGGCTACGCTCGCCTCTCGCGGATCGGGAGGCCTGCGCGGAGGCACACGCCTGCCTTTTCCCCAACCTATCCTTGGGCCAAAACACGGCCCCCGTGCCGCTTATCTCCTGGCTGCCACTTGGTCGTCGGTATTTAAAGGACTGACCTGGAGCTCCCGCAGGGATTTCTTCAACGCCTCGACGTCGGCAGACACCTCCTTTTCCTTCGAGAGCCTGGAGCTTAATTCCTCCTGGAGACGCTTCTCTCTCTCGCCACTTTGTTGGTTCTCGTCAGAGATCTGCCTGACCTTCTCTATCACCTGGCAAAAGCGTGCGAACCAAGAGGAGGATAAGGCGCTATCGTGACACCCTTTTGCAGCCGAGGGACGGCAGATCGTCTCGGCGAGCAACGACTGAGACTTCCTGCAGACGGGTAGCCACGTCAGACTCCCGGGCTTCTCCCTGTTGCAACCCACTGCCTCCGCCCCAGCTTTGGGGGACTAGAAGGGCCGCATCTCCTTCATCGTGGCACGGAGCACTGGCATCACCCTGGCGTAGCTGTGCCACGACTCACGGTCTGGAGATGCCGGGACGCTACCGGCACTACTGTGCACGGAGCAGGTGCCGCGGCCGTTCTGCAGCGGCCGACTCGAGCCACAGCGGGCTTTGGAGGCACCGAGTGTCTCTGCACGCCGGTATCCAGAACTCACCTGCTGCTCTGTTACGGCTTTCCCTGCGACGCCTGCCGCTGCTGCTGCTGCTGGAGAACAGACTCGCATCACTTGGGTTTTGAAGGACTCCAGCTACAACCGCGATCGAGGCAGGAAAACAAAAATCACTGATTGTCGCTACCAGCTCTGCTGGTCTGCTCTACCCAACCCTGCACGCGTCAAGGCAAAGGGCGTCCCGGTGCCCGCCGTGTCCCGCGCCCAGGCCCCGTGCACGCTCCTGCCCTCCCCTCAGCACATCGCTTTAGCTCACGCACCATTTTCACCGCCCAACTTCGCAAGGGTTCCCTGACAGCCCTCCTCTGACCCCGTTGGCTGGCACCCCGCCGGCAGCAAGGCCCTGCCGTCAATCATGTCCCTCACTTTGCCTGCAAGGTGTCATCACCGGTACTGCGCACCGGGGAGGCAAGGACAATGCGACTCCTGAACATCTCCTGCTGCTGCTGCGGAAGGATTACCAGGACAGGGGGCCGGTATACATTGCAAAGGACAGACCGCCTGAGAGAGGCGGTTGCTCCCTCCCACGTTCCAGCGGGCATTTCCCACAGCTGACTCCTGCTTCCTCCTGCGAAACAGCTGGGGCAGGCTGGGGACAGCGGGGGATGCCACCCCCAGTCTCTCTGCAGGAGCTGACAACGACAACCGTTCCCACCAAGGGCAGCGCTTTACACTTCTGTATCACAGCTCGTGCTGGCTCCTCCTGGGGCTCCCGCAAACGGCTGTCCCTGTGCTAACCTACACGGCAGAGCCCAAAGCCTCCGTCCGCCCTTAAAAGCTTGAGGCTGCTCTTTGGCTCCACTCTGTGCAAAACCCGGGGTTTAGTTTCTAAACACAGGAGCAAACTACTCCTTGCTTTCTCTGCCTCTCATTGCCTGGGCTTCCTAACAAATTCACGCTAGCACAACTCTGCGTTGCAGTTTAACAGCGGGGAGGGGGGGGGGCGGAGGGGTGCGTGCCATGACCTCCTTTGCGTGAAGCACGGCTTCATCCCGGTCATCTCGCACGATGTTATTCTGCAAAGGGCCGTCTCTGCCCGGAGCAGCATTGCCTAGGCACGGAGGAGGGTTTGCACAGGGCCCGGACAGCGTGACTACGATTACAGAGAGCGGTAGCGTGCTTCTGCATCCTATTACGCTCGCCGCCTCTTCCACGCCGCCGCCACAACCCCTGTGGGGATAAGCCTATTCCGCTGCACCTGACAACAAGTTAAGCCCCGTGCCAGGCTTCGGTGCTCAGGACTCTGCACTCCCTCTCCTGCGCTCCGGCACGACATCCTTCCCCATGGGGAAAGCCGTACTTTTGCTGCCTACAGCCCAGGCGGCAGGCTGCTCCCATCCCTGCCGCCCGCCTACCTGCTCCTTGGCCTGCCCCACGTCGGCTCGCAGCAGGCGCTCCCTGCGCCCCATCTCCTCCAGCTGCAGAGCTTGCCTGGCGCAGGCTTCTCGCAGCTCCTCCTCAGCCTGCAACGACGGGAGCGTTCGCGTATCAAAGCGATGCCCGAATTTCATGCCGCCGGCACTCCTACCCCGACTCGCCGCCGTTCGCATCCGGCAACTCCAAACGTAGCTTTGAAACGCCAGCAGACAGGCAGCAATCCGCTCGCCGGGGGTGGGTTTCCAGCATCGGACCCTTAGGGCCGCTTGTCGTCTGGGTTTGGTGCCCGCGACATCGTCCCCTCCTTGCCTTTCTACCACACCGCTCGCAGAGGGCTGCCTGCTACCCGAATGCTCTTCTTCCCTCGGGCTCCGTGGCCGAGCTCGGCACGTTTTGACCCCCTGCCCGTACACAGCCTGCGTGCCCGGGGCTTGCCGGCCCTCGTCCCAGGCGGCCGAGGCGCCTGCCGTGTGCTCGCCAGGGCGTGCCTGCCCTCCGCCGCGTACCCTGCTTGGGAAGCCGTACGGTTACCTTGGCTTTCTCGGCCAGCCGCTTTCGGAGGCTCTCCTGCTCGGTGCGGTACTTCTGGACTTCCCCCTGCAGCCCCTCCAGGTCGCGTTCCAGCTCCCCGATGCGCTGCAAGAGTCCCGGGACAGCAGAGGGTCTCACCGGAGGAGCTGCGCCTTGCCTCGCCGGAGGACTTTAACCGACGAGCAACACATTTTCCCCACCCACCCCGTTCCGTTCCCCCTGGCGTGTTCTCCCAACCTCTATTTGCTAAAGCCGTTAGATCGGCTTTCCAGTGGACTTTCAACCTCATTTCTGACAGCATTCTCCCGCATCGCGATGCGGCGTTACGATTTTTACAGGAGTTTACGCTTCTCCGGTTCGTTACGCACGTTAGGTGCCTTCTATTACAGGAGCCGGATTCAAACCAGCTCCCTTAAAACGCCCAGTTAATTATTCTCTCCGTGATGCATTCCTGCCGTCGCTGCTCTCCCGTGTGCTCCGTCCCCCCAAACGACATGAGACTCACCTTTCGGCATGCGATTCCTTCTCGCTCTCCGACGTCGTGCTTCAGTTCCTCTTGAATTCTGGAGCACTAGAACGAAGAGCAACCGGGGAACAAAAAATCATCAGGCCAGGCAGACAGCATCACCTCCGCAGCGAACATCCACGCGTGCTTCAGCGCTACCGCCCAGCTACCTGCTCAGAGCTACCTAACGGCTGGCGGAGCGCCCGCAACGGGGTCAGCAAGGCCCTGAGAGCATCTGCGCCTGGAAACGCTCGCCTTAAAGCCGCGCCTGGCCGAGACAAGGACAAACGTCTGCAGGGAGTACCCGACAGACAGAAAGTCCTCTGGCCTCCAGAACACTATCATAGGGACAGGGCAGGGGAAAGGACGCAGGAAAAAAATATGCTTCTACAAAACATCCACAGGAAGCCGAGCGTGACCATCAACAGATGCTTCCAGGCTAATCGTCGCTGCATCAGACGCCCTTTGCAGCTCTGCGTTTCAGGGGATCGGCGTTTCAGAGACCGACCCCGTTCCGCCTGTCCCCAGCGCCCGGCTGCCTCTCCCGCCAGCCTGCCTGCACCAGCTCCCGCCTCCCTCCGGCTCTTCCTGCATCCACGGAGCGGGGAAAACCGCAGCGGGACGCCCTGGGATGCACCCTTCGCCTCGACACGAGTGCTGTGGGCCACCCAGTGCCACCAGGCACCCAGGCAGGACGCTTCCCCGGGACGCCTGGTCTCCCTCCCGCATGCAGCGGCAGCGGCTCGAGCGCTCGCGCCTAGCCCCTTTCCACCCGCTAAAAAGGGCTGGTCCTCGGCAAAGCCGGGCCCATCGTGAAATCCTTCATTGCCAGAGAGCTGCTTGGGGAGAACGCTTGGCCAGGTACAGGCTGGCAGATGCGGTGACCCATGCCTGCACCCCAGGGGCCCCGCGCATCTTTTCCAGTGCTTTCAATTCACAGTCCCTCGGCTCAAAGCTCCTGGCAGAGTGCTCGTGCAGCCAGCCAACACGCAGCGCCCGCTCCGCGCTTATTATGCGGGCAACGCGGCTCTGCCGGTTGAGGAGGGAGCTGCAGCTCCAGAGAAATGGCCTGCTGCGCTCGCCGCTTTCTTTAAGGGAAAAACCCATCTGGGCTGCAGGGAGCCACTGGAACAGGGGGTTTCCATGGCTCCTCAGGAGGATCTTGGCACGAGCGCTCGGCGCGCGCAAATAGCTACTGCGCTCCCAGAAATCCAGGGCGCGCAGTGCCTGAATGCCGAATGCGGAGGGGGATTCGGCTAGGCGAGGCGAGACCGCTCCGTGGGCATCGCCTGGCACCACCGCAGCCCCCCCGCTGCCACGTCCCAGCAGTACGGCTCTGCGACTCCTATTTGCACGCAGCCCGGACCCTTGGGTTACAACCGCCCCGACACAGAGCCCCGCAAACATAGCTGCTCCGCTCCTTAACACAGCGACAAGCGTCACCCTCCTCATCGCGGTCTCCCACGCCAACCCGTGTGCGAGACGGTACGCTAGTGAGCCTGTCACGAGGGCTGTTAACCTTGGCAGAAACGATTGCTAGCCGATCGTCCTTTTCTCTGCTCTCCTTCTTCAGTTTTTCAACATCTTCCTTGAGCCGCTGGATTTTCTGCTCCTTCCCAGCCATCGCCCTTTGCAGGCTGGTCGCTAGGCCTGTGAAAAACAACCCCGGTGAGAGGCTACCCCAGCGCGTCCCCGCAAAAGCCCCTCTAGCCGCTGGGCTGCCATCCTCCCTCTTGGACAACCGTCGGCCCGGGAAAGCGGATTCGGCTTTCGGCACGCCGTGCTGGACATTGCTCTGTGACGGCATCGCTCACACACTCCCCGGAGGACGAGCAGCTCCTGCGCGTCCCTTTTTGCTGCCTTGCCGCGTCAGATCCACGGCTCTGACGCAGAAACAGAGGTCGGGCGGTTTCTACGAGCCGCTCCAAACCGCTTGTTACCCCGACAGCCTTGCCAATGCTCGCTCGTTACCAAGAGCCGGGCCCAAACCGCTTCGTGCCCCTACGCGGGGCTCCAGGGATGCAATACCTGCAGCCAAAGCGTGGTCCCTCTTCAACTTCTCGCTTTCTTTCCGCAGCCTTCCGATCTCCAGGTCTCTCTCGTAGAGGGAATGGCCAAAAACCTGGCTCGAGCCTTTCTGCAGCTTGCCGATCTGCAAAACACACATTCACCCGCGTCCCTCGCCGGATCGCTTCGCAACTCTATTACAGCCCCCTTCGGAGCGGGAAATCTAGCGCTTTCCGGGCCACGGGCCGATGGGGTTACGCTTTAGCGTCTTCGATACGGGAGGGCAGGAGGCGGCCGCGATCGGCTGGCGAAGACGCCCAGCCGCCGACCCGCGTGCCTCGCCTTGCACCGACACCTCGCGTTGGCCCTTCTCCCACGCTGGAGATGCTCGGGAGGCCTCCGCCGCTGCCTCTCCAGGACGCGTTCTGAGCTCTCGTAAAGCCTGGGTGCGTGCTACTAACGTATCCCTGGAGAAGACAACTACGAGCCCTCTCTCCTCTGCCCAGCCCCTTCTTCTCGCCAGGACGCCAAGGGGCCACCATGCCGCCTTTGGGACGGGTATTCCCCCTGCAAACGCAACCACGCAGCCCGCTCCTGGGGCAAGAGGGGCGAGGGGGAAGCAAGGGCTCCGGCCGCCTGGTCCGAGGTGGTTGTACCTGCCTTTCCCCCGCCAAAGGCTGCTTAGGCTTCTGTTCCCCTCCCTGCTGCGGCATTACAGATCCTACCGTGTACCGGGGAAAGAATTTATTACCGACTTCTTTCAGGGAAACTCCCACACAAAGCAAGCGAACGTGCAAACCAAAACCACCAGAAGAAAAAAACCACCCCCCGCCCCTCGTTTCCCTCGGCGCCAGACACGCGACCTGCTCCTCCTAAAACCTGGCTGTTAAACTCAAAATACATCGGTGTCACAGAGGTATTTGCCCCGCTCGGTGCCTGTTGAAGTGTTCGGTACCTGTTCCCTCAAGGCTTCGATCTCCTCCCTTTTGGCTCCCAGCTCTCGGTCGAAGGCGAGCAGCTTCTGGGACAGCTCTACCTCGTTCCTCGCCGCCGCCTGAGCCAAGGTCTTTGCCATCGCCGCAATCTCCTCCTGCAGATCTCTTATCGCTGCACCTTTCTCCTTTGATTCCGTTTCCAAACCAGAGGGGCGACCGATTTCCTTCTCCAGCCGCAGAAGCTTTGCACCCTGCGGGCAGATGACGGGTGCCGTCTGTCGCTCTTGGGCTACGGGGACGCCGGGCTGCCCGCTCCTGGGGGTACCGACGCCTGGCCATCGACCGCACGGACCCGCTCGCCCCGGCTTCCCGCATCCCGCCCGTGCCCCCAGCAGTCCCCCCATCCACAGCAGCAGACCCCTGTGGCGACAGTCCCCGCACCCTGCCGGGACACGCGGTCCGACACGCAACCGTTCGGCAGGGATCGCCTGCTCTGCCGAGGACCGGGACAGGGACGGCGTCCCTCACGCCTTCCCCAGCATCACCTTCTCCCGCGGGAGGAAATTCGCGTCGTGAGTCCCCGGGGAAGGGGCTCTGCCCACACCGCTCGCACCATCGCCTGAGACGCCGGTCGGGACTGCAAGAAAGCAAACGCCACAGCAACAAACGTCAGCATGAGAACCGGTCGCAGGCAACGGCGACACTTCTTCTTGTGGCGTCCCTCTCGCGCGTCTGAAAACTCCTCTAAGGCGGCAGCAGCTACTTTACGGTCCGTGAGGTCGGTCCGCAACCAGAAGAGAAACCAACTATTTGGCACTAAAAAGACGCTTACCGAGGCAAACAGTCTGCACCGCAGAGAGGAATAATACGCCTCTGGGAACCCAAAAAGCCTCAAAGGCAGCACAGACGCAGCAGAGAGAGGCCCCTCCGACTTTTCAGTGTTGCCCAGCCCCACAGAAAGCAGCTATGCTTTCATGGCTTCCCACGCGTCAATAGCTACGCTCGCTGAGATTAATGCGCGTGGATCCTTTTTGGCTCCGTTTCCCACAAATCAGATCGGGACGCGCTACCTCGGAGCGCGTGCTTCCCTCCCTTTACCTTCGCTGCCGTTCCGAGTTCTGCCCGCGCACGCGTCTTTCAGCGACGCTGCTGGGACCGCACGGTACTGCCGCTGCTCTGGAGCGCCCGCTGTGCTTTGCCACCTCGCGACTGACTTTGCATGGCTCGTGACTGCTCAAACAAGCCAACCCCAAGCCAGGGAAACAACCGGATGGCGGATCGGGCCGTAACAAGCTGCATTCGTGGCCAACGCCTCGTCCTCCAGCTGTACGATTCCCCCAAAGCCTCGCCTCTGCTCCACCGCTATCGCATGCGCTTCTTTTTTGAGGCCTGTCGGCTATGAACCTACTTTAAAGTGCCTGCGCTCGAGGCAGCCAGTTACTGCACTTCACAGGAGGAAAAAACGTCAAACAGGAGACAGGAATGGGTGCATGAGTCACCCGTGCAGATACAGTTAGTCATCGCCCTTCCCGATCGCACGCAAGGAAAAAGGAAGGGGAAACGTCCCTCTTGGCTACGAGGGCAACGGCGTGCCCCTTGGCCCGTCACAGCCCGTTTCTTTACGGACCCAAACGCCTCCGAGGACCACACGCGGTCTCCCGTTAGCTCCGCTGGACAAGGACTCACGCCCAGGCACTGGCAACGCTCGTCGCTTCTCAGCTCGTACCAAAACTGCCTCTGCTCGGGCCGACTCCGCTCGACGCCAAGCCGCTCAGAGAGGACACCAGGCTCCAAACCACCGGGTTTGGCGTTGGGGCGTACCTGGCCTCGCCGCGGAGCTCCTACTGCAAGTGTCCGGCGAGACGGCGGCGGCCACGCTCCTAGCCCTGGCGCTCAGGGGTCGCTTCCGCAGCGGCGGATGGGGCACGTGGCCGGCTGCTCCGGGAGCCCAGCTGCCGGGAGAGTCGGGGGGATGCCGCCACTGCAGCCAGGGGAGGTGGGGACGAGAGGCGGGAGGCAAGGGTTTGGGCTCCGCAACCCCCTGGAGCTGCCCGGTCCACGCTGTGAGGCGTTTCACGGGGGGACAGGACACCTGCGGGGCAAAAAGACCACGCTAGCGGCAAGATCTCAGGAAGGTGTTCAGCCCCTGCCACGCGTGCCTTCTGTCGTACAAAACCCCAGGCACGGATCCAAGCGGAAGCACGTTTTTAGTCCTCTCCCGTTGCCCTGGCCCGAGTACCAGATTTAAGCCAGGAAGCCCAAGCGCTTTGCTGAAAGCAAAAGGAACGATTGGGCCTTGCTGATATCTGAGCTCTTCCCTCTCTCCCTCTAGATTTGACCACCCTAATTCTGCAGGTCGTTCGCAGCGTCGGGAAGCCCTCGTTCCGCCCCTCTCCTGGCTCCCACGCAAGGGGTCCTACCCTGTCGTTTCTCCCATTCACCGCGCTGAACCCAAGCCTCTCGGGGCGCTCCTGGCTTGCCACCGCGTTTATCAGACCTTACGCTGGGCCCGTCAGACGCGTACTTAGGACGCTATCTGCTCTCCTCCTTAGGAGCAGAGCTTTCCAGCACGGTACAGACATGCCACCGTTAAGGTCTCATACGTCGGCTTACGCATAGCCCTCGGTCACGAGGGCTAAGCTCAGCCGAGCTATGCATCCGCCCGCGTGGCCTCGGACCTGGCCCGGACGCAGGACCTCCAACGCCCGGCGCTTATCCTGGCGTCTTCCTGAAAGAGAGCCAGAGGCCCCAGCGCACCTTCCCCGCTACTCCGGCACCTCGCCTTCTTCCCAGAGCGCATCGGAGCCCCGCCGCTTTTGCTAACGATGCTACTCCGGCGCGCTTCCTCACGGCTCCGTTCCCCCATGACATTCCGCCGTCCCTTTCCGGGCACTTGGCCCGAGGCGCTGCAGGGATGAGACTGCTCGCTGGGTCTCGCTCCTCTTTACAACACGTTCCTCTAATACCGCCGAAAAGGAGAGACGCTTCCCTATATTAGATGCCATAAATGCTTCACAGGGTGCAAGGCAGAGGTGATTTACTCTCCGCAGCCCGCAGCGTCAGGCTTCAAAGCTATTCCACCCAAGGAGGACCACAGAGCCCAGAGTGACCAAGAGGCACCCACGGGGCTTCCTCTGCGTCACGGTGCAAAACTGCTTTTCTGGGCGCATCCTGCACGTACATGTTTGCCAATTCAAACGCTCGCTGCTCCAGCGGGAACTAGCTTTACCTAACCAGCACCGGCACCCCGGCCGCTCTGGCTTCGCCGTGCAGCTGAGCGCGTTTTAACTTGCTCCGGGCCAAGCCTTTCTGGACAACTTTGGCTCCAGCGGGTCAGCTTGCTACGCCAGGAATCTGGCTGAGACCCCCAAGCCCTGTATCTGGGTGCACAAACCGGCCAACTCCAAGTAGGTTTTCTTCGTATGCGGGCACTGCTAGGAGACCGGGCCCTGCGACTCCCGCTACCAGCCACGCTACAGGCACAGAGTTCTGCGACTCTGTCACAGTATCCATTTTCTCAGACTCCTCGAGAGCCAAAATAATAACGGCAATCCCAGAACTTCTCAACCCTTAACTGTTTTCTAGCCCAAAGGCTCCACGACCTCCACAGACATCCCTCAGCAGTTCTTCTGGAGACAGGTGACTTCTCACTACATCCGACCGCATTCTCCCCCCGCTTCACCGTTGCTTCGGATTGCTCTTGCAGCCCAAAGTCAGGCGCGACGCCCTGGCCTCGCTGTGCGGAACGCCACCGCGTCTCCAGCTACGCCCGCTGCGGCCAGGCCGAGCACCGGTCAGGGCCGGACCTGTTCCTTTGCTCTAGCTCTGCTCCAAAGCCCGGCTCCTCCGGGAGCAAGCAGCCGCTGAGGAAACCCGCAACGCCCGCCGAGGAGAAGGACCTTTCCCAGCCCGGCCGCTGCTCGGGGCCAGCTCGCTGCTGGGCAGCCCGCCCCGTGCTTTCCCCTTGCCCTGCTGCACTGCCCGACTCCCTTCAGCAGAGGGAGCTCAAGATTTGCAGGTCCCCGTCCCCCCCCATCCCGGCTCCCCCCCGCCAGCTTTTCCCCAGAATCGCCCAGACGAGCCTGGGAGCCTGCTCCTGCTCCCGGGGCCTTCCCTGGGCAGCAGCCCCCCCCCTTCCCTGGGCAGCGGCACCTCATCCACCCTTCCCTGGCCAGGAGCACCCCACCCTTACCTGGGCACCCTTCCCTGGGCAGCAGCCCCCCATCCTTCCCTGGGCACCAGCACCCCATCCACCCTTCCCTGGGCACCCTTCCCTGGCCAGGAGCACCCCACCCTTACCTGGGCACCCTTCCCTGGGCACCAGCCCCCCACCCTTACCTGGGCACCAGCACCCCATCCTTCCCTGGGCACCAGCACCCCACCCTTACCGGGCCACCCTTCCCTGGGCACCCTTCCCTGGGCAGCAGCCCCCCACTCTTCCCTGGGCACCCTTCCCTGGGCAGCAGCCCCCCGCCCTTACCTGGGCACCAGCACCCCATCCTTCCCTGGGCACCCTTCCCTGGGCAGCAGCCCCCCGCCCTTCCCTGGGCAGCAGCACCCCACCCTTCCCTGGGCACCCTTCCCTGGCCAGGAGCACCCCACCCTTACCTGGGCACCCTTCCCTGGGCACCAGCCCCCCACCCTTACCTGGGCACCAGCACCCCATCCTTCCCTGGGCACCAGCACCCCACCCTTACCGGGCCACCCTTCCCTGGGCACCCTTCCCTGGGCAGCAGCCCCCCACTCTTCCCTGGGCACCCTTCCCTGGGCAGCAGCCCCCCGCCCTTACCTGGGCACCAGCACCCCATCCTTCCCTGGGCACCCTTCCCTGGGCAGCAGCCCCCCGCCCTTCCCTGGGCAGCAGCCCCCCGCCCTTCCCTGGGCAGCAGCACCCCACCCTTCCCTGGGCACCCTTCCCTGGCCAGGAGCACCCCACCCTTACCTGGGCACCCTTCCCTGGGCACCAGCCCCCCACCCTTACCTGGGCACCAGCACCCCATCCTTCCCTGGGCACCAGCACCCCACCCTTACCGGGCCACCCTTCCCTGGGCACCCTTCCCTGGGCAGCAGCCCCCCACTCTTCCCTGGGCACCCTTCCCTGGGCAGCAGCCCCCGCCCTTCCCTGGGCAGCAGCACCCCACCCTTCCCTGGGCACTCTTCCCTGGGCAGCAGCCCCCACCCTTACCTGGGCAGCAGCACCCCATCCACCCTTCCCTGGGCACCCTTCCCTGGCCAGGAGCACCCCACCCTTACCTGGGCACCCTTCCCTTGGCAGCAGCCCCCCCCATGCTTCCCTGGGCACCCTTCCCTGGGCAGCAGCCCCCTGCCCTTACCTGGGCACCCTTCCCTGGGCAGCAGCCCCCCGCCCTTACCTGGGCAGCAGCACCCCAACCACCCTTACCTGGGCACCCTTCCCTGGCCAGGAGCACCCCACCCTTACCTGGGCACCCTTCCCTGGGCACACTTCCCTAGGCAGCAGCCCCCCACCCTTCCCTGGGCAGCAGCCCCCCACCCTTCCCTGGGCACTCTTCCCTGGGCAGCAGCCCCCACCCTTCCCTGGGCACCCTTCCCTGCGCAGCAGCCCCCCACCCTTCCCTGGGCACCCTTCCCTGGGCACCAGCACCCCACCCTTACCTGGGCACCCTCCCCTGGGCAGCAGCACCCCATCCTTCCCTGGGCACCAGCACCCCATCCTTCCCTAGGCAGCAGCACCCCACCCTTACCTGAGCAGCCCCATCCACCACCAGCTCGAAGGACGCTCCCCCAGCGCCGAAGCGCAGGATATCCCCCGGACTCACTTTCACGGCCGCGTTTTGGACCTGGCAGCCATTGACAAAGGTGCCGTGGGGAGAGTTGAAGTCCTGAAGGACGAAGCTGTTGTCCGAGGCGGCGAATTCGAGGGCTGCGTGACGATCTCCTACGCCTGCGGACTGGCAGCGGGCAATCAACAGGCAAGCAGGGAACCCGCCAGAAAGCAGCTCAGGCTCGGTTACTGCTTTGCCGAGCCCCCCTCTCCTTGCTGTACGTCTCAGCATAAGCAAGCTGGAGGACCCCAGTGCCTCCTACTCCCTACATCCAAACCACCGTCCGTTTTACGACGGTCGGCTTCCTCGCCCCTACCTGCAGGACGATGTCGGACCCTTCGTGACTGCCTATCGTCGTGGTGTGCGGTTTCAGCCGAAAACATCCCTCCGAACTCTTTAGAAAGGCTCGCATCATCCGGCCCCTTCACCTGCAAGGCTCGCGTTCAAAAAAAAAAAAACAAACCAACTACTCCTTTAACAATCCCCCATCCAACACACGCAACCCAGCTAAGAACGTCTTGACCGACTCGTGCGCTAGAAATTGTACAAAATCAACCCAAACGTGGCTCTGCCCCGGCCGGCAGCTCGGCCGCAGCCTTGCAGTAGCCTTGGTAACCCCGGCCGCGCCGGAGCCTGCTGCTGCCCTCCTGGGTGCGTTTTTCTCTTTGCTTTGGTTTTGTTTTGTTGTTTGTTTTTTTTTTTTCCTTCTCCTTTTCCCAAGCAACTGGCCTGGCAGCACAACACAGCTCCGCGCCGGCCGCAGCTCTCCTTGCCAGCACGTGACGCGCACGGGAACGTTTCCCCGCGTATCAAAAAAAAACACCTCACGGGGGGCCGCACAGCCTGCCAGGGCTGCTGACAAACATTTTTTCCCCCCTCTTTTGCTTATTTTGTATTTAATACCGTACACGCAAGCACAAACAGGTCTTGCAACCTCCGGCAAGCGGATAAACGTCGCCGCCTGGCGATGGGGACGCTGCCACCCGTCAACACACTTCTCCATTGACATGCCTTCGTCCCAGGCTGCC
Organism: Gymnogyps californianus; assembly: GCF_018139145.2. Lineage (NCBI taxonomy): Eukaryota > Metazoa > Chordata > Aves > Accipitriformes > Cathartidae > Gymnogyps > Gymnogyps californianus. Next base: position 7,088,409 of record NC_059491.1, on the reverse strand, counting down.
ACCCACCCTTTTTCAGCCAAAACAGGGAAAAAAACCCCACACTTGCCACCGACAAATTCACCCTTCGGCCAAACTCGCAGGCACATGGACAGCAGGAGCGGGCATTGTGCTGCGAGAGCGGCTACTGCCCCACCGAGCTGCAAGCCACCAGCAAAGCTGTTCGGACGGACAGACGCACGCGAAACCACAGCGCTTCCCCCTGAAAATAAATTGCCCATCTACAAATATCCTGCAAACAAAGGTTTCCTGCTATTCCCAGGGCTGCTCTGATGCTCGGCAGGACCCGAACGCCAACCCCGGACAACGTGGCCACTCTGCTGACCGGGGGCACGGTCAGCTGTGCCGTGGCGATTTGGCACCCCCGGCTCGCCGGACACCGCCGGCACCTGCAAACAACCCTGCAAACAAAACCAGACAGGACAACAGCTAGCAAGTCCTGCAAGATTTTGTCACGCTTCATTTTGAGGCAGAAGCAGGAGATTTTGCCAAGGACCGCTCCTCTGCAAACCAGAGAGTGGTACTTGGGCACGTGCCCCAGTGCCGGCTCCGCCGCTGCCAGCGTCTTCGTCTCTTCCTTCCCTTGCAAGGGCTTTCCCACTGGAACACAGCGGCCGAGGTTTTCCAGCCCCAGTCCAGCGCTGCAGCGATGCTCTTTAAAACTAACGACCACCAGGCTCCCTCGGTCTGTTAATACCGGGTCCGCACATCTCGTGAGTTGCCATCGAACGTGAGTTACCTCCCAGAGACGCCGGCACACACGTGCAATCTCAAACACTGCGTGGGGAAACACATCCTGATTTCTCACCCGTACCAGCGTGCCTTACCTGGGAACACCAGCCGGAGGTCGGGGTTAGGTGCAGCCGCTGTAGGACGTGCATGGAGGAGACGGCTGCGCTCGCTCCCCTGCCTTCTCCATCACACTCGCCTACGGGAATAACCATTCCCTTACAATATATTACAGTGCCACGGGGACACCAGCCACCCTGGGACAGCAACGGACACAGCTTTGGGAGCACTCCCACTTCCCAGCATCCCACGTCTCCCTCTGCTTTCCAAACACCGTCCAAGGACAAGTTCGCAAGTAGCCGGGGATGCTCGTTAGCCATTCGGGCATTTTGGGCATTGCTACTACATTAGTCACAGCCTGTTTCACTGCACTCCCTGCACTCGATGTCATTTTTGCAGCTCTTCTCCTACATGAGACCTTGGCCAAGATGCTGCTTTTGCCAGTCTATTTCATTCAACGGGACTTGCGGGCAAAGCAGCTCGATGAGACTTCGACTCCCAACGGCTCAGACAAGAAGCTGCACTTTCTTAACGCAGATTTTCCAAGACGACTGTTAGGGTTGCGTTTCTTCACCAGGGAGAGAGGACTTCACGCCTTGCCTCCCGCTGCGGTCAGGTTCTTAGGGGTACACGCGCCTGGGAGACCACTTCCAAGGAGCTGCACCACCTTCCCAACCCCTCAACCACCACCACCACCGCCACGTGGGACCCCCCACCCCAAATCCCGCACTCTGGGGTATATTCTTCTACTGGTTTTTTCCTCCTCTTCAGTAAGGGAGTCCTTTTTTTTACTGATGTTATTTTGCCCATCTGAGATCACGCCTCGGGCCGCAGCAAAGTGACATTCCTGCGATACAACAACAGAAATTAAGAGACGCGATATGAAATAACAGCTGCCAAGGGAAACCGTTACGTGGATTTGGACCAGCACCTCTTCTCGGTCTTCGCTTTGGACGCTTGCGCTCCTCTCATACCTTATATGTGTCAACCGTACTGCCAAGTCAGCCTCTGCTGAACGGCCCATAACTGCATCAATATCGGCATCCTACCGACAAAGCCACATCCGTACCGGCAGCCCAGAGGCAGAGGGCGGACTGGCCACGCCGACATCTGCTACAAATTCCCGGGAGATTCTCCTCTCTACCCACACCTCCCAAAATCAGACCATCTGAGGGAGCCCGTGGCTGAATATGCTGACGACTTTGTCGTCGATCGCGCTTTGCTGGAAGCCCGGGAGGCGGTGCGTGGCTGGGATGCCCGCGGAGCGGCATCCGCCTTAAAACAGCTGACCGAATTCGCGCCGCTCCGGCTTGCAAACCTTGGGAAGGGCCAACCACGCACGAGTGCATACACACACAAACACAATGTACAAAATATTTATTTAGAACAGGTCTGCTCGCGCAGCATGCTCAGCAGTTGTTTCACCGGCACGCCTCCCGCCAGCGGTGCACTCCGCTCCCAGCCCCCGGGGATTTATCCGCTTGCCTCAAACAGACCGTCCCTTCGCATCGGAGCACAAAACACAACAGAGAAAGCAACCGAGGCAAGAAATCCATCCTCTCCCCGAGGAGCACGGGGCCCGTTTCAGCCCACTTCCCACCAGCAAGCGCAGACCGTGGCAGGAGTCGGGGCTGGCCCCGGGCCACCATCCCAGCCCCAGACGGGAGCGGGGGAAAGCTGCGGTGCTGCTCTGGCAACGCCGGTTCCCTTAGTCAGAAAGAAAAGGCACCAAAACCCCCCGAAACGTTTCCCTTTTCCACTTGCAAAATCCTCGCTCAATATCAATTTGGTGGCTTGGAAAAGTCTGGCTGGCGGCAAGGGGGAGAGGGGATGAGAAGATACTTCGGGTGGTCCTTACGTAAAACACCACAAATCACGCTGTCGGTACTTCCAGCCTCCGTTTACTTCGGAGCAGCAGACCTATTGGCATTCAGGTTTCTTTCCCCCCCGTCTTTTGTCCAGCCCCGTCCCGGGGAAAGCTTGTCTCGTCCCCGTGCCGCAGCGCTACGCACCCATCGTGTCCTCCACGGACACGGAGCCCGGGCCGCTTCGGCACCCACACACCGAGCCCCTCTTAGTGTGGGGTTTTTTTTTTTTAAAAAAAAAAAAAACACAACCAACCAAAAAACCCAACAACAAAACCAACAAAAAACCAACCCAGCAGCATCACAGCTTTCTCTTTTCTTTAAGTCATATTTGCTGGCTCTCTGGCGCTTTCTCCTGGATCTCCTCGTACTTGGGCGGAGGGGTCAGCGGCTCTATCGTGATAGGGGCGGTGCTGTTCCCCTGCGCGAGGTTTAGCCTGATGTCCTTCAAGTGCAGCTTCTCGACTTGATCCTCCGGATCTTCAGCGGCTTCAGGCGCTTGCTCAGGCGCGAGCTGTGCCGGCCGGGCTGCCGCTCCGTGCCGGGCTCCGCGCCGGCGGCTCCGGCGCCTGGGTGCTTTCGTCGAGCCCCGTCAGCGATTCGTAGGAGGGCAGGGAGACGCTCATCCTGTTGCTCCTGTCCAAGTCTCTGGGCTCAGAGTAGCCCGCGTTCATCACCTCCTCGTAGCTGGGGACGTAGTACTGGGAGGACACATCTTCGTCCTCTTCTTGACTAGCGGGGAAAAAAGTAAGCCTATCAGTAGCGCATCATTTCAGCTTCGCTGTGGGGAGGGGATGGAGAGGAGAGAATTACATTCCCCTCCCTCCCCGCACACCAAACCTTAACAAATTATTTGCCCTTCTACATTATATATATACCTGTTCCTTTTTGTTTGACAGAACGGATCACAACCCCACCTATATTCAGACACATTTCTCTTTCCTTGTGACATACATCCGTCTTTGATCATCACTTTCTTTGCCCACAAAACCTCTTTTTCTAGTGCACAGCAGAAGTTTCTTCCCCCAACAGAACACCGGTTGCTCTCCTCCCCTCTCAACAATCAGCCCAAATACATTTGAAAGGAACATCACCCCTCTGCCTTTGCCACTCGGAGGCCTTTTGCGTTGGGTACCTACCTTGAGTTTTTCCGCGAAAAGATTCAGCTCTGCAACGCATTACCACCTATGCCACAGGTACCTGCACGGAGCCTGCATAGGGAGCCTTGGCGTTTCTTTTGCATTATGCCGTTACGTTTACACTCTAACAGGGAAACCCAGTTTTCTGCGTCGCTCTGCACACAGAGTAATTTTCTGCAGTCACCAATGGCGGCTCTCCCCCGCAGCGTTCCCTCGGCAGCGGCCAGCAGAGCTGTCATCTCCTCCTCCCACCTCGCACCCCACGTTGTCCCAACGTGCCCCCCCCTCTCGCTGCACAGGCACAGCCCATACCGGGGACCTGCGCCGATTCCCCGGGCTGCCGAGACGGCCGGGGACTTCTCCTGCGCCCTGCGTTTGTTCAGACCGCGCCTGCTGCGGCAGCAGCCTTTGCTCTGCTCGTCGGAGTTCCCCGAGCAAACAGGAGAGCCCTGCAGACTTTCACCGGGTCTAAACTCCATTTCCAGCCGCTGCCTACGCTGCTGCAGCTGCAAGGCCGCTTGGCACCTCCGGCTGCACCCAGCGAGACAGCACGTCCCACGTCTCCTGCTCCTCTCCCTCCGCAGCCCCTCGCCCGGCTTGCCTGGCTTGCAGCAGCGATCCCGCTCCTCTGGGTTAACCATTAACCACCGCCCCCAGCGTTCCCTCTCAGCACGCTGCTTGCGCACCCACAAAGCCAGGAGCGGCACCGTCTCGGCAACGCTGGCTTGGCCACGGCTCCATCGAGACCCCAGCTTACGCACAAAAACCGCTCTCTTTCACCTACAGCACCCTAAATACAGCCGGAGGCGTTCCTTCCTGATCTCCGTAACATATTTGAACCCTAAACCTTGAGACGTGCTCGCCTTTATTCTAGCGCACGCTGCTATCCGCCTGACTCTCCTTGCTCCTGCCCTCCTTGAGGAACAGCAACAGCCCTTGGTTTCGTTCCTACACTCGATCCCGCTCCCTTTCTCCCCCAAAAGCCTCACCTGTCCTCCTGGTGCGAGCGCTCCGCAGATGGTGGGTGCTGCACGCGAGCGATATCTTCGCTTTGCCTCTTCTTGTCTCGGATATTCAAGCAGATGGAGAGCAGCAGCAGCAGCACGCCCGCCCCCACCAACACGTACGCCACCGAGAAGGTCTTGCTCTTCAAAATGCCTCCGGTGCCGCGGTCGGGCTTGCTGCTGTTCCCGGCGTGGGTGGCGGGTTTGTCGGCGGGGCCGAAGCCGGGGACGAGGTTCCAGACGGCCATGATGATGCCGAGGACGAGCATCCCCAGCCCTATCGCCGTCAGGGCGTAGTGCGAGCCGTTGGCCCGAGACTGGGCCATCGCTCCCGCTGCTGGCTGGCTGGCCAGGTTGCCCCCACCTTACAGCATGGCTCGGGTCGGGGGGGGTGCAGGCCTGCTAGCATGCGTGCGGTCCCCTCCCGCGGCAGGCGGCGAGCTCTGGGAAGAGACAGAAAGCGATGGTTAGCGCGTGGCAGGAGGCAAAGGCCGCGCAGCTACCGTGCCGGTGGCCGCGATAACGTCGGTTTATCCAACTCCTGCTAGAAATCTAATTCCACCGTGCCTGCGGAGAGCGCGTCAGGACGTAACACGCCAGTCGGCAGCGGGAACGTTGCTGGCCGTTCTCATCGCGACCCTTTGCTGCTTTCTCGGCTGTAATACCCACCACCCTTCGGAAAGAATCCAACTCCTAACGTTTGCTACGGACTTCGGTCAACCGCCCTTACCAGCACGACAACCGACCTCTTCACAGCACCAAAAAAATCGCCACCAAAAAGAAGTTCACTGCTTACAGAAACGCTCCGCGCTTTACGGAGCCACGCTGCCTTAGACAAACAGCCGCCGTCAATCCAAACTAACCAGAAACCGCTCAGAAACAAATCTCTAGCTGCGCAACTTCTCTTTTTGACCCCGTTCGAGACGGAGCCGGGCTGCTCGCAGTGCTGGCTGTCTGCGCTGCCATGCCTCCCCGCCCGAAAAAGAGAAAGCAAAACTGCCGTTCTCCCAGCCAAGCCAACCCTGCGGCTTCCCCCGACCGCTGCCGGCAAGGACCGCTGTGACAGCGAGCCCTCGGTACAGCCCCCGGCTTGCTTCTGGCCAGCGCTCGCCCACCCCAGAGCAACGCACGCTGCCAGCGAGTCCCCTGGCTGCATCCCGCTGACGGCAGCAGGCTGGGGGCCGTCCGAGCACCGCCGTTCCCGACCAGCCGGGCCACGGGTGGGAACTCCTCCGCCGCCGCCTCGACTGAACATCTGCGTTTGCCGAGTCGCCCGGACCAGATGCGCTCGCTTTCCAAAAATAAACACGGGGAACCGCATCTCCTGGCCGCTCGCCACCCTGACCTCGGCTCGCAACCCCTTCCTGCAAACCACGGGCGAGTAACTCCGATGCCTGCAGCAAAGCTCCCCCATCTCCACCCGAGTGAGCCTTGCAGCAGCCTCCTTTGCAGCCTCCCAGTTTTACGCATGTGCCAAAACCAGCATGCAGCTGCACAAACGTGCCAGGGTTTTCTCCTTTCCTCCCCAGCTCCGGCTTCTCGACGCTTGTTTGGGCTAGAAGTCGCCCTCGCATACGCTGCTGCTGCGTGCTGTCTCCGTATACGCCCTCACCCTTCAGCGTGGCCGTCCAGTTCGACAGTCCCAAGCTTCACGTTTGCTTGTTTAGCTTGAGCGCAAGCTTAGTTTGCAGGGCCAAGGGCCTGGATCAACCAGCATTCCCAGAAAACAGACCAGCTCCAGCTGCTTGCAGGAAAAGACACGCATGCAAGCCCGGAGAGGAGAGGAGAAATCTGCAGAGCAACCTCCCCATCGCAGCCCGCTCACCGCCTGCGCCCCAGCACCGCTTTGGAGGCTCGCCGAGGGATGGCCCAGCCCCGTTAGACACAGCCCCGGCCCCGCATTGGGGTTGTCGGCATTTGCGCAGATCCGCTCAGGGCAAAGTCTTCGCACTGCGGACCGTCCAGGGTTATTGGGCAAACACGAGCTGCCGAGCCCTGCCCGACGGGAGCTGCCAGCAGGCAGGCAGGCAGGGGCAAGCCCGCCGTGCCCAGCCCCGCTGCCAGAGCCGGGCTGCTGCCGTACGCGCCGTCCACCCCTCGGGGAAGGCATCCCCTGCCCCCGGCTTTAATTCGGTCCTAGCAAGCAGCTGCCGAGGATGCGGCAAACGCCGCATCCGAAGGGTCCTCGCCGACGTCCCGAGAGCAATTGCAACTCGGCAGCCCGTCCTACCTGAGCGCTTCTGAACCTGCGACTGCCGGTCCCAGCAGCGGCCTCTGCCCTCCTAACACAAAGTCTTTACTCTCTGCCTGCCTGCCAGCCCGTGCCCTGCCTGCCTGCCCCTGCCCACGGGGCACAGAGTGCGCTGGGAGGAGCGACGCCTGTGTAGAGCACTGTGTACGTCCCACGCTTCCCAAACAGCCCCCTCTGCTCCGGAGAGCACCTGCAACGCAAACTCACCACCCGCTCGCTGCACTGCACAGGCTCGTAAAATCACGGCGCACAGCAAATCACGCCGTCCGTCCTCTTCCTTCGTCCAGCCTCTGCCGCATCAGGCCCCGCTCCCAGCCGCGCCAGTGATGCCCAAGCCTGTGGCGAGGACCACCGAGGCTCTGATTTGGTCACTTCGGGTCTTCCAAACTTAGCTACGTGGGCGTCTGTTAGGTTTTTTTTTTTTCTCCTTACCTGTTTATCCAAACGAGCTCCCATCCTCATGCTATTTAGCAAAGCATTTCACAAACGGATGTCGGCCAGCCGAGATTTCACCTGCACGCTGCTGCGATGGCTTTGGGGCAGAAAATTTGCACCGCGCACACGGTGGGCGCAGAAAACACGCAGGGCTGCTACCATTTACCCGTGGTGTCTAAAGCTCCGCGCCTGTTCCCGATCTCTCTGGCTTCCCTTGGGCACCTCTCCCCTGGAAGCAGGCAGGATTTAAGCCGCCACAATCATCTCTGCGCCTGGAAGTTTTAGGCGGATCCCTCGCTGTGCTACCCTGCAGCCCAGGCAATCAGATTAAAGCAGGAGGCTTGACATACAAGTCCGTCTCTCCATTGAATTAGCATTCCTTTTGGCTTTCCAGAGCGCACTCCTCTCGCTGCTTTAGCAATAACCCTGGGGCCCTGACGTCAGCGGCCAGAGAAGGGAGCTCCTGCTATCTCTGCCTCGGGTCCAGCGTCCCTGGCGCTGGCTGGAGCTGCGGGGGCGGCCCCGCCGAGACGGACGCCGGTCAGGACGGCGAAAGGGTGCCGCAACTGGAGGGCTCAGGGAAGCCCCAAACCAACCGCTGACTCGCCCAAAAAATCTCGCTGAGGCCGGTGTCTCCAAGGCATCCTCCCAGATCCAGCAACGGAGGAATTCCCTGCTCTGCGGTTGCACCGGTTTAATACTCCTCGAGGGATTTTTTCCTCCGTGATTTCCCCTGCTTACTGCTCCACTGCGCTCTCCTACCGTGCAAAGCCCCGAGCACCCGGCCCTTACTCACCGTCCTGACACCATGTCAGGCGAGCCCGCTCTCTGCTTGCCCCCCCGCCACGGGGCCGCGGCTCCCGTTGGCAACCTCACCCCTCCATCAGGCAGGCGAGCGGTGGCCAAGCGCTCCAGCCCCGCTCCAGCCCCCGCCTGCCCACGTCCCCTTCCCTCCACCAGCGGCATGGGGTCTTCCCTGCAGCCAGAGCCACCTTCGTCCCCGTCCCACGCACGCCTGCGGCCCTGCGCGGCGCTGGCAATCATTTACACCAGGATCTCCGAATCATTAAACTCCGCCGGCGCGGCCGCAAAGCCAGGGGCACCTGCACCTCCCTCCGCGCTCGGCCTGCCTTCCCGCACCTCTCACCGGCTCCCTGCAGGCTGCCGGAGCCAAGGGACGCTTTGTGACTTCTCTTGGGACGTTTCCGACCGGTAATTCGGCACGGGAGGGCTCGGGATAAGCCCTTTCTCGAGCACCGCACGCCAACGCGCCTGGACGCGCCCCGAAGGCTTTTGGCACGGGCACCCAGGCGGGGCAGCGGCAGATAACATCTTCCCCTCTGCGGGAGACACCAGCCCTCCGCAACAACGGCCCCACCGCGGGGACGCAGACCCCCCGACGGAGTCAGCCCCGGATCATGCTCCGCATCTCGGCGCTGCCGGCGAAACGCCAAGCCCGTCGGGGTGACTCACGAGGAGGCACGACACCCATCGCTGCCCACGGCGGCACCCACGCTCCTCTGCCCTCCGCAACCTTTGGATTTTTCCCCTCCCATGACATCACCTTCCCGCTCATGCTCCAGCAGCAACACCTTTGTCATGGGATCACGAGAAATGAGTCTGCAGTTCGGGGAACGGGTCAAACCCCGCTGCAGTCACAGGGCACGGCACAAGCTCGCTCGCACTGAGCTCCAGGGCTTCCTCGCTTCCGAGGAGGAGTCAGAGCACGATGCACGGCTCGCAGCATGCCGCCGCCACAGAGAAACACAGCCCTTTGGAGCCTGCCTCTGAACGCCAGTGCGCAACTCCAGCGCCAGTCGTAAAACATGAGACTAAATTTCTAGAAAATATTTTTTGGGGGGGAAAAAAAAAAAAAGGAAAAAAAAAAATCTGTTCTCCAAACATCCAAACAGCCTGGAGCCTGCTGCACGTTAGCTTATACCTGATGACCAGAGCCACAGCTCTCCCTCTTCCCAAGCTGCTCCCAGGGCTGGCGGCGGTTCAGCATGCACCCCTTCCCAAGTTACGGCCGCGAGTTCCTCCGGCTCCTTTCAACGGTGATCCTCAGCACCGGAGGATCAGTTGCTCACGTGCGGGCATTTCCAGAAAGCTTTACACCTTCTGGAGGTGGGGCTGGAAGTCCCCGGGGGGTTTGGCCCCAGCCCCGGCTCGGGTGAGGTGATCAGGGATGGGGGTAACGCCGAGCCAGGCTGGGCTTCACCCCTCTGCCCGGCCCCAGCTCCAGGGGACGGCCAGCCCCACGTTAGCTCCTCCGCAGCAGCAGCGCCAGCATGCAAGGCGCTACCTTCATCTTCACGCTTACGCCCAGATGGCCTTCTCGTTAACCACCTCCCCTGTTAATTAGCCACCGCAGCACATCCTCGCGAGCTCCTCATTCCTGCAGCGGCAGTAACCTTGCATGGAGCCCTCGTTACACGAGGGCTCAACCCACCAGCAACACAAAACTCCACGCGGAGCCAGAAAACCAACAGGTCAGGACTCGGGCAATCTTTTCTCTTTTTTTTTTGGCCCTTCTCGCCACCCACGTTATACCTGCCCCAGCAGCAAGGACGTTTCTGGCCAGATGCAGCAGGCTCAAGGGATGCGGGGAATTCCCCTGCCCCAGCAGGGAAAGCGGGCAGAGGAACACCCAGAGATATATCCAGCTGAGCCGGGAAAAGCCGCATCGCTGCCCATTTGGCCAATTCCTGTTCGTTTGGACAAATACCCAGCCCGTTTCAGAGCATCTCACCAGGGAATACAGAGACCCGCAGGGACAGCCCCACGCAGACTATCAGGGCTTTTCCACGTTTTGCTGCTTATGCTTCCTGCCAAGAGCACGCAGGAACGTACCCACGCTCATCACTCTTGCCATTCCCTACAGACATTTTAAGAGCTATTTCACCATCTTTTTTTTTTTTTTTTTTTTTGACAACTCCTCCTCAATTGCACTCTCACAGACAGCACCAGGCGAGCAGCAGTGTTTTCTTAAAACGCTGCACTCCCCCGTCCCCGTCCAGCGCCAGCCCACCCCGGAGGGGAGCCCGGGGCCCCTGGCCCCGGCCCTGCGGCTTCCTGCAAAACAAGGGCGTCACGGGAAAGCAAAGGCTGCCCGGCCCACTCCCGGGCTCAGGATGCTGCGATCCGCCCGGCCGGCTGCTGCGGCCACCGCAGCCACGCTGACGGCTGCAGAACAGCAGCGACGGGGCTCACAAAACGCCCCGTTTGCACAACGCGGCGCCCGGGCCTTCTCCAGCTGAAGGCATCTGCCACCACCCCTGCAGCTGTTCTAACTCGGGACGCAGGCGGGCGACCAAGTCGCCACCGGTTTAAGAACTGGCACGGATCACACGAGCCACAGTAACCGCATCCCCTGAAGCCTTAATCATCGCTACGTGGCAGCCAGCCATTAGCTCGAACTTCGCCATCGATGTACGAGATACTGCCTTCCAGACTCTTTCTCTCCCCGTAATTTCATTACGGCCATCAGCGCAGCGCTTGCTGCAAACCAGTAATGGACTCGGACAAAGAGTCCTTTTACATTTCTACTTAAGGACGTTGCCGTTTATTCCCAGGGATAATGCCGCCACGGCTACCGAGATCGCGCCGGCACGAACGCGCAGCAGCGCCCGAGGTCGGCGAGCCCTCGCCGTGTCCCAGCCCGCTGCGTGAGCGGCGTCCCGTGGCTTTTCCCGAGCACGGCTCGCGCAGGTAGCTGGTGCCAGCCAAACACCTCCCGGCCAGGCTCCGCTAAACCAGAGAGCGGGGGGTTTGGGGCGTTTGCCTCTCTTCGGGCTAGAAAAAGGGAGTCGAATTGCCAGCCTACCCTGTGCGCCCCGGCCTGGGAAAGCACGTCAGCCTGGGAAAATCCCAGCGCTTTGACTTTGTCTCCTTCCTGCTTTCCTTTTGACTCCACTTTGCACCTTTGCGTTTGGGGGGTTTTTTTTGGTTTTGGGTTTTTTGGTTTGGTTTTGTTTTGGGTTTTTTTCAGTTTTCCTAATCTGCTGTTTCCTGCCAGAGATAACGCCATTCCTCCCAGCAGCCTTCCCATGGTTTTGGGTCTGTGACCTCACCCCGTCTCCGTGCCAGATGACACGCTCTCCTCCGGAACCTTTCAGCGCTTGTAGACGTTATCCATCTGCCCTTCTAATGTCTTCCGAAGCCGAATCCGGCATTCCTGCTGCCTCGGAGCACTTCCCAGCCCTCCTGGAGTGCTTTAAGCAGCTCCTGTCACACCATGGGAGCCCCCGGAGCCTTAGATCCCCTGCCCAGAGCTCCCCTCCCCGCAAGCCACTAACCCGGCACGCCGCACTGCCATCGGCCTCGCCAGTGCCGCCTTCCTCATGCTCAGCCTGGATTTGCAGCAACGCCCTTCATCTCGCTGCGCCCCGACGCCGCATCGCCTCTCCCCACGCTTATTCAAACGGCCTTCTCCAACGAGCGAGACCCACCAGCAAAACCCGCTGCAGACGGCAGAGAGGAGCCAGCGGGGCCGAAAGGGAGAGACAGGCGATGCGGGGGGGGGGACGGAGCCGGCCGGGCAGCGGCCGGGCAGCCAAGCGACGCGCGGCAGCCAGGCACAAAGCAGCAGTGTTCAGCGAGGCGGGCACAGGTATTTTGATGGGGATGGAGGTTCGCCGGGGGATTATGCCGCTGCACGCTGCTTGCACAGCTCACGCGGGATATTCAGCTGCTTTGGCGGAGCCTCGACACCAGTTTCTGCCTAACAAATACGCTGGGAACGAGAAACGCATCGAGCAGCTTTCGGGAGACAGGCACGTACCTGGGCTGCCGGAGGGATCCCTCCTCCCGGGCTGCGGCCGGGAGCGTGGGCAGACAGCCCTGCCCGGCCCTGGCCTCCCGAGATCTCCACGGGGAGGACGTCACTGACGCTCAGCTATCTTCAGGGCACCGACGGCCAAACATTCCTCCTTCCCCGGGCGCTTCCCTTCCCCAGGATTTTCCCACCCCTGTAATTACCCACAGCTAAAATCAAAGGCATCTCGCATACTTCCGAGTCATTTCGGTTGAGGGCTGGGTTCCCCAGCCCCACACCCACGCGTTCCACATTGCCACCTGGGAGGTTTCCCTTTCTGGCCATCACGCCAAGACGTCCAGGGCCTTGGGCAGCTGCAGGATGCTCGGCTACGTGGTAGAGGGCTGCAATGCTGCTGCGTCCCACCAAGCAGCGACCGAGGTCTGCATCGGAGGAGGTTTAAGGAGCCTGAAAGCCCAGCAGCACCTAGAGCCTGTTAGCTGAAAGCCAGGACCACACCTCCTGGTACAGCTTCACCTCACCCAGGCTCCACCGTGCAAAGCCAAGGGCAGCCCATCTCCCACGGGACGTGCTCGCAGAACTGCTGATTTCTGCTCACGCGGCCACGTTTCCCAACAAACCCAGCTACGGCGGACTCAGAGACGCTCGCTCCCACCGCATCGCCTCCAAAAAGCAAATACCACTGTCTTTGCGGACAACTGCTTTGGTTCACGCTGCCGACGGCAGGCACTGCTCCCCCAGACCCGGGGAGCTTCAGCAGGGCACCGGCGACCCTCGACACGGGGTTCCCTCGCATGCAACCGCCGCAGCAGCAAGACACCTCCATCTACTTCTGTTGCACCGGCGCCGGGTGCACTGTGATTTGCGAGACCGCCCGTTTTTAAGTCAGTGTGGGGAAGGCACGCACCAGGATGGCACCCGATACACACACAAACGCACAGAGCTGGCTTAGAGAGGAAAAAACCACGCAGGCAAAGCCGTCGGCAATAAAGTCAATAAACCACCCACCCCCCAAGCAGTTACGAGCCCCAGCGCCCAAAGCCCGGTGAGGGGCTGTGACAGAGGCCATGCTTCGCGTGGGTAGAGGGGAGCTGGCAGGCTTCCTCCGCTCCCAGCCGCTGGCACCGGGCTACCGAAACTCCCAGCCCCCGAGAAACACCCACTCGACGGGGTTTCCTTCCCGACCTCGCCTTCTAACCCAAGGATACGGCAGTTCTTCCCTTGCCCCTCAAGACAAGGCAGGAATTCATCGTCGCAGCACGCAGAGATAGGCGCTTCCTACAATAACTGTGCCTGTCACGGGCCGTATCCCAAAACCACGGTGCAGGAGGGTGCGTGCCGACCCGGCGCACACCTACGGTGACTAACCACACGCGCTCGGGGCCGCGCCAGCTGCAAAACCCCCGCTGCAGCTGCTGACTCGCTTTCGCGGTGGGATTTCTTTCTAAACCAACGCTCGGGAGACATTTGCAGATTTGCCGGAGCCCTTCAAAGCTCCAAGCCGCCCTTTTCTTTTGCGGTAATGGCGCGATAAGAGCCGCTGAAACCCCACTGACCGGTGTTCAGTTCATAAACCGCCCAGCACGGACCTGCCCTGCACAGGTTTCCTTCTCTTTGTCTTTGTTTGCTGTCCAAACAGACTCGCGCACACGCCGTCCCTCGCACCTTCCCGGGGACTGACGCCTTCCAGCAATGGGCTCGCAATACGTGACTCCCCTGCCACACTGCCATCCGTGGGAACCGGCCGCAAAGGCCCTGGCCGGTTTGGCGTGGGACTCGTCTCACGCCCTCCCCTCCTCCCGACGCCGACGTTGCTGCAGCCGATCCTTCCCAAAAGGACAGCTACTCTTTTCCCGGCTCCCACCGAGGCCACCCCGATCCCCGCAGGGGCTGACGAGGTGCCCCAAGCCCACGTGTCACCAACGGGTGACCCCCATGACACCGCCGCTCCCCAAACCCTGACACCCCAACCTTCTAGTGCCGGCTCGCCCACACCCTGGTTTGGGGATGTTTCCCCCGCAGCCTCCCCACGGGTGGTTCCCACCTTTCCCAGCTCGGGCTGAGCTCTGGCCAGCGGCTGGGGTCCCCTCGCTCCCACGCTCAGAGACCCCCCCGGCCCCCCCACCAGGCAGGTCCCAGCCCTGGCAAGCTGCCCCGCTGCTGGGGGGGGGGGGGGGAGTGCCGAGCACTGCAGGGCAAAACCCAACCGGGTCCTAGCCCCGAGTCCAGCCTGGTCCCGTCCCGGGACTGAGCCTGCCCCTTGCCCCTAGCTCTAAGCCTGCCCCAGGCCCATCCCCTGCCCCGGGCACCGCGGCACCGAGCCGCTCCCGGTGCCCGGCACGGCGGGACCGAGCCACCCAGCCCGCCCCGGCGCCCTGCCCGCGCTCCCCCGCCCGGCTCCCAACGCTTCAGCGGGTCCCAGCCCAGCGGGTCCCGTCCCTTCCCGGGGCAGGGGGGGTCCCGCCGCCCCCGGCCCGGCCCCACGTACCTCCCCCGGCGGCGGCAGCGGCGCCGGCAGCGGCGGCTCCCCCCCGTCCCTCCCTCCCGGGCCGGGCCGCCCTGCCCTGCCCTCTCGGGGCGGCGCTTGCAGGGCCCGGCCCCGGTGGCGGGGCGGCCCGGGGGCAGCGCTCCCCGGCTCCGGCCCACCCGCGGCGGCAACCGGCGCTGGAAACCGGGAGAGGGGCAGGAGCAAGGAGACACCTAAAACCGGTGGAGACCCCCGGGCCGGGCAGGCAGGCGGGCGAGCTCCGGGGTGGGGGGGGGGGGGGGGGGGGGGCAGGCAGCCTCTCCCCAGCTCTTACCTATCTGTGGGCAATTCCAGGGGCACACAGCGCCGTGCAGACCCGACCCGAGAGGAGGCAGAGGGGGAGATTTGCTCCCCTAGAAGCTCTTTACATCCCGTTAGCCTAGCCGGGCTGATCCTGACCGTCACTGACACGCTCTCCTCCGTCCCCTCTCCGCAGCTGTGGTTTCTTTCGGTATTTTCTAAAAGTTCTCAGAAAACCGGGGGGGGGGGGGGGGGGGGAAGAACCGCACAGGCTGATTTTGGTTCCCCTTCTCCAGAAGGTCTGCGCTTCCAGCAACGACGAGCTCAGTCAGGAAAAGGATGTACTATGGTGGCAACCAAGCAAAATTTGTTCCTTTTCCCACGCTAGCTGTGCACCCAGGCGTGAAGGGGACGGACTCCCGCCTGCCGGCTTCCCGAGGGTCCCTGCACCCCGGAGGCTGCTCCCGCAGCACCTGCTTCCTGCAAATTCCTACAATCCATCATGCAGTATATAACCATCACGTGTTTTCCCACGCCTCGTCCCAGGTGTGGGTCACAGCTGGGGCTGCACCTCACGTCACCCGCTCCAAGCAGGGTCCGCACAGCGCTCCAAGCGTCACAACCCCCGTGCCTAGTTTCAAAACCAGCTCGCGAGGGAAAACCGGCTCGTACCGACGAGCAGAGCCTGTCCTCAAACGAGCAGTTCCGAGCACTGTTTGCAGAAGCCCTGTTTTGAGGAACCACAACCGCTCGGGCTCCTCGCTCCATTCGACAGGGCAAAGCCAACATCCCCACAAAGCCGGGCTTGTGTTCGCAACAAGCCTGGAAAGCGCTTTTTTTTCAGGCTGCTGCCCTCCATAAACACTCCCAGTTAACCACCCGCTCACCAGGAAGAGCCGTTCCGGGTACGGCCCTCAGCCGGGCTGCTGGCCGCGTGCCTTGGCCTCCTAGCCAGACGGTCCCGTGGTTTCCAGGCTGAACTGCAGGGACCGACCCGCCGGCTCCTGCCCCCTCTTTGGTAGGATGTTACTAACGAACAATTAACAGCCGCAGTTATGCACGGGGTCATGGGCTGCTCCGGGCTGTGGAAGCGGGCAACCTCTGCACGTTTCCGTGCACGTCTCTGACGCGACTAAACAATCTTTCCACGCCATATACATACAATAATCGCAGAACTGGGAGCACGCTCCCTAAGC
Source organism: Gymnogyps californianus (assembly GCF_018139145.2). Lineage (NCBI taxonomy): Eukaryota > Metazoa > Chordata > Aves > Accipitriformes > Cathartidae > Gymnogyps > Gymnogyps californianus. The sequence goes on along the minus strand of NC_059491.1, from coordinate 7,072,189 downwards.
GGTGGCACGGTGGGGGCAGCTGGAGGCCGGGCATCGGCACAGGCTGCAGCTGGGTTTTGGCAAACCCCATCGCAATTAATGCCCGTGTCCAGTGTCACCTCTCCCTGGCTGCCGTCCCAGCGGCAACTGGGATGTAGTTTTCCAGGCCCTTCTCGCATCCAGCCTTAATACTAAACACCACCAAGCACTCCCATTCTGTTGGAGAATACGCTCAGGGTGGGTTTTTCCCAACCACGAGTGAAAAAGCAGCATTGCTATGCTTGCTGGACCAGCCACTGCAGTTTTTCCTGTCCCTTAAGCCCTGCAAGTCCTTGCGAAGGCAAAAGCCATCACGAACCCGACACAACTCGTCACATCCCCTTGCGTGAATCAGCGCGCCGCAGCTCTGCCTCGGGGGCGCCGGTGCTCGGGATGCCGGGTGGAAACCCTCCGTTTCCCTGCATCTCTCCCTACCGACACAATCCCCGCACGGAGCCGATGGTATTTTCCACTGACTCACCTGCCCCGGCTCCTCCTCCCGGTGCACGGCAGCGCTGCCCTTCCCCGCTCACGATACCTTCCTTCTCTAATCAAAGGCCAACTTCGAGAGCCGTGCTATTAAAACAAAATTAATTTACTAAATACATCTGCGTAGGGTTGTTTTTTTTTTTTCCCTTGGATGGATTGTTTAATGCATTTTCAGGCTTGGCCACCCGCTCAGGCAAATTCCCCCCCGCTCCTTCCCCTCCCCGCGGCACCTTTCTGCATCAAACACAAACCTGTCTTCTCCGGCAGTCGGTAGCTATAGCAGGGAATTGTTTTCTCTGCAGGTTAGCTGCGAGACAGCGGGGGGAAAATGCACTTTGCACAGCGACTGTCACTGATCCCGCGTGGGGAGGGCCCAGCCCGAGCCAGAGCAAGGTCACCCACCCTGCAGAGGGGCCCTGGAGACCACGAGCACAGAGGGGACATTCATAAAGCGGCTCCTCGTGTTCCCGCTCCGCAGAGCTGAACGTCGGCCAGAAACGGCCTTTTCCGCGGCAGCAGGGCCAGCCAGAAGCGGCTGCACGTTCCTGCGTCGGCACGCTCGAGCCATTTCAGCTCTCCCTTCGCTCCGTTGTTCCCTTTGGAGCCGACTTCTTTCTCCTCTCCCCTCGTGACGCTGACTCGGACCGGTTCGCCCATCCTTAAATTACGGGGGCTCGCTCGCATCCCTCGAAGGGCAGAGCCTGGATGGCTGCTAATGCACCTGCCTTCTCTGCCCTGCACTTTGCTGTGGGCTAAGGCATTTACATGCATTTCTTAGGCTCATTTGCCTTTCTAGCTATAGCAGCCATCCTGGCGTGGGTATTTATCTACAGGCGGCTCGAATCCTCCCCTTGCAAACACTCACTGCCCAGTCTGGGGCGGGCTGGTACCTCTCTGGGGTGTTTATCCAGCCAAATATGTGGGATAAAGACTTTGCTAGTACAGGAACACCAAGGAGGAAACAGGAGCCCCGCCAGGAGCCATCAGCAGGCAACAAAAGGGCCTTTCAGAGGGGCATTTGATGCTCTGGTACTTGCAGAGATGCCAGGGACTCACGTTACCCTGCGTTAGGGGCAGAAATTGCTCACCGGCAGTTTTCCCCCCGCGTTTTTCTCCTCAAAGGCAGGCGCTCGACACGTACGTTAAAATCACCACTACAAAGCCCAGCCGGGAGCGCAGCCGTGTCCCGGGATCCCTCCAAACCTTTCCAACAGCAAGCCAAAACCACTGCTCCGGGTGACACACCGCTCCTGGGTACCTGCAGCCAGGCGGCTTGTCCTGAAAGAGGAAAAGCCCATCCATTAGAGTCAGGTCAGCAGAGCCACCGGATTGCATAGGTATATGAATACAGAGAGTTATGTTTTCTGGTTAATTAGCACCAGAAATACAACACATCTGGGGCTGGGGAGGATGCTCACGTTTCTACTCCCTCCGTCTCCCCACTCCCACGACCCCTGAGCCGCCCCCTCCTTCGACAGCACAGCTTTTTTCAGGAGGGGGACGGTTTGATTTCCCCTCCCCGGGCTGCGGGACAGTCTTGTCCCCGGCACTTGCACCCCTCCGTGAGAAGCAGGTCGCCAGCTGCCGGCAGCAGGGAAGGGCGAATTTCTGCACAAGGCCTGCAAAGCTGCACCAGCAACCAGCACGGGAAAACAAAACGGGGGGGCCCGGGGCAGCCTGAGCAGCGATTAAACGATCCTTCCCTAGCTGCGCTAATTAACTGCCGCCCCATTGCCCAGACCGGGAGCAAAAGCCCCTGCGGTGGTGAGCCCCGCAAACCTGCCCTCAGGGGCCGCATCCAGCCCCTTCCCCAGCACCGCCCAGCGAAGCGCCCGGCTCCTCGCTCGCCGCAGCTGCCGGCGCGTGGGTAAACACGAGCACAATATTTGCCAGGCACACCATCTGCCTGGGGAGCAGCCGCGCCGCAGCCATCTGCACCGGCGAGCCGGCTTCGGTGGCCGTGCCGCGGCCGCCTGCTCCCAGCCGGAGCCTGGCCCCGAATTCCCGACCCTGTGCTCCAGCCCAGGCTAGTTTTCCCAACTTTTCCCATGGGGACATGGAGCACGGCAGAGCCCTGGCTTTGCCGCTGGGATGAAAGTCCATCCCAGCCTGCTCCGTGACGGGCTCCCTCAGGTCCCAGTTCCCAGCCCACACGCACTGGTCTATACTAGCATCTCTCTTCCCCACGCCTTGGTATCTATAACCCCGATTTAGAGAGCCTCCGCCAAGGCTGCAGGCTGGGAACCTGCCGTGCAAGTGGAAAAACCGAGGAAAAGCAGCAGCCCAGGAGGCATTTCCACACGCTCCTGCTTGGCACAATCCTCGGTGGGAGGATGCGACCTGCCAGCATCTCCCCGGCGAGGTGAGGAGCCACCTCTGCCCCTGTGCCACGCCGGGACCGTGCTTCCGAGGCGGTGGAGGCAACGGGCGTCCCCGGAGGCTGCCTAGATGTGGCGTAGAGGACGGCGGTTCCGGTACAACCAGTCTAACCGCCGCGCCAGGTCGTCGTCTGCCATTTCAAGCACGCGCACGTCCGCAACCTGGAAAACAGCATCAGTAAAGCTGCTGTATTAATAAGAAGTAACCCGCAGCTTCCTCCTGGCGCCGGGCCGGGGGCTGCTGCATCTCATCGGCGATGCTCTGCCTTAGCCCTGCCTTGCCAAAGCGCAGCTTGGCCGGGCAGGAGAACCCCCCGCCTCGCTGCCAGTGCGACACGTGCAAGGGGGTCAAGGAACTTCTTCATTTTCCTCGGGGCTTCCGTGTCCTGGGTTGCGCCATCGGGAAGCGAGCGGCTTGATCAGGACAAGAGAGGGCTTGGGAATACGTGATCCAGGGCTTGAGGATACATCCAGGGCTTGAGGACAACAGGGCTGGAAGAGAAGAGCTATGGTGGTGTCGTGTGGCCGGATATTTAAAAGAGCTGAGCAGAGGTTTATCGTAGCTTTGCAGAACTAGGAGCAGATGGCGAGCGATGGCTTGTGCCCAAGAATGGGAAAATGCTGGGAAACTACTCACCAGCGATGACAAAACTCCAAGGAAACCTTATTGCCCGGCTACGGTGCCTGATCGCAGCTCCAGTGTCCCGGTCGGATAGAGAGGAGCAACTCGGTCTGCGCCGCTGCCGGTGCTCGTGGCTGCAGGAGGTTGGGGCAGCGGGAAACTGAGGACAGGGGCTGAAGCGGGGGACAGTTGCAGGGACAACGCTCGCTCGGCAGAGCGGGACGTCCCAAAGGCCAGGCGGATGCCTGCAGCAAGGGATGCTTTCGGGCGCTGCCGCATCCCCTGGGCTGCACAGGCGAGGACTCAAAGGCATTTCCAACATCGGCTGCGTACACACCCAAAGCAGCAAGAGTAGAAGACGCCTTTCAAGGAAAACACTGAAAATGGGTGAATAAACAACAGGGGCATTTCCAAATTTTCAGCGATCCCGAGCAATAAACCACCAGCCTCAGCGGCGGCCCTTGACACCAGCGTTCGGGGAGATGCCACCATTCGTGGCCCCCATCACCCACAGTCCGTGACCGACCGTGTCTCAAAACGCACCAACTATCCCCATCATCTACGCGGCTATTTAGCGTATACAGGTTTAGCTCTCTAATGCAAAAAACACAGCCCAGGGAGGTGAGATCACCTGCCTAAAGCGATGGGGCGAGTCAGTGCCAGAGCAGGAACCCTCCCCGGGACTCTTCCCTGCTGCAACCTCTCAAACCCGCTCCTGATCTGCAGGTTATTAGCGCATGGCTGCGGTGCGACGAGTAAACACATACGGCTTCGGTTATACCGTCGCCCAAAACCAACGCCGGGACGAGCACTGTTTGCTTACGCGCCGGTAAGGTGCCCCTCCTCTGCAGGGTACCCCGGTCGTCCCGGCACACCACCTCGTGCCCCGGCACGGAGCTGCGATATTTTCCTTTCTCGGTCTAAAGTCCTCACTGGGGAAACGCGCTTGTGACTCCGTCTGCACAACAACGTTATCGGTGCGAAGTGCACAAACACCGCGAGTCAGACCTAAAATAAACACGCCCCGGGCCGGGCCTAAAAAATACCTCGCGCTGCATTTGTTGGGCTGCTTTCTGCATCTCTTAAGGCACGGAGGAGTCTTCTTTTCAGCCAGGAGCGCTGCAGGGGGGTTCGTTGACTTCTTTGGGCATCAGAAGTCAACTGGCCATGCAAGCCTTTGGCCACCTGGCAGCGAGGACCCAGAGTGGGTGCGGGGATTCGCGGCGGGTGCAAGGGTCACCGAGGTGGCTGCAGTGTCCCCTGCGTTGCCCATGGCGGCTGCAGCGTGCCCGGCCAGAGGCCTGCATGCGGCTCGGGGACTGCTCACACGATGGCAGCATCGCAGCACGCTGCAGCAGGGACGCAGCAGGGAGGAGGCCAACATGCAAGGGGGATGCAGCAGCCATGCAGCAGGGACAGGCTCCTGCAGCCCCGGCGTGCCTGCCCTCCCCTGCCAGAGAAATGCAGCCCGGGGGGGGGGGGGGGGGATGATGAAGCCACCAAGGAGACACCCCCAGCCCAGGACATCACCCACGGACCGCAGGGAACAATCCCCCTCTGCTCGCCCCGACTGCAACCGGCTCCGGTGCAGAAGACGACACCCGTTTCCCCCTCCCCAGGGACAGGCGATGGCCCGGGACACCCGGCGCGGTCCCCACGGCCACAGGGACAGGCGTCTGCTAGAACCGGCAAGCGGCAGAAGCCACGCCGGGACCGGCGTTGCACCCGCAGCTCTGCCACGCTCCCAGCCGCCGAAGGGCACCCGGAGCTTTTAAAACCACGGGTGGGGTGGGCAAGAACCCGCACCCCGTCCCTCGGCACGCCGTAAGCAAAGGGCAAAACCAAATATTTACAGGAAACCGTTGCAAGCGCGGCGAACCCCGCCACAGCCTGCACCCGGCTCATCTCTGCCGCTCTCAATAGTTACACTTTAACGCAACGTTTAATTCCCATTAATACTGTATCACAGCTTTCAGGTGACAGAGCTAGATAGCCAGCTGCCTTCCCAGTTATTTTTTTCTTTTTTCTTTGCTCAAACTCTCCCCGTTTCAGCCTGTGGTGGCTCTTACCTGCTCTGCAGCTGCTCTCAAACCCAGGAGGATGTTTCTGTTAAAAAAAAAAAAAAAAAAAAAGGTACATCTCTCCATCTATACCCTTATTATGGTTTTGAAAAACAGAAAATCATTGCAGGTCTTGTCTGAAATGTTCTTCCCCCCGCCCGGGTCGATTGCAGCTCGAGTACCTCGAGCGTCTCCGACTGCGGAGAGCGGGTCCGGGGGATACTGTCCCTGCAGGACACCATGACCCCCCGTATGCCGTCCCCAACAGACTCCCCAGGCACACCACCACCCACCAAGCCGCGGCACCAGCCACCCAGCTCCGCTGCACCCACGAGCCACGCACCCACAGCCCTCGCCTCCGACACGGCCATCCACCGCTTCGCCCCAGCCTGCGCGCACAGCCAGCAACCCCAAAACAGCGTCAGGCCCCGCTGGAAACGCTGGCACAACCCTACAAGTGACCCATGCCATCCGCAAATTAATAACAATAATTTATCCCTCCGTAAATTAATAACAATAATTTCTCCGCTAGCAAGCGTTAGAGCACAAAAACGTCTCGTTTCTCTGTCCCACCTGCTTTTCTTGGTCCTTAGCATTACATCTTCCTTATCCGAGGGGGACATCTCCTGGCTGTTCCCCCGATTCCCAAATCTTTACTTACCTTAAATCCTTAAATTCCCATTTTATGCGGATGCACCGACGGCCCCAGCCTCCCGCCAGCATCGCCGCGTCCGGGTGCAAGCGCTCGGCCGCCAGCTGGTCCTGGGAAAGAGCTGGTCCAGGGATGCAGCCTTCTCCTGCATCCCCCCCCATCACCCCAGGGACCCCCGATTCGCACGGCAGCCAGGGCAGGGGTGACGTTCACCGTGCCCTGCACCCACGTGGGCTCGTGCCCAGTGCCACGACAGAGATGCCCGCGTACCACCGCCGCCATCAGCCCAGGATCTCCGTCTGACAAGCAATTAAATCACGTGGAGTTCATCCGTACTTTAAAATAAGCTTTATTTAGATCTCTTATAATTTTATATTTGCATCCATGCCTTCAAGGATTCTCCCCCACTCACGTGGGGAAAAGTTAAATCTAATGTTACCCATAATTCATATGCTATTTATCGAAGTTCTCTTTTAAATAAATCATCCTCTTAGTAATTTTTAGAATTATTTCCTAATTTACAAAAAAGCTGAAATGCAAAGGAAACTACTCGATAACAAGGAGATTGCTCATCTGTTCCGGTGGTTTATAGTTTAAATTATAAAAACGCAAGGAGAACAAAAACCAAAACAAAACAAACCCCCCAAAAACCAACAAAACGTATAAAAATGCTTCTCTGCAGAGAAAGATGCCACGGGGCAAACCCTGCCCTGCCGTCCCAGGCCCTCCCCTCGGCAGAGCCCGGGGGGGGCCGGTCCCTCCGTTCATCCCCCCCCCCCCCTCCACGGCCTCTCCGCATCATCCGTTAGCAGGAATACACAGCGCGAGGGCATCGGCGGTTTAGTTCGGTGATTTAAGACAAAACACCCCTTTTTCAACCAGGGCGCGCGTATCGGAATTAAGAAAAATAATACACTATTATAGCATCATTAAATAAATCTTAATACTTTTTTTTTTTTTTTTAAGAGCTTAAAATTATATCATAAGCATTAAAGCATAAGGTACTTATCTTGGCGTAAGCAGAGCGCGGTGCGTGTTAGTGGAGAGGGGAAGCGGCCGCCGCACCGGGGGGGTGGGGGGTGGTTTTGGGGCATTTCCAGGGGATTTGGAAGCACAAGCTCCACCTGCGCTTAAAAACCGCCCCGGCGCCAGAAAAACCTCCCCGGCGGGAACTCGTACCGATTTCCCCGGCCCCTTCCCGACGGCGATGACACCCCAAATGGGAGCGGGGTGGCCGGCCCCGACCGGGCGACGTCTCGGGATACGGGGATATCTCGGGATCTCGCCTTTCCCCTCCTCCCGGCTCGTGCCGGATCCCCCCAAATTTTATTGGAAGCAAAGGGCGAGCCCCTCAAATGCGGGGAAAAACGGCGGGGCAAAGCTCCCACCAGCTTACCCCCCCGGTCTGATTTCCCGGCATGTATTTAGGTTTGCGTTTTCCAAGGCGTTAAGTGCTCCTGGGGCATCTGCAGCCGCCGGGCCGAGGGAGCCCAGGGTGGGGGTCCACGGCTCCGGCCCCCCCCCCCGGCAGCAGCTTCCCAGGACAGTACAGTACAAACACACCCTTCCTCCTCCCCGCCCCATCCCAACCGACGTGGAAAAATATAAAAATCCCAAAACTTCTGCAATAATTTAGTTAGAATAGCTCCTCTGGGTTTGTGCAAATAAATTAAAACAACTAAAAAGGAACGTTAAAACACTTATTTCCAGACCGGCAGGCGTTAACAACCAGCCCGTGTCGCCTCCACGGGGTTCGGCCAGGAAGACATCACAGCGAATGAAATATTTTGTGTGTGTGTGTGTGTGTGTGTGTGTGTTTTTTCTCTCTCAGGTCCCTCAGCTGGGCAGGTCCTTCGTCCCCGAGCGAGGACATCCCGCGGGCTGGGCTCCGGAAAACAGCGGGTTTCGGACAAGAGACGTCACAAGCACAAAGTGCACAATATTTCTGGTATTTACAGAGACACAGCAGTCCTTCAAGTTTCAAGTTTCGTCAAAAGAAGAAGGAATAAAAACAAACAAACAAAAAAACCCAACCCAAACTGACAAACCGAAGCGACAACAAAGGAGTTACTGGTGTAGGAAAAAAAAAAAACCACAAAAAAAGGGAAAAAAACTGAAGTTACGACACAGCTGCATCGCTCCCAAGACAACAGGTAACACGTCCACAGGCGGGGCTGGGGTGGGGGTATGTACATCGGCGACGGCGAGGCCGGGGAGAGGCTCCCGGCGCGGGGGGGTCACCAGTCCGCGTCCTCCTCGATGTAGTAGTCGGGGGCCGTACCGTCGAAGAGGCCGGGGTCGAGAGACTTGCGCTGCTTCCCCCGGGCGAACACCCTGGAGATGGAGCCGAAGCCCATCTTCTCTTTCTTCTTTTTCCGTTTTTGGTCTTCCAGGTCCTCTAAAGACTGCGGGGGGAGAGGACACGGGTTTGGCCACCGAGCTTTTCATTCACATCCCCCCCCCGTCCCCCATCAACTCGCATCAGGGACGATGGACCACAGGGTCCAGGTCCCAAAAAATACACGGGTCCAGGTCCAAAGCAATGTTAAGGTCCTGGACCAAAAAAAAAAAAAAATACAATTCCTGAAATATGTGTGGTGGGATGGGCAGTGAAATCGGGCTCCCTCCCCACATCGCTGGGATTTTGGCTTCTTAATTCAACTGGTTCAGGATTTCAGCTCCAGGAATGTAAGGTCAGAGCAAGGGTCTGTCCACGGCTTGCAAAAATACCCCGACGTTTTAGAGTCAAATACAGAAGAATAACCTGATCTAGGCTGTGCCTTGCAAAAATCAAGACCGCGATGGGCCTCGAGCACGGCAACCGCCTACGGCGCTACCTGGATTTTGGGGCAAATCACGGAAAACTGAGACATCCCAGACTTACAATTCAGGATGGCTTCTGTGTGTGTCCCCCCCCCCTTTTTTTTTTTTTTTAAAAACCCAAATCAGTGCCTCTGAGCTCCCCCCCCAGTACTTGCTAGCACAGGACCGGGTCTCACGAGTGGGATTTAAACAGGGCTTTGTGCCCTACCTGTACGATTGGGTTGTGCAAGTTCTTCTGTACCGGTCCAGGACTGTCCCCCTGCGGCAGAAGGAGACGGATCCAATTGAATCAGCCCCAACGCAGCCCAGGACCCCCCACCTCCGCAGCAAAAAGCGGCTTATTCTGGCAGCCAAATCGCTGTGGGGCTGGGATAAACCCCCAGGAAAGCAGCTCGCCAGGTCAGCAAACCTCCAACCCGTAGCCCACCCCAAGACCAACATCGTTTTGGGAAGCAGAGGACCCGCAGCATCCCCACAGCCCGGCTCCCCAGCAAGACCCCCACCGCAGGGAAGCAAGCCCCCCATCACGTAGCGCCTTACGTTGCAGAGCGAGTGCGTTCGATGCCGGGGCGAGTTGATGTCGCTCGGCGTGGACGACCGGTCGCCCTCAGCCGCGGAGGCGTCGGAGATGATGGACGGCTGCCGGGAATGACAGGGACTCACTCTGACCGCTGGAAGGCAAGGGGGGGACATCGGGGAGTTAACGTCACGCCAGCAAACCTGACCCCATGCAAAACCTCCGACGCACTGCCAAAAAACCTGCTTCTGGGGCGTTTTGCCCCTTTTTTTCCCCCCTCTATGGGGGAATAAGGCAGCTCCCCAAAACGGGTTTGGCCCCGCGCCCTGAGAACTCGCCCGGGCCGCAATCCGTGCGGGGTGCCCACCTTGCCGGTCCGCCGAGTGCTGGGGGTGCGAGTGGTAGAGGGTCTGCTGGCTCTGCCGGATGGCGGCCGTCAGCGGGAGGTCGGCCTGCATCACCCACTCCTGGTTGCCGTTCAGCACCGTCTCGCCCGGCATGGCCAAGGAATGGCGCTTGGGGACGTCCTTGGTCAGCGTGGCGAGGGACTGCTTGGCCTGGGGAAGGACACCAAGGCAGTGGTGAGGGGGTGTCCTGGTTTCAGCTAGGACAGAGTTAATTTTCTTCCTAGTAGCTGGTATAGTGCTGTGTTTTGGATTTAGTAGGAAAAGAATGTTGATAACACACTGATGTTTTCAGTTGTTGCTAAGTAGTGTTTATACGAAGTCAAGGATTGTTCAGCTTCTCGTGCCCAGCCAGCAAGAAGGCTGGAGGGGGCACAAGAAGCTGGGAGGGGACACCGCCAGGACAGCTGACCCAAACTGGCCAAAGAGCTATTCCATACCATATGACATCACGCCCAGTATATAAACTGGGGGAGCTGGCTGGGAGGGGGGATCGCGGCTCGGGAACTAACTGGGCATCGGTCAACGAGTGGTGAGCAATTGCATTGTGCACCACTTGCTTTGTATAGTTTAATTCTTTTAGTATTACTATTGTCATATCATTATCATTATCATTGTTTTTCATTCCTTTCTGTCCTATTCAACTGTCTTTATCTCAACTCATGAGTTTTTTTTTCCTGATTCTCTCCCCCATTCCAGGGGTGGGGGGGCAGTGAGCGAGCGGCTGCGTGGTGCTTAGCTGCCGGCTGGGGCTAAACCACAACAGGGGGAAAAACCGTATGAACATCTCCCGGAGCAGCAGAACCAGCAGCAACAGACTGCACCAAACCCGCCCTCCCCTTGGCAAGTAAATACCCAAATTGTGTTGCTCCCGGCACCGAGGATATCCAGCTCCTTTTGAGCGATGGATTTTTTTTTTTTCCCCTGCCAGTATTGCAATAACGCAACCACGGCAGCAAACGTGTGCATGCAATATTGCAATAAATACTGAACTTCAGCAAAACGCGCTGGGGTGTTTCAAGCGCTCGAGCTGCTGAGCCGAGCGCCCACGGCGGCAGCGCAGGGCTGACCCTCGAGTCGGGCCCGCTGTGTTATTGAGCTCACCATGGCCAGCTCGGCCTCCAGCTCCTTCATGCGGTTGTCTTTCAGGTCGAGCTGGGAGCGGAGGGCGCTGGCGTGGTCCGTTGCCTCCTTGGCTTGCCGCCGCAGCTCCCACTTCTCCCGCTCCAGGAGGTCCTTCTCCTTCGCCAGGGCTTTCACCGCGTCCTCGCTCTCCTGCCAGGACACGGGGCGGCCATCAGGAAGGGGAAACCCACGCGTAGCGTACAAACCCCTCTCCCGCCCTCTGCCACGACCCCCTCGGGGCCACCCGAGCGCTGCGGGTGCCAAAGGGCAAGCGGTACCTTTGGGTGTCAACAAGAGCAGCCCTGCGCCGGCAGGGACGGCAGCAGGCAGGAGCGGGGAGCTACGGGATGCGGCCAGTCCCCCGAAACGGGATGCCCGCCGTGCACCTGGTTAAAATTACATCGAATTTCCCAGGTCTGGCTCGCTGGCCCCATTTCCTCCGGTATTTATTTAACCTTAACCTGCTGCGGTCCAGCCCTTGCCGCAGGGGAGCGGCTGCCCGGTTGCAAGAGGCCGGCGGGTTTTTGCCCGATGGCAAACCGGGTTTCGCGCTCACGCCGCTGCCAGCCCCCCCCGTGCCACGAGACCACGGTGCCGGGCTCCTGCACTCACTTTCCTGTGCTGCTCGTAGTTCCTGATGAAGTCGCGGAGCTGCTCCTCCCGGCTCTCCAGCGTGGCGTACAGCTGCTGCATCTGGCTCACCAGGTCCGTCTTTTCCGCCTTCAAGCGCTTGCGGTCGGCTTTCATGGCTGCGGGAGAGACCACGGCTCGAGCGCGGCGGGGGCACAGCAGCCCCCTTGCCTCCGCCTCTTTTATTTTTCAAGGAAAAAGTACCAAAATTACGTCCCCAGGGGCTGGGCTGGGAGCAGCCGCCCAATTCACCCCCGCTGCTGCACCCCCTGCACGCACCCAGCAGCCCCCCCGAAACGCCCATCGCATCGCCGCTGTGGCTCCTCATCATCACCCAACCTTCCAAGGGGCAGCTCGGCCCCTGGAAAAGGAGATTCGGGAGCAAAACCGCTGCCGCAGCCTCAGGGCCCGGCGCAGGAAAACCTGCTGCTCCCATTCCAGGATAAATAAACCACAACCGGTTTATTTTTAGCAGCGCGGCGGATTCCTGCAGCGCTCCCAGGAGCCCAGGGCAGGGCTCCCCAAGCGTCCCCTCCCAGCTCAACGTTGCTGCGTGGGGACGAGGGGACAGAGCGGGAGGGCTGGGGGAGCCGGGGGCACCACGGGATGCAACGGGGGCATTTTGCCAGCCCCGAGATGAAACCGAGACCTTCGTGTTTTCCCTCTCCCACGCATCAGTGAGGGATGCTCGCTGACCACCGACACAGGGACAGCTTGCTGGACCTCTGCTAAAACCAGGGAGAATTACAGAAATACCGCGTAGGACAAGGGACTTGAGTAATTTCGGCACGTTAAGTGCTTTGCCCAGCCTTGAGCCCGGCCCTTGGCAGCACCGCAGAAATGCCCTGCGGCTCCCTGCTCCAGATACGCCCCACCCCACCAAAATAATACCCAATTTAGGAATCAGAATGCAAATATTGCTCTTCGTTATAGGAAAGAGTTTGCATGCTCTTCCACCCTGAGGAAACGCTGCTCTCGAGGGAGTGGGATGGTACGAAACATCCTCTGCCCCTCCAACGCTCCCTGCACTCGCTGCACTGCAAGCAGCCGAGCCTTGCAAGTCGTCCCTCTATATAAAAAAAAAAAAAAAAAAAAATTTAAAACCCCCCAAATCCACCAGAAAAACCAATCCCAAAGCCACCGAGAGCTGTCTGTATTACAAAAGCCGCTAGAAGGGGATAGCACCATCACGAGTGGGATCCGTCTCCACGCACACGCACAGGTCCAACCTATTTCTACCAGGTTAAAGAAATCCACGACGAGCGTTTCAGCCCACACTGCGTTTCCTACCCCCCAGCCCCCCGTAAACGAGCCGCTTCTTCTGGGGGCTTAAACCGCACCATAACGTGCCTCTGAGCTCCTCCTGACGAGACGCGTGTGGGATAAAGACTGGACTGAGGAATACAAGGAAACCATTACCGCAGCACGCTTAAAAGGAAATTAATTTCCTTCGCGCAATTAGCACCTCCGGTACCCTCGGCTTCACGCCTCTGCCTTCTCCCAGCAGGGGAAAGCTCGTGCTGGGGAGCTCAGCTCCCACCCTCCTACGGCTGGGGACCCTCGTCCCCCCAGCTGCTTTCTGGTAAATACTCAACAAAAGCATTTCCACCCGCCTGTAAGCAGGGACAGCGTTATTACTAGATATGCGCTGCAGACCTCGGGCAGAATAATCTCGTAACGGGGTATCACCCAGCACCGTATATAACGTACCGCCGTACCACGCTGCAATAGCCCCTAAATAAGAGCAGCACCCCTGCTCAGCCAGCTCGCTCTATCAACTGCTTCCCGCGTCCCATCCGAGCTCGTTACAGCCGCCGGCTCGAGGACAGGTTTGCTCGGGGAGGAACTTATTTCCGCGCACAGGTATTACTGCACGGGTGTGCTGGGAAGACGCATAATAAAACAAGTGCTTGGGATGGAGCCAGTAAGGAAGGGAGAGGGCTTGCAGGTTAGCGGAGGAAAAAGCGGGGCGGGGGGGGTGGAAATCAGACCAAATAGTGGAAGAAGAGGGAGGTGTTTGGGACAACAAAGATTTTTATCTGTTAAAAACCAGGAGATGAAAGCCTTCGGACCAACTACTCTGCCATTAAGCATCGGAGGTAAATCAAAACCCAGAAAAACAACAAACCCGCTAAGAAATGCCGCAACGATTCACGTTGTCCCGTGACAGGGAGCGCTTGTGATTCCTCCTTGCCCGCTTCAACGAACGCGACTCCTGCTGGGACAACTCAGCCCCTTCCAACACCGGGACTTGCCTTATTTTTTTTTCCAGCTTGGGAAATTCCTACAGAAACCCTCTAAAAATAATCACAACGGGACCACATCTAAGTTTTTTAAAAAGCACTTTCCCGCTGCCTGCGTGTATTTAACAACCACCCTTCCCCTGCCCAGTTACTTCACACGAACTAAAAACTTGCTGAAAAAGACACATTAATCAAGTTGACCGAGCCATACTGGGGTGAGATCCGGACCCCACAGAAGCGGGTACCCAGAGCTACCGGCCGCACTGGCCGCCACTTGAGGACACGTTAAGTGATTTGGATTCCAGAGGGGGAATTTCTGCCCCTCGTAACCCTTCCCGGCAGGGTCGGTCTCAGCCCCATCCCCGCAGGATAACGCGCTGCTGAAAACTCCTCTGTTTTCAAGCCCTTGAATACTTTGCGACACATAGGTATATATTTTTTTTATCTCCTCGAGGCTACTGAGAGGCTTTTATAAAAGTTTAAGTCACATTTGCACTCTCTGACGTTGAAGGCGACAAAAGGCTCCTAATGAATTTAATTAAATAGCAGGGCCCCTATAGCATACAACCTGCTTTAATTAATGGCAGCGTTCAGGGTCCTTAACGATTTAGGGAAAACACTTCGCTTGTGTATTGGGTTTGCTTGCCAAAAAAAAAAAGCTCAGAAGTACTATCAGGAGAAGAGCACATACCATCTCCCAAGGTCGAATATTTACCAATATTCACGCCAACCAGTACTGCAAGATGATGATGGACTTGGGGTATTGCAAGAGCAAGTTTTTTCCTGTTACCCCAATAGGACAATTTACCATTTGCTTCAGTTGATATTCGAGAGATTTGCTAAAATCGATGCACTTTCCCCCCCCCACCCCAGCTTACCACTGCTCTCCCTCCTCCAAAACCGATTAGCTCCTTAGCTTAAAGAAGATTTATCAGTCATTTGAGAACTTCATTCTAAACCCAATTAATAGGAAATTAATTGAAAGAGGCAGGAGAAATATAAAAAGTTAGGCCGAAGTGAGCAGTTAGGGCTGCCAGCGGCTCCTGGGCTGAGCACCGCTTGGTGCAGCAGCTCAATACGTTCTTAGCAAACAAGCCCGGCTAATTACTCGGTCGGGGAAAACGAGCCATTGCAATCCTCGGCGCGACGGCAGGGGCAGCCAAGGAGGAATAAAGCGGGTTTTCACTGGCCGTCGGGGCCATCCGAGGAGGTGAAACGGCTTTTTTCTTTAATCTGATGATCCAGGGCCAGGTTGCTCTATCCCAGCCTCCCAGGAATATCTAACTAAACTCTCCCACAGCCCATCTGCGTGGTGGGCTCTGGCAAAACCTCCGACCTGTTCATAAACCCAAGACAACAAGAGAAGCAAGAAATCCTAAACCCGTACCGTGAGTGGAAAGTATTTCTCTCATGCGGTTTATTTGCATTATTTATTTTCCCCTCCCACCCAAAGCACATGGCAGAAGTAGAGGGGGGACCCACCAGCCCCGGCAGCAAGCGATGGGAGAGATGCGTCGGGAAGGGCGGCATGAACCCCCCCAGCTCTCACCGCCACCCCCCACGTCCCCGCTTGCACCATTACGCCTGCGCGAGGTCAACCTGTGCTCCTGCTAACTTGAGCTTCCACCTCCTGCCACACGATCCGTCCCCCGAGCATCGCTCCTGCGGGAGAAGGATGATGGACGCAGAGCACTAACGGGACCTGCTCCGTGTTGGGGGTCCCTCTCACAGACAAAACAATTAAAAATCCTCCCCCCCAGCACCTTCTGTTTCCAGCTTTACCTAACGAGCCCAAATCTAATCGCTCCGATGCCCCAACCTGAGCGGCACAGCCTTGCCCGGGGCAGCAGCACGGCTGAAACCGCCCAGTGATGCCACCACCGAAGGTGCCACCACCACATTGCCCCTGTCTGGCCTCAACACCTAACAACTTCTGGATGGGAATTAACTACTGCATGCTAAAACCAGGCATCTCCCCCCCTAAGATGGAGGCTGTTATAAATAACATCCCCTCCTTCGAAATTAGTAATATCAAATTAAGGGAAAATGAGGAGGTGGTGGTCACACCATCTAGCCCAGGTTTGCTTGGAGGACGTAATTAGTTTGAGTACCTTGGTAATGTGATATTAGATGAAAACCAGCTATGTTCGGAGCATGGAAACAGCGTCTCTGCCTGGCTTCCCGCCCCCGGGACGAAGCGGCAGAGCCCAAACACAAGCCAGGGCACTGGCAGCGGACGCAGCCCACCTCTGACCCTCCCGAAGAGCAGCTCCCTATGACTCCCATCCGCTTGCGAGTACTTCGCTCGCCCTGTGCGCTGTGGATTTTCATGCCAGGAACGGAACCGGAGCTGACTTTATCACTTACTGAATTACATACTTACTTTCTAACACTGGGAAAGGCATCCTCGGGGGCCACCGCTCAAGCCTCGGTGATGCCCCGCGCAAGAGGAACGCGTAAACCCATCCTGTCCCATTAACATTCACTTAATTTCTCCTGTTTCTCCATCCCAACCGTGAAATTCAATATTGGCACCATGACTAACCCATAAAATCGGTCAGCCCTGCGCAGGAATTGCAGCGCCGCTCCTCGCTTTGTAATTAAATAGGCGCGCGCAATCCCCGGGCGCAGCCGTCACCATCCGCAGAGAAGACCTTGCCGTCGAAGACGTCAACGTTACGTGGTGTCAGGCAGAGCCAGCACTCGCTCCTGGGGCGTGCGGAGGTACGGCACAGGCAGCAAATCCGAGCACCATGTCGAATTTCAGGAAAAAGTTAGGTGAGGCCTTCACCTCGGGGGAATTTACCTGGAAACACGCTGCTACGAGGCCAAGGGCTTTCCAAACCAGACCCCCAACGGTCAACAAGGTCGTCAATGACTTCTGCTGCAAATTGAAGGTGGGCCTTCAAAGGAGAAGAATAGGTTTTCTGTACACAGCCCCGTGTCGTTTTGGCGGAGAGGGCTTCCTCAGCTGGGTCCATGGCTGGGACACCCATCTGCTGGGACACCATCCGCCGGGACACCCATCTTCTGCCGCAGCCAACTGGGGGTGCTGGGGGTCTCTGCAGGAGGCTCGTCCCAGCCCAAACGCTGTCCCCGGGGGGGGTCACAGCTCCGAGCCGCGGGTTTGGGAGGGAGGAGACCGAGCTACAACCCATTTGCGGAGCAGACGTGAAGTCGGTTCGCGCCTTCCCGAGCAGCGGGGAAAGCCAGCCCGAGGTTTCCACCTTGGCACTCGAAAAGGAAACAGAAACCAGGTTTGCTCGCCGCGTGATAATCCCGCAGGCAAGCTCCAGCATATCGGATAAACCTTCCCAGAAACGAGGTTTCTGCCATTAGCCCACACGCTCATAGATGTCACCCGGCCAAGAGGCTCCTCGAGCCCTCCAGGCGCTTGGGCACGGTCGCTTCCCGCAGCAGGGCCCAGCAATAATAAAGCTGTCTGCAACTTCTCCCGTCAGAGATTTCCACATCAGAAATCCAGACCACATCCATCCCTTTCCAGCCGGGGCAAAAAATAACTGTGTTAACGCTGTAAGTACGACACCAAGTCCCAGCCCCAGCAAAGGAGGAGAGGACGACAGGATGTAGCGCTACAGGATTTTATTTGGACGGTAATGGATTAAAAAAAAAAAGGTGCAAGAGATGGAATTAGCCCAGAAGAAGGAGCAATAAAGATGCATAAAGCACACACTGCCAGGGATGCAGAAACCTCTCGAGTTACTCCCGCAGAGCATCCTGTGTTGCTCCAGATCCCCGCTCCCTCTCTCCGCAGCAAGGGCTTGTTAGCACTGCACGGGGGAGACGTCGCACGGGCTTATTGCCGGCTTTACCCCCCCCTGCCCCGTGCTAAATGCTCTCGGAAAGGGCTGGAAATGCATTGCCCAGGGGGACGATGAACCCACCCGCCTCCAGCCAGACCATCGCAAACCAAACCCTGTGCGGCCGTGCAAAACGAAGGCTGTTAAAACTGCCGGAGCCCCCGAAAGCAAACCCCGCCGGCAAACCTTCTCCGCTTCCCTCTGCGTTAAGGCCCGGCGAGCCAATATCTATCTGAACCGCCTGCGTCGCGCTTCCAGGCTCAGAGCCAGCAACGACGACAGATTTCCATATAATTTATCTGCTAATGACACTACACACGACCCAACGTGGGTCGCGCGCTGCTGCAGGCGCAGGGATGCTGCAGCCGACGCTGCCGGGCACGGGGCATCCCTCAGCGAGGACCGCGGGGCTTTGCAGTGACGTATGCTGCGAGGAGCGAGGTGCTCTTGGGGGATGCTCTCTGGCTGCGGGACACGACCGACACAAACCCCTGAGCTACAGGACAGCACGGCCAGGTTTCCCCGAGCTCCTTGCACTGCCTTATCCTGCAGCTCCTTCATATAGAGCCATTACTTCCCCAAATACCTCTACCAGCAGATACATTTCTCCTGGCAGAACCAGTCACCAGGCACAGTTATTGCCATTTTTCCTCCCCTTTTGGCTACGTTTCTCTATGGACAATTTTTCACGGAAAGGAAAAAGGATTCCCCCCCCCCCCAACTCCACATTACCCGTCTCCGTACCCGCCGCCGTGCTAAGCCTGCTCTGCTGCCCAGCGCCTCCAGCCCAGCTCGCGGGGCCGGATCCGGCACGGCGAGCTTTTCCAAATTACACAAAAGCTTTCCAATATTGCCGGGGAGGGAAGGAGCATCGATTTAAAAAGGCTTCTTGTTACGTGCCTGTCCAAGTGCAAGCTGAGATTCCCTCTTCCTAGCCATCACACCTGCAGAGAAGTCCTGGAAAACCAATCCCAGCGGCTCGTATGGCGGCCAATAAAAAACTAACATTATATTCCTTAAATACTCACGACTCTCAAGCCAAACTCACTTTTTCTCTGTACTATCCTCCACAGAAGCGCGTATCACCTCACCACAGCTTCTTAGATGACTTTTTTTTTTTTTGCAAACAGGCTTAAAATAGTTCTGCTTTTCTGTATTTTGCATTTATCAGCACTTCCCCTCCCTGTCCGCACAGAGCAAATACTCTCTAATTAAGGTTTTTCTTCTCCAATTACGGTTTTATAAACCCAGAGCATTTCCTGCTGCCGGAGGCTGCACCGGTGGCTTGGGGGGGCCAAGATTTTGAAGATATTTTGGCTGTTACTAATTTGTAGGGATGCTTTTGCAAATCAGAGAGCGATAAAATAAAATTTTCTGAAATCCCCTCCCCAAATACCGACTCGGCCCAATTCCCTGCCCCTCCGTGCATCTCAGCATCCCGGACGGGGGGAAACGCGGTGGGCTGGGGCTCTCCCGCCCTGCAGCTCAACCTCTGAGCCTGAAAACTTTTGACAGCCTCTCTTCATAATCCGCAAACACGAGCTGACAAGTGGAAGTTATACTCGGTATGCTGGGGATTTGAGATGATATTTAGAGCCGCAGTGCTGCCAGGGTTTGACGCACAAGAGCTTTCCCCTGCTCAGGATCATCCCCCGGCTCCGGCTAACAAACCGTCCTGCCTGGACTTATTGTCAGCTCGTTTTTGGGGAGGAGAAGCTGCAATGTGGCATTTCGCTCCGCACACCCCGGTCCCGGGGCTCACCGCGAGCTTGCTGTGCAGCCGCCGGCGAGGGAGGGAGAGCACGGCCCCGACCACCGTGGGAAAACACCCAAATCAATGCATGCAGAAAGGAGGAGACCCTGTGTGTCACCTGGAGACTCAGTCTCTCCTTTCTGCAGCGCTCCCGGTAACTCCACGCAGGATAAGGAAAATGGCACTCACTAGGAAACTTGCTGCTTCCCTCCTAAAAGAGTCCGAGGGGCTCAAATCCAACCCGCCCCCACCTTGCAAACATCTCCAGCTGCATTTCAGCTGCTCTCTCGGCTCTACTCTATAGCTAGCCGCGGAGGAATTACTTTGCAATGCTGCAAACACCCCCAACACCCCGTTTTCCCAGCCCGTCGCTGTGCCCTGCTCCGTCCCGGCCCCGTGCCATGCCTCGCCGGGGCAGGACAGCGAGGGGCTCCCGGGGAGCGCTGCCCTGCGATCAAACCCCCCTGCTACGTGCACACAGTGAAAACACACTGCACAGCCCCAATGAAAAGGGCGGCTTTTCCTTTCCTCGTTAATTAACTTCTTGAATCTTTAGGGTCCCGGGGAGAGGTGCACGAGAAGAGGGACGCGCAGCCCTTACCCTGCAGAGCCTCCTTGGCGCGCGCCAGCTCCTGCTCCTTCTGCGCCAGCTGCACCTTCAGCTCGGTGGCCGAGAGCACCTCCGGCGACTTGCTGCCGTGCGTCTCCTCCAGGTCTTTCGTCAGCATTTCCTTCATTTGCCGGAGCAGGTGAACCTCCTCCTGCAGCTGGGCCACCTCCTCCCGCAGCAGCGCTGGAGGAAGAGGAGACACAATGCGAGGAAGTGACCGACGGCTCCCGGCACGGCCCCGCGTCCCCGCCGCAAACTCCAACCCCGGGGCAAACGCTGCCGGGGTGATCCCCTCGCGTGCAAACCCGCTTTGCACAGCCCAAAACCTGCAGCGGTGCTCGCAGCACCCCGGGAATAGAGGAGGAGGAGGAGGAGGGAGGGATGTGATGGGGAGGGCCCTCCACTGGGCATTAGTTTCCGGTTTTTGCATTAAAGAATTAGAAATAAATAATAATATATAACAATAGGAATAAACCTAGAACCACCTCCCCATCCAAACCACTCCCTGACGGGGTGCTCATATGGCCAGGGTCCAACAGAGGCTGCCGAGCTCCGCTGTGCCCCATACGATACGCTTCGGCTCTGCCTCCAGCCAGCCACGCGTTCAGGGCGTACTCAACAAAATTCAACAAAACCACCCTGAGACTGGAAAGGGGAAGACGACGCTTTCACCTGCGGACCTGAAACTTGAATTTTTCAGGTTTACACCCAGTGACCGCTACACCCCTCAAAGCAGCTGCGTCGCAGGAGCATCCCGGCACAGCCCAGCCCGGGTCCCCTCTGCAGCGGGCACCGGGGGAAGCTCCAGCAACCTCGCTTCCTACGGCTGCACGCGCTGCTTAGTGTAATAAACGGCTTTTCTGCTATTTCCACATTGCACCCATCGCCCTCGTCTACCCTCGCTATCCTCTTCCTGCAAAACACTTTCTGGCCGTGCATGCGCCGCTGCAAGCCTCCATGCGAGCCAGACACCGTGATCCAAAATGACTCACGCGAGCGTGCAAATAGTTTGATTTTGCTCCCCCCCCGCTTTGAGAACACGCGGAGAAAACCCGTTACTCAGCCAAAGGGGCTTATTGATTTCTCGGGTTTGCACCATGCCTGTGCATGGGGAGCAAAAAAAAATAAACCCCTCAGCACGCATGTTACAGTTACTGGAAAAATAAAACAGAAATAAAAAATAAACGCCCCCTTCTCCAAGCTGCTGCGGTTGGGACCCTTCCCCAGCGCCACCGAGTACCAGCCAGCCTGGGGGACAGCGGCTGGGCACGAAATAAAGGGGGTTTCCCCCTTATTTTTGCTAAGGTCCCCCCTCACGTGTGCTGGGCCGTTTCCTTTCCTCCCCCGTTTGCGAAGCGAGGCGAGGAGGTGACGCCGGCGGCAGGACGGGGAGAGGCGGCTCCCCCCCGGCCCGGCCGGCAGCTGCGCCAGGAAGGCATAAAATCTGGTTTGCATACTTGAAATGCTTCCCGTATGAAAACTGGCAAGGCCCCATTCTGTAAATTATTTAGCAATAAAGTCACTAACGAGGAACAGTCGAGCTCCGGGCTGGGGATTTCGGTGCAGGCCAAAGCGCTTTCTTGAAATCCGTGCAAAAAGCAAGAACCGAAAGGCGGCCAAGGCCAAAGGCGTCTTCCCCAGGGACTGCAGAAATGCAGCGCTTCCCCTCCAGCCTCTGGGAACCCGCGGCGGAGGGGGGATGCGAGGGACTCCTACATGGTGTAACATTTACCAGGCAAAACCCACCCAGCGCCTTCCCCGGCCACGGAAAGCCCCATGCAACCCCACAAAACACCAGTGGCTGCCACTAATCGCTCCTTTTTTTTTTTCTCCCCCCCGCTGATAATTCATTTTCACCTTTCATTACAAGCTGCTTTGCCCAGGAGATACAGCGGGCTATTCCCTGGCAAATGATTAACCGGCAGAAGAGGATCCAGGCAGGGCAGTTTGCACAAGGGCGACTGATCCCGCCGGATTTCTGCAAATCGCAGCATTGCGGTGGGAACCCCAAAAAATCCCGGCTCGGCAGGGAGGGGAGAGGGGAAACAAGCCCAAGGAACGGCAGCCCGGCGGGGATTGCTGCAGCAGAGAATCCCGGAGGAATCCTCTGGCACGGCCCGAGAGCAGATTTGCAGCCGTTTCTTACGCAGCTTCCCCAAAACCGCGCTATTCCCCTCTGGTCCCGGTTAGAAAACGGCAAAAAAACCTCAAAAGCATTCCTCCTCCGAAGCATCCAACAAGGCAATTTAAGCCCCAACTTTGTACTCGGCTCCCGATACAGGCAGAAACTACTGAAAGATTAAAAGCCAAGATCTATGAGAAGCTATAGGTGCAATCCGGAAAGCAGCATACAGCACCACTCTCCCCACGCCAGCGGCTGCCGGACGCACGGCTTCGGCTGCAAGCCAAAAAAGCCTACAGAGAAACCTGAATTATTGAACTCAGGATCAGCCAGATAGCCGAGATTCTTGCTTTTATATATATATATAATTTAAGAGAGGTATATATATACACAAAAATGGATTGTGCTTTGCAATATATACTTATTTTTGAAATTTTTTTTTTGCAATATATATATATCGCAAAGCACGATCCATTTTTTTTTTTTGATAGAGAGATATATATAAAAATTGCAAAGCACAACCCATGCAGCCAAGGTTTGAGGGGAAAAACCCTACACCTCTTGCTAGGCTCAAACAGCGAAAGACACGCCGTCAGCTCTTTTAATACATTGCTAAGTGTTGTAGTCCTTGCTCTCTTCCCAGTTCCCTCCTGGGGCTGCCACCGATGCCTTCGCTGTAGAAACCAGGAATAGGCTTCGAGGCAAGCCAAACCCTCCGCGCTCTTCCCAGCAAGTTTTTAAAGGGTTTTCTGGGAAAGAAGGTGGCATTTCAGGGAAGCCATGGGGGCCACAGCGTCTCCTGCTCTCCTCAGTTTCCTTTGGAAACCACTTAATGGGCCATTTCTTGAATTATATCAAGCTTTTTATTAGCACCTGCTGCCAGGAGGACCGGGGCTGGACCAAAGCAGTGCTCCCCATACGCTGCCTTACACCTATAAGTACTCCCACTTGCATACAGGATTTCCACCCTGTTGGGATATTTCCCTGGGCTCCCTGTCCCCGCCAGCCCGTCACCGCTCATCCACCAAAACCACACCGACACAATTATCCCCAAAAAGTGGAGCCCCCCCGCCCTGACCCCAGCGCCGAGCATCTGCTCGCCATCACTCTCCCGCAAGTTTCTATCCCATCTTAACCGGCATCTCCAGCTCGAGAGGGTCCTACGGAGAAAGCCCGTTTTATTTGCATAAATTGCATTAAGAGAACAACTCAGCTTGAAAGGGAAATTTTAACTTCATTTTAAAACGGGGGGGGGAGAAAAAAATCCCTGCTGCTATGCCAAGTTTAAGCACCTAAATAAACGATCCGAAAAGTGCTATTTGCAGGCAGCTCTTGGCGATTGTTACAGAAAACTTCCAATAACCGGGAAAATAGGGCCAATTATTCAGACACCTCATTTCAGCCTCTATTTCTTCCACATACAGATGGCTCGGCAGGGATTTCCATACGCTTTCCTGCGGGCTGCCTGGGTCTGTGCCTCTATTTGAAGCCATGAAGGAGCGGCACGCGGCTTGAAGGGAGCATCAGCCCTCTCGAACGGGGACCCGGACATAAGGGGGACGACACGCATCCAAAACATGATGCAAAAATACGATCCGGAGAATAGAATAATTTTTAAAACTTTTTTTGCAGTTCAGCCTTGCAAGCATTGCTATATTGGGGCGCAAAGTTAAATTCGCTACTAGGAATCGCCTCCCAAATACAATAACCCCGACGCATAAAGTTTCCACAGCACATTTTCCCCAGCATTTTTGCCCCTTTTTATTTTTCCCTCCTCTTTTTAACCTTTTTTGAGGAGGGGTTTGTCTGTGCACTGTAATTCCTGATCCCCAGCGGGAAGGAAGCATCGCCCTACGTGGACGAGCCCCATCGCGCGCCGGCTCATTCCGGCCCCTTCCAAATCTACCGCAAGTGGGCAGCGATGAAATTAATGCAATTTAAACACTTCCCGGACTAACTGACGAAAACTACCATTCACGCCGAAATAATTGGCTGTTAATTATATTTCAGTTGATAGCATTAAACTTCCATGACACTGTCAGATTCTGCATCCATTATGCTTTAAGCACTGATTAGCGTTAACAGACAATGTGAATAAGATATTTTTTGGTTTGGTTTTTTTTTTTTTTTTTAATTGCAGTGAACACCTCCAGACAGCATTTGGGGCCGAAGTTTCCACTCCTGCTCCTGCAAATCCCATCTTGGACTCCTCTCGGCAGCAGATCCACCGGCCATGCAGCAGCAAAGCCTTTTACTGGCCTTGGAGCAGGCATCCATTTAAAAACATCCATTTAAAAGCCTTTTATTTTTTTTTTTCCACGTAACTCAGCTGACACAATTGCTGTACACGCGTTTCTGTCTTTGGAGGGCACACATTAAAAATGAATGCAGTATCAACGACAAGGTTTATGTTGGTGAAATCAGTATCTTAGCTGAAAGCTGCATTTTGTGCTGCTTTTGCAAGTTTACCAGCAAGATGGTTTGGGCTTTGCTGAGCACCAGTCAAGGGTTTTTTTTTATCCAGGACATCAGCAGGAAAATGGTCAGAAGACGCAAGCGTGCCCTGGGTTGCAGCAGCATATCAGTGGCCAAGAGCGGGCAGAGAGAAAAGCCTCGCTTGTGGACCAAGAGCTTAAAATCAGCAGTGGATCACCCCAAAGGGTGATTTCACAGGCCCTGCACAGCGATGCAAATGGGGAAAAAAAAAGGGGCAAAATGGGAAAATGCAAAATCTCTGTGCTAATGGCATCATCTAACAGACCCTCAACCGTCGAGAGCACGGTGCAAGCCTTCGTCCCTCCTCCCTCCTGCAGAGCTTTGGCCCAGAATATATATATTTATATATAAACACAAATATATGTGTACATACACCTCCTCCTGGGATAGCAAACAGGAGGGTCCTAGGATAAAGAACATTATTAGGAGAAAATAATGATTCAAGCCCTAGCGATGAGTCGAGCCAGTACTTTAAAGAGCATCTCATCACCTTTGATCATTAAGTAGCTCCCCAGCTTGGGACCCAAGTCTCTCGCAGAAAGGTTCAACTGACCGCTCCTCCCAAACAGCCTGCACAACGTACGGTTTTCCCCTCTCAGCACATCTCTGCAAGGAGGAATTTGGAGGAAAAGCACAAACCGCCAGGCACAGGGGCTGGGTGACAGCCGGGGGCAGAGCAGGGACACCAACCACTGCCACCCCCTCGGGGTGCAGCCAGCCAGCCTCTCCGTGCAGCACAGGTCGCGCTCAATAAAGCATGTGGTTAGCTCAAAATACACCCGGATTTGCAAAAAGACCCAGTTACTGCCGCGGCCCGGGACCTGCTGGTGCAAAGCCAACACGTCCAACCTCTCCCATCGACACCGGGACGCCACGACGGACTTGCAGCGGCTCCAAACCAAACCCCAACGCAGCGTCGTCTCCTCAAGGGGATAAGCACAAGGGCCTGTAATTTGTCCATCGCACCTTCAGCCCAGTCCCGCTGCCGGGCATCCCACCTACATCCCCGGGCACGGCGTCTCCCGCAGCACCGCGGTGCTCCGCGACCTCGGAGGAGCTGTCAGCCACCACCGCTCCCTCCCGGGTGGGCACCGGGGCGCTCAGCCACGTGCTGCAGAGCCTCTCGGGCTCATAAAGTGAATTTTGGCTCCGTACAGCCATCTTTTAAAGAAGGACGCTTTAGATTTCATCCCTTGCTACTGTCGTGATGCTGCAAGCGAGCGAGCTGTCATGCCTGGACACGGGTACAGACGCTCCTTAGCAAGTTTGAGTTAAAGCTTTCACCCAACGAGCGTAAATCCTTGCAAACACCATTTTTGAGCATTTCCTGAGTTAAGACACCGGCTCGGCCTCGGCGCTTCCATACGGTCGCTGCCCCAGGACGGGACCCCCAGTTGCACGCCCCGACTGTGCACCATCAACCGGCACTCTCACCCGCGGCCATCGGGCAGGACGCGCAGAGACCGCCTGCCTGCAAAGTTATCCCCGTGTCCTGGCACCCCCACACCCCAAAACAGGATTGTTTCCACCGTGCAGACGCCTGCTCGCTCGGCTGCCCCGTCCGCAAGCTGGCGGGTGTCTCGCAGGGGATGTAAAGAAATAAAACCTGATATAAACGTCCTGTGCACGCTGGCGGGGGGGGGGGGGGGGGTGCGGGGGGAGGCAGAGGGGTTCAGGAGGCAGGCTGGAGGTTGCAAAGGCTTTCAAAAAGCACACACGGCTTAAAAGCAGCCGGCCGGTGGGCTGCAACCTCCGCAGTGGCCCCCGGAGCCGGCCGCTGAGCTCTCTGCGAGCTCCCGGCGCGCTCCAACTTCTCCGCGAGACAAAATGGACTACGGGGCACGGGGAGCCGCCCGCCCGCCTGCCCTCCCCGCCGCCCCGGGGGAGCCGGAGCTCCTCGCCCCTGCCCCGAGCTTCACCCTCGGCACGGGGGGGACAGCACAGCAACCCGCAGCCACCCTCCTGCGCAGCCCCGCGAGCTTCGAGGCGCGCTCGCCAGCCACCCGGCGTTGTTTTGTTTCTCCCAGGAGGAAGCGAGCTACAACAGCACAAAGCAAGCAAGGGAAAAGACGTGCACGCTGGGCTGCATCCCCCCCCGCGCCGCCGTGTGAGGCGGCGGGACCCCCCCCCCCCCGGGGACCCCCTTACCTGCGTGTGCTAAGCAAGGGCACAGCACCCTGCCGCGAGCATCGTCCCCGGCTGCGCCTTGCCGTCCCCAGGGACCCGAACAATAGGCCGGGCGCGAAGCAAAACCGTGCTCGCAGCGGCACGTCCCCGGCTTGTTCTCCTCCTGCTCCGACTTCATGGCGGGGAACGGCAGGGTTGGGGGTCCCCGGGGTTGGGGATCCCCAGGGCGGGCAGGCTCCTCCTCGGCACAGCACGGAAGTACGGCAGGCGCTACCTGTGCCGGGAATTTGACCCCTCGCCGGTCGCTGAGTTTCCCCGGCCTGATGTCACGCCGGCAGAGGAGTGGCTTTGCCCGCCACCGAGCCAAGGTGCGCGGGACGGGGGCCCGGAGCAGGCGAGCGCTCTCCCCGCAGCCCCGGAGCAAAGGGCTGAGCAGGAACCCGGAGCCCGGCCGGCGGCGGAAATGATTCCCGGCTCGCCGGCCATCGCTCCTGCCGCCACCCACCGAGCAGGCGGCAGCGGATAACGCCCACGACGTCCCAGCTGCACCAGCTTGGCCACCGCTCTGTTTGCAATAATCAGCCATCACCGGCAGCACAGCGGGGAAACTGAGGCACGGGGAAGGTAACACACGGCGAAGCAGCCCCGTCTCTGGCATGCAGCTCGTGCTAGCTGTTCCTTTCGAGGGAAACAGACGCAGCGTTTTTTCTTGCAATGCAGTTGTTATCTATTTTGGCCAGGCAGGTTGCAATTGCGCGACACCCGCGGCTGCGGGAGCACCATCGCAGACCGGCCCCCCGCTGCAAACCACCAGGGCTGGACCCACGGCGAGGAAGGGCAGAGAGGGGGAGCTGGTGGGATGGGGCGAGCAGGGACACGGCAAAACCCAGCGAGAAAGTAGAGGCCCCTTGCTTTTCTATAATAAAAGCCGCATAAAGGTACACCAGAAAACCCAAACACTCTGAAACCCAGCAGACTCGTGTTGCTTTTTTGCTCCCTGTGGTACCCGCTGCACCGTTACCTGCCTTCATCCAGCTGCCCGGGCCGCGTGTTTCCAAGCCCTCCACAGCAGACCCACTTTTTCAATTTATTCACCCCACCAAAGAGATGAAGAACCAGGCAGAAGCACTTTGGGTTTACAAATTCGTGCCCGTCTCTTTGCTGCTGTCCTCACTAGATGAACGCTGCCTGGCCACACACTGCTCAGGGCTGGGCGGCCGCTGGCCCGGGGACGCTTTGCAGGCAGCTCCCAGCACGCTACCTGCAGGCACCTCTCGCTCTGCCCAGGAGGGCCAGACTTGCACAAAGTTCAGAAAACACAGCCCGAGACAGAAAACCACCATATTCTGCTTTCCAACAGTCCCCGGCATGCAAAGCCTCTGCCAGCCGCTGCAAACCCAGCTCCCCTGCCCTACAGCAGCAGCATCTTAGGTATGGGGAAACTGAGGCACACCCCACATGCATGGGCTTTCACATTTTCAGGAAGCGGGTGACAGAGCGTAACCGCGGGAGGAGCGAGCCGCCCCTGGCTAGGAAGAGATGCAGCCACGGCCATCTCATACACCAAGCGAGCCTGGGTCGATAAACCAGGTCCTTACCCACCTCACGACCCTCCCCGGCCCCACGCCTCGCTGCCGGGCATTGCCCCCCTCCCTACCCTGCTGCTTCTCACCAGTGGCTTGGGAAGGGAGTTGGTTTTGTTTTGCAACAAGCCCTGGTTCTCCTTGCAACAAACTCCAGCGCATGCAACGGGCCAGCACTGACACGGCTCGCATTGCCGGCAGCCCGGTGCACGCGGTGGCACCGCCCGCAGCATCGCTGCCAGGGTGTGCGATGCCCCCATTGCCCCAACCCCTGCCATCACCAACCTCGGCTCCTTGAAGCCCACGGAAGCTCTGCTCTTGGCCGCCGCGTCACCTCCCATCGCTCCCTGTTTGCACAACTCCCCTCCCGAGGGATCAAGTCGGAGCGCGCCCGCCCGTGCTGACTCAGCTCCCGATGCAGCGGGGACGCCGCCGCGGCCGGAGCAACCCCACGCGAGCAAGGAAACACCACTGGGTTTGGGAGCACCTGCTGATGGAATTCTGCTTTCCACGCAAGCACGGTGCAAAGGTAACCGCACACCTCTTGCTGTGATCTGCCACGGCACGGGAAGGTGCAGAGCAGCGATGCCCCCGAAACCAAAGCAAAGGGAGGAGGTTCTCTGCGTCACAGGCGTTGCACAAGCCCCAAGCTCCCCAAGAGCAGCTCCTTGGAGCCTCCTCCGACCCGCTGCGCTCCTCCCTAGCAGAGGAGGCCGGTGAGCGAGCGGGAAGGCCGGGCTGGGCTCGCGTCCTCGCTCCTGCTGACTAACAGAGGACCAAGCAGCATTACTCACACCCGCAGCACCCATCCTCGTCCCCAACGCACGCATGCAGCGGGAGGTGCCGAGACGGTGCAGCACCGCTGCTCTTGAACACAGCGATGCCGCCTGCGGGGATTCCCCTGCCCCTTCCTACTTGATTAAAAACCCCCTTGGAAGGCGCACGGAAAAAGGGTGCCAGTTAATTAAAAGACGGCGCACGCCTTGGCTGGGTTTGCGCGGCGCAGCCGGGCTCCGAGCGTGCCGCTGTGTTGGGCGGCAGTCACGCTTTTGGCTGTGGTTAAATTGGGGTTGGGGTCTGGGTTTCCTCTCCTTGCTTGAGAGCAAACCCATTACCCTGTGCCGGCGGTGGCTGCTGCCGGGAGGGAGGTTACAGGACAGGGAGCTTTGCTCCTGCAGCGTCCCCTCCGGAGGTGGCATCGGCCCTAACGAGAGCCGGCTTTCCCCAGGGTCACAGGCCACCTAACCGGGGGGCTGGGGAGGGAAGAGGTCGGTATTGGAGCCAGTATCTGAAATTTGGATTTCCACGCAACCCCAAGCCGATTTGTAAACTCTAGGGAAAAGCCATCGGCACAAAACCTGGCAAAATCCGGCTGTTTGAGCTCAGTTTTTCTTGGAGGTGGGCTGCTCACAGTTTAAGCTCAACGCTTGATTCAGGAGGACGATGCGGAGGAGGCTGCAGTGCACCCGAAGGCACGGCATCCCCCCCGGCACACAGGCTGCCCTCCCGAAACATCCTTCGGCAAAGCCTCTCGCACCTCTGCGAGCCCTGCAGCTGGAAGTGCAAGGAGGAAGGAAAAAACCAAAACAACCCAAACCCAAAATGCTGCCATCCTGCAACCGCAAAAATAAATGGCTGCCGCAAAGATTTATCCCTGCCTGTGCGTGTGGGCGCAGGGTGCTGCTGTTTGCTGGGCACAGGGTGCTGCTGTCTGCTGCATGCAGGGTGCCTTGGCCGGGGCTGAAGCTGAGTAAGGGAGGGAGCAGGGCGGCGAGGGGATGCCGGCCCCGTGCCGGGAGGAAGCCGAGGCCGGGGGGTATTTTTGTCCATTCAGTCGCTTTCCGCAGATCCCGGCTGCTGCCTGCGCTGGGAAGGGGATGGGCGCTGGGTGTCAGGGCAGACAGGTCTGGCCCTTCATCCCAAATCCCAGCGGGGACCTGCTGGCCTCCTTCAGCCCTCCCTAGCCAAGACCATTCTGCAGGGATGGGGCAGGAGGGACCGTTGCCACCCAAGCCCGGCTCAGAAGGTCTCTGCAGATGACGCGAGACGGGGCTGATCCAAACTGGACAGCCTCCAGCAGAGAACAAACCTGCATCTCCGGCTTCCCGAGCTTGGAGGTCCCACCAGGGTTATGGCTCTGGAGCAAGCCAGCTATGGGTGGTCACCACCAAAATCTCCCAACTCCTTCAAGATTGGGCTGAAAATCCCAACCATCACGTACAAGGACAGGGGCCACCCGAGACTT
The DNA here is from genome assembly GCF_018139145.2 of Gymnogyps californianus. Taxonomy (NCBI): domain Eukaryota; kingdom Metazoa; phylum Chordata; class Aves; order Accipitriformes; family Cathartidae; genus Gymnogyps; species Gymnogyps californianus. Next base: position 7,041,471 of record NC_059491.1, on the reverse strand, counting down.
ACAACAGAGAGTCAAGTTGGGGTCAAGAAGCACTTCAACTTCAGCATCACCACCCAAAAAGGTACTGTCCTCGCCGAAACACTTAATGGCAGTTGGTGGTTGATCAAATACAGTTTGACCATATGGATGTCGGTGTATATTATCGCCCTGAAGGCACAGGCACCTGCAGTGATTGCTGAATAACCCAAGCCCTGTGAGAAGTACCTCTGCAGAAGGTCAGCGATGCATTTATGCACCTCTGGACAGGAGCTGGTCCTTGCAGAGCTAAATTTGACCTGGAGAACAGAGCTGTCCATAAAAACCACATACCTGTTGACTGGAATAGAAAAATTGGGAGACCTCATACGAGGTCTCCTGCAGCAAAATGCCACCTACTTCCAGGAAAACTTGCTAAAACCTTTCCCCCGCACCCGTGGAAACTCCCTTCCCCATCCCCGTCTCTCGCAAAAAAAATATAATGAAGCGAGGAGATGTTTCAAAACAGAGCCCATCTCTTCCCCCCCCCCCCCCAGTTTTTCTTTCAAGGAGAACTTTACTCAAAAATGACACATTTTTGTCAAACATTTCACTCATGACAAATTGGCGTTGTCACCGAGGAGAGCGCTCGGCTGGGAATTTCGGAGGCGCTTCGGGAAGCCTCCGTCTGCTTTTACACAGTTAAAAATCAAAGGCGGCGAGGTTGCAAAATGTAATGTGTGAGGCGAAGGATTAATTAACGTAGCTCTGGCTCCAGAAACAGAGGCGGTAAGAGTAATTTTCATTCAGGAACTTGGCACCGCTTGGCACCGCCTCCTCCTCCAACACTGCTGGAGTATTTTCAGCTGCCGAAAATCGCACGTGCATCGCCCAGAGTTTTTGCAGTGATTACTTAAAGCCTCAATGGAGAGAAAAATCCAAAGGGTTTTTCTTACGTCCCTACCCAGGCCATACACAGTGACTTTCCCCTTCTTTAAAATAGCATTGCAAAAGCTGTTTGCAACGTAGAGAGGCAAAAAAGTAATGAGTAAAGGGCAAACATCATCGGGCCGGTACCCGTGCTCCCGGTTGCAATCTCATTTGGTACAGTTTCCTGAACTCATCACAGTTATTTCTATTGTGTTTTTTATTTTATCATGAGAATTATGGTTATCATCACAGACATTTTATGCCTAACAATTTCTGGGCTCCTTACGATGTTTTCATTCAAATGCTAAAAGGCTGTAATGAGACTAAGATAATGGCCCGCAAAAATAAATGATACAGATCGGAATAGGGGGAATTTGGTTTTTTTAAAAAAAAAAAGGGAAAAAGAAAAACAAATAGAAATTATCCATCCTAATTAGCATTCAAAGACAGTAACTGGGGGGGGGGGAATGTATTCTGGGGAGGGTTGTTTCACCTGGTACCCAAACCCCAACACAGCCCGCCCTGCTCCATCCCAGGCAACGAGCACCTCTGCTTCGGAGAGCGGTTAGAAGGGAAGGAAAGCCCCAAATCCTCGTCTCTGAGCTCGGTGCCAGTTTATATTCACGTCATTTACGGGCCACGCACCCAAAACCTCAGCTGCGCCCTTTGCAAGCAGCCTGCTGCTCACTGCCTGCCTGGCACCAGCCCCGTGCTCCTGCCACCGCTGGGTCCAGAGGCAAACGTCACCAACTCCTGCCCTCCCCAGCTTCGTCAGCGCTAACGAGCGCGCGGGGAGGCGAGGGACGGCACCGACAGCCTGGCATTTGCAGCCGTGGAGGGGACAGGGCACGGCCGGCCACCCAGCTTGGCTATCGATCAGCAAAACACGGGCTCTCCGAGAGCTTTGAACCGCTGAACGCCACCAGAATCAATATTTCCCTTTTTAAAAGTAACGCTGGGGGGTGGGAAAAGCCCATCTAACACAGATTCAGTGTTATTCTGGGTTTTACATTATTCATGGCACCTCATCTTATGTCACGCTGCAGCGACTATATTACCGTATATGATGACAAAGAAATTACACAACTCCTGCAAATACACGATAAAGCGGCAGCCTGGGCTGCTAAAACAGCCCGCTCGATTGGCGAGCTCTCATTAGCAACGTGTAATTAAGTTGCTGTACGTTGAGGTTGTGCCTGTGCCACCAGCCACTTTATGGTGAAAGAGGAGAATAATAAATCAAAATAATAATAAATCAAACAGCAACAAAACCCAGAGCTGCGTGGCAGGCCTCAAACTTTCGAAACCATTTTCTCGTCGAGGTTTGCAAAGCCTTATCTCACCCGCTGCACAGCCGGGAACGTCACCGCAAGGCCACCGAGGGCCATCGTGTCCCCAGAGCCACCCAGCTCAGCCTACCCGAGCAGGGAACGGGCTGCACGCACGGAAATAACAGGAAAAAAAGGAAGCCTACCAGGAAAGGTTAATAATTTATCCGTATGTAAAAATGTGCTCCCATTTCTAAACATCACTTCGCATCCTCATTGACATGCACGATTTTAATGTGGTTGAAGGTAGGCAACTCAAGTCTGAATTTGGACACTATCTTTACCAACCAGACGTTACTGCCTTCTTTTATTATTTTTTTTGAAGCTGCCCTTTAGCTTCCGGAGAGTTTCAAATAAGCAATTCTAATGATCCCTCTTCATTAACCACTCCAGCAATCTATATACGCGTACTAGGGAATTCAGTATAGAAAACATCTTAACGACACCTGCTGCCAGCCAAGCTGCCGCCCACGCAACCTGCCGCATTTATCGATATGAACAGAACCGCCCCAAACCCCGTTTCTTCACGCCCCAAACCCGCCGCTCACTGGGCACAGGACCAGGCTTTGCACGGAGGGGAGGGTGGGCAGGGACCACCCGCATCCCGCTCATGTCCCCATCGGCACCTCCAGCAGCCCCGAAGCCGCACGGTAAGAACATTTCACCCGCTAACGTTTTTGGGGCCACACGCAGCGGTCAGATACAGATTTGGGAGCGGATGCGATGCACTGATGGAGCTGGAAACCTGCATCTTTCCCACTAGTGAAGCTGGTGAAGCACAAAACCCACCTTAGCGTGCCCTTGATTGTGCCCAGCGTCCCAACGGCTATTCAACTGGGACCACGAAAAGCAACAGGGCTCGCTCCTGTGCACAGACTCAAAATGATGCTGCAGCACAATTTTTGGTTGCTTGCAGAAATTGGAAAAAAAAAAAGGGGGGGGGGGGAATAAGGCCTGGCTGAAATTGCTCGGCTTTGCAAGGCAGGTTAGGAAAGCCCGGGGGGGCTGCATGGATCAATGACCTCATGTGCCCGGACGTATCCCGTTCCCCTCCCGTCTGCTGCGTGTATCAACAGAATATTTATAAATCAATTGAAAGCAATTAATCAGCTAGAGGAAGATAAGGGATAATGAAGAAAAGAGATTAGCTGGCGATGCACAAACACAGCTCCTCCGGGGAGGAAGCGCTGTGGTTGGAAGCCTCCTCTGCAAAGCCTATTAGCTCCACTTAAAAAAGAAATTTTAAAGAGGCAACCTGAATAATTAAAAGGAAGAGTTAATGGTTATGCTAACAGCTTCTGAAAACCGGCGGCGGCCGTGTTTGTTAACCAACGCGGCCCACCGACAAAAAGACCTGCAGAGAAACCATCGCCCCGCACCGCCGACGGATGCTCGGCCGGGGCTGGATCCCTGCATCCCCCGCAGCCGCCCGGCGCGACGGAGCGAGGGCGCTGGAGCCAGGGAGGCTCACGCAGATGCTAGGAGCTGCACAGGGCCGATGCTGCCGTCCTGCTGGGTTCATTTAAGTAACCAACTTCTTCTAGCTGAGTTATAAATAATAACGGAGAAACGACTCCAGGACTTGAGGGGAAGCCTCCAGGGATGTAAGTCCTAATATTACCCATCCGACGTATCATCCCATGGTAGCCTTCCAATTGCCAACCTGCTCCTTGTCAGCAAAGCCAGTTCTAAATATACTGTCATTTCGCTTGCCTACTGAAAAATTAACCTCTGGGCAGAGCAGCCAGCAGTCACATTTTCTGTATGTTTTCCTATGGATTTTTCCATCCTAATCCTTCCATCCCAAACTTTAGGAAGGGGAGTCTCGGGACAAGATCAGCAGCGCTTTCCTTGGCCGTATTGCTGCCATTAGTTATGTATTTCACACCCACAGAAGACGCCAACACCAGGGCTGGGCTTAATCCAGTCTGCAGGACCAGCATCACCACGACAGTACTACCAAGAACCGGGCTCTTTTTGCCAAAATTACATCCCTGCGCTGCTCCGAGGGGGATTACAAGCTGCCACTGCGTTTTTGAGGAGCGCCCAAAAATGCCACGTCCCCCAGCTGTGACCTGCATCCTACGGGAACGCTCCCGGGGATGCCTACAAGAAGCTTTCCCTACAAGAAGCTTTCCCAAATTTGTGACTTAAAATCCCCGCACCGCTGCCTCCGGTGCTGCGGGATCCCACCCGAGAGCTGACACCCGGGTGGGCACCTCAATAAGAAAGGGCTCAGGCAGAGCCGCCGATTCAGAGGACTAAATACGGCATCTCGGTACAATACTCACCTTTTTCAAGTAACGCTCGACAAAATTGCCAGGTCAGGGCTGAAGCCCACGTGCGTTTTGCGGAGGGGAAGGAGAGAAAGCATCTCCTCACCTTGCCCGCCAACTTGCAAGGCAGCAATTTAACCTTCAAGGAAGAGCTCAAATTCATTTAGTAACTGCCCTTATCTACAGGCTGGGGGCCGAATAATTCTACCGAGAACAATATATAATAGATAAAAATAACTGCTCTGCAGCAAGGAGACGGATAGCACGGTGCAGGGCAGTACCGAGCAGCTTTCTCCCTGCTAAAACAGCCCATCAATTTAATGGCAAGTTAGGGGCCGACAGCAGGAAAACTGCCCCCAATTCTGATGTTTCAGGGGCTAATGTTGATTTAAAAGGCTAGCGCTTGTCTTGGCGGGTGTGAATTCGCAGGCTGAGCCCACGTCACGCGTCAGCGGGATGCTCCCCAGCAGCCCCGCTGCATCTCTGCTCCCGCTCTGCAGCCCATCACCCCAAGTGACTCAGAGCCCTGCTTCCAAAAGCTCTTTTTTCCCCCTTCCTTTTTTTTTTTTTAAATAAAAAAAATAAACCTGAAGGTCTTTCCAAGTGCCTAAGCAGCGAGGGAGATACATTTTATTTATGCGCCACTTATTGAACTTCAAAACTATGTTGATTAAAACCGCCTTTGCAGCACAGTTTGTCTTTCCCTGCCAGGAGCTGTAGGACAAAAATCAAACGCCTGAAGGTTTTCAACTATTTTTTCGCCAAAACTTTACCACCACACTAAATATCACTGGCATACTGGACTGCAACGAAGTGAATATACCCCTGCCCCATAAAAAGACCAAACTGACCCCAAACCAGTACCAGCAGGCTGAAAATGGGGAGGCAAACACCAACCACTACCAAAAATGTGCTTTTTTTCTGAAATACCTGCAGCATTACTCGACGGGAGCGTTGCGATGGGTGGTGTAATGCCGCTCGCTGCACATCTATTTTATACACATGCACAAAGGCAGAAAAAGCCATTTAAAGCTTGGAGGGCTGCGCTTGGTGCCTGCCTGGAATTAAATAATGCACTAGGTTGCAAAGTTAATAAAAGTGACAGCCTTTTATTAATCTTAGCTCGCGCCGCAGTGCTGGGAGCCGGCAGGCAGCCGCTCTCACAAAGTTATCAGTGTGCCGCACCAGGCAAACCTAGGGCTGTGAAAAATAAAATAAAATCAAAATGTACAAAAAAATTTAGGAAAAAAAAAAATTAAAACAAAACGGAGCAGCAGAAGCCGCTGAAGATGCATGCCAAAGGCAGCAGCAAAAGCCCAGGCTCTGGCAGCATCAGGCAGAGGACACGTGGGTTGGAGTCCGTGGTGGGATCTCCACGGAATGAGCTCAATGTCGGTACCACTTGGGGAGACCGCTCTTGCTAGGGTGGAAAACTGCATCCCGGGCATGCGAGGAAGCACAGCAACCCAGCTAAGCAGAGGAAAAACAACCTCCTCTTTTTTTATTTCCAACGGGATGAAGCAAAATAGTGATGCTTTCTGGAGGAAGCCATGCTCTGAAATGTTTTAGCTGGACACGGAGAAAGCCCGGGGAGGTCGAGCATTGTAATTCCTCCGGCACCAAAGCGCCAGGTGAGCACGGAGCGGCCGAGAACATCCAGCTCCAAGAAAACACGGCATTTACACCCGCTCCTGATGCACCCCAACACCGCACCATGCCTGGAAAAAGGCAGCTGAAGGATCGGTTTGATTTTTAAATCGCATTAAATGCCTTTCAAAGCTCCCCAGGAGGCATCCAGTGCCTAGCTAAGGTTATAGGGTGGATGTGCAAAACCCTCGATGCCCTTTCTATTTTAATGGGTCCTGCTGCCCTTGCACAGGATGGTGGCCAGGGGACGGTGACGCTGCCATGGGGAGGGATCCTGGCTCCGACGTGACATCCTTGATATTCCCGGCATCGGCGCCGGAGCGCAGCGCACGCGCCAGGGAAGAACGAGGGGCACCGGGGAAGAGAGGTGGAACAGGAGTTTATGCAGGGACATACAGAAAAGAGGAGAGAGATTATTGGAGCAAGATGTGCACCAACAGGAGCTGCCAATTTTCGTTACTTCATCACAAGTCTCATAGTATTTATTGGGTTTGGATTCTTCTCTTCTTTTTCCCCCTCCCAAACTTCAGTTTCTTAACTCAAATGGACTCATGAAAATCTCAGCTTTCAGCTTATAAATAAAAGTTCATGACCCTCCCCCAGTATAGAAAAGACTGCTGCATTTTTCCCCATGTGCTCCTCAGAAAGCAAAGCAAATAAAAGGAACCCTTCTCTCTTCCAAATATACTTTATAACCTGAACCACGATTTTAAAATAGCTAGACTTCGAAAATGAAAATAGTAATAAACGATCCTAGGAGACAGGTACCCAAGAAACCATTGTATTAACTCAAAACTAAATCTGATCAAGAATAATAACTCAAGCATGAGTTTTCAATGCGTTACTTGAGCAAGACAAAAAAAGATGTTCACTGCTATTTACTCGCATAAAGGCTTCAGCGTCGTGCACCTTTTCTACACTGCCCTCACGGGACCTCTCCCGAGCTGTGCCCGGCACTGGGCACTGCCCCAGAAAAAATATTGTTGTACGGAAAAGATCAGGCCAATAACAACAAAAACATAACCGAAGCAGCTTGGGGATTTGGAGGAGGGGGAAAAAAAAAAAGCCACGAGGAAAAGCAATGCATCTAGCTTGGTGCAAGCAACGGCGCGTGGGAAAAGGATGCCCAGCTCCCTCTGCAAGATGCACCGGGCACGGGGTGTTTGCAAGGGGGGCACAAAGTAAAGAGGCGGCTCAGGGAAAGCCAGGCTGTGTGCGGTGACAGGCACCAAAGTCCGGAGTGACCGGCACAGGAGCATCAACGAGAGGGGATTCAGCCGGGTTAGCCCCATGGATTCGGTCACTGTACCCTAAACCCTCAGCGCGGTAAATAAAGACTTTATACGGATGACTTGGAGCCTGGAGCCATCCCCCTGGAGCCAGCGACATGCTTGTCACCCAACGACAACTCCGGGATTAGGTTTAAAAGTGGAAAAATTAAAGAAATAACTGGTCACGCACACAGCGGACACCCAACACCCCCACACAGAGTGCACCCACAAAGACTCAAAACCGTTCAAAGCTATTGTTTTCCTTAGCAAGACAGGGAGATCTTTAAGATTTCAGCTGGTTTGTGCCTTCTGTGTGCTGGGACGGGACGCTGGCCAAGTCCCCTCTCCCCGGGGGCCGCCTGCGAGACCAGAAAGAACACAAAAAAAAAAAAAAAAAAAAATCTAAAAATCAGGCTGGGTGAAAGGGTCTCCATCTGACAGCTCAATATTTCCAAATATAAAAGTCTCAGGCCATGCTTCAAATACCCAATGAACAGGCATTAGGAGAAGCACAGCACCGCCCCAACCTTCACCAAGTTGAGCCGCGTTTGGCAACTGCTCTTTTCACCAATTTCCTCCCAGCTCAGCCGCAGAAAAGATAAAAAAAAAATCCCTTTATTTTTTTGAGTGAGATTCACCCTCGCACCACAGTCCCCGCAGGATTACAAATATTTGATGCAATCAGAAAGAAAACAAAACCGTCCCGAAATGACAACTGAGAGGGAAACAATCTGGGAAGTTCTAACCTTCAAAATCTGTCTCTTAATTCTGGTTGCGATTTCTGCAGGCGAGGGAGGAGAAAAACACAACCCAAGCGGTGTCTGCTTCTGCGTTACAAAGGCAACTTTAGATGGGATTTTAAAATAACGCGACTACGCTATACTTAATGCTATTCAAAGTGCAAAGACAACCGATAATCCCAGCTGGTTCCTGGGACAAGAAGCAAATCGTGCAACACAAAGCTATCTGGTGCTGCTCGCTGCTATCGATTTCCTTTTATTGGAGGGGAAAAAAAAAAAAAGAGCGAACGGTCAACAAGGAAACCAAAACCTCTTTAGTAACCCAGCCTGCCCACTCACATTCAATACCAGCAGCTCAGCAAGCAAAAAGGAAACCGCGGGCAAACTCTGCACTGAGTTTCCAAAGTTAAAAAACAAACAAAAAAAGAGATTTGGAAACAAAATCATCCCCTGGGCTGCCGAACCTGCCCAGGCATGAATACATCAGCCCGGGAGAGCTGCAGACCAGCAGCACAGCACATCCTGGAGCAAAGCACGGACCAGGCTCATCCCAGGGGTTAGGGAGTGGTGATGCAGATGAAGAACAGCCCCAGAGCATCCGCAGCAAGACACGGCCTATAAATGCAAAAATCTCTCCCTCTAAAAATCACAGACCTGCAGCACTGCCCCAAGAGCAAACACTTTGGACACCTCAAGTCCCAAACTTGCACGCTGTTATGCACCTCCAAGTTGCTGCACCCATAAATCAGGCTCCGCATGCGTAGGAGCCACGGAGAGATCATTCAAGAGGAAACAAGCCGAAATACAGTCACTTGTTTTTATACACAGAGCTTTTTTTTTTTTTTTTTTTAAACACGTGGTCAAATACAATCTTGATTTTATACCAATTAATCCTATAGCCAGAGATTTTACTCTGTTCTTCAGCCACTTGCAAAATCCTCCTGAAAGATTGCTGGGGGTTATACAGGGATTATATTGTTTAGTGAGTCAGTTATAATCCCTCTGATAAGAGGAGCTGATCCGGGCGGAGAGGCATAGGCTCGATGCTATTTGCAAATAAAAATTAAAACGGAGATAGCGGCAGGTTTGCTCAGCCTCCTGCCTTATCTCCAAAGCGTGGCAGAGAGATATTATTTGATCCAACTCCCGCCGGAGAAGGAAAGCAGGGCTCCGGGGGAATTCAGCGAAGGCAGTTTTTCCAGGCATTGGCAGCCCTAAGCACTCCGGAGAAAATCAAACTACAGCACCAGAAATGCACGGCGGGACCTGCACGCTGAGAGTTTTGGGAACAGACACCTGGAAATTGGGTGTCCTGTGACTATGGTTTCTTATATGGGGAAAAGCACCTACAAGCCGTACCAGACCAGCCCACATGCCAAGTTAAAATGTTATAAAATCCCTTCCTTATTGCAAATCACCGAGCAGGCTGGCCAGAAAGCAGCCCGTCCCCGCTGGCAGCTCCCCGGGGGTGGAGGCTGCGGTCCCGAGGAGGGCTGGGAACGCAGGCTGTCCTCCGAGAAATCCCCGGAGAGCCAAGTTCAGCCTTACGGCATCACAAGCGGCATCTCCAGAGATAACGAGTCCAAAAGAAACTCTCCCCCGCCTTCGCAGCTACAAATAGGGTAGGACTGGATGTTATCTGTGATGCTTAACGCAGTCATTTCAGTTAAGTCGCCCTTGGGAATTGCAGCCACAACTATTCTGCTGCTGGAAAATGATTTGCAACTGAGAAAAGATTATTTTTTTTTTTAATTTTTATATTTTTTTTTTTTCTTTTTAGATCTAGGGTCACAGATAAAGCTACCTGGAGCAATTAATTTCCTTAAGCCTGGTTGTGAAACGGCCAGCACCACACAAAGCACTCCTCAACTTTAAAAGAGACGAAGACCGGGCGCAGGAGAACGGGGTCTGTCCCAAAGCCAGCTTTTCCCTGGAAATTGCATCTGTTTGGGAGCAGGTTCCTTTCCGCCCTCCTTAGCAGCCATCGTTATTTGAGCTCAATCAATACCACCAGGTCCCAGTTATACCTTCGAGGGAATTTGTAAGCCTTCAAGACCCCATAACAGTAACATGAGCAGATTTACATGCAGGAGACTCTCCAAATGTCTGGAGCAACTGTGTTTCGGGGAGGAAAAGGGGAGCCCTCGGGGGGACATCCATATTTTAGGGACTGCCACGACTAGAGGACCAGACAACCAGCATCTGCTCCAGCCACTTCTCATGGTCTCTGCTCCACCACTGCGGCAGAGGAAGGGAGGAAAAGCAGATCAAAAGAGCCATGTTGGGAAAACAGTGGGTTTTGATTGTGCTGGCAGCACAAGGTACAAATACAGAGCGAAGGAGGGCCAGAGACATCCATAGGCAATACGGGGGGGGGATATAACGCACGCTGTACAATTGCACGGGCCCCCGAGGCGATGCTGTGCACAGACCACGCCGATGCCGCGCAGCCCCGCATTTACCAGTGCAATGCTCCAAGGGACAGGTCGGGGGCATCGCCCCTCGCCCAGCCAGGGACCGAACTGCACCCCCAGTCTCCGGGTACCAGCTCAGCCCCAGCTCAGCCCCCCTCTAGCCAACGGAGGGGTTTTCCTTGCGCTTACACCGGCTTCACCTCTGCTCAGCTCCCATCACCAAGGTGCTCGCTGGTTTATACCCATGGGAATGAAAAGGGCACACACTAACGAAGCGCTCGGAGGAGATCCTGCTACACCCCACCCCAGAAGAAAAGCATCACAGCCTGGGCTGCAACTTCCCGGGTCACCAGCTCTGGGCTCGTCACCTCCTATTTATCCTACATCCCTGCTCGCCTGCCGCAGGATCGCGTTTTGGGGCTGTGCCCTGCAGAAGAGCACCCCGCTGTACAACCATTAAATGTACGGTCAGTGGCAAACAACCCTAATCCAGCCCCCGCCCTGCAAAACCATGAAACTAGCTTAAAAAAATCACGAGGGTAAAACTGCACATACTGAGTTTCTTTTACCTGCTACCTGGCTTTTGAGTACACTAGGTTTTTGAGGAAAGATACAGGTAAAACACGGAGGAACTGCAAACCTGTTGCAAAACAGCGAAGCACCAGATTCCCAGGCACTCATGGGCACGAACACAAGGTGCGCTTTCAGAGAGAAAACAGCTTTTCAGCAGGGACTGCAACCATGTTTTTCAAGAATATTATCCTAACACAACTACAATCCCCCTATTTTTTGGTAGAAAAGGTAAGTATGTAATGATGCCATGGCCCTGAATATTCCCAACAGCCTCAGTGAATCGCAGGGTACATTGGCATGCAAACGTGAATTAAAAGCCTAATTTTTAGATAGCCAAGGTTTTTTTTGGGAAACAAATAACAGTGCCTGGCCTGCTCTGAAGAAGCAGTAATGGGGCATAAAGATAACCCAAACGCTGAGCCCTCAGCGCCTGGCAGCGTCCCCTTCGGCGCAGGTATCGCTCACAGTGAGCACACGATGCAGGATGAGGGGTGAGGGAGGAAGCCAGCAGCAAACCCCGCGAGGGGAAGCAGACCGGCTGAGATGGACGGCTCTGCGATTCCTGCCAAAATATTTTACAAAGCAGCTGCGCGTTAACAAAAAAGCAGAGAATCACCCCGGCTTCCAGCCTGAATCCCAACCATTCACGGACGGCATTTCCCTGGCTATGTAATTGCCACAAAGCCTATTATCTTTTACACCAGTTGTTCAACTGTCATTAGGACAACTCAAATGAGAGGCTAAATTCTCCTATGCGCACCATGTTAATAATTACAGCCCTTTTATATTCAGCAATATACAGCAAGGGAGGGACCAGGGAGGCTGACGAAGGGGATGCTCAGCCCCTCCAAGGGCTGCAAATTGATTGCTTCCCCCTCCCATCTTCTGCAGAACAATTACTTCTTGCTCCTTTAATAGCTCCTTGAGCAGAGCTTTACTCCATTTGAGGAGAAATGCAGACCACCGCTATGATGGACATATGCACCTCCGCCACACTAGGGGGAATTGCATAAGAGGGCATAAACCACGTGTAATATTGACTCAATTGTGTAGGGTTTCACAGCCTGCTTCAGGATGCACATCACCACCCCCCCCAGCTCGCACGTGCACATTTCCACCGGCCCCCGTGGATCCTGCGATGCAAGCGATGCACCACGGAGGCTGCGCTTCCCGGGCCCTCTCCGTCTTCTGGTGGAATTCCCGAGAATAATTTAATGCAGTCTAATGTACTCTTTTATAAATGGAGACCTTTAAAATTTGTTTAATTCAAAATCAAAAGCATGTTTTAAATTAACACCCAAAACAAGGGGGGGGGGGGGGGGGAAGCAAGCATACTCCAAAAATATAATATTTGCAAAAGATAATTCCACACATGAATATTCTCAATCATCTCCCCATCCTCCCGTTCTCCTCTTATCTATCCCCAAAGCTGCAAACAGTAACTTCAAAGCCAAACCCCGTTTCTAACTGAAAACCCGTGGACTGGTCCCCAGTGGATTCAGGGAGCTGCAGGGCAGCCGGGATGCTCAGCCCCAGCCAACGCGTCCCCGGGGCCAGGCGAGTCCCCTCTCCGCTCAGGGATCACTAACCCCAAAACGACCACTACACCTTACTTACTGCATATATAAATGCATATATTGCCTTGACTGCACCCGCCCACACAAAATGCCGAGGACCAAAACCCACCCGTGGCAAGGCAGCATCACTCCTCCTCTGCAGAAACTACGCAAGGACAGGGAACTTCGTGATCCTCAGTACAAGAAGACATTCAACATCCCAGAAATAACAAGCCCAAGGAGGACGCAGGGAGCTGGGGAACGTGCCGTCTAACCGGATTAAGCTCCAAAATCATCTTTCAAGAAGCAGCAAAGCAGCAGTTCTCCCCGGAGCGGCGGGGGCACTAAAGACGCAAGCACAGACCTAATTTCTATCCGTGCAGCAGACCCCTGGCATTTATCTTTGCTGCCTAAAGACCTGCTGAAGTCCAGAGGATCTCACCACGAATCAGCGTCAGCGAGGGCTTGGCTGACTCGGGCCCCCCCTTCAGCACAGCAGCGTTAGCTCCCCCCCAAAAGAATTGCACCAAAATTCAGACCAAGAAACAGCATTTCAGAAAAGCTGCGATCCTGGGCTTTTCAGCTCAAACATCTCACATGAAAGAGAGGAATTTCCCTCCCAGTGAATAGCGGTTTATACATTCTTTGGCAACTGCATTACCATTAGCAAACACAATCTGTATTTCTGCCTCGCTCGTTTGTTTGCCAAGCGCATTTGAAAGGAATATTTTATCCGCCGCGAGATAAACCCCATAAGCGATCGCGCGCAAAGTTTCGCTGCAGGTAAGAGGCTTGTTCCTGCAGAAGGCCACCTCGATAAACGCCACCTGAATAAATCCCATCTGCAAAGGGCGTCTGAACAGCTTAACACGAGGACGGGGGGGTTGAGGAGGTGTCAACCCCAGCCACCAGCTCTGCCAACAGCATCCCAGCCCCTCTTCTGACCCGGGATAAAACGCGGTGGGAATAAGACGGGGGAAAAATGAGCTGCTGCACCAGGGCACGGTTAAAAAGCACATGTTGGATCACGGATAGAAAAGATAAAAAGCCCTCCAGCCCCAAGCCCAGGGCTGCCACCTGCAACGCTGCTTCAGCAAATGCCGGGCCCCCGCCAGCGCCTGAAGCTTCCCCGATTTTTGCCTTTCTACAGATTTGGCCTAAGCTCAACCTTGCTTCCTGGAAGCAATAACACTGGGTTTAAACCAAGCCATTTTCAGCTTATGGCCCAGTTCATTTGCCTAAGATAGAATTTAAACAAAACTCCCTTAAAACACCAAAACCAGACGTTTGTGGTTCCACAAGTATCCTTTTTCTCCCCTTGGTGATCTGCTATCAAATACGCTTCCTTTACGAAAAAAGGGACAGAGGAAAGGGCTTGTTTGACTTATTTTCTTTTTCCTCTGACCCAGCAAGCTCCTGCAGGCCAGCCAAGCCTTTCCAGCATCGCCAGCGCAGCAGGAGCGATGCTCCCAGCCCTCGGGCAGAGCAGCTCCCCGCTGCAGCCCGCCTGGGAATCGCTGAAGTATTGCAGCACCCGCCTAAGAACTGGCTGATACTCTCCTCCGAGCTGGGTCTCCAGGAGCCAAACAAACCGAGACATATCCCTAACCTGAAAGCAGAGGTTGCTCTGAAGACCCATGGGAAGAGATCTGCTAGGAAAGGAGCAGCCAGCTCGCAAAGCACCATCACCCAGCCCCAGCATGCTTAAAAGGCCTCTTTCTTTTTTTTTTCTCCCTGCTAGATGTTTAATTTAATTTTTTTTTTCCTGCTTCCTGGCTGTATTCTGCTCCTACAGCTGGGACAGCACACGCTCCCAGGCAAAACTCCTCCAAACCCGCACCAGGGACTATTGCTACGAGGAACAGCAGCTCAAGTGGCTGCCTCGAGTCCCAGCAAGGGAAAAGTCACCCCCAAGGCAACGCGCACACCCAACACGAGCTCTCCGACCCCTTTTTTGGGAGAAACCCCCAGCAACCCCGTACCCAGGCTGGGGGGGGCCATGCAGGAACCGCCGACCCGCAGCTGGGAGGCTCCCAAATCCCACCGGCAATTCCCACAGCCATCCGGTCCCACCTTTCATTTCCAGCTCAACCTTTACCCTCTATACTTAGCTTCCAAGTTCAGTTGAAGCAATTACCCTAATTACAATTATCTCTGGCACCGCTCTGACAACCCGGAGCGCTTCGCTCCCGTCTCCCGCTCGCTCCCCCTGCATTCGGGCGATCCCAGTTTTGCGACTTTTCCCAAGAGTTCCGGCTTGTTTGGGGCTTTTTTTCCCCAACAGCTCCACTCCAGCCAAAAGGCACGAGAAAGGGAGATGCTGTAGGGGACTGAGAATAAATGGAAAAAAAACCTGTGCCAACGGTGGTATGAGGGGAAAAAAAACCCATCATTTTAAATTAAGAATGTGTCCACTCCCCCAGATGCTGTTGGAGCTAAGGATGGGGTGATTTGGGAAAAGGCTCGCAGGCATGGAGCAGACGGCTCAGTTTTATTCCTTACCGGCAGCCTGGGGCTAATTTGGGGAGCAAGGAAGAATTCCCCCGGTTTGCAACCCTGCAAGCCACATGCCTGGCGCCAGGGGATGCGTGGAGGACTGGGATCCCTCACTTCAGGGTACATTTTCAGCAGCTATTTAAGAGCTTAGCGGGATTTTCAGAAGCACCTAAGCCGGTTAGGTGCCTAAATCCCACTGAAAGTCCCTTTGAATACTGTTACCTTCCTAAATCCCAGCCGGTGTTTATTAATGTCATTAGACACTTAAATACCTCCATCCACACGCCCTAATCCCATGGCTGGGAAGCTGCTGACCACCACCAGCCGCAGCTGCCGGCTCACCAGCTCTGCAATACGGGGGGGGCAGGGGACCCGCATTTTGGGGCAGACCGGGCAGGCACCCACTTGTGCCGCCTCCCATCCCTCCCCTGCCGACCCGCAAATGCGGTGTGGTGAAGGCTGTTTGGGTTTCTCTTTTCCCCCCCCACCCTCTTGCTCTATCTCCGTGAGCATCGTGATGAAGGGAAGATTGCTATCTACAAAGTCTCTTTGAAATGAGCGTACAATAAAAACTGCATTTCCTCCTGCTTCGCACAGGTCCCAGCCCGGTCCCGGCATGGGATAAACCTTTAAAGCAAGGGGCAAGCCGAGAGGGAGATGCATTAGAGCCGGCCGCTCGGATGCAGCTGCAGTTTTTGAAGGCGCCCGGTGCTCCAGCTGCAAATCCCACCCTGGGTACTGCACATCCCTCCTGGCAAATATCACCATTGCTCCAAATCTGGGGTGATTTTTACCTTTCTGAGGTTGCAAGGACAGGGGAGGCAGCTGCAAGGTGTGCTGTCGGGGGTGCAGACCCTCCCCGCTCTCTTTCCCCCACCCTCGAGCCAATTTAATTCTCCTGCAAGCCTCTCCGATAACACAGGGAAAGAACGTGCCCGAGCGCGTTTGGCTTGTATCATGTCAAATACACTTTAATTGATGATAATTTCTGCATGCCTGCTATATCCAAGTGAAAATGAAACATGTACGTTCCTCTCTGCTCTGCAGCATAACACCCCTCAGCAAGGCGGTATTAAAAACAAGGGGCTGCAGCAACGGGAACAAAAAGATCAACTTTTAAAGGGCAGCTCTTCTAAAAGCATCACAAGATGTTTAAAGTTAGCTACGACCTAGGAACAGGCAGCAAACTCCAATTTTAATAACTGTAAGAGATTTGGAGAGATTCTCCCCTTCCTTTGCCGAACGGAGGAGGGATGTGTGGCATTAACGGAGCACCCGGGGGGGCACATTCCCCTTTCATCATACGTATAGGCACAGCAGACCAGCCCCCCCCCGGGTGCTTGATTTTCAGGGGAGGATGCACCGGCTCTCCATCACCGCCACCCGGCTATAATATTTTGATCGATAGCCTTATTCACATCCACGGGCAGATGACGGTGCCTGCTGTTTGCTTCTCCATCCCTTCGACCGGGGGGACAGAAACACGATAAACCCGGGAGGGACAGAGCCCCCACAGCAAATAAACGCCGACGCAGCCGGTTTGTGAATTATCCGTTGGGCGAGGAATTATCGACCCGGGCTATAAACGGAGGAGCAGCCAGCGCCGGCGCAGAAACCTGAATGGGGTCGCGATTAATTCACACACACAAAAAAAGAGCTAAATTCATGGGATAATTTTATTTCCTGTGATTAATTTGGCCAGCTCTAATTACATCATAAAACAGATTGATGCTCCATGTCTTTCCGAGGTCTCTGCCTTCTCCCCCCAGGCTGGCTCTCACCAGCATTAGGGCTTCCGCAAGGGGTAATATTAGGGGGTTTCTGGTTTTGGGGGCTCTATGGCAGGGCAAGCCACGGGACCATTCGGAAAGCAAAAAGCACGCGATGAAACCACGAAGCCACGGCACCTCCTCCCGCGCCAAGCAAGCGGGGGCAAATTTTAAGCAGCATTTTGCACAGGTAGTCACCATTCTGGGGAAAATAAGATGTTGCAGGTCCCCGAGGTTTCCAGCCCCCCCCCCCACCGTGTCTTCTCTGGCGTGCTCAGCGCTGGGGCCACCTTTGTGGGACCCCACCTCGCAGCCGGACCGGAGCTGGCAGGTGGGAGCAGCAGCCAGGGCCTAATAATTCAAATATTCCTCGGGGAATGCCAGCAAGAAAAGCACAAATCTTTCCTTTGAGCCGCATGTGAAAGGCGGGCTTTGTGCTCGGGAGCATTGTGTGCGTTTTGAATCCGTGCTGGAAATCTGAATCTAATCTGATCGGCGCTTTCATTTTATTTTTTTTTAAAAACAAGCCCAACAACTCTCTATAAACAAAATCTGCTGAAACTCTTGTTTTCCCTCACCTGCCTGGATTGTTTCTTTCCCCCTTGCTTTGCTGTATCAAAATAAACAAACACCATCTATTGATTCCAGCTGTTCTCAGAAGATTTGTGGCAGAATCTGATGTTCACCGAGTTATTGCAGAGCGATAACTGCATGCCTACTGGTTGGAAACGCTTCATTGGAACAAAAAAAAAAAGAGATAAAAAAGCGGCTATATCATAGCGAAGGACATGCTTTGCTTTCTCAGACTGGAAGGAAATGTGAAGCATGACTTTTTTAACAATTCAGTTTGACAAATCTCCATCCTTCCTGCCCCCCCCCCTTTTTTTTTTTTAAATCCAGGATACACCAGCAAAATCAATACAAGAAATAGAGGTTTGCTTTTATTTTGGCTTCCAGAAAGCAGTGGAGCTCACAGACCCTGCATCTCCTTGGACGCAGCACACCCAACTATTTTCACCAACCATTCCTGCAAAAATACATTTTTCTATTGCATCTGCATGACTGCACCAAATTAAGGCTTCGCTCTCCCCCCCGGTACCTTCTGCAACCCACAAAACTTCAAATTAACCTTTTGCTTTGGGAGTAATTAATGCTGCAACAACGCTAACAACCTGGTTCAATCCCAATACACCAGAGAACTGCCACGGCCCGGACTGGGATGCCCTTGCAGAAAGGCTGTCCGTACTGGAGGCAGAATTATAATCTTCTTAAAGAATGCTGTTTAGCTCTGTAATTGCCTTATTTTGTAAAATCCTGCAGAAAGAAACTTGCTCTGCAGCACATTTGATACCTTCTGGTCCTTGGCCAAGCTCTGCACAAGTCCAATGGACCCTCTTGGCTTTATTTCCCCTTAAATTTTACTTTTTTTGAGTTTTCTGTATGGTTACCACAGCAGAATTTGGCACGTTTCATGAACAGGGACTGAAAGCACCGGTGAAACGACAGCGACCACAATACAGAAGTCCTCTAGACCAAGTGTCACATGAAATTGCACAAAAGGAGTCTGGATTAAATCAACTGCAATAGTTTAAATTGAGCTACCTTCACCCTAAAACCAGAATCCAGCCCAAACTAACACCAATCTCAGATGTCTGAGGTTTACTCAACACCACGCACCTCATCCCCATAACCCTGACTGATGGTCATGGCTCCACAGGGTCGCCACCCCTGCGTTTCATTTACCTTCACTGGCAACTCTATTAAAAAAATCTCATATGCCTCGCTCATAAAACGATGAGATTTTGTCACAAATCTACCTTGAGTTGACCTCTGGCCATCAATAACAGAGCGTTTCTGTACCGCGGCCAGCCCAGGGAGGTAAGGAGCACTCAACTGGCTCTGCTCGCCTCGATAGCTGTGGGCAGCATCCTCCGCCACGCAGGTCTTCCAAGACCCACTCTTCCCTTCAGATGTTCCCACATTCCCCGTTACCTGCTAATGAACAAAGAGGAAAGACCCAAGGGAAGGCATTCAAGGCCGGTGCTAGAAACCAGGAGCTTCATCCAAGCCCAATCAGGGTAGATATCACCACCAGCTATGCAAAACCAGCCCACAGTCGGTTTATAAAGAAATTCTCTTTATTCACAAAGCCCCCAAGTTCATCTGCACCAAACTGCTGCTCAAAAAAACCTGGGATTTGCCCAAAAGACGTAGGACTGCTGGTGGGGCACGACCACCCCAGGCGGTTCTCCTCCAGGAGAACTTCATGCCTGCAGCTGCGTTGCCCGAGGCTGGAAACAAGCTCCCTGCTGCCTATCAGGCTGCTTGCTTTTTCCTATTTTAAGACTCATGATCACTCCTTTAAAGAGGGAATTAAACTGATGGATTGTGGATGATGCAAAACCTCGATGTCCTAGAAAGCTGCACAAATAAATGCTATCAGAGTAACTACAAGGGGAGACAAGCTAATTTTGACGCTAAGTGGTATTGAGACAGTCTGAATTTCCTCCATCTTCCCTAAATCACACCTATGGCTGCTGCGCAGTCCTGGGATCGCCCACGTACAAAACCATCTGCAAATCAGACACCCTGCAGGAAAGGCATCAATCAGAGCAACTTCGGCACGAAGAATTCGCCTTGCGTTTCCATCGAGGAGAGCTTGAGCAGACCAAGCAACGGCCACTCACCTCCCGCTACCGCTGTCAGCCTCTGACCGGGAGGACCGAGACCAGAAGCAACCTCAGACCCCAAAAGGGAAGGGATTTTTTTTTTGCAGAAACGCAATATTAACACTAATCACATTGTCAGGGTATCAGCTCACCCTTGCTGCCAACAAATTAGGCCAGTTGTGCATCTGCAGTTGCTCATTTGGCCACTAACCTGCTTTAGCAATTACAGATAATTAAAACATCGCCCTGCAGTCATTACGATTCAAATCGTTCCCTGTAAGAGGAGCGCCGTGAGGTCTGATTTCTGGTGTGCCCGTCTCCCGCTGCTGCTCTGGACCTCGGGTGGAAGATGAAGGAAGGGGGAAACCTTCAACGGGTGTAAATCAATGCATTTACATCTATCCTCTGCGGCAGTGCAACGATTTACACCAATGGGAGAGGTGACCGGCGTTGGAAGGCAAGGAAGACCAAGACAACCCCCTCTGCTCTGTGCAGCGGTGCTAATTTTCTATTGGCAAGCCAAAAATATCATGCTAGACAACCCCAGTCAGATGCAAGAATGGCCTCCCCAAAGCCTAAGGAATACAAGGAACTTAAGCTGCTGGGGGAGCGCAGTGCCAAAGCCACCACGTACCATGAGCCATGGAGAAGAGCTGGACCTTTGCTAACCACCACAGCAGACCAGATTAACAACTGCCCCGTTTCACTGCATGCCGGGGAGACCATTTCTGTGCCCAGATGCCTGCAAGAGCTGTCTGAGCTTTGTTCCACTCACACAAATATACCAAAGCCAGCTCATTTTCCTCTTTCAAATGGCATTTCTTTCGTCCCTATGATTTACAGGCTCGACACCTCTCTTGACTGCGTAGTTCACAGCGGCCTCAGCAGGGCTGATTCTGACCACACCGCTCCATGATTTTACGCTAAACGGCCCCAAAGGAGAAGGGGGGAGCCAGCAAAAGGCGAGGGGAAGGAAGCTGGTGGTGCCGAGGGAGCTGTGTCTGCAGGGTGCGTCTTCAGAGAAGATGCCAGAGCCTCCAACTCCTCTTCAACAGACGGGGCTCTGAGCAACCTGATCTGGTTGAAGATGTCCCTGCTCATTGCAGGGGGGTTGGACTAGATGACCTCTAAAGGTCCCTTCCAACCCAAACTATTCTGTGATTCAACCTAGCAAATACAGGTCTGGGGAAGATCTCGATAGCCTCTTAAATACCAGCTGAGCTGGTGCCACCCCAGTACTTGAGAGATGTGCAGGGGGACACACACATTTCTATCAAGTATTATTGAATACCAAGTATTATTTGAAGAAGTGTTTGTTCTCCCCCAGCCCAAATTCGTGCCAAGGATGCACGTGCAGGGGAACTGTGGGCGCTGGCTTCCAGTGCCAGATGCTGCTACAGGAAACTTTTTTGAGGGGAAAAAACCAACCAAACAGACAACAAACAAACTGTCAAGCTTTTGCTCCTAGGTGCGTTTTGGGGACGTGCCCTCGAGGTTTACCTGCGGATCTGACCACACCACCCAAAGCTCTTGCTCTCCTTTCTGAAGAGCAGAACAGAGGCAGAGCCACCGCAACCAGCCCACGCGCACCATCCTCCTGTTTCAGTGATAAAAGGGGGGGAATAATTTCGTGACTACGTGGCATGGGGGGAACTGCATGGGCAACAAGTTAAATGCAAGTATCTCTAACTTCTGAGTGTTTATTAAATGCCAGAAATTACACAGTACCACGTATGATGCACAGAAAAAATACAGAGAGAGATTTTTGAGGCGCTTTCAAAAACTTTAGGCACATTCCTCCCACTTATTTCAATCACTTTCCCTGGACACCACTTGTAACTGAGGCCTTTTTGCCTCCAAACCTGCATGCTCTTCCCTGGTTACAGCATCCCTTGAACGACAGGAGGAAAATACCCACTTGCAGTCCAGAGGTCCCCAGACTGCTGTCTGTCTGTCTGTCCGGACCAGACCGCTGTCACAGCACTGCCGTGCACGAGAGGAATTTGCCTGCGCACGGGTGCTAAACGGCTCTGCCGCTACGAGAAGACCTCATGCAAGGGACTAACGGCAAAAACGCCATCAAATACCATACGTGTGTACGTTGACAGAGGACCTTTGGGGATGGCTGTGAGCTGGCTCCATCCAACGCATTATTGTCGTCTTAGTGTCCCTTTGTGTTTGAAATAAAGTCCCTTTACATGCCCTGCTTCTGCAGGGACAGCGGCTGCGCAGCCTTGAAGCTCAACATCAGAAAAGAAAAAAATAATTAGAAAAGAAATAATTAAGTACCTGTAATTACTTAGGCAAAAGAGAGCTCTTGCAGTAAAAACAGGAGGGCAAACGTCCTCGGGCTGGTAAAGGTTATCAAAATACCAGGGTTCGGACGAAGGGGGCTGCTACAGCATCGCTCCCTAATAACAAACAGTAAAGCAATCCCTTCCAGGAGAAGGAGATAAAGAATTTCTTCCTCCACCGGCAATAAATCAAAGGGCACTGTTCAGCTGATGGGAATTGATTTTTCTGCCTGCCTTTGCACTTAGAGCAAAGCGGGACCCTGGCGAGAGCCTCCAGATGCAACAGAGCCGAATCGATGGCAGGGAGGGGACGCGGCGGGGGACGTTCGGCACCGGCACGAGGCACCACCTTCCCTCCCGCAGCATCGCTCGGGGTGCGCCCCGCTCCCCGCCCTGCGAGCCCTGACGGCGAGATTCAGCGCAGCCCTTCCCAAAAGCAGACGGCACGAGTGAACTTGGAGTTGGCAATGAATGAGATTTGAGCCGAATAAAACCAGGGGGAATAAATTCCCATTAGCACAAGCAGAGCAAATGCCGTAAGGGGTGAGTCCAATGCCAGAAAGGGATGGCGTGGAGGACAAACCCCCTGCACCCTCCTGCCCTCACAAACAATAATTAACAGCCCGCCTGGCTGTGCAGCACAACAAGGCGCAGTCTTCCGCTCTTCCAGCTAAAGCACGGCACTAATCCACTGTTAATTAAAAGGATTTTCACTATAGGCTCCCTCAAACCCAAACCTCTTTTGCTTATCATGCGCACAGAAAGAAAGAAAGGAGAAAAAAAAAAAGCTGTCTGTAACACAGATCATCCAGAGATCGATCCCTCTCCCACTCGCCAAACTCTTTAGTAAGAGTCACTGAAATGCAACGATTTTTCCCCCTTTTGTATTGAGCATCGCGCAGCCGCAGGACGGGGGGAACGCTGGATTGATTTGGTTTCACTCTAAACCCCAACGACAGCCTAAGGCGGCTACATATATATAAGCAGAAGCCTGATTTAACAGGTTATAAAGCTCCGCTGTTTTCTCACTATTGACTTTTATTGCAGCGCATAAAATTTTTAATGAGAAATAAATTGATAGAGATACATTACCACGGAAGAACCATGATCTGCTCATTTGTGAGCTATAATGTCAAAGACCACATTTTTGACATCCAGAGAGAAAAATGCACCCACGGTGTATTTATGTTGGTATTCAGCTGGAATTGGCACTTGAAGTGCCACCTGGATGGTGACGGTCCCCTGCAATGGGACTGTGTGACGCTGGGCGAGATGCTGGTGATGGGACCAACGCAGGCACCACCCCAAGGTGATGCCCAGCAAGTGACTTTGCATCTACAGACCTATGGCACATGCCGCCGTGGAAAGCAGAGCCTGCAAAAGCTGGAAGGAAGAGTTCAGCTACCCCAAACCACGGAGCTTATCACATTTTTCACCCACCCTTTGGTTTCCATCGCGTCTCCGTGCCTTGGCAGCAGCCAAGGTGCATCCCGTGGAGGAGACATCTCTGTGCTGTCAAGGTTTGTATCAGCCAAACCCAGCAGGGAGCCCTTTACATATCACCTGCTGTGATACGGAGGAAGACAAGGGGGGTGAAAAACAGAAAACAGACATATTCCAACAAAGAACAACAACAAAAACCAAAAAATTGGCATGGTGGAGACATGCTGCCCTGTCCCAACCTGAGCATTGTATCTTCATCCCCATGTCACCTTCTGCAAACCTCCTGTCTTCTTCAACCACTGCTTCAGCACGGACTCTCCCACCTTTCCTCCAGCTCCACCATGCCCAAGGCAGCTTTTCGGTGGCTGTCCAAAATGCCAGGACAGGCACGCCAGGGTGACAGCCTCGGGAGGAGAACGATGCCAGAGCCCATGGGACCACAAAGGCGACCTTGTGGCCACCCAGCATGGGGGGACCAGAGATGACGCCCATGCTCTGCATTAACCCCTGCCCCCAGATGTGCTGCCAGGGGAGACAGCCGCTGCACATCTGGACAAAACCCTTCCTTTTTTGCTCCCCTTAGCAGGGGTGGCTGGTCAAAGCGTGTGCATTTCAAAAAGGACGTCCAGGAGCGCCCTTTCCACAGTCCTGCCACAGACAAAGCACTGGATTCATTTCTCTTTCTCCCTCCCACGCTCCTATCTGTACGCACCAAGTGCTGCCATTCCTCCTACACCCACGCACCGTCGCTCTCCTACGCCAGGGATACATCTGTGCAGATTACCTGGAAATTACTATTTTTAATAGGGATTCAGATTTGCATGGATATTGTTATTATTATTTTTAGTATGGAAAACAACTCCTTGCTTTTTGCCAGCTCCTACCTATCGCTTTGCAGCCAGACTTAGATCGATGACTTCGTCATTTGTCCATCATTTTCCATCGGAAATTTCCCCTCTCCAAGAGGAGCACACAAATTGCATGGGAAGAGCGTACCAGTGGCACGACGCGCCTGCACGCAACAGCTTAAACCCAGCACAGTGAAGACAAACTCCTTGTGTTTTCCCACGTCTGACAGCACCCCCCGATAAGGCAGATGGGTACAGGGTCCTTCCGTGACGCCCGACAGCGCGGTCCCCCACCGCAGACCTCTGCCCCAAGCCACCGCAGAGTGACAACGGGCTGTCTTCTCCCAGATAGCGAAGTGGAGGGGTCCTTCAGTACACCAGTAATTAACAAGTGCTGGAGCAAATCAATCCAAATCTCTTCTGCCCTTTCTTCGGCTTTTGCACTGACAATTAGGGGGAGAAGAAGAACGGTTTAAATAGCTCTTCAAAGGTGATGCCTTGATATTCAGCGTGCTGGGAGAAATCCTGGTTTCTGCAGACAATATTCAAGCAACTGAGGACAAATGCGTACATCCTGCATATCCAAAGGAGAAGCAGAGCACTTAAGCTATAGGAAAACATCTCTAGGTAGTAATTATCGTGCTTGTAAAATAATAAAGATCTTTACCAGCTTCCAGGTTGCCACTGAGAGTTAATAATACACATCCTAGTGCTGCTGGACAATAGTATTTGGAGAGTGGTGCCTTGCACTGCAGCGGTGCTGTGTGCTGCGGCTTAGGGCTGGAGGAGGCAGCGCGGTGGGCCAAGGGATGCAGCCGCATCCCCATCCAAAGGGCTTTAAAAACCCAAACAAAACAAAAACCAGCAACAGACCTGACTTTGCAAGCTGTTTATTTTTGATCAGAGAAAAGGAAGGTAAAAAAAAAAAGGGGTATTTGGCAATAAAAAAGCATCCAGGCTTCCCTCCACTCCGGGGTGGAGGGGTTATGGGAGTATCTGCCTTTACTCTGAATATAGCCCAGAGCTGCCAAGTGCTCCCAAACCCAAAGTTAACGAGTTTGCAAATAATGGCTGGCACATTCCTCTACATTTTTTTTTTCCTTTTTCATTCTTGCTTTATTTTCCAAGCAAGCAAGAAGCAGCTCCCTCCCCCTCAGCAGTCCTGGCACCTTGCACGACAATTTCCTCACTAGGATTTCCAAGAAACATGCACAGCCCTCGGCCCGAGACATGGAGGTGGCTGCAAGATGCTTCCAACATTTTTATTCAAACAACATCATTTTGCTGGGTGCCAACACGGAGCAGAGCACACGTGTGGCCACGGGAACACCTTTCCCATCGCCCACGCTGTGCTTTCAGCGCAGCCCCAAACTCCAATAGCGCACGACTGTTTCTTAGCTAATACCCTGGGTTTTTTCCCCTGGAGAGGACCTAAGGGCTGTGGGGCAAGCTGGTATCTCAGGGAGCAGAGTAAAACAGCTCATCTTGTCTGGAAAAGGCACGCAATATTCAGAAACTGGCATTTTTACAGCCTTTAAAAATGTTAACTTCTGAAACAGCATCTCATGAATGAAGAATAACCAAGAGAAATGGCTCAGCCATGGCAGGGGGGAGAGCCAGCAGCCCGGGGCAGGGGGGGAGACCCAAAACCTCACTCTCCCTCCCCAAAGTACCCTGCCTTAGTCTTTAATAACTCATTATCGTATTATGAAGCAAAGGCTCACAGGATTATGGTGTTTAATAATATTATAATGGATGCGAGCCAGCCTTCCAGAAAGCTTTTTGTATTCCTGCTTTGTACTGACCTGGCCTAAGACCTAGGCTTTGCATCCCAGTGCGCTATCGAAGACAAATACCCCTTGCTCCACATCATTAACTCCACATGCATTTAGTAAATATATGTTTAGTAAATTATATCAATCTCTCTCTCTCTCTCTAACACAGGTAGGAGGGAATTTCAGACCATGGTGTTCTCTGGCTGCTTCCACTCAGCCAAATAGATTATAAAATCCTTCAGCAGCAAAATAAACAGCTTAGGGCAAACAAGAGGCTTAGCGTGCCAGTACTTTATATTTTCTGGCTGGGGCTGGCCATCGCTGAGGCCACCAAGCCCGTCCCTGCGGTCCCCTCCTGCTCCTTCTGCACAGCCCAGAGACCTGCCCTGGTTCTAGTCCTTTGGATCAACCAGCACTGAGTACAGACTGTATTTTCCTTTCTTTTGCTTCGGCGCTGCTCTGCCGCCGGCTCTACGGACTCGGGCAGAGTTTCTTCTGGCACGGATCGAAGCAGAAAGGCGAAAGCTTCAGAGAACAAATGGGATGCTCCTATGCTCTATGATAGACTACAGAGCCATCCTCCGTTTCTAAGATGAGTTTTAAGCACTCCCAGGTGTTACCCCCGTTCTCTCGGTACCCTTACTAAAAGAAAACTAAATCCTCAGCAGAAAAATCAGAGTACGTACCCAAAGCTGTCAAATGCACCAGAAGGCAAAACAAAAGAAAACATGTTTTCCTCCACCTTCTCTCAATTATAGCAGCAACCGAGTTTTCATGCCAGCAGAATTAGAACCGAAAGCAAAGGCATCATTTTGATGTGAAAATGAGATCCACTTTGGGTGGTCTGGTTTGCTTCAAGTAAGTAGATGCATTTTTGCAATTCCTCTTCAATTTCAAAACTTCCTTTCCCCAGAGGAGTGGAGAGTCACATCCTACCTGCCCGACCCAGCACGGCACCAGGACTCTGTTTCCTCTTCCAAAGCCAGGAGGGGTGATCAAGGGGTAGACCTGACCATGGACACTATCGCACAGGTTATTCCATGAATGTGGAACATGCGCTGCAATTAAGCAAGCCAAGCGGTTAAAGCCTCTTTGGTACGGGGGACGATGGCTGAAATATAAATATGGGGAGACCCGGCAGATTGACTATGTCACACTCCCACAAACCTGCCAAGGTAAGTGCCACGTGCTTACAATGGTGGAAGCAACCACCGGCTGGCTGGAAACATATCCCGTGCCCCATGCCACCGCCTGGAACACTATCCTGGGCGTTGAGAAGCAAATCTTATGGCGACATGGAACCCCAGAAAGAACTGAGTCAGACAACGGGACTCATTTCTGAAACAATCTCATAGACACCTGGGCCAAAGAGCACGGCACTGAGTGGGTGTATCACATCCCCTATCATGCACCAGCCTCTGGGAAAATCGAGCGATACCATGGATTGTTAAAGACTACATTGAGAGCAATGGGTGGTGGGACCTTCAAACATTGGGATACACATCTAGCAAAGGCCACCTGGTTAGTTAACACCCTCCTCCAGCTCTTCCCACCCCACTCATGGATTTCATGGGACCGTAATCGTGCACGAGCCCCCAAGGCTACAGCCTACCTCCCGTAACGTGGCATTGCTGGGGAACACCTGCGGCTTTGCTGCCTTTTCCAAGAGTGATGCTGACAAACAGGAGCAGTCAGACAAACGACTACCCACTGTTACTACTAAATAGAACACAAATTTTGAAATTCCAGCAAGTAATCCTGCATAAGAGAGAAGGGGATATCGCGGCATGAGTGAGAGGAGGTAGCATTTTACTCTTTCCTCCAGCATTTTCACACCAGCCCTCTCCCAGCCACGTTATTGAATTAGAAGCATCCAGCTTCATCAAGGCTTACTTTGTCTAAACAGGATCTGGGGTCTCTAAGGGCCACTGCAGAATATCATGTTTAAAGACAGATGTTAAAGACATCAGGACAATAAGGGATGTGTTAACGCACTGAGAACCAAACTGCTTTGCTGCCACTCTCTTCTTTCGAGACAAAAATTACACAGATTTAAAAAACACATGAGAACGGGATTAGCCCACTCTCTTGCCAAGTGATCAAATTAACTTCCTACAACCCATCCCAAATTCTTACATTTCACACTCGCAAACTCTTGCCAGCAAACACAGGAAACTATTTCCTAGCTGGGAACGAAACAAAGTCCCGGCGGCCAAGGACCGAGCCCGTGGCCAACGCCAACACCTAACCCGGAGCACGGGATGGAGGAGAAGGAAGCAATGCCATAAAATTCTCCATGTGGACAATTTATATGCTATGGGACTCCTCTCTCCTGTGCAAACGATCCATTCACAGCTACAGCTTCAGCTTCCGCACAGACAGAAATAATTTTCCACCACAAAAAAGGACTTGCATGGGATATGAGCAGATTTAAGAAGAACAAATCCAGGGATAAGGAACTTTTGAGAATTTTACATTGGAGGAAAATCCCTAAGACGAAGCCCAGTGAGGAGGGGTCCGGCCCCGCTTCCACATCTCGTCACCCCTTGCGAGAGCAGATGGCACCTTCCCCGGACATGCGCTGCAAAGCCAGCGAGACACGTTGCTGAGACGTGTGGTTCTTGTTGGCCCCCTTGCCAGTCAGCAAGAAATATTTCAGGCTTCAACGAGGCTGCGAGATGCCTCTAGACCCCAGCCGCTCGCCTGCGCGGTGTTTATACGCTGTAATGGTCCTCCCCTCTGCTTCAAGCCTCCTTATGCAGAAAAACCTCCAGTGAAAGCAGTGGGAGTCTCTTAATTGCCTCCGCTCCAATCAATACAAACAGTGCTCGGCAACGCCAACTGCCACAGCAAACGCTGACTCCCCAACGGCAGGATTTCCATGTTTTTCTACCATTGCCACTGCAAAAGAAAGCTTAAAAGCAAGCGGGCTCTATGCGGGTAGAGGCAGGAGGTACTGGATCTATTGCTTCCAGGATGAGTCCACCAAACCCCATAGACCTCTGCCAAGGACTTAGCTCCAACGCTGAGCAAAGGTTTACATGGCACCAGCCAGGACATCGGCCACCAGCAATTGCTCTTCTAAAGGCTGGAGAGAGCTGACACCGATCTCTGTACGTGCCCAGCTCTCCTCCTCAGCTGCCTTCAAAATAAGAAAGCCCTCGGAGCTCCGCTGCCAAGCGGGATGCAGCGGACGCAAGTCAGCCCTGCCCTTAAATGAACCGCTGCCACTGACAAATGAAACCCGAAAGGACCGACCGCAAGTATTTTGATTTAATGCCATCTGCAAAACATCTAAACTTATTCGCGGCGGGAGGCAGGGCAGCTGGGATTTCTGAAGACGCCAGGGGAATTTGAGCTCCCAGATCTTCTGGGTTCTTGGGATATTTCAGAGTCGGCCTTAAGCCTGCTTAACTCAAACAAAGCACGAGTCTTCCCTCACATGACAAAACCCTACTTCAAACCCCGAGAAAACACGGCAATACCAGAAATGTATCTGAAAAGGCCAGGGTTAACCAGTTCTTGAAGATGCTACCACTTTTTATCTGAAGTGAGCACTAAATTGTCTTTAAAAATGTGTTAATTAACAGGGTTTCACCAAGTTTAATAAAGAGTTGTCCCAGTCCCTTTGTAGACGAGTCCTTAGCCCTGCAAGTTTCTAAAGGTCTTCCATTCAGTAAATTACAGTCTCGCCTATGCTATTAGATAGCCTGTTATCCACATTCGACTCTCCTGTTATAATTACAGAGGTCATTTTAACAGGTAATTTCGCATAGCTGTCATCGCTTCCAAGTTTAATATGCCTTCATTCACAAGTGCCACACATGTGCGTTTCTCATCTAGTCCCAAGAGCAGCCCAGAGGGCCACGTGTGGGATTTTCCGAAGCATCACAGGACCATGTGCAAGGTATCAGCATTACACGCCTGAGCAGGGCACTAGCAAGAAAAAGGGATGGCTTCTCTCCAAATGACTCGCAGTCTTCAGGATAAGGTGCAAGATGCCAACTTAACACAGAGAGATGGGAGAGGAGCAGGAGTAGACAAGGCAATTCTGGCCAGCACAGCAGTGGCAGCATACTTGCAACAGACCAATGCATATATATATTTAAAAAACCCCATATATAGGGTGGGAGGCCAACCTTCATGATCCTGCTTGCTCCGTGCCAAAACCTTCACATCAGCGAAAGCCACAAAACAAACCATAAGCCTCGGAGAGCCCGGGGGAGGGAGCCGCTCACCGGCAGTTAAGGACAGCAGGGACCCACTGCTCCATGAGCAGAATGAGTCCCTGGATGACCCCACAAGTGCTTCCAAGCAAGTGTTTGACTCTGGGCGGTGCTGCTGCAGGATAACCATGAACCTCGGCAAGCCAGAACTCTGCCTGGGACCTCATTCTCCACCACTCCTCCTACCTGTGGCCTCAGTAAGTGCTTTGTGGTTTTCCTTCTAAACCAGGACTCTCGGTAAGTGCTGGAAGAGGACATGGACTTCAGCCAGGCTGCAAAGAGCACCAGACTCCTTAATTACTTCACGGCACTTCTTTTCCTTCGTTATGTCCATTTGTGCATGGCTCTATCATGAAGTTCGTCACTGTTAACAACGTAGTCCCCTCCAGAGACCCATTCCCTCAACAGGGCTGCAAATGGGATTGGTAAGAAATTAATTTAGGGTGCAGCAATACATCAAAAAGGAGATAGAAATAAAACAACAGCCCAGCCCTGCTGTAACAGGGATGTCAGCTGGCCAGGGCATGAGCAGCAAGACCAAGATAATGATAAAAACCAGGGGACCTGCACCACAGTCATCTCTACAAACCAAATGCCAGAAGAGAAAAAAAACCCCACTCTTGAATGGTAATCACTGGGTTAAACTGGGATCTGAAGTTTAAAATGCTTCCTTATGATACATTTCTACAGTCTTTCTTCGGGTTATAAATGTATTCATTCTCTGTTTCCCATAAATCTGGGCTTTCTTTTTAATCTCCTTATGATATTGTGGGGAAAGGACTCTAATTTCATAGACTGCGCACTTAAGACAATAACCAATAAAACCCATTAGATTCCCATACAAAGGACTTTAGAAGAGCCGATGAGGAGGAGATGCCACAAGCTGAGAGGAGGCGGGGGACTGCAGAAGAGGCTTTCCAACGCAGAGGAGGTTACACAGCCCACTAAGCCCCAACTTGCTTGAAAAGCAGTTTTTGGATGGGTATGAGAAAAAAAAAAAATCACGTCCATAGTTAGCTTGGAAATTGCCTCTCTTCATAAGATTGAGAAAGGGGAGAAGAACGGGAAAAAAGAGCTGAGATCTAAAACAGCAGAACATGGGTCCTCCTGAAGGTACCTCCAAGACATCCATCACTTAAGGGGTCCTGCCTGTTTTGGCAGGGAGGGAACAGAAATCCCTCAGCCTTGCAGAGAAGCCGTGGAGGGCCCTGAGACAGCAAGTCAAGAAGTCCCTTTTTTTGCAAGAAACTGCACTTCACGACTGCTTAAAATCCAACCCAACTGCCGGCGCTGCCGAAAGCCACCCACACCAACGCCAGCCCCTGGCAGCTACATAAACCAGCACAGATCCCGCAACTACTTGTTCGTGCCTTCAGTCCTGGCATTTGCGAAGGAAAAACCATAAACCTGTCCCAATGACATATATCTCTGCTCTTCCTTCCCTACCCGGCGCACGAGGAACATCAGTAGGGTGTAGGTTGCTCCATCCAACAAGAGTGGAGGCTGGGGGAGGACGACTCACAAACAAAACCATCTTCGTGTTTTACAAGAGATGGCGAGTTCTTCTTTCAGAAGAGAAACTGAGAGCCATTCATGGCCGGCTGTGACTCTAAATGCTCGTGAGAAGGCTGCCATATGGGTTCAGATTTATCACTTGTGTTTCCTAACTTGCACATCTGTTTTCTATAAGTAGCTGTCCAAGTCAATGCATCTCCCCTTTCCTCACGAACCGCCCACGGAGCTTTTCAAGGACAAATCATCATTGCTTTCGGTGTTTATCTGCTTAGTGGTCTCCACTATGTCATCTTAACAACCTAAAGTACTATTCGCAAAAACCCAGAGCGGGCATTTTTAGGCACGGTCTCCCTCTCTGCGCTCCTGCAGGGCTGTAAATTTGCCATTGGAGAACCGTGCCGGAGTGCCTCCAAAAGCAGGGTAACACGTGCGGCGATTACTGGGGGTGGGTTTAATCAGGATGCTGAACGAGAAGACAGTGCTCTGTTCCCATCAGCAACCCGGGAAACTCCCGGTCAGCTCCTCTAATTCTATTAAAGTCACCACAATTATTCCCATTGCCCTCTGCCAGGGCATCTTCTCCTAAACGAAAGCTGAACACAGGAATCTGAGAGAAGAGGGGAATTCCTCTAAGGACAGAAGCATTGGGAAAATGGCAAAAAGCCAGGTGGGGCCACGAGGAACTAATGAGACTTCCCAGACCCCAGCTCATCCGGACACGAGGAATGCATGGCATGCAGAGGGCAAAAAGGGCCAAGAGAGATCCAGGAGAGTTTGGGTCTTGTGGATGGCCACTGCAGCAACAAACCCTTATTGCTTTGAAATTTTAATGAAGAGCCAATAATTTCTCTTTCTTCTTAAAAAGAAAAAAAAGGTGGCCTCAAACATTTCTCTACCAAAAATGTTGAGTATGATCCATTATGCCTTCTTTCTTCGGTGTTTATAAGAAACCTACCAACTTAGTACCGAAGTACTGGGATAAATGGAATAAAATAATAGAGAGGAAAGACCAAGAAAGAAAAGAGAAAGCATTTACTAGGAAATTCATGGTCTGAAAGTTAAAGACACAGTTCTGCATGGCCTGCCAGCTTTCAGGGCAGTGGTGCCACCAGGTTTGCAGCGCTGTGGGGACAGCTAGCATAAACCACACGTGCACACACAACGCGGTCCCGCTACAGT
This sequence comes from Gymnogyps californianus, assembly GCF_018139145.2. NCBI lineage: Eukaryota > Metazoa > Chordata > Aves > Accipitriformes > Cathartidae > Gymnogyps > Gymnogyps californianus. The sequence continues at coordinate 7,008,567 of NC_059491.1, read as the reverse complement.
CACTCCGTCATCCTGACTTGGAAACGGGTCCAAAGGCAACGGCTGATTTCATGTCACTTCGGTAGCTCCAAGGGACTCCGAGGTGGGTAAAAGCAAGATGCTACATCCATGGGAAGCGGTATGAGAAGGGGGCACGGGGTGCCATCTCGCCTCTTCAGGCTGCGAGACGCTCTCGGACAGTACGCATTTTGCTTCAAAACAAGTGCAATTATGCAGTAAAACTGTTTTAAAATAAATTAATATGCTCAACTGCTAAAAGATGCCCTTCAGCTGAAGTACGCAGCATGGGCCATTGCCATCCACGAGAGGAACCACAAGCAGCCCCTCAAGGGTTAAAGAGCAGGGAAGCACTCGAGGAAACACGTAGACACAAACTGGGGAGATTATAGGCGAGTGTATAAAAAGCGATAAGAGAATAAGCAGCGGCTGAAACAAAGATTGCAGAGGATATTAAAGAAGAAACACTCCATCCACAGAAGAAATAAAAGGTCAGCAAAGGGAGATGGTGGCTTCTCTAAGAAATTGCACAAGTGCTTTCCTGACACAAATATCGACAGGAGAGACAGATACGTAAAATTAATTCGGTTCCCTGCCCCGATAGCACAGAGAGACACGGACCATATGAACAGGGAGAATGGAGAAATGAAAAAAGCAGCAGCGTATCTGAACAGGTAACCGCAGCAAAGGGTCACTCAGGGCAGGCAGGAGTCACCTAAGCAGGACACCTCTTGTCATTTAACATATACGCGAAAATCCTGCCTCTTGCTCCCCCGCCAAATAAACAGCGAGGAAAGGGGAAAGGCGGAGAGCGAGAGCGCCTGGACCTCAAATGCATCTCTAAATTCACAAAACTGTACTGTAACAGATTAAACCGTAACAGCGCAGCCCAGAGAAAACAGACAAAATATTAAGCAGAATTAAGCCTTAAAGGATGTTACGGTCCTTGGAGAAAAATAAGCTTGATTTCTTTTATCCTTATGTTTTACAGCAACTTTAAAAAGCCTCCTCTTTAGACAATGCTCCGCAGTGACTTTTACACCAGGCTTTTGGCAGCCACCCCCTCTCTTCTCTAACATATATAATCTAAATCACAGTCATCACGAACGATATTGCCATTGCAGGAGCTTTATTTTGGAACACTGTCCGCTGCAATAGTTGCAGAAGAAATTAAAGTCTGCCTTTGCCCCTGAAATTTAGATTTACGGGAAAAGCCATTTACTTTAATTCCAGACTAATGAGTCTCTCTTCCCATCAACACGTTTTTCTTCCTCGAAGAGCCCTGTTTCCAGAGCTATTTCGCAAGTCTTCCTCCTCCTTCTCAGTTAATTATTAACTGACACCACAGCAAAACCTGAAGCGCTCCTCTGACTTCTGAGATGCTGGGGAAGATGTCCCACTGCTGCCAGGGCGGGTGAAGACAGAGATTTGGAGGCACCCAGAGCCACCGGCCAGTTTTTCCCGCAACACGATGCGCTTCCCCCACCATCGTCAGCTGGGCTGCAGAATAGGGCAAAACCCCAACTTTTTCGTTGAAAAAGAAAGGAAAAATTAACGAAGCAGCTTGTTTTCTCCTGCCAGACCTTATGCACCGAGGGAAAGCAGCCTCTCCGCTTTCTGCTACGTCTAGACGTTTCTTTTTTTAACTTCCCAGCCCAACTCGCCCATCAATAGTCTTTAAATATTGAGAAGGGCTCCCGCCGCGATCGCTGCCGCTCCTCTCGACCCATGCGCCGCTGCCAGGGACGGCCAAGGCCATCAGGCAGAGGAGGTGGCATCTGCCGGCTTGGGCGCAGTCGCTTAAGTGCACGGCGGCAGCCCCCGGGAAGCACAGCCGTGCCCAGCTTGAGCCTTTAATTATTAATATTATTTAGATAGCGCTGTTGGGGAGCAAAGCGCTTTGCAGAAGCGCAAGAGAAAGACTTCGCCCACCGCTGCGTGCCACGTCCGGACCGGGTTTCGAGCAGCCCCCGTGCCGTAGCGCGCTTCCCCGCTGTTTGCACCACGTTCGCGTCCAACAGCTACGCCAGGCTGGGACCGAGGGATTAACTTTTTAGCATCAAAAGGCTATTAGAAGCATGTCTTGCTTTGCTGATTTAGCTTGCAGGAGGTCAAACGGCTTGCAGGAAAACCTCGGGCGGCACAAAACACACTGCTGGGGGAAATCGGCGTTGGGGTTTTGATTGCATCGTTTCACTGCAAGCTGAGCTGCAGAACTAAGAGCTGCAAAGGGGATGCGAGCAAAGCCCTGCCGAATGGCCCAGCATCAGGCAACGCAATTACAGATCAGGAAACACAGGCACGCCGAGTGGAAATCCGGGTCTACACCCCATTTCTTTCCTGATGGCCACACAGGACAGTCTCAAAGGAATTGAGCAATATTCAACCCAAATTGCAGCCAAGCCTGGATGTGGCTCTTCCTTGGTCTTTAGATGCTGCAGCATGTGGCCGGGCGCTGTCTGGAGCATCGCCGGATGGATCCAGCCGTTATTGCAACCATCAACTGAGGTTTTATTTACCATGCTGGGAGGTTTCTCTACCCCTCGAGTCCTGGCAGCTTTACCAGCGGCTCTTGACTTCGCCTGGGGGCCACCATCTCCTTCCCACTGCTATGCTCTTCCTTCCCCCCAGTTTCAGACCGTTATCTTTCCTTTGTTCACGGAGGACAGCTTTGTTGTGTGCATAACAACAGGTGATCTGGCAGCTGTCAGGTTTGGGGGCTGGAGGATTTGAAGGCAACCTCTGTTGAATAAAATGTGCTCCTGGAGTCCCTCTGGCTGCCACATCCACCAGAGTCAGAAGACGACAGAGGAGGGTAAAACTCACTTTAATGGCAGAAGGACTCCACTTGTCCACAGACTCACTCTGCACCATCGTGCCGCAGCCCTGAACTTGCGCTCCCAGCCCTCCGCAGCAAGACGCTCAGACCAAAGGATGCTTAAAAGCACCCGAGCGCACGGTGCAGACTGACACGCAGGTCTCACCCGAGGCTGCTCAGCGCTCGCTAACAGCCAGTGATTCAGGCTGCTATAATGACATCTCAATTCCTTGCAGCAATGAGATGCTGCAGCCAATATTGCCCCCCCTGCCCCCGGCCTGCGTGCCTGGATGGACACGCTGCTTGCAGCTCCCTGATGCATCACCATCCTTGGATTTACCAGCCACTGCCTCCGGACCAGAACCAGCCACATTTGGCATCGCTTTGTTTTTTGCAGTAGAAGTAAGGAGAGAAACAGCCCATAACTAACTCAGTAATAAAGCAGCAAATAACTCTAATCCACCAAATTATCCCAGACGCCACGCTCCACCCCAGCCAACTCCAAAATCCCTCCCAATCCCAACTTATCCCTCACCCCTCCTCGTCCAGCCCGACCCTCCCACCCTGCCCCAGGCGTGAGCCCTGAAAATATAAAATATCCAAATATTTCAGTCTCTCCATACTTCATCACAACAAACAATAAAACACAACGAATGAGCACCGGGGAGGGATGGAGGGAAGACACTGCTCCAAAATCAACACAATTCCTTTTCCTTTGGCGCCCAAGACACAGCAGCACGTGCACTGTGTTATACCGATTTAAGGGTGGTGGTCACAAGGCTGCAGGCTGGATCCCATCAGTGAAACAACATACAAATTCATACACCATCAGGCCACGCTGAGGTGCAATACCTAGCTGCAACGATAAAATTATTTAGCCAGATTTTCCCCCCAGACTCCCAGCTCCCCCCCCTCCTCCATCTCTCCGGTTCAGCCGTCCCCGTGTCTCCGAGCGACTCTTCTTCCCTTTTACATCGAGCCAACAAACACGCAGGCATTTAATGGCAATCCATACCGAACGGACAATGAAATTAGAAGGGAACAAAAGAGCAAACCTCGCTGTGCCATGGCCTCGCGCTCAGCGGCTGAGGGGCAGCCGGGCAGACAATGGCCCCAGCTGTTCCCCGGCAAGCACCCAGCCACAATGAGACCCGGCTCCGGCACCGAAGAGGGTCCCGGCTCCCCGGGGAGCAGGAGGTTGTCGCTGGAATATGCATCTCATTGGTTACCTGTCAGCCTTCCTGGGCGGTTATAAAGTACAGCCGCTGCCGGAGGGTATAATGGGATGTAATAACAAGACTGCCGGCTCATTTGACGCTGGCCCTTCGACAGAGCAGCTTTGATTAGGTGATGGGAACTGGCAGCATCCGCTGGCTTTTTAAAAAAAACCAAACCAAGCTCAAAGCTGTAAAATAAAGGGATCCCCAGGAATGCGGCCACTTTTCAGGCTGGGAGGGATGGAAAAGAGAAATAAATGACAACTTTCATTTCTTGCCCTAATCTCTCCATCTCTCCTCCCTTTGGAGGTCCCATCGTTGCTGTTCCTCTAGGCTTAGACATTATTTCCCGGCTCCTCAGGTAGGCTAGAAAAATGACATGTTATAATGCCAGGGAATTACAGCCTGCGGAGGGGGAAGGAGGAAAGCTCCCTGCCCCACAAATCACTGCAAGCCTCTCCTGCAGAGCGTGGTCGGCAGCTCGAGCTGCAGCTGCACAGTCATCTGGGGAGGCACCCCCAAATTCACCGGGCAGGACTGTGCCACGGGTGGGATTCGCCTCTCCTCCCTTTTGCAGTATCTCAGCTGGCCCGTCTGCACCCAGCAAACTCGCTGCAAGACTCTTAAAAATATGACTTGAATATTGCTGCTGCTTGGTGCCCTCAGACCCGGCGAGCAGGCACCTTTGGCTCCCGGTTGAAAACTCTGTTTTTCCAGCTAAATGCAATTTTTGTGGCTGGTGACACAACCAACCATGCAGCACCCTCTGCCTACCCCCGGTCCCAGCCCCACTGTGCCCTGGCTTCCCCGGCACAGACGTCCAAGCTGGTGCCGGGACGCGGCAGAGACAAGCAGAAATGTATTTTTCCTCCCCGTGGGCTAAGGAAAACATGTGCAAGCAAGATGGACGCGAGAAAACCCTGGGGTTTAGGAATGCCAACTGGAAGAAATAAAATCCGACTAATAAAGCACAGGCTGGGGAAGCTGCTGCCGAGGCCAGCGCTGCTGGCAAGGACCTGTCCTGCTCCCCTCCCTCCGCAGAGCACCCCGGGACCCGCTGTCACGCTCCCACGCTGAAGGTGCCCTTGAGAGCCAGGCGGTTTCGTGGAGCAGCTCCCTCTGCCACATCTCCATCGCTGGGGCGAGAGCGGGGACTGACCAGGATTACCTCCAGCACATCGCACAGCCCGGGCGGGTCCCGTTTGATCGGCTCATGACCCATGCATCCTAAAATCTGCATGGACGACGACGGGCCGTCACGCTGCGTTTCAGCCCGCAGCATGAGGAGGCTGCACTCATGCTGCCTTCTGCCGTCTGGTGGACAGGCCTTCTGATTAGCCTTGGTTAACGAGCTATGTTACAGTGAAAGCAAAAGGATTTAGCTCAGAAGAATACATCAATTGAGGGACTACGTTTGGCTGCGTTAAATATTTCTCTCCATGTTTGCCAACGCCCTTATGTCCTCTGTTTTTAACCAGATGCAAGCGATGCAAGCGCAGGGAGGAAAGCAGCGCGCAGGTTAATGAACACGCCAACCCATGACCCCGCAAAAATCAAATTCAATCAATCTCTCTGCAAAGGATGAGCAGCGAGACAACGGCTGGGAGAAAGGAGGCAGAGGGGAACCTGCCGGCTGCATTACCCAATTCTCAGCCCAGAAAGCAAGGGGAAACAGGGTTGCCCACTGACAAACAGTATTGAGGTATTTCCCTCAAGCAAGCAGATCTGCATAAAGTTGTAATTATTTCCAAGCAGCCGGCGATGCTCGACCACACAGGGCTTTGCACGGGGCAAGCGTTCGGCTGGGCACAGGGCAGGATTTGGGGTCTGAGGAGGGTTGCTGGTGGTGGTGATGAGGACGAGCTGCCTGCTCTCGCGAGGGCGTTACAGAAGTAAAGCGGCATTTTGCAGGCTCAGCACAGCTCTTCCTTTCCGCACGAAACCCATAAATAACGGCCCAACAGCTTAACAGGACTGAAATATGAAGGTATTCAAAGGGGATGTCAGGAGGATTAATAACCTGTCTCCTTCCAGCTTGCTGCCAAAGCCGTGTTAGGACCGGAGAGTTAACGCCACGCCGAGCGTGTGAAGTTTTACATCTTCTCCGTTAAGCACAAGCCATCGGCGGCTCGGCAGGGCCTCCCATCCACGGCCACAGCGGGGACACGCGCTACAGCTTCTGCTCGGCATTGCCGACACCGGGAGAGGCGACGTGCCACCGAGGGGGAGGCTGCAGTGACGGGCTTTGCTGCATGCCGGGCGGCCGGGAACAGGACAGCCACCGCTGCCCTCCCTTTGGCACCCCATCCCTGGAAAAGCATCACCAAGGGCATTTTTTACCATGACCAAGGGAACCAAACAGGTATGATGGTCCTTAAGGACAGCGAGAGCTCCTTAACAGGGAACTCCTCTTACCGGGACGTATTTGGATAGAGGCGAGTGATTACACGGTGTTTGACCAGACGCTAAATCAACATGAGGATCTAATAAGAAAGTCTGCTATGAGGCTTTGTAATATTAAAATACACAGAAAATAAAAGAAACATTAAAAGAGCAAACAAAAGCAAAATGTCATTATGTTTCCTCTCTGTTTGCCAGGCAGAAATGAAGGCTTCACGGCACCTCGGGAGACTCGCCAGGACTTTCCACTTACGCCCATAAGCATACGTGCGCCCACTTGGAATACTGGCGAGCACCAGCCAGGAGACGTGCAAACCTCAGCAGCAAGCAGTCTGCAATTCTGTTTCATGCACTGCAGATTTGGAACTTTGCACTCTTTCAGCGCGTTAACGCACTTTTTAAAATAGAAACAAGCTCAGGCAACTGTTGCTATTTTTAATGGGCTGATCCACCTACACATCTGGTCAAAACTTGAGGTTTCAAGACAACTTTTTGAAATTGCGAAGAACCGTCCCAGTTCTGCACCACTAATTCGTGCTAATTTACATGACATAAATATTTATACAATTACTGTTACTATCCTTCAACGACCGAACTTATCGCATTTCAAAGGCTCTATATTTAAAGAACACAATACCCTGATGGCAACGCAGCTTTAAATTTTAAAGAGCTGTGTTCCTCCTTACGCATTGCGCAGACACACGCCGAGCTGTTGGAGGTGCCCAAGAATTCCCATATTCTCTCCAAAGCCGCAGCAGCTCCTCCCAGTCCCCCCACCGCCCCAGCTCAGCACCCCGCAGCCCGAACTCGGCATCTGCCACCCCACGCACCTACAGCGACCGAGGTATCTGCCCACCGTCTCCAGGGAAGGAAGGGCAGTAACAGCATCGCTGTGCAAAACACAGATTTGTAACGGCACCAGGTTTACCATCTTCTGGACAAAGCCAGAAAGAAAAGCAGTTTATTGTTATTAAAATAAATGGAGAGTATCACTGCCCATGAGATTGGACGCACAGGTTTACACTGGTACCGACTGCTGCTCTTCCCATCGCCTCGGACGAGCAGGAATGCTGCAGGTTTCCCTCTGTGAGCCCGTTATTTCTAAGCACCTGATGTTTCAATAGAAATTCAATATTAGCTCTTCACGCGCGCTTTCTGAACTACCTTACTCACCAAGTGACGATGCAAAATTAGAAAGAGTAATAATAAATCAGGATTAGGAATTAATAAACTGGGATCAAAACACCTCCATAAATCATTTCATGCTCCCTACGTGTGGGTGCGTCTAATTACTAGAGAAGAAGAAAAGATAAACCTCATTTAGGTCAGTGCAATCGCCTTTCTTAGGAGAAAAAAAACCCTTGATGAATTATGAGCTATAGAAATAAGTCAAGAGGTTTTCAGGTTAAACGTGGAAGCACTGGCAGAGAGAAATCAGGGTGCAACTCCCGTTGCTCTCCCCATGCAGCCCATCTGTCTCCCTGAGGTCTGGTTTATCACTGTCCCCCTCTTTTTTTCCTGACTTAAGCAAAAAATAAACACATCTCCCTGCCTGCGGTTTGCAAACTCGGTCCCGACTCATCTACAAGTTCCTCTAACAGAAGTAACGCAAATAAAGTGGAGGGGGAGGAAAAAGGACCAAGTGGAAAAACGTATTTACCGAGGAGGGAGGGAGCATTTACTTGCTGTCCTCCTAAAGCAGTACCCCACAGCTGCTCCATTCATAAATATTTTACCGATAAGAAATCAGCCTGCCAAATCTGAACAACTGCTTTGATGAAAAATATAAAAAGGCTTTTCCATTAGTGCTTTTGATGTTCTTTGCATACAGAATAATGAATGCGGGGGATTCATCTTCTTCCCCTCCTCTGTCCTCCCTCACTTCAGCCTTTTATCTGGCAGAGCCGTGCACAGCCTCCCGAGTCCGGAGGAAAATCAGGATTTGTGCAGGGAGACGGAGCAGAGCCGCTGGCCTGGGCACATTCCCCATGGCATCTTCCCACTGCTCCAGCTTTTTGCACCTCAGGGGGCAGGACAGCAAGAAAATCGGGGCACCCACAGGTTTTGCGGATGCTGGTGGCGCTCCATACTCTGTTTCCACCCAGCCGGACAATATTGAGCATCACAACTCTACCAGAAGCTGCTCAGCAGAAGGTGACCATGAATTTTAAAGCCCTTCGAAAGCATTTTACCGCAGACAGACATGCTAATGCCAGACCCCGTGTGCTACCCGACCTCTGCCCGCACGGCACGACAGGCTCCAGCCCAGCTTCCTGAGCTTTATTCACCCCCACAGGCAGCGAGATGGGGTCCCTGCCACCCCATGACAGTGCCTGCCATCCCCAGTCCTATTTCAGTCGCCGAGCATTTTGTCCCGCAGCGACGGGATGAAGCAACCCCCCGTGCCTTCAGCCGGGCTCTCCTCAGCCCCCCCCAGCACTTTTGGGGGAATCTCAGAGGAGAAAGGGGATCCTCCTTACAGCACCAGAGAGCAAGGTGAGGCAGTGCAGAGGCAAATCCAAAGTAGGGGAAGCAGTAAGTGACCTTCTCCCAGCCTCTTATTGCTCTCAGGAACTTAATAGCTCAACATTTATCTTAACTCAGCAGAGATGTGCTGGGGGATAAAGTATCCGTCTCCCGGTGCACCAGCACCGGTGTTTCTAACCTGCCGCTGCTGAGCTTTAAATTGCATCTTTTATCGTCTTTCCGCACTTCTGCTGTAACAGGGCATCCAAAGCAATTAAATCCAACCTATTTTTTCCTACTTTTATTCCTGGAAGCAGAGCTTTCTTGCATGGGGCAGAGATTACGGGCTTTGGACTGGATTTTGATTTACATCCGTTTTCCATTAAGGACTCGACTACACTCATCTCCTCTTCCTCAAATGAAGCTTGCTACGCGTTCAACAAACTCGGCGAACAAAGATTTGAAAGTAGTTTAAAGGAAAACAAACAGAAACTGATGCCTTGCAGAATTTTTGCAATAGGAGTCCTGGAAACACAGCTAGCATTTTAAGGGACTTGAAAGGGAACGGCGTCTTATCAGAGCAAGTGGGATGCTAACGTTTGCAGGAGAGTTATCGCTGCTCATTATTCATCCTCCTTTTTTGTGTTAGGAACGATTAGGAAGCCCAGCACCCACCGAGCTGCAGGGCTTCTCGGCAGCGCTAACACGGCACAAAACTCCCCACACACGAGGACCAAGGGCTCCTGCCCCTTTGGGGGTGGCAGGGCTTGTTTTGGGGGTCCTTCACCCCGTTTTCTGCTCCATGATCCCAATGCGGGGCGCGGGGCAGGGGGGGGAAGTACCTTGCTATGTTTGGGGGATGCCCCAGTTTCAGATGGAGGATGTGGGGGTCTTGGGCACTTGGTGGCCCCGTGGCCACAGACGGGGTCACCCCAAAAGGATCCCTGGGGACACAGGAGAGCTCACGCCTTGCCCGGACTATTAGGGCAAGCCGTGCTCCTCCTTTTCGGATCTGAGGGGACTGACACTTCCCAAGCACCAAATATCAATGCGTTATTTTGCTCCTGAACACCCAGCAGCCCAGATTAAAAAGTTGCCGAAGCAACCCCCGTACAGCACACGTGCCGCCGAGCCAGGGGCCAACACACAGCTCTCAACACTGTTTTTTCCCTGCTGTTCTGCAGGTGTTCTCTCATCTTTTTAGCCAAAATCCCCTTCCGAACTGCCCCTTGCGCATTAACGTGCCTCTGAGCACGCCGGCAGAACCGCTCCTCTGCTAAGCCTTTCCTCCTGAAGAGCCACACGTCCTATTGATAGGTTTGTCCTTGAAGGGAGCATCGCTGCGGGAGGGTGACAACGGCGCACTAAATGAATGTTTAACCCAAAGGAGCCAAAACCGCTGCCAGGATGGCAACAGGCACAGGGAAAGGCAGAAGGGAGAGCATGGAATGGGCTGAATGTCTTTTTTCTTTTTCTTTTTTTCCCCCCCAAAGGGTCTCAAGGAAACATGAGTGGGAGATTAAAACCTGCTTGCATGCTTTTTTATTACAGAGTGAAAGACAGCAGCACCCAGAAACCAGGCTGCCTTCCCCACCCAGGAGCAAAGACAACCCTCACCCCCAGCAACTTTGCATGAAAAAACAAGGCATGGAGAAATGAAGTTACTTCTACAGCAAATGACCGGCAGGAACTGGAGCAGAGGAGCCTTTTCCAGCGCTTTTCCCCCCCATTTCTTGCCCATCGCATCCCCCCCCACCCAGCTGCAACAGAGCAATAGCGCTGCATTTTCTCAGTTTGCTTCAACATCCCATATGATGCTGCGCTCACAGAGCTGGGCAAGGGCACCATGTAACCACGGGAGAAATTAGCTGAAAAAGAACCCGAGTATTTCTCATTCAAGCTTCCATTTCCCAGAGGAATTTAAGCTTCTTGAATTATACCACCTTCTCCTGGAAAACAGGCCCTTCTGAAGGGCAAGGCTCAAGACACTGCAGGGATGCAGTTTTTAAAACCATTCATTATGCAAATGGCTCATTTATTGCTGCTGAGCTGAAAGCAAGAATCCCAGGCATGCAAATAAAAATAAGCGGGGAGCAACAGCGAGCAAGTGCGTGATGGCATCTGCTGACTTGGGTAATACACAGCTCGGACCCGGCAGGCAGCAGCTTATATCGGAGTTTCAAACTACAGGTTGCAATCGGTCTCCAACCAACACCAGTGACTCCCTGGGCTCTGCAGCACCGCACGACTGGAGCGTCTCTAGCAAGCAGCGAGCTGGAAGTCACACCAGTGCAGCAGATCCTGCCGTAACCCTGTTTATCCCAAAACCTTACTCATCACAAGATGCCCGAGCTGAGCACGGCTGAAATTCAATAATTTGGGGTCACTGGGCACTTGCAGACCAGCACAAGGGGGAGAGCCGAGGCGTGAAGGGGTTACAGGAGATTTCATCGGCAGGGTTGCAACAGCGCCAGAACTGCAAAGCTTTCTCAAAAACCTTAATAAACATCCCGGTGCTGGGTGGGAACGAATGCTAATTAGCATCTGATAAAGATTCAGAGAGAGAATCTGGCTGGGAAAGGAGACAAAACTCAAAATTAGCCATGCAGGCGGGAAATTTTAGGCAGGACTATCCTGGGAACAGCTTGCCTCCACATTTCTCTTCTTATAGTGCCTGGAAGCACAAGGAGAGTCGCGTGTACGATGCTCCGTGGCCAAGGATGAGCCTTTGTCCTCCAGGAACTGAATCGTGTACAAACATTTCTGAGGCTCGTCTCCTTCCAGCTACCGAATCCAATTCGATTCCAAGTCCTGGAAATGACCTGGCACGGGGTATCACTGTGCATTATAGCCACAGGAAATAATAAGGAATTGAAAAGCAAAACAGAAACATCGAGCTGAGTATTAAAGAACCTTTCAAGTTCAAACATGGGGGAAAAAAATGCGATACCAAGCCAGTCCAACGTCAGCACTCAAGGTCAAATGGAAAAAGAAATCTCTGCAGATTTGCCTTTAACAAGCTATTGTTAGTACCATTACGTTAGTGTCATTAACACAGAATCATTATGTAAATTCTGTTTTTTAAGCTCGGTCATAGCTACCACAAGGTAGTTTTAATGTAGAAGCAAAGTAAAAGCAGCTCGTGCTCTGACCTGGCCTCAGTGCCCGGGAGGACCCGGCGATGCGGGGAGGTCCCCGGCTGGCTCAATGCGCAGAGCCCATCAGCACACTTAGCATTCATATTCTCCCGCTGCATACAGGATTTGCTTGTTTTTAGGTACTCCTGTATCCTTAAACAGCATCAGTAAAGTTCGAGTTCAAAACGTGATAAAAGTCTCATTGCAATTTTTGCTGCGGAACGACCGAAATGACAAGAGAGATCCCGGCAGGATCTGGTCAAGCGTTCATCAACAAGCAGATTAATTGCTAAGACAGAAAGGTCGTGATACACAGGCACCCGACAACAATCGGGTAATCAGTCATTATGTGTCTATTACACAAAGTCCCGGAGCTGGCACGACACCCACGTCTGGAGCCACATCAACCTACGCAATGACAAATATTGCTAAATGTTTCCTGCCTCAAAACAGCCGAGCTCAGCAATTTCAGACCCGAGAACTGAAAAGCATAAATTTACCTGGGCCCGTAATTTCACAGCAATAGCTGTATTACATTAAAAAAAAAAAAAAAAAAAAGAGGTTTCTATAATGGAGGGACTGTTCCTCGCTTCAAATACGAACACAAGAAATAACGTACGTGCAACAATACGCCAATTGACTTCGCGTTTCAGTAAGCATTCACACGCACGGTCCTGAACAGATGAAGGACAAGTGCTACGAGTTGAATGGGCTCCATTGAATAGAGCTAATTAGCTGTATAAGCATATGCAAGATCGGGACCTAAATTTGTTCTCTGCCTCCTGGGACACTGATAACTCCTTTTTCTTGTTGCTGTGCAATGTAGATAGATAGCGCAAGTCTAAGGCAATGCTATAACCCCTGGCTGTCATATAGCATTTTTCTTGCAAAGACGTTAAGGTCAGGAAACAGCAGCTCGGGTGAAAGAGCAGCCTTGTCCGCAACCTTATCACGGGTTATTGTCAGATCTGGAGGCAGGACTGAGCTGCCATTAAACGATGCAAATACCTCACCGTGCATAACACTGCCGAAATATTGGCTGTGAAAAAAACAGCGCGACGTTCGGATAATGAATCTGATTATCAGAAGCTGCATCCAGCAAGGCAAGGCTCAAATTTCACTCATCTAAAACACATATTGCCACACCAGAAGACGAAGTCTGTTATTACAGGCTTGATCCCGTGACTCTTATTTGCACGGTGGAACTTTGGCACAATCTGCTCTCGTCTGGCTGGTGCCTTCGCGGCGGCGATAAAGAACGGGAACGGCAGCTTAGGCTACGTGAGGTGTAGCGCTAGAGGAAATTAAACATGCATCAAAATACAGGTAACCTCCACCAGATCCCTCTGAAATGTGGCTTTTGCAGAGGACAGAGGTGGACACGGAGGTCTTCTGAAAAAGCTGCCCATGTCTTTCAAAAAAACCAGCCCCAGCTGTGGCTGCTGGCTTCTCATCCCCAGCCAGAGCACAAAGCAAAGATCCCAAGGGAATAAAACTAACCCGGTGACTGAATAACGCCTCTGACCTGCCTAACGAGAGCGCCTTAGATTAAGCGGTGTTTGCAAAGAGCTCTGGAGATCCTTGCGTGCATAAGGAAAGGAAACGACCGTCGAGGTCTTGATCCCATCCCGGCTGGAATTACTGGCAAAGTTCCCACTGGCTGCAGGAATGGGGCTCGAAGGGTTGCAGAGCACAGAATCAGTGACAGCGAAGGCTAAAAGGGCTTAGGCAGACATGAAGATGAGGCATATTCTCCATCACCTCACGGAGAGTCAGGTGAAATAACCCAGCCCAGACGCGTCAGTGCCACGGCACTCGGTGCAGGCATCGCTGCTCCTCCCGCAGAGCCCTGGCCCAACGCTGCAACTCAGAGCCCAGCTCCTGCGCTAACCACAACTCTCCTTTCCACACCAGCACCCAAAAACCCCACATCTGAGACGTTTAAAAGATAGAAACTGATGTCCAGTTCGGGCCTTTCCTACAGGATTTGTCCCATTCCTATCTACTTATGCTATTATTTATTAAAGGAAAAAGAAATACGACTGAAACATGCAGTAACCGAACTGAGTTCTTGCTACATTTTATTCCTTCCTTAATATAAACATGTAGTCATAAGAGTAAGATATTTGCTATAAGGAAATGAGCTGTCAAGTGATTTACGGTCTTCCTCTGTCTCCGTCTCAACAGCTCCAAGTCTTCTCCAAGACCTATTTTTAGCAAGCTGTAAATTAGAGGCAATAAGGGACAGGGTGGGAGCCAGGAGTTGAGAAACGTACAGAGCAAACTTACCTATTTATTTCTCCATTATCCTAATGCACCTATAACTGCCACATCTAGGTACCGTACGGACAATCATGGTCAGCGTTATATTGCCTTTACTGCTTAAAGTTGTCTTCTTGCATGAGATCAGCCTGTGCAGCCACAGCCCGAGAAGGAGCAGTGACGGGGGAAACGTCACTGGTTTGGGGTTGGTTTCTTGTTTTGTGGTGGGTTTTGGGGTTTTTTTTGTTTAATAATGGCCAAAATGGCTCATTGCTGATGTGTACAAGGAACCCACAGGGTGGATAGATGCTAGACATGACCAAAATCAGCTGGAGTAAGCAGAGGCTTTCTTTTTTTCCCAGGATGGCTCAAACAGAAACCTACACCTTCCACCCATTTTTCATATCTTTCAATCATCTAGCTCCCCATCGACCATAAATTCAATAGAAGTGGTTGTCTTATTCACATTTTATTGGTCATTCCAGCCAAAATTATTCTAATAATTCCCTTCAACGAGAACTAAGGTCCTATATTGCAGAAACTTTTCTTTCCAGCGCCTTCGCTTGCAAATGATTACAATAATTATTTTAACTCCCATACAGCACTTTCTATACAAGAGCTTTAAGAGCTTTAACAATGGGAAGTTATTACCAGAGCTTTAACAATAGAAAGTTATTACCAGCATCCTTATTTGTGAGAGCGAGGCGCAGAAAGATCAAATGAATTGCTGAAGATCATTCAGCAACTCGCTGGCAACGCCAGGAACAGAACTGTAATCTCCTGACCCTCCATCCAGCGCCGATTTGGACAGGGAAAAGAAAAAGCATCCTTGAAGCACGTACAAAAAGGGAGAGGTTTGTTTTTACAAGTGCTGAAAATGAGCTTTTTCAAAAGGAGCAGTGGTGGCAAACATCCTTATCAGGTTACGTGAAGTCTGAAAAATTCGGAAAATAAAATTCTGAAAGAGATTAAATGATTGCTGCATAGCGGGGAAATGGTTAAAAGGAGAAGGGATGTGCCTTTTGGCCACCTCCTTTTCTCCATGGGGCATCCCCCCCCAATCACGTAGGACTCTACCCTGTAGCACGAGGGATGTCACATTTAAGGATTACAATTCTTTCCTCTCCCTCATCTCTCTTCTTCCCTTCGTTTTGGCCCCTGAACTGTCAAAGTTGACGTATCCAAAATCAACAGTGAATTTTGACCATCTTGGCCAATGCAATTTGCTCAGAAGTACCAAACATACACTGAATCTCCGTGAAGCTCTCTCCTCTCAGAAGTATTTTATGAGACCATTTATTTAGGAGAAAGAGCAGACCTTAATCAGCAGAAGAACCATGGAGAAACAGAATATTTATAGGAAGCCACATCCTGATACCAAACACGATGAAATCCTCCGAGGCGGCTATTAAGGAGATTGCCCAGCGGAAAGGAAATTCAGCAAACCAGATTATCTCTAACAGGCTTATCCACTGGAAAAAAATCATCAGAGCAGCGATGAGATGTTTTGAGAGACAATTAATGAAAGGTAGAGGAGAGGGGAGACTGTAACAGGGTGACAAAGAGCGAGAATCCATAAAATACAGATTGTCACGGCTGATCAGATGTAAAGACATTACACGACCCATCATATGGCTGGAAGAGGAAAAGGGGATCAAGATGCTCACAGTGCCTTGTGTCTACAGCTTTGCCAGGGGCATAACTGCTTTTATCTTTTTTAATACGGCAAGAAGAAGAATTCCCCTGTTAGTTCAGTTGACAGCCATGAATTGGCTCAAAAGAGAGTTTCCACCAGCAGCAATGCACTCTTCCTTACAGCCCAGCCCTGCTGCTTATGTCCATAGCTACGTCCCGCAGCAGAAGGAGCTGTCTTCTCCAAAGCATGATCCCAAACGTTTAAATCGACGGCAAACCTCCAACAAACTAAAAATGGGTGAAGGAATAAAGTTCATGGGATGGTCTTGGACTGGAAACCCCGAGAGATGGTCAAGCTCTTCCCACTGCTGCAGATTTCCTGGAGGAAATCACCACTCCTTGAGCTGGACCACGACGGCACGTGAACAGCACAGAGCTATTGCTCCACAATGCATCGTTGCTGGGCTAACAGAGCTTTCTCTTACAGGATTATTCTATGTTATTTCCAACGCAGAGTCCTCTTAAATCTCTGACCTTAAGTCAGAGCTCAACAGCAGACAAGATAGGCAACCCTAAATCTCTACGTCCCCCTCCCTTGCCTTGAATGTACCGCTACCCCCATGTGCTCCTCAGCAGTGGAACTAGGCAGAAAATCAAGAAAAAAATCCCAATGGGGAAAGGATGAGGGCTCCTGGCATGGGAAGATGTCCATGCCATTAGCTCCGGCTGCAGGTGGAACAAGCAGGGACAGACAGATTAAGGGATCTGCCTGAGCTAATGACATGGACATCTTTCCACTGACTTCACTAGGCTTGGGACCAAATCCTGTACAAAGAGCTGCACTCAAGAGCTATCAAGGAGCTTAATTCATTAGCATTTTTTAACTACTTTTAGATCCTTGAATGAAAGGGGCTATCACAGTGCAAAGTCATTTTATTAAAGATAACAGTCTAAGAACTGCAAGTCGAATCCTTCAGTCTAAAGCCTTACAGCACAAATAGTTTTGTAACATGAAGACACCACAAAGTCCTAAGAGATATTAAAACTTCTTTCACAGACTTCTACTAGACACTAGTTTTCTAAGATTCCCTTTAACTCCACAAATTCTGATGGTAATTTTTAAATTTCCATGCAGCAGCGTGGACCCAACCCCACTTACGGAAAGCAAGAGGATGTAAAGCCTACTGCAGCCCCCGAAAGGCTCTCACTGGTGTCAGCAAACTTGACACGCTTGGTATGCCGTGTCAGGACACTGACCACAGGGTCTAACTGCAGGGGACCCACGTGGCCCCGAATTCCTCCCATCATCTTGGGAAGCAGAAAATGAAACTATCACAGGCTTCGTGCACGCAGTCCTCCAAAATTCTAGAAAGGAATGGCACGCAGGCAGCACGAGAGGACACAAGGCAAGAAGCCTGGCACGATCGCAGGTTGGCCTTGCGCGCGGTTACTTTTCTTCTTCAAAATAAAATCTGAAGCCTATAAAAACATTGGCAGCAGGCGCCGGAAGATGCACAGTGTACTCTTCTATCGTTTCGCCAGTGGAATAGACTTCATCCTGTTTCCTCTGGCCCCAGATCAAGCAAGACTCCTCGCAGGAATTTTCCATTATCCCGTGGCAAACATACCAGGGCAATCCGGCCACTTAACCGACTTACACTCTGACCCTCCTCTTCAGCAGCGGCGAGATCATGCATAAAGCATAAGCCATTTCTTGGTACAAGGCGCCGATTCCAACGCCACAGCCCAAGCAAAGAGGGGCTGGAAATCCTGGGCTGCGTTACAGGACTGCAATGGGGTGACAGAGACATCATTGGCTTTCTCTGCTCCACCTCTGCCCTCCTGGCAGACCCTCCCGTCCCCCATTCCCAGTTCCTGAGCCCGTAATTTATTTCCACGGCCCAACAGGCTCGAAACTGGGGGAAGCATGGAAACCCTCAGTATCACTCCTTTGTTTCTACTTTGGTAAATCCTTTTCTTGCAGCGCTTCTACACCAGTCTGCAAACTCATCCCCAAAGCCCGTGCAACCATCCTGCCATCACTCACAGCTGGATCTCGACATGAAAGACACGGCGAGTGCCAAATTCACCCCCAGTAACTCGAGGGAGAGCATCCCAATGACTTCAACTCCCGTCCTCAGGCAGAGGGGCTCTGAAAACACATGCAAACCCTACAACACCTTTGTGGGTACATCAGACACCATCGATTAACACAGGTGCCCTTGAACCACCAAGGATCAGGAACCCCCTTTGTACCACGGCGTGGTGCAAGGGGTTTGCCCGAGATGCGCTCACAGTGCTGATAAACACACAGAGCTTACCCCGGCTTTCCCTATGCCACATTTATTTGCTCAAGAAAAATGTTAGGCATCTCTTCATCCCTGCTCATTTCCGATGTGGTTTCTACTTTCCCCGGGGTCACAGGCAGTGACAGGCATCCCCGAGGCTTATTTGTGTTTGGAGCCATCTGCTAAACCAGGCAGGGCTGAAACAGTCTACAATAAAAACGAGCCACTGAAGAGCACTGTGGTTTCCTTGGTAGGGGTGACCAAGTGACAAAAAAAAAAAAAAAAACAACCCTTGTTTTACTCCCTCTTCCCAGAGATCTGGTCTTGAATAATGCAATGGCTCAGCTCCAACTACACCGTCTCTTCTAGCAGCATGGTTCACATTATCCTGGAGAAGGCAGAAGGCTGCAACTCCAAAAACACATGCTTAATTATGCTGCAGCGTATCAATTGTTTCACTTGGTCTAGTTTGCAGGGGACATGGAATGCCAGGATGTCTCACCCCACAGATATCTGCACCTGAGTCATAACCCTCTGCAGGTGCCCACTCCCTCCCCTCGGCCACCACACCCTTCGTTAAGCAGTCTGCAAATGAACAAAAAAAAGCCTTAATCCTGCAAACAGCTTCGGTGTCACGAATAGAGAACAGCTCCGCTGTCAGCATTGCAGGGGGGGAGAGGAGGAACCGTCCCCCAGCGCGGGGACGGGCGCACAAAGCCCACATTGTCCCACGCTGCAATTCACTCCAGGGGGAAGAAAGAGAAAAAAAAAAGGCCAAGGGTTTCTATTTGTGAAGGGGCAAAGCTTTTCTAGGACGTATCCAGCAAACGGCAGGTTCATGCCCTGCAACATGCAACATATTGCTCGCACACCCCTAAAGCCCATTTGGGGTAAGGACCCCCACGGCACCCCATGCTGCACGTGCAGACAGAGACGCTGCCTGCCCAGGGAGCTGCAATTTCAATATACAAGCCCCAGCTTACACTTGCTGGTGTTTTTCTAACATAATGAATTTTACAGGGGAAACAAGATCCGGAGCCTTTCAAACCCTCTTTACAATTTGTCGGCACCTTCCTCCCGCTGTAAGGGATGAAGTTGTTGGGAACGCCGTGAAACAAGTGCCACATCACCTCTTTGAAACAAAAATATCAAGGGACCGCATCACGTCTTCAAATATTAATCTGTACTTACCAACTAATCAGCACTGACAAAAATAACTCATCTAATTATCAGAACACTACCACTTAAATAATGAATTATATGCCTTATTAAAAAGTATAATAGATTAGAGGACGTGAAACAATTGCAATTAGTAAAACAAGAAACGCTAGGAAACAAAAAACCCTACAAGTGTGATCTGAATTGTATAAATTAATCTTCCAAAATAGCAACTGATCTCTTCTGACACATCAAATGGCAGGAACATTTGAAGCCTATTGCAAGTCAATGAATACAATTCACCTTAAAATTGCTGAAAACTCCTTTTAAGACCTTGCCGCCGCTGCTCACAGCGTTGCTCTCTCCCCGACCCCCCCCAGCCCGTCTCTCCTGCCCACACACCCCTTTTGACACGCAAAAGTTTCTGGAATACAAAAAAAAGTTGGTCCAGCCAGGAGCTCCTCGCACCACGCAAGGTGCAAACCTAGCCCTCGCCGGGCTTTCTGTGGGAGTACAATTCCTATTAAACCTGCAAAGGCACTGCGTGAACCAGTGACTTTCTCCCAGCATTACTGGGAGCAAGCGCGCTTCTGTGCATGTAATTGCTTCGTTAGAGGAGATGGGGTGGGCGACAGGGATGCTGCTGCAGATAACAGCCAGGGGAACGAGGGATGCCTTCAAGCGCTCAACGCAGGAAGCGTTCTCACAGTTTTCTTTTACTATCACCCGGTCGCTCTGTGCTGCACGGTAACCAGACTCAGCCCCTGCCCTATATAACGGCACGAGGTGGAGAGGAAGGGTGGGGGACACACAACAGCAAACCTGCTTCTCGCCGCTCTCAGTCCAGCTCTCCATCGCCACACTCTCCCACGCGTACCCCCGGGGACAACGTGACATTTCCCCATCGCACGACTACTCGCTCTCGGGTGAAACACACCCGGCTACCCGCGTTTTACAGCAAAGCTTAGCCCTTTGCTTATCTGCTCAACCATCATTACCGGCACAAGCTGTGTATCTTTGCGGGGATCCTGTAACCGGGGCTTTTAACCATGTTGTTTGTTCCCATCCTGATGCAGAACAAGGAACAGTTTAGTCTACAACCAATGCTCAAAGGACCCTCAGCAGAAGCAGAGCAAGCAAAATTGAGGTTTTTTGCGTTTCCCCCCCAGGAAGGGGTGACCCTAGTCCTGCTGGATGAGCTGCAGCAGCTCACGAGCATTTCAGGAACACGGAGTAAGGGACCTCCTTGTGCCACTGCAGCAATGCCCCGTGCCGGTGGCGAACCTGCCACGCTCCTCTGCCGACGTCCCTGAGCGCCTGCGAGCATCCAACCTTACACCGCTGTGGGTGACTGCTCAAGCAGACGCTTCTTCTCTGATCCCAAGTCGGACCTGGTCTTTCCCATGCCTGGTCTGCGAGATCCTACAAGCCCTCAATCCCCCTTCTCTGCAGTCTTCAAACATCAAGGGGTGGATAATTCCCCTAGATGCTGTTGGCTCGCGTTTTTTCCAGGACTCCTTCTGTTACATCCTTAGCAATATTTACCTTCTGAAGGCTTTAATGCTCGCTGCAGTCCTGGCACTACTCAGATGCAGAATGGCAGCACACACTCCTAATTGTACCCCAGGGTATAGCACAAAAAGAAAATGTAGCACAAAAAGAAAAAAAAATAAGCTACAGAGGAAAAAAAGAAAACTATCGATTGCAAAACATTTTAAAAATAAAAGAAATCCAAAACACTGGGTGTCTTTGAGACGGCGTAATAGGACCTGAACAATGGTAATTGATCTTTAAAGTAACATCCTTCTTCTGACCAAGAAGATAGTTAGCTAGCAAAATTCTTCTTCATTTTAAAATAGCCTTTTAATAACCTGAGCACTGTTCGTGTGGACTGGGTGTTATGACAAGGACAAATTAATTCACTTAGTGTCAAAAATTAATTTTATTTAGCCCAGCCCCGAACAATTAATGGCATTCCTTGCAAACAGGTCCTCAAATTCCTCCCTCTGATAACCTGCACCAAGTTAGATGAAGAATAAGAGGCTTTTGGTTAAGCTTCCCCTTGTAGTGCTCAACACACTGTAACTCAGTTGCATTTGCTGCATTTTTCTCCTCACAGATAATCCACAGGTACCTCTACTAAAGCATCTTTGGTTTTTTTAATGAACGCACCACCTCTAGCTTACTCCACCTTTAAAAGAGAGGCTTTCTCCCAAAAAATGTGTTAACATTTTGCCCCAAAATATTTTCCATCTGAGCTCACTTTTAAGGGAGGGTTTCAGCTGGAGACAATTAGGAAGGTCAGGAATACAAACCAAAAAGCCAAGGGGAGGAGGTTATGCACTGGCAGGGGCCGATAGCCCACCATACATGCATTTAGCTGGGAGCATGTGGTTATACACACCGAAGCCTAAGGAATTGGCTGGGCACTTAGTATCTGGTGTAGGAATGCTCGTATGTGTAGATCCTTCAAGAGAAACTTGTCAGCCTTGACTTCACAGATTTTGCATCATGCTAGAAAACAAACATTTTAAATCCAAACTAAAAAAGTACATCCTCTTGCCTACTTGCAGCTCAGCTACTAAGTGAGTTAATGCATGGGAACAAGAGAAAATGACTGGAAATGAAGTTAAGTACAACCCAAGGTGAAGCCAAGTTGTTTGTTTTCATTACTAAAACCCACAGAAAAGAAATGCAAAACATGAAACAGCCCAAAGCCAATGGTGAAAATCACATTCAGTCGGAGGATTTTCCAAGGGTAAATGTTTGGTTTTATCCCAGTGCACTTAGGTCAGCTTGAATTTATGTTAATACCATCAACGGAGCAGCACCAAAATACTCATGCTTGACAACCTGTAGGTATTTTTTTGTTTTAAATATTAATTTGTCCTCCCGAGCATAAATACCCAGTCCTTCCCCTTTCCCATTGCACCAGTATAAGCCTGCAACACCTAGAGCAACGCTGATTTTGGCCACAATCGGTGGAGACTGCAGACAGCCCAACAACCCTCACTTACGCTAAGCATTGTCTTCTCACCAAATCCCCATTCTTCACATTTTTGGCTGCTACTGCAAGCACGGTAGCGTTTGCACGCCGGTTTGCCATCCCTTGCCTACATTTCTCGCCTCACTCTGGTCTCTCTGTGCTAAATCTCTGTCCTGCCTGGTGCTCGCAACACCAAGTTAATCATCGGTTGTGAATTTAACTAATGTGTTGTTTCTCCCTTCAACCAGACCATTAATAGAGTTGATAAATCAAACGTGCCGTTGTACTCGGTAACACGGGATTCGTGATATTCCCCAGAGGACCAGGCCATGTAAACCGAGGAATGCAATTCATTGAGACATAAATACAGCATCCTCATCTGTGACAGTCGGATATAATCATACTCCAGTGATGTGAGCATTATGTAAGGCAACGTTGTGCTCTGGCCTGCTCAAAAGAAATGCCACAAGACCAATACAGAAAAACATAAAAACTGGCTGGCAATTCATTTTGTACATTGCTTCTCATTCTCCTTTCATTTGTGCTGCCAGATCAGTAACATTTACTTTTGTTTCATAAAAGCTCAGGTAGAACAATACCGACGGGGCAGTATTTTTATTTATTTTAAATGGAGGATGGAGACTCAAAATGAGGAACACTCTATTTGTCATACTTGAGACTGTTAGGGGTTCTTTGCCCCCTCTTATGACAATCAAGCTGATCCCTCGTAAACAGGGGTGCTTTCCCATCGTGCTCTCCTGCGTGCACAACCCCTGGCGTTAATAAAACCATCCGGAGGTTGTGATGAAAACGGAAAACCAAGCCAAAGCAAAGCAACATATATAGCTAGCATCAACTTTGGACCAACCCGTCCAAACCAGCCCCACAATAGCAAGCCTTAGACCCTCAGTCTCCACCGCAGATGTCCGGCATGGCAATATCTGCAACCTGACCACCCATCCTGTAGTTCACCAGACCCCTCAGCTACTCGGTACATAAGGTTTTGCACAGGCATTGGCCAGGAAGGAGCTATCAGAAAGCATCTTTAACAACAACAAACAAACCCAAACAACAAACCTTGTCCCTGTGCAATCATGTGGCTTGGCTTTTATTTCTGCTTTTCTTTCAGGTTTGTGCTGAGCAGCCTGGCTGAGGAGAACTTCCCATCTCTCAGAGCACCAGCAATGCGGAAAGCTCCTGTGGTGAGCCTATTTAAATGCTAATGAAAGGGGCAAGGCGAAGCATGAAGGAAGAGGCAGGGCCTTCTGGGTTCATTCACCTGACAGCACTGGCACCTCCTTACCACCTTCACCTGAAGGACCTGGAGGATCAATCCAAAAACACAAGGGTCCTGGATGTGGGTCATGATCCCAAAAGACCCAAGAAGATCTCAGTGGATGCTCTGGGACACCAAGACTTGACAGAAGAGATGCCTCCCCAAGTGGGTCATGGAGACGCGTTGGGCAATAAGCAGTGCTGGGAACACCTCTGAGGCACCAACTCCGCTTGCAGGCACCTCCAGACGTAATTTGACGCAAGCACGACAGCCTTTACCAAACGCAACCCTTAATTAAGCTGAAGCGGTGCCTCAGCAGTGATGCAGCCAGCGGGAGAGATTAACGTTATGGGTGGGATCATCTCGCCTGCTGCCCTGGCTCACGCTACAGTCAGTGGGGAGAGACCGGCATCTCCCGAGGACCATTCGTCTCCTCCTGGGATGTCTAAAATACCTGGGGAGAAATGCCCTCTGGAGGTACCGGTCCCTCCCCTGCGACTGCGCAGGGAGCCCCAGCAACCAGCCTGGACAAGACCCGTACCTGTCGGAGGGCTCAGCTCGGGCGTGACGAGTCTCGGCGTGGGAGCCCTGCCAAGGTTCAAGTGCTTCGCAATTAACTTTCACAACAAACCAAAGCCTCAAGAGCTTTTAATCTCCAAATAAGTAGGAGATGTGGGTCCACGCCAGGGCTTTTGTGCCCTCCTCGTTTATCGACGAGGCGCTGATAAGGACCTCGCTGCTTTTCGTCTGTTTGCCAGCACATCCGCACAATGGGAGCTCCAGTTACCTGCCCTCATTTCCATAGCAGGCTAACGAAGAAAGGCACGGCGTAGCTTTGCAACAGGTTAAAACATGGGATACATTTGCTTAGCAGTTCAACCTCATGCAAATAAGCTTAAAGGAAATGCTGAAGACCGGCAAAGACAAAATTCCAGCAGAGGTACCATCCACAGCAAAAATCTCCTGGTTGTGCTGCTGTTCTCCACCATAAAAATATATTAAAAAAATAAAAATACAAAAAAAAATATATTCATTCACGAGTTCATCAGAAAGTAGCTGATCTTCCCTGCTAGCCATCACTTATAAGAGGTGAAATAACTAACAAAGCAAGTTTGTGCTTGCCTGAATAAACAGGCAGGAAGGAAACTCCGCTGTGCGCAGATCCCAGCCCGGCAGGATAACACGCCGGCAACGGCTCCCCATTAGGATTCTTTGTTGGCGACAGCACTTGTCACACAAACAGACACCGTACTCGCCTTTACAGAGTTCAGCGCCTGACCAGCACCTCATCATGATAATACTTTTAATAACACCCAGAACAAGTCACTTGTGACTAACACGACTCTCCCGCACGCCCCTCCTCTGTCGGTATGAAATGGAGATGCCTGCAGAGCACGTGAGCACGCACGCTGTCTGCTGCTTTACCCAGCAAAGTTTTGGCTAAAATTCAGAAAGAATTGGCTCTATATTGCCCAGGACAATATTTACCCAGCTCGAGTGCACTGATAAAATATGGTGTTTTGCATAGCACTTGTATTAGGATCTATGGGATCTGTTCTGCTCTGGACAGGCTCCCATAACTCCCCCTGACATTAATGGGAGCCGTGCAGGCGTGCGGAGGCAGAAATGGAGTTTTTGGCGCGGCATACGTGCTGAAAAGGGCCCTGGCCCAGTACGGCAGGGTGTCTGCAAAAGCCACAGGGCAAGAGGATGAGTTACAGGCGGGGAGCTGACATCCTCCTTGATTTAGTTCGAGTCTCAGCCCTAGCATCTGTGGTACCCTACGCCTCCTCTCCCCACCCTTGTTCCCTAATGGACTGGAATAAAGGAAAATCTTTGTGCTTTTATCCTGTATTCATTCAAGTACTGTGCTGCTTTATTTTCCTTACCATTTTTTACTCATTTTCAACAGAACAAGCGATGAAAACTTTTTGGCAACGTTAATTACCAACTTAATACCGCTCTCCTAATGACATATACACAGATTTACGACGAGATCAGAGCAACTCTGCTAATCAGGAATAAACCTAGTATACTATAGAGGGTTATACTTTTTTATTAGTCTTTCTTGTTGGTCTAATTAATGGTATTACCCTCTGAACTGTGCACACACACAAAGAAATTCAAGATACACTGAAAACATGCCCCAGAGGAACCAGAGCATGTTTAATAATTTCCTACCGGTTATCTCCGGCACTACGTCCAGTCATGCCATCCACTGGTAGCCAGCAATACCCAACTCACCCTTCTTACTCAAGACACTGGGTTTGATAAGTGTCTTTGACCACTGATATAAAAAAAAAGCATGAACAAAATTATCTTCAGAGCATCACTCCAATTCTTCCACTTCCCCTCTCCTCACCAGATTGTCACAAAGATATCAGCACTCATTTGCTGATTCAAGCCCAGGACAGATGCAAAACATTGCTGCAAAATAAGCTTGTACTTGCATCAGCAGTAACGACCAAAAATGAATTAGCAAATGAGAGCTACCTCGCAAAAACTGCAGTTAA
This sequence comes from Gymnogyps californianus, assembly GCF_018139145.2. Classification (NCBI taxonomy): domain Eukaryota; kingdom Metazoa; phylum Chordata; class Aves; order Accipitriformes; family Cathartidae; genus Gymnogyps; species Gymnogyps californianus. Next base: position 6,982,414 of record NC_059491.1, on the reverse strand, counting down.
GCAAAATGTCCCCCAATTTGGAGTCTTTATGTACAGCTGCAACTAAAAGGAACCGGCATAAATCACAGCAAGTCTTCAAGACTCAGATAATTTTCCTTCTCCAAAAGAATCCAAAAGCTCAGCTGCTCCCAGCTCGGAATATGCTGGAGGATCCAACACCGGCATTTGTGAAGGTATCTGTGTGATTTCAAGCACCCAGCCCGAGATGACACTGGGCATGAGTTCCTGCAGCAGGTACCTACCAACCCAACAAAGCCAAAGCCCCTTATGCGTGTCCTGACCAAGGGGCAGGTCCCTGCAACCACACGGGTACCAAAACACCTCGCCGGACCTTCCAGCCCCACGGGCTTGGCTCACGCTGTGGCAAAGAACAGGATCAGGTCACCCGCATTCTCACAGAGCTGGTAACCATCTCCCGGCATAAGGATGGCACCAAGGGGTGGAAACAACCCTTTCAAATTAAGGGAAATGAACCTTAGCGGCAGCACCAAATCCCACGTGTCCAAAAATCAGGTATATCACCACATTAAAGCCCCTGAAATAGGCTGCAGCCCTGCAAATCTATAGCCCAATACTGCTCCCAACGCCATCCACAAAGGGTCTCTCCCCAACGAGGACTTACTTGATTTCTCCCTGCGCAATATTCACATCCACTGGAAAACGTGACCATGCAAAGCCAGGTTTGACTGAACTTCGTGATGAGGTCAAAGGTGCGCGTGCTGACATCACAGTATCGACAGGCTGTCACTGACACACCAGCCAGCTCTGCTCATTTGATATTATCTGGATCATTTAATGCTGCCAACAAGCGGAGTTAATGCGCTATTCTGCATATGGGTTTTTAATCCTGCGGGGTGGTCATTACCACGTTATTGTTGGACTAATTGACAGGCAGAGCTCTCATGGCTTTTTCATGCATGCTTCCCCCCCCCCCCAAAGAAAAACAAATATAAAATAATCACAACCATATATCCAGATTTAGCATCAGGCTATTTCCAGGAGCTACAGACGCTCTGGTGCGCAGCAGTCCAACCCCGGCAGCGCAGGGAGCACTACAGTCCACAAAACACAACAGCATCAAATAAACCTCAGCCCAAGATAATATGGCTCCATTTAAATGAAAAAGAAAAGAATCTTTAAGGAACCTACGAGGTATTCAAACCTATTTAGTAAAGTGCTTTCCATTAATCGTGCCATACCTGTAACGCTGAATCAAAGACGTTCTGCCGCTGCAGAGCAAATGTGCCCATCAGAGGAATTATACCCCAAAATCAAACCGGTCCCTAACAAATGCACTCAGAAACCACAGTGATAAGCAGGGTGTAGAAGAGATGTTAAATTAGATCATTTACCAAAACACCCTGGAAATGATGCATGTCCAAGGAGGAACAGCGCATAAAAAGGTTCTCTGCAAAGGTGGCAAAAATGCAAAGTGCTTTCTGAGGCTTCGCTCTGCCTGAAAGCCACAATAAACTGTATGCCGTGCTGCGCTCGGAGCAACCTCGGCAGTTGCCGGCGACCGCGCTCCTTGCCCCGGGGACAAAGGCCGCTGCAGACCTTTACGCAACTCCAGCAAAACTTTAGCAGCTTGCAAGCAATTTCTGGGAGCTCAAGTCCCAGAGCTGAACCAAAGCCACACAATGACATGGGCATGAGAACACAGGCAAGGAGGGCAAGGCGGCAGCTCATAACCCCTGTTCCAGCATCCCCCCATTAACCCCTTTCCCTCCCTTTCAAGACTGCTCATTCAGCAGCTCCTAAACTGGAGCAGACAGCACTGGGCACCAAGCAGGGGACGTCCCCAGGAGGAGATGCTCGGGACCGGCCGGTGGAGAGCCGCTCAGCTCCCCTCCAGTCCCAGGCTCGTCCCCACCACCGCCTCTCCCAGCAGCTCCAACAACTGACCAAAAGCAGCCGTGTACAAAAGCATCAGGGCTCCAGGGCCTTGCAGGAATCCACCCTGAAGCCAACACAACAACTGCCCGGGTACCTTGTAATTAATAAATCCTGCAGCATTTTTGCTTCTATTACAACACGCCACTCCAAAATATGCCTTCACGGCATTAAATACAGCTTTTTCGCTAAGTAGGTGGCCTTGCTATGGTTTCTCAGACCCACGCCGCTATGAGCTTTTTATTTTGATGGCTGCTCCCACAGGAGCTGCACAGCTTTAGCCCCACCAACTCCCCCTGCTTTTCATGGAAATTTAGGAACTCCATTAATCAGCCCTCTCACCCCAAACTGTCAGTTTTGGGCCTCTCTCTCGACCGTGAAGGGAGATCATGCAGGAAATCAAAGCTCATTTGAACAAAACCCTGCGCAGCTTTCAAACGAGCTCCGTTCCCAAGGATGACAACAACGATCTTTGCAGATTCAATTATATGATGCAAATGCGGTGGGGAGCACGCTGCTTCTCCACCTGGAGTGGTTCCCCCTCTCCTGCCCGAGCCATCACTTTGACAGGAAAGAAATAATGACAAATTTGGGTAAAGCCATTTAACAACTCCAGATACGTTACGGGGATATAAAAGTTCAAGGAATTAACGTTAAGAATCTGCAGGTGGATAAAACAACAGGTTTTGCCCGAGCAGATAATGCAATAATTGACAAACATAAAAGCAAATAATTGGGTGCGTTTAAGGCTAGAAAAAACAATGCCGAACACACACAGGGAGAGAGTATTTTGCCATTACAGGACGAGGAATCTGTTTTCTGAATGTGCTGCTGTCACATGGAATCACAAAACGACGTTGGTTCAGCTCCGAGGGAGCATCTGATGCCCAACGAGTAACTCCGAGCCGGGCTCTGCTCTTCCTTGCACCCTCAGTGAGGCGTCGCTCCAGAGGAGCGCTGCAGATGTGCACGGCGCCGAGCCGAAAACTGATCCCCCAAGGTCTTCGCCAGCAGCACCGTTGTGCCCAGACCCCACGTGGCAGGCTGCGACGGCCGTGCCAAAAAATGCTGTGCCCTCCTGGCTTTCACATCAGAGGGCAGCTGCTATTCAAAATTCAAAATGCAGCTGCATTTGGAGATTTTTCCGACTGAAAATCGCAGTATAGTCCACTAAAACCTTTACAGCAGTCCTTTAGGTTTCTTCTAAGATGTTCTTTTTCCCCTTCTGCAAATAAGAGAGCGTCTAGACCATCTAAATCTAGACATCTAAGGTAAGTTCCTCAAATCAATTAGCTTTGCTTTCCACCCCTAACACAGCACATCTCCCTGGAAAACAGGCACACACTTCCCATGCTTGTGCACCTACAGCAAATTTCGACCCGCAACGGTATCTTACAGCAATCAGAAATATCCTGGAAAAAAAATACCGCTTTATGACGGGAGGGCAGAGACTGCTCAAACCAGCCCACATACCCAAAGCAGAATCTTACAAAGACCTTTTAACGCATCCCTAAAGGGTATGCAACACTCTTGTGCGTACCTACACAAGAACACGTCACCAAACTAGGCATTTTAGGATATTCTGCTGTTCAAAGGGAGCAAGGGAAGACGTTACTTAGGGCAATCAGCCTGCTGCATGAACACTGCACAGACCCGGTGCTGGGTTCCCATTCAGCCCATCGGCGAAGGCCAACAGTAACCCCACACTATTTTTCCCAGTTAATTTCCAGGGGAGGATGACAGACAGTTTGCTTAAAATAACAGGCTGGAGCTGAAGTGTGCGGGTACGCTGCCAGCCTTCATCTGTCATCATCTCTCTGCTTAAACGGTGTGCACGCTCGCGTGCACTCGCTACTGGAAAACCCTCCCGTTGTAAGGTGGCCAAGGGATTTGGTTGGCAAGTTAACGTACTGGCTAGTGCAGGTTGTTACTATCAGAAAGACAGGTCCACTTCTGCAAATCCCACGTTTTTATAAGAATTAAAAGGCAAATGAAACGAGAGACTCGAGTCTTAGAGAGGTTCTCGGTTACAAACCCCAAACATCGTCAATGGCCTCAATCTGCTGGAGCAGAGGCACAAGCTGTTTCATCTTCTCTGCAAAAAACTACTTCTCCACAGCAATGTCAGCTCTCCGGGTTTGATTGCTGTTGCAAAAAGGAGTCAGAGAAAAACCTGAACATAGGCATCAGCACGGCATTGTGCTCGCTTCCTCTCTTTACATCCCACATATCATACGTATTCACACCAAATACTATTTTGTCCCCCCCCAGTGCATGTTATTTTCTGCAGAAAGGCGATTTAACTCCCCCGTGAGGGAGGACACACACTCTCACGAGAGAGGAGGTGATGGAGAGGTTTGGGATTCTCCTCCGGATGCCACCCAGCAAAGCGGGACAATAAAGCAGAGATTGCATGGGAGAGGAGCGCGTCCCTGGGAACGGCAGCAGCAAAGGCTGCGACACGCCGGCTCCCCGTCAGGTAACCCCGAAGGTTCAGCTCCCAGATGCAGCCTGTAAAACCTGTGAAATTTTAATTTAGAGGGAGAAATGGCATGAAAAGATGTGAGGCTGAATGACTCTGTAAGGACCGAGAAGGGCAAGAAATGGATTTATGGATGCCCTCAGAAGAGATGCTCCTTCCGGAAAAAAAGCTTGCAGAAGCAGCAAGAGACATGGGTGATTCTCCAAGAGCAGGATGCAGCCCAGCCCTGGACCATGCCGCAGCAGAGCATCACTCAGTCCCTTTTCCTTCTTCAGTGATGAGGTTGATCCTCTCCCAAACACTGGGTCTCCTGGGTGCCCGCAGGAGATCCACCATGCCTTTACGACGGCACCACACTCCCCTTCATCTTTCCTTGCGCGTCTTTGCTCCTTTCCCATCGTCCGAGCGATCCGAAAGCAAACTCTAGCCGTGGTGCTGCGTGTACTTAAAATCTGTGGCTGACCACACATCTGAAAAGCAAACCTGACAGCAAACATGGTCCTGCCCACCACAGCTCTCACGCCCCACGGGTGTCAGAAATCCTAATGACAAAAGCCCAATTCTCATCAGATGCTCCATGCAAAACCAGCTCTCTGCTGCAGCTCGTCTTCTGCACTCAAAAGCAGAAGTCTTTGCAATTTAGCAGTTTTCGGACACAGACACATCACTTCATCAGGCACGGCCAAAAAACAGAAACCTGCCCCAAAAGCCACCTGCACCGAGTCTAGGTGGCAGCAGCCAGCCTGCATCGCACGTGGCCAGCTCTGTCCCCATCCCAGTGGCTCCCCGCAGGGATCTGGGGAAGGAGAGGACTAACGTTAGAGAAATACGCAATTTCTCAGATTACTGAAGCCGCACAGCCAGAGTCGGGCTGAGGGGCACTGGGGTATCGGGATGTCCCTGGGAGCCGCCGCCTCCGGCCAGTGTCACACTCCATCACAATCAATACCTCTGCAAAGTTGTTCTTACCCGGCGACGCATTGTCCTCCTATAAAGCCTCTGTTATCTTAGGTCCCCTTGGTTCACAGCCTGTCACCATCACTCAACCTCAGCCTCTCGCCCCGAGGGAAGCACCCCCAAACCCTCAGCCTCGCACCCCCGAACCTCCAATTACCCTCCTTGGCCAGAGGTGCACAAGGAAAACCTTGGGAAGAGCTTTTCCTCCCCTTGGCAACTCCTGCAAACAAACTGACCATGAATAGGACTTCAGCCAACGCTTTCAAAAGCTGTTATTCAATGTCTGTATTCTGGTAAGACAGCTCAGACCTGCTTCTTTTTTCCTTAAAAAAAGCTAAACCCCTTCCACCTCCTGCTAACACAGTACACATCTCCAAACATCAAAATACGCATTTGTCTAGCTTGAGGTCTGCAGACCTGTTGCTTCCACAAAATCCAATCTCAATCAAAGCATCGGCCATAAAGACTCAAGCAAAATTATACAGCAAGAGAAGGCAGGAATAGATTGCAAAGCAGCGAGGAGCAACTCCCTGAGCCTTCAGCATCCCACGGGTGAGGACGTATCCTGAAAAACGAGGCCTCTGGTCGACCGATTCCCCAGGGTTTCGCTCGCAGACGTAACCGCAGCCTGGCTCCGCGCGCCACACCACGAGCACACCGGTTCTGCAAGCTGCTGCGTCACTACCAAGAGTTCTTATCTCACGCTTCGCTGTCAACAAGAAATTATGAGAATTGAATTTTAATAAGCTGGAGACTGAAGCTTCGCTATATATCGTGCTAGCGCTGAAGTTTAGTGCCTAATTTATAGCCATGGGCTTCGGCCCTGTTTAGTGCAAGGAGAGGAGTAGGGACCACTCGAGGAAAGACACTTGCCCTCGAAGGCTGGGCAATGAACCTCCCCAGCTGCAAAGCCTCTTCTGGCAGCTCAGAGAGTTTCATACTAAGGATGCACATTTTTCTGCATCACCTGGCCCCAGTGCCAGAGAACACTGAGTTTACTAATGTATCTGGAGTAACAAAGAATAAGCGATGGGAGGAAAGGCTGCCCTTTTGGAGGATGTCCAGCCCCACCAGGGACTGTCTGAGAGTGCCTGAATCCAACAGACAAAAATCACCCTTAATCTTCCCGGAGTTTAAGACCGGGACTTGTTTATACCTCCCTCTCCCCATCTGCAAGTCTAACACCAAATGTCTTCATGGTTATGCTACAAACCAGGGAGTCAGAAACCCTGGATTAAGTCCTCCTTCAACTTCAGAGTTTACTTGAGCTTACTCATCCTCAGGAGCTTCACCAAACCCCCCCTGGACAGGCCCTAAAGGAAAGATAATCTAAATATTATGCTAACCATGCCAGATGGGTCTTTTGAATAGGAAAACTCCAGAAAGGATATTGTAAATTAACATCTTCAAAGACCAAGATGTAATGGGGACCTGAAGTGCTATCTGCAACCAGTTCCTTGTGTCTAAAACAACCACGCGAATACTGCTACGCACAAACTTATTTCCCAGTGCATGCAACTGTTTCAGAGCATGAAACTAATTGCTCTCTCACCCCATGAACTATGCAGGACAGAGGTAAATAGAGTAGGAAATTATTACAAAGAGAAATAGTACAGCAAGACCTCGATCTTGCGATAAGCGTGGTGCAGAAATGCTCCCGATACGCAACTGGACTGAGGTATCCAAATTCCTCAGGTTCCTTTACCATATCAGCTCTCATGCTCTGGAAGAACAAATAGCAGAGAAGATTTCTGAAAAGATGAAAATGGTACATTTTCAACAGCTCGAGATGATTACTTGCAAAATAGCAACAGCACAGAGGTAACTGATTGCCTCCTGGCCAAAAGTCAAAGTCTTTGCATTGTAGCTATGAAAGTGTACAGAGATCAAAGAGAAAAAGAGAAAACTCTATTTTAGGCTGTCATGAGCATAAAGGTCCTCCTGGCCCTTTGGCATCACCAACTGCCAAGACACGACTGAAATCTTTCTTATGCTGCTGATGCCCGAGATCACTGCGCAAGCCAGGAGGAGAAATCCTTTATTCCGGGAGCAGACTGCAGCTCCTGCTCCCTTCCCAGCTGAATTTTGGCAGCGTCCATGCAAACACCACCATCCCCACCATCGCACTCCAGCTCCACACAACGCGAGCTGGGACACAGTGACCACCCCATGCCACCGACGCTCTGAAATAGGAAGCGAGATAAGCCAAATGCTGAGCAAGGTGTTATTAATAACACTTAGCTATTGATCGCGCTTTAAATCTTCAAGCACTTTACCAACGTTAATCAAGGTGTTTTCCATTTAATGCTGGAAGGAGACTAAAGCAAAAACACGAGGCTAAACGGACCAACGGCAAGCCCTTGCACTCAAACTTTGGATTTCCCCACAGATACTGCTTTTACTCAAATTACTGAAAATACAGACGTAGATTCAGCAAAGACCCTAAGCCAAGAGCCCAGAGGTGCACCCAGCGTGAACGGGGGCCACAGCTGACCACGAAGCTGCAACAGCGCTTGCCGCGATGCTCTGCCTGCCTACCTGCATCCCCCTCCATCGTCACCAGCATCCCGCCCCGCCGCTGCAGCCTGACCCGGACCGCAGGGCACAGGCACGCCTTTTGCTTGCAATTAATTCAACCAATATTAATTCAAACCAGAATTCAAACACGAGGGTGCTGACACACGGCTCCCGTGGTGTTACCGAGAGCTGCCTGTAATTGCTGTGCTATGCGCCGGGGACATGCAGTATTGACTTCCACCCTGATCTGCATCCAGGTTTGCACAGAGGCTGCAGGCAAAGTACTCCTTCCAGCAAACTCACCGTTTAAAAAAGACTGTCAGGACTGAGAGGTTCGAATGATTAACACTCACGCTAAGAACTGTAACAATATACAAGCTTCATTCCTACCTACGCACACCCACCATCCACGCTCCTGCTCTCCCTCTTTGCTGAATTCTTCCAGTTTTGTTTCGAATTACGTAAAACAGGCCCTTGAAGCGTACGTCGCCGCTGCAAAAATAGCGCGTTATAGCAGAGAAAGGTCTCGGTGTGCACAAAAGGGGCAGAGTTATTACCTCAAGCTGTCTCAAGCTGCACCATAATTATACAAATAACACATTTCACAAACTCAGTATTAATTATTGACTGAGCATAGCACGGAGGCACACATTTACCTCCTTTCACGTGACTTGGGACTGACCTGGAGCACCTGCCTGCAGCGATGAGATCATCGAGCTCCTTCCCACGACAAGCAAAGGGACCTGACGATTCTGCCACGTGCTTCTCGGCCAGGACCAAAGCAGACCCCACCGCACAGCCATCAGCCACCCGAGTGCCACCAGCACACCCCACGTTTGCGCTTGCAGGTAAGTGGCTGCCCACCCAATTCACCAGCCTTCTGCCTGCCTGCCTGCAACGTATCTGCGCAAATCAAACAGCTTGGCAACCCTCCTACTTATAAGACGCACGACAGCAGAGCTCTTCAGAGATGCTTGTTTTCACCCCATCCTTCTGAACGCCGTCTCAAAATCCTTGAGGAAAAGCATAAGGCTCACTACAGATATCTTGGGCCTGCCTGTACAAACACAGAGTGATGTAGGAGAGCATTTATGGCAGTATATAAACAATAGTACCAAACTTAGGGAGGAAACCCAAAACAGAGAGTGAATCTAATCAGTGGGTTTTCTGCGGAGACCAAATACTCTCCCCCTTCTCCTCAATAAGCACAAAAATGCAATGCACTTCAGATGCAATTTTAACACTTAACTGATTGGCTTCTGTTACAACGCCAGTGGTACGTGGTTGTATCACGTTTTAAATAACAGCCTCTTAAACTCGTGGGGAAGGAAAAAAAACACATCTACGGCTACAAGGCCATGGAGTCACACTTCGTCAGGGAAGCTCCCTCTCTCCTAGCTCCTAGACATTGGCACGCTGAGCCAAATTTGCCAGCTTAAAGAGTGGGAAGATGGAGTGAACCCTCCAGCAACTTCAGCAGCCGCCAAAGGTACCGCTCTCGCATCCAGCCAAAGATGGGACTGCTCTTCGCCACTGGGACCCTGCAACTCCAAAGCACATGTAATCACAGTTATTAAGGAGAAACACGCACACTTTGGGGAACAGAGTGCATTTCTTCGGCACCATTACAGCGTACCGACTGTTTTCCAGCATGCTGACAGTAAAGGAACCCAAAGAAGAGTTTTTTCCCCTCACTCAACAGATTAGAAAACCTCTGAGGAAAACAAAAAAGAAGCCCTGGCCCTTGGAGAACCACACACACATCCCTCCCTTGCCAGGGCACGCTGTGGGAACAAAGGCACTGCCCCTCTGCAAAAACACACACCTCTCTCCAAAAGTTTCCTGGAGAGGAAACTCATCAAAACACAGAGCACACCCACCGCAATAGGTGTGGGCATGAGCAGCCGAAGGATTTTACCTGCTGCCTGCTTTTCTAGCTGGAAGGCTGCATTTCCAACACTCCCGCTGATGCCCTCTACAGCACGTCACCAGCTGCATTCCTGACCCGCCCACACTCCGGCGGGGGAGGATGAAGGCATCCTCCTCCTTCTGCCCTTTCAGCAGATTTTTAGAAAAGAAAGCGCCTCGGCAGCCTGGATGCAGTATATGGCAGGGTCCGGTTCAGATTATACCGACGGGCACCTATGCATATCAGTTCTGGAAATACCTGACCGCACACATAACTTTACTCCCCGCGTACCCGCAGCTACGGGGAAGCTCTGCTGGGTCCAGCTCCGGCCGCCCAGCAAACCCACCTGACGATGGATTAAGTTTGTTTAACAGGTAGAATTCACACACCGCACCCCCGCTACCGAAAGAGCAAAATACGACAAGCTGGATGGAACAAATCCACAAATTAATCCTCTAAATCGATTTGCATTAATGCCACGAACAGCAAAACACCGGCGGTGCAACAGCAGCCTGCCGGGAGCAGCGATGCCCACCAAGAGCAACACTACCTTTAGAAAGCTACAGCTTAACCAAACACAACTATTAAACAACACCTAACCACCATACCAGGAGATACTCACAGTAAATAAGTAACAAGTAAATAACAGCTACTGATGTTTTTGTCATGCCGGTATAAATTCAGTTCGGTTATCGGGAAAGGCTTGCACTATTTTTGCTCTGACACCAAGGCTGCTCCAGGTTATATTGTCATGCAAGCCTGCAATTATTTGGTAAATAAATATATAAATATTTGTATTTAAATGTTTCTAAAGTAACAGTGATGGCAGCACTACTGTGATCAGCAGGAAGCAGTGAATTTCAGCCAGGCGAGAGCCGGACCCCGTCAAGAGCGCTGCAGAAACAATTCGGACCCCGTTTGTTAACCTTCACACAAAGCCAAGAGCATAAACCACTTCCCACTCCCCCTGCACCCCGTTTTCCACGCTCGGCCTCCGCTGCTCCCGCTCCCAGGCCTGCTGACAACTTTTTAGGGGTGTAAGGGCAGAGGGAGGAGGGTGGATGCATGGCGCAGGGTCTGCGCAAGCCTTTCGCCCCAGACTTAATAAAACGCATGCCTTGGGTATTGGCCGTTTGAGGGTCGGCTCCCCGCAGCCATGCACGGCACCCAGCTCTCCCGGGGTCTGCCCTCCACCCCCGCCCGGCGACGCGCCCCGGGACGGGACGGGACGGGACGGGACGGACCGAGCCCGGCCCCGGGCCCGCCGGCAGCGGGGGAGCGGCGGGGCCGGAGCGCCCGGATCGCGGCTGTAACATGGCTGCTTTCCTACCGAATTACGAAACCGGTTATGGGAGCCGGGGTACCGGGGAGAGCCGGCGTGCAGGGCAACGGGGGCAGGGAAGAGGCGAGTTAAGCAACGTGCTGGGGATGGGGAGGGGGATGGGAAGCGGGGTGGGGGGGGGGGGGCGACGACCCCTCCTTGGGCTGGGGGTGGTGGAGCCGAAAGAGGCCGAAGAAGTAGCAGGGAATGAGGAGGCAGCTGAAAAAAATCAAAGGGGGAATCCGCAAGCGGCGGGTGGAGCCGGGTCCCGACGGGACGCACCGGCCCCTCGGCGGCTTCGCTCCGGGCACCCCCCCCCCCGCCCCCTCCGCAGCACCCCGGAGAACGCAACTAAATAAACCATGGCAAATAATAATGAATGGAGGCGGTTTCCAGGCGGCGCCCGCGGAAGGACACCCACCCCCCACCACCCCCTACCACGATCCCCACCCCCCCCTCCTTCACCTCCCCCCCCCCCCCCCCCCCGGGGCGGCGGGGGTCGCGGGCGGCGGCACCCACCTTGCGCGCTGTGCGGGCCGTGCTCCATGGCCGGGTCGCTGCCCAGCTCGGCCAGGCGGCGGCCGGTGGCGGCCAGCTCGGCGCGCAGCGCCGTCACCTCCTGGCCCGCCGCCTGCAGCGCCCCGTCGATGCGCAGCGCCAGCTGCTTGTTGTCGTCCATCATGTGCAGGATTTTGGCCTGGGGGAGGGAGGAAGAGGAGGAGAGAGGTGAGAGAGCGGGAGCGGCGTGCGCCGCCGCGGGGGGGGGGCGGGCAGGGGGCTGTGCCGGGCGGGGGGGGGGGGGGCCGGGCGAAGGGGCTGCCTGAGGGGGAGCCGTGGGAGTGGGCTGTGCGAAGGGGCGGCGCGAGTGGGAGTGGGCTGGGGGGGGGGGGGGCGAAGGGGAGTGGGGCTGAGAGAGGGGGGGTTCTGTAAAGGGGGGTGCAAAGGGGAGGGGGGCTGTGCAAGAGAGGTGCAAAGGGGAGGGAGGGCTGTGCAAGGGGGGGGCTGTGCAAGGAGGGGTGCAAAGGGGAGGGGGGCTGTGCAAGGAGGGGGCTATGCAAGGAGGGGTGCTGTACAAGAGAGGTGCAAAGGGGAGGGGGGGCTGTGCAAGGGGGGGCTGTGCAAGGAGGGGTGTAAAGGGGAGGGGGGCTGTGCAAGGAGGGGGCTATGCAAGGAGGGGTGCAAAGGGGAGGGGGGGCTGTGCGAGGGGGGTGCAAAGGGGAGGGGGGCTGTGCAAGGAGGGGTGTAAAGGGGAGGGGGGGCTGTGCAAGGGGGGGTGTAAAGGGGGGGGGGCTGTGCAAGGGGGGGCTGTGCAAGGAGGGATGCAAAGGGGGGGCTGTGCAAGAGAGGTGCAAAGGGAGGGGGGGCTGTGCAAGGAGGGGTGCAAAGGGGGGGCTGTGCGAGGGGGGCTCTGCAAGCGGCGTGCAAAGGAAAGTGGGGGGGGCCGTGCAAGGGTAGTGCAACGGGGAGGGGGCTGTGCAAAGGGGGCTATGCAAGTGGGCAGCAAAGGGGAGGGGGGCTGTGTAAGGGGGAACAGGTTGTGCGGGGGGGTTGGGGGGGGGGGTTGCCCCCTACCTGTTGCCCCCCCCGGCAGCCCGGGCAGGGCCGCGACGGAGGCGAACGCGGCTCGGCCGAGGGCATCCGCGGCGCTGCGCGGCGTTACGCGGCGCTCAGCGTCTGCTGCGGAGGCGGGTCCCTCCTGCGCGGGGCGGGCAAGCAAAGCGGGGGGGGGGGGGGGGGGCTGGTAGCCCTGCGGCGGCCGCGGCAGCGCTGCATTTATAGCGAGACACCCCCCCAACCCCCCACCCCCCGGGAAGTTTGGTGCTGCTGCGCGGGTGCGGTGAGTGCTGCCGTGCCGCAGTGGCCGCGCTGTGCTGCAAATACCACTAATTAAGTGCCTTTCTGCTAATTGGGCTCAGGTTCACCCCGGTGCTTGCCCATACCCAAAAGGTGCATGCAGCAGGTGGAGGTAAAATCGGCTCCAAAAATTCCCCCTGGAAGGATTTTGAGCGGGGAAAGAGCACCCGTATGCTGTCGCCGCTGTAGCAGCGGTTAATGCGAGAGTCCTTACGCCGGCGGTTCATGTGGCACGAACCCAGGGTGAAAAATCGAGAATTATTTGGTATCATCGCTGGCGACTGCTAGAGGGAGCGCTGATGTTTCCCTGTGCCTTATCAATGCCTCGGAGGGATCCACTTGCATGCTTGCCAGGGCCTGGGCTGCAGCAAGCCTGCAGAGCTGCGATCCTCACCAAGGCAGCCGTGCAGGCAGGCTTCATCCCCACCGAAATGAAACGGTGCCGCTCTAGAAACCGTGGCCTGCACGGCCGCACCGCCCCGAACCATCCCTGCTTCTGAAAGCTGCGGGCAGCAGCGCTGCCTGTTTTCACCTGAGCCACGTGCACCTTGAAAAGTTCACAAATGGGTTTAGGAACTGGGCAGGAGCCCCCGCGGCAGCGGGGTGGGAGCCTGAGGGGCCCTGCGGAAACGTGAGTGGGTGTGGGAAGCGCAGCGGGGAGCCAGGGCTGGTGAGGAAGGGCTTTCGCCAAGGGAAAAGCCAGAGAAAATCATAATCCCTAAGGAAAGGGGGAAACAGTCCTGCCCGTGTCTGTACAATTTGCTAAACTCTCTGATATTTGCCTAAACTCAGGCTTTTGGCTGAACAACCTGAGAATTTGGGGCATTTCCTTCAACTTCAGGATGCTCCTTCTGCATCACCGCTGGCACTGCAGAGACCTTAGCCAAAATGCAACAAAAACGATAGAAAAGGGCTTCCCTTCTCGGAGGGCTGCAAAGATGACTCTGGGAGAGGCTGACATGGGATAAAGCAGAAGCACGTCATTGTCCCGCGCAGTGACGGTCCCCAGGGAGCGCTGGGATGTGGCTCTGCAGAAGCAGAGGGGTTTGGCACGCAGTGTTCGCAGGCAGCATTTAGGAACAGAAATCGGGTAAATCTGTCATGTCAGTCCGCTGAAAAACAACGCCAAGATCAGCCTGGGTCCTCCAAAACCTCAGACCTGATCTGGGTTGTGTGTACAGCCAGCTCTCCAAGAGTGAAAAGGACCGAGTCCTTAAGTGACATCTAGACCTTGTAATCTGTAAAAGGACTTTGGAAAACAAAGAAAATCTAGTATTCAGATAAATGGTACAGTGGCTTTTTCAAGGGAAAGTCATTTTTGACTGAGAGTTTCAGCAGTGTCTGCAACCCAGCCACCAACGCTGGGCCAGGGCACTTGGAATATCGGCAGAAAGGTCTCTTTTCCTTAGTGAATTCCCAAACGGCGGACAAACAACCCACAAGGAGAATAAATGCAATTCTTGAAATTCTTTCTTCATCATCTATACAGCCATCTCTGAATGAGATAAAGTTCTTTAAGTATATATATAGAAACTGAATTCTAATTAAGATAAATGCCCAGTTTCATGCCTAATTTGCATGAGTATTTGCTGCAAACTGTGCTTGCAAATGAGAGAATTATGTATGTAACCAGATAACCTGAATGTGCAATCGCAGTACCATATATGCAAAACTTAGTCATTGCACTTGAATAAAATGTCAGCTTCAGCAAAAAGGAATTCAGCTTTAAAGTAGTGGCACATTATTTTTATCAAAAAAAAATCAGGTTAAAACTGATTTGAGCCTTCCAAGAACACATTCAGCTGCTGAAGCAAAGTCCAAATTATGCTTCTTACTCAATCTAACCTTAATAATAGAGTAGTTGAGTTGCTATACTGGCAGCGCTGGAATCTTTTTAATTTACCAATGCAAAAGAATTTCTACATTAGCGTGTGTGCTATTTAAGAAATATGTTTCTTAAAGTTGGCTGTGGACTCATCTGTAAATTAATAACCTGACTTTAAAAAAATCTTCCTTATTACTTTAAGTCCTTTTGAGATTCCCTGAAGATATCTTGAAAGATTTTCTCCCCTTCCCCATACCTCCTCCCGTCCTTGCTAGGAAACAACTGCGTCCGTTTAAAATTGATTTCGATCTCTCGAAGCAGGATTTGATTTCTCCGAGCTTCCGCCTGGAAAGAGTGCGTGATGCCGCAGCGATCCTGAGATATCAGCCGGCAGAGCTCGAGCCCGGCAGAAAACAAGCGGTGCAGGCACGAGCACGGGGCAGCGAAGGGATTTCCAGCGTGAGGGTGGCTGGGGTTTGCTGGCCGTGTGCCGTTAAAGCGGCGTGATGTACCCGGGTTGGCAGCGATGCCGACTCTCCATCCTGCACCCTGTCGCGTGTGCGCGCCCCTACGCGTTCCCAACCCCAAATCTGCCTGCGCTGTCACCCTGCTTCTGAGATAAGGGTAACCCACAAAGCCGCAGAAAGGTCCTGATCATTGCTCCGGCAGCAAAACTGCCTTCAGGAAGGAAGGAAGGACTAAAAACATCGCCAGGGCGCGCGTTCCAAGAGCGATACCTGAGGATTGTTTGGGATTGGGCGGATTCCCATTCGGAAGGCCAAGCCTTTGCTGAAATCCTCAAAATTGGGATGAAATGAAGCGTTAGGAAACGCACTGGGCCTCGTTCCCTTTCTCATGTTAGTTTTGAATTAGCAAAAAATTAAATTAGAAGCTAATTAAATAGCCAAAATTAGAAACATATTATTTCCCAAAATTGCTTTGCTGCTTTTTTTTTTTTTTAATTCCAGCTTTTACTGGGAGTTTGACAGCTATGCAGCAAGTCCCTGTCCCTAAGGGATGGGAGTCCCTGGCCACGCAGATGAGGCACAGAGAGGTCGGGAATATCTCCTAAGGACACGCGGGAAACCTGAGTCAATGCCAACAAGTCCCAAGTCTCCGTTCAGCCTTACCTACGCTCAGCACCTTTTCAGGCGGTGCAAGGGTAGCCTTGAAAACCTGAAAAAACTCCTCAATTTTGGGCAACATGTTCTAGTAGCAGCATCCCATCCGGGCAGGCTGTTTCTCAAGAATACATAGGTGGCATAAACACGGATGGAGGAAGATTTGAGAATACTACCCATCGTCTTTGCTCTTGTTTCAACCTAAGGAGTGCAGTAAAGGGAATATGAGAATGTTTAGGAGATGAAAAAGGGCTGAGTAGCACACAAGTACTGTTCAGGCCTTCCAAACACTTTAATTTGCTATTCAGATTACCACTTTTTATAGTTTAATATGTACAATATGCAAAGGAACCGGTTTAACAAAATGGGAAAAGCCTTTTGGGTTAAGGTTGAACGTAATCTAATATGGCCCTTTGACTTGATTCAATTAAATCCTTTCTTTTCCAATTAAATAATCAGCCAGAATTTAATAAAAATGAATTTCAATGTGTCATCCTGCAGAATGATGACCTCTGAGATGGTGAAGGCTTATGTAAATTCTGCTGATCGCTTTTTATCTGCTTGTGTCTCACTTCCACCAAAAAAAATTGCCTTCTGTCGGTATATTTACATTATTTTCTCATCTGCTCCATGTATCTCTGCTTACAGTAACACTTCCCAGCTGAAAAGACTGCGAGTATCACCAGCTTCTTTGAGTACATCCTCTAAATCTGACCTTCTGTGATTGGAAAAAAGATTGCCAAAGACGGGATTTTTGATCTGCGCCTCTGTTTCGCTACGCCCTGGCACGCTGCAGTGCAAGCGGCGGCAATTTGGCCCTTCCCAAATGTCACCGGAGGCATCTGCATGGCCATTCATCAGCAAAGAAAAGCTCACCAAGAAAACGCGGTCCAAGAGACCAGCAAACTTCAGCAGCAATCCCCAGAAAAAGCACAGCGTGCCCCGAGTTCAATAGTCTCTTGTAGCACATCTCCGCTAAGTAATTTCCATCCAAGTTACAATAGCTGCTAATGTCTACAATTTTTTTTTTCCTCTACAAAGGTCACATTTTTGTTTGTGTATTTATAACTGCATTTGACCCCCCTTCTCGCTCTTAAAATACTGGGTGCCAACTCTTTTCTTCCTCAGTTGGAGTATATAGCAGCATCTTAACGCAAACCTTGCTGATGTGTTATTGCTGCGCTGTAGCTGAAATGCTAGTGCTGTAGTTCATAAGTTATTAAAACGAGATTAAACAGAGCTAAGGATGGACAGGTTAAAAATTGGGTGAATATTCTGTTTTTCCCCGCGATGCTGCAGTGACACATTTCCCCATCTCCGTTTCTGTGCGGGTGAAAGGGTCCCGGTGACCTTCCTGTGCCGTGCATCCCTCGGGACCGCGGAAACAAACCCATTAATGTTTATAAAGTGTCTCGGACCGGGGGAATTACATCACTGCGGCGAGATACAAGCTTAATGGATCAAAACAAACCCCAGATCGAAACCCCCCAGCTTAGACACATCTCAGTTACCCGGCGCAAACCTCGAGGAATCCCACTGAGAAGGGATAATTGACAGAAAAATGTGATCCCAGAGATTTTTCTCCAGTAAACCCGTTTTACGTTAATAGGAAGCAGATTTCTAGACCCCTTGCAAACAAATGACTTCCACAGCATATTTCACAGCTGAGCGCATCTATGGCACCAGTCTTTATACACGGCTCTATTAAACCCAACATTTGTTTAATGAATTACAGCAATCCAATGAATCTGTGTACATTCAGCCTATATATAAATGTTTATGGGGACGACGTCAGCAGCCAGCTTTTCACAAGCAGGTATCGGTGTCAGTGATGAGCTCCCGCTGCAAAGTACCCAAAACTTCTAACATTTTTTGGTTTCTGCTTTCTTGACTACTGAGGGCAGTCGATTGCTGTTTAGTTTTATAAAACTGTAAGTGGAGTTACCCAGGAGTTTCAGGGTCTCTGCTTAACATAAAACCGTTTGGATTCAGTGCAAATTTGGGAGGGTTTCTGCCCATTGCTGAACCACGTCTGTCATCTGAGAGGCAGAAACTGTCGCCCATCTCCCGCCTGGCTGGGCTTAGTCCATGCAACTGAAAGGCGGACGAAGCCACTAAAACTCACGCAGTCAAACACGGCTGACATGCTGCAGCTATTTCCAAGATGACCTCATCTTCATCTCACGGGTCAATATCTAAACTTTGACAAAAATCTAACTCTGGTCCACCCTCCTGTTTTAACGTATCCTCCGCTGCAAACTATGCGTGAAGTGCTCCCTTTCGTGGCATGTAGAAACAAGAGGGATGATGGTGCTGCGGTAACTTCGCTTTCGTGCACGGATACCTCTGATTTGTGGTGGTCTCCAGCCCAGCTCTCCCCACCCGGGAGCAGGTTTGCTGGGTTGTAACGACGTAGGTGCTGTAGGTCTTGCTAAGAGAAGGGGTGAGCCCCAAAGGTGCATCCATGTGAGCAGAGCTGTCTGGTTATACTTCGCTGCAAAAACTGTTTTCAGTGTAGTTTGGGCTGAAATATCCCTAAGGAGCTGTTTTCAGCATCAACCAAGTGCAAGGTCCCACTTGATCTGAACCAGTCCACAGCCATTGCCCTCGGCCAGCCGCTCCCCAGCAGAAGGATGCCGAAGGATGCCGAAGGATGCTCTGAGCTCCGGCGCTGGCCCCTCCGGGCGGTTTCAGAGCTGAGCTGCCTGGCAGGGGCTGCACTCGCTGCATGGGTGCTTGGCAGTGGCTCAGCAAAGCACGGGACCTCTGGCAGCGGTGGGTGGGTGAGTGGGTGGAACGCCGGCAAGTCATGGAGACCCACCAGTGCAGCTGGGGATTACAAAATAGCTCAGCAGCACCCAGTGGGAACGCACTCACAGGAGCAAGGAGAGCGAGCGCGGACCCAAACGTGCACGCACGGTACCTACGTGCTTGGCAGCAGTGGTGAAGTCTGCGTGCCAGTTCTGTAAAACTGCTTGGGTTTCACAAATAGCTTTCCATAAAGGAAGAGAGAAATAGGGAGCAAAGAGAAAGAACTTCAGGGAAAGTCTGTATGAAATGCCATTTTCCCCATCCCTTCCCTGTCACAAATTAGAGGGGAAAAATGCGGTTAGGTTTTGCAAAACTGCAGGGGTGATTTGGGAGATCAGGTCCCACTGACTTACTACAAGAAATCATCCGTCCTCTTGGGGAGGGAAGAATGGGAAGTCCGCAGAGACACTTGCTTTGCAGACCCGATTTACCAGCTGTTCAGACACTATTATAAGGATCATATGAAAACTTAAATGAATAGGAAGATTCTGAAGCACTTAGATAGCAGGATAATAGGTGCCATGAAAAAAATCCTGTGATCAATCAGCAGACAAATATATACTTAAATTAGGTGTTAGTGGGACAGATGCAAGAAAGGTGATTATGGGTTGCCTCCGTGTTTCCTTCGGCAGCAATGATGACACACCGGGGTGGGTCAATGTACCCTATCATTAATGCAGCAGCAGCATTCATCTGACAGTTTCTTTGTCCTGTGAAGTCAATTCCTATGAAGATTTGGCATTAGCAAGAGGCACGGTGAAATTCAGACGCCTTTGAATTTTCATGACCCTCTAGATGCTTTAGCCTGGCAGATTACAGGCAAGACCACTGTCCTAAACTGGGCAGGAGGCAGGAATAAACATTTGTACCCATCCGTTTCAACTGTAGCAATAAATACCATCGGCAAAACCAGTGGAAGAACAGCCCTTTCCTCCCTCCCCAGCAAACAAAACTAGAAACAGGGTCTGCAGGGCAGAGCACATGGGAAGAGTCAGCTAGAGCGTCCTGGAAAAGGAAGATGCTAGACAGAAATGTAATTTTTCACTGTAGTATTTGTGAAGTAAGTAGAAGATAAGATCTCGAGTGTGGTTCAGGCCTCTAAAATAATCCTAAGATTAATGCAGAAATGGAGAGCCTCGTAGAGTAAAGGAGAGGGGATTTAGCATGCGCAGCGCACCTTCCCATTGCCATCTGCCACCCAGGGCGCACATCGGCATCCACAAAATTCCCGCGGGTGTTTCGGGGACTGTACAGCACAATCTAGACAAGAGTGAAACTTAATTTGTTCTTAAAAGACTACCCAAGGCAAAGCATCCTTCCTTTTCATTTCCAGTCAGAGAAAGCATGCTCCGGTGTAAGTGTCGTCGTCCTCCCTTGTTTTGTCGGCGGCACCGACGCCGGGGGCACGCCTGGTTTGGGGATCGCCCCGCTGGCAAACCAGCCGCTTTTGCAACAAAAGAGTGTGGCTGGGGAGCGTGGAACAATAAAACTAGCTTTTTTTTTCCTTTTTTTCTTTTTTTTCAAGATGCTACCAGCAGGGTGGACTAATCCTGCATTGCCTAAGGTTACAAACGTACAATTACATTCCCCACTAAACTATGAAAGCTCTAAAAATATACATAAAGTTTCAGCATTGAGAAGGCAGCTGAAAAACTGGAGCAATATTCATAGATATACACATTACGTGAGTTATAGTCATGTTTTAGGGCTTCAGTATGTATTCATTGATTCTATGCATTTGGGGCTTGGAGCGTATTG
Organism: Gymnogyps californianus; assembly: GCF_018139145.2. Classification (NCBI taxonomy): domain Eukaryota; kingdom Metazoa; phylum Chordata; class Aves; order Accipitriformes; family Cathartidae; genus Gymnogyps; species Gymnogyps californianus. The sequence continues at coordinate 6,961,966 of NC_059491.1, read as the reverse complement.
GTGTCCATCTCCTTAACTGTTCGTAACGCAGATTGGCTGGAGTCACCTACTCTGTGAAAAAATAACACTTTGTCAGGATTGAGAGAAAGCCGTTTACATCAGATAATTCACAAGTACGTACTTTCTTTGGCTAGGTAGGAAAATACTGCAGACCTCATTTCACAGGATGGGGAAACTGAGGCACAGATGGGCTGAAACTGGGTGTGAAGGGGTGCTGTGACCCAGTAGAAAAGGGCACCTACTGCAACCCATAAAACACAGCAAGCCTTTCCAGTTAAATAAGGAACAATTCCTTCACCTCTTGCCTGAAGAAGTGTAGTGTTGTTGGTACTCTCATACCGTGCCACACTTGGGAGGAGTGCCAGTCCTCACGCGAGGGGCAATTTTTGTAGTGCTCCGGCAGTAACGAGGCAGAGGCGGAGAGATTAGGGTTAAAAACCAGGGAACGCAAAGCTGTAAGCATTGGGGCATGGCTGCTTGTGCTATCTTGGCTCAAAATGGCTCAGCGTATTTTCTACTTCAGTGCAGTGTACAAACCCAAAAAGTGGTAACAACCCCCCCCCCACTTCTTAGGTATTGCACTAGCACACGCGTTTTGTCTAAACAGGAGTTTTTAATGAAATGTGCTGGAGGTTGATTTACCCTCATGTAACAGCCAGGCGTGGAAGGGCAGGGGGTATGCTGCTTCTAATAAAGTCCATTTAGTTTCTGACATAGATTACTTAAAAAAAAAAATAAAAACCCAATCCCCTCCCCCCAAAACCTCCACACCAAACACACAAGCGTGATAAAGTATCTCAGTATAAAATCAATACCGAGGCGATTAGCAGCCTTTGAAAAATTCTGGCTCTAAGTCAGTTCATGGCAGAGATCCAATGGAGGTGCCGTCAACTCTTACTTTGCTTCTGATATACGACAGTTAAAATCATCTAAAATGATTCCCATTATTCCTGCATTTTCTCCTGTTTTCCCTGGGGGAGCACCACGCAGCCAGGCACCCATCCCACCCACCTCCCAGTCTGCAGCATCACCTCCCGCCCAGCCCTCCCCGTCCGCAGGACGGCCCGTGTCCGGGGGGAGTCCTCAGGCCGTCAAGGTTTTCTTACAGCTTCCTACGCTTTGGGGGAAAACTGGAGATAAGGCCGCCCAGCCGTGAGCTGCCACAGCCGGACCCACGTCCCTCCCTCTGATTCCCGGCTGCCGCTGGGAGCAATCTGCGGTCCCGGATGGATAGCACCGGTCATCAGCCGGCACGCCAAGAGGAGCTCAGTCCTCTCTTAGAGAGAAGGACTGAAGCATTATCTAGCCCTTCAGCTAACTCGGCTGAGACTTATTAATATTAATGTTATTGATATTAATAGCTTTTCATGAAAGCGGGGAAGTTTTCCCCAAGCCTGGTGCACCAGAGAAGAGGGAGATGCCTTCAAATGAAGGCTTGGTGGAGCAAGAGGGATCCAAGGGAAAGCTCACGTTCTCATCAGAGAGGGAACGCTACGGGTGGTCTCAGAGAAAGCCGGGGCAGATAGTAGGACTGTCTGAAAAAAATAAGGATGCAAAATGCTAAATAAATAATAATTTTTAAAAAGCACAGCTGGATGGATTCCTTAGAAAAATCTAAACATGTTGTTAAGCTCCAGTGGATGCAGGAGGTTCTGTGGGTACCAGCACGTTCATCACCCCAAAGGTCTTCAGGACAAGACTCAAATCACTAAGCCGGCAGGACTGTTGGCAGAGGGATTTTAAGAAGGTGATACATATCAAACCTATCGATGGCAATTAAACAGAGCAGGGCAACTGCCAAGCTCTTGTGTTTGCTCACTGTCAGCAGGTTTTATGGATACAGAGATATATATCTACAAAGCTATTCAAGTGCAGTTAATTTTTCCAATACCCACGTACTGTAGCTTGCATGAGGGTAATATGTTTATCCTATAAAGGTAGTGACTTCATAACGCAGCACTTGGCTCGAGGGCAGGTTTTGTATTATTAACTTCCTTCCAGTGCATATAGAAAGATAAAAACTCTCAAAATTTTTTGGCGGCATTGAGTGCAGTTTGTCATACTGCCAGAGGCCGAAGGATGGACACTAAGCTTGAAAATATCTGGGACCTCAAACCTGATGGAGAAGATGTGAGCTGAGGCGTGGGAAAGAGAGGGCTGGTAGGTGGGGAGCTCGCTCTGTCACGGCACAAGACAAAGGGACAAGGGAGAAAAAACAAACCTGATACCTTTTGTAACATCCACATTTGTGTTCCTAGGCTAAATATTAGGCCAGGCCTGCAGTGAGAGGGGGTGATGCTCCATCCCTCACGCCCCTCGCTAGCCAAAAGGTCTGCGCAAGCATGAGAAATGACTTCGGACTGCTTGGCTGATTTTCTTGCCTTCTGATGACATCCCATTGAAACTAACGGTTCGTAATCTGCACTGGACCAGCTTGCCTCAAGATAAATATCTGCCTCATTTGCAGTTACATAATTAGCAATTACCCTAATTTCACGTACATTAAATTACACTTTTTTTAAATGAACGTTATCTTTTCTGACGAAAAAAATAAAGCGGCCTGGGTCTACTTCAGACTATTTTATAGAAAGCAGCAGCATCATTATCCTGTTCTCAGATATGATGTCTAGACACTTTTAATGAAAATATGCATTATTGCTGATTTGCATCTCTTGCAATTGTAGGACAGAAATTGAATGAAGATGTCAAACCAGTGCTACCTCTGCCTCAGGCAAAAAGGAGACACGGTGACCCCCAAGTCCCGCCAAACGTGAGCTTAGCTTGTGTGAAGAGAAAGCATCTCCGGCATCCCCGTAATTGAGGGCAGCGCCAGATGAAAGATGAGCAAAGAAATATCAGAGGAAAATAACGGTGTAAGACTCTGGATCTGAAATCTGCAGCTTTGAAGAGGGGAAAAACCAGGGAGCTCGGCAGCAAGCCGCAGAAATAGCACGGAAAGCCTGCCCGGATGGGTTTAGTTTTGTGAGGACACTGAGCCAGGCCAGGTTATAAAGGGGGGGTTATAAAGGAGAGTAAGGGGATTTGCTTCTGACCCCCCCTGCATCTCAGCAGGAGCGGAGGCCCTTACGTCCCTTAGGCTTATTGGAAAAATCCCAGCCTTAAACTGCAAGATGTGTTGAAACACAGATGTTAATCAGGATGACGATAACTCACGTGGGTTTAGTAGAGACTTTTCATGAAGATAAAGTACATTTTAAATGTACTCCTTACTTGCTAGTAACAAACTTTCCATTAGTACAAGGAAATATATATTATACCTCAGAAATACACGCTTCACTGAGCTTGGAGAGTAAAGATTATTTTATCTTTTTATAGGAAATAGGGATGAATGCTTTAATAAAAAGTTGGTGAATATTCATTTGAACTCCTAAGCAAATTCGCCCTTGTCATATTTGCATCTCTCTTGTGTTCTCTTTCTGTGCAATGGAGTTTTATTAGCAAGAACATTCACAGAAAGTGAATTTGAAGCCTGAATACCCATGGGAAATGAACTTTAAATTCACTAGCTGTGTGCAGTCACCCAAGAAACTTGATCATAATTGTTTATTATACTTAAATATTTATATTGTGGAAGCACTTGTTAGGTAAAAAGGCCGAGATGCTCCTGTGCTGGGTGCTGTACAAACACTGTCCCAGGCTTACAGAAATTACCTCCCAGCAAACACAAATGGTGACGCGTGACAAGTTCGAGCGGGCTCGGTCGCGTAAGAGGTGAGATGGCAGGGGGCAACGTCCAAGGTCAAGAACAAGCATTGGGGTGGAGGGGTGAAAGAACAAAAGGTTTCTGCAATTTTCCAGGAAACAATTGAGAAAGTTGCAGCGTATCCACCGACCGGCACGACCTCGCACGGGGTGTGTTCGTACGGGATATTTGAAATGGAGTCGGGGATTTAAAGTTCATCAGAAACATCCTTGTCGAAGCTTTTTGTACTGCCTGAAGTCCTATGGCATGGACTCCAGCTTTCACTCGGGAGCTCAGATTTCAGCGCTCGCAGTGCCTTTAGGGTTTACAATGGATTCTTACATTTTCCATTCCCCTCCCCTGCTCCCCATTTGCATCTATAAATGCTCCGGAAAGCGGCACCCACTGCTGCACACAATGGTGCTGCCTCTCCCAGCAGATTCCCGGGAGATCAGCGGCAGCTCCGGAGCAGGAATCACATCCCTGGTCACCAGACCAGTTAATATCTTCCCATCCCTCAAAGGCAGCAGCAGGAGCTCGCTGTGCAGGGCCGCGTTGCTCTGTGCTCCAAAGATACCTCTGGGGTTTTTTTTTGGGGGGGGGGGAGATGGGTGGCACTTTCTGCAACAGGGGACCCCAGTTTTGCTCGGTCACGCAGCACCCTACAAATCATCTGTGCCCCACAGACCTCATAGCAAGGCGCAGGCTGCCCCTGCTTGAGCTAGCACTGACTGCGCACTGGACTTTGGAGAGGATTTTGCTGCAAAATGCCAGATAAACTGTATTTTCCGGCGGGGTGGAAGGAAGCAGAGGATGGTTTCCAGCCTGTTCTCCCAACCCTCGGACGCAGCAGGGCTGCAATCATCTCCCGCTACCTTCCACCCGAGCGAGCGAGCCCGGTGACGCAGGAATCGGCTGCTCGGGTCCCTCGGATGCGCTGGGAACAGACCAAGGGGGTACGCTGACAACTGCCACGTCCCGGAGCTCCGGCTGTGTCCGGCATCCAGGAGCTGCTCCCTGCGAAAGCCTGCAAGCAGCACTGCTGCACTCCCAGTCGTTGGAGGAAGGGGAGGGGGCACATCGAGAGCACGCTTTTAGACCGGGCTTCGCTAAATTATTTTCTCTATTGCCTGCCTCGGTCTAGAATGCAACGAGGGAGCAAATTTTTTATGATTGTGGAGGAATAACTGCGAGGTCAAATCCCTGCTGGAAGTGGGGCAGGGCTCTACACATTGCACCCGCCGACTGGAGCACTAGCAAATTACCAACTATTAAGGGCTGATGAACAAAAAAACCCCTGAAATTGAAGGTCATGTTACAGTAATAAGGGTGCACGAGAGAGAAAATTGCGTTAGGACGTGCACTGATCTTACACGTTCCCCTAAAACTGGATTTGCCACCGGGAGGAGGGGATTCAGAGCCGCCCCTCGGAGCAGTGTCAGGTCTCCATCAGCTTCCCTGGCCCTTACGTACGACTGTGTCTTTTAATTATCGCCCACCGTAGCCAGATTAGAGTTGCCTGTGTCAGTTTGCATTTGCAACACTCCACGGTGCACCCGTTCCCTGCTCCTCTATAGAAATAGCAGGTGTTATTGGCAACGTAATTACATGCCATCGATAATTATCAAAAATTTAAATTGCCACAATGTTGCTTGCAAGCAAATCGGATACGGTATTTCGCGGTGTTTCCTTCAAACGCAGGCTGCCGAGGTGACGCTGGGATCGAAGTGGAAAGCTGTAATTAGGCGAACGTGAGAAGCAGAAGAGGAACCTGATGAGGCAAACCAAGAGAAACCGGCACTGGGGACCCTGTCGCTGAAACCACCGCGTGAAGGGTCAGTGGCCCGGCGCTGGGGGCACCCGCTCAAAAGAAATTGTTTCTGCCTAAGCTCAAGCTGCTTTTGAATGACATTCGAGATCCGGAAAGGGGAAGAGCAAGAAATCGGGACTGCGGAGGGGGATGATCTCGTGCAAAGGGGGATAACGGGGCTCCATCGCTGGATGGAGCATCCTTGCAGCGGGAGGAAAAATGGGGACCCCCTCTGCCCAGAGAGCTCCGAGGCTGGGGGAGCACACGCAGCACTGCAATACCCACATACCTCCATTTATATCTTCTTTTAGCAGAGAAATTTAAATAAAAAAGATAAGCTGAATGCTAACAGCAGGGTGTCTCTGCCGCCTGAGCCAGACAGCGTGGCTCAGTCCTCTTTGCTTTCCACTGCCGTGGCAGAAGATGCCCCACGTCACAGGAGCGAGATGGATGACATCAGGGAAAGGAGGTGAAGGTCATAAGCTCAGTACGTGGTGCAACTCCGTGGTAGCTACTATAAGAAAATATAAGTGCCAAATGGGCTAAAACCACCTTCTCTGGGACAATATTCTGTTGGTTGCAAAGGAAGTCAAAGTTGTCTTTTACGACTCGAAGTGGTTAACTATACGGCTTCTTTAAATGAGAGAATTAATGACACTGAACTTCACAACAACAACAAAAAATTAAAGGCACCCCAAAGAATGTTCTCTTAATTGTAGCAGCCTGCTACATTAAAGCTGCTATAGGAAAATTCATTTACAATTCAGCTATTAAATTGCAAACCATTACCACTGCTTTTATGGCTTTATATTCCTCTAACAAATTTATTATGTAATTACTCTGTGCAACAGCATCGTTTCTAGCAAGCGAAGCTGAAATAAGGCACCTATTTCAAAATCCTAACAATTCGGTGTTTTCCAGATGTAATTTATATAAAAGGGGAAAAACATTCCGGTGCAGTTTTCTGCCTGGGATTCTGAGACATTTGGGCATGGAGCTGGAGTCTTGACTGTTACCTGGCTTTAGTTATGTTTAGTAAATACCCAAATTTTGGGCATCGAAGAGCCGGGGCTCAGACCCCGACCAGGACCAGCATCGGGGACCGTTCCATGTGCCGTTCTGAGCTGGAACGGGCAAAACCGGGCGATAAAGGTGGGATAGAAGTGCTCAGCTCCGACAACTGCCATTTATTGCCGTAGGAAATGCGATTGCTTTGCAGGCCTCGGGACTTGCTCCGATGGCTCTCGGCAGCGGCACGGCTGGGGCTCGGGGAGCTGGCGTTTTCCCACCTGCCAGGGGCTCAGCCAACCCCCACCCGATCCACTGCTTGCAAAATAAAACATAATAAAATAAAATAAAATAAAAAATTGGAAAGGCATTTTCTGCCTCTCGTTTTCCACCTCTGCGAAATAAATCTGTAGATAAATAAACAAACTCTTGGGCATCATTAAAAAACTGCATAAAGGGGCATTAAGCAGGCCACGCATTTCCCGGCCAGAATGACTGGATTATTGTTGGAAGATGCAAATAAATTCACATCATGTGCCTTTTTTTTCCTCCTTTTTCTTTTTGTACCACCCTCATCAAAAGGAGGAGATAGCGTCGGTATCCAGCTCAGGAATCTCTTGAGCAGATTAAAGACCCAATTATGCTGGATTTGGGGAAGCTGCCTACTGTCCAGCCTGAATCCGTCGTGCTTTATAAAACCCCAGATGAAACATTCGGTAGCTCACAGCCCCTGCAACCTCGGTCCCCTGGCAAGACCATCATATTGCACTGGTCACCAGCACCTGCGTGGCCGTGCCACCACCACAAAACCATCTTCTTGGAAGCAATTCCCTTATCTCATGGGGTTTTCTTCTATCCCGATCTACCAGCGGATGTTTCTTACCCCCTTCTCACTACCTGCGATCGTACCTCGAAGCTCACTGCAGGCACGTGCCCTTAGGGATGCACTGAAACAGGCACCGCGGTGCTTTGCTGAGCTGGCCTCTGGGGATTTAATACAAACTCAAAAGAAAAGGGAGGTAAATGAACAAGACCCCATTTTTTTCTAATTATCATTATCCTTGATAATAATAATAATATTCTAATTATTATTATCCTTGCAGTTTTTCTTTATTTGTCTGTTTTGAAAAGGAGGGTCTTTGGGGGTCCCAAGGGCTGGTAAATGCAAAGAGAAGGCAAGGCAGGGGCTCTGGCAAACGGAGCAAGGTTCTCAGCCCGTCCCACCCCACTGCTGCTGCTGCTGCAAGTCAGAGGGGAGATCGATGGGGTGTCCCCGCTGCGGGCTCCCAGCGACTCCCCGCAGCCTCGTGAATCCTAACGGCACAGCGACCCCGTTTAGTTATGCAGGAGGCATCTCCCTCGGCTCGCACATCGTGAATCGCTCCTTAGAAGGGCTGAATGGCACAAACCTCCCCCTCCCGCGCTCTCGATTCACGGTGTCGGAGCCGCGCAGCTTCTGCTGCCAGTGCTAACAAGGTCTGACTTTGTAGGATTGTTTAATATTTATTAAAAATGTTTGCTGTGGGTATAATGACATAATCACCGAGGCCAAACCCGACGCGGTTACACAAGCGCGACACCCCCCCTCTCCCCAATAATAATGAAATCCCTGCAAAGAGTCGGGGGGAATGAGCTGACAAGCCAGGATAATTTATTCTGCTGAGCCCGGTGCCTGCCAACACGGCTCAGTCTGGCGTGGGATAGACTTACTGGGAGCAACCAGGCTGGGATTTGCAAAGAGGAGGAGGAGTCTAAGTGAATTAGATACCCAAATCTCGCCGGATTCAGCAGGAGCTGGCTATTCGGACAGCCCAGGATTATTTTCCTTCTCGGGTTTGTCTGTTAGCTCAAGTGCCACTAACTAGTGTGAGTGATCAGTGGATTTCCATCAAGTGTGTGGGGAAGAGGGGTTAAGTTAAAAAGGGGTTTTCAGGTAAAGTTAATGAGCGATAAAACAATTAAGAAGGAAGATACAGGGGGAGAAAAAACAACACTTAAATTTCCCACAAAAAAAGAAATTGCATTTTTGCATACCACAAAAAAAAACCCCTTAACGCATGCTTTTCTCAATGTTGTCCCAAATTTTCCCTAATCACAGTTAATTTTCTTAACCCCCGGTACCTGTGACGCTGAACTTGGGCAGCGAGTTTCCCTAAGCTTCAGCATCCGCCTGTGCCGGTTGGGTCAATGAGACCTCTGGTACCCAGGGCTTCCCGGGCAGATAAAAGTCGGCCCATCACCGTTGTCAAAATGATCTCGAATCGCCGCAGAGATGGGAGCAGCCAGACTTCAAAGGGAGCCTGCCTCCTAGGTCTCTGCTCTTCGTTTTTTCTTCTGTTCCTTTAAAATAGATCTTTACTATAACTAGAAGCAAAATCTCTATGGAAAGGAGCCATGAAAAAAAAAAAAATTTGGATTTTACTTTTTTTTGATTGACAAACTGATGTGCCCGGTGGCTCACTCAATTATACGTCACTATTTTCTGAAGTAGGGCAGTGGGACTTTTCAAAGGAAAAGCCCCCAACCAAATGCATTTTGCCAGCAGCTGTCAGTCACTGGAGAGACAAGACCTTCCCACACAGACGTGCGCCCGAGCCGTTCCTCTGCTACGATGCTCCCAGCTCCGCCAGGCATCGCCGGGAGGAGAAGTTTGCAAAAATGCTCGGGCACTATGTCGACGGAAACTGTGCAAAAGCCTTGGGAAGGCTGCGTAAAAAGCCCTTTGCGGCGGCGCCGGGGGCCGGCTGTCTGCGGAAGCAGCACGGTAAGGCAGAAGGCGGCCTTTTAGTGGTCTGCATGATCGGATCAGGATGCACAGGCGTCCACCAGAGCGGATGCTAAAACAATTAATAATGATTTCCCCGCCTCGCCCAAGACAGCCAAATGGGGAAGGATAGCAACAGCGCAAGGAGAGGGGTTTGGTGCATAAAAAGCTTGCATCTCAGCTCCCTATGGGCCCCCAAAACCTTCGCCACATCGACAACCGAAGGGAGAAAACGAACCAGTTGAGTGCATCCCCTCCGGCTGGGCTGGCCAGTTTGCAAGGCTCAGGGGGTGAGAGCAGGCAGTGCTTCAGGCGTTAGTAGGGTGCTGAGCCCCGCACCCCTGTTTGAAGGCACCCGGTCCCCACGTGTGCCGCGGGAAGCCACACATGCCACGGAGCCGGCGGTTGCTATGGTGACTGGATTTTCTTAAAACTCCTGCAAAAGGGAGACCGAAGGCCCAAGAAAGCACAGGAGCAGCAGCTCCTTTGCAGGGAGGTTTAGGGCCGTGTACGGATGCTGCACGACACCTCCGGCTGAGCAAGTTGTTCCCTTCAAACAGACCCACGTTTGCCCTGTGGTGGTAATCTCTGTACCCTGGCCATTATCACTGGTGAGGTCTTTGCTGGCTCATCTCTGCAAGATGCCGGTCTTCATCTAGCAATTATATTTATTTCAGCAGTCTCCAAGGATTATCTAAAGATGCAGCTCCCCTGTCAACAGAGAAACTGTTTTTTAATTGCAGCCCTTCTAGCGGGGGATGAATCTTCTTCCTTCATCGATGTATTTTTCAAAACGCAAGGAGAATTCGCAGGACTGGCAGATGGAGGAGCAAAGCCCCCCGATTATCCAGATTACAGCCCAGCACGTGGGCAGAGCAGCCCAGACCCTTCGCACCGCGCTCGCGGCAATACCTGCTGTGGTGGGATTCGGAGCCAGCATCCCAGTCTGGAACTGGGTTAAACCGGCAGCCTGAAGCACAAGTGCTCTCCTCCGCAAGTACCTAAATTTTTGCTTTGCCCTTTGATATTTTAAAATGGTGTTTTGTCCCTCCCCAGCCTCTGGAAGTCAGGATAATTCAATATCCCCATCGATTTTAAGAGCGGAGTTATGTGGTACCCAAATCTGGAGGTGCCGCTCCCGAGTGATTTGTATGCGTGCAAGCAGAACATTTCCTAGACAGTTTTAAATGAAGTGGCTGGCAAAATCCCATGGGAATATTTAGTTAGGATAAGAAACATATAGAAACACAGCTTTTGGAGCCATCTCGCAGTAACTTTTGTTTCCATGGTGACTAATGTTTGTGTTTATATCTAGTCCCAGTGTTTCTATCAGATTTTGCTTCATGGAACAGCTGTTACAAGTCATTTCACCAAGACAGATGATCCTGATAAGGAGCAAAGTTTCCATTCTACACAAATGCACATTTATTTAATAAAATCCAAATAATTCAAACCCGGAAAAGATCTCTGCTTCAAAAAATTGATTATCAATGCAGCCGCCTGATGGAAAGAGATTGAAAGCGGCCACAGAATAGCTGCTGCCTAATAAGAGGGTGATAAAAAACATAATAGAAAATAAATAAAACAACTCTGAAAACGCTAGGAGCTGTATTAAATTTGGCCGTGATCTTTCTATCCTTGGGCTTTATGCACAAGTGTTATACCTAAAAATGACCTCCTGCTGATTTTGATGGAGCCACCAATAAAGAGGGTCGAGGGGGGCTGTTGGCTCCCCCAGCCTCCCGCCTGCTTTCCTCCCTTTGCACCACCTCATCCCTCTGAAAAGCTGCTGGGAGCGACCAGAGGAACCGAGCGCAGACTAACCTGGGCTTTCAGATCTAATAATCCACATTCCTCAAATATCCCGTCACTGTAGCTTTTATATGATAGCCCCATTTCCATTTCAACTTAAATGCTGATTTTTTTTTTTATTGTTTTTTTCCCCTTAAATAGGATGGCTCATGTTTAGCTTCTTGGAACAATATTTGAGGCCTATTTTAGCCTCTTTATTGACGTAGTCACAGGCCAAAAACTCACAAGATGAGCTCCCTGGTTGGATCTAGGCTTGGATCAAGCCTCCACAGAGACTCTGTGGGATCAGCAGCTTTCCCTGGGCTGAGCTTGTACTAATGAAAGAAGGTTGGTGCCGCAGTCGCCTCTGACATCTCATGCCTTTGGTTTTTCCCTGGAAAAATCAAAGTGTCCGAGACATCCAGGCGAGGCCAGGAGGCTCTGGAGGTGCCGGCACATTTGGAGATGGTAGCTCCTCGCAGCACCCGAGTGGACATTAGGCTGTTGGCTGCCTCCCTCCTGTGGCTGGGTCATGCCACAGGCAGAGGTGGGCCCTGAGGTCCAGTGCTACAAAAAAAATTGTAAATAAATCTGCTTTTAGATACACAGCTGCAGGTAAGTACCCTGCTTCTCTCGCGGGAGACCTTGGCTTGAACTGTGCCACCCACTGTACATTAGGAAAGCTCTAAGGAAATTGGGACAACCCAGAGCAGAGCATCAGGAAATGATGAGAGGTCTGAAAGAATGAAAATGTGCTATAGGAAAAATAAAAAATAACCCCAGTATTACCCTGCCTCTAGGCTTCTTGCATTTGCCTTCCCATAGTCCCATCCCCGGCACGGCCCTGCCTAAGCAGCCCCATGGTCGCTCCATACATCTGCCCGTGTGGAGCAGCGGGTTTGCAGGAGGTAAGGCCCGCTTTCACAGGCTGATCTTTTGCTCCTGCGGTCTTTTTCTTTAAAATTTCTCTCTGTTTGCATAGGCCCTCGCTGAAATCCTAACAGGGACCAACAATTCATGCACGCAACACAAGGCACCAAACCAGTAGCAGTCGGCTGCTGGGAGAGGACGGCGTCCTGCTCCCCCAGCACTTGTTGCCATAAATAGCTGGAGTGCACGGGCATTGGCAAGGACTGCGGAGTTGCTTATCATTTTAATCACTTCTAAATCCTGGCTCATCACATTGCAGAACTTGAAACCTAAGGAAATGATTTTCATTGTTAGCCTCCTTCTTCTTAATTTGAAAACTTCCTGCGAGTAATTGAAATTCCTGCTCTGCAAAAGCAAAAGCCTTATCTACTGCCTTGTTTAGTCAAATTAAGAGAGATGGGACTCGACTCTAGTTTAGATTTGCTACATATTTCTCCCTGCCTTCAGAAACATTTATTACATTTCGCATTGCACAAGCTGCTTCAACCTCCCGCCGGCTGCAGAAACACATTGAATTATTTTAATCAGAAACAAGAATCGTGTAGAAAGTAACTGTAACATGGCACAACAGGAAACCTGGTCTTGCAGACTCCTTCGGAACAAAGATTCAAGCTTTCCTCTTCCCTTTTTGTGACTATCAATCAAACTCTAAAAATAAAGTCAGATATACAAAATTATCCTGCCATCCGGGCCTGAAAATATTTCAGTTAAGCATCTGTCAGTGCTTCCATTATGCATCTCAATTTCCCAGGTTCTCTGTCTTCACTTTTCAGATTGCAACAGGCTGAAACTTGGCACGCACCCTGAAGACAACGCTGTAACAGTTTGCTTAACAGCAGCCTCTTAATATTCCTGGAAGCCAGGCAGCACGGGGAGGCTGTATATCTTACTCTGGTAGACCCGGCCATGCAAACACCTGCAGCTCCCACGGATTTCGGTTGAAGCCAGAGTTACCTTCAGCACTTCCCAAAAATCAGGCCATGTGCTCTGCCAGTTTTGTTCGAGCATCAAGCCTCCCTTGAAGCATTAGGGATGCCAAGTCTGCTCTTTGCTGAGGCCAGCAAAGCTCCTCCTGATTTACAAGAGGGTAACGGAGGGCAAGACGGGGATAACGCCTGAATGCAACTTCTTTTTCCCCTATGCGAGGCTTCAGCGTTGGGCTGCCTTTTACACCTCCTTCTGCATCCAGCCGGATACCCGAAGAGGTCAGTCCCTGCTCCTTTGCTCTGCTCCTGCCGCCCATGTACCAATCGCTCTCCTCCCTGCATGGGTCCTGGCTCGGCACCGTTGAAAACCTTCCTTTATTCCCAAATCTGGAGAAAGTATTGGGTGAAAGGAACGGAAATATCCTGCGTTTCCCAGACTCACCTCCCACTACCGCCTAAGGGCTGTGAGGACACCACCGCTGTGTCCTCTGCCACTGCTGGGGTTCGGCTCTTCAAGCCCCACACTAAATATTTAATCACAGACGCCTTCTCCAGCAACACAGCCAACAGTAATCAAAATCCTCCCAACAGTTGCTGCAGCCCCAGGGAAGAGCACTTCATTTATTTGTTTCTTCCTCTTGGAAAACAGAAATATTTAAAAGCTAATCTAGCAAGGACTAGGCATGAACATGCATAATCTCTTCATTATGGTCCTATTCTGTACAGCCAGGACCGGCAGTACACAGTTGGTATATACGACCCGTAAGATTTCCGCTTGTTTGTAAAGCGGTAGATGAGGCAATGAAATTCCAGACAGTTTTGCTTTGCAGGCTATTTGTTTTTTAATACTGGGGAAAGTGGGAACATATGTGAGGGGGGATGGGCGGTGGCAGCATTTGTAACGCTTAATTTACTAAAACCACACATTGCACAGATCTCCCATCTTCCTTCATTCAGAGAAATCGGTGTTTCGTTAAACCAGCCAGCCTGGATAGAGATCTATCACAGGCATTTTAAACACACTGCCGGGATGAGGGATTCTTTCCGAGAGACGTCCGAGGCCAAAAGCATCGTCCTCGTCACTGCCTGGCCTGGGTAAAACATTCATTTGCTTCCCCCCCTGCCCCGCATTGAAACATCAGGTTTTTGATAGAGCGGAGCCGATCACTTCCCATGTGCATGGACCCTACCAGATACCAAGGCAGATGCTGGATTTTAATGTTATTTCAGAAATTACATCCAAGCTTTCTCTGCCAGTATTAAAACCTATGAAATAAGTGAGACTGAAACAGGTACAAAACGAGGGCAAGAGCAGGATCGGGTCCTGTGTTTGAAAACTATTTAATTTATAGTCTCGCAGTATATGAATTATTAAGAAAGAAAAATACCTATTGCCTCCCAAATGTCACCATATCCACCCGACTTCCTTGAATCTTTGAATGGATTTACCAGTGCCGGGAGCAATCTCGTTTTCTAGAAAACCTGTTTTACTGCCTAATATTCCAACCAAGTCTATGGCTGATCACTTAAATAGGCTTTTACCAGGCAGGACAGGCTGTACGTCTCATTTCCCTCAGACACCCTGCAGCAGGTTCCGTGCGTGGGTGGGGAGAGGAGAAATCACAGCGAGCGGAGCGGGATTGCTTTCTGTCAAATTAAAATTGTGATTAATTCCAAATCAGCGCTGTTTGCCGAGGTATTTTAAAGTTGTTTAATTTCAATAATTGCAGCGTGCCTGAGCTTCGATGGAATGAGAGGAACACCACACCCTCGGCGCAGACGATGCTGAAGGGATGAGCCATTTTGTAAGAGAGATAAAAGCCCTGGGTCCTGCGATGCTGATAAGGGAAGGGATGCTCCTGGCTGGAGCGCCCCTGGCAGCCCCAGTGCAGTTCAGAGAGGCTTACGAAGCTGAAGACCTGATAATCAAAAGCTGTCCTGGACATTTCACTGTCTAATCGATCATTTGCAATGTTTACCGATGAAAGAGCGATAAAACCTCTGCTTTGTCCCTGCAGTCCTCAGATACCTCCAGCAACTCCGTAGGAATTGAATACATTGATTTATTGTAACACACCTAATCTGTACGTACAAGCACACAGAGGAAGAGGTTGATCCTTCAACATGTATACAGTACATTGATTCCTTCATTTTAATTTGCCACCCTGTTAACCCACCCAGAATATCGCGTGCACACATTGCCCCGATACGGAAATGTTGGAAAGGAAGAGATACGATATTTGAGGCCCGATCCTGCAAAGCTTATTCAAGAGTCACCCAGACATAAATAATCTGTTCGGTTTATGCCTGGAAGACCAAGAAGTGACTGGATATAAGGACTTTCACAGGAAAAAGGAGATACCAAAAACCAATGGCCAGATGCTGAAGCCACACTGGCTATAAGGAACAAAATGTCACTCCTGGGTGCCTCCAAGAGGGACATCCACCCCAGGGCGGATCATCTTTAATATCATTTATTAACATTCCTGGATATCTAAGCAGCAACTAAGCTTATTACTGCATAGTGGAAATAATGTTGCTGGGGGACTGACATTCCGGGAGTCAACAGCTTGCAGGCAGCAAAACCAGGGTTGTTTTGGCTATTTAGTTTTGCATGCAGCTCTGTGCTCTTGAAAAATATTTAATTTATTGAAGGTTCGCCTTAGATCTCATCAAGGCTTAGATATGACATCCAGTAAATCATCTCTTATTACTCAGACAGGAAAGTCGTGCTGCATGAAACAAAGAGGTGCTGAAAGTTAGCCTCGAAACCGAGAAGAAATTGCCAACTTCTGTTGGCAACCAGGAATTATCCTGCTACACCCAAACAACTCCGAGTCAGAGCACTAATAGTCTGCTGTCTTTAACGGCATTTTAACAGTTTCTGAACAAGAGCGGGATTTTTGTGAGAAAAACCCTTCTTCAGCTGTGTGAGTCTACTGTAATCAGCAATCTTCACACGTGCTTTCTGTGTGAGTGCAGCGCGCATCGAGAAACGTGTAATTGGCCAAATTATTTACTTGGGAGAACAGTAGCAACTCCGGGGTGAGATTTAACACACACACACATTTAGGGACATTTTTTGAGCTTTGTTTTGCCCCATTAGATTAAATCTCCCGTGGTCCACAGAGTCAGTAAGTGCTAAGAGGCAATTAGGTCATAGTAGTTACACGGCATAGGAGGGGTTTTGTTTGCTTTTTAAAAAAAGATCATTATGAACTGAAGTCCCAAAAAGTTTCAGTACAAAGCGATCTTAAACTATAGGATCAATTTAAAAGGAGAAAAATCGACTTAGAAGAGATTTACAAGCCATTTTCCGGTGAGAAAGCAGGTCGTTCTTTGTGAGTAAAAAGGCAACGACTTGGTTTGACCTAGGTTAGTGCCTACTACAAGGACAGACGGAATCACAAACCTACACCAAGAGAAAACAGTTTTCCTGGAAAGCGATGCTGAGAAACAACCTGCTTGCTGCAACGGGCTAGTTAAAGGCTGCGCTTTGATGAGCTGCATCATACCTTGGGCTAAAGCTGATGAGATATTATGGTGGTGGACGCTCTGGATATAGGCTAAAGAATGATTATCAAAACCAAACACCATAAAGTAGACTTTGAAAGTTCCTTTTCTCAGGAAAGCTGTATCCAGTACCCCTATTTGTTATTTACCCATCAAGGTGGCATAAGGAGCAGTGCAGTCTGCATGGATTAATCTCCCCCTTCTCCTGCTTTTCCCCTGCACTCCAAAATCAGGGATCCATAAAGAGAAATTCTGAACGGCTGCCATACCTCGCTTGGCTCCCAGATACCATTGCCTTTATTATAGCAATATAGTCCTGGAGTATAGCCTGCAAAATAAAACTCCTGCAGAAGGGAACGATCACGATCGTCCACACATGCCACACCACTGAGGTACCCAACCATGCCCAAGTTACAGCTTCCCAGTGCAAACAGCTTTGCAGCAGAAACTAAAAGCAACAGCAAATCGCAGCCCTACATTTTATCTTGGCTCCCAATACCTTCTCCAAAGTTCAAAATATAGCTCCAGCCTGGAGGGACAGTCAGGAGTGATCTTGCTCTCACCTGGCTTGAGCCACACGTGTTCACTCCTATCCATGAAAAAAAAAGAGAGATGGGGGGCTTTGCGGGTGGGCACCCAAGCCCAGAAAGACGAGATTACCCCAGTGTGAGCTGACCTCCGGGGCTATGGGGAAGTGGACTTGTTCCCTCTTCTTCTAGGGGCTGAACTGGACGGGTGAGGAAGCAAAAGTAGGATTTTCAGAGCCAGCTCTTCAGTTACTAACAGTTGTGATTTCCTTAGTAACTCCACTTGGTGAATCTACGAGGCCATCTTCTGCAGCACAGACAGGACAGTCACTGGTGTCCATGAGATCTATGAACTACTCCACGAAGTTGCTGTTAAATGTACCAGACGTCGTGCCTGCTTGCCCAGAATATCTTACTTTAATGCTAATTTTCTAAGCAGAGATGTGTAAATCCATTCCCTCCATTTTACTATTTTTAATTTTGTTCCTCTGCTGCTGGTTTTTTATGTGCTTTTCGAAGCCAGGTGAGCATGTGAATCTCTATTGGCCTCTGTGGCTTTCTCTCTCCATGCAGCTTGTCTCAATTACCAGTGAAGCATTTTCCTCCTCTCCCTTGTACATCACACATGTTGCCCAATAAAGGTGAATAACAGCAAGATCTTTTATAGCTTCCTTCCCTCACCTGCTTTAAATTCCATCCACACTTCCAACCCGAGGATAAAAGTCCGTCTTTGTGCTCATGAGTCTCCCAAGTCAAATCTCAGACTAATAAAAATGACCGATCAGAAGGATCAGCTACTTTGGAAGGCAGAGCTCAGCTTTTGGGCAGTTGCTAATGGACTACAGCCGTCCGACTTAAACACCAAGTTGCTGCGAGGTTCTCTTGCCTGATAAAAGCAGGATGTTGTGAGCAGTACAGGTCAGGGAAGGATGAAGCAGAGCAGAGTAGTTAGATGCCATGACTGCTCTCGTGTAGACAGGAGGGCACCCAGAATGGTGCTTTACAAGTCATTACCGTGTCACAGCTGCATATTAGAAAATAGGTGCAATTGGCCTGGTAGAAAATTAGGTGTTTAGAGAAAACTGCACTCAGACAGATTCTCCTAAAGTGTGGTGAGGTGTTTTCTGCATGCAGTAGGATACAGGGGAACCGAAGATGGGAACGTTGACGCGAGCTGTTTGCTGCTATGCTGCAGCCACCAGCACTGCAGAGGTAGCTGGTATGGAGCAGAGAGCACCCCTGGCATTCAGGCTTGTCGTGAAGCTATGTGGTATTTGAATCACTCCTTCCTAACCACCTCATTCACTCCCAAATTAAATAGAAGTTGCATTATACCCTCACATAGTAACCGCATTTATTATGGTTGTGCCTAGGAAGCACCTCCAAGATCCAGTTCCTGCTGCACTTTGTCTACCAAACGAGACGACAGACCCAGCCTCAAACATTTTATAATCGAACGGGTCGTGAAGAGCCCAGCAGATGAAAGGAATTAGCAGCATCCCAGTGGCAAAGACTCGGTATGCCCACAAGAGACAAAAGCACCCCCAACCATGTTGGGGTTCAAGATGCGAGCTCCCAGGAACAGCAAGCTCACGTCTCAGCAAGGTCACCCTAACCCCACCAACCCTCAAGGCTGAACACCCCCCCATTTATTAAAAATCCCTGTCATTTCCAGGGCCCTTCGGAGGAGGGGTTTAGGGCAGGGCTGCCCAAAGGCCATCAGGTTATGGCCTGAATTCAACCCCCCGTTTCCCCATGAGCTTTTTAGATCCTTTGATAGTTAAGTGGATGACCTTGTGTTTTGCACGGACAGGCAGGCAGATACACTTGCTGTCATCTCCCCTGGTCCTCAGAGTCCTCAGCTCCAGCATGTCTTTTATTTGAAACATGAGTTTCATCCACCGGCTTTGCCGTGCCGATTCCCAAAAAGCTCAGCCCAAAGTTCACCAAAGGAGGAGACCTTCTCCTGCCTGGGCATAGCTGGTGGATGGAGAAGGATGTCTTTCTCTGCTGCAGTCGAAAGGAATGCAGGGCAGGTGAGCAGCTGAACGCTGCTGCCAGGAACAGATTTATCTGGGTAAATATCAATGCCATGTCAGTAGCTTTATGAAAAATATTAAAGAAGATGAATCATTCTGAGGATTAGAGCCTGGAACTGAGGAACACAAGAATATCTCTGCATGACTATGACATCCCGCTGTATCTTTTTTTTCCAGCTAATTCTATAATCACCCCTAATCACTGCATTGGAGAATAGGGCAGCCCATACACCTTTAGGATCACTTAAAAAAAGATCCAAAGCCTTCACTATGCCTCAGCCACAAACCAGCCCCTTTCCGCTTCAAATGGGCTGGGTGATACCCGATTTCAAGTCAAACCAACCTCATGCCTCTACCTCAAGATGATTCACATTAATTTGTTATTTCATAGAAGAACTTTAACCCAGGAAGACAGATTAATAGCTAGAACTTAATTAGGAAGCATTTGAAGAAGCAAGGGCTACTTTGGCTGCTAGCCATGTTATCCTGCAGCCCAGAATTTCCCCAAGGAGCTGCTACTTTCAGCATCAAGGACCCCACCTGGAGGGATGATATTTATTGTTATCTGTTCACCATTAGCCATCTTTGCCCTTCTCATGCCTTGCCCTTGAGAGTAGTCTTTCCAATGAGGGAACTTTTCAGACTTTTAAACCAGTTCATTCTTCACCAAGTTATGTGTGTGTTTATTTACCTATGCATCCATCCTTCACCGTAAAGCAGACAGTTTGCTTTGTTTAAAAAGTTTAAACCATGATGATATCCCAAAGCAACTGGAATAATCAGACTTCCCTTCAGAAGATGACAGTAGCTCCACATAGTATCTCTATTCAAAACACGCACAACACTGAGCCTGCTGAAGTTGTCAAGATGGGGAGCAAGACGGGTCCCTGTCCCTCTGGCTGATTGCAGCAGTAATTCCCAGCTGGCACGGTAATAACTCAAAAAGACACAGCTTTCTGACGTGCTCCAGGAATATACTAAATCTGAGGAGGACGCCAGTTGGCTGCGACACAAACAGGATTGCACACAGCTCTTGCTGCTCGCAGAGCAGCTGGCGTGAAACACCAGAACCTTGGAGCAAGAGGAGCTAATCCTGTAGCTCTTATCTACAGCGGACCAGGATGGCTGGTGCCTTCAGAGAAAGAGCTCGTCGCTGCGGTGTTTGAGATGGTAAATAAAGTCTTTGCGGAGGAGCTCTTTCTCCCTGTTGCACTCCTATGTGTATTTGCGTGCGCTGGGGAGCCCTGAACCTGCTGCAAACCTCGCCATCAGATGATGCTCTGGAGTGCAAATGTCCCAATGCAGCCCCCATGGGTTGTCTCGGCATGGCTGGAGAGGTGCTTGGGACGTCACCTAAGGGAATTTGAGGGCATTTTCTCACAAAAATTTCTTGTCTGGAAGATGCTGCTTTTGGTCCTGCAGAGCAGCAGGCAGCGTAGGATCAGAAGGAAGGGGAATAGAGACTTTTTGTCTTGCCTGCCTATCTTCAGCCAAAAAAAAAGTTAGTGAAATGTGTGATTTTCTATGTATTATCTGCACTACAACCAGAATCCCACTTCTGATTAAATCTATATGCTTGACAATTCTCAGCAGATCTCTGAGGAATCAATACGTATTACCCAAAGAGTCATAGCCTCACTACAATTAGTGTTAAAGGAAGTGCAAGTTTCTTCCTGCGCAACGTAACTCGGTAGATGTTACTTCTGTGAGGGCCTTTAAAAACCATTAATGGCTCCCAAGAGAGAACTAATCATTTTCTACATGTCCTTATCCGCTTAATCTCATTATAAAGATTTGTAGCATGAAAGCCGACCACTCCTAATCTCAAGCTCAGGTGGAAAGTCGGAATAACAGGCAAATGACATTTGGGAGGAGAAAGAGGTACATTTTGCTTGCAATGCCTGGACACTTGCTACTGCCCTTTCAGAAACGACACAAATGAGGGAATAAGACTGAGCATCTCCAGAAATACAGGAAAGAGCAGTTTCAAAGAAGTTACATACAGACGTTACTGAAAAAGTTTACACTCAAGGTCACCCCACTTCACATATCAAACAGTAAGCCTGGAGCCATCATTCAGCTCGTAAGGACAGAAATGCTTGTCCTCAAAAGTCATGTCATTGCACCCGATAAAACATTTTGATGACTTTTGGGGAATTTCCAAGCCCCACCTGGGCTTGAAAGCAGAGGCGAGGGTATCCCCATCCTGCAGACATGGTGAGGGCAGACCTCCGGCTGCTCGCCCAGTGACTCCACTGGAGGCCAAACTGGAGACTCGCGGCTCCCAGGGCTCCTCTCTAACTATCTGAATTGAGTTAAAAGGTGCTCTGCTAACAGCTTATTCAATGGAAATCTCATTACCCAGAGCTCTGCCAGAATTTATTTGAAAGAAAGCCTTCACAAGGATCTTTGCCAGTAGTTCATTGAAAGGGAATCTGTTATGGGGTCAGATACTATTTTATTCCAGTGGAAGCCTAACAAAGATGGACTTTGCTAATAATAGGGTCAGTCCTGCCATGATTAAATGAGACCTCCTCTAACACGCTAAAGCTGTCTTACTCTGAGAGAAGCACTAGCCTGCTGCCCAGCTCATGAAAATACTGTCTTCATACACCAGCAATGCAGTTATACAAATAAAGAAAAAACCTGAATATATATTTAGAGTCGAAAACAAAAGCTTGCAACCATTTTTCAGTTTGCGGACCTTCACAATTATCCAGTGCATCCTTCTTATTCAGGTCCTAAAGACCTTGCAAAGGAGCTCCAAGGCTCCCAGGGGACTGCAGCCACAGCCTGTAACCACCAGTTGAGATCAACTTAGCTCTGCCTACGTGCCTTAGCGCAAGCAGGACAAGTCTTCACGCCACATATCTGAGTGATGCAGTCAGGATGTCCTGGAAGGTCCAAGCAATAGGCCAAGGACTAAGAGAGACTAGTTTTTGAAAGACCTAGATTACTTGA
Organism: Gymnogyps californianus; assembly: GCF_018139145.2. Lineage (NCBI taxonomy): Eukaryota > Metazoa > Chordata > Aves > Accipitriformes > Cathartidae > Gymnogyps > Gymnogyps californianus. The sequence goes on along the minus strand of NC_059491.1, from coordinate 6,939,994 downwards.
GTCAGAGTTTCATAAAAATGTAGGGACCTGACCAGGCTATCCATCTCTGCAGAAATTTGGAGGAAGTTTTGATTTTGTTTTATCACTAACAAATATAAGCTGGTTCTGATTTTGACAGTGGGGGAAAAAAGTCAGGGCTTAGCTTTGCCAAAGCAAAGCTCAAGCTGGTTTACCCTTAAAGATGCTTTTTCTTAGGGCAGCAAAACTTAAACACTCTGGAGCAATTTAGGTCTTTGTTTGCCTCCAACAGAAAGAGTTTCAAAGAGATTCAGGTTTATTTTCTAAATAAAACATCTAAAGGCTTGAAAATGCCCAGCCTTCTTTCTTCACTGGCTTAAACAGCAACCAGAAGCAGTTGCACAGATAAAGATCTTAGTTTACTGCAAGTATATAAATACCTGCTTTTATCTAGACACAAGGCTGTAAATACTAACAGCACAAATGTGTTTATTGCTGAGCTGTGAGCCGGGAGCCTCGGTGGCCTGGTGACACAAGGAGCAGGTAATCGCGAATGCTGGAGCAGGGAGGTCTCAGGAGTCTACCCAGTCTCACCTCCTGCCCCGGAGCTGGGGGACGCACCCCCAGACCAGCCTTGACAAACCCATTCGGAGAGCCTGGAGCATCCATAGGTACCGCATCCCTGTGTCCCACTAACCTGACAGGCAGCAGATTTCCCCCAAGCCTGGCCTTGATGTATCCCGTGATGCACCAAACGGAGAAATGACTTTCCATACAACACTCCTCTTGCCCTCCGAAAATGGTATTTGCTTTTTCTCCTAGCAACTGCATTGCATTGCTGAGCCATGTTTTTCTTGTGATCCGTGACGGACCCCAAATACTTTTAGCACACGCGTCTGCCAAGGTCACTATTGCCCATTTTGCAGAGTTGATCTTGCCCTACTAAGAGAAAGGCTTTGCTACCCTTCGTACTGAATTTCATCTTGTGCAGAGCAGCAATGCAATGAGCCAAGGTCAATCTGAGACGCAATCCTGCCTTCCGGAGTGCTTGCAACCTCTTCCACCCCCTATCATTCGCAAGTTTTGTAACTGTATCATCTGTTATATCATCCAAAACACTAATGAAAATAAACAGTGAATAGAAGTGGATCCTGGAGAGACCCATCAAAACCCAGGCTGAGCATGAGTAATAATAACCTGCTTGTATTTCTGGTAATAACATCTCCTGTGAATAGAGTGATATCCAGCACACTGCCAAATAGCCCAGGATCAGAGAAACAGGACTTCATTTTTTGTTTTATTGAAAGAAATTAAGCTTTTTGGCTGCAGGAAAACTGCAGTCGTTTTGCTTAACATAGCAACTCCAAAATGAAAAATTAGGGCTGGTCCTCAAAAACGTAAAGATGATTCCAACATACCTTAAGATGGAGCATGAGCTGTTTAAATACCAGAGTTGGGTCTGGACCTTCAGTAGGTGTTGCCTGGATTACAGCATAGTCCCAAATGCATGCTGACTCCTCTACTTTTATAGAAAAGTCTTTTTTTACCCATCTCCCAGGGAGCGGCTGCAGCACATCCCCATAGTTTCCAGCTGAAAGAGATCTCACCTGCTGGCTGAGCGGACCTCAGGAACATTACCATTAAGAGCTTGATGGAAATTGCTTAGGTAGCTTGACTACAAGCCTACAAGTAATAGATGTGGGTTCTGGGTTTTACACATCTCAAGATGATGCATTATTAGCTAGAACATCAAGCATGTCACTGATGCCAACGTTTTCCAAGTTGGGGATCAAGGGGAGAGCCCAGTTTGGGGTCCAGACCTGGCTTTTTAATGGAGCTGTGCATCATTGCTCTGATGGCAAGGCAGAGAAAAAATACTCCAGCAACAACAGCGAAGCAGTTTTCTTGCTTCAGCTCTGGCAACCCATTTTGCTACAGGATCTTCCAGGAGCGGGGGAATTCGGTGTCAAACTGACTTATATTTTCCCATTAGGAATCCCTTTCCATATCTTTTGTTCTCCCCCTTGAGGAGAGCTAAAGACTGCCAGATAATTAAGGGTTGTTATAACAACAATAATAAAAAAGCCCGTCAAGTTAGAACAAAACGTATTCACTGGCCCGGTGGTTTTGCCAGCAGCAGCTCTGCAGGCAGCGGGGATTTCGGGGCACATAGATCAGCCTCTCGTTTTCCGTACCCTGCAGAGAAAGCAGAGCGCCTGCAGCAATATGGACAGGAGAGGAAGCTTCTGCACCTTGTTTTGCAACGACTCCTCGCTGGCTGGTGCAGCTGAACGGCTGCTGGGCTGTGGGTGCTCTACAAGGCCAAGCAGACTCCTCAGTGCTGAAATCCACGTGCACCGGAGGGTGCAATCCCAAATGCATCCTTGCTCTGAGCGTGCATGTGATAGGGATGGATAAGACCATCTTATTCCTGGCTTTTATCTTTGTGGTGGGCTGACCATCTTCACGAAGAGCCAAATGGAAATCAAAGGAGAAGATGGGCTCTGTCCTTTGCTGTTTCCATAGTGCCTGCATGAGCTTCATCTCCAGCAGAAACCTGACGTTCACCAAAGATCTGCATAACCCTGTGCCAGTGCAGAAATGTAAGTGAGTATAGGGACCTGCTTAACGGCCCCAGGACCTGCAGCCACGCAGCACGGCTCTGCCATAATGCCTCAGACACCATTGTGTCGTCGTGCAATAGATCCAGGCATGATGAGAAGCAGAAGAGTAAATTGCTCCATTGAATCTGCAGCAGGAGTTTGGCCACCAGCCGTGAAGTCTTTAAAGAGTTGATTAAAAGTAAGTGTGATGCTGCCAAAATTACTGACAGACAAATCGACGCCCGTCTCCTCCAAACTCGGTGTCGCAGGCTGCCTGATAGAAACGTGCAAGCGAGCGGCGTGAGCACCGTGCGCTGCCTGCAGCTCACCCAACTTCGTGCAGACCAAGTTCCTTGCAAAGAATTTTCTATTAACAGCTCAGCTACACCTGCGACAGCAAGAGAGCCTAAAAATAGTTTTTTTCTCCCTGGCTGGATGGAAATATTCACGGAAGAATAAGAAGATGAACAAATTATTTGAATTGCGTAAACCCAAGACCTATCAGCGCTGCCAGAGAGACTCCTCAAAGCCCAGATAACTGCAGAGCATTCTGCTGTTGCACATGACATCAGGACTTTCATACCCCATTCATGATCTGCTAGCAAAGACATGACACTCTGTATTTGATGTAAAATGATGAAAGCGGGAAAAAAGCACCATTTTTAGACTAGTTAGCATCATAATAGAGCCATACAGGCCAAAATATCTCGTGCTGCAAAGAGGGGGAATTAAAAATTCTCATCACGACTCCCTGGGAAGTGGCTCTTAGCGATTTCTGACGCTACTGGAAACAGATTAGGAAACACTGCGTGTCCTCTTTGGCCAACGCAATGCCACACGTTTAGTGTGTAGCACACAGCAAGGAATTAAAAGGGCGGTATTGCACAAAAGCAGATTAGCCGCAGCAGCACCCAGCATCTGGAAGAACTGCGGCTCTGGCTGTGGTTTTTGATGCAGCCGGGATCATCCATGGCTGTTTCAGACGCGGAAAGCCAGTCTGTGATCCCAGTGGATGGCTCTCCGCATCACTCCACTTCAAGGGAAAATATGAAGGACTCAACAGGTTCTGGGCCAGCTGCTTTCTCTCTCTGGTGGGTTGCCTGTCCAAATGCCTCACTCGATTGGCATGACGAAATGCACAATTCTGCTGCTTCAGATTAAAAAAACCCACCAGTTTTAATAGCTACTAACCTGGACTCTTCCGCAAACTTTAAGGAAGCTCTAGAGAGGTTGCTTGATTACATGGAAAAGGGCAAAATGCTGAAAGAGAGACTATTAACACAGAGCTAGATAAAGAAAACCAGCTTTGGGCTCCCTCGCTGCTGGGAACGGCTGCCGCACGCCATGTTGCGCTTCAAGCTGTGATCAAACACATCCCGGGCAGTAAATCAAGTGCAAGTTCTGTTTTGAGGACAAAGCACCAAAATTCAGATACATTCCTGGAACGTATCAGGAAATCGCTGTTTTTTCAAGCACTATTTCTTCAACTCCTGCTGCCCATACAGCGCATTCAGGTGGGGTGTGAGCCCCTCCAGACTATCCCCCTCCTAATGCACGGCTCCCAGACAACACCGACCTGTTACCACAGGAATTAATGTTAAGGGTATTACATCCTGGCAGCTACAAGGCTATGTGTTCAAGTAAAATAACAATGCATTGTTTTTTATCCTTAATAACAAACTGCTTTGAAGTCTTCCAGACTTCAATCTCCATCACAAGGTCCTTTGTATGACCTAGTTGCCCCACAGCTCCTTGTTCTTGTCCTACAACCCCTCTCCTTTCTAACTTTTTCGAAATATGAAGTATCTTGGGTAGAAACAGATGAAACCCAGGAGCCACAGATTCACTCTGACAAAGCACCAAAACAATTTGAATCTTTACCCAGAGTTCATTAGAGTAGATGAACTTTTTCTGCCTGTTAAGTTGGTCAGGAAACTTCAGGAGAAGTTGAGTTTATTCCATGATTTCAAGGTCCCCACCAGAAGAAGAATGGTGTTTCAAGACTACTGCTCCCCTCCGCCCAGCAGCACCCAACCTATGTGAAAACAGGAGCTCAAGGAGCTGCAGATAACCAGATTTCATCTTGCTTATGAATGAGAACTTGTTGAGCTGCAGCGGGAGGAAAGCACTCAAGCTCTTATGAAAAATCCCAGACACAAACCTAATTCTCTGGCCTTTACAAAGACCTGTTGGGCGTTAGGTCATCCTTGAGTCACCGCTGTGAGTCACAGGGGCTTGGCTGCTCTTTTTCTGAGAAAGTTTTACTGGCTTTGGAGACATTTGCTGTTCTACAAGAGCTGCTGTGCCTGGCCGCAGGCACGCAGGCACTCAGCACCTCACCAGACCTGTTCCTGCACCCCGCTCCCAGGCAGGATGACCCGAGCTGGCCGAGCCACTCCTCATTTTCCCCATGCTTAACAGGTGAATAAATCCACTTCCCTTATTTCTAAAGTGATTTCACTATCCAAGGCAGCCTTAAAAATGCTGTAATTATTGTTATCATCCACATAGTCAGGCATGAAACAATGAAATGATGAAAAAGGAAGAGAAAAACAACTCGTCCCAGCGTTGCAGTGATTTTGCAGATTCCCCCAACTCTTGCTAACAGGTCTGATGACAACCCAGCAGCTTTCCTGCCACTGCCTGATCTGATCCTGGTAGGTGAAATGCTAGAGGAGCACTTACCCAGTCGTATAAGCCCTGCGTCTCTGATCGTATCTGGATTAAGAGGAATGTGGTTTAAGATGTGTTAGCAACCTACTTGTAAACAAAGCAGTTAGGGTTTTAAGACACATATTCAGTTTAAAGCAAGTCTTAATGGGAAGTCTAGTGTTTACTTTGATCTACTAACAGGAATAAAAACATCTCGACCTGTGTTGTCTGTGTTGGGATTTTATGTCGATATATTCCATTGAAAAATATGCCCATTTTCCTAACACAGACGAAGTAAAATTGCAGAGGGCACTATCTACGCCACGCACTGTTTAAACCTTCGGAGAAGGACTGTAGAAGTTCGCATGTCTTATTCACTAGGAAGAGGAGACGTTTTGCTTTATGAATACAAATTTATGGCTGGATGGAGACCTGCCTGTAAATGCAGCCTGCTGAATAAGTGCATCTCAGGTGTTTCATAACCTTAAACCTGCCAAGTTTTGCTTTTTCTGTGGCTGATCAGCCTTATCCATCCATATCCATTTCTGTGCCTGTGTCTGAAATATCCCCCATCATTGATGCACATTAGTTAACGCGCAATGGCACATACTCACGGACCCCTGACCTGACCATTAGCTCGTGTAAAGCAAACCAAACGCCGCTATCATTAGTCAAGGTGTGCAATTTGCTCCTGATGGGCAATATACAGCAACAGCCTTAAGCTGAAGTTACTGGGGGGGGAAAAATTGAGGCCATAGAAGGGTAGAAAACAGTGCAAAGAAAATAAATGCATGCCCTGGAGTTATCTAGCCATAAATAAATGTATAATGGGGCGAGGTGCGTGAACGGGGAGGTGCAGAAATAATCAAGAAGGGGAAGAAGCCCCTGACCCATCGGAGGCAGAAGCAAAGGGCGCGCAGGGTGAATGGAGCGTGTGTGCGTGGGGTGGAGGTGAGCAGCATGAGAAAGAAAATGGAAATTGCGTTAGGGGTTAAGACAAATACAAATATCTTTTTTTTTTTTTTTTTTTCTTTTTTTGCCAAGCATGGAATACAAAAAAGGATCATTGAAAGAGACTCAAGGGGCCTCTGGAAATACAGTGGGATCAGATTGCTGACAGAGGAAATAGATGTTGCTGAAATATTAAGAATGTGTTGCCTTGGTATTTGCTAAGAAAGATGGGCAAGAGAGAGGCTGCGACTGGGACCCTGCAGGGGAGGGAGGAAGGAATAAATTCCACCCCAAGGAATAAAATGCAGAGTATAATTTAGCATATAAAATCTCTTAATGAAGCCACTGCCCTTGCCGCAGCAGCCATAGCAGTGAGTTGTCCTAAACAGCAAATTATTATTAAATAAGAGTTGCTTATTCCAGAATTATTATTAAATAAGACGAGGCAAAAGTTAAGCAGTCACATTCTTAGGGTGCAAATCAAGTGTGGAGCGTTGCAGGGGAAGCAGAGGGCTGGCTGCAGGTCCCCCAGCACCCGCGGCAGCCCCGGACCCCGAGCCTCGGCCAGCTGGCCAGAGCCACCAGACCGTCCCACCGCTCTCCAGCAACGTAAGGTTGAAAGAGGTTCAGAGACCAACATCCAAAGCAGAGCGAGATATCTGAAGCAAGCAGAAATCCCTGCAGCTTTGGAGATTGCACCTGTCACTAGAAATAATTGGAGCTGAGACTTGCTTCCGTTTTTTCCCCTATCTTTTTTGTGTCTAACAGCTGTTTCTATAGGTGATGCTGGCAATATATGTCTGAAAATAACTGCAGGCTACTGATGTGCTCTTCCTGCTTGGCCCAGTGCTCTGCAGAGCACGAACAAATGTGATCAGCACATTTTTTCCAAAGGGTGAAAGATTCATTTCAAGGGCTCTCAGATCTCAAGAATATTTACACGGCTCAGAACAAATCTTGCCTGTGTTGACATACCAAGCATATTCACTTTATTTATGGTTATTCTTTTATGAAAATCAAAATCGCTAGATTTTAGCCAGGCAAACTGAGAAAAGTGCTGGTGTAACAGGAAAAGCATAAATGAGGGAATGGAAAGAGAATGGACAGGGACAGAAAAAGGAAATTAAGATTAGAAATAAAAAAGAAAAGAAAAAGCCCTTGTCTAAAGCTCAGGAAATGAGTTGGCTTCTCAGATATATTAGTACAAGAAAAGAGCTAGGACAGATATGGATGACTAAGGAAATCGCAAAACCTATCAAGGAAAATAAGGTTTCTGACACTTGAGGCATCATGAAACATGAAGAGTAACAAAGGGAGCGTGAATCAAGCCAGAAAGGGTAGAGAAAACAGACTGGAGTTCGCATGCAGAATGTGATTTTCTATTATCTGAATATAAAATATTAAAGCAGAGGCAGTGGCCGAGCACCGGGCTGTACATTCACCCCTCCTTCCCCAAGCACCACCGTGGCTGGTGCACTGCCTCCTGTATCACAAGGTGGAAAGAAATGTACACAAACTGGGATAATTTCAGAAAAAGTGATTCATCCACTTCTGGAAGAAGGGCTGCTCGGCAAAACAGAATAAACACGTGGACCTGTGTATCATGCTTGGATAACTAGAGGAGAAAAACCTTCTACTGCTCTCTCATGATTTATCTGTCAGTTCATGGGGTGAAGATCTTTTGGGTTTGTTTTTTTTGATTCCGAGTGCCCAGCATCAACGTTTCGGTGCCGGCGCAGGTTATTTTCCATGCTGTAAAAGCCGCCCCCGGCACCTCTCCGTTCTGGCGTTACAGGTTTGTTACGGGAGCCAGCTGAGCAAGCCGGGATGCAGTTTTGAGCATCCTGGTGCAAACCCATGCTGTCCTGCAACGCAGGTTTTCTGCCTTAGACGTTGTTTTCAAACCTGGCACTTCAGCATTGCAGAAATGTTCCCCCAAATACCCCCGCTCCACTTACCCTTCTCTCTCTTTGCATTTAGCTGGGCACTTTGTTCACCTCGGCACTCGCAAAGTGAGCTGACAGATGAAAAGAGCAGAGCGAGACATCGCTCCTGAAAATTGGCTGTTGAGTTCGAATGCAATTCCCCAACTCTTGGTGCTTGTTAGAGAGCTGCAGGGTCAAAAGAGAAAGCGCCAGAAAAACGCGTTCCCTGAAGCGGCGTTTGCTCCGCTGTGGCGGCCCAAACACCTGAGCGAGGAGGAGCGGTGGGGATCGCACCCCGGGACGCCCCACGGCAATGGGGATTTCTCCTGGGGGCTGTGGTGACTGAGCCCCACGCGCGTTGAACCGCAGTAAAAAAACGTTCTTTTTCCCCAGGGAGGGTTTGCTTGCGAGCACCCTGTAAGTTTGCAATGGCAGGAGAGAAGGAGCGTGGCTCCAGGTGGGCATTCACGGAGGAGCTGTGGAGAACATCTGCGTGCGGTCTTTGCAACGGGTTCAACCGCAATGAGCTGAGCCGGGAGCCGAGCCGACTCTCCGGCACCGGCACGAAAGCAGGGCGACGCCAGCACCGTGGCTAATGAAGTGAGAGACGTGGGGGAATAACACGACTCCTTCCTCGGAAAAAGAAAACACCATTTTTTAGCAGTAAAAGCTATTTGCAAATAACGCAGCAAACGCAATTAATCTGCTCAAAGGGATGAAACACCTGTTTTGAAACAGACACCAAAGACTCTATAATTTCCACGGATTTATCAGAGGGTCAGAAGTTCATGCTTTATCTGCGGTGAAGCAGTTTGTTCCAGAGATCCCAGAGCTTCCCCAACAGTGACACCAGTCTTACAGGCTGAATAGAAATAGCTGGATAGGCCACTGCATAAACACATATGATTCTTGGGTTAGATGCTTCATAAATCATACTCTTTATCCCTTGGGCTTTCTACCAACTTCCATTATCACATTCTTATTCTAATAGGCACAATCTCAGTACAGCAAATCCCCCATTTTCCAGAGCTTTCAATCACAACTAAAGAGTAAAGATGAAAAATCTGCATTTCAAATCATTGTTTGTTGTTATGACAACATAGCATGAATTTGGTCCTTGCTGCAGCTCTTGCAGTCTCGGGCTTCAGAGCATTTCCGAAGCTTTTATGAAGAGAGCACATCTGTAAGACACATATGCCACAAAGCCAAAGAGGTTAGCTTCGTGTGATGAAAAATATCAGGAGAAGCCTCCTGGAATATAATTCCAGAGAAAATTATCTCAGCAGCTAAGCAGAAACTTTTCCTCCTCTCAAACTTCCCCATAATATGTCGTACTACAGCCTGGTACAAAAAGACCCAAGAAGGGTCCGTCGAAGGTGCAACAGACAGTGGTGGCCTTTTTTTCCATCAGAGGAAGGGGTTTTGGTGTATGGGATTATTCCGTAGGTGTACGAGTCTCATCTTCTGCACCATAAAGAACGTGCATATACATGAGAAAAAGAAAAAGATAAAATAAGCGTACAATTGGGACCTTTGGATCCAGTAAACTGCAGTACAGGAATGCACATGATCAGCAGCTTCGCAGCTTTTAGGGCCAAAATTGATCATTATGAGTGCCTGAGACAGAGCACAAGCCAGAGATTTCACCTGATGATTTCTGAGAAGCCAGCTCAATATATTACCAAACCTCCCAGCAACTATTCATATAAAGTCTAGAATTAAAGATTTTCCTCAATGTCAATAAAACACACTAATGGCTCTCTCTTAAAGCATCATCTCCCACCCCAGCCATGGTGACCATTGCCGTCCTGCACTGCCACGCTACCTCCATCCAACAGTTTCACCTGGACAAAATAGGGATATTATTGGGATATTATGAACAGACACATTTTGACATGTTCTTGATTAATTTTTTTTTATTTTATAGATTATTTAGAATGTTGAAGCTGCTCAGAAATCCCAGTTACCCTTGTTAATCACGTGAACTTCAGCCCTTCGGCGGGCGAATGCGGTGCCCAGGGCGGTCGCCAGCTGGGCTGCCTGCCTGCCTCGCAACCGTGCCGCTGGAAAAACCACGGGGAAATACGCACATCCAAGTAGCCACAGCTTTTATTTCATAAAAACAAAATAGTGGAAGAGGTCTGTTAGCCTGGCAGGGAGTCAGATCAGCATCAAGGGAACTTTTCTTGGGGGAATAAACAGGAATTATCTGCTAGGACTAACAGAGACTATTTCAAGCTACCAACTGCCTGAAGCTGGAAAGACAGCGACATAGGAGGCTGCCAACCATCTCCTCCTGCACTGGTGCAGCTCTCAGAGGTGCTAATCCCATGGGCTTCGTCCTTACGGGTGCTGATGTCCCTCAAATGCAACTTAAACTGAGTAGATAGGGGAGGGTGATCCATATCTGGAAAGGTGAAGCTGAAGGACAATGATGCGGGAGAAAGGGTTAGTGAGGAGCAAAGGGGGATCTCTGAACAGACGTGACAATGGGGGCTCTTCAAGAGGAGAAGGAGGAGGAGGAGGAGGAGGAGGAGGAGGAGGAGAGATCCACACGTCCTGGGCTGGTGAGGAAAACAGTCCCAAGGAAGAGTCCTGCAGTTGTCCCTGGGGTAATGAGGGACCAAGCTGCAGCAACGTTAAGCATCGGCATCTAACTGAAGTAAAAACCGCAACAAAGGCCGTAATGGTTTTAGTGCATTAAAGAAAAAAAAGCGTTTGAACTAAACTATTGCCATCTGTCTTTAGCTGAATGCGTAGCCACACATCGATGGCAATTTATAAATAGATTGAGAGCCTTATTAAAGGTTAGTAAAATTGTCCTGACTCCTTCTCTGTCCTCTCATTGACATGAATAGCTGCCATTCATTCTGGAGAGAGAATTTTGCTTGTACTGAATCAAAAAAAATCCCAGCACACAATCCGCACTTTTATTATGTGTTCACTGCATTAGTGCAGTTATTCAGCTACAGATGTTTACTTCAGCCCGAGCCGAGACTGGGGCTTCACTCAGCCCATGGAGTGAATAGAAGTCACCCAAAGCACAGTGAAGGGGTCACGCAGGGAAAAGCTCTTCCCTTGTTTTTTATTTCAGACTCCCCTGCACACGAGGAACCCGTGGCAATCCCGTGAGTCAAGGTTCGCTGCATTTGAAGAGCCTGACCGCTTGCCACCTCCTGACAGTTTGGTGAGGACCACAGCAGCGATTACCTGTTAACCACCTAACTGCCATAAAACAACTCCAGTTACATTTAGTATCTGCAACATGCAGTGATTGCTGGAAATAACTGTACTAGCGGTAGCTCAGGCTCAGGCAGCAAATGTTACCTCCCTACGCCACCCCAGTAAAGCTGTGCTTGCATTACCAGTGTGTCCTGGCAAGAGGAAAAGTAAGGAAATATTTTGCTTTTTAATATGGCCATGAATATGGCCATTTTGCAAGATTTGTTTAAAAATCCTTTGTACTTAGCTTCTTGTAGACCAGAAGGCTATTAAGTCCCCGTCTTGCGCTATAGCCACTGACCTGCGAGGGAGGCATGAACTGGTTGTAGGCAGGAGGTGCAACATACCGAGCGTCGGCATGCTCAGCTGGCTACTCCAGATTATCACTCCATAAAATGCATAAAATGTCGAGCAACAGCAGCTTTATAAGATTTTACAAACATCCATCTAATGTATTTCATACGGGAGTTCGTGAAAAGCACAATAAGGAACTCCAATTTCACGGAAAGCTAAATGTATATATATTTAGAAAATGTATATTTAGAAGAAAGCACTCACAATGATATTTCAATCAGTCTAGCAATAGGATTATCTCAGAAACAGCCACATGCTGAGTTTTCATTAGCATGTAGCATGAGAAAGATTTCATCACCTTAATAATCTTTCAAGCTTCCCTAATATTCATGATTGCCCATTAGTTCCACTGCCTCAAAGTGACCCCTTATGTTTTTTGTTATTAAGCAAAAAGACAGAAAACAAAATGAGATGCAACCTGGCAAATACAAACTAATGACATCTGGGGGAAAATAATTGGAAACAGAGATGCAAGGGGGAAAAGATGCCTTGGAGCCCCAGTAAATGTGACTTAATTTAAATGGTGGACAATAAATAAGATATGAGTTTGCAGCATGAGGTGTGTGCATAAACTGCCAGTAGGTTTTCAAGCCGCGTGATAACAGGTTCCCATTGCAAATCAGGGAGGATATCACCCTGTTCTTAAATGACCCTAGAATAATCTCACCTTCACCTCGCGGTGGAGAAAAGCAGCCCAAACGACCTGTTACTGGAACACTCAATTACAACAAAGGTTAAAAACGATCCCTAAAATGTGCAGCATAGCGAGATGACATACGAGGCTGAACGTGCTGAAAACATGCCAGTGCCAAAGACGCGGAGGAAATTAATAGTTTGAAGAAGGAGGACAGAGCTAGAAACAAAGGAATGAAATAAAGTAAAGCAAAATTCAGGCTGGGGAAATGCACCCCCAAAGTGACACACACATTTATTACATATATATGTATATACACTTCCATATTTGTAACCATATATATATGTATGCATGTATATTTTATCTTCAAGAAGAACAATCTAAGGAAAGGAGTGAAAATCCCCTGGGTTTGACTTCTACAGATCCATGGTGCTCAGCAGGATTTCCACAGAGTGGTGGTACAAAGGGACCTGCAGCAGATTTTTCTGGATTATCAAGGAGATGCTTTGATTTTCTTTTTCATAATCTCTTGTTATGAATGCGTCAACGGGCCATTCCCAGGCTGAGCCCCCTGATCTCCACCCAATGATGTTAACACCTCGAAAACTAAGTTTCCCAGCAGGAACATAGTTTAAGACCTAAGATGACTAACGCCACTTGTACGCTGCTTTTTAGTAGATTTCCAGCTTTTGCTGGTGGCTTAAAGAGAAAAATCACCCAAACAATGCCCAACTGATTTAAATCTTTTCCTTTTCTTCTTGCAGGAAAAAGTCAGCATCAAGAAAACAGTGATGCATGAGACCCCAAACAATGTGTTGGATTTATTTTAATCAAGGGAGTACACTGGGAAAGGAAACCATCTCCGGGAGGACAAAGGAATTCGGTAGCTGCTTCTGCATGTCGTAGGTCAACCTGAGCCTCAAAACATCTTCTGGAGAACAGCGATGGCTATGACCACCAAAATGATAAGATCTAAGCCCACCCCTGCTGAAGCACTAGAAAAGTTTCTATTACTTAAGTAAGGCCAGAATTAGACCACAGTCAAATAAAGACATGAAGAGAGAAGTTCAGGAATGCCAAATCCTTTCCTTATTATGTTTCCTTATATAAGTTATGCTAACGTAAATTGTTTAGGTTTTTGGAAACTCTGTATGCATTAGCTACACCTCATTTTCCACTGAATTACAGTCAACTTTTTTCCAGTGTATTTTATATGAGCTTCTTGCAGAGCGTAAGGAAATGTTAGGAAACTCGGCTGCAGTAGGTAATTCACAGGTTTCCATTTTACAGATAGGTAAATGAGGGAGAGGGGAAGGTGAAGGCAAAAAAGCAATCTCCCCTTCTGAAGGCCACCATTACACCTTTGGTGTATAACAAAATTGCAGCTTGAAATGCAAATAGCCCCAAATTAACAAGTTTTGGTGAACAAAAGCAAGATAATAGCTTTTTTCTGACATACACATCTGTTCATTAGAGCTGTCTCCCAGACCACTACAGCTGCTCACATTTTAAAAAACAACAAACACTTCACACGATATTTACAAAAGGAATTAGCAACAGAATGCGCACAAAAAGACTTTGCTTAGAAATGTTTTGGCAATAAAATGTATTTAATAAATTTTTGTGTATCCTCTTAAGCAACCAGGAAAATACAGGTTGGTTTGATTCTGGTGATGTAGGCAAGGACAAAGTAGCCTGACCTGGGGAAAAATGGAATATTCTATTATAAATTTTGCCTACTTTTCTGTTTTCAGTTTGATGGTGAATGGGTTATTTTGGTATGTCTCACATTACTTTTAGAGTTAGGAAACACAGAGGCTTTTTTTGCACGACCTGTTTGTTATAACCGAGCACTGAAACATTTGCCTGATTTTATTAAACCGCCTGTTTCGTACCCTTTCGCCCATGTTAGCTTCTGATTGTACGGGTTATACATTCATAATGAAGTTTACATGAGCTTTAAAAATTTAAAATATTTCCATTAAAATATTAAAGCAGCTTTGAGGTGATTTTGCAGTATTTCATCAGTTCGTGATAGCCTTTAAAAACATGTTTTTTCTAGTCTTGATTTCGCAGGACGCAGGCTGACCAACAGACTTGCAGCTCCCGGTGCCAATCTTGCCGCTTGTCTTGCATAGTTTTATGACTTTTTTTTTTTTTTCTTCCTTCAACCAGAGTGTTCGCTCCCAAGTGAAACCGCTGAACTTGTCAGGTGGGTTTTGACAAATAAGATTTTGAAGAGGAAAGAAGTGCTAAGACATCCCTGTATCCTCTCCCCTCCCTGGAGCCTGTTTCCTTGCCTTGGGGCACATGTTCCTCCTCCTCTGCTCTTCTCTCTCTCTCGATTTTACATAGTCCTCCAGCCTCCTCCTTTTTATTTCTTCTCTTTGCCCACTTTGATACTAAGACACTGCGGAAAAGTCCTCGCTGGGGAAAAAAAAGTGGCATGGGAATGCAGGGACCGCTCCAAAGCCCAGCGCCAGCCCCCGGGGTTTTATCTGAGCCCCTCACAGCCGGGATGCACCCTGGCAAGAGTCTTCTCCCTGTGCCCCTTTAAATGCCCCCCCAAATTTGAACAGCATTTCACGAGAAAAATGAAAATATAATTTACGAAACATACTATCTGAAATAAAGAAAAGAAGCTCCAAAATGGATGCTGCCGGGGAAAAATAAGCCCCTGAAACCCTGAATTTACTTTCAAAAATTTTTCATTAGAACCATTGCCACAAGATTTTAAGTGCACAAAAGCAGGAGGCTTAAGAAAAAGGGATCTGAATGTCATGCAGCGAATGAAAACATCCAGAAATGAAGTAGATAAACAAGTAATTTATAACCTTTCACGGTTCAGGGACTAAGCATAACATTAACTGCTTGTAGTTAGGAAGACACATCTTATTAAGCAAATTATTCCTGCGACCTCTTCGTATCTCCCAGTTGTCCTGCCTCTGACCCGTACTTATTTGCACTTCCCCACCTGACCAGCGCTTTCCATAGAGAAAATTGTTGAGGGAACCTGTTCCTCACACAAACACATCTGAAACTCGCAGGCAGAGCGTGAGCCCAGGTACACCAGAGGCATTAAAAGTAGATGAAAAGCTTTAGGGGGAAAAAAAAAAGTCTCCTTCTGTGCTAGCACCATTAGCAATGAAAATAAATAAAGAGAACTGTTTCTAAATTAAACACTTTCCAGAGTTCTCACTGTACCACAAGCGAGTCCTTACAGCAGCGGGCAAGTAGCAAACATCAGAAAAGTGCATGGAGATGGCTTTCTTCTGGAGAGGTTCATAGCCAAATTAGCGCTGGAAATGTAACTGCAAAGCCCCGAGTGCTGGCACAAGGCGTTTGTTAATAAGAAATCTGTTGCTTTTAATGACTTATAATCACTGATTTTGGAATACACAATTATAAAAGGAGGAAAGCAGAGCCCTGGCACCTGCCACTTATCTTTCCTGGCGTCCACCGAGGACCGAATAAAGCCTGCCCGGGGATCAATGCCATTTGAAACAAATGCAGCATTTGTAGTTCACCGTGGTCATCTTCTGACCAGGTAGGTGAAACATCTATTGCGGCACAGCCGAGCGAGGCTGCAGATGAAGAGAGCCGGTACAAACCCAAACGTATCAGAGTGTCTTACAAGAAATAACATCCCGGCTGGTGAAATCCGCTCTGGGGTTAAGTAGCATGGCTCTGACTTGCTATGGCCACAGACCTGCGATCCTGAATTAAATCAACAGAGCCGGACCGCCACACACAAGCTGACAGGCGATACCCAGCCCTGCTTATCCACGCGTGTGGTACTGCGCTGCGTGAACGTGCACGGACACGGAGCACAGAGTCGGTGCAAAGCCCCTGAAGTCAGTGAGCATCCTGCCATCCACCCCAACGCACTTCAGCGTGAGTTAGGGGCGACGGGCACTTGGCAGCTCGCTGATTAAAACTGCGCCAGCGTAACTCTCTTCTCTACCACGGTCACTTAGATTTCTGTCCAGATGAGGTTTGGAAAACAGCTTCTCAGTCTGGGGGATGAAGGGCAGGAAGGAGGAGACAAATGCATAATTCTTTTCAAATCATTGCTTCACCTACTATTTTAAAAGTGCAGAGTCCAGCAGAAACTTTGGTTTTCAAAATCAGCTTTGAAGAGCAGCCCAAGCAAGGAAGCCAGTTAATTTTCTGAGTTATGTTTTTGCATTTACCTGATGAGCTTCCAGCCCCTACAGCCTTGAATCTGCAATCTGGACTTGGAAGGACTTTTCCACCCCAAAGCACCGCGTGAGGCCCCGCGGGATGCCCCATCCACCGTCCAGAAGCACAGAGGAATCCGGGTGTAGGTGCCCACGTCGCTGCAGGATGCTATGGCATCCAAGTCTCATCCTGCAACATTTCTACAACACTGACATCTCTTTGAACATAAACTTTCCCTCACCGCCATCTGAGCAGGCGATGAGAAATTTTCTAGACAAGCTGTGATCTCCGGGGCTAACCCTGCCTGACTTCGCTGGTGATGAGCTAGCACAGAGTCCTGTGGCCAATCTCCTCCCTTTTAAAAAATGCCAATTTATCTTCTCAAAGGCTTCGAGATCTGCATGTGAATTACATGACTGGTATCTGTGAGGGGCACTAAGCACATTCTCGTGACGCCAGAAAATTCTCATTTGCCTCCCAAATAGTTTAGATTATTTTTAAGCACATGCCCTTCTGTTGCGTTGTATTCCCTTACTACATTTTTGTTTGTAAATTAAACAGAATCTACATAGTAATTAAATACGAGGCGATAAAATCCAGTCCACGCTGAAAGCTACACTAAAACAATGCTGAGGTCGAGACGTTCGTAATTAAATAGGGGATGAGAATACCCACCTCACACTCACACGTACCTCCATTTCTACTACAGCTCCGGGTTGCTGGCCTCTGCTTTGATTAAATCATGGCACATCACCCCCTGTGCCTGCGTGCGCTGGGTTTGGAGGTGCCAGAGTGACAAATTCTCCCGTTGCAGCAAACTGCACTTTCGGAGTCGCACGTAATGCAGGCAGCAATTCAAAGGCAGAGCTCAGGCAGTCCTAACAGCAACCTTGCAGCACGCCAGTTCCTTCACCCCGTTTGTGGGGTTCGGCCTCGGGCAGCTAAAGCTGCCTCGCCTAGCTATACCTGCTTTAACGGGAAACGAAAATTTCCCCTTCATTTCTGCTACTGTGATGTTTGCGATGTTATGCTGAGGAGCAGCTGCACACCAGGGACCTGTGCAACCACAGCAGCAACAAAAAGGATTTTATTGCACCTATTCTACCCCTTACGGGCTTGTACGGGACACTTTCCCTCATGCCATCTGGGTGTCCCCTTGTCAGACAGCATGGCTACCGCACACAGTAATTTTTTCCAAGAAGTGTTGTGATGCAAGATGTTGTATTCACTATTATCTGCAAGAAAGCAGGCGAATACAATGGAGGAGAAAGGGCAATTCCACAGGGCATCCGTGGCTGGCAAAAGATATCCTAAAGCAGGCTGGAATTAGAGAATGATTTAGTAACATAAGAATTATGAAGTTGGGGAGGGGAAACAAAAAAAAAAACCCAAACAATAAACCAAGCTGCTCTTTTGTCCTCGTATTTCTTTCCTTGGCTTACGGGCCTGAGATAACAATGACTGTTCCTCCCCGGGTGTGTGAAAGTCAGAATTTGTGGAGCCTGGGGAATGCCGGGGTGGAGAGAGAGGGAAGAAGAAATATTCCCAACTATTCACTCTGGCGCCGGAAGCCCAAAGCTGGCGTTTCTCCGAGGAACGGCCCTGCCTGCGGCGGTCCGGGGATGGCCGAGTGCAGCACTGCAATTACATGTCTGTAATTAGAACCGTCTGCCCGAAGCAGCAGTCATAGCTGTGGACAAAAGGGCAGCCGTCCATGCGGGAAACCTCCCCGACTCTGCGCGTTTAAAGGAAATTTTCCTCCTTGCACGCTGCCAAATGCACAGCATTAACACGCGGGGACCCAGCGTGGGCTGCAGCCCGGTGCAGGGGATGGGAGAGCCAGGGGCAAAGAGCTGCCTTTTCCCTTCCATCCATCTGGGGATGTGAGAAATGACGCTGGGTGTGCAGAGAGAGAAAGAAAAAAAAATTAAAGATGGGAAAGGCGGCTTTGGTCAAACATTTATCAGCTGTCTGGTTCTCACAAACAGAGCTGGGGGAGCTGCGGATACAGCAGCCTCGAGAGCTTCATGCAAGATTAATGCCTACGGGGATACCTCGGCCAAGGCGCACATTTCCATTCTGCGCGTCGGGCTGGCAAATATGCAAAATGACCGATGCTCTGCTCAGGTGGCGGCAGCAGTCGGCGGCCGATCAGGATGTGCCTCGGGTGCCACGCTGAGCCTGACCGCGGCCCCGGCTCCCGCTCCCTGCACCAAATCACTCAGAGCCCCCCCCGTTCAGTTATCCCCTCCAACGCTAGAAAACACGCTGCTCAAAAAGAGCATCTCTCTTGCTCGCACCCAGCCTGTCCTGTTTGCCTTCACAGCGAGTCCCACCCCGGGGTGGCTGCTCTGGGCCTGAAGTGAAAAATACTTAAGCTCATTCAGATGTTCTCTATTTCTTCATTTTAAGGCTTTTGCTCCAGGGACTTGCTAAAGGAGCAATGCACACGAACACACCACACGTGGAAGAAGCATCGCCCGGTGGGGCTGGACCAGGAGAGCTCTTCCCACATTTGCTACGGACTGTGCGACCGGAGTCACTCTCCCGCTTTCTCCCTGCTTTGGTAAAACATCATTTACCTTTTATAAACCCCATGTTTTTATCATTTACCTGTGATAACACCAGGTAGAGCTGGGCAGCCTGCCTTTCCCAATTACATGGAAATATCCAGAAACCTCTCCACTACCCCACGCTGCTTGCTCTCCTGCAGCGTTACCAAACCCAGACCTCCCAAAAACCTCTGCTTTTTGGCCAAGGGAACGCTTGCAAGATGCCCACAATAGAAAGTTCTGGTTTCTTGCAATTTGTCTTCCCTTTTCCTTGCAGCTTCTATATTTTCCTGACTGTTACTCAACGTTTCAGGGGCCGTGGGCTTTTATTTTTAACTGAATGATTCAGTTCTGACGTGATCAATTGACAGTCAAAGCTGGAACGTTAAGAAAAAACACACCAAATACCATGAGACTTTCTGATAAAATCACAGATATCGGCGAGACTGGATAAAATAAGACACTTCCCAGAGTTTGCCCTAGATACCAGATGCAAATCAAAGCTAAATGGGCTCCGAAACTTGAAGTGCATGCAGCTCCCCACTGATTTCATCTGGAGCGGTGGGTGCTCAAAAATCCGATGCAAGATATTTAGCTCCTTCAGCAAAAATGAGGGCCCGAGCGTCTCCCATCAAACAGAAACCCCGTGCAAGGAATCCCCCGGCTCTCGCAGCATATGCCCAGCCAAATGGAGAAAAGCAGCAAAGCAGGAAACCACTTGAAACTGGGTTTGTGAGCAAAATTGGCTGGGGACGGCAGGAGAGGAACCTTGCCCCCCACGACGAGCCAGCCGCGCGCCGGTCCCACCGGGCCGGGCAGAGGAGCCCCTGGAGCAGATGCTGCCCGAGCAGGCTCCTCGCAGCTAACGCTTCTCATCACGCTCAGCGCTCACATGGATCTTTAGATGAATAACAATGCGACACTTTTTTGTTGTTTCTTCCCTGGCAAAGCTGGGCTTTTTTGTCCCTTTGCAGGGCTCTCGTTTGCTCCAGCACAGCAGATACTAGGCTGATTTGTGTGTGTGCAGCACAATGACCGCGGGCGGGTTGAGCACGGCATTAAATACCAGAAAAAGGGGCTGCCTAACCCTAACCCTGCTATGGGGAACTAATTGGCTACCAGTTAAAAGCAAGTAGTTAACACACACATAGGGCCCACACTCCAAATACTTCATTTTTACTTAACAGCTGGTATTTGATTACCTGAAGGCCAAAAAAATGGTTTACTGTGAAGATAACTCTGCACAGACGAACATAAGGGAGATGACATCTACCTCCCAACTTGAAGCGGCTCTCTAACCTAACCGGCCAACTCGAGTGAGTTTTCTGCAGCAGTGGCATTGTTTCTTTCTCTCAGGTGATTTTCTAGTAGGAGAGGTGATTAGAAGAGCTGATAATGCAAAATATAAGCTCTTCTGGAAATTTTTATGGTTCGTGAGTGCTACGCAGGAGTGTCGGAGTCCATTTACATGGCTTCTATATCCTATATATCTTACAGGAGAATAGTATCACTAAAGGCATCCTCTCTCATATTCTGACAAGCCACATCTCTTTTATCTCCGCACGGGTTTGGGTACCGGCCGCCCTGCCTGCTCGCCCTGCCCGTACCACTTGCAGCCGGTGCGGAGCGAGCATGTGCTGGCACGGCTCAGCTCTCCCAGGCAGGAGCTGGGTTATTTAAAGCGTGCGAAGAACAGTTTCTCAGCACGCTGCAATCTAACAAGTCTTGGTACCCGAAGATGCCGAGATGCAAAGACTTAGTTTCCCAGGGTGGAAGCTGCTCTAAGTATCTGACATGAATTTTCACAAACAATCCCCTTTCTTTGCTTTTTTTCTGTCACCAGGAGATGCCTGTGGTGTAACAAGAACATCTCGGTAACCCGGCCGAACACGAGCACCCAGAAGCCTCATGCAGTGTGGGCTTCGCAATTAGCCGCTCATTTCCCGGGAAACAAAGAGTGACTTGAGGGTTGTTTAATCCTTCTGCCAGACTTAACGCGATGGCCTGCAGATACATCAGAGGCACCTAGCCTGAGGCGCACGCTGCTAAGATAACAGCGATGTACCAATTATCCCTAATAATATTCATATTTATAAAAGCAAACCATATATTGTGGGCATTAGCTGTCTTTGACGTTGTTTAAAGAGATGAAGGGTATAAAATAAACGCAGCAGCTTCCTCTATTACCCAGAAAATAACCAGCGAGAAGTAATAATCAAATGTAAACCACTGAGGAGCCAGAGCTTTTTCCTGCAGATGGACCTGGTACTGAGGAAGAGGTCTCCGTCTTGCTTCATCTTCCTTCATTAGCTCCCCTTGCCCTGCTCTCAGCCACCCTCCCATCACCCAGCTGAAAACAAAGACCTTCAGGTTCCCAACGCTCTTTTATTTAGGCTCTCCAAGTACAAGGGATGAATCCGTGCTAGCTAATATGCAGCGGATGAGGATGAGAGTCAGCTCCTGCTTGTAGGGCTGCACAGGTTGGGTATAGTGACTCTCTGACCCTAAACAGAGGTTTGGTAGGGAAAAACGCTGCCGGTGCTGGACGGCCCCGAACAAGCTCTCGCCTTGGTTGCCAGTCCTGGAGGGACTGCACTGCTCATGCCCCGCAGTTCCCGTTTATCAGGCTTATCTATGGAAATTATGGGAAGTACTTTTTAAAAATGAAGGTAGCAAAATCCATTGATAAATTAAACAAGGCAGTTACTCTCCAAACACTGAATTGCACCACCAGCCTTAATTAGATCTTGCAGCCTGACTGTGAAAATTAGGGTCTTTAATTTGTGAGTTATGGTAACTTGCTGGCACTTATTAACCTAGCGTGTTCAAATTCTAGGTTTCGCAGTACTGTACATCATCATTCAATTCCTACTGGAGAGCTTTACCAAAGCGGCGGTTTCCAAAAATTCCTGCATCCTCAGGGAGAAATCAGAAACAGCTAATGATATCTGTCTGTTGAAAATGCGTGTTGTCAGGGGTCCTCAAGATCATCCGACACATAATCTATAATGACGGGGGTCCCAATACATTGAGTATCCCAACAAATGCTTCGTTAACCCTCCTGATGCCCTCACACCCTGAAAGCTATGCCCAAGCCACGGGCTTTCCTGGGATGGACTCTAACGCATGCCTTTTGCAGTAGGGGCAAATGCCATGCTTGTTTTTCAGCCCCGTGGTTTATATTTGGATTTAGACTTCGCATTATAATCACTGGAGCTGCCTGCGCTAACGTGACCTTGACAAAGGCTGCAGAGAAAGGGAAGCGCTGGCGGGCGAACGAGCTCTGCTCCAAATGAAGGAGAGGGCATCTGGCAGCAGGCATGCTTTCGTTTGTAAGCGGGCATGCAGGGGACAAGGGGGCACGGCGAGGACAGCAGCTGCCTTGGCACAGGCGGGATAGAGCTGTTGCATCAGCCAAAGATCACTCAGGACCTGCTGGGTTCATCATCCTTCCTGCACTTGATACCCAAGTGAACATCTCATGGGCTCTGCCCCATTTCCTGTATGAAGGAGGATAAAAGTCCCATGGCAGAGGGAAAGCACGTGGTGGCTGAGCAACAGGGACACGCATAACTCACTTGCTGCTGATAAATCACAGCTAAGCCCCTGTTGCGGTCCTCCTCTGTTGCCCGAGCTATGGCGCTGGGGTTTCCATAGGACTGGGGCCGTATTTCCATCCTAATTCTCCCCAGTGGTGCCGTCCCTCTGGTGCCTCGCCTGCACGGGGATCCCCTGCGGCCAGGCAGCCCCAGCTCTGCGCGGGGAAGGCATGACATCCCGTCCTTCTGCTTGTTTTATTGGCTTCGTTGAGTTTCTGTAAATGGCTCCGACTGTATTTATGAAGCGGCAGACTGCCTTCGTGTCCATTAACTGAACAGAATGGTTTACGCCAGACAAAAAGCCACCTTTAAGCACATCTTAAAAACCCACAAATTTTCTATTCGTGTGCTTTTCCCTCTGAACTTGATAATTATCCAAGAGCTTCCCGTATATGAAACATGAAGGAATAGTGCAGTAATTACCTTAAATACTAAATCTCGAGGGAATTCAGGCTCGTACCAATAGATCATCCTTCCCCTCATTGGTGGCTGTTTCTACATGGTGGTTAAATTGCAGTAACAAACCCACTATGATGCTACACACTGTTGTTTGATTAACTCAGGAGCTCATGGCTATGGGAAATAACTCTTTTCTACCTTCAGCTATAACATAAAAAGAATATGTTTATGTTTCTTCATTAACAAGGATCCCAGACAATCTTACTCCTGATGCTGCAAATCAGGTTTGAGAAGAGCCTGTGCTGAAGGCATCAGTTGGCATCAACAATCAATAAGCGTCAATAACCAAGGTCCCTGCAGGTTGCACGGCGCAAGGCAGCAGCAATGCAGATCTAGGTAATGGTCTACAGACATAAGAAACAAAAGTTTTCGCCTGAATTAATATCTTTCATTAGAGCCGCTGGTGTAACTGGAAAAAAGTAGAAAAGCTTTTGGGTTCACAACCCCTTCATCAAACCTGACAGAGATTAGAAGTTAAACATGCGCTTGAGTGCTTTGCTGAATTAGGGCCCTACATCAGTTCAAGGCCATTGCTCTTCAATTTCTCCCTTAATTTTTTTGCTATTTGCTCCGTTCTCCAGACGCTGAATGTGCTAAAGAAGGGTCCTGCTGGATGCAATATATGGTTATCTAGAAAAGTCTTTCCACTTCAAACCATAAAGAAACAATTTCCTCTGAATATAGCCAGTTGATTACTACCACAAGACTTCATACACATGGTGAACAGAAAGCTTGGATAGTCTAAATCAATTGTGCTGCCTTACTTCAGTTTAACAAAATTGTCAGTACATCATTTAATACTTTATCATTGAGTATTGAAGCATGCTTTTTAATTCGGTGGTAATAATTCTAAATCTACCTCTTACAGACCTTACTTTTGCTTTTTTCCTGTACAGGCTATGACTATTTCAGACTCAATACCTGAAATATGCCAGCTATTAATAATAACAGCATATATAAAGTCATGAACATGTGCAAGGTATACAAACAATTGGATGGAGAGCTAAACATGCAGAAGGCAGCACTCCAAACTCATGCCCCAGTCTCCATGGCTTCCTGTTGCTTATGACCCTGTTTAAGAGGTCTAGATGTCTTTCATAACCCTTCTTCGAAAAAAATAAATTAAAAAATAGAAGCAGAGCTCAGGTTTCCTAATTCTAATTCTTTCTTGCTGTTTACACTCCAACGGGATTTTTGTGAAGTGTTGATTAAATTAAGAGATATTACTGGGCTCATATTTACAAGTGCCCCAGCCATTTCAGTTATTGAACCCTCCTCAATCAACACATGAAGCAAAGCAAACATAGGATACTGTTTCCTCTGCAAGCTGAGCCTGGGACATTCCAAAGCTGGTTGGATGTATATTCCCTATTGGAAAATTTCTTGCCTTGATCCTAAATCCAGACATAGTTTTGCAGCTTACACCCACCCCCAATGACCGTGCAGTGCTATCAAAGTTAATGAAGGAAAGTTAAACCATTTTTCAGCCCTCAGTAAAAACTTAGTTTGCCCAATTATCTTGTCTAATTGCATTACACATTGACAGATGAATACATGACCCTCTGACATTTTAGTTTGCCACCTACAAATCCTCAGAAGAGATCCCATTCTTATTTAGTTCAGTTGATTCAGATTTTCTTTAAGTTGCTCTGCTGAACAATGCCTTTAAAAATTAACTGTTGGCATGCTAAACAAAATTTATTTTCCCTGTGCCAAGTGGGAAAAAATTAGAAAATCTTCACCCCCTAACTACTCTATAGGAGACAAAGGTAGGAGTTACTTAAGTAATGAAACAATGGAAGAGAAGGAAATGGGAGAAGCATGCTGAAACCACTGGAAGCCAAGAGCAGAAACCTTTAGCCAGCTCTGATGGGAGCCAAAGCTGTCGGCGGAGGCTGTATAGTGACAGTGACTCCTTTAGTACCAGCAAGAAAAAGACCAAGAAGCTCGAGTTGAACAACATTCGTCAGGGGATTGTAGAAACAACGATGCTTTTAATGTGTTTTCCACTCAGAAATTATCCCCTATTATAACCAGCATCCAAGGCTTAAGTAGAAATTCCCCGTTTCTAGCCAGACATCAGCATTCACAACTTACCCTGCCTCAGACGTGCACCTACGGGTTGCACATTTGTCCAGCTCCTTAGGTGATTAACAATGATGTTGGGAAGTTTACCTCTATTTTATCCATATTTTTAGCTCAGAAAATTACCCAGAAGTGCACTTTGCTTTTATGTCGCTTTCTCGGAGGGTTACTGGACCACCCGCATCGGCTTTTAGCGCTAATGTTCCCTGCCGTTCTTCCCACGTGAAGGTACATGGGCTGGCAGTGCCGTCACCAGCTTCGCTCTGCTTTATGGCTTTAAAACAAACACAGCCAGTGTGGTTTGGGGTTTTTTTGGTTTCTTTCCCAAAATCCCTCTAGGTTTCTTGCTTAATGTCTTCCTCCTTTTATCCTGGAATTACAAAAAACGTCAGATTTCCAGTAATAAAACTCCACTGCCTGCGCTCTCCCTCTCCTTCCTTTATTTCAGAGATGCTGTTTGGATGGTCATTTAACACAGCAAACAATCTCTTTTCTCATCGCCCATCAGTTCTCTCAACACACTCGTGACCAGACTCTGAAAATAAACCTCAAAAGGAGGTTTAGCCATTATACAATATATATAATACCCATTATATTCCCTGTTCGCTATATCTACCGATACGTCCTGCTCATACAAGTAATCTTAGGGAAATTTTGCTAACTGGGGTTTGCATAAGGTGGTAAGGGCAGGCTCCACCGCCTGGTCCCAGGTCATTTTTGGTTGGGTCATGCCTCCTTACTGAGTCCCGGCAGCCTTCACGGTCTTACCGGCTATGAGTTTGGGAGCAGAGCAAACCCTTTGACGCCTTGCCAATAAGCCGACCCACCCAAGGACCCTCTCTATAAACTCGCTGGGGAAAAGGAACCAACAAACCTCCAACACACAAACGCAGGAGGGAAAGCACCGTGTGAGCACAACGCGGTAAGTGTAGCCAAGTATGTCCATTTATTCAATAATGAGCTGATCGTTGCTCTTAGCCATCTAAGAGAAAAAGTAAAATTGAAATTCAAGCATGTCTTTTTGACTAATTATCAGAATTAAACTTTATTTTCCTAATTAGAAGTCCTATGGCTTTTTTAACGTTTGAATTAGAAGTTGAACTCTACCTCTGTTCAGTACAGCACACCTCGTTTTGATCACAGTGTGATGAATAACAAGCAGCGGAGGTGGGGATGATGAACACATCAAATTAGCCCTTTGATTTTTGATTGTCCCAGTACCAACAAATCCATCACCCATACTGCCGGGTTTAGATTTGCAGGAGCGTACGCCACAGTTTGCCTTGCAAAAGCCTTCATCTCCCTCTCATTTCTGTCTCTTCTCATATTGGTGTTACACCACTGTCCTCCACGCAGCTCCTCCTGCCTGCGGCAGAGGAATGGAGACCAGGTCATGAACTTCGGACTCAATTATTTCTTTATCCGTATCCCCAAAGAACAGAGTTGCAAAGGAAGCAGTGATTTTCACAGGTACTCGGTGACAAGCAGTTAAAGTAGTTCATGGGAATTTGGGATGCCAAGGTGTACCCAAACTGTATCTCCAGACTGAAGCCTTTGGGACTGCAAGGGGCAGCCCCGAGAAGCAAACATCTCTGCTGCTGGCAGCAGCCTCTCGGTTCTGTGAAGACAGAGAGATCTGCAGGGAAGTCATCATTTTCATTCGGCTAAAGGAGATTAATGTTGCCGCTTGCTGCATTTTATCCTGTCAAATCGGGCCGTCTACAGTGCTTATCAGGCAAAGCAATATACCTGCTAGATGAAAAGGAGACTTTCCAACCGTACCAAGAATTGTTTACTACAGCTTCACCCACCTGCCTGCCTTCCACCCTGTGAGCATTTTTTGGAACTGAAAAACAGAAAAACACAATGGGTTTTTAGTCAGCGCAGAAGTGCTCTCCTCCATGTGTGTTGAGAGGTCTGGCACAATTTGATCTTCACGAACATTTGGCCAGATGTGTCAAGTTATTTAAGCTATTACCTTCTGCCATTATTGTTTTAAAGTGATGAAAGACAGAATAGAGCAGCCCTTCAAATCATGAAAGCACTGTATAAATAACCACCCTGCTCATCCCAAGGCAAACACTTGTATGGCCGAGGATAGTAATCTTTCTGTGCTTTACAGATGGAAAAACAGATGGTAAGGGGTTAAGAACTTGGTCCAAGACCTCTCTGCAAGATGGTAGCAAGGCAGGGATGAAGAGTCGAAAGTGTTCCCAGCTTTTGCTTTTATGCTGCACCCTACCAGATAACGCACTTTTGGTCAAGCATCGTGCTGAGGGAAAGGGCATTGGGGGCTGCAGCGTGCAAAAGGAAGCTGGAGAAAAAAAGGAAAATAAAAAATAATTTTTAAAAAGCCCTTCTGAATCCATTTACAGCAAAAGGCAGATGCTGGGTCCAAAAAGTCCCGGCCCCACTGTCATGGTTTAATCCCAGCCGGCAACTAAGCCCCACGCAGCCGCTCACTCACTCCCCGCCCCCGCCGATGGGATGGGGGAGAGAGTCAGAAGAGTAAAAGTGAGAAAACTCGTGGGTTGAGATAAAGCAGTTTAATAAGTAAAGCAAAAGCCGCAGAGGCAAGCAAAGCAAACCAAGGAATTCATTCCCCACTTCCCATGGGCAGGCAGGTGTTCAGCCATCTCCAGGACAGCAGGGCTCCATCACGCCTAACGGTGACTTGGGAAGACAAAACGCCAGCACTCCGAACATCCCCCCCCTTCCTTCTTCTTCCCCCAGCTTTCTATGTTGAGCATGGCATCCTATGGTCTGGAATATCCCTTTGGTCAGTTGGGGTCAGCTGTCCCGGCTGTGTCCCCTCCCAGCTTCTTGTGCACCCCCAGCCTCCTCGCTGGTGGGGTGGGTGAGAAGTAGAAAAGGCCTTGACTCTGTGTAAGCACTGCTCAGCAATAACGAAAACATCCCTGAATTATCAACGCTGTTTCCAGCACAAATCCAAAACATAGCCCCATACTAGCTACTATAAGGAAAATTAACTCTATCCCAGCCAAAACCAGCACACCCACTCCCCTGGCAGAAAGGCTCCGGGGCTGTGTGCTCAGCGAGAATCGCAGGTAGCCTTCCTGCAGATCGCACAGGGAAGGAGGGGACACGCTCCCTATTAGGGTCTAATCATCTGTTTGATTATATTATTGATTCTACTGTTTCATTGTTGTGCTTGTATTATTGGATATTACCCATTCCATTCCCTGTTTGCTATACCACCACACAATAATGAGAGGGGCACGGTGTCGTTATTAATATTCCCTCCACTTGAAAACGAAAGAAGGATTTCCCTTTTGGTCAGCAGGTCTGTGGATCATTCAGAGAAGTAATAAAGTGACCTCCAAGGTTTTTCCCAGGTAAACCAGTCTACCCCATAGCAGATATGTCCTCTGAGCACCAGGAGAGCAGCGGCCACGATGAGCTTTCCCGCAGAGATCTGAGTAGTCTCCAATCTAAATGGGGACTTGCATCACGAAACCCACTGCGTGAAGCTTGTATAAGTTCTCTCTGGCTTCCCACCTCATGGGGCTTTGCTGCTCCAGCAGGTTTTAAAACACCCCAATTACAACCAGACTCTGTAGATATATCTAATAGACAAATGCAGTTTGGAGTTTGCAAGCAGGAAGATATTCTGGCTGATGTTGCTTTTAAACTAATGGGATTTGTAGCTCTCAGGTTAGGGAAGAGCCAACTGCTGCGATGAAGAGGCAGAAGCAGCCACATTAGCCAATGCACTGCAGGGCTTTCCATATTACAGCGTTAGAATAAAAATAATGCACTAGAAAATGCTGGTTTGCAGCAGATTGGATAGCATAGCATTTCCTGGCATGGCGCTGGATCAAAGCCGAATTCTATAGCATCAATTATTCAAACACCAATGAGATACATTTTGTCAGTTAAAGCAAAGAAAAATAATCAGATCAGTGGCATTGCCGTGTGAAGAAGCAAAACAGATTTTGTGCAAACGACTAGATTCATTTGTGCAGTCAACCTGCACATACATTTCCTCCAGATTTGCAAGTTATTGCGCCAGTTTTCTCAAATGTGAGAAAACGTGGAGCTCACACACAATGCCGTGTCAGACTTGGTGACAGTCCTTAAGTGGGTTGGTTTTTTTTTTTTATTTTCATAGCTTATCTGATTGATGGGTCTCAGCCACAGAGAAGAAGTAGCCAGGCACATAAGTGTATGTTGTTCTCATCACATCTGAGAGACGAGAGCAAAATAGAGCCATTTTTCTTTAACAAGGCTTAGTCAAAATAGTAGTAAATGGCAACATTCAGGTAGAGGAGACCAAATATCTGCCTTCACACAGTAATGAAATTTATATAAAGCCAAGTATTGGGTTTGCATGGCAAGGTTTTGGTAGCAGGGGGGCTACAGGGATGGCTTCTGTGAGAAGCTTCTAGAAGCTTCCCAGAGCCAATGCCAGCCGGCTCCAAGACGGACCACCGCTGGCCAAGGCCGAGCCCATCAGCGATGGTGGTAGCACCTCTGGGATAACACATTTAAGAAGGGGGAGAAAAACCTGTGCAACAGCGATTGCAGCCGGAGAGAGGAGTGAGAAGATGTGAGAGGAACAACTCTGCAGACACCGAGGTCAGTGAAGAAGGAGGGGAGGAGGTGCTCCAGGCGCCGGAGCAGAGATTCCCCTGCAGCCTGTGGGGAAGACCATGGTGAGGCAGGCTGTCCCCCTGCAGCCATGGAGGTCCACGGTGGAGCAGATATCCACCTGCAGCCCGTGGAGGACCCCACGCCGGAGCAGTTCATGAAGAATTGCAGTCTGTGGGAAGGACTCACGTTGGAGAAGTTCGTGAAGGACTGTCTCCCGCGGGAGAGACCCCACGCTGGAGCAGGGGCAGAGCATGAGGAGTCCTCCCCCCGAGGAGGAAGGAGCGGCAGAGACAACGCGTGATGAACTGACCGCAACCCCCATTCCCCGTCCCCCTGCGCTGCTCGGGGAGGAGGAGGTAGAAAAAATTGGGAGTAAAGTTAAGCCCAGGAAGAAGGGAGGGGGGGGGGAAGGTGTTTTTAAGATTTGGTTTTATTTCTCATTCTCCTACTTTGATTTGATTGGTAATAAATGAATTTTTTTTCCCCAAGTCGAGTCTGTTTTGCCCATGACGGTAATTGCTGAGTGATCTCCCTGTCCTTATCTCGACCCACGAGCCTTTCGTTACATTTTCTCTCCCCTGTCCTGCTGAGGAGGGGAATGATAGAGTGGCTTTGGTGGGCGCCTGGCCTCCAGCCAGGGTCAACCCACCACAAGCCATTTCTTTAAAATAACCCAGCAGCCCACCCGGCTGAGTAACTGCACACACAGCCTTTCTCTGCAGACCTTCAAATGCTCAAAAGCCATCAGCCCTAGGCAGTGAACGTGTTCAAGGATGAGGGCTTTTCTGCTCTTCTCCTGTCCCAAAGTGCAAGCAAGACCAGGGTACCGGCGCAGGGGGGAAGATCAGTTTTTAGCTAAATCAGTTTGGAGCATTGGAGAACCTAGAAGGTAAAATTACGAAGTCCTTAGTGAAAGACATAGGCAGGAGGCAATTCCTTATTTGTCTGGGTATTTGAGGAGTTAAGCGTGAGGTATAACTCTCACACTGAGTGTCACCCAGGTTTCTGCCTCGGGCACTTTTTCCCCTCACGGTATTTTGGATTCACTGTGAAACTCACATTCGGAGCCCTGTCCACCTCCATAAGCTTCATTCTGCTGCCTGAGACTGCCTTTGCTTGTCAAATTTTAATTGCTTTGTCAGAAGATAATTACAGCTCTTTCACAGCTCTCTCTGCTCTCTGGGCTATTTCATCCCAGATCCAGCTCTGGGTTCAGTTTCTTATGAGAGCCTCAGAAACCCACAAAAAAATTTCCAGCTAGCTCCTCAGCCTGGGATCATTCACAAATACCTCCAGCTGTTCCCTTGTTTGGGGATTTTGTTTAAAAACACATTACTCAGATCTCTCGTTTTTATAAGGAGCGCAACGCTGAGGTTTCTATCCTAGGATTCTCAGTTAACCTCCTTTGCCCGAGGCAGCCGAACGCTGTAACACCACCAAGTGCTTCACAACCAGCCTGTGCCAGAAATCAGGCTGCCTTCTGGCTGCCCTCTTTTTTGTGACACCTACAGAGCAAAGCATTGTTTAAAACCTCCATTATTATCCTTGATGTATCCAGGAGGTTTCTTTCTAATGCAGCTTTTTACCGATCTATTCTTCTGCTCAGGGACTTTGCTGTTTACTCCCAGTTACAAACTGTTCAGCAATCACAGAAAGCCAAGGAGCTGGACAAATGCAGCTTTTTTCGGTGCCCACAATCTGTTCACCTTTAATAACTGGAGTGGTTATGTGATGATAATGAGCCCAAGAGTCCCCCATTTTAGAGGGTCACCCAAAGCTTCAGAGGTCTGCCTTTACTTCAGAAGTCCTGCTCTTTTCCTTGCAAGCTTATGTACAGCTCGTAACAAAACCTGCCTTCACCGTGAGTTGTCTCTATCAGCCTTTAATGTCTGGAATAGCAAGTGGGACCTGGGTCTTTAACATCTTTATGTTTGTATGTAAATACTACTCAAATCAATGTTTCTACAAAAATAATGATATCTACATATGGTAACCATTCAATCTCACATCTCTTATAAATACTATAACCATTTCAAAACTATTGACTTCAGCTTTGATCCAGTGACGTGCCAGGAAACTGGTATTTCTATATTGCAACCATATTTGACCACCAATCCTACTTAGTTACAAGTGACCATGTTTTAAAAATGGCAAGAAAAAAGTACTATCGATACACTTGCAGCAATTAATGAGGTCTCAAGAGCTTTGCTGTCTTGGAAGAAGGTTGCCTGCTGAAAGCATCCTTTGCAGAACCCAGGCATTTTCTTTTACGCACCAGAAAGCAGGACGCAGCAAACCCGACGGGGGAACTCAGCACACAGCCCATAGCAAACGGTTCAGGCAGCAGAGACACTCCAAAATGTTTCACGCTGCCACCTCACTAACCAGAAACATAGCCTGAATGCCCCAAAATACACCTCAGCAAAGTTATTTCCCTCTTTTGCTTTTTATTGATCCCAAAGTAATTGGAAGCCGACGCTGGGATCCTGTTTAGCCCTGCCTCGGTTTGCCATCCTTTGCAGACCGCACGCAGCTGGAGCTAAGCCAAGCACGCAGGATCCGCCTTTTCCCCAAATTTCCCCTCGACTCTGCAGCCCTGCGCCCAGCCCCTGCTCGCCTTCCCACCTCTTCCCTGCGGCAAAGACTTCAAGGCTCTAAATTGTGACTAAGACAAACTAATCATCGCTTTGTAGCTCCAGGAAGGTCCCTCCTTCGCTATCCGGGACAGGTTGCTGGCGAGTACTGCAAAATCTGGTCTTCCCGCAGGAGATGGGCACCGTGCCCTCCCGGTGCTGGCTGGGTCTCTCGCTCCCGCTACTCTGCCGATAAAGACCATCTGTTTTGCAGCCAGGAAAAGACACACACGGCTCGGATCGAGCGAGAGCTACATCCTGACGAGCGAAAGGATTTCTATTTTAGCCTCTTCTCTGGTGCTAACCCATAGGTTTGTTCTCAGCTGTTCATTTTCCTATATTGTAAGTAGGAATGTACGGCCATAGTTCTATTATTCTATTCAAAGCCAAAACCTTTATGCCATTTTATTCCTTACATCCCAAAGCAGTATCATACAGATGCAAGCTATCGCCGTCTCCCTATTCCCCACCATTCAAAAGACCACGTAGGACATATCACCTTCTCTTTATGACTTCCACAATGAACATGCATAATTGCTCAGCTCTGAAAATTCAGTTTTTATTGAGTTTTAATACTGCCTTATGGGTCATTGAGAAACAAGCTACCATCAAATCTTACCTCTTTTTATCCTCTGCTTCTGTAATTAACCAAACTTTGTGGCCAAAGCCCCTGTTGTGTATAAAGCACCTGCATTTCATCTAATAGGAAGCAGCAGTTTCCCAGCTGGAATGCAAGCACCTGCCTCTTGACGCTCAGTAATCCCACTAATTGGCTCCTCCTCTCCATTTTGCCTCTAAATATGTATTCTGTGGGGTGAAAAGAAGTGCCGCCACCTGCTACCACTTTTTTTGCGGGATTCCCAGTGGATTACTTGTACATATGGGCAAATATGGGCAGAGAAGCTGTTCCCCCTCCAGGTTTATTTTCCACAAGTGTCATGTAATGGGTTTCCATCCTTGCAGGAGGGACACATGTGGGTCCCAGCGCCGCTTCCCGAACGGACCCGCAGCTGCTGGCACGTTTGGGATTTGAGAAGCCTTTAATTATCCCCCTTTCATTGTATCAGTCGAATGCTGCCTCTGAGCACGTAATTTATTATTTTAGTAGGCTGCCGCAAGAGATCTCTTGGAAATATAATTTAATTCATGAGCTGACATAGGTGTATGCTATTTATATTATAACTTACAGCTTTCATAATATTGGACTGGTCCCTAGTATTTGGGAGTTGATCTTCTGTTTGCTTTCCGTGAATGTTTGCAGTCCCGAGGAGTGTTTGTGTTACTGATTATGCAAACAAAAAATGTATAAGCATATTCTTCAGAAATTTCAAATACCTCATGGAAGCTTTTAAATGAAAAGGTATAGACTCATCAGATGTGTCCATGGGACAAGAAGAACAGGGAATAGAAAATAAACCTCAACCACAAAACATTCAGTTTTAAATAAAATTTCTAAGGACTTACTGTCCCTTCATTGTTGCTAAGGTCACACATTATGTTATCCAAGTGAAATATACAGTTCTCAACTTAGTTTCTTAACAATAAATGCCAGCGGCAAGAGAGCTATTGATAATTCTGGCACCAAAACGCTAATTGATATTGTCTGCAGGCACGGGCCATCCTCGCTGTTTCGGGCAATTGCTTTTGGTTGAATTTAGATATCGCTCTCTCTTCTAGACGAATGCAGATAACATTTTAGCTATAGAAGTGAGTTTCAAGGCAAAACATGGAACTTGTTAAGAGCCATTAGCATAAGCATTTTGAAGGATTCTTGGGCTTCTGCCTGTTCAGCTTTGCCTTCTTTGGGGCTCAGCCATCAGCGAACTGCTGCATAAGGTGTCTACCAACGTCCTCCTCGGTGGGACGCTATATGGGCTAGCATGAGGAATGTAGCAATGAGACACTGCACCACCGAAAGACAAGGAAAGACTCTTACCTAAATAGAAAGGGACTTAGGCACGAGATAGAACTCTCAATTATGCACAAGAGAGAAATTTCTCAGAAGTGTCAGTGGCTTAGTCTCCTGAAGCTTACCCAGAAAATGTGGTTTGGCACCCACAGACCCGTATCGCTTCTCAACTCCTGCATATCTTATCCAAATCTTTACTTCCCTCCCTGCCTCCAGGAGAATACCAAATGCTTTTCAATACAGTACTTCTTGCTACTAAAAGCAGTCAGGGAATTATCCCTTCATGCATACTTAAGAACATCACATCTGTGAATCTGCTGTAGATACAAACCTTACTTTTTCAAAAAATCCATTTTAAAGATAATCAGCACTTGCAAAAATCTGTTTCCCCTCTAGAATGGGCTTCCTAATAAACTCCAACCACTAACCACCTCAGGCTAGTTTATCATCTCTTTTCCATGACCTTCATCTAACTTCAGCTTTCATACACAGAGTAGGAGTGAGTTATTTTGATTAACGATGATTGCTTCTTTGTCAGACCAGTAAATCAACTAAAATAAGAAACTCATACCTTGAAAGATTTAGAGGAGTTGCTGCCAAGTATTTTTATAAGGTCTTTATTCACTCTCCGTTGTGTGCTCTACTCTCAAATGTGCCACAATAAAATCCCTTGCACTATCAATTCCCCTTCCCCCTTTTGCAAACATTGCATTTTTCTGTGTTTTCCGTGGAGCTGATACATTAATACAGCTGCAGGACTGGTTTATTTTCTTGTTTGTGCAGCGTCATCACTGATCGTATGAGCAATGTAAGAGCAGCAGGAAGATTCGAGTCGGCTAATAATTCTGGATTTGACAGGAAGGGTTACGTTAACAAGATGAGTGGGGAGTGCATAGTTATTCTGTGCAACTTTTCACTATCTACACTATTTTAAAAACCCTTTAAAAAAAAGCCCTTATTCAGTTTTCACTTCAGGTGTGCACACATATGAAGCCTCAGCTACAGTACCTGCTACCGAAGTGCACTTGTTTTTACTGCACTAGACAGTAACCTGCGACGTTCTTCCACCTGTGTTTTGGTAGTAACAGCTTAATCCTCCTCTCAAGTCTGTACAAAAGAAAATGAAATGTTTGGATGGTTTGGCAAGGAATCGTCCACGGGGGACTGATAGCGGGGCAGGGCCATGCTTTGGCTGCAAGGACAATGGCTAAAGATTGCAATGAGCAGCTTTGAAGCTTCCCCTTTATTTCCAAGTTTACACCAAGAAATAAGGCAGAATTTGGCTTCTTTTGCTGCACCAGCTTTAACAGGATGTCAATGTGGTAGAGAAGGAACCCAAAAAAACAACAAAAAAACCCCAGTGGAAGTAAATACCTACAGAGCAACAGTTCTGTTGACCTACTACCCCTTCGTCAAGTCAGAGAATTAAAGGAAGAAGATACCAGTAGCATTTTCCAGATAGCTTTTTCCCTTCTAGCATTA
This sequence comes from Gymnogyps californianus, assembly GCF_018139145.2. Classification (NCBI taxonomy): domain Eukaryota; kingdom Metazoa; phylum Chordata; class Aves; order Accipitriformes; family Cathartidae; genus Gymnogyps; species Gymnogyps californianus. Next base: position 6,904,180 of record NC_059491.1, on the reverse strand, counting down.
ACCAAGAAAGGGCTCTGGTGAACCCCGTGCAGGCAGCAGAGCGCCCGGAGCTGGAAGAGCCTCTGCTCCCCCTCACCCCCACCAGTGTCACAGCTGTGGAAGTGGCAACTGGCCATGGGGAAAAATCGTAATTATGCCTTCAGTTCCATGCAGTCACGAGAGTTACAGCATCGCTGCCGCAGCTTTTTAATGGAAACTCAAGTGCATTATTCATAGGGGTTTTTTTAAGAAGTCTGTAATCACGGGAACGGCTTCCTTTACATTTTTAACCACACGGGCAGGATCTCTGAACACCACTTCAGTTCCCATTTCAGACCGGATGCCATTTGTGTAAACGCAACTTTGCGTGCTGAAAGAATTACGTTGTGAAAAGTCAAAGAAGCCGAGTTTTGAAAATTTGCCCCAAGTTTGGCCTGCGTTTGAAGAATTTAGTCTGAAATAGTTCAGAACGACTCTGAAGCAGTTTGCTTTGGAATAGCAGCCCTTGCAAAGATGCCAAGGCTGACACACTTGCCCTGGGAAACATCCCTCTTCTTCAAAAGGTCCCTTTTCGGTCCCCTGCCAGCGGCTCGAAGCTATCGAAGAGGGAGGGATGGGGCTTGTCGGACACAGCTAGCTCTGCGGCAGCGATGTCCTTGCAGCACTACGCGTGCATCACCGGTAAGATCTCCTGCCACCGTCTTGGGAACAAGTCAAAACGGAGACACCTTTGATGCCCCTGGTTCAAGAGATCTGACATGTCACAGGGCATTCCTCAGGACTGCACGGGCAGAGGATCAAACCACCGGTTTACGCTGATGAAAGAGTGGAAAAGCACCTTGTTTTTTCGTGGCCTCCTTGCAGGCAGCTGTGTTTGAGCATGGGGATGGGGATCACAGGGGTTTGCCATGGAAAAGAGGACGGCAACCAGCAGAAGAGAAGAAGCACCTCTTAGAGAGGAGTTTCTGCCCACCGCATCCCATCAGCTCAAAGACCAAGGGCGGAAGAGAAAAAAGTTTTCAGCAAAGCAAAAGCAATGCTGAGATCAGGATCTGCACCTTAAATACAACTTAAATAGAGCTGAGTATTCATTGCTATGAATTTCATGCTTTCTTTTAATGGGCAGCTAGTAAAAAATGAAGCCACTGTATTCTGTAAAAGCAATGCCAGACACAAATACTGTTTTCATGTAAAATCTTGGTGGCTTGTGCCAATATACGACAAGCATCAGCCACAGATGTTAGTTAAGGACATCTTAATGTTGTGTTCACTGTGCATTCTGCAGCCTAATTACACTGCCTTCATTATTAATAATGTACAAACTGAGTGGTAATAGATTAAGACAGTTTTCATTATTTTATTTCAGATCTTTTGCAATGTAGGTCAAAACCAGATGGATAAAAAGAAAAAGAAAAATCCTGAGATGAGTAGAGATTGTTGCAAACACAAAAATGAGAGATAAAATATTTCAGAAAAACAGACATTCCTCTTACTACCATTCTACCAAAAATAATGGAGACTGACATCATTTGGAAGGGAAATGGAAACAATTGGGGAATATTAATTGGGGCACACATCATGCAGAGATTTTGAATTCCTCTATGTAGAAAGACAGAGAGGAAAAAAAAGTTGCTATATTCTCTGAGCCTCTGGCAATCTGTGGCCAGAAAGGGAGGGTCGTGCTTGAAAGAGGAGCCAAAGCTTCCCTGCAGTCAGCTGAAGCCCATTTTCAAAGGGGGCAGCACTCCCTGCTCTTGGGGGATGCACTGTGCATTTGTAGCTCTTCCTTTTTTTTTTTTTTTAAGCTGAAAAATTAGGATATCTTGACTTCCCCCAGGCTACCTACCCCTGTGTTCACCACTCACCCCCTTTACTAATGGACTTGCTTCTACCTGTTAACCCAGCTGCTAGAATATTATAAAATATATCAGAGTCCTACAGCAAAAGTCTTTTTAAAGCGCGGCAGAAAAAAATGGATATTGGAAAGGTATTTCGAAAAGAAAACCTTACTTTTTTGGCTTTCAGATAGTACATATCTTCTCTTTCCCTATAGCCATTTCTATGGAGATTTCTCATGCGTAAATAAGCATTAACCACTAACTCACAGGCGGCGCGAAAAGTATTATTTTAAGAAGAAACAAGGAAGACAGCCAGCGGGCCTGAGTAAATCACAAGCCACTTGTACGGGCCTATCGTTACTTTTTGCGTATTAGGAAACAGCAGCAAGAGATGCTGCTAACCGCTCCGCACGCCAGCCAGCCTCCCTTTGCTCCTCCAAACCCTCCCTTCCGAACCGCAACCTGCCAGACTGGAGTGCAAGCGATGCAAGGATGCTAAAACCAGGCACTGCGTCAGCATGAGGAGATTCAGCGCTCCGACTGCATCGCTCATTATTTTACCTTGCTTGGTCACGTCGTGGTCTTCCTTACAAAAGCACCTTCAGCAACTGGAAGATGTCGCGTGCACTCTCAAGCCAAGAGGGATAATTTTTCAGATGGCTTGCCACAGACCCCTTTTATATGGGATATTTAAATAGTTATGATATGGGGGGAAAAAATTTAAAGGAATTAGGCTCCTAAACACCTCGGGCTGCTCTGCCCTGGGAACTCGGTGCGCCGGAGTGGAGCGATCCAGCTCTTCTTCAACATCTCCCCCATGTGGCACCAGTAATGTTCACAGGGTGCTTTGTGCGGCGCAATTCATGCTCGGCACTGAATAAGAGGGGTTGCCAGGGCTGCTGATAAGGGGGAAACGCTTTGGTGTAAATTCACACCTGACGGGGCACCAACTTTCTTATGCGTTAATTTGGTTTTAATTCACATGGTTCTTTCTCCTGGCTCCATCCCACGTGTCATTCCAGGGTTCGGTGCTTTCCCCTTCCATAGAAATAATGTTGATATCTTTGAAAAATCAGGTAATTTCTTTACGTGAGCTCTTTATTTATGTGGGATACATATTCAGAGCCTCCACGTTTAGGAGAGTAAGTGCTGCGTGCTTGAAATCTAATAAAAGTTTGAGTTGGGTGACCGAGCAGCAAATTATTGGATTTTCCATAAGAGCCAGCCTCCACAGGCTGGAGTGGAGGTTAAGCACAGAGAGTAGGTCAAAAACTATCAGCATTTCAACAAAATAGTTAATTCAATTCAAATAGCAAAAGAAAAAAAATAGTGGTTTCCTTATAATGAAAATTTTCATGTAACATTTAACTTGCAGAAAGAGTGGCTAATTCCATTTACGTTAATATTAAACTAGCATAGTTTTGCTTTTAGCTTAATCACTAAGCAACCAAGTTACCAGAAGAACGCAGGCTATCCGGCAATTATCACACAAACACGTCTGGGGCTGAATTCTGACATTGCACCATTAAAATCCATGGAGATTTTCCCGAGAGTCCCATGACAGGAGAGTCAAGGATATAAAAACTGACATATGATTACATGTTAATTGGTCCCAATCCCATTCATGGTTCCAGTCCCACTCAAAGCCTTTTAATTCATGGAAGAGTTGGGCAGAAATGATAGCACCAATTATTGCTAAGAGGTACCAAGGTGCATTACTTGATATTTATTATTAACAGCATCTTTTAAAGCAATTTTCATCCTAAGGATCTCAAAGCTTTCACACATTAATTAATGAAGAGCCTCACACGATCACTGTGAAGTAGGCAAATATTATTCCCAACTCACAGATAAATGAGGAAGATGGGAATTAAATTACATCCTTAAATTTACACAACAGATAAAAGACACCTTTTCCCAACAGAGAGAGCAGATCTTAAGTGATGACGGGGTCTTGCAACCAGTGAATCCATCTCCTTGCTCGGAAAATTTGAGTCCAGAGAAAATCTACAGTTTGCCTAAGCTCTGTGCAAATGAAATCAGACAGAGCGTATTTAACGTGGATGCTTTCGCTAGAAAGCAGCTTAGCCTGCGGCCTAGAAGGAGTTAAAGTACAAAGGATTACAACATCTGGACAAGATCTGCTGCCAGGGTTAACTCGCGTGGCTGTTTGGAATATTTTTGCCTCTTTTCAGCAGGAAGAGCAGACCAGCATTCTCTTTCAAAAACCAGCTCTTCCATTTGAATTTGCTTTCAAAAACAAGACAGCTGTTGCTTGCAAAATGAGCTCCCTATCCAGCATCCGAGGCGTGAATTCTGAGAAATAGCTTAATTTTTATCAAGCAAGCCGTTAAAGCAACTGTTGATACATGGGGAAAGAATGCAAACGCTCGCTCTATCTCGCAAAGCTATTAAATATTTATTAGTCCTTCCGAGACAAAAATACAAATGTAGAGCTTGGCTGGCTCACACCTCCCAGCTGGGCTCAACTTTGATGACCCTTGAGCTTACTGGTTGGAGGGAAAGTTTGCAGCTGACTCAGGAGAAGTCATTGCTTCGTGATGGAGCTCTCGGGCTTCCCAGTGGCTTATTACGGCGGCACAGTACTGATGCAGCTTGCTTTGGGGGCTTAGCGGGGTTTTTTTGCTTGTTTGTTAACTAGAAACGGAGCAAGAGACTCTCCAGGCAGAAGAAAACACATTGAGCATTTGAAGGGAATAAAACACATTTTCCTGAGCCTTCATGTCCTCGACTCGTGCAGAAAAACCTTCCCGAGCACAGAGTGAAGCTAACCGGGATTTTCTGTTTCATTTGTTGGCTGCACAATTCAGGTTTTCTTTCCTTATTAACTGAAAATCTGCATTGCTGATAAACTGCTGCGATAGCAGATACACTCTGGTCTCCCCTAATTGCTGCTCCTACATTTATGAAGATACTTCTCTTTTATCTCTCATGAACTCTAATTAAAGCTTGCAGAGCTTTTACACACACGCACACACCCCCCACTCATGAATATACATCATGTTTTAAGTGACACAAAATTGTCATCTTCTTCTCTTTGGCGTTCTGTCCTGGACCACCTGCTCAGAGGTGTGCGGGCATTTTGTGAGTGAAGGAGTCAGAGAAATTGGAATTTTGGAATTATCTGGATATGAGCTCAATTTGCAGTATCTACTATAGCTGCAGAGATTTCCCTGCAGAGATCTCGGCTTCTTTATGCATTTTCTCTTTTAATCAGTCTTGGTTCCCCTCTGACTTAAAGAGAGGTGTCTATCTTGTTTTCTTAAGTGCTATGCCCTTTTATATATACACACACATATATGTTTCTCCCTCTCAGAAGCACAGTGCTGAGTTACTGCTATACAACATCCAACTTCGACCTCTCCACTGGCATGACCATTCTCTCGTGCTGACCTCCATACCATAATGAAAACATAAAAGTCAATACTAATTTGTAAGCAATTAAATGAACAACAGACCTGTTGAGAATCTCACTCCTGCACCCTTTAAACATGAGGTTATGTTCTCCTGTTTGTACAAGTGATGATTTTTTTTTTTTTTGTCTTCTACTCTTGCATGGTTGCAAATATTGAAAGCATTTCTAAGCTTTCAACCCAGCAATATCAAACCTAACTCAGAGTAATGAGCATTTTCCAGTACCAAAGGGGAGCAAAATAAGAAAGAGGGAGAATGAAACCAGAAGCAAGCCAATGTCGCTGTGCTGAACCATCTTGTACCCAATGCATTACCATCAGCTCCGGTCTTACAGGACTTGGGTGGTAGCAACTGTAATGTCGTTTTTCAGTACTGTTCCTTAGTGATAGAAATATTTTGTTGCAGCGATGGTAGGCAAGAGAATCCCTCCTTTGCATGGTCCCAGCTCAGGTTTGTCCTCCACTATGACAGAGTTTTCTATTCCCTCCTAAGTCCTGCTTCATTTCCAGAATCAGATCATTTAAACTGACCTTCCCCACCTAACCCAACGCTCAGCCCTGCAATACAGTGATGGTCTCCTCCCTGCCTTGGAAACTGTTTTTTTCCACTGCCCCCAGCTCTGCAGCAACAGAGCAAAGCATATCGAGAACTGCAACACAGACGGCACCGCGCGGGCAAGGAGCAAATTGAGACACGGCACCGCGATGGAGGGATGGCAGGAGCCTCGGCAACAGCAAGCATCTGCGCATGAGGAACCAGCTGAATTTAGATTCTCTTCGTGATGCAGACAGTCATGTTTTGTACGGATAAGGATTTAACACATTCAAGATGTCTTTTTCTTTCCAGTCCCAGGGGAGGACGGGAGCAGAGGCTGGCCAGGGTACAGCTGTAGCTAAATGACCACCGTGACCCTCAGATGACAACCCTGCCAAGCAATAACACTGAAAAATGTACAGCGACAACTATTCTTACTCGGCATCCAAGCACCAGGCTGATCGCACGTATTGGTGTCAGACAGAGGAAAACGCTGGACAAACCTGCTCCTCCCGCGCCAGCTAAATGCCGAGAGCCCCGTTGGTGCCATAGGACCATACCGGAGTGGGACGTGGGGCAAAGGACAGACGGGTCAAGAGTTGGAATTACAACAAGAATAGGCTAAAGCAGGCCCTGAATCAGCCGTGGCCACCTTGTCTCAAATATCAGGTCAGCATGGGTTTGTTGCAAGGCAAATTTTCCAGATTTAAATATCTGGAAATAAATTAAATTTAAATACTCAGAGAAAAAACTATCTTCAAATCTGGATTAGCTTTTCCTTCACTGGCAGTAGACACCTGAGACAGATTGGTTTGAACCATACAGGGCTTTTGGCCTCTTCAGTCACGCATCAGAGGTTGCGCAAACCCCATTTTTTCCTCCTTTTATACGCAGCAAGGAAATTTTCTCTGTCACTTAATACTAACTAAATGGCATCACACATTTCAGAAAGTCTCTCCCTTACACTAAAAATGAAGGACAGAATGTCAGCCTAAACGCCCCCCTCCCCGTATGAATCAGTAAATTACAGGTGGCTAAAGCCAGCTGATGAATAATCGGTGAGCCCAAGGCATAACATTGAAGAGGATCACAGCTCCTACCAAGCCCCACCATTTGTGGGTGACTAATGATGTGCAGAGCTGCGCTGGTCAAGACAGCAGCATGCACGTTACAGCACAACTATTTTAAGGGTATCTTTGATCTCCCCTCGTTATACAGCACATCATTCTCCAAATAAATTGAACTAATAGAGGCAGTCCACAAATCAGTTTTTCCTCTCCCCGACCATGAAGAGAGGCAGTGGATTGTCAGGTACATGTTTAGGGACAGGCGCCTGCAAACCGGGCTCGTGTAACACATGCTAATGATGTCATTAGACACAACACGGTCCTTGACGAAGCTTGCTAGGTTCTGCGTTTTATCTTCTCCTCCTTCAACAAAAGCAAGAGTCTTTTGTGCTCCCTTTCAGACTAGACCTAGAGGGATCATTAGAAGATGTGCTGCTGGCTTGGAAGTGGCTAAGAAGATTTCTTCTTATGGAAATGGGATGGCAAGATTAATGTAAAAAAATACAACGTGCGGAGCAGCAAATTTGTTTTTCAGGCTTTCCCCTAAATACATCCTGATTTTAACTGAAGCTTTTTTCCAAGCCAAACCAGCTCATGGAACATGAACACCAACATACATGAATGCAAATTTACAATTGCATTTTGATAATATTCCATAGCAGAGAATTAGCATCATATCTATTTCTGCGACCTCCGAAATACATCAGTGTGGCAAGGATGCTTTCTGAACTCAAATAATGTGAGTTTATTGAAACAAAGAGCAAATCCTCCCTTCCCTTTTCTTCCTGTTGATACTAATATGACCCACTCGTGTGAAAATAAAGGTCCTGGGGTTTTGCTCCTGAAGCTCGGTCTGCTAAAAGTCTGAAGAGCAGATGGCGGCAAGTGTTTAACTAGCAAGCAAAATACTGCAACAACATGGTCGGTTTTGTACAACAGAGCTCCACAGAAAATAAGAATAATTTGTAAAGGTCAGTTGATGAAATAGCACTACTCTGCTACTAGTTCTGCAGCTATTATCACAGCCGTCTCAGTAACAGCCTGCTTTGGAAAGACAACAGAGACTACTGAAGAAAAGATTATAATGTAGAAGAGCTCAAGAAATTTTTTTTTTTTTTTTTCTGGGTGAGAAAAGGAATGGAGGCTAATATAAAAAACCCAAAGCTAAACAGCTGGTGGGATGTAGAATGGCTAAAAGTCAGTCATGCCAAGTAGGTTTTCCCTTTTTTCAAAAACTGAAAAGCTCTCACCTTAAATGATTTATTTACAGGATCCCAGTGTCAAACTTAAAGGGCTTATGGCGGTGACAACTCAAATACTCAAACATTTTCCAACGAAAAACAGGTCAAAATCCTCTACCCAAACTAGTATCAACTTCCAGCAATATCTACAGACCTGTCTTGGCAGACACTTGCTAAAGGTTTGTCCCACTTGTTAATGAGAGCTGGAGCCATTTTATTCAGAGTAAAGTGCTAGAACACCAGATTTTAAAGAAAAAAAACTTCTAAAAGTAAATGAAAGTGTTCTTTCCCCTATGATTTTTGGGCAACGACCATACTGTTTTGTTAACAACTTAGACTAGAAGTATCACCAGGTTTATTTTCGGTCTTTACCTAAGAAAGAAATGAACCCCTCAGCGCAGAGAAGCAATTGAATATCTCTACATCCTCACACTCTCATGCCTAGTCAACAGCTGAAATCCAATTAAATTTAAGCCAGGTGCCCCACAAGGTTACTGAGCTAATCTTGTTCTTAAGTCATCATTTGTGGTATGATTGCATCTGAAAAGTCCAGTCCAAACCAAAAGATTGTCTCTACGTCTGTTCATTCCTTCTATAAGAGTACCTAAGAGGGCCCTGACGATAATCACAACACTGTTGGGAAAGGAACTGAATGAAAAGATGGTATTTCTCCCAAAGAACTTAAAATCCACTTGAAGTCAATTAAACACTTTATGGAACTAACTAAATGTACCGAACTTCCTGAAAGCTTGGCTTTTAAGGTCAGGCATCCAGAAAAATTACATGTGTTCTTTCATATAAGAGAGAATACTACCCTACATCTGAGGCTGATGCTAGTGCCTGGATGCACCTTTTCAACTCATTAGACAAATTGCTTCAGCAAACTGCTAGATTAGAGCCGACGCATGTGACTCAGCCCTTAGATGTTATGTACCTTCTGCTCCACGCCCGTTAAGTCTCTCACAATAGCAATTAGAAACAGAAAGTCAAGTAAAACAAAACAAAAAGTAATTTAGGCAAAGCTGGGGGGAGATTTAAAGTTTGAAGGTATAATGGATTCAAGTCACGTGTGTCTCAGAAGCAATAAATCCTGCTTAGGGAAACGTCTGAAGAAAAAACACTGCTAGGCTATAAAATTCCACCTCTGAGGATTATAAAACAACATCCACAGAGCAAACATCCTTTCCAAGCATAATAGGACTGTCAGAAATGATTGACAACAATGACAATCTATCATAGGCTGCCGTATCCCTGCGATAGCATCTTGCACGGGTCTGTCTGGCAGAAATGAAATTGTTTATTCATTCCTATACTATGTGAAGGATGGAACATGTCATATAGAATAAATGCACCTTTTCTTTCTGTCTGCTTTTATGCACCCGCATTATCTAAGTACACCTTTTAGTTCATATAACACTATTTCAATTTCCTCAGATTTTCCCCCCCCCTTTCGGGTCGGCTATGCAGATGATGACTTGCTAAGTGCTGTTTAGGGGAACGTGACGCCGTTATACCTCCAGCCTGATGTCAGGAAGCTGCTGCAAACCTGAAACAAACACGAGAAATGAGCAATCTGGATGCAAAGCTCCAACCCTCACTCGGAGGGAGGGTGAGGCTCCCTTTCCAGAGCTCTGCCAGCCTGGCAGTGAGCGTGCGGGTCAGCGAACAATCCCTCCGATGGGGTATTTTCGTGATGAGGAAATCCTATCCGGGGTGTGTAATGGATGGAGACCACCGGGGTCAAGATATCCCCGCAGATTGTAATGACTTTCATTAAATCACTGTCTTCCCTGGGCAGAATTTGAGCTGACAGCCTATTGCTGAGAGACTCCACACAGCTTATTACCTATCCCTGCATGCAGTTTAATACCGCTGACGGGGCTGACATATCAGCAGCCGCCTCTCAGCCAGCCCGCACTGCAGCTCCCGGCACCGTGCTCGCATTCATCCTGCCACTGCTACTTCACTTGACATCAATGACATTTTTGTAGGCAGGAGGAGTGCAAAACATACAAGGTAACGCCCCATTCTCCGTGGAGAAAGCCCTATCGCATATGGGAGATGAGATTTTGGGGTTTTTTTCCCCCCATTCAACAGCTGTTTCTCTACTCCGTGTTTACCAACAAGTGACCTCCAGCACGGCAAATTTCTCCTACAAAGCCATAGTCACTAATGTCACAGTTGCTTGTACACCGCTACTGCAAAAACTGAGGCACGAAAATCAGTGAAAAGTAGAGTAAATTGACAAAACAGATGGGGGAAAGAGGTTCTTCCAAGAAGTCAAAGGAGAAATAAATATGGTCTAATGAAGGGACTGGGCTGATGCTCAGGAGCATGGAGTCCACATTCTGACTATCAGAAATTACGGCTGTGAAACCCTGAACAAACTCCCCAGTGCCTCTGTGCTGTGGTTCCCCTTCTCCACGCGGATAAGCACCCTTGTTGTTATGTCCTCTCAGCGATCCATTGCTGAGAGCGGGGACCTGCGCCTTCACAGGCAGAGGCACATGGTCCCCAGCGCAGCCTGGTCTAAAAATGCTCGCAGCATTTTCCAAAGTGGAAAACTATGTTTGATTGGTTTCGTCATTCATCTTAAGCCAAAAAAATGACTCAAGATCAAAGTTAGGTCCGTGGTGGATCCGAAGCCTTTGCTTCGGCCGCATCTTCTGGCCTGCTGGTGTCCAGGCAGAGTTACTGAAATTTGTACAATCTCTCTCCACACCAGAAAGGCAGCAGGCATGAGACATCATCCCCACAGGCTGTGTTTTCAAAGCAGATTAAGAGTGTCAGAGAAGTGAGAAATGCCCGTTAACCGTCCCCTTTGATCAGTCACTTCTGGTGGGTTAGCAGTCCAGCTAATTTCTACCCCAAATTTCAAGCTAGATCTTCTCTCCTCAAATTATCTACCAGCCAAAATCAGGTCCATGCCAAGAGAGGAGGAAAGGGAGTAAAAGGGCCAAGCACTGGATTTCAGCTTATCTTTGCACAGAGCCTTGCACAATCAATCTTGTTTAGAGCTGCAGGGCTCTGTCTTCCCATAAAAAACACTAGCTGGGAAGAAATGAGATCAGGTAAGGAAAGGGAAATAATTGCATTGGTGATATTTTTTCCTCCTGTGTAATTAGAGCCATAGGGCACTCTGCAGTCAGGGTTAGTACGTACTTTATATGCACACACTGGCGGTGATATTCCTGTTTAGGTAGCTTGCTGCCAGCCTCATGTTTCTTCCAGTCCTCAGAGGATTTATTTTATTGGGGTTTTTTGTACTTGATGTTGTCACCTGTTTAGTTCCATCCTTTTACTCACCACTACCGCTTACCACCTTGTCATCCTTCCAACCGGAAAATCTCAGGCAAAAAACTGTCCTGTCCTTTCTGGGAAGAGATCCAGGCACATCACGAGGATGCAGGAGCACTTGACATTTCCCCATTGTTACTAGCGTTTCCTTAATCAGTCACTCTATCACAGGCACCCCTTAATACGCATTCAGGACAACCGATAAGTAGTAAAGCAATTCTCAGGTGCTAAAAAAAAGAAAAGAATTCCTGCACAAGGGGATTATCAATAGGTTCCTTTTTGCCCTATATTTATTTTAATCTGCAACACGCAGATGCCGGTAAGCATCTGCCTACTCTCATGCCTGACTCCCCAAAGGTATTCCCACCTGCAGCGCAGGATAGGGGAGCAAATCCAAAATCTAACCCTTCACGTTCTCCATGACGTTGCAGCAGTGTTCCATCTGCTGGTTTGGGGTAAACGGAGGGGACTTGGCTAAAGAGGTACCAAAGTGATATGAACACCGTACGCATAGAAACGAAATCCTGAGCACAGCCGTAATGGTTTGCTCACTGCGCACTCCACAGCCTCCAAAGCCTGGATTGACTCCCTGTGCAAAAATATCCAACATTAAAATACGTACGTCACTAATAGCAGGGATTCCCAGGCCACTTCTCGCATGCCACAAGATCCCTGCTAGCCAAAGTAATTAGGACCAAAGGCTTTGAAAGTGAGAGGAGCAGATAAGATAACCACCAGACTCCACGTGGGAGAATATGGGAATAACACACGAAAATGTGTAGCTTCCTCTGTTTACATTTTCCATTTAGGCACTTGTAAAATGCTGGCAGCAAGTCACGGGAACGTGGGTAATTGCAGTAATACCACCGGCACCGACCCGTGTTGGTACTTGCAATGGCAACCTGGGCTTAGCACGGGATAGCAATCAGGAAAAGCCCTGAAGAAGATTATTTTGCTAATCGTTACAGGAATAATTTCCTCCTCTTCTATTTTCTTGTTAGGCTTCTAACAAGAGGCAATGGGCACAAGCTGCGATATGGGAAATACCAATAAGATGTTCAGAAAAACAAAAAATCTCCCGTGAGAGCGGTCAAAGTGTGGGGCAGGGGCTGTGGGATGCCCATCCCTGGAGAGCTTTGAAGTGCCCGGGACAGTCTCAGACCTGCTTTGCCAGATTTTAGGGCTTACCGGAGGAGAAGGGAGAGGAGACCACCCTGTTTCCAAAACAACCTTCCAATACAAGCTGCCGTTTTCCATCCAGGCTTTGCAAAAAAAGACCAAAAGGGAATATAAAAAAATAAATATACTGAATATTTCAAAGGGGTTTTTTAAGAGGATGAAGGAAGCACACTGTAACACAGTAAACCTACAGAGTGAGAGATCTTATGTCAAAGCAGCAAAGGCACAAAGAAACATCTGCGCATCATTTCATGACTTCTAACTGGCATTTTAGAGCATGGCTAAACCAACAGCTCGGTTGTGTGTCTGGCACTTCTAAAACTGGCATTCAGCACAGATGCTTAGTGGCAAAATGATTTTGTTTTGCTAGGACTGATGCTGGGTATATTGCTCCATTTTCTCCTGAAACTTCAGAGCGATTTTCATCCCTAAATGTGAGATCCAGGCCCATCGCAAGCTGCATGCTCCGTGCACCCAGATGTCCTTCCCGCAGCTGCGGGTTTCGGAAGCCAAAGTCAGTTTTAAACACGTGTCAGGGAGTAATGTTTTCCACTGCTAAAACTGCCTGTTAAAATGCCTCCAGATCTGCGCAATGTGCCTTCCTCGTGTCCTAACAGATGGGAGTTTATTGATTTCCTACCTGTGCATCCATTAGGAGGTGCCTCATCAGCATCATGGCATTTTTCAGAGATTCCTTCTCGCTGGGCAAAAAGGCATCTTCATCTTCATCCAGCGTTTTCGACTTGTTGACGATAAAATGGGAGATCTGGTCGTTCAAGGAATGCAGCGACTCCACGGCTGCGGAGACAGAGAAGGAAAGCGAAACGGGAATGAAACCATGCTGGAGGGAGCTGACACCATTTTCTCAGTTTGAGATGAGCTACGGAGTGCACCCTCCTTTTGAAAAGTGTAGCTGGAAATTGGTCCCCATTACCTCCCTTGGCCTCTGTGCTGAGAGGACCAGAAAAGGCATGATACACACTACCAGCTACTGTAAAAGCAAATATTGATGGAGAACCACAGCAATAGCAACAGGATGATGCGGTCTAAACTAACACTATGGTGTTAATTTTTGGTTACTTCCAGATATCAACCAGATTCAATCAGAACCTAAACACCGCAGTCTCACCGCTCCCCCAATCAATCCACATGCAGTCAATTTTCCCTATGTGATAAGGTTTTGCAGCACAAAAGTTGTATTTTTAATAGTAAACGTGTGCCACAATGGACATGAGGGTTACGAAAGTACTGAGCTATTGCTATGAGGATCAATAATTATAAGTAACCTATAGATAATACATGCATCTATAGGTAACTCATCTAAGGTTTAAGGTTACATCCCAGCAGTAGCTAGGGCAATATATGGGTGGGAACAAGATGCACTGAAACATTCTGAAAGAGAAGAGTAGCTGGTTACAAATACTACTTGTCATAAATTTGTCTGATATTAGCATTTATAAAATCCAGTTGAAACTGAAGATCCTTTCTGTTAAGAAACGAGCCGTAAGCCTTATCCCCTAGGATATGGCAAATCTAAACAGCAGTACTGTATAGCTGTGAAGAAAGCAAATTGCCCAAGGTCAAATAACACGTCATTGCTAAAGTACAAATAAGAAAAAATTAGTCTCCTGACTCCCAGCTCAGAGGCCTGCTCCCTACGATGTGCTGGGACCCAGAACTTCAGACAACATGAAGAGCAGAAGCCGGAAAAATTGGCTTTTTATTAGCTAGGGTAGGAGAGAGCAAGACCAACAACTAAAATATTGCTCATTTTCTTTCTTCATGATTATTGGTCTTTGAAACACTGTTAATCTTTTAAATTCTCCTTCACAGGGTCAAAACCCAGGTATTATACGTCGGATTCTGCTCCCAGTCCTGCACGTTAGAAATCACCACCTCCGTGGCTCACAGGAGGCCCCTAGCAATTTCACACACTTTATGACGCTGCAATTCGTACAGGCTGTAATATAGGAACTAATGGCAAAATTTATTTCTGCCCAATGAAAAGCTTTGCGTTTCTACAGATTTGAAAAGTCTGTGATGCAATTTGCTTTTAAACTGTTGCAAGTTTGGAGTTTTCATTTTTACTGCAGACTCATTAAATAAATGAGGCTCAAATAATTCTTCAGTGTATTTCTTTCCGCCAGTGGTTCACGCAGTGAAACCCTTTGATAAGCCTGCGGCTCAGAGTAACACATCACTGTCACGCGCTGAACTGTGCTCCAGCCGTACGTATTGCAAATCCTGATGTGCTCAGGCTGTTTATGAATAACGCAACGTGTTATTTAGGACTCTCTGACAAACCGATTTTAAGAACACGAGGCAATTGAAGTATACTCGACCTAGTTCTGTCCAAAGAAGATCTTACAACAAAATTCGAAGTAGCAAAGATTAGCCAGAAACCGTACTCATTAAGGAGCAAATCTTCCCCAGACGAAGGTCCATAACAAATAACGGGTATGTCTCCAAAACGCAGGAATGAAAGAACAGAATCCTCCTTACTGAGAGTGTTTATTTTTGATTAAAAAAAATAAAATAAAATCTGAGCCTTACAAAGCCTTGGGGAGAGTCTGAGGGGATTGGGAGGATTCCCTGAACTGGGGGTATTCGTGTACCTCTCCGCTAATAGAAAAGGTATTTGAGGCTCACTGTGATGGATGGGTCCATTTTAAACCATACCATAAATCACATTCAAGACAAGGGCGTTGGAATAACTAATCGAACCAGTTCCAGCTTTCAGAAGCATGCAACAGCCCGGGCTCGGGGCGTCAGTGGGTCACGCACGTGCACTGCGCTCACTGGAAAAGCACGGAGGCTGCAGCCCGGCAGCCTGGACAGCAGGGCTGCCGCTCGGCTCGCTTCCCTGAGCCACTCAAATATAGGGATTTCGGCTTTGCAAATCACTCCATCGAGCAAAACGGAGGCTTGCTCCCTCCATATCAAAGCAACCGAGTCCTGCATCCTTGGCACCTCCAAGGTACAGCAAATCAGCACAGTGACAAGTATTTCACTGGTGTGGATAGCATACTAAGCTGGTCATGCAATGTGCAATAGAGTACAAATAAGAAAAAATTAGTCTCCTGACTCCCAGCTCAGAGACCTGCTCCCTACAATGTGCTGGGACCCAGGCTCCTCTCGTGATTCAGTTTTAAGTAATACACGGCCATCAAAACGCTTGGGAACTTTTTCCAACATCACAGTTTCTCTCTGCACAACACAGTTTATCATATAGATTATGTGAAATCTGGGCCTTCTTCCACAGCACTCTGTCCTGGTCATTGCCAGAAAGAGATTTGAGAGCTTGGATGCATCCCATGCCGCCCTCCCTCTGCACCGCAGCGATTACAGACCACGTGCCTAAAAGCTGCATTTTCCTCCCATACTCTTCCCCCCACAATTTACAAATATATTTCTTTCTTGCTTTGCTACTCTGAGGTTAAACTGGACAAGATCAAGAGCTGTTACCGACAATTCTGTAAGGTCTGGTTTTGTTTAGTTCAGTGTGTCAATACCTCATTTACAGCTGAACGGAGTAAGAAGAGGAGGGAGCCTCAAGAAACACTGATCCTGGCCAAAACATTTCAGTGCTTCTCTCCAGAGCAAAACTTGCTGATAACACATACACAAAGGTCACCTGCACCACAAATCCTCCCTCGTCTTTTAGCCGGCAAAACCCAGCCACGGGGGGCCGAGCCGCCCCGGCAGCAGACCCACCATCAAACCCTGCTTTGACCGCAGATGCACGAACCGTCGGCAGAGAGGGAGGCAGAAGTGGATTTGGGGGGTGTCCATGTGTTGCCAACAAACGCATAAAACTGCAACGTGGGCGTGCAAATTGTTCCGTGAGGTCCGTGCGTTGCCCATTGATTTCTGGTCTCCTCCTATGTGTATTTTGACAACGCGCATGTCCTGCACCAATGCCAGGGACAACAGTTTTAGTTTTCTGCCCACAGTCCTCTGGAAAGTCGCTGTATCCATTTCCCATACTCAGCCATCTGAAAGTTTAAGCATTTTCTCTTTTCTGAGGCCCATTACCACGGCTTTGTTCACATCATTATAAATAAGGGTCTGTCAGCATTTCTGTTATAAATCTCTGCAAGTCAGGCAGAAGGATTCATTCCAGCAAAGAGTGTGGTGCTGATGTGATTTTTTTTTTTTTTGTCCCTCTAATGAAAATGGAAGTGAGGAACTAAAAGCCACACAGAGCTTTTGCCTTCTTAGAGCAGTTTCATTTCTTGAAAGGAAGAAAATCAGCATTCCTCCATTCACAGGCACACAAGGATTTCTCCAGCACCACATCACTTCCCAAAAACAGTTTTACCAAAAATTTGACGGCCTGCAAGCAAAAGCTTACATCTATCTTGACTACAGAATAATTTTACTGATGGGTGGGACTTATGTACATCACACGCTATCGTACGTCACAACCCAGGCCAGCATCATGCTTGTAAACCAAACATCTCCTTCTCGTGGATCAACGCACGTGAAGCTGGAGGTATCTCAGAGCGATGCTCTGCTCTGGACACGGGGTTTTGGGGAGCAGCGTGGCACATAGGTGCGATGGAAGCCACGTGTAGCTAAGTTTCTTCAAGTCACCATGAAGCAATCATTTCACAATCGTATGTCCTCACACCAACCAACACTCAAAAGCCCCGGGAAGCTGCAGGTTCTTCCTACAGAAGAGCAGCAGGTATATGGCTGCACGCAGGCAGCAGCAGGTTTGATTTTCTTATCACTCCTGGACTGCACTAGCATCTCTATCAGACACGTCAGTGCTGAGAGCCATCTTCCCAGCGCTAATGCACGAGTATTGATTTCATCCCATCCTTCCGACCAATGAAGAATTGAGGACAGATCATTTTTTTTATACTCCAAAATTTTGGCTTCAGCCGTAAGCCCACATCTGCTTTTAGTAATACGAATGTATACCAGAGTTATCCTCCTCGAGCTAATGGCTTCCTTCCAGATTTACACTGACTGTGACCAGAAACTGGTATGTAAAGCAGTTCTCCCAGGCTTTA
Organism: Gymnogyps californianus; assembly: GCF_018139145.2. Taxonomy (NCBI): domain Eukaryota; kingdom Metazoa; phylum Chordata; class Aves; order Accipitriformes; family Cathartidae; genus Gymnogyps; species Gymnogyps californianus. The sequence continues at coordinate 6,886,589 of NC_059491.1, read as the reverse complement.
TGATTTTAAAGTAATTCAAACCAAACAAAATTATATTATCCTCAGTTATTCTAACCTCCTTATCTGAAGCAATAGCTCTATATTCTCTGATATTTCTTCTCTTACTCTTTGGGAAGTTCAGTGTTGTTTGAGCAATATGTGGCACATTGAGCTCTGGAGGGGCAAAGGCTTCTCTCATTTGTAATTCTCTAGGTTTAGAGAGATGCCAGAGAAATCAGAAGACATATTTTCCAGTAAGAATGCGGAAAAAGTAGATCAGTGTTTGACTTGCACTGATTTTTATAAGTGTCTGCCACAGCGCTATGTTTAAACTCTGCTTAGCAAAGCAAGTCTTTTTCCATGCAGACAATGGAAACTGTATTTGAAAATAAAATCGTACTTCCTCATGAAAGTAAAACATGCATTTCCGAGCCTCTGGCCTACACACAAAGTAAAAACAGAGGAAGCCTAAAAAACCAAACTATTTCTGACACTGGTTTGCTGGATGTCCTGTGTCAGTCTGCAAGGCCAACTTCCAAAGGGCCCTTCTCATAAGCTGAAGATATTTGATATTTCTCATTTAAATCAAGAGGAACTTCCTGCCTTGTGCCCACTAAAAATCTAAGCGAGAGGGATAATGAGGCAAACCCTCCAGCCCTCTCCACATTAAGCCTTAAACATTCTGCTGAGCAACTTTTCCATTAAACCCAGCAATTTCTTTGCAAACACTTAAGACTTTTTTTTTTTTTAAAAAAGATTATGGACCTCAGATATAAACATAGGTATGTTCAGCTCAGATTAAAAGATACTTCTTGACTCCCTAAAGAAAAGAGAAGGAAAAAAATAAAGACAACAACTTTCCCTTGCCATATCAGTCCTCTTGGCTTCAGGTTGATAACACATCAGTAACGCCGCAAGCGAGACAACCAGCTAAGTAAAAGTTACAGCTATCAAAGCCCCATCGGCTTCCCGGCTTTTCCCGTTCCAATTTCACCATTTCCTCACTGTGAGAAACAATTTCAAGAAGCGAAGAAACCATAACAATCCTCCATTAGTGCTTTGACATCACCTACGAGAAGAGAGAAAATGATATATTTCGCAAGCGGTCTTTTTCACGGCTGCTATCAGAGATGATGTGCCGTGCGGGGTTTTTTCACGTGAGGACCATTTGCCACCCCCAGAAGCAAGAACGGGTCAACAAAGCCGGTTTTTTGCAGGGCGCTTCGGGGTGCGAATCACCGGAGCCTGAAGGACGTGCAGGGGAGGAAGGAAATTGCTTTCTGTCAGAGACGAGGGAAAAAAATATACTCGTGCCAAAGACTACTTTGAGGAAGAGACTGAAGCAATAAAGTTGTTCCAGGAGACCCCATTTTATGCACTCCAGCTACTGCCCAGATGAGTACAAAATAAAATAAACTGTAGATAATATATCCTGAGATCTACTGACAAAAGCCAGCAGAGTCTAAAATTAATTCTCACTAGCAGGAGTGACTAAATGAAAGAGGACGGACACTATCATAATTTTATCAAGGGACACGGTGTAAGGATTCCTGGGCTCATCGGCTGACTCTGCCACAAAAAAGCAGAGAAGACATTTAAGTTGGACTTCTCTGTAAGCAGTCAGTACTTGTCACCGTGACTGGAGATTTGCTCCTGTGGAGAGAAAGGCCAAAAAGCCACACCGCGTGCACCGTGATCCTTTGAAAATCCGTCCCAGCCGAGCACAGAGCAGTCTTCAGAGCTACGGGCTGCCAGGGAAACCTCACCTGCTAATGAGTTGTTCTGGCTATCCAGCAAAAGGCAATGATGTGTGTGGGCAAACTGTGCAATTCATTAGCGCTTAGTATTACCAAACAGCTTCTCGAATAACATCTACGGGTGTTGTTTTTGCAGAGAGAGAAAAAAAAAAAAAAAAATATTCAAAGCACTTCAGGCTTTACGAGCTCTCCCCATTTTATCTACGCTACCACACCAGTCAGCCACAGGTTTCTGTAACATGTGGGGCTCCCAAAGCGCCCAGCTGCCTTTCAGCAGAGGATTTCAGCATCTCCCACATGATTGCTATCCGCGATGAGCCGGGTGATACCAACAGACACGCCAGAGACCACCGAGCTCAAGGCTTCCCCTTCTGATGCCTGGGCAACCCGCAGATTGGGGGCATGAAAGGCATGGAGAGACTGACTGCGCACAGGTCAGCAGCGTGTTTTCTCCTTCCTCTAAGTCACAGCCAGTTCTCAAACACTCCCTCATCGCCCCGGCAATGACTGCTCCTCTCTGCACAGGTTTTGGGAGAAATCAAGAGTGTTCTTGTGAAAGCTCCAAATCCTGACTTTGGGACCAAATACACAGCCAGCCCTGCAGGTGTGAGCTCGGAAATTCAACGCATTTTGGGGTTATGGCATGTAGACACATACAATCTATAAAAGGAAGATCTTTATAGAGCTAAATTGTAAATAATGCCCATCCTTATCTGTGTTACTGAGGTTGGCCGGTGGGTCTTTTGCTGGGTCCAGAAAAGGACACGCAAGACATGCAACAGTTCATTTTTGCCTGACTAATGATTCTGATTAGGAAGCTTTTCCCACTGTAGCATTTGCTAATTGCATTTGGACACATCAATTAATTTATTCACTTAGCAGTAGAGAAACCTCCCTTTGTAAAAGCCAAGCTCATGAAAATCATTCCCCCCCTCTCTCGTACCAGTATTGCACCGGTTTAACACCTCTCACTTCCAATGAGATGAGAAGCTGATCTGCAAAGCCCACGACCATCGGGATCAGAAGGCAGTAGCTCTGTCTGAGCAAACAGAGCCCGTTTTCCTTTTCCCAAGCTGTCCCACATCTTTGCGGCTGGCAAATACACCTTGCAGCATCTGCCCCATCCATTCGCTTCTGCCACTCACTGTTTATGCGACACAACCTCACACCCGTACCCGCCTGCAGAAACACTGGGAAGATCTAGATCTGAAACACTCCATAAATATTTTTCTCCTGTTACTGCTAAGAAGAGACCTACAGCTTTTTCTTTCCTTTGTGGTCTTTAACTTGTTTCAAAGGAGGCATTCAATGAGCCCCCTCGCAGGAATAATTTACCACACCATTAACTGAAGAAAAAATATCTGGTGTCTGCATTAGGGGCTCAATCACCTTTCAGAGAAACGGTGTGAAGAACTCTTTACAGTAATTACTAACGAGCTGGCCTCTTTGGGCTGTAAATGCTTTGTGTGTAACTGGCAGAGAGCTGCATTCAGAGCTTCCTGGATGCAAAAGAAAGCCATCAGACCAATAAATGCCCCTATAGTTCCGAAGGAAAACATGTTCAGAAATGAAACTGGTCATTTTTTCAGCTCATTAGTTTCTCCTTACAAATCTGACCTTTTTGGAAATGAAAAATGACATCAAGAAGTGGAGCTCTGTGGAGTCATGGCAGCTCTTTAATAATCAAAGTTTTTCATTGACACTTGTTTTTTTAACGCTGTAGGAGCTGCTTTCAAAGTTGGATTTCATTTCAATTAAAATATCCATTTTAAACTGTCCTTAAAAACATGGACATGTTTCGAATCCAGCAACATGGAAACAAATTTTGTAATTTCTCATGACATTCCCCCTCCATCAACAAGCACATATTTTAGCAGACAGCAGAAAAAGGATGGGAGTTTCAGAGCCATGCTGCAAGGACAGATGTCCATATTCTCCTTGGAGAAACCACCTGGTGCTGAAAAACTCCAGAGATTACGTATCCAAGATACGCCTGCGCTGAGTAGGGAAAGAAGAGCTGTTGTATTTTGCTGTGTCTTTCTGGGTTTTTTTTATCAGCCCTTTGGCAAGGACTTTTCTTCTTTGCCTCAGTTTCTTCATCTCTAAATCATAGTTAATGCCTCACAGTAGTGAGCTGAAGTTAACTAGAGTTTAGCCAAAATTTTAAAAATTAAAAGGTTCTAGCTAAAATACTGCCAGGGGTCATTTAGAAAATAAACAATATGTTTCTCTTTGGGTAATAGTCTCACTAGAGCTACAAGAATATCGGCGAGCTGAAGAAGTGATCCGATGCCTAAAAACTTACCTATTCCCACCCAGCTGTATTAGTTAGACTAATAAATAATATTACCACTCACCCAAAAAGAAAAACCCCAAATGAAAATAAATTCCTCTGCAATGTTTATGCTTACGATGGGGAGACCGAGTCGGAGCAGAGAATAAAGCAGCCAGCGATGGGGTCCTGCTGCTTTCGGTAGTGCTTTGAGCCAAAAGAGCCCATGACTCCTCCAGCAGACGACTCCAGCCTTTATGGCTGGACTGTTGTTGTTTACAGAAATATTTGAGATGTTTAACTCCCCAGAGAGCTACAAACTGCCAGGCCAGGAACAATGTCAAACTTTGAGAAATACGGAAGGCATGATGCCAAACCAGTAAATCTAACTTCTGCAAGAGAAACGCCATTTAAATTTGCCAAGAACCAAAACACCCTGTCCAAAGACGGACAAGGCATGGTGGCACCCAGCTTTACAGCTGCTGCTTTCTTGTTTCTATTGGGTAATCATTTATTTGTCGCCTCTTTAGCTAATTGTGCAACTATTGTATTTCATAAACAATAGCTACTTTATTTAGACAAAAAGGAAGCGAACAACAGAAACTACGTATGCCAACACAAAGACAGCACGGGCCAGATATCCAGCTGCTATGAGCTGACTTCAGAGGAGCGATGCCCATCTGTGCTTGCGTACGGGCAGCAGTGCGGTGTCGCTGGGCTTTGGATGGGATACAGGAGGACTGGTTCCTACTTTGCCCAAAATTGGCTCCAGGATCTTGGATGGGTCACCTAAACCCTTAGCGCTTCAGCTTCCCACCTGTAAATCCAAGTTCTGTAGCCCACGGAAACATCATAAACCACAAACGCAAGATCCCACCACTGGTGAGGGACTCGTTTGGCTTTTCCCTGCCATTCAACTACAAATTAGGAACTGTTCTGGTTTAACAAGCAGCTCCTGGTGCAAACAGGATGCTCCGTCTCCTCGGTGTCAAAGGTGGAAGAAAACACTTCCTGAAGGGAATTTAACAAATCGCAGGCTTTTCTGGGCTTTGAATGAACTGAAATTGTTAGAAGGCAACTGAGCTTGATTTGTTTCCCACCAAATATCTGGAAGAGCGTGAAGCAGAGTTACATGTTGTTGAGAGTGTTGAGAGACTAATGAATGTTGTCTTGCCAATCTGCTGGGGATGCAATAATCAGAGAGGGTCACCAGAAATCCTGAAACTGGCTTAAAAAACAAGATGTAAAAATTAAACAAACTGGGTTTGTTCACATCAGCTCTTGAGACCTTTATTTCACCCTTAAGACTGCACTTCTCTTAACCAGAAAGGTTAGAAACTTTAAAAAAACAAAACAAAACAAAACCAACAGGTTTGTCACGTAAGAAAAATGTCAACGATTATGAGACTTGCAATAAAGTCATGAAAACTGGCAACCTGCAAATCTCTCCTTGAATGTGTCTGTATTTGCTGTTCGTAGCTGAAAGAAGGGATGGAGGACACTGTTAAAGCAAGTATTTAAATTTCCTTGGGAGCTGCCTTCTTGAGCAGCTCTGCTGCTTAAAACCGTAAGGCGTGACACTAACAAAACGCTGGCCTTAGCAATTCTATCTTTAAAAAAAACCCTACATTGGCAGAGCATTACAAAAAGCTAAAATTCAAACACTGGAAACGTACAGGTTGATAAACCTCGGCTGAGTACAGCAGATCAGAGGGTCAAGTTTTATCAAGCACTCGCACACAACCAGCTGTCTCCGAGAGCCTGGGAGGGGGATTTGGTTCCCGCTGCAGATAAAGGTGACACTGAGGACCACACCAGATGCTACATCTGCACTGATACTGCCAGCGGAGCCACACGCTGTCAGTTCCTGCCTGTTAATTGTTTTACTACTGCATTTCCTTCTCATCCAAGACTCATAATCCACAATGTGCAGGAGCAGTATTACCCCATTTTGCGGACTGAGAAATCCAGACCTTTTTTTATGCGTTTACGCTATTCAACTCATGGGAGAATGTCATCTGCGGATGTACAATGCCACGGATATTTTGGCTTATTTTGTAATTTATGCAATTTTGACATTACTGTGTCAATTACTGCCCAGTTCTGACTTGTACCCGTTAAGCCATTACATTCAATATCACCAACCTTATTTATGTGGAATAAAAATAAGCATCTAGAAATATATTCATGCAATCGAAGTTAAAATGAGACTATATTCAGCATTTAATAACCCTGATGCGATTATATCTTTGGAGCAAAAGCTTCACATTCAAAACACTTCTTCAGTGTGTCATTTATTTTTATGGGCACAGAACTGAATAAACTCCTCCTAAAATAAAGCAGATTTTTCAGACCAGTATTTAAACTTGTTATTTCTGTTAACTATGTCTATAAAATGCAGCAAGAGAGTATTCTTTGTAAAGAATATTATCGTGTGATCAACTATGTCTGTATCCACAGCTTCAAACTTAACTTTCCCTGTAAGTAAGAACAAGAAACTCAAGCAGCACTTTTAGAAAATCTTTCATGTTTCTATTTCTTCAGTATAACAGTGCACCGGCCTTTTTCGCAAGCAGCCAGAAAACATGACAGGCCTAACTTTCCAGAAAATGGGATTTCATTGTCTTTGAAAATAATAAATTTCATCGTCTTTAAAAATAATTTATTATTTTAAAATAATAAATGGGAAATACAAACTGCAGTGAAGGAAACTGCTCTTTCTACACTCCTTTGCGACAAGTACAATAACGCAAGCCTTGCTTTAGGTTCACGAGAGGCTCATGCTTCACAGCCAAAATAAAGGTACCTGGAGCTCCCGCGCACTTCAGAGTGGATGAGGGATGACTCTGGAGCAGCTGCCCAGATCACGGACAAATTGCTATGCCTTTTCTCATCTTGCCTAAAAAGAAATTTTGGAATAGCTCCTGACATGGTCAGAGGTAAAAAGGGGTGGCAGGAAACGTGTCGAACTGTTCTTGGGTTTGTTGGGTTTTTTCTTCCTACAGAAATGCTTCTTTCACTGAAAAAAAAAATTTGTTTTGAAAGGCATGTCAATTGTGAGGTTTCATTTAGAAAAAACGCAAGTCTTGATGATGTTTAAGCAGGATGGCATTTTAACAGAATTTCATGGGCACTTTCCATTTTTTTTCAGTAATGTTTTCATTCTACCCGAGCACAATCATTTGTCAGATTTATGACATTTCCAGCAAAAAAGAGCAAGCAGAGCATTCGATACTAATTACATAGTATTCAAATGTTTGTCTCAGTTGGAAACATTATTTTTTATTTATTAGGTTTTCTAGCTGCTCTTGCTAAGGTGTTTTTACCTCCATTGCAATCAATGGGATTTTCAGTAGGGAGGAAGTACCTCATAACTTTTTTCATGTGGTAAAACCTCATGGAAGAGTTTAAGTGCATTTTTCTTGTTGATGACCAGTGGGAAAATAATTTGTTTCTAAATTTCCTTAACTGCAGAAGACAATGCCTTCTTTGTTTTGACTTTCCTAGGTTTCGTAAGTTAGCTTTGAACCTTGACTTCATGGCTGACCTCACATTTTATATCTAAATTACTCATGCTGCATTTGTAAACATTTGCTGGTGGCATTTATTTCAGCAATTGGAAAGCAGGAAAAAACCAAATATCCCTGTAGACAGTGATAACATATATTGCATTAACCTCCTTTCCTCACTTTCATCTGTAGCCTTTGCAGCAAGATTCTTTGGCAAGGCAACGAAATTAAACTTTAATAAAGGACAAGAGGAGTAACTGTCACCAGTACGAAACTGGGGAAGCAGGATTTTGCAAGCAACGCTTGGAAGGACTGGGATTTTCCATCAGTCGTGTTCCTGTGCCAAGTCCAAGCGAGGAGCTCGGACCGCAGCCAGGCACTGCGAGAGATGAGATCATTGCAATACCCCGGCAGTGTGCGAAGCAGGTAAAACCAGAACAGCAGCAGAGCAGGAGAGAAATAAAAATGCCTTCCTCTCCTCTGTAACACAGAATATTAGGTAAACAGAAAAGGTTTTGATGAAAATGTTCAAAACCCTTGAAGTGACTCAGAAACTCATTTCATTTTCAAACACACCCACGGTTGTTTGGCTCCTGAGTCTTGGAGTACCTGTGGTATTTTGGCATCTAATTTGCTTTTGAGGACGGAGCTTAAATACTTCTGAAGGTGCAGGTCAAGGAGGGCAGTGATTCTGGTTGTCCAGCCCTCAATGGGTGGGAGATGCCTCAAAATGAGAGACCGGGAAGCACATTTACTTGCTGCCTGAGCCACAAATGTAATCAATGTAGACACATCCTACCTAAATTGGATATCACCTGCAAAATCCAACAGAGATCCTCAGTGGATAGGCATGTGAGTAGCATTATCTGAACCTTATGCTGTCTGGACCACTCTGCCTTGATAGCCCATCTACCCTGCAAAACCCCTGGAGCTGATCGACACATCCTACAGTCTCACTTTTCGGATGCCAAGCAGCTCTAGCCCCCACTGTCTTTCCCTTTGTGCGAATCTCTTTTGGCTAGCAGTGAGAATGACTTCAAGTTTCTGAGAGCCTTTCATCTTCCTGAGGCTCCCAAAACATGCTTAAACAACAACATTAACATTAAAAGTTAATTCGCCCTGTTAATAAGCCAGCCCATCACTCGCGTTCTCCCTTCGCAGCTGCCTAAGGGAACAACCATTCTCTTCGGCGCAAGCATTTTGATGGATGAAGGGAAAGCATTTCATTTTGACATCTGATTGACAGAAAGTGTCCTTGTTAATTATGAGCAAAAAGAGAGAAAGAGAGGAAAATAATAGTACAGCTCCATAAACTAATTTTGGTGTCATATTTAGGGTATTCTTAGAAGACGCAGAGGGTGAGCTAAGACTGCACAGTGCAAGAGGTTTATTTACTCTATTTCTTACAAAGTCAGGGTGAGATCAGCACCAAACCTGCTAGAGTTCAATAGCAATGTAAAATATTATATGCTCAGACTTGTGCAAATAAGAAACAACCTCCTGAATAGCTCCAGCTGCACAGAGGCCACCTCTACTTTCATCAGAGTAACTTCAAGGTCTTTGGCGGACTTCATCCGTATCTATGCCGGTGTAATGCAGAATGACATGTCTCCCCTCTGCATTGCTTTTTCTCAACGTCTCGCAATGATTCCAGGCTCACAGAAGGCCAACCTGACAAGGGTTGAGTCAGCAACGGCTGGGCGAAGCGCTGGGAGGCTGCTCTACCAGCTTGGGGAAGGGAGAAGCACTGGGAAACCCTAGCATAAAAAGTACCCCTGGTCTTTTGAAACCCCCTCCTCTTCCCCAGCTTCCAGCGTTTCCCTTCCACCCACGTACCAGAAATCACGGACAGAAAGGGAGAGCCAGAAGAACTATGTTGCTTGCCCAGTGTCAAACAGCACACCCAGAGCAGAGACTGGGACAAAAACCATCCCTTCAAATGAAGTCTCATGAAGCCTACAAGGACTCAGTGCAGGTTTCCTGGGCTCTCCCATACAAACCTCAGACCAACAGACAGCAGTGGCTTAAGGAAACTCCCACAGCACAGGCCTCTCATTTAATTCCGTGGATTTCTGCACCCCATTAAAAAGAAAACGACCCCAAACCTATTTTCTGCCTCCCCGCCAAGGCAGCGTTCCCTCACCTGAACGGCGCGCTCTGCTCTTCTTTCCTGGTTTGCCATGGCAACAAGAAAACTGCGTATTACCGGTGTAAAACGGATGGGTTAGGCTTTTAAATTGTCCTTCTGTCTCTAGCCGGGTTACGACATCTCCTAGCTACAAGACGTGCAAGACCGGCAATACGCTCACTGCCATGAAAAGCCGCAGCACAGTAAATCCCAGACAGTAAATACATAATTGGCTGCAGGCACCTGCAAAGGGCAGGCAGGAGTTTCGTGACTTTGGAAACCAAGAGGTAACGTGGTTAGAAAATAGGGGACATTGGCTTCCTATTTCATTTTGTCATGGGCACTGCGGGGCTGAGCTGGGCAAGCTGCGGGTGAAGCACACCCGCCTCTGGACAAGCCGGAGAGGCTGAAACACAAGCGTTTCCATCGGGGAGGCACTTGCCAAACTGCAAAAGGACATTACAGAGGCAAGCCAGGGTTTCTTAGCAACAGCATCGCATACGGGTCCATTAACTCCAAATTCCTCCGTGAGTAAATCCTGAGCTAGGAAAGTCTTCAGATGCTTATTGATAGCCTGAGCCAAAGCATGTGTTTTGTTCAGTCAGACAGAGGGGAAAATAAAAGGTAGCCATTGAAAAGCAAAGACCAGAAATGACTTGCATTTTGGGGAGGACTCTTTGGACATCTTAGAGGTGTTGGCCTTGCAGCTGGCTCATAATTAGGTTATGGTGAGCTGCCGTGGTGGGTCTGTCTCTACAAAAGCCTCAGCTGTAGAAATTGCTCTTGCAATTCTGCGAGAGGATTGCTTTGGCCAAGAAGGCAACTGAAAAGCAGCTCATAAAACACAACAAAAAAACACAGAGAGAGAATCAGAGGGCAAGAAGTGATTCACATACTATAGCAGTTTGATTTTCCCCTTACAAAGTGCTTTGTATTTGTGGGACTCTGTTGACTCATTTCAGTGGCGTTACTCCTGATTTACTGATGGCACAGCAGACCGAACAACAGCGAGACCAGACGCTCCTCCTCTTCCTTTTTAACCACCATTTGCAATATTTCTGTTCTGATTGTAGCTGACAGCAACTGTGACTTTATTTCACCCCTAAGTAGCTCTTTATATTCTCAGAGCCCATCTCTTGGAAACATGCAATGGTTTGAACAGCTCCACTTCGGTTTTGGAAAGCTACACCTTAAATGCAGCTGAGCACAGACTTAAAACGCCATAGTGAGAATCAAAGTGTGCATTTTAAACACATTTCAAAGATGATTTTAAGACACTCTCAGAGAGGTGGGAGACGGATGCTGTTTGAACCATCACAACTTTTGAATGCGAGCGTGGAGCTGGCAACACTGTGCTTACAGACAGAGCACGAACACACACAGGTTATCTGTATGCAGTCTTTCAAACATTACATTTTCACGGTCTGTTCAGACTACACGTATTCTTCATGTTTCTCATTAAAAAGGGCCCTTTTGCTGATGATCATTAAGTTATCATCAGAGGTTATGAAGTTAACGTGAGAAAAAGGCAAGATAAGTACATTTATAGGCTGTATCAGTGCACTGGGAAGTTCCTTGCTTGAAAAGGTCAGCTCATTTTAGATTGTCTATTTGCATACATTTTCAGCTGTCAGCCCTTGCTCTTCCTCTGATACAAATGGGAAACCTGTATCAGACAGAGTTCTCAGACTGAGTTACACACAGATACTGCTTGTATACCGAGACAAACAAAAACACTTTATAAATTTATGTCTACTGTAGCTTTGATTCATTTTACTGTATTAATACCTTCCGAAGTTAATAGCTTAAAATTACACTTTAAAATACTTCCATTGATATTCTGACAAGAATAAAGGATAGATTTAAATCTATGAAATAATACACAGAATTGAAATAGCCGTGGTCAAGAAGTAATTTGCTTGCACGATCTACAGCACCATCTGTCTAAAGCATATTGAGGTGCCAATTACGGTGCACGAGTCCACTGGATTCACCTAATAAGTTCTTCAGCTGTGGATCAAATCCTTCCAACCCCTTTGTGATTTGCATGAAGAGTCAAAATGATAAACTCTTTAATAATGCCAGCAGATAGCACGCGCTGAACTAGAAGAGAATAGATACAGGTTTCTTTAATGAAAAGAACATGAGGTTTATCATGTTTTTGCTATTAAACTCAGATAAGATTAGGCTAATGAAAAGCAAAAGCAACCTCCCTCCCCCCAGAACTGCTCCTCAGTCTTAGAAATGTTTGCAGTGAGGAGAATATCAGACCCTTTCTCGCAGTTTTTCCTCCTCGTGTGACACGTCACAGCACTCCCACCACCCCCAAAAAATAACATTTCAGTATAAGACCTCCATTTTTTGGCTTTTTCCACAGCCTCCTCCTGTTGCTCTTTCTAATGGCTTTTATGTATATGTTAAACAAAATAAAGGAGCAGCTACGCACATAAGGCTTTTTTTGCCACATCTTAAACCCTCAAATAGCTCCTGTCTTGAAAAGAGCCTTCATTAGTGTGCATGCATTTCCATACCAAGATGAAAGAAGTATGTGAGGCTAAAGTTTTCCCTGGAAAAGGAGATCTCAAGCTGTTAATATATCATTATGTTTCTCTTCATTAGTATCTCTGGAAGCTGACAAATATGTTTTTAATGACTTTTTTTTTTCCTTAACGCTCTTTAAAGTATTTTTCCCTTACTGCAGTGCTAATAAGGTGTAAAAGTCTTGTCCTGAAACTATACACTCACGTTCTGCTGTGGTTTTAATGGGAAAATTTTCTCGCAAATGCAAATTAAACAAAGTATTTACTGGTATGCAGAGTCAACTTGTTAACACATTAAAACTTTCCCCAACCTATTTAGTCAAGATTCAATTTCCAATGTTGTTTAAATATGGTAATAACATAAGAATTTTGCTTGGACCCAGGCAGAATTTTTCACTGTCACAACTCAGCTGGTAAAGGCTTTTATATATACGTATGTGTGTGCGCGCGCGTGTGTGTATATATATGTATATATATAAAACAACTGTACTGGCTGCAGCACTATCCCCATGTGGAGCAGCATTCAGATTGAAGAGGTTCTACTTAATATTTCTTCTGCATTTGGTTGCAAAAGAAACAATTAAATAACGAGCGCTTCAAAGGCAACCACCAAATACCGTGGTTCCCTCTGTTGTTCTCTAGCAAATCAATGGTCTTTGAATTGAAATGAATCTTTTTGTATGGTTTAGGCAGTTTTGTAATTTAGAGCTAGATTCCAGCAGGAAAGATGTGCGTCAATGCAACACAGTTTCTGGAAGATAGATGTTAGCACAATGTCAAATCTAATCAGGAATGACACGCTGCTGTTATTTGATTCTGCTTACCGAATTTATTTATCTTCGATTGTTACTTTTTGCAAAACGCTGTAAGGTGGGAAGATTTGTCAGTAACATCAGTAAGGGAAAAGTATGATTAGCACACAACTTTCCCCACCTCCAGACCATTCGAGCAAGTGCTTATTTTAATTCTTCATAAGTACAGCATTTTAAAGCACATTTAAGTGTTTTGCTGAAGTGGGTTCTGGATAGTGATAAATTAATCATTACGAGGACAAATTACCCAAACTGGGTCATAATCGACCGTGCTATGCAAACTCCGAAAGTGAAGTGGGGAAGCAGTGAGCGACTCATCCAGCGATAACAGGGAAGAGACTGATTAGTGCAAATGAATACAAAGGGCAAATGTGAAGTTATTCAGAAAGTAATTCGAAGAGTTCACTGTCTCTCACTGACAGCTCTTTATGACCTCTCATACGAGGTCTTAAAATGGTTTGAGGAAAACTAGGAAAAGCAAACATTAGTGATACCCATTTTGCAAAGTCTGCGCGTGCTTAGCATGTATTGGGCAGTGCAATTTGGACACAGCAGTTATGCCGGGGAATGTACCATAAACCACGGCGTGGTTCTTTTTTATTTGGGGGAGAAAGGTGCGGGCAGGTTGGAACAGGGGCATTTGTAGGAATAATGCTGATTATAATAAAAACAAACACTCCTTGCTTAGCAGGTGAGCTCCTGGGGGGCATGCCCTGTCCTGTACCTCTTTAAGGTACCCAACACTTGGAAACAAAAGGTAAGAATACAAAACAGAAGTGCAGATGCTCCTTATGCCAGTTATTTCCATAGTCTAAATTATCACAAGAAAAAGAACATTCAAATGAGGTCATTCATGAAAAAAATGACTAAAGCTTTTATACAACACGCAGTATAGACCATTCTGCTTCTTCCTTTAATGCGCGTGGTTTTGGCCATCCATAGATGCGTAATACCGCGCAAGACAAACCACTGCTCTGCTCCTGCACTGAAATGTCCCTGCCTGTTGGCAAACCCTGCTTTTGGCCAGCGCTCAGCAAAAGACGACTACAAAAGCACATGAGCATCCACTCCCTCCCCGTTCAGTTCCCAGGCCAAGGTAATTCTTCTTGACTTTGAAAGGGAAACAAAAAGGAAAAACACGATCCCATCCACACAACTTAGTTCAGACCCTTGGGTTTGACATCTGCCTGATGGGTGAGGGGCTTTTTTTTGGCTTCGCAGGAAGCACAGATGTGCCAAAACCCGTGTCTGACTGTCACTGATGGAAAGCAAGGTTTGGAAGAGCTTTACAACAGCCCGGAGCGTACACGGGAGGAGGATGTTGTCACAATAACCTTAAGAGACAAAACAGAGAAGCAGCTCGAGAGAAAAACCCTTTCATCCCTGCCCTCCCCTAATCACATGCAGAGATGACACAGAGTTTCAGACAGAGGAATTAATTATTCGGTTAACCCAGCTCCATTTAATGTGGCCATTGCTTTCTGTTGATAAGCAGCGAACAATGAGATTTCTCCTTTCTTGAAAAAGCCTCCAGCCTGTTTTCCGTTGGTTGCTCCTACACATTGCTTTTCCTGTAACAGAAGCATCTGACATTTTTTTCTTTGATGGGGTAAAATAATAAACACAAGATGAAAAAGGAGAGGGGCACCCTTTTGGCTGGAAATCTGAGAGCGTGGCTTCCTTCTGCTTCCAACCACATCTCCTGAAGTTGCCTCAAATGAGGGGAAAAAATAAAGCAGGAGGAGTCATGAATTCATGAAAAGCACTGCAATGGGCTTAGCCAAAATCAGGTTTGCTTTTTTACTCAGTATAACCAATTTCTGGTATCTTCAGTAGATTGGTTTCATTGTAGATACATCAATTCTCATATGGCTTAATTAATTATACCACTCCCAAGTGGTATCGAGATAGGAAAACACAATAGGTGAAATTCCTCTCCCGGTTAAACTGGTGTAAACCCAGAGGATTGAGTATTTCTCAATCAGTGGGTTATGATTTTCCAGAATGCGCAGCAGGGTAGTAAGGGGTGGAATATTATATTATAATTTCAGGCAAATAAAACTCAACCTAACTCCTACACCTTTCAAGGTCAAACAAGCTCAAGTAGCATAAAATTACCTTATCGTTAATGCATTTTTATGCATAAGAAATTAAAGAGAATTAGAGGCATTTTCATTTTAAATAAAGGGCTGCCAACCTAGGGGGGAGGAGGGGGGGGAAGAGAGAAATTCAGCTCTGAATTAACATTTGGATAGGCCAAGGGATGACCCTCTTCATCTGCCAAGTCCCAAACATAGGATGCTGTATGTGACAATGAGTGATGCATACACACACGCACGTGTATGAATTATTCACGCAAGAATCTTTAAGTAGGGAGGTGCCTTTTTATAACTTTACCCGTTGGTCATTAAGTTTCAACAAAAATAAATAAATGAGTGCAGGTGGAACTGAGCACCAGGTCTGGGTGGAAACTGAAAGGCAGGACACAATTTTGCATCCTGAAAGAAGAGAAGTAGAGAGGACCCGTTTAGACTAGAGATCCGCAAACCGTCCGTGGTAGCACGCCAGACTGTATTGTTGTTTTCCAAACATGAGGGCAAGGTTTCTACTGGAAATTCAGCTGGGGAAGAGGGTGCTGTGGAGGGGTTTATCAGATGGTTCCTGGCTCCATCTGAATTTGGAACTTTTGATAGCACAGGTGTTGAGACCTGCCTACACACCTGATTCAATAGCAAAAGGACATCACCCTGTACATAACATTGAGAAGTCATTAATATATCCAGAGTAAATATTAAATTAGTGCATGCAAACCGGCCACACCGCTGTTCTCTTGAATCACAAACACAATCTTTGGTGTCTGGGGATCAGTTCACTACTCTTCACCACCATTCTGGAGTCAATAGGACTAAATCATCCCGTACGTTTAAGTACATCAGCTGTCCCCAGCACAAAGAAAAGTAGTTCAAAGGTATGTGTTTCTCCTTTAAATTATTTGTGCAGCACTCAGTGCTTGTGGAGATATTTATGTCTGAGCCTGTAGTAGATGGAAGCTGCTCTGGAGGTCAGAGCCTGTCGGGTTCCCTTTCTGCAGAGAATGCTCTGGCCTTTGGAGTGATACATCGGGAACCGTCTCCTCCATCTCCCTGCCACTTGCGAAGAATTCATTTACTGGAAGGTAAGAAGCGCTGGCAGCCACAGGCAACGTCACTTCTTTCTTTCTACACTTTTGGGGTTGGGTATTTTTTTCCCTTCTCTGTGATTTATCCCCTTGTATGCACTTGACCCTTCAGAAATAAAAGAAACAAAACTGTCAAATTCTGGAGAATACTTCAGGCACAGAGAAAACACCAGAGCTCAGAGGGGATGGTGAAACAGCAGAAATTCACAGAGATGAACATCTTCTCAAAGAAGCAACCAGCTTCATAGCAATTTATGGATTTAGTCAAAGAAAAAGACAAGGGCAGGTCCCCCCCCCAACCCAAATTGCCCAGCAGCTTCTGCGGGGAGTCTCCCCCACATTCAGGATGGGTTCAGCTGGGGATCACCCCCACAAGAGGAGCAGTGAAACTCAGCTGTGAATCGTCTCAAAATTCAGAGAAATCGATGTGCACTACTCCAGACAGCCCCTTCCCCGTTTATTTTGTCCTAACGGCAGGTTGGGCAGCTTACGTGAAAGATAAAAACAAAGAGCAATCAGAGAAAAAGTTTAGGGAAATGTTGTGCTGCTACTTTGCAACATTTTTGTGATATTTTTCGTGGAAATTGTGAATCTGGCCTTGCGTGTGGCTATAACATTCATTTCTATTGAGAAGGGTGTTTTTCTTGACCGTGTTACTTGACTATAGGGATTTTTTTTTAGTGCCCAAGCACGCTGTTGAGCTAATATTTTCCTTGCAAAATTTAGTGAGTTTGCTCTGAGCTTTGCCCCAAGTCATGCTTTCTTTTAATTTTTCTCACAAACGTTTCTGCTAATAGCATTTCTCAGTCTCCTGCCATAAATTACATTTATTAAAAAGCAGCAAGAAGGAAACCCACTTTAAGTTCCTAAATACCTCCTCTAAAAATGAGAGCAAGCAGATGCCCAGAAACTTGTTTCTTTTATTTTTGCAAACAACATACCAAAGGCCTGACACCTTTTTATAGCTTCAGCATGACCTCCCTCGCTTCCCTCAAAGAGTGACTTCATTTCTAAGCTATGGTGGGGGCTCCGCTGCAGTGCAATATCCAGAGCACGAGGGTTAGGCAGTGCATTAAAATGCAATATTCCACAGGCTGTGATTTATGGTCTGTCACTTAGAGCAAAGCATCGTGCATCTTAATTGTCTGCTCCTTTCCAGCTACTCGGTTTGGTTGGGAGATTCGAAATTTTTCATCCACCATGAATTTTCATGGAAATATGGATCTTTGAAAGGCACAGGAGTTAAAGATACAAAAATAAAACAGTCAGAGCTGCATACCTAACAGCCTCTCTGTGCAATGCATGAAAATGTATCATAGGAAATAATTATGCATTTTTCTTTACCCCATTTACAAGTTTCAGGGATTTCCCCGATGGGATCAGTTCTACGAGTCCATAGAAAGAAGCCCACGCCTTTGCAGCCAGCCCTAGGGAGCTCATAGTCAGCAGAAGATCTCCAAAATCTTCACCTTCACAGAGATTATTAGCTAATTACAAGAATCCATACAGACCCACTGAAAACTAAAACAACTTCAACTTTTGATTTGGCTCACGTCTGACACACAACATGTCACTTCCAGGGTATAAAATCCTGTAACTTTTAAATCAGACAGAAATATTGTGTGCACTGGCAGTATCCTACTTGAAGAAACTTTAATCTTCTTCAGCGGCATAGATTTTCAGTTAAAAACTATAGATTTGAAATTACAAACACTGTACAGATCAAAGAAATGCATGTCCAACATCAGTGGAAAGGAGTTAATTGTACAGATGATGGTTCCACGAGTCAATTATAGGGCTGTTATTCACAGATTTGTACCCAAAACCCATTTCTGGCCCATCTTGTGGATATTGGTGATAAATCACATAGGTTGTGTTTTCCGTGACCTTTTCAGCCCCGCTCCTTCTCAAGACATTTTATTGTGTTCAGAATTTTTCTATATCCACATCGTTACAACCATTTATCCTTAATTCACCTGGTGTGAAAGCAAATCTCATACTTCGCTGAGACAGTCTCTTGTCAGGGCAGAAAAACATTAACAAGTTGGCAAAACACCAGAAAAGAGGGTTTGCTGTGGCGGGTCAGGCAGTCGCCCTATTGCCATCACTTGCACGCCCGCCTCACCACCGCAGACTGTCCATTCGTTTTTTCAAGTCTTGCAGAACCACGGCTGAGATGAAGAAGGTGTTTCCAAATGCCCATCCTGCTCCAGCGTGCCTTTGGCACATTGATTTCTCCAGAGCTGTGCTTCTCTGCCTTGTCCAATGAGTCTACACAACCCAAACATTTCTTTTGTATTGATTTAGTATCTGTTAGATTATTTGATTTTTTGTTTGTTTGTTTAATGCTTACAATATTGGTATTTTTCAGGCTGGCAGCCAAACAAAACCTTTGGAGACATATGAAATACATATTAAGAGTCTCATTGCCCAATAAATTAAGGGCACAAATGATACAGCCAAATCTGATGAGCATCTCATTACAGATGGTACAGATGCACGTTTTGGCATCACAGTGCTTTGCAGAAGAGACTTATATTCATATATTCTTGCGTGGAATTTAAAATTCCAATCAGCAGAACCACAGAGGGGGATTACGTTACCTCGGACATGAATTCAATTGCATTTTTAATTCTATTAAAACCTCAAGCTTGCACAATGAAGTAATTGTATGTATTTGATTAGGATCTTAATTACATGTTTGCATATTACTGTATCTGTTTAAAAACTTCAATCAGCTTTGTGTCCCTTGGAAAATTTTGGGAAACAAGGTGGTACTTATTATAGTGGTGCATTTGTACTGAGCAGAAGTTTAAATACATGAGACACTAAAGTGAATAGTGCGATTCGGACACGAAGACAACACTTTCTCAGTATTTTGTCAGAGTCCTACTGAAAAATAGAGTTAACTGATACCAGCCGAAACTACACCGACCTCTGAGGTTTTGCGCTGGTCAGTTTAATTAGCCCATTTAAAATTAAATGTTAATATCAGTTTGAGCAAGCTCACACTTCACTGTGTCTAGAAGACAGTACGGAGAGGCGACGCATCTGAAAGCATCCTGTAATGCCACACTTTCTGACAATAAATAGCTTTTGACCTGGCAGACTGATCCATGCTATTACTTAGAGGCTGTTATTAGCCTTAGAGGGTATCTTGGGGCAACTTAACTGGCAATCATTGACCCAGTAGAGTATCGCTCTTCAGTGTGGAGCTAAGTCAACGCACATCCTACTTCGTATGCAAACCTAATTGGAAACAAGGGATAAATTAACTCATTTCTTCCATTACTTTGTGCCTACTTGAATGCTGCAAGTTCAAAAGTGCATAAAAAAGTTGGGGGGGGGCTGCGTCCTGAGATATCAAGGAGGAATAATTACTATAGGAAATAGAAGAAGTACTGCTCCGAGACCTAGGATACTGCAAACCTAGCGCATGGCATCCCTGAACAAAGCCAAGTCAGTCAGGCTTTTTACTGGCTGAAGACTAAAACAGGTGGCTGTAGAAGGTCTATTCTCTCTTATGTCTTTAAAAACCAAAACCTTGGGCAAATTTGAGAGCTTACGAAACCTCAGGAAGCAAGTCTATCATTATTCAAAGTCTTACATCCCCCAGGCTCTCAGCATTGGGAAAAACAGCAATGATGCAGGTAACGCACAGCTCGTTAACACTGTGCCTCGTATATTCAAAGGCTCTTTTACGGCAACAGTCCATATTCAGAAAATATTTAGCTTATGCATCATCAATTCAAGATGAAATATTGAGTAGCGATTACCAAAACGCAAGGTGTGGAGCAGTCAGATAAGCATCCAAAATGGCAGATGAATGTACAAAGCTCAGTCTCTAATTCTAGCAGATTTCCAGAAAATGTAGCCCGCTAGTTAAGTCTTACTTGTAGAAGCCTTATGTTCACAACAACTCTATCAACTCTGAGGGCTCCTGCTCTTCACTGACCTTCTCAAGTGAGCCCTAAACTGCTTTTTTCCATTCTCGTTCTAGAGACAGAAAAAGAAAATCTAAATAAATGAACCTGAGGTTTTCAAAGCTTAGCAAAGGTTCAAGGTCACTCCTTGGTCTGTATAGGTACATCAGTCATCTAGCTTTAATAACTCAGATTCCATGGTAGACAGTATATAAAGACAAAGAAACCCAACAGACATAAATCCTCATCAAGTTAACTGTCCTATTTTCTTTCTGCCAGACACAGTTTTGCCTAAAGTGTAGAAGGCTTTGTTTATAGCACAACCTCAGCAAAGAAAATAGCTTCCTCCATCCCACTGTCCCCACTATATCTCCAGACTCGTAATTTTTAATTATCCCTTCTGTCAAACAAGTAATCAGAAACGTATGGAAACAGGTTCAAGAGCAGGTAATTCACAGAGCCAAGATCAAGTCTCCAGTACAACTACTCAAAAACGAGCTTAAAAACAACAACAAAACCCAACCAAAACCCAACACAGCTACATCTCAGATGTAGCAGCAGGTGTTTGGTTGTATTATATCTGAAAAAAGGTGATTTTGTGGCCTGGGCATTAGAATTGGTGTGCAGAAATTTGACTGTAAGCCTTTGCTTCCCCAGTAACCCAAGAAGCATCCGAGAGCTGCCCCAAATCCTTCTGGCCAAGAAGCACATTGGACGAGCGCTGGCGCTTACACGGGGCACCCTGTGATACCAGAGTCGGTTTATAACCAACACCACAGCGATTCAGAATAACGCAATAAACTGGCAGAAAAAAACCCAACCGTCTCCCCCATCTGCAGAGCAGCAAGAGAAGACCCAAGGACAAACAGAGCTCTAATGACAGAATGACCTGGAGCACTCGCACCAATTTTAAGAGGATTAAGCAAAGCTCTCTCCTCCAGATACTTCAACAGAAACTTCCCCAGGTTGGAGGGATACAGTATGAAAAGCAATTTAGTTTCTTCCTTGGCATTTATAAGTAATAAATGCAGCACCGGGCAGTTTCCAAAACCAATTGTCAGGTTTTGCAAGGATATTTCTGGGATATATAAGACAGGCACTCCCCTTTTATAATTTATTTGCAAGCAGGGCCCTGCTCCTTTAGCTCCCAGCCTGCAGTTTTCATAACCTGTCTCAGGTGCTGGGGGTAGCATCAAAAAAAACCCCAAAACATAAAAATACCCAAACAACTGCAACAAGTATTTTAAAGCGTTATGGCAAAAGCGGTCCATTGCAAGAAAACTTTTAATTCGAGTCTGTACAGGACTCCTCACACAGAGCACAACCAGAAACTACTCCCACAGCCTGAACTAACAGCAATAGATCCAGCTGTAACTTTTCTTTTTCCAGTGCATTTTTAATGCAGCCATGACTACAAAATCTGGTCACCACGATTACTGAGAATACGCTCCCAAGATGAGTACTGTTTCATTAACCCTCCTGCTTCTCACAGAGCTAATGAAAGCAGCAGGACGGACCTAATCTCTTAACACACAGATGTCGATAGCTTTAACTGGCTAATTACAGTTACAGTGAGCAATAGTTGAGAAGCTCTACGGTTGGCAGATGCATTTATTCAGCTATTATTATTAAATTTTAAATCTGTTTCATTCCACAGATGACTGTGATGATTGAAAGAATTAAGCATCCAATTAATAGCATCCAATAATAGGAGGAATAGTGAAATTCCTCCTTTAACAAGGATGGTTGCATCTACAATTACAAGTAGTCCAGAATAAAGAAAACAGAAAACTTCTTACAGACTACCAAGGTGAAACTCTGTCATTTGTTTCCCTGGTTCCTGACTGTACTTTTGTAGTTGTTTGTGAGAACACGGCCCTGTTTTGCTGCGTAAAATACAGAAGATGTTTCCTCTTCCAGAGTGCTTCCGTTACAAGGAAACAAAAGCCAAGAGTGCGGGAGATGAACTGCAAAAAGGAATTTGGACGTGAGAGAGAACAAGCAATTTGCTCAACAGCACAGAGGGAGTCCTTGGCAGGATGAGTTATGGAAAGTCAACAAGGGGAAAACATCTGCCTTCGGTTTGGGGTGGGTGGGAAGGGTGGAAGTCTGTCCCTGCAGGCAGCTCTCCCACGTCTCAGCCCAGGTCTTCACCCACGGGACAATTCCTCTTTTTACTGCAGTCAGACAGAAATGCGACCGTGCCGCTTATTTAACTTTGGATGTGCTTATCCCAGCTTTGCTGCTGGGTGAGATTTTCCAAGGCACTGCGAATCTGCTTAGCTCTGCTCCTGCTGAAGAGCTCAGCCTGCACGGCCCGCTTCCGAAATACCACCCGAGGCGAGGTATCAGACGCCAGGACTGCCATTTATTATATTCCTCTGGCAGCCCTCGCCGGGCAGTGCCATTACCCAGGGGTTTGTTCAACCCCTCTCTGGAAGCAAAGTGCGATTTGAAAAATTGCTGCACCGTCGTTTTGAAATTAAAGTTTCTTCCAGAGTTTCTTGTAGCAAATAGCAAAGGGGATTTCCTTGGCATTAGTAAGTACAGCCAATTCCTGAAGAACATTTGAGGATTTAGGAAGGATAACCTCTGCGGGAAGGGTTACCTTCATGCACCTTGGACAACTTGGGTCTACTAGGACTAGGTTCTCTCAACTCCTCTATTCTTGATAGCAAACAAGAGTCATCCAGAGTGCAATTCGGAGCAGAAATCTGATTTAGCCCAAGTGCCCCTTGCTCAGGAGGAACCTGGGAAGACGTGCTTCACCAGACCAGTCACCTTTAGCGAACATCCAGCTCGGATCACCTGCCTTCTAGGAGAGCCACGAGGAACGTGCCAAGACACTGAATCACTGGGCGTTTTTTCCCCTCTTTCAGATTTTGAACTTGTGCTGTCGCTGGCCCCAAGGCTGACAACACACGCGCATCACGCCCGGCACAGCCCAGCTCTGGACCGCCAGCACATTGATGCTGTTGCAGGGCAAATACTGAAAGAGTATTTCTGGGATACAGAAGATAGGTACCCCCCATTTATAATTTATTACATGCCAACAAAAGCCTGTTGTTGAGAAAAAAACATTTGCAAACATCTGGATGCTTAAACAAGCGCCAGAGAAAGTTCATTAAAATAGAAATTGAAGTTAATTAACTAACTGATGGACTCCTCTGTTCCATTCGCTTTAAAGCCATCGGCATCCTTCCCTTGGTCTACCGACTAGCTTTATTCAGTTCCAGTTAGTATATCAAAGTGATGTATTCTGCTTACAAATTCAAGGCAAAGCACATTTATCTATTACAGAAGGAGAATGGATTTACATTTAAATGGGTGTTCTTCATGTATCTAATAACTCAGTTGAGTAATCAAAGAAGTACAATCTAAGCAGAAGCGTCTTTGTGTTTGGCATTAATATAGTCCCCAAGATTCACTCCACACATTTCTCCCAATTTATTTATTTCATGGGTGGCGAGGAACAAGATGGGAATGTTGTCATTCTCCAGCTACAATCAGTCAGCAAGAAGGTTAGCTAGGAATTAACAGACTGCTCGCTTCGGCTTACGTTTCAGTTAAAAATTCAGACTCAACAGGAGAGCAAGAAATCACCACGGTGCATGGACTTTCATTCCTTTAAAAAAGTAAATAAACAAATAATGCTTCAAAGGTGCCAAGGGAAATTTGGCAACGAAACTGCTGCCACTAAGAGCAGCAAGATATCTTAGGTTCACTGTATTCAGTGAAAAATTGCAAGGATTGCACTAGCCTGAACCAAGCAAAACAATTTGCAAAGCGAAACGCGCTTGGAATAGGAAAAGCCAGATAGGAAATAAAATTCAAAGTTATAGTAATCAACTTTTTAATTCCTTTTCATTGGGCTACACTCAATTTATCTAAACATACGCAGAAAAATGTGTGCATGTATTAAAAAACAAGTAACTATAGCTTAATCCAAAAAAGCTAGCAACCTTCCTAATCAAGGGGTTTGAAAGTGTACAATTTGCTATTAAATTTTGGTTTATAGTGATTTCAATGGCAACTCGACCCCAAAAGCTTATCAAAATCCAAGTCAAAGATAAGTAATAAGAAAGAAAATGCATCTGTTTCAATCAGACAAGAACAAAGCAAGTTTACATGTAATACGTTGCTGTAGATGATATCCTCCACCAAAGCAATTACCCTATCTCGCAGGGATGTGTGAGGCACAGCCATGCCATTTGGCAGGTGCAGGACAGCATTTCCTAGCTCTGATAGGGGTTGTCTTGCAACACCCAAGAGGTCCCCATAAATATGGCATTTCCCTGGTTGCACCATAGCTCTTGTTATTCAGGGCGGTGGGGAGATCTCGGGGATCAAGGAGGCTAGAAGTCATCTCTTAGCGAGAGAAAACAGAAACACCTCCCTATGGTCCTTCTCACAAAAGCTTACAAACTCCAGTTTGTGCACCCCCCTCCTCTATAAAAGCAGCATTCTCTCCTGCTATAATCGCCATAATTTTGTTACCCAATGAAACCCTGGAGGAGACAAAGAAAATTCCGCTTTCCCTCGCTTGTTGATTATCAGCCTACTTTTCACTGCAGCAAAAAGTTCCAGCAGCTGAAGAGGCCTAGGAAAGCATGCAAATTAGAAGAGTTTGTAACTCAGCGTGTACCCACTGCTGTTTTACTGCAGAGACTGTGCAGTTTCCCACCATGTAGAAAGCATATGGTCTAAATAAGGCTAATAAAGATACATTAATGTTTCTGTTGCCTTCCTTGTAAATAAGATTTCCCTGTGGGCTACTAATTTATCAGCCAGTTTCTCTGCAGCTTATGACCACAGATCAGAAAGCTGTGTATAAAATGTTTAAGTCTGCTACATACATTCACCGTCTTTTCCTCTTTGTCTTTCTCGAGGCTAATGCTGGGCACGTGTGCCCACAGCAATATTCTGCTCCAAGAATTCTGAGGCTTAGGAGAAAGCCTGCTACTGCATGGTGCAAATCTAAGCAATGGATTCATTTGCTGCTGAGCTCTCAGAAAGTTCAGATTTAGAAACAACTCTTGGATCATCTTATTTATAGACTTCTTAAGTGACCAGTTTGAATTTAAGCATTTTCACAAGTCCCCACTGCTGGCTGAATGTACGCGAGCAAAGTAGAGAGCAATCCTGTATCATTTGTCTGCCTCTGTGCCAAAGGATGCTCTTCATCCACTCTGCGCTACGCCTGAATTCTTCTCCACCTTTTATTGCCTTAATGCAAAACGGCAATACTGGGAGGAACCCAAACCTCCGCCTCCCACAGCAGAAAAGCAAAGAGGAGAGCACGACGGTGCCAGCACTGGAGGAAATGCCTCCGAAGAAGACCAACAAATGAAAACATGATGTGCTAAACAAAAACAGTTCCATTATCAGCTTCGCTTTCCATCTGCAATTACAGTACATTTCAGATGAATATTTTTTCCTGGAAACCGAAACAGTTTCATTACAGCTTAAGTATCTGACAGGACAGCTGACTACAGGCTTGTGAAAAGCAATTATTTTGGACACCGATTACTTCCCATGCAGGCAGTGAGTATTGTAACTGCAGATAGCTGGGAAAGACCGCAGCTTTATGTGATGGACTACGGTATCTGGAGGAGTTAATTAGTGTTGTGGGGTGAGCAGGAAGAGAGAAACTGCAGATATCCAGCTTAACATTCAAATTAATTGACATGAAATAACTTCATATGTTTAATTTAAATGCAATTAATTTATTAGAAAAAAACCAGTCTAGGGACAGATAGCTGGTGCATCTGGCACAACAGCTAGAGCAACATCAAGTTCCCATAGCAACATATTTGTTAGAAACAAGGCAAACATACTTAGGATGATGTGGTTTTGTTTTTAATCCACCAGAGTGATGACGACTGCACCAACAGGGTTCAAAATATTGAGATAAAATTGGAGAAATTAAGAACAGATATGAAGACTCATTTTCTTCCTCTGAGCTGGGAGGGCATTGCAGTGAAATCTGAACCAAATCTGGACGTGCAGGTGCTAATGTGGGTAACTGCAAAAACAACTCAGCACTGCATTGCATCAGTACTTGTATCTATATCATAGCCCACATGTGCGCTTTGTACAGCTCAGCCACAGCAGATTTTAGCATCCCACCCCTGCAGACAGAGGTGACTGCATTCATGGCTGCGCCGAGGCCAGCTGATGTCTTGTGTCGAGGTTCAAAGGTCCTCCTTAAAATGACTTCATTAATAAGAAAGAGGAAAAAAGGCACCAAAAACACAAAAACCTGTCAGTCATTGCTATAATTGTTTATGGACTTCAGTGAGCTGTGTCTAATGCTGTTGCGAAAAGATGAGGAATCCTGGTACATACGAGCTCACATATTATTACTATTATTTTTCAAAGCAGGCTGCATGTAGATTTTGTTTCCTAAAGCCTTTGGCAGATACTATGTTCTTTGTATATCATTTTATGGGTTGGGCACTGAGCCACAGGATGGCTTAAAAAGTTCACCCAAGTGAAGCAGGAGGTACAAGATCAAGGGGGGATGCTAACGTAGATCCACGAGTCCCACGACGTACCTGAGCCACTGCCTACCTACTGCAGCTTGTTCTTCTTCCTGACCTGAGCTTTCAAACCAGTTCAAGTCAGAACTGGGACAAAGAGGAAACCTAAAATACAGCAATATACAAGAATCGAGTAGACCTTCCACTTCTGGTAACTTAGAGATTTAGGTGTTGGGGTTTTTTGAACCAATTATATGCATATGGGCTTCTGAAACAGCACTGAGGAACGAAGGTCAGAAAACAAGCTACTTGTAATGATAGGCAAGAAAGGAAAAGAAATTTTGACACCAGAGTGATGGGAAGCACCTTTGAGTCTTTAAATGCCTGGGCTGCATTTGGCAAGTTGTCTTTTAAAGGTCTCCCCTGAATGGCCTTCGTTTGTCTCCACAGAAGAATAGCTGGCTGAGGCCACTGGGCAGGATTTGACCCCTGCATCCAAAGAGTATTTACGTAAACTTAATGATCAGTTGCAATTCATTCATTTACCTCCTTTCCTGAGGAGAAGTTACAATGCAACCTTCGGATATTTTATTTCCAAGCCCTCAGCAGGGCACAAATCTGCATTCCTCTGGCTGATGCTTTTCTGCTGAGAGGATACCCTGAGCTGCTGGCAGCAAATTTCTGTTTACTGGGAGGTGAACATAAACAGGCAAAGCTCTTATTCTCAATAAGCAGCAAACTGGGATGCTGGCGAGCAACTAAACTCAGTCCCCTCCTTAGATTTTCCCTTTGCATTAATATAAATGGTAAGGCATGAGCCTGAATGTGGCGAAACTGCTTTCCCAAGGGACTTCTAGTTTGCCATGTTTTGGCTGCGACTGAAACTCTCTTGCCTTCCCGGGTTGCTGTTGATGCATTAATTTTATGCAGGTAGTAACAGGAGCCTTTTGCCTTTCTAAAGAAAGTCCTAAGTCTAGGGAAATTTAGTTCAGTTTGCTGATCTGAACCAGACAAAGTGTAGATTTTGCTCTCTTTTTCTCTCGTGCCCTGCAGGTCCCGCAGCCACTGGGCCACCAGCCAGGCTGAGCGCGCTATTCTCAGCCTTTCCTCCTCGCTGTATAAATAATTCAGTATTTACTGCAGCCATGATTTGAACTTAGGTTTTTCTGCAGTTAAGATGGGGAAAGAAGTTTCTTATTCTTCTCTAAAGGACTGCCCTCTAATCACGTCCACACTCTGCCGCTGAGGGTAGCAAACAGGCACTGTGCTGTCCTGCTCTCCTGAACACCACTTATTTTCACATAATCTGTGAAACAGAACACATTTGTTTGGTACTGTGTTCATACACAATGTGCATTACTTTATTCCTCTTCCTTCTTAATTCACTAAAGTCCAGCCATTCATCTTCTTGACTTCTATTCCCCAAACTCAGCTATGCTTTAACTAGATACGTGGGCTCCAAAACCATGAATAAGGAATTCATTCACTACTTCTCACTGGCGGGCAGGTGTTTTGTCATTGTAATTATTCATGCATCATTATCATCTCATTCTGCCCTTGCCTCTCACGTGCAAGGCGAAAGGGAGATGGGCAATCGTTAACCCTAATCTATTTTTCTTTTTTCTCCTGTCTACTTTCGAGTCTGCGGTGCTGCTTCAACCATTCCCATTTCTCCCCCCGGGACTACCAAACAAGCCCCTTCTCCCTCCCACCTCCCTCACTCTCTGCCTTTTTATAACCCTTTTTCACCCACTCGAGAGAGGTGACCCCGACCTACCCTTCAGCCTCAGTAGGTGCCTATCTCTCTTCTGGGACCTCTCCAGGACTTCCCCCAGGTCATCTTATTTTAAATGCTTTGTGCAGATAAAACAGTAGAAGTTGTTTGATGAATGTATTTCTCCTGAACTCCACCACCCCTAGGGAGATGCTTAGGAAATGGTTTCTAAAAATATTAACTTGGGTGATTCTTGCTGCCGCATCCAAATTTCATAGCCCACAGAGTTTTTTCAAACATTGCACTTGTTCTGCCTGCTCTGATTTTTTTACATTATACATAAAGTATACACCAGGATTAGGAACTACAATAGCTCAACTACTTTTCTGAGAAAAGTTAGGCCTGAATTAAGCATCTCTAGGAGAAATTTCTCATCACTAGAAGTGGGGGAAAATATAAAAAAGCACTGGAAGTCATGTACTAGTCTCAGGTCCTTCAAACATACTAAAATTACCTTACGCCAAAGACTTGAAGCATGCTCGTAACTTTTTTTTTTTTGACTGTCCCTTTATACCGGCTCCCCAGCTACAGAAAGTATTTTTCCATGTAATATACACATTAGCTTCCAGCAGGGAAATGTAATTACCATAATAAGATTTCTTAAAACTTGGCTTTTATGTTGTCAACTGCATTAAAATTTAAATCTTGCGTCAAGTTCAGAAAATGACTCTAAAAACGTAAGAAAAATTTATGGTAAAATCAATATTATTAAGAGTGAAACAGACTGAACTGGAGGCAATCAAGCCTTTCATTCCATATGAAAAAAATACTGTAAAATTATAATAAATTACTTTCATTTTATCGCTTGGTAAATTGCTACAATATTGGTGTCGCTGTAGCAGCATTGCTCTCACCAAAGGAGCCCTTCACCACTTTGAGTATTGCACAGATCTGATAATATTTGCATTTCTTGACGATGCATCTCATGTATAACTTATTCTACAATGTTAACATATGTTTTAAAACCTCTCCTATGATGTTTTTCCTGGTGTCATTTATTATTTAGACACTCACCCACTTCTTCCTAAATCTTCAGGCCACTTCATCTCGGAACACATAAAATCCTATTGTCTTGGCACTTTCATAAACCAGTTCAAAAGCAAATCTAGAAAAATATGGGTGAGCCTGTTTTCTTTTTTAACAGCTTCACTTATGCTCGATTACAGATCATCCTGATGGTACCAGCTTGATTTATCAACAGTTTATCAGGATGCATTTTAGGAATGATGAAAATTAAGACAAGTGATCAAACCACCAAGGCTTAAGGATGGCATTTGGTGCGATGTTGATATCCGCCCCATGCTCTTTTGCACCAAAGCGACACAGAGAGCATTGCCCACGTATTTATGTCCAAAGCTTCCTCTGCTCTCATTGCAAAACCATGCAATACTTCACATTCTTGTTCTCCTATTACGCTCATCACAGCAGCATTTGTGCATGCACTGGTAGCTGCTTTCTGCCTCAGATTAAACTGGAATTTAATCATATTGCATTTTATGCATTCTGGACAAAATTTCGTCAGCCACACTGAACAGTAAGCTGGAGTGACAGCAATGAATTGGGCTCGAGAGGGAGGTGCTACTTCCACCCAGGGACAAGCCTCTTCTTGTGCAGCTATCTCTCCTCTCTTGGCAAATACAGCACCTTTGTAGCCCTTACACCCAGGTTTGAGACCATTTATTCCTTCCAAAATCTGAGCCAGTTCTGCCATAAAATTAAGGTGGTAAGACGTTTTTGTTAACCCTTAAACTGTTCATTCCACTGCCTTTGCTGACTAGCGAACAACTATTTCCAGATACCTATAGGTCAGCTGCATAGCACTCAATCCTATAAGAAAATGGCAATAGTTTTGCCTTGAGGTCAAGACAAGAAAAGGGCAGTTGTTGCCGGTGAAACAGCAAAACGTCCTGCCCAGAGGCGTGCAAAGAGCCCATGGGATCACACCACTGTCGCCCAAAACCTCTCAGGCAGTTGCTGGGTTTTAGCTGTCGACCCTATGGCCAGAGGATGGCACTGGGCGGCGGAGCGGGACATCTTGTTGAGAAAGATTTCTTTTCGTTTATCCACAATAAGTAGGCAAAAAGGGATTGACCACAAGATGAGAGAGACTGAATTATTTTTTACCCCTGCAATAAAATACCAGGAGTTAGTGACCATCCAGCCAAGCTTTTTTGCACCATTTCTGTGACCAGACGGTTTGCTGACACAAGAGCCCTGCACTGCTGGTGAAACACACACAGTGTGTCTTCCCACTGAGGGCAAGCCAAAGAGAGGGGTTTTTTTAAGTAACAACTTGTTGCATTTACTCCTTTCTCAAGCGACAGAAGCATAACGTTAATTAAGAGGAGAGGAAAGCAAATTGACTTGGTGCAAACACTGTGGTTTTATAGCGAGCAGAGCTGCTGCGTTACCTACTGCTCCTCCGAAGGCAAACCTCGGGAGGCCACGCCACAATCCCTCTGCAAACCCAGCAAAGCTCACGGCGGGTTGAGGCTCAAAACCCCGTCAAACAAGAACCCCCAGAGCTATCCTGGGCTCGGATCAGCCGGCTGCAGGCAGGCCACGACAGTACGTAGCTGCTGCCTTCCAGGCACGCTGGCTCCAAAGAGGGGAACGCAAATGCAGATTTTCAAGATTCTCACACCGGGGAGGAGGATGCGATAGTAAAAATGTTTGTGCAACAAAAAGGTTCCATACATATCACAGATAAGATATATAGTGCTACTGCCACGTTGTTCTTTCCTTTTATATGTCTCAAAGTTATATACAAGATGATTACATAAATACAAAAACATTAACTTCATCACCAATCTGTAAGATGGGATGATATAATCATCCCTATTTTGCCTACAGAACAGTGAGGCGCTTCAAGACAGAGGTAAAACAAAAAAATAATCATTATTTTCTGAATTATTTGGAAAATATCTCGCTTGTCTGAGACTATCAGGACCAGTATTTTCAAAGGACTTTGCGTCATACTGAATGTTAACTGATTTCCAGGGCACAACCGCAAGTAACCTCAAGTGTCGCTGCAAATTTCTCAGCACTCCTGCAAATAAACTGCACTAAAGAAACTGACTGTTGTTCTTGGATGGTATTGTAGGCTTGATTAAATATGACTTAATACAAGGATGTTTAAGTTTTCTAGAGACAAAAATTCCCCCTGTTTTACCCACAAAATTATAGCCAAGAGATAATGCAAAAAGCATCCCCATTGAATTCTCCACTAAAAATCTCACTGAACACGGCCACACCTGGATTTTAATCCCACAGGCTTTTGGAAAATAAAGTGATGGCACAAGAATTTAAAGCTACCGGCATTTTGTCCCCTAACAAACCCATTTTAAAATAAAACAAAAACAAAAGCAAATCCTTAAGTGACAAACTTGCATTGTACTTTCAATTGGTTTTAGACAAACAGATAAATTGATGTTCTGACCTTTCTCAGGGGTGTAAGGCAGAGTGATTTCCTTTCCCCTTTGAACACCATTAAGTGGATGTGACATTCAGTCAAGATCTTATTGACACGCGAATATTCCCCACACAATTACAGATCCCGCTCGCTCAGCTGCTGCTCCCGGATCAGCGATAATGACACATCGGAGCGGGTGAAACACTTCACGTGCATTTAACTGCCAAATAAAACTGCTACTTCACTTTTTAAATTCCAATTGTATCATAAATCTGGTCCTCTCCTTCCCCTCTTTTAAAAAGCACCAGCACTAGCATTTGCTCAAGATACAGTTTTAAAAGGAAGTTTTCACCCTGGTGCTGCGCTCGCTCATTAATTATTTACCAATGCATTTAAAATACAGCAGCATTGATCGCAAATTTGTAATTAAGGCTGACTTGTATTTTGCACTTAAAGCAGACGTTCATATTCTTTGTGTGCCCCCCCCCCCATTTTATAACACCAACCCTTTGAAGATTTTAAGAATTTACTAGAATATTCAGCAATTAGTTTTACATGTGGGTCCTACCATGAGCGTGGCTGTTTCTTGGCTGCATGATTTCAGTAATAGATCAACACAGACTCCGATATCAACGTTTTACTGAGAAAAATGCAGTTGATTTTAAGTTAGCATTGTTTCCTCTAATGGCTATGATCATCCGCTGTGCGAAGGCTTCTCTACCCCATCGTTGCATTCTCTAGAGATGATACCGCAGAAAGATAAAAGGCCAGAGGGTAATTATACTGCTTTTCATTTCCACTGATCTCAAAGCACTCCGTAAAATACATAAATGCCTCCTACTCACAAGCGCCAGATCTAAAGGATTACCTGGTAAATACAGAAAGAAACGTTTGGTTATTTTTCAAGGATTAATATTAGAAAAACTCCTTTTATCTTCTTCTGAAATATTTTTCCTTTTGCAGCTAACCTATTAGCTTGGATGTAGAAGGATTTGATAACAGATAGAAGTACCTCTAGTAGTACAGATACTTCTACTACAGTAGTAGAAGTACAGATAAATTTGGAAATACAACCAGAATTACGATGGCCGTTTTTGCATATATTCTCCCCAACCTTCACATAAAACTTGCTAAGTTTCCAAGCGAAAATAACAGATCCCAGAAATACCTTATTCTGACTTCCAAATCAGAAAGAAAGGTCTTAATGCTCAAAGCTCCTCAGACAAGGGTGGGGTTTGGGTTTGTTTTTTTTTTTTAGCTAATGTGATGGATAAACTAGACAAGAGTCCCAGCTTGCGTATCCACAGCCGTACCGCCTGCGTTGCACCAACAGTAAAAAAGCAGCTTTTGTTGGTGAACGAAGCAGATCAGATCTCTATCTAAGCTTACAGTTAGAAGTGCTTTTGAATAAGGAGGTGCTTTTTGACGTAGTTGTTTCGTGATTTACAACTCTGCTTCAAGAGGCCAACACACAGCACTGCAACTCTCAGGCCGGCTGTCGAAATGAAAAAGGGGAATGTATGCACTGGCACATACGCGGGGAGATCCATGCCCACAGTTTTAGCACATCAACCAAAAGATATTATTGTCTGTTACGCCGTAATGGTCATGATGTTTTCATCCGTAGTCACGCAGATGTTATTCAGACTTCTTTCACCTGCTCCTCTGCAATTCAGAATTACTAAACAGCCCCCAAAAATAAAGTGCTCTTACAGAGAGGGGAAAAAAAAGAGAATATTGTGTCTTCCCAAAGAAACAAAGGTCAATCAGATTTGCAGCGAGGAATCGTAAAACTCGTATTTTTTATATAATGATTCTTTTACTGGGATTTCTGGGGGATAGAAGAAAGTTTCTCTTTTGTGGTTACATTACCACATGGAATAATTTTTCCCTGATATGAAGGGGTTTTCTTCTGATAAGCTTTTGAGCAGAGTAACAGGCATTTGTCCTTTGGTGTCAAAGATGGAAACTGAGTTATCTAAAATGTTACATTACTGATTTTTATTAATTGGCTTCTCATTTGTTCCTTTCTAAAACCAAGGCACGAGGACATTTGTACAGTCTCTCCAGGAGGACTAGAAGGTTAGATTGAAAAGCGTTTATTTTTGATTGGAAACTAAGTCACAGATAATTATTCCAGATCTTTCTTATTCCCTTTAATAACTAGTGTCTGTTACAAGGCTACTACTGTCATCATGCCCAATATGCTTCTATTGGTGATACATAGAACTGGGGGGGGGGGGGGGAGAATTAAAAGCCCACATTTGGGTCAGGTAAAAAAAAAAAAAACCAAACAAGAAGAAAACTCCAAATTAGCAAAATTATCTGTAGTTCTTCAGCTGGCAAAATACACATTTGCATTTCTTACTTGCAACATTTCAATTTCTTTTTTCCTTCTGGAACAACTAGAAATACTGAAAATGTGGGGTGGGATTTTCTCTTTCATTCATGGGTCTTTCTCAAACATGCTAGAGACCCTGTGGTATTACCAAATCTAAATTTCATATTAACGAGCAGCAGCTTCTAATCCCTGGTTAGGTAAGAGCAGGGAAGAGGAGAACGAAACAGTGAAAAATAGCAACCATGAAATAATGATACGGAAAGAAAAAAATGAGAGGGCTAGTTGCTTTATTGGTTTTTCTTGTAGTTATGTGAAACGATCTAGTGAATTAAGCCAAAAAAAAGACCTGGAAGGCAAAACATGTGTCTTGGGGGGAAGTATGCAATAGCATAAAACCCCTTGCTCAGCATAATCTCTCTTTGACCTGGGGGGGACAGGGGACGGAGGCGCTCTGCGGGCCCCGAAAAGCACACACCCCTTTTCCAGCTCCTGCCACGGCGCTGCTGGTGAACTGTTCCATGGACTTAATGGGCCAGTGAGATCCAGGTGCTACAACTGGAGTGCCTACAGGCACAGCAAGTAATTTCCAGAAGCATTAGAGAGAGTTTAGGATTCTCAGCGCTTCTGAAAATAAAACATGGTAACTAGATGTGATTTATTTTTTTCAGAAGAGAAAAAAAATCATCTTCGATTTTCCTGATTCTGTTCTCTAAAACATGAGGTTTAATACTGTTTAGAAACCTCCACGCTGCAAATCATGAATGCAAATTATTACATAAATGCTAACTTCCAGTAACATCATCCCCACCTTCTTTTTCGTGTGTAGTACATTGAAAGATGGATTTAGATTCACACTAGCAAACTCCATTTGAATTTCCAATCAGATACAGTGCCAAAGTTTCTGCAGTTCTACTGTTACGCGTTCAAGCATTTCTAATGTTAT
Source organism: Gymnogyps californianus (assembly GCF_018139145.2). NCBI lineage: Eukaryota > Metazoa > Chordata > Aves > Accipitriformes > Cathartidae > Gymnogyps > Gymnogyps californianus. The sequence continues at coordinate 6,851,539 of NC_059491.1, read as the reverse complement.
GTGTGTTTTAGACATTTTTAGGAAGAAAGATGGAGTGAAAAGTAATGAAATGAGATACTTTGCTGCAGCTCAGAACTTCATGCTTGAATGGGCTCCAAAATGTAGAAGGCTTCGCCTTGTCTTAAAGTAGGAAAAAGCATTTTAAATAAGCTGCTGAACTATCCAGCTTGCATATCCTCCACCCAAAGCAGCCTCCAAAAGTTACAAGACTCAGAGCTGCATGGTCACTGCCAGGAAGCTTTACAACCACATATATTCTTCCCATATATATTTCCTGTGCAGCCTGTGGACTGGGTGCACGGCCATGGCAAAGGACAAACAGCATCTGCCAGGCTAAATTTGTTCGGTAAAGAGCGAAGTGCTGTGGTTTATGCAGATCCAGAAGAGAGTGCCTCTCCACCCATGGGTGAGCATTTTTACCCACCGGTCTCTGAATATTTATGGCTGCAAGGCGCAGCTGCACTGGAGCCGGCTTGTCTGCACTGTCTCACCCTGAAACATCCCTCAAGACTTCACCTCGTCTTTTTTATTCATGCTTCAAAGAGGACAAGCTACTCAAAATGCACGTTGGTTTGTACTAAGCACTTGTACAGCCCCTGTCACTACAGTGTGAAATAGATGTGGCTTAGCACTACAGACCCTATTTTGAACCTCAGGACCTGAAGCACACAATAGTGCTATAAACTGCAAAAAGGCATTCAGGAGAGCTGTGAACGTGGATTTCCCACGTCTCGAGCGGCTATGACGGAGTTATTGTAATAGTATAGCAAAGGATGGAGATGCACATCCACAGATAACAGTATGCAGATGGCTGCATAGCAATACCGCATGGACGTAAAGTGTATTTTTTACCGGCATGGATTACATCTCCAAAGCCTGCTTTATTTCCAGGCAGCGTGTTTTCAGAGCATTGCTGCAAAAGCAAGAGTGTAAATTTCTCCAAGGAGGAAAGAGCCGTTCCTTCCAGAGCTCTGATTTTACATGTTATTCAACAAATAACGTCTCTGCTGCCTTCCCTGGCACCCCACCGTTGGTGTTCCCATAACAACAGAGGAGATGGCTCCACCGACACTCGCTCCGCTCGCTGCTCATTTACAACCCAAGCAGCAAAGGGGAACCAGATCTGCTAAAACACTTTCAGGATCTTCAAGGACCAGATCCTTACCCAACAATTCAGTCTCGCAGAGAGTGAAATACGTCTGCAATAACTCTTATATTCATCCAATATCTATTTAAGGGGGTTTTTTATATGAATGAAAACATAAGCTTATAAAAGCCAAATAAAAAATTTAGGTGCAAAGCTGGAGAAAAAAAAAATTCAGGCTAAAAAAAAAAAACCTAAGAGGACCTCAAGGTTTGTAGCCCTTAATTTCCCCTGAATCACAGTGAGCTTTACATATTTAATTCCACCAAGAAGCTTTGCAACTCTCTACATGTTTTTCTATGTGGAATAATACAGTATACAATAACACAGTGAAGCTTAAAGCATTGTACAAAAAGAGAGAAATCATGCCATATGTGATGAGCCACAGGGGTAAGACATAAGCTGTAAAACAATAAAGGATATTTGTAAAATAAATACAAACAAAAGAAAACCTAGTAAAGTTAATTGGAAATTCAGCAGGGAAAACAGCTAATACTTGCTCAAAGAATCTTGCTCTTCCATAAAGACTTGAGATTTCTTCCAAGGGCTAATATATATGCCTTGACAAAAGGTCTGTCCAATTTGGTCATATGCCCACAGACTGCAGAGTTAATTATGTATAAGTTTACTTAATTATGCATCCATTTATTAACCACACCAGCCTTCGAAAATACAGCAAGCGCTCTTCTTCAAATACGTTGCTCTTTACTGTAATGCAACAACCCTAGCAACTTCTTTCTCATTGTATGCTTCTTTCTGTTTATTAAAGGAAATAATGGCACCACAGCAGACACTTGAAAAACATTTCACAACACATGCAAAAATATACCCTGAAGGGAAGTATCGTACAGTAGACACACTTCTTTCCACGTAGTAAAACAAATGAAAGGAGCCATTCATCAGCCTAGCAACCCCTTCCAGCACCCAAGAAAGTCCAGGAGATTATGGGTTTGAGGTTGTAACAAGAGTGACTTCCAATAAACGCCTATCATTCCTCATTTTTGCTGTAGTCTGTCACTAGGTCAGGTTCACACTGTGCCGTGTTCCCTCCCCACAGCAGGCTTCGATAGAAGAACGTGGGTACCTAAGGGGAACGCGGGCTGTGCGCCGCTCCTTATCGCATTGACCTTTCAATTGCTCGGCACTCTGATGAGCTGTTCTTAGCAAGAGAGCCATAAAAACAGTCACGTCTCGGTGACAAGACTAGAGAGGTCTGAGTAGACCATCAAGCCACAAAAAATCATCATCTAGATGATGCATTAGAGCGCTAATGGTTTAGACTTGTAAAGGGGAAAAAAAAAAGGGTAACGTAAGCAGAAAATGGTACGCGGAGTTTATTTCCTAACAAGAAATGTCATAACTAATTCTCAGGCTGCTTATGGAGAAAGGTTAGCCTAGCCTCAGGTGCATTTGCTGACAAAAAAAATCAGCAGGTCAAAGAAGCGCCGGCTGATCAGCTTGCTTCCCTCTCAGCCTGATCCCACCACGATCCCTCATGTTGCCACCCAGGACTTCTAACAGCCCCGGAGTGGGCTGCGCAAACACCCACACCTCAGCCTGCGCGGCAGGAGTCTCCCGATGCTCAGGTTTGGAGTCAGGTTGCTGAGATTTTAAGGAATACACCAGCTAGTTGGAAGATTCCTTTCTTTCGAGGTGTTCAATACCACTCCTCGCTGGTCCAGACCCAGAAGACACCAAGGCTTCCTCACACGCAAGATTCATATTTTCCCTAATTCTTTAAAAACAAAAAAAAAAATTCAAGATGCTATCACAGCTAGCTAAATGCCTGACTATCCCCTGTGTTGCTGGTCAGAGTACAGTGATGGATGAGAAACTGCAAGAGATGTCATGCTCTGTGCTGGCAAACGAGGGACAAGAGAAGAAGTTTCCAGATGAGCCATCAGTGTGAAAAACCCTCAGGCTGAGAGCTGGCGGCTGTGTCTGAAAAGTGAAACAGTACCTCTGTACCTACCAAAAATGAGGAAAAACCTTCATATCTCAGGTATGCCGTCTGTAAAATGGAAATAAACAAGTAACATTTCATCAAGAGTGTTGCAATATTTATTAATCCCTCATGTTAGTTGAGCTAATTAATAATAGAAGAGTTACTGAGAGGAATTCCCCAACAGGATTACCACTGAATTATGAGAGTAATTGTTCACCAGAACTTTATTTAGCTAAAACCTCTTCTCTGGCACGAAATTCTATGTGCAGCTTGCCCTAAGCTTCAATCACATAATTATTTTAGGGCGAGTTATTTCTGACCTGGGTAACTCCATGCTTCCTTGGGGCACTGCAAGCAACACCAAGCAATAATTTCATTTTCCTTGCACTTACCCACGACACAAAGACTTCTGTCATTTCCTTGGTCACACCGTCCTAGCATCGATCCTAAATATGCACCAGGCAAAATCCTGTAATAAGCGCAGTGCATGTGCTCCAGGCCAATTTGAGATCATCTACTCTAATATGAAGCTGAGTTAAATCAAATTGATGCAGTTCAGAAGAATTTTCAGCATTGCCCGAGACCTCAAATAAAACTTTTACACAGGGCACAATTATATAAAAACTCACTGATGAATTTGGACGGATCCCCAGAGGCATGAGAGGCCCTTGATGTGACTCTTGTAAGAGTTAAAGTTTCCCAAAATGTTTTTTGTTTCCTTGAAACGCCTTTTTGACAGCAAAGTGGCAGATTGCAGTCCTATTGTTTCTCTTAGCAATAGACTAATTTTTCTTTTTGGATTTTACTATTCAGTTTGGGAGGCTTCAAACACATGAAACTAAGTAAATTCTCACAATAGAAAAAGCCATAGACACAAAAGCTCCGATTTTCAAATTTTGATTTCCTTTTTTATTTTTTCTATTTTTGTTACTGCAGGTGAGATCAGCACCACGTGATTCGTACAGCTGAACGCTTCTTGGGCTTAAATTCTCATGACACATTTGATTTACACCAAACATGGCCTATTTGATAAACCAAATGCTGCTGCCTGTAATCATCAAATTACATTAAATTAGCCTAATTACCCTGAAATGAACCTAAATCTGTACAGATTAGCTAACCTGAAACACCTATCATCTCACGGAATTAAATTGCAGCCTAGGATCTGCCAGACTCATTTGCACACCGCAACGAGCCCGCACCCAGCTTTGGGACAGTGACGAGCTACCAGCACAGGGGAATTCGACTGCAAGAGCTGTGCAGTCGGTATCACCGCAGGCTGAATGAATGGGTGAGAGGTTACCTGGAGCACAGAACAGCTTCACTTGATTGATAGTGTAAATTCTGGAGAACCACCAGCAAGCAGCTGGTATTGCACGCGTATTGCCGCCAGCGATGGCTAGGAGATCGCGGGGAGCACAGGAAAGCCCCAGCGCTCCTCCCTCTTGCGGGGTTGTGGTTTCGATGCAGCGCAAACATTTTTGCGTCCATAAACGGGCAAATTTGAATCCGACTGGAAGGGAGCTCTGCTTTGCGGAGTACTCTGCCTCCCTCTCCTGGCCTGTTCCCAGGCATTGTATAAATCCAAAACTTTGGTGCAAAGTTAAATGAAAGCAGCATTAGCCAGATGAGGATATTTGTCCATGTAAGATGCCCAAAGCCTATAGAGGAAAGCAGTGGAGCCCTGAGGAAATCCTCTCCATCATTAACCTACCGACCTTGCGCCGAGACTTGCAAAAACAGATTCTGCCATGGACTGGCAGCTGTAGCAAATGCTCAACAAAAGGAAAGATAACAGACAAGCCAAAACACCAATAATCCCTGTTTAAGATCACAAGCACGGGTATCAAAGCCTAACATTTTCTACTCAGCCTTTCTTAAAAGAAACAATTACAATCACACTCTCTCATTAATCATTTTAAACTTATTACAAAATGCACTCCCCAGGGGAAGGGGGGGGGGGGGGGGGGAGCATCAGTCTTAAGCCATGATTCCCTGATTCAATCAACAAGAAGGAAAGCAGCAAACCTCAAGTGAAACATTATCAAGCTCAATGAAAGTTAAGCATAACAAAATCCCTCTCTCCACAGGGAAACCATAACTTTCCTGGAGTGCAGTCAAACAGCACTGGGGCGTTCCCAGGTAACTGGGGCCGGCTGGGTTATAAAAGCTAAAAGGGAAGGGGGAAAAAAGAAAAAACAACTAAAAAAACCTGTTCTACTTACAAGGCAAAGCAGCAGGCCCAGCCTGCATTTACATTTTTGTGTGGACAAATGTAAATGTATGCTTAATTGCTGACAACATTTGAAGTATCAGACTTCTAGATGTATCTGGAATACAGTAAAATGCTCAAGATCAATAGGATAATTAGCATTAGATGCAATTAGATTCGTGCAGTTAGAATCTTGAGAATCTCATTTGCATTTTAAACTTCCCTCTGTGCCCTTTGCCATCTAAGCTGGAGATGATGTTGTCTTTGGTTTTTTCCACATTGTGAACAATAGGTATTAAATGGTAGAAAGACGCTCATGAAAGGATGGCACTCATTTCGGCCACCTCTGATTCTAAGGAATCTCAAATTTTAAATAAAAATGCAGAACTTCATGGAAAAAATCTCACTTCTGAAATGCCTTTTCTGGTGTTCCTACGTGTGTACAAATCTTTACAGGAGTTAATCCAATTTAACCAATTGTGTATGTTAAATTACCCTTCTAGTTCCTTTAGAGTTTGCCTTGAAGATAAAAGCTTTTTTGTATCTGCAAAAGCAGCATTTCGCTGTTTACAGAAAACAAATCCTAGCTTATCAATTCATGTAGCTGACACTTAGAACTCTTAATGTATTTGCTATACTTACCACATTATTTACTAAAGCCCTGGTTCCGGGGGGAGCCAGAAAAATCTCAGCTTTCAGTTAAGAAATTGCATTTATTTACAGAGGACATTTAGAAACATAAATCCAAGCCCAGAAAGTCTTTTTCCTACTTTTTTTTCTTTAAGCAACCAACCCAGCTGGGGCTGCCCATACCAGTAGCCTGACTCAAATCCATAAGAATTTGTGACGACGGCTCATTGGTTTTCAAGTCAGTATGTTATCAGCATATTAACAAACACACAGCAAAGTGAAAGATAAGCTTGTGGAAAACAAACTGCTCTGAGTTCTGCAGCAGGCCACTGGAAATATATTCCCCAAGCTGAATATCAAAAAAAAAAAAAAAAAGAAGAAAAGAAAAGAAAAAAAGCAAGCTTTCTATCTCTTTGACCATATTTATGCTATGTCTCAGAACACGTTCCAAGAAACAGATTTTTTTGCCCAAAACTTCTTTTACTTAAAAATAGGCGCTTGATAGGAAATCAGGATGCATCCACCGGCTCAGTTTTCCCCCAGCACAGCAGAAGGAGACACCAGCACAGCAGCCACCGGGGGTCAGCACCACAGCAGAAAGGACATTTATTTAAAAAATACCAGCTTTTCTAGAAAAACAGAATTATTCAAGTGGTGGGTACTGGCCATAGCCACATACAGATTGATGGAGAGCCATGTCTGAGAGAGGGGCTGGATAATTTAGTGAAGTTTTTTAAAAGTCATGGATCGAGCTATGTTTTTTAAAAGCCCTTTGCCATTACTACCTGCCCGCAGGTGAAAGAAAGAGGAGGAAGCCCAATTCCTTTGCAGTCATAAAAATGACATATTGATTTAACCTGTTGTTTGACACCTAACTGGAATCTTCCCAGACTAAACAGAGCCCTTCAAGCACACTGTGCTGGAGATCTTTAAGACAGCACGGAAAATAAGACAACTCGCTTGGCAACCTGCTAATGCAATACTCAGTGAAGCTGAAAACCTTTTTAGCAGTTGCTGGAAGGAATATCCCCAGGAAAAGCCCAGAAAGACTTTGCTACCTCCAAATCAGGAGGGAACTTTGCAGACAGACTGCAATTCACTTGGAGTGCAAATCTGCATGTCAGGGGCAGGGTAAATACCTGAGCTAGCACGGGTGCTCAGAGCTCCATCTGCAGCAGCTGGGAAATAAGGGTAAAAAGAGTAAATTAACCTACCTAGAGCTCTGTGATGCCACAGCCAGGTCACTCTTAATAATTCCAGTTCATTTAAGGGAACTGAAGTATCTCTGCACCACACTGCACCTGCCCCGCAAAGCTTACAGTCCATTCAGGAAAGCATTAAACCCTTATTTAAAGCCTATAGAAATCAGATGTACACTCCTAGTTAAGCACACAAGTACCGTTTATCATGAAAACACGAGGTCTTTGTGTTAGACATTTGTCAAAGCAGCCTTGAATACTGAAGGAGAAACACAGACTAATAAAACCAAGGGATCCCCCACGTATTTGGAAGATTTAAGCAGGGTTGGAGGGGTACGCAGGATTTATCCTGCCTTCCTCTGCTCAGGCAAACTGCAGCTGGAACAGAGAGCTGTTATCTGTAATTCCCAACCCCTCCAGAGAGAGCTGTGTTTGGATCAAGCACTACAGAAAATACCACGTAACTGGGTTCCGGTGTGGCAGCATGCAAAAAAGAATTACATCCACTGGAGGCGTGGAACAGATGGAGAACGGTGTATGAACAGAGAATAATTCCTATGAGTTCTGCAGGCTTACTCTCCTTGCTGTGCACAAACTCCAGGCAGGCTCAGGCTCGGAGGAAGGGCAGAGCTGACCCTTTTTCCTCTCCCCTCCCTGGCTGCACAGAACAGAATACCCCATGGCTCCGGGAAGCGCTGGGACGGCCTGATGCTTTGCAAGCTTTTACGTTGCCCGCTCTCGCTGCTTCACCTTTCCCGGAGGTGCCGCAGAGTCACGGCACCATCAGTCAGCAATCCTCAGGGCTATTTCTGGCAAACCTGAGGCTGAGCTGTTTAATTTTGCAGCCACTGAAGCATGCTGTACCTCTGTTTCGGCGTCTGCAAAATCAAGCTAATAATAAATACCTCTGTAAGGTACTGAACAGCTCAAATGAGGGGCAGAAAGTATTTTTATCCATGCAGAAAGACGCTGCAGGCAGAATGAAGTTGCATTTTGCTGCAAGCTCTGTGTACACTCAGAGGTTCAGATGCCTTTTTTTTTTTTTGCCAAGCCTTTACAGACACACTCTGAATTTCCTGAAATTTAACTTATTTATTTTTTTAACCATTTAGTTGAGGGCAGCTGTTTCAGCCTCCTCGGCAAATGGCAGTTGGTACCGTGCACGCAGAATATAACATATTGTGCTGCCGACAGCAGGAACAAGGGCGCTTGGTCCCTGTAACCCGGATCCAGCAGTGGATCACGGCACCGAAAGCCGCTGGCGAATGTTATGCACACGTGCAGGAGATCACGTAGCATAATTGCTCAAGTAATTGGGCGATCAGGAAAAAAGGAATAGTAGAAATACAAATACGTTTAATTACCTGGAACTTACTCTCAACACAACAGGCAGCGAAGCCCAATTGGCAGAGCGACACTAATGCAGAGCTTGTACCGAGATGAATGAACTGTATAATTAACCAGGCTGTCGGCAATTTGCTCCAAGGTCACCATCTCTAGCTGCTTTACTGGGAGCTGTTAAAAAGTGCTTTTTGGATCAAGTCTTACAGAATGATACTGCAAAAATGCGATATTCCTCATTTGCAGCCCCTCTGCCACGACCCTTGGGACACGGCAATATTTTCTTTCTCTTCTGCAGAAAACCCATCAGTTCTCTATCCTAATCTGTTTTCTCTTTACACAGAGGTTTGATGACACTACACCTTCATTCCCCAAACTAATGGAAATCAAACATAGTTTCCCCATCTCATGCGACTTCATACATTTTATTTCATTCAAAGCCAGGATCATGTATAGATATTTCAAGAGTATTGTATTTTGGCTCTGCAGGAATGTTTTGTTTTGGAAAGGCTCAAACATTTTTAATTTCATCATTGCAGCCATTGCAATAGCCAGGATGATAAAGTACAACGGCAATACCTCAGCCTTGTTCAGCTGATTTCCCAATTAAAATGTTGATGGACTGGATAGTAAAATACGTTCATTATTTCATATCAGAATTTAGGCAAAACATCCATTTACCCAATCCTCAAAAATCCCCACCTACCATACCATAGGATAAAGCCATAGTAAAGGCAAATACCTTGCTTAATGTCTTTCATTCCACTTTCCTTTTAACAATGCATGGCCATTAAAATTGCCTCAAAGACCTCCGAAGAAAGACAGGATAACTAATTCATGTTTGTAGCTGCAAATCTAATCATCCCTGTGTTTTCAGTTCATTATTTTGGTGTCATAAAAATATGATGGTTGCTTTCAATTTGAAGGAATTATTATACCCTTATACTTTGCTATTCATGAACATTCATTGACAAAACCAAAGTTGTCCGTCAGGAGTGCAGATGAACACTACCCGTAATTTAATCAGGAGTAAATCAGCTGGCAAGCGGTTAGTATACAGATGCTGTAATAATTGAGTCTCTCCATTGAGATGACAGGGAACAATTTATGTTTAATTTATGCAAAGAGAAATATTTTCAATATTTTCTCTCTGTTTTCTGTTGTTGGGTTGGTAGGTTTTTTTGTCAGATACTTAATGGCATACGGCAGTCCTAACGTTTTGGAAAAGCTTTTCCTTGCAGTTTGAAGAATAAACCCCTCCTGCTGTGTATTATATATATGGATGTGAGTATGTTTACATAATTTCATACTTATTAGTATGCCCACAGTCACTGCCCCCTCCTCCCTCCAATGGCTACTCTGTACTGGTCTGCTTTTAAGCAGATTAACCACGTCTGCATGGATTCACCCAGCACAAGGGACTCTCCCACGGGGCAGAAGGGACCGAGGAGTCACCCGGCCATGGTGAGGGTGGGAAGCAGACCCACAGCGCTGGGCCTCTTGCTCAGCTCCCAGCTGCTGCTACCTGTTTAATCACATCCCAGAAGTCCAGGGTACTACTATGGGGAGCATGGCACCAGATCCGTCATTGGAAATGTGGATTTAGCTGCAGTCAAAGTCCAGCTTTCCCCACTTCTTTCATACCCAGACACCCTACGTTCCCGTTTTTGGAAAATACTGTTTTTCTCCCCTCTTCCAAGCAGGTACAATCCATCGCTCTCAGGACACAATCTACTATGTGGCCATTAGAAACAGCTAAGCTCTGCTGTAAGAGACCCCTGACCCATCATCTCAGCCACGCACCGCAATCCCCATGAGCTTTTCAAGTCTGAAAAAACCAAACCAGCAGAACCACTTACAGATAACAAACCCTCTAATCTGTTATACCCCATTTTGCTCACTGAAATGCGGTCTGCATTGATTTCTCATGCACTTCACATTAATATTTCTAGAATATCAGCTAGTCATTGTCTTTTGTCCCCCTGCCCTTCAGAGCCCTGTGCAGCACCCCTGGGTCACCTGCGGCTTCCCGAGCAAGTAGCAATGGCACAATATTTGTGTGATTAAAAGGAGAACATTGTAAAGCAATAAAAGGTATAAACAGCAAGTGAACTCCATCCACAAGGCGCTGATCACTGGTTTCCTCCTGGGGAGCACAGCGCGACCCAACAAAGTGAAAGGAGAGATAAATGTCACCTTTTTTTTAATCCCAAGTAGCAGCTCATTCCACTGGGTGGAAAAGAAAAATATTAGTGATCTTCCCATTTCATTTCTGTGGCCCCTTAATCTATTCAGCTCAGGCAGGAGCACATCATCTGTCAAAGAGGATTTTTACTTATTGCTTTGCTGGGGAGAGGTAAATGACTTTTCCTCCTAGTGCTGGAGCTGGCCCCGGAGAGAATCAGATTATCCTGTTCTCCTCTAAAACACAAAACTCGAAGGGCTTTTGGAGTAGTTTGTTTCTGAAACATTTCTTGTCATCTCAGAAAAATAGGGTTTTCATTTCAATAAAAATGACACCTCTTTCTACACCAACGCACACAAGGTTATTTAGCATGACAATATCATGCATGGCAAGTTGGCAGGGATCTTGTCTACACGTTCTCCAGCACCATAGCAATAAGCACAGAGATTTATGCCGGTTGCTTTCAAGCTGCTGAAGCCTGCCATAATACCAGGACGTAAACCCGGATGATAGCTCCACCCCGAGGGAACAGAAATCTTCAAGAGCAGACAGACTTAGTAAAAGGCAAAAAGCAACATTCCCACCCTCGCCATTGAATGTCTATGAAATAACAGTCAGGCCCTAATTTTGTAACGCTGCAGTAAATCGTTTTCCATTCCAGGTGCCTGCCCGGCTGGCCAGCAGTCTAACAGCTTCTGGTACCTGCATGGAGCATCACAAGTCTATCGCCCAGGAGGATCAGACTCTTAGGGATCACTGAATTCATCTCACCTCACTCACCTGATACCTGCTCCTGCTTCTTATTTCCCCAAAACTAGGAAATGCGCTCGTGCACAGACCTAACTCGCAGCACGCTAATTATACAAGACTGTTGCAATCATCTTTGAAAACAAAGTCTCTTTGCTATACACACACGCACATCTCTTCTCTTGGGAGAGCAAATGAAACAACTTGTTACCATGAAAAATTTATTACTGACTAATGCACGTAGGAAACCTAATGCGCTAAGTACCAAGGAACACGTTTCCAGCCCTGATTCCGTGTGGTCTCAAACCACCCGATCCAAGCAGATTTTATGCTGACTGTTTTCTCTTGTTGTCCATGGGAGGAAAGAAGAGCTGTCACAAAAGGTTTGCTCAAATGCTTTCGTAGCTGGAGCCTGAGCTCACTGAAGTGTTGTACTTAAGGAAATCCAGGACCAGAAAGGATTGCAGCTTCGATGTGAACCCATTAAATCATCTTTCACCATACATACGTGGCAGAAAATAAGAGAGGGACGCGGCTCCCTAAGTGCCTGATGGGCCCCGCTAAGCTCAGCCTTTGGGAAGAAGGTGAAACCGTATCGCCTGTGCTCCGTTTCAGCTCCAGGTAAAAGGTTTGAAATCAGATCCTGTTTGGCTGGTGTTTAATTAAATCATGGAAAAATGCACAAGGGACTAAAGGACAAAAAAATATGAGAGTACAGATGGTAAATATTCATCTCCTCAGCCTCATTTTGTAAGGTCAGAGATTGCCTTCAACATCTTACGAGGGGCTGAGATTTTTCCCGTAAATTCTTCCCCAATTGCCTGATGCATGCTTTAAATCAGCAATGATATTAGTAAAGTTTTCTTAACAAAGGACTTGGCTATAAAGGAGTTATTAGGCAGAGAAATGTCCCACATGGAAGTGCAGTAAGTTACCGTTGATCTGTGGTTTTATTTTTAAGAAACCCTCCCTGCTCTGCTGCGACTCTGCTCCTTTATTAAGCTGTCAGTGCCGGTTTTCCCTCAGACCTGACTTGTGCACTAGCAAATTTGTCTGCTCTGTGACTCTCTGCTTCCTTGCTCATCAGGCAGTGCATTGCTGTCAACTCAACGCCTTATAATCACTTAAAAGCAAGTCAGTGCACCTCTAGTGTCCGACGCAACAAATAGAGGCATTTCCTTCAGGAAATGTTCAAGGAAATGGTCAATGTTCAAATTTGTTCAAGGACAGTTTGCTGCCTTCCCCAGTTAAAAAAAAAAAAAAAAGAAAGAAAAAAAAGAGAACACTAACAGCATCAAGGGCCAAATTACTCCTTGGCTGGAACATCAACAGGAAGAGCAGTACCTTCGCTACCCTCCGAGGTGCTTCACTTCCGACTCTGGACGCTGCTCCCCATTTCCCCACTCATTGCTGACACTGCTGAAAACGTCTTTTGCTACCGGCATTTTCCTGGTGCAAAGCAGCAAGGGGGGTGGGAGGGGGTCCCCCAAGGGGAGGTGAAAACGTTGCATTTGCAAGGAAAGGAAAACTTGGAAACAGCTCGGGAGAGGAGCAAGGTTCGGGCCCACCGGAGGCTGTTTGCTCCTTATGCTCATCACGGCTTGAGGTGGGAGACGTGTTGCCCAGCATGTTCTGCCATGAGAGAGCCGCTGCTTCGATTCACAGCCGTAAATTGTGTCCGAGTACTGTTCAGTGTCAAGTGCACTTCTTTCCTTTCCCATTTACCTACTCAGGGAAGAACTTCGCTGTTGCAGAGAAGGTGCTAAAGGAAACACCACTGTATTTTGAAGTCTTAAGATAAAGTTTTGCTCAAATTGTGCTTCACAGAAAAAAAGAAAACCTTAGAGTGACAGGATATCTCTGTACAAACAGATACACAAACGCAACCTATAATTCATCAGAGCTCTAGCTTTGGTTCACAGTTCAAGGCACATTTTTATTCAGATTCAACAGGCATCAGATTTGGACCCTGCTTCAAGGAGCCCAGCTCCCAAGGAAAACTTCACCCAAATCAGAGGGTACAGAGCAGATTTTTTTTTAAATGCTATTTTGTTTGTTTAAAAAACATATTCAGGCACCAGACGAAGGAATCCTATGTTGCATATTCAACGTTTTGTTTGCAATAAGATGCTAGACTAGATGAGATTCCAGGGATTTCATGCTGCAGGACAAATACATTGCACAGGTAATGCCACATCTCTCTTACCTTGCATTCCTCTTGAGAGGAACTGGATCAAGGGCTAAACTACAAATCTAGGGGGGAAAGGCAAAAGCTTTGAGCTACATTACATTAATTACCACAGAAGAACTCCTAAGAACTTTGCATCATGTCCTTAATTTTCTGCTTGGTAGCCAAACCAAACTCACATCCATTTGTGGAGCAACCATCAGAATGGGATACAAAATACACGTACGGGATAATATACATGTAATTGAAAGATAATATGTAAAAGTTTCAGTGCAACCTCTTAAAGTCTGGCTGATTTTCAAATTACTTAAGCTTTCTTGTTCATTCTGGTCACACCTTGAACAGAGTTCCTTATTTCATAACCAATGGAAAGTTAACTGGCAAGATATACAAAAAAATCTGTGAGCCAAAGAATTAATGGAAAATGACAATTAATCTAATGGAGCAGTGAGTCAGAGAAGTAAAGTCCAGAAAAGTGCATTATGCCGAACAAGTTGCTTGGATTTTGCCTGCATATGAAGTAAGTGGTTTCTCTGCTAAGCCTAATTCTTCAAGAGAGCCCTCATCTCTCCTTGAGATCAGGTCTCGCTCCATATATTCAACACTTCATGGGAGGGCAGAGGGGAAATACCCTTCCAATTCTTACTCTCACTCATTTTTAAGTCTGGTAGTGCCAATCATAAATCTTTCAGACAATTTTTTTTTCTTTAATTCAGAAACTGTCAAATGGAAAAAACCCTATAGCCTTTCATTTTGGTATTAGCAAAATTTATAGCGTGAATCTGTGCCAGATTCAAATTCATGCTTCAAACAAGAAAGATCCTCCAGCGTTGCCTGGTGGACAGGACTTTCAGCTGAGATCGGGAAGATTTAGGACTGGGTTATGAAGACAGGCTCTTTCTCAATTACTCCTTTTTGAAATCACCAGCCTTGTAGTTAAGCTGGACGAGGTGAAAAACCAATCAACCTGTATGGCTTACCCACAGAATGAAAACCTTATTCCCCGAGCGATCCCAGATAGGAATTACAGTCCCTCTTTTGAAATTACACTGTCTTGAAAGGTGACCGTGTCCCCAGGCGACACTGACAGATCTTTTGGGCATCAGGCAAATTTAATGCCTGCAACAGCAAGGATTTACTGCCTTGGGAAACCGGAGCTTTCTCAGTGAGCTCCCAAACCAGGGACTTAAGCCAGCTGCAGTCTTCTGATCTGCACTATTGCCTGTGCTCAGTGCAAATAAAAAAACCCCAGGTAACTGCAAGGAACACATCCCAGCAAACAGATTTATTGAGGCATAGTAAATTTGGCAAGGTAAGTGGCAACAGTACAGTAGGGTAGAATAGGAAGATAGAAAACAAATTTTCAGAAGAGCATCCTATGTAACGTACAAGTAAACAATGCTTCAGAGGTTAAATAAAGATCAAGTACTTGTGCAAAGGGCAAAACAGCTTTGGAGCAGGGCTCCCATATGACAACATACTCTTTAGACTAATAATGTGATTATCATAGTACATCCTAGGGTATTATGCAAATCTACAAAAACTATGCATGAATAATCAGCCAATTATGCAGAATCAGCTGCACAAAAAACTTTTCAAGTCTTCCATCAAACAGGAAGATGTGCAGCTGGCAGGAGAAAAGTTAACTTTCAAGACATTCAGTATTTGTTTTTCAGAGCAAATTTCTGAAGAGCAGCATTAGGCGAGAGGGGACACACATTTGCAATGGTGTCTCACGCACCCTCCGCTCTCTCCCCCAAGGAGCGATACGGCTACACAAAACCTAAGGCATATTCTGCAAGCAGACCCCAGCTCTTCTTGCAGGTGCTTTGGAGGAAAAGAGTCCTTATAACAAAGGCAGAAGCTATAGAAAGCATGAGATCTTTCCAGGTGGTACATGAAAGTTGTGCTGTCAAGTCTGTGATTTATTTAGTGTTCTGCATTTCTCCAGGCACATAGTCTGACATTTAATTAAGGCCAGGACCTTCATCATTCAAGCACATCGCAGTGTTATTAAAAAAGCCCAAATGTCACCAATGACAGTGATGTGGTACTGGGTGTCTACAAGTCTTGCTCTTGAAATTTGGACTGTACAGGTCAGAACTTGACTCCACATAGCTCCTCAGAAATTGTTGTTGCAAAAGAATAACAGAGGGCAAGATCTGGTTTTATGGCTTGTAAGGCACTTGCACAGCCCTGCACAACGTAGAGCCCTTTTATGGCTCTATCCCAAATGTCATTTGTTCAGTGGCATAGGACACAACTAAGTAACTGGAGCTTAGTGTCCCAAACCTGCATCCACTCCCGTTTCCTTAGGGCATCCTTCCTGCCCACATTAAATCCCCAGAGTAGGGTGACAGCTTGGGCAGCCAAGTTTTGCAGGGCCCTATGAACACGCACATACCCACAAACACATCAACTGAAGTTCTGCTCTCAGGTATGCTGAGTACATATTGTTATTGCCATAAGAATAGAAAGCTCACATAGCTGTAAGTCACCCACACACATAATCTACTCATTTGCTTTGAATGCCAGTGACATTCATGGCAGCCATCCTTACGCTGCACTGCGCCTCATACCCAAAGGCTGCACGTGCCTGAGAAAACAGCCAGAAAATCCTACCAAAATGATCCACCAGAAGGAGGAAAATCTTATGGTTGAGTTACTGAGGTGGGATTCAAAAGTCCTAGATTCACAGGTTTCCTCTCTGGCATTTCCCTGTAAGAAAGGGAAAGGAAAAGCAAAAAACCTAAAGTTACAACCTGTGTTTTCCCACCTAGTTGGTCTTACTAATTTGGAAAACAAAAGGCTCACCCAGGACTGAGGCTTTCTCACACATCTCTTCTTTGTGTAACATCTGACATAGTGGATCCACAGCCTTTGGACTGATCCCAGGCCATATAATATGAAAGATTAATACCAAACCCTCTTGAAAAACTGCCTGACATTTCCTTGGAGCCATCGGCATCATCACAGGCTTGGTTAACTGAGTAGTTGTCAGCTAATGAGTCGTCCTCCTAGCTCAACCTGTGAAAGTACTACGAGAGGCACAACAGAAGTCACACAGAGATCTGCAGGAAACCCTAACACATAATATTTTGGATCTCACCACGTAAATAGAAACACTACAGTCCCAACTTCATTAGTTACAGAATTGGTTGGGGAGAAGAGAGAGAAAAGAGGAGAGAGAAAGAGGGGATGGGACACTTTGGAGGACACATTTGCTAAGATATATGCACCATCGCAAACAGTAATAAGAAAGTACCAGTAGGTTCGAGTAAAACAAGCCCTAGAAATTCAGAGCAAGTGTTGTTATGGCACCATTGCAAAAACCCAGGCTTTCTCCACAGCTGTAAATAAATACATCCATTCTCAGAGCTATCTGTAGGCAGGAAAAAGAGAGCAAGTCTTGTAAAATTCATTATGCCAATCTATTAGCCTTGGGAACTCAGGTATGAAGGAGGATGCTGGTGCAAAGCTCTGGGGCACTTAATGGAGCAGTGCTTCAGAGCACCTGCGCGGAGCAAGTAAGAAAAGCAAGAGGCAAAAATGGAAAATTTGGGATTAGTCATGTTACACGCTCCCTCCTTAATATCCAAAAGGCACAGACAACAGATAATCAGGCCCATCTGTAGAGACGTTACAAACGTATGAAAACAACTGGGAAAAGGAATAGACCTTCTAGGTACTACAGTAACACAAACAGCCAGAAAAAGCAAAGGAAAAAACCAAACACTTCGTCCTTCGTAGAATTGAATACCAAAGCAGAGAGCCACACACCTAGAGATGCTCTGTACTGCAACAGTCACCCTCCAAAACAGCAAATCAAACTCCAGTTTCGAAATTAGAAAAGTTGCTATACATGTTGTGTACACATCTAAACGCAATGGTAACTTCCACTATCAGGTGAAGAGCAGCTTCTTCCGGTCCAGGTTAACCCCAAACACACAATCATCCCAACCCTTGCCTCAAATTTGTAACTCTTTAGACACAAAGCTTTTAAGTGGTTTTGGGAGAAGCTGTTGCATTTGCGCACCTGCCTCAGGGGTCACTCCAACTTTCCCTTTGGAAAACACCAGGTTTTGGGAAGAACTTGGGAAACAGGACAGGGGAGGGAAGAGATTAAGGACACCGCAAACCAGGAGGTGAGATGTAGGATGATAAGGTTGTACCCGCGCACGTTCATCTCTTACCTGCTTCCATCAGCTGGCACTGCTGCCCGAAGACTTGTGAGAAGGTAACGGGGCCTGCCGCAGAGCTGGAGGTCACCGGAGAGGAGTCCATAGCTCTCTTCGGGTCCTTTGTGTTAGTCATGGGGCAGAGCCCAGCAGCTGTGAGAAGCCTCCTGTACCCCACAGATCCTCAGCGGGCAGGAGGAGAGCCCCACTGAGCAACGGTGCCTCTTCCCAAGCCCAGAGGATGCTCCTTTCTCTCTTTTCAAGGGAGAGTAACAGCATGCATGTTTTCAGTTGGGTGTTGTCAGTATTTTCATTGAGACCTGCCTCTGCCTCTTCCAGGAGTTTTGCAGTGCGTCCTAGGCAGGTCTGGTGGCCTCAGGCACAAATTAGCATTAGGCAATGAGGATTGACCCCTTCTGCCATAGCATCTGCCATAGTTACAGCAAAGGTATGAGTCCTTTTCTCCTCCTCGTGGAGCCGAGATGTCTAAACCCAGCAGCTACCTTGTCCATGAGCTTGGGCACATCTCCTCTGGAGGAAACACAAGGATTTTTCCCCCGTGCAAGGTACCGGGCACCGCCGGGATGCTGAACCTCCGTCCTTCCAGCCCGCTCACCGGCTGCCGTCCCTCTGCCGACGGCTGCCGAGGACACTCGAAGATGCTGGAATACCAGAAAGATCTCTGCCTTTCTCTGGGGTTTTGAGCCCAAGCCTCACGTTAGGAGGTTACAGGAGGCTTCCAGCCGATGAAGCCGATGGCAGAGGAGCCCCCGTACCTGCCGCCCGGTGCCCAAGATGGTACCTGCTGCTCCGGGGGCTGCGCGGCTCCCTGCCTCCCCTGGCAAACGCCGGCAGCAGCCTGCAGCAGGCAGCCTCCGCTCCCGGGGCCTCTGCCAGCTCTCGGCGTTAGCCCCCCCCCCCCCCCCCGTGGTTTATTCCTTCCTTACAGCCCTCTCTCCCCTTCCCCCAGCAAAACAGGCGAGGAGGAGGAGACTGGAGCCACCGTGAAATAACATTTCCTCTGCCCTGCTGCAGTGTCCCTCCCTCTCCCCCTGCCCTGATGCGGCGGCTGTTCCCGGGAGCTCTTCTGGAGGCACACGAAGTGCTAACTCAGCCAGGCAGCAGCGAGCCGCTTGCCTTAACCCCCTCACGCCTGCTTGCCGAGATGCTCAAGGGAAAGGGGGAAAGAGGGCGAGGGCTGGGACCCAAACCTGCCCACGGGATGCCCATCGCTTTGCCTCCCACGGGGCTGCGGTCGCCGCGTTGCTGTAACTCTTTCAGTGTAAACACCAGCCAGGGCTGTTTGCGTGGAAGAGGGGCCAAGAGTTAACTCCCAGGAAAGTCTGACACAGCTGATTCATCTTCATCTTAAAAACTCCCTCTGCCAATGCAAAGGATGCTGACTCCAGGAGCTCTGCATAATTTTGTCCTCTGTGAGTCATCAGTGCTTTCTTTGGGAAGCCTGCCGGGAAGAAAGGCTACCACACAGCTAGGAAAAGGCACACCTAGGTGGAAGTACAAAACTGCCAGATTACAGCGACAGAAAGCCCAGGGTAGAGCATGTGAGTCACCTGCAGGTAGCTCACAACCTGGGTGAAGCAGGGTGGTGTTCTTAGCCCCTTTCTGCAGCCAGCTGAGGCAGAGAGAGGCAAAGTGTCTTGCCCAGAAAGAGAAATTTTAGCAGCGGGGAACTGAAGTCACATCTCCTGGTCTGTGCTGCAGGCAGCACAGCTCGTCCGGCAATATCACTGCACAGGGTGGACACTCAGCCGGGAACCAGTGTTGCCCAGAAAATCCCAGCTTTATCATTTTATTGTATCTACTCCCTCTCCCTGCTAGTTCAAAGAGACTGGTACATTTAGCGCTTTAACAGCTGCTAAACTGGCTCTGTACTGTGAAAGCTATCGCCTCCCATGAGATTGCTCCCTCCTATAATGATTCCTATAATGAATATTTTCATCAAGGACATAGACAGTGGGATCAAGTGCACTCTCAGCAAGTTTGCAGAGAACACCAAGCTGAGTGGTGCGGTTGACATGCCTGAGGGACGGGATGCCATCCAGAGGGACCTGGACAAGCTCGAGAAGCAGGGCCACGTGAACCTCATGAGGTTCGACAAGGCCAAGTGCAAGGTCCTGCACCCGGGTCAGGGCAACCCCCGGTATCAATACAGGCTGGGGGATGAAGGGATGGAGAGCAGCCCTGCCCAGAAGGACTTGGGGCTACTGGTGGGTGAAAAGCTGGACGTGAACCAGCAATGTGTGCTTGCAGCCCAGAAAGCCAACCCTGTCCTGGGCTGCATCACAAGAAGCGTGGGCAGCAGGCCGAGGGAGGGGATTCTGCCCCTCTGCTCCGCTCCGGTGAGACCCCCCTGCAGTACTGCGTCCAGCTCTGGGGCCCTCAGTACAGGAAAGGCACGGACCTGCTGGAGCGGGTCCGGAGGAGGCCACAAAAACAATCCGAGGGATGGAACACCTCTCCTATGAAGAAAGGCTGAGAGAGTTGGGGTTGCTCAGCCTGGAGGAGAGAAGGCTCCGGGGAGACCTTATTGCGGCCTTTCAGTACTTCACGGGGGCTTGTAAGAAAGAAGGGGACAAACTTTTTAGCAGGGCCTGTTGCGATAGGACAAGGGGTGATGGTTTTAAACTGAAAGAAGGCAGATTGAGACCAGATGTAAGGAAGAAATGTTTTACAATGAGGGTGGTGAAACACGGGCACAGGTTGCCCAGAGAGGTGGTAGATGCCCCATCCCTGGAAACATTCAAGGTCAGGTTGGACGGGGCTCTGAGCAACCTGATCTGGTTGAAGATGTCCCTGCTCATTGCAGGGGGGTTGGACTAGATGACCTCTAAAGGTCCCTTCCAACCCAAACTATTCTGTGATTCTATGATTTAAATGGGTTTAGGCTCAGATCAGCTATGGCAAAGTACAGTCCAAACAAACAAAATAGAGACATCTTTGTATGTTTATTTTGCTAAAGACACAGGAACAATCTGTGTCCTCACAAGAAGACAGAGATTTAACCTGACCTTCTTGTCTGTTACATGGAGGAAAGCAAAAATTGGGCCATTTGGTCCACATGTCTTCAACATTCAGGTATTTATTCCTGTGGCTGTTCTCTTCCTTCCTGACTCTGTTGCCTGTTGCTCTCTCTGATCATGCCCGGCTGCCCAGAGCAAACTGTCATTTGGGCAAAGCCTGTTGATATTTGAAGCCCACAAGAGCACACTCTGAAACTATGCAAAATGTCAGAAAAAGCTGATATAAACGGGTGGCATTTAGTTGGGTGGGAAGGGGTAAGTGAAGAGCACAGGGACTAGAGTCATTTCTACCTGCAGCATCACCTTGTGCAACATGCACTCTTGATCATGTATCAGGAAACCCTCCCAGAGCTGTTTGGCAACTTCTCTGCAAAATCCATCACATAGCTGCATCTAGCTCTGAAATATTAAAGCATAATTAAAAGAAAAAAAAATTATGCAAGAGGCTACCTGAAAGTCCCTTTCCTCTATTTCCTTAACAAAACTTCTCCGGCTCTTCAAGATTTTAGGGGTTTTAGTGCTGCAGAGCAACTCACAGATATATTTTTCCTTCTCCCCAATTCCATTTTGCATTAGGAGAGTGCATTGATGGTTCTTGAAAAGCAAAAAAAACCCACCCAGAAGTCTTAGAAAATCTGTATTCTGTGGGTGCTAAGGACTCTGTCACTGGTAGGATGGGTACCCCGGGTAAAAGAAAGCTTCCCACAGAAGGAATAGAGAAAGTGGGAAAGTGTTAAAGCCGGTTTGTTATTTGATTTCTGGTGCATGCCTTGTAGCTACAGTGCTGGGGAGACGGCAGGCTCGCCACCACCTCCTGCTCTCTCCAGGGTTTGACGGTTCTATATGGGGCACTGTGTACAGCACAGCGCGCCGCAGTGGTTACGCAACACGCTGAGCAGCCACGCTTCGTTTAACACCATTGTTCACAGCTTGCAGCCGTTAGATCAAGTCAGTACGTGTCCCTAAAAACCAGAAAGCAAGAAAACAAGCCCTCTTGTTTGGGCTGGTTCGGGAGTTGTGTACCTGCTCAGCATCGATTACCTTCTCGCCCAGCGAGACGCTGGGAGCAGATCAACAGCGCAGGAGCACACCGGTGCCTAATCTTTACTCTGAACAGCAGACCAGGGGATGCTCCAGTTTAGATCAGTACGTTTTGCCCCTAAGAAATGACCCTCTATGAGGTACGGAAATTTTCCTATGACATTTCCCACTTACTTCACTGCAGCTCACCTGAATTTTACTCAACGCAGCTGAAAACTGCATTGCTGTGCCCGGTCCCATGCAGGATCCAATGCCAGATTTCCTCCCCTGGGCTTCCGTGCTTACCACAACCATCTGAGGCCTATGTAACATGTACAAGGTTCCTTAAGGTCCTCCCCATTCCGCAGGTGTCACTGTTAACTCCACCAGCTGCAGCAATTGACCCCGCATAGAAAATAACTACTAATAAAACAGATGGATAACCTGACTCAAAGCTTGTCTTTTTAGGTGAAAAGGAAAAATATTAGGGTTAGGAATAATGCGACCCTTGTTAAGACACTGGAGCTCAATTTAAGAGGTGCTGCGCTCGCACGCAGTGAATGAAACCTGGGCATGTGCTACACTGGCAGTGCAGGAGGAAGGTGAAAGGGAGAGGGTCAGTCCCTACCCATTAGTAAGTGGGAGCTTACTCTGCTCTTCTGCTTCCTAACACAAGCTGTGTGCTAAACCGGGAAGTTTCAGCTTCCTTTAAGCTAAATGAGACATAAAAACAATGGCAGCATTCTCAAATATGTATGAAAAGACTTCCGTTGGCAAAAAAACCAACCAGGTAACTTCATTACCTCTGCCAGCCCTTGTCAAAACACCAAGCGTTTCCTTACGTTACACTCTGCCAGTGCCTGCAGGGTTTGCCAGACCCGAGTCATCTGTCTGGCAGCCTGGTTAATGGGAAATCCTGTACGCGGCAAAGAGCATCTATCGGTACAGGGCTCGGATAGCTCCCCCGAGGCCATCAAAAGGGAACACAAAAGATGTTCAGTGACTGTGACCGCCTCGGACTGAGCTCTCACGGGCACTTCAGCTCTGATGGACCTTCACTTTCTCCGTGGGAGTGCTGTGCAGTCATTAAGGCTTTCAGATGATCACTGGCTCTGAAAGCCTATGTTTCTGACAGCCATCTCTAGAAATGAAAAGTCACTCTCTTTATCTGCATTTGCTTCCTGTGAGCTTTGTCACAGATAAAGCCTTAGCCACCTAAGGGGCAGATTTGGTCTTGTGTGCCTGTCGATTACCAAGAAGAGGAGAGATGTGATCTCAGCTGGGTGCTTGCTTCCTTTTCAAAGGAAAAATTCAGGCAAATAACACTGCAGGAGACTTTAAGTGGTCTACTCCCTTCATCTCAGATCTACCAGATGGCTGTGTGACATCCCTTCTTTGAAGAGCCTTATTCTACCCCAGGTTGATGTCACCTTCCCGGTCAGAGACAATACGGTTATAACATTGCTGCTTAGCAGAGGAGTTCACTGGTGAAGACAAACAGATTTGTTTATCAGGAAATTTCCCCTGATGCACTAACACAAGCAGCCTAATAACACCACAGCTGAGTTACCATCAAATCACCAAGTGCAATGAAAACTCCATCCAACGCACCTTTATTAGCACGCAGTCTGGAACAACTAACGTCTTTGCTGACAAGTCTCCCCATGTCATTTTATGAGGGTATAGCAACTCATTTTCTCCACACTGATGGTCAATTGATCTGACAGGGAGTTCCGAAGTCCTGAAATGCAAAGGGAGTGGCTTTGTGCACCTCCAGCACCCAGTCCACAGTGACAGCAGCACAGAAGCAGTTCACATCAGGACAGAAGAGCCTTGGTAAATGCCAGCTTAATGGATATCTGCTTCTCTTCCACATCTAATTATCTCACTGAAAAGACAACAATGTGCCACATGAATACGTACGAAAGGGAAAGAAACTTGGTTAAACTCATTACAGCAATAGAATAGGCGTTTCATTACAGTGATATTTAACATCTCTAGAAATACCCTGTGCAAGAAATGGGGGTTATTCACAACAATGTTCTTAGTAGCAAAGGATTCTGGAATGGAGGAGGACTCAGGAAAGAACATAGAAAAATTTAGATATTGTCCTTAGTGAGATGTCATCAGCAACGAACGGTAACAAGTGAGAACTCATTTCTTGTGTGTCAGAAGTCAGTGTTTCACTGTTACAGAGACTCTGGAAACAAAAAACAGATCAGGATTTTTGCATTTGCTTCCAGCACAGCACTGTCACAAGGAGGGCTGGCAAAATCGTTGGCTGGATGTATGGGGAAGTATGGATGCAATTATTTCTCCGCAGACAACACTACTGAGAGCAGTTCTGGAACGTTTATGCAATTCTGGTGCCTGTGTCACGCAAGGAAAATTGAGTATTTTGTAGAACTCACAATGAATTTGAAGCAATGCACTTAAGGTTTGGCATCAGAGACAGCAATTAAACGTATTTCTCCCTTCCTTCAGATTACATCTCCATCAATTCTTGGATGAAAGAGCATTTTGTTTGGTTGGGTTTTATTCTTTCCAAAAAATAAAAGTTTGAATGCCACAGAAGAAAATTATGTAAGTGGTGCAGACAGAAGAAGTCCTACTCTAAAAGACTTAGAGAATTCTTTAGGTAGTTTATCAAAAGTAAGACTGAAGTATGGCTTAATTAATGTATAAACATCCTTGTAGAAAAGAAATACCAACTATGAAAGGACTCTAATCAGTCGGTGCTAGGCACAAAGAGAAGCTGAACTCAGATACAGACATTATCTACTAGGACAAAGTACTATAGGAAATAGTCTGGATATTTCACTTCTCAAGGTTAAATTAAGATGCATTCCTAAATCAATACACCCTAGGTAAGCCTTAATCACTGCACTTCATAGAGAAACCAAAGAACGAAGTTCAGGGAGTCTGTCAGTTAAGCATTCCGGCTGTAGGAAGATTCAATGTATAAGAGAGTAAATATATTGTGTAGATGACAGAATGCGAGTATAATAATGAGCAATATGTTTTATAGTACAAATTTTCTGATGTAATGCTGGTCCCCAAACAGTCTATTCCACGGAGCTTCAGCTGGAGGGGTGAGGAAGAGATGAGCCTGGAGATAACACCCTCTCACCTAGTTCTTTGCACAGCCCTTGACAGTGGCAAAGCAAGGGGGGAAAAAAAAAAAAATTAATAGAAGACCAACCCTGTGAAGCCCTGCTAAAGCCAAAGTGACCCAAACCTTAGCAGGACAGTAAAAGGGGGGAGGGGAGGCTATTTGCATTAGCATCTCATATCTAAGATAATATTTCCAGAGCAGTCTAATCTTTAACAACTGCCTGTTCTTCTTCCAAGGCAGCTGCAAAGTCAGTCATAAAACAAATGCAGCACAGCTTGAAATTCTCTCCTACCCCCAAGCACCTGTCTGTCCCCCTCCTCTTCTTCACTGGAGAATAGACGACGATTGTTCATGATCAGTAGGCCAGAACGTGCTTCTCTGTCAACTTCCCAGGCTAGCTCATCCCTAAACCGAGAGAAATGTCTCTTGCATCAAAAGGCACAGCGCTGTTTCTGTATGCCCTCTGGTGCCCTTGTGGGACCGGGCTGGGAGCATCCGCTCTTTGTTTCACCCAGGCTGCCAGTCACCAGCCGCAACGATTTCTGAGCAATGACCTTGGCTTGATGCAAGCCAACGAGCGAGGTGAAAGGCTCCATTGCTCATAATGCAGGAAAATGTTACTCAGCAGTGCTTGACGCACATTTCTATTTCTCCTGTTCTTCCGCAGCTGACCCATCTCACATATGAGATGACAAGCTGTCGGGCATTTCAGGTGTGGTGTACTTGTGTCCTCCTTATCCACTAAGGGTTTTTTTTCTTGAGCATACACAATACTCTCTATGTCCTGTAGCCTTGAAGGACTATTTACAATTGGCACTGGTACCGAAGACTGGAACAGCCTAACCAGTTTTCCCGAGGTTTTGTGAGGGGATTCTGCCACCGGCAGCATCGTGTTGTCTGCACCCTTCTGCCTCCTGGCAGCTGCAAGCAGTCTGATACGTACAGTGGTACAGTACACAGTATTAAGGCAGTAGCTTCGTTATGAGAAAGTTTTTCTCCTTACCTGTTTTTGAAGGTAGTCTTCTCCCAAAAAAGCCACAGCTCTTATAAAAAGGAGTAATTAGGGCTGCTTCATGTGACAGCTCAGACAGATGAATGAAAGCATGTAGCTATTTAGTTAAAGCATATTTCAGAAGATTCTCATGCAGGGAGAGAACGACAGTTCAGCAAAATTTGATCACTCAAAACTTAACTGAAACTGAAGGCCACTTAATAAAAATCAGGTAGGCTGCAACACTGCAAGAGGAGGTTCACTGACTGTTAGACTGCTGCAGGCAAGGCAACGACATGCAATGGTGACAACAGTGATTTTTTTACTAACAGGTCAGATTTATAATGCATAAGGAATCTTCAGATTTTCTGGGGCGAAAGAGCCATTTTTAGCCTATGTGGAATTAATATTAATACCTATACTTCAGCTGTTCCCAAACCTGTTTGTTGTATCTGCTATCGTTTTTAAAGAATGTGGCTGAATTAATGCACCAGTGAGGAATGGCTGCCCGCCGACCCTCAGCGATCCCCTTACAAAAGGGCCAAGTCCCACGGCCCTGGACAAGGTATAAAATTCCCCTTCAAGGTGTTGTGATGGAGCATATTCTTTAACAGAGCTGAATGAAACAGGGACCATTTCTAGGAAGGAAAACACCCTCCCACTTCATGCCCTGCTGAAACTTTCACCTTCCAACAGAGGACAGCAACCCTTGAAGTTCATTGTATTGTGTTGCTTCCATAACACTGCAACGCTTCAACAAGAGGTTTGGCTTTGAATGGAGAGTCCAAACTACAAAGGGCTTGCGTGCTGCTTAGCCAAGCGTGTAGACCCAGAGTCTGAAGCTGTCAGGAGAGCTTGGTCTGCAGTAATTACTGTTCGCATGCACGGAGCTTGATAGACCAAGGTGACATTTCTATCTCCTTCCTCCTCTCCTGCCACCCACCAGAAAAACCCCAAACCATTCAGCCATTTCAGAGCGAGAATACATTCGATCTCCGTTTTGAAGACTTCCTTTGCTGAAATAATAATAAACATTTCCATGATGCGGTTTGTCACATTAATTTATTGTTGTTTTTTTTCTTTACATGGCGGACAGACAACAGAGCTTTCAGTCTTCCAGAGCAATGTTCAGAACCCAAGTATCAACCAGGTAATACCACATCTCCACACAGTTTATTTTTAATAAACTTCTCAGTATCAGCATTGTCATGAGAGCACTGCAGAGCTACCGGTGTCAGCCTCGCAAATTCCTACATGCAAAACCTGAGCTTTTTTCCCCACCCTCTCCTTGAATTTTCACAAGAACTTGTGATATTAGTCAAGGACAAAATTTCACGTTTCATCAGCAGGCACGGGGGAGGTTAAAAATTTGCTGCAAAACTGTGAAATTCTGCCTTGGAAAAAAAAAAAAATGGCATACTTTCCTGAATCAACGGTGAATAAAATATCCTCATCGTTCTAGAGAAATGACACCATTTTGAACTGATTCTTTTTTCTGCAAGAAAAATCAACTCCCCCACTCTCCCAAAAAAACTGCATTTGTTATCTGAGGGAAAATGATGAAAAGTCTGGTGCAACCATGGGTTATTTCTTGTCAGTGGTGTGGATATTTTTCTGCCACAGCTTAGACCGTAATGGATCCTTCAAATAGACCAGTACAATATAAAGCTGTGTGCTGTGGTTTCTTGGTTGAGTAACACATGTTATAAAACTTTAAAAACGGAGCATTTACAACCAGGGACATAAAGACGTGCTTTTAAAATTGTAAATACATATTTACAGGCTTGTGTGATAAACCAGAGTTTCTCTGGGAAAAATGTTCATATATCACAACAATTTACACACTTCTCTCCTTGAGTTCGTCAGTTATTATAGTTAATACCACTCTAAAAAAAGCAGCAAAAATAAATTGCACAAAAGTGACCTCTAATAACCTCATTGGTATGCCTTAAAGGCACTAAACTCAGCACATCTGTGCCACAAACTCTGTACTTAATTTAACTTACTGTTGCTGGAAGTTGAGCGGGTCTCAGAAGAACCGATAGTTTAAAGCAGGATTTGGGCTGCATGGCAAGAAAGCTCTTCCTCAGCAACAATCCTCAAGTGACCAGTGAAAATTTATACAGTAAGTGTGATCTTCCACAAAATGCCTAACAAAGCTGCACCGGGAAAATCAAGGGTATATCATATTGGTGCTTTAAGACAGAGTATATTGGAGCTGGGTTTTATTAGCACTGTATATTCATTTTTCAAATGATCGAGATGCTGTCCAGACACACAGGAAGATAATTCCTGTTTGAAAGAACAGGGTTTACCATACTAATACCAGATGATGAGAGGAAGGAGAAAATGTGGAAAGAAAATAAAAAGAAAGATAACGTGCAAAACTAACGTGAGCCAAACCGATGAGAGAGCTGTATGTGCACGCCAGCTTCTTTGAGATACACATAAGGCCAGGAAACTTAATTTCTGTGCTATTTGACCAAGATTTACCAAGCTGCCTAGCAGATTTGGATACTCACTTCCGACTAGTTTGAATGAATAATGAGAATCTCAATCTTCCAAGGCTGCTGCGAAAAATTTCAGCCTTTGTTTGGAATTAGTACATCACGTATTTCAAGAGGAAATTATTGCTAGCAAAAAGCTCAAGAGGGGACAAATCCTAGAGACTCTCCACTCTCAGAAAGAGACAGAGCAGCCAGCAATGGCACAAGCTCTCCCCACAAAGCCTGCATCTCAATGGTCTCACAGTCTTGAACTGGAAGCATCACTTCCAACATGGGAGGGGATGTAGCTTTTTATGGCTCATCTAGTTCTCAGCATCTCAGCCTTCCCCCAAACCACAATTGCACTTAGAACGCCTCCAATAGGGGTACATCCAAAAAATCTGTAGCTAGATAATACAAGATCCTGAAGACCTTTTCTTTCCAACTCAAACAACATGTAGCTAAAACATTTTTACGGTGAACAAAACCAATGTTTCTTGTTTAAAGCTTTTGTATTCATTTTGAACAATTTGATTTTCATCAAAACTATAAAAAATTAACTGTTTTCAGCAATTTCATACATATATATATTACTATATGTCATATATATATATGAAGATATATATAAAATTGATCCTTTTTTTGACTTTTTCAGGGTGGTGGGAAGGAGTATCAACCGGGCACTTGTTTTTTTCTTAACTAACGTGTGCATACGTAGATGTGTGCTTATCTGTGTGGAGTGCAAAGACAAGGAGAGGAATAAATTGACTGAAATAAGGGGGAAATAGGGCAATCAACCCCCTTGGCCTCCTTGAAAAATCCCAAACCCGGACGCTACGTTAGCAGGGATCCTGCAAAAACTTGTCTTGACAGAAGGAACCCTTCATCTCGGGGGTGAAATCTGCAGGGGCCCGGAGAAGCCCCCCTGCCAGACAATGCACCTGTGTGTGATTGTCACCATTGTGGAGCAAGAGCTAAGAGACCTTTTTGCACTGCACTTTACCAACTGACCTGTGTATTTCTGCAACTTGTCTTTACTGGCTGCCAGCTACCTTCATGGATGCCCTCTCTACAGGACCATTAAAACTAAACATGCTAGTACTGAGGGTCACAAACACAAGCATCTTATTTAAGGAAAAGTGTTGCTTGATACTCCACAGCAACACGCGTGTTTTACACTCTCAGTAAATAAATAAATCCTGACTATAACAAGAGTACCGGACTGGCAACAAATGTAATGGCAGCTTTTGAGAAATGGATGCTTGTCCCTTTATGAAACTGGGCTATCAGTGCATTTCACAGAGATCACTTAACAGGTGGTCTTCCAAAAAAAATGTGGGTCCTGACGCACTTCGAAAGCAATGGCATCACGCCCATTAAAGCTAATGGTACAAAGTCAAGAGACTGGGGTACTCACAGACTTCAGATGTGGAAACCTCAGCGAAACCCACCACTCCCTTCCGTGGATTTTTGTGGGATGCCCAGTTCTTTACCCGTTAGGATGTAAAGTAGAAACTAAAATGATGTAACAGTCTTTTCAGAATTTAATTGCATAGTATGTTAAACCCCTCTGTGTTCTACCAGAAAGAGGAGACTCATCCAGACCCATCAACCCTCTGAACACACTTAATCTGCCTGCAAATGTCTAAGCATTTCTCCATGCTATTCCACTGGCTGTTGATGTATGGACTCCACGCAGCAGGGGACCCTGAGATCACCCTCTCACCAGCATCCACAGTTCATCACTCTCTGGAGAAGGCAGGAGCCCTGCTCTGCGCTCTCTCCCTCTCCCTCTGGAAGGAAGGACAATATGACAGAAGCACGCCATTGCTTCCAGCAGACACCGCTGTCCCTGTTATCTACTGAGGAACCGGTCTCACCTCATCTGAGAAAAAGCAGGAGAGGATAATGCTTGAGGATTACTTCACCTCACCTTTTCCAGTCAAAAGTTCCTAGTACCTGAAAATACACAGAGAGTTGCATTTAATCAGAGTCAGCTTTAAGATTAAGTAGTCAGAGTAAGTGCCCCGTTACACTGAGCTGGAAGCAGGACAAGTCATTCCGTGAGTGCTGTGCAGGAAAGAGATGCCCGTGATTTAACTTTTGCTTGGGTTTCCCACAACTAAATGGTCTATGCCGCAGTTAGGGATGTTAACAGTTCATTAGCAACCACTCCCATCATTTGGGAGGTAGTAAACTTAAGAATTTTACTAACTTTTTCCCCAAATGTTTTTTTTTTTGAACATATTTAACAAAGAATAAATTTCAGGCTGCAGCATCTTGATTTTACTGGCACTCATTCTCACCTTTAGCTTTACACATGTAAGTATAATGTTCCTTAGCTATTACATCAGTCTAAAGGAGGTGATTATCTGCATGTTACAGGTGGGGAAATGAAGG
Source organism: Gymnogyps californianus (assembly GCF_018139145.2). Taxonomy (NCBI): domain Eukaryota; kingdom Metazoa; phylum Chordata; class Aves; order Accipitriformes; family Cathartidae; genus Gymnogyps; species Gymnogyps californianus. The sequence continues at coordinate 6,820,717 of NC_059491.1, read as the reverse complement.
AGCAGAAGACAGTACCTTGTTTAAAGTCAACCAACAGGAAATCAATTCAGCTTCATCAATAACATCGGACCAGGTCATTAATTTGTCCAAGCCCATATAGCTTCATTACACCAGTTTATCTCACCGCAACCCCAACTCATGTTTTTGTATGTTATCATGGCACTGCAATTTGCATTGTAATACTGGTCTTTGAGCTTCTGGCATTCAACCAAAGCAGCCAGCCATAAGACACATTCCCAGGCATATTTTTTTTTGGTCAGAGTTAATATTTGTTCAGCGTTTACCCATTCAGCCTAAAAGATCTCAAAGCACTTGGCCCACTACTACGATCAGATACAAATACCACTGCTTCCAAGATGGGGACAAACCCCATCCTTACAAAAATTACCACCATCTTCAAGCTCCCCACAGGATCCAGAGGAGCAACACCTCAGGTCTTAAAAGCTCATAAACAAAAGAAAACTCTCCTTACATCTTCCATGAGGCTCAAGAGCGGACTCTGCCCTAACAGATCATTTTGATCCAGAGTATATAAGTACACATCACTAGAGAAGACCTTGTCCCTCATGCTTGATTTAACCGAGAGGCCCTATTTCTGACATAGCTCTCCCCCTTCACGCCTGCTTTCTTATCAGTGACCAGTTAAAACAAATGCAACGACACTGTGGGTTTTCTGAGGCTCGGATAATATCTGTGAAACGCTTTGCACTCCTTGCCCCCAGAAACACAGGATAGGTAAGCTCTGCGCGTCCTCCCGTGGCAGCGCCTGGCTGCATTGCTGTACCTGGTTTGGTTGGACATGCAGAAGAGTCTATTCCTTGAAGAAGTGGGATGCGGTGCAGTTGGATTTCTTGCATTGCCTGGTGCTGGTGTTATGCGAAGAGGAGGAGGGACATCTAGAGGCCATGCGGAGTCTGTAACTGTACAAAGAGGCAGAAGAAACTCATACACATGCATTAGGGTATGGGGGGGGGGGGGGGAGCAGAGACATGCTTTAGGGCCCTACAGGGGCTTTAGTAAGCTATGAGAAAAAAACCCTAGACTCCACCCACACTGCAAGTACTGAGAGCCACTTCTGAAGGCAAGAGGGGTTTTTTGCCTTGTTCTGAACTTACCCTGTTAGTTTATTTAAGTAGGAAACAGACAATGTCAACTAGAAGCAGCGTCCAGCCTCCCACCCAATGTCCCAGACCCTCCAACTGGGACAGACAGACAAATCCAGAGTTATGTAAAGAACAGTTAGAATCTGAGTCAAGGTCTGTGTTCTCAGGACAGTCCATATCGGGGTTTAAAATAGGTATTTATGGAAAAGGAATTCTACTTTACAGAAGCATAATACCACATCTGGTAGTTTTTCCCAAGGTCAGAGTCTGCAGTACACTTTTGCCACTATAGCACTGGCAGACTTGACAATGACACATACAGGTCGCTACAGTGAGCACTGCTACCCTGCCTTCATTGTAGAGGATACGTTATTTCACTTCAAAGTTTAAACTAACTCCAAGAATCCCAAAGTGAAATTGAAAATCAGAGATTTTAATTGACAGTATTACATCACCGTCGATTGTGATTTCAAGAAGAAAGCCTGAAAACACGAGTCAAAGCAAGGGAAGTAGAAAGGCTTATGCCCTATTCTAAACGTACAATCTCAGTTCCAATATATACCCAAGCCAAACTTCCTTACACTAAAAGATAAAAAAAAATCCCCCAATTTGTTTTTAAATTCAGCATCTTTTGCTATCTTGCACAGACTTGTACCTCCTGGGTGCATGCAGATGCATGCCTGCTCCCCCTCGCACCTATGCACCCCCTACACTTGCGGTAATTACATACCTACCTTGTATACGCAAATTCTTCAAAAGTCTAACCAAAACCAACTACTTATGTTCTTCCAAGAGAACATCTTTTGAAATATAATTTTATTACATAACAACATGTCTAAGAAAAGTTTAAAGTTACGTTTTTCTCCAGGTTATTTTTAGAGTTCAATATCCACCCTTTAAAGGAGATTTCAGTTATTGTTTGTCCTTACATACAGATTTTGTACTGCAGTGTAACTGCAAGTTAGACATAAAGAAGTGCAAAATTTTCCATTACAACAGAAAAACAAAACCACAGAAATTTTGAAAAGCAAGCAATTCAATTATTTCCAAATTAAAATTTGTGGTTAAAATAGTCTGCCAAAGTTTTGTTATTGTTATATGTAAATTACACTCTCCAGCCTTTGTGAATTTAATACTGAAGCATTCAACTAGTGTGTAAGAATCAGAAAGTGCTAATGAGGAAGTCAACAAAAGCCAGATTTTGTCGTCCCATATAAGGACTGTTACCAAGGGAACCAGCAGAATATCCAAAATAAGTTTAGTTTGTTTGGCTTCAGTTCTTTACTATAACTAGAAGAGAGAAATTTTAGGTTTTTTATTTAGAACATTTCCATTTAAGTAATGCTTTATGTCAAAAAATGAATTATGACTTGTAAAAGTTCTATAATCAATAACATCTGTGTGTTATTGCATGCAATGAACCAATGCCTAGATCCTGTGGGAAACCTAAAAAAAAAAAAAAAAAAGCCTCAAATCCAAAGAGACAAAGTATCTGAGAAAATCTGACCTGCATTTTCAAATGCACACCACTCATCTTCCCCCAAAACCAATCCGCTAAAGGGATCTGTCGCCCCCTAATTTCATCTAGCTTTAAAGCTAATAGATCATTGGCTTATTATTCAGAAGTTGAGGATTAGAGGAACAAGATAAAAAGGGACTGTTTTTCTAGACAGAAATTGAAATTGAGTTCTTAATGGAGTTCTTACTGTTGCCTTTCCATTCTGCTCTCAATTAGCTGTGAAACAATACGGCAAAGCACTGACAGCGGCAGAGCAGTCATGTTTGCTCTACCAAAGCAGTCAGGAAATGGGTGCCCTCCTCTGTACCGATATTAAACTGAAGTGGATTGACAACTCTGTTTTTAAAGAGCCTGTTTAAAGAAACACAGTGATGTCTGGATGTTTTAGGAGTAACTCCCTGGGTTTGCAAGGCAAGCTAATCGCAGAGGGGGAAGGGAGCTGAAATACCCCCATCGCATGTAGGAACAGATATTGAGATTGCTATTTTTAGCACTGTCACTTTGCACCTGCTTTCACCATCACCCATGCTGGGGTAACTGGAGACAGGCAGAAGAAAAGGAATTCTTAGAAGCCCTGTGCCGATGCAGCCGAGCAATAAGGACTTTCTCGGGAAGGGGCAAGGGGGCTGTACCCCAGCCCCATCGCACCGCTGCGCACAGTCCACGTCCTGGACCAAACAACTGCGGGCAGACAGCACACCCCATGCTACATCCAGCTCTGTCGAGTCTGCTGTTTAGGAACAGTCCTAGCCGGAAAATGGGGGGGAAAGCAAAAAAAAAGGAGGAGAAAACAAAAAAAGGAATAGCATCAGAAAACATACTAGGCTTGCAAGAAAAAGGGCACAGAAACCAAATGTCAGGCAGCAGGAAAGATTTGTCTACACTGAGTTTTCTATGTCAACTAGGACTTCTAAATCAGGATAAACAGTTTTAGTAAAGGTACTAGCTATACCATACATTAAAGCTAAACCAAAAGTTAAATGAAGCTGTTTTTTTACATGTAGACAGGGCTTAAAACTCTCTCTCTCAACTGAAAGCACACCCTAACTAAAGAGAGAGACAAATCACTGAATTTGGTGAGACTTGCTACAATAAAAATCCACTAAATCCCAGGTCTTACAGTCTCCCATCCTTGGATCTGAAAGTGTTTTGCCGTATGAGTCAGTACCATAATCCCCATTTCTCAGATGCAGAACTGAGTCAGAAGGAAAGCGATTTGCCAAGGTCGCCCAGAAAATCTGCAGTCTTAAAGCAGAGGCAGGAACAAAGGCAAAGGTTCCCCTATCACACTGCATTGCTATTCCCCAAGTTAAATTGTCTCCTGAATACTTACGAAGTTTCACCTTATTTGTCTAAACCAAATTCCTACTTCCATATACCTTCCTAGGCCACTGAGCCTTGAAACGAGCAGTACACGCGAACTAGGCAGCTAGTAAAAATGCCAGATCCTGGCAGACACCCTTCCCTCAGACATTTTCAAAATACATTTGGTATTTTAACGCAAATTACCTTGTCTTCTACCACACATTCTTCCAAGTTGCTAGTTTAGTTCACTAGAAATGTCCCAGAAAAATAAGCCACGTTACTTGTGGGAATGAAGGCTGGAGTGATCTGATATGGTTGCTGGTCACACCAGTGAAATTCAGTGAACAGAGTAAAGTCATCGCAGTACGTGATAAAACATTCAGGTAATTTAGGTTCACATTTTTACCTCAATTAAAGTGTGTTTTTCTTGCAGGGCTTATACTTCTATGCTCCTAATCTAAAAAAATCCATGCATACAGTCTGCAATTTCAGACACACACACATTCCAACCTATCTCCTAACAATAGACACATCAGGGACATATTCTATCAAAAGTGTTTCCTACTCTTAAATAAAACAACGTCTAAGCTGACACAGACCACCTTCTAAAATAATTGACTGCCTGGGAAAAAAAAAAGATAAAGAGGTGTGGATGTTTAAGCCTAAATTCTTGGCTTTGCAGAATTAGGCTAGGCAATTTTACAGGCCAGAAAGCAAGCAAGGGGGGTTCGGGGTGCAGATAAATGAGGTTTCTGGGCTTTCCGCACTCAGTGAGAACTAAAACATTGTGTTGCTAACCTAACTGGCATGTACTCTCTTGCACTAGCATATTGCTTAATGGGAAAGTAAATACACAAAACAAGGACTTGGAAAAACATCAACCACTAATTATATGAACAATTTTTTTTTTTTTTTTTTTAAAGTGAAACAAAATATTTTGCAGGACAAAAAGGTTTGTGGATAGAATTTTGGTGAGGGGGATGTCTCTCTTTTCTGCGCAAGAGTCCTGCCTCTGTGTACAAAAAATGGGGGAGCAGCAGAAAGCAAAACGGATCTTAATGTGCTGTACTGCAGCTATTTCGAGACTTACGTGCCTTTATTTATGAAAGGGGTGAAAAAGCTGGAACACGTCAGGATTTTATCTTGCAATCACGCGACGCTAAAGGACATAACATGAATATGATGATTTTATGGTCACGTCTTTCATGAATCTAAACTGGAAAAACCTGTTATTGAGATCTTTTGCATTCTCAACTTTCAAGAAGATACCTAGCAGCACTCTCTAACCACAGTGGTTCAAAGAACTTAATACCTTTAAAGTAGCATTGCTCCCCCACAATAACTCAAGAATTGTTTTGTTTCACGCATGTGCTCTAGAGTTCAAGTTTCTTCATTGTTGACTCAGTTCCACTCCCAGTGAAATCCTGTTTCAGACCACTACTAGCATCAGCGATGAACACCAAACCAACATTGAGAACTGTTGAAAAAAATCTCACACCTACAACTCACCTGGGGGACTACCTAAAATTAATGTATTGATACCATTTTACTTAAACATAACTAGATTTTCAAAAGCAACTAGTGATCTAAAGTAGCCGCTTTAAAGGGATTCAGCGCTGAGGATGGCTGCTGAGCTCTTTCAGGAAATCAGTCTCCTTGCTGGTACTTCAAATTGAGCTCTAAGAAATTATTAGTCACTTTAAGAAATCTTGGTCTAGGCCTATAAATTTAAATGAACACTATCACGTCAGCAATTTGTCTTCCTGCCCTTTTAAAGAAGCACAGAGCATTGTACGAGCCAAAAGGTGAAGAATGTTGGATTAAAAATAGCACTACTCAAATACATCTTCTACACTGTCAAGTAATCTAATCTGATAATTTGATAAAAAGTTTGTATCTACTGAATCACATTCATGACAGAGGAAACGAATGAGAAAACTTTATCACACATAGGGAAGACTATGGTTGATTTTTATTTAGCTTTATACAGAAATGGTTATTCCAAATGAGCTCAAAATGATTACTGAAGGCTAGCAGAGCTAGTATGACACCTCAGTCCTGCACATCTCATTATATAAAAAAGAAACCACAGAACAAAATGTGCTTTTGATTTAAAAAGACAGATGAGTGAAAGCATTTGCCATAATGAATGGGAAATACAACTTCAGTCATACTCCAGTAACAGTGGAGTTTTGAGTGTGCAACTCTTCAAAGCAGCTCAGTGACGGAAGAATTCATTCTTTCTCATCTTCCTACCTCCTTCCACACTGCACTGTTTAGCAGAAATCACAGTACCTAAATGAAACGCTAAATAAATTCTACCATCAAGTCACAGTTGGAACGTGACTAACTGCTACGCACACATGATCTGCACAAGACAGTGAGTTTGCTCAGTCTGCCTGAGCGCCTCCAAAGCAAACTCCCTCCAAGAGCAGCACTGGAGCAGCATCAGTGCTCACGGTTCAACACCGAACTGCAGCAAGGATAACAGACTGAGCTCTCTTCTGTTGCCACTTGCTGCCAGGCCTTCAAATGCCCTTAGCAGGTAGCACATCCTCTGTGTTCTTGACAAAATCACTTCCCTGAAAAAAAGTCCTCGCGTTTACTTTACCCTAGGCAAACTTTGCTGAGTAGCATTGCCTAAACTGCAGAAGGAATTGAGGCAGGCTCTGCTGAAACAGGCCCAGATATGAGATTATTATTCTTTTTTGACTGACACAGGGCATTATGAGTAGTGCAAGTCTCAATTTTGCTGTTCATCTGAAAGGCAGCAGCACACCTCCAGTGTGTAATACCACCTTGCACCATACAGACTCAATGCTGAGCCTGTATTTCTGAAAAATGGATCATCCGCTGCATAATCAAAGCTGTTTCTCACACCCCTTTGGCAGTTTCTGGGAGTACTGTCATCCAAAACATGACTCAGACACCCTGTTCGGCTTGTGAAACATAAAAGTCTTACAAAAAAGAAGCAGAGAGAGATATACAAACAAAGTGCATGTTGCTGATTACTATACTGTTCCACAAACCACTTGAGCTTCGAATAAATTAGAAAAATTAAGCAGCTACCTATCTCTTAAGAAAAAGCCTCCCTCCAACTTGATGCCTGCTCAAGCTTCCCTTTGAGTTTCAGTGTTTTACTGTCTGGTATCTGGAAAAAAAAAAAGCAGTATTTCAACGCTCTTTTTCAAATGTATGCTTTCAAAAGTACACTCTACCAAAAGCATTTTTAAAGACTTACTAAGAGAAATAAACGAGCAGGATCAGCAAAATGAGAATGAAAAGCGATGAAGTATGCATGGGAAGCAGTAGTCAGAGGTGACTCAATAGCAACAAGGCTTCCTCTTAACTAAGGAAGAGGTTTAAAAGTAGTTAGCGGCTGAGAGACTGTGGTCCAGAGATAGAATAGGACTCTTTAATATCTCCTGTTCCTTTCTGAGTTCTGCCAGGGATCTCGTATTAGACACTGGATGCTTTACACCAACAGCTTCCTTTCCCACTCTTGGTCTAATAATCTATTTGCATTTTAAACATTTGGGTGGGGACCCTTGCCTGACTAAGTGATGAGCACAAAGCAGCACCAACTGCAGCTACAGTCTGAGTGTTACCTTGGTATTAATTTCACTCAAAAAATACCTGGAAGACATTACTTAAATTGCAAAGCCAAGACCCCAAAGAAAGCTTAGGAAATGACATCGAGTCATTCATACATATGGAATAAAGACCCATCTTTAATAACATCAGCATTTTTCATTGTCTCATTTGGTGTGTAAAATGGATCATTAACTGTACACTTAATACATCATGCCTTTCGTATAGTTTTATTTGCATCTTGCTCTGAAATAGAATTATCTTCCTCACCTTCCCACTCTTCCAAAAAATACTGGAAGGTCCTACACATACCCTCTTCCATTAGAGAGCTGCTATTCACTTTTAGAGCAGCTCCACCCTATGAATTAAGCGACATGGTTTCTACCAAAAAAATACAGTATGCAACTATGTAATTAAAATGCATCACATGGCATACATAAGAAGGAAACTATGGATTTTTACTGCAATCTGAATATAAGCTTTTTTTAAATCTCTTTAGCATTTGAATTTGTACTTTATTCCCAAGTGTTTTCTAAGACATCTCTTTTGAGTAGTCTTTAGCTCTCAGTTCACTAGATATTGGATAACTGTCCGTCCACAAAGTTTAGATGAAGCAATCCACTTCAAAAAGTAATTCAGATTATTGTGGCTGTATAGGTGAAGCTTTACAGAGTTCCCATTAAACTTCTGTAACATTTGTGCATCTAACTGTTGAGCACTTTTCAAAACTCCAGCTATGGCTTAAAAACAGCAAACACAATACGGTATTAATTCTACAACAAGTATTGATATTCTATTTTTAAATATTTTACAGGGGTGACCCAAAATCAGCTTTGCTCTATATTGGTATCAAAGTATCTTCAGTTAGTATTATGAAATTTCATGCTAGTCTGAAGAGTTTCTTTCTAATTCTTTACCAGTTTAATTAAACAGAAGATGTAGAAGTTTACCTCTTTTTCATAATTCACTTACCACAAAAGCTCAGATCCAAAACAGCATGCATTTGTTGTTCAGAATCTATCCTTTAGCTCATTTTCATCACGAACAGAAGCAGAATATCATGTGACTCATGCAGATCACACATTCAGTAAATAAAAGCTAGAATTAGTATGTACGGTCTTCTAAGTTCTCTTTTTAAGGTCATTCACAAGCTATTTTGTCTGTCACTGGTTATCACCTGCAACTCAGCTTCTTAGCTGAACTTGACTCCAGTAAAAGCTGGAACTGGCCCCATAATTTTGGAAACGAAGTCACAAACGTCAGTAAGTGAAGGAAGTGCTATTCATTTCTACATTTGAAATTGAAAATTTACACATCAGATTGCCAGGATCTAGTTTTCTATGACATCTCCCTAAAGAAAATCATCAGCAACTAAACCAGAATTTTAAATAACGGCTTACAATACAAAATACCAACGAAACATAGTACTAGAAATACACTAGCCTAAATCAACTACAGGTAGCTTACACAAAGGGTCAGGAGCTTACAGAGCAAGGCAGGAAACACTATATGCAGGGGGCCTGGCTGCATCATCTGGACTGTCTTGTAATGCCTAGGATTGAATACATTCAAGGCATTCTCTGATACAAGCTGGTTTTAACTCCTTCTAGCAAACTGGATAATGGGGAAAAAAAAAGGTAAACACAACATGTTAGATCTCCCATCTCCCTACACACTTCAGCATTACTGTTTTTATTAAACTGACACTGCATTTGATCTTGACCAGCATGTCAGTTAGTCTCTGTAAACAGGACAAGTTTAATTGTTTTCATTGCCTGCTTGGATGCATTTCAAGAAACGTCAGCACTTTGTGGGCGTCGTTACAGTTTTATTGTTGCATTCAGATCATGAAGAGGCAGTTATAAAAGCCACAGAAATTCAATTATGCAGATGAGATGCACTAGTAATAGCAACTATAAAAGTTGTACATTTCCTATCTGTGATGAGTCGCCTATTTAGGAATGAAACTTCTTCCTTGATGATTAGCTCTCACTTTTGAATACAGTCTCCATCATATAGCACTTCACTTGAGAACTGGTCTGTACGAACGTGTGTGAACATCTCAGTGTGGCAGCATCCTTGGGACACAACAGGATTTAATATCACAGCAGAGAAACATTAAAAACAATGGCAACAGGATTTCTGCCATAATATTAAGAAATGAGGGAAGGAAGCTGGTTTATTTATGATCAGTTCACTGACAGACATCTCTAAGAAATCCTTACAAGGTGATCAAAATACCGAGACTGCAGTAAGACCAAACACCAACTGGTATTTCATTTGTCAGTAACAGAAGAAAGATGTGAAATGACTACTTAAGGTTAAGTTTATGTCCCACCCTCAGTAACTTCAAAACTACAGGAGAGTTTTTACCTTTTTTTCATGTGTCCTGATTCTTATAAAATATCCAAATACAACTATGGGTATGCAAAACAAAATGTTTCCACTTAGGCAAATATAGTAAAACCTAATCAATACTAAAAACCTTCACTGTGGCTGTCCTACCACCTGATATAACTGCTGCTGTAAGCTAGACTAAAAATTCACCTCTAATCGTGGTGCAACTATCAAACTGCAGTGTATATCATCACAATGCAGATGTGCCTGCAAAAACACTCAGTGAACAATCTTAGAAATTCTGCATCATTGTACCAGATCTTCCTTATCAGTTAAAATTCAGGGAAAACTTTATTATGGAGAAGATAACATGTCGAAGGAATGACATATCACATGAGAAAATAAACAGGGAGTTTTTGCCAAAGAATCTTACTCAAACAGAAGTATTAATTTGCATAGACAACTACATAAAATATTAACTTACTACTGGATTAGTAGTGAATACGCTAAGAAATTGGCTACTGTAATACTGTTAGTCTTAACGATGTTACATTATTCCATCCAACTGCCACACTAATACGGACACAGATGCTTCCAGCTCCACTGCAGGAGGCAGAATGTAGATCTTGGTGGTGGACTACAACATTCCAAAACTCTCAAGAGCCAAAACTCTTTACATGTATTTTTTAAATTAAACTATTTCACAAGTTTAAAGCATATAAAAATAGAACATCATAATACCACAAAATGTTGAAATAGTGTGTGTAATTTTAATTAAAATAGTTTAAATTTATTAACTGTGTCCACAATTAAAAAGCAAAAATCTAAGACTAACTCAGAAGTGTCAAACCAGTATAAATTTGTTTCAGTGAACTGGGTGTAGACAACTGAAGAATGCAAGCACACTTAATTCCTTCTAGATGTACATTGTCTCATTTTTCCTGGTACATCTGGTTTCCATACAAAAGGCAAGTTTCCCACAAGTTTTTAAAAAGTTTACTTTATTGGTTACAGTTATATAAAATGTGTCATGATAGTTCCATCTAGTTGGTCATTAAGTGCTTGCAACACCACAGAGACTCTTTGATACATCCGCAACTTACATGATGTACTGCATGCTGGAGGAGAAAAATCCCCCTTCAGTTGCTTACCTGCATTTACAGTATCTTCAGCAAGGCTACAATGTTCAAAAGCAATGACAACCCCGCTTTTATGTCAAATTGTAATTTTTAATGTTTTCATTAGAATAGTCTTTATATCACTCTCCAATAGAAGAAACAATATAACTAACAGCAAACTTTAATACAGGAACATGCTCCAAGATTAACAACCCAAAATGAAAACAAAATGAAATTAATGTAAAATGTAAATCACATATAGTACAATTGAAGTGTCCAAAACAATTTAAATAATTTTAAATATTTTATTTTTTAAACTTGCTACAAATGCTTTATACAATATTTCAACATAAAGTCCCCATAACAGAAATGTAACAAAATGGGAATGATAGTGAAAGTGAAAGTTAAAGTGGCACAAATTCACCAAACAAGTATTAAACTACAAATTTTAAGAGGTAGATTACTTTTTAAGTCAAGAACAAAAAAATAAAAGGGGTGGCTGTATAAAGAAACTAGTCACTTTCCATCAATTGTGTCATTAATCTTGAAAGCTATATGAACACATGACAAACGGTATTTCCATAAAAAGCTGTTATGAACAGACCAATTTGTTGTCTTAAGTTATTAGACAGAGGTGAACGACCTTTTAGAGTAATTATATATTTAACTTGCAAAATATACAGGTATGTAGTCCTGGTCTAGCCTTCTTATTGATAAAAAGATACACTGCATTCATTATATATATGGTATTTAGAAATTGATATCGGTATTTCATTGCTATATAAAGTTTCATTTGCATGTATAAATAGGAATTTGGAAAAATCCATAAAATATCCAAATCAGGCTTTTTCCCGTTGTACGCTGGACATCTAAAAGACTCAGAAAGTGAGGAGAAGGTGGGAAGAAAAGGAAATTCTGTCGTGCTAGGTTGGCCTCTACTGATTCATTTAGACAAAAGGCTTTAAGAGACTTAATACATGACAAAAATACTTTGAGTGCAGCAACATTTGTTGTCCCTGAATCTACACTGAATTATTGACAAAATTAAGGAACCTGCTTTGCCAAGTATACTGTATGCCATTCACAAAGGTATGGACAAAACCAGGATCTAAGCAAACAAAAGAGCAAAAGATTTGGTTTAGTTAATCCCACTATTTCTTTTGATGGTTTCATGTGGGTTTTGTTTTGTTTTTAAGAGTACCCTTCTCTCTTATCTGAATCATCCTGTAGCCCAGCATGTGTGTCAGGCACGAAATAAGAAAATCTATGCCTGACACTGAATATTAGCAAGAAGCCTGCAGGCAATTTTATGATTGTGAGTCAGCTTCAGCTGGTTTCGCAAGCTTGGTGGATTTCACATCCATTGTCGTAGTGCTTATCCTAAGTTGAGCATGCAACAGCTCTACCATGTCATTAAGGGATTTTTTTGTTTGTTTTGTTTTTACAGGAGATTCCTAGAAAATAAAAAACAAAAACTGAAGATAAATGACAAAACAAACTATTTGTGAACGGAGTATGTTTACACAGAAAAACTGAAAGGTGAAAAACAAATTTGGAGACAAATATTACATGAAGCAAGTCTTGAAAAAATATTAAGATTTCGGGGGGGGGGGGGCAACCAACAACAGTGCCTACATAGAGTAGAATTGCAGTTAGCCTGTGCTGACATTAGTGTATGAAGGCAAAAAAATTCTTCATACTGAATACTTGATATAAAAAAGTTGACTAGATAATCTAGATTTATGAACATTATTTCAGAAACAAAAAGCAAGAATTCTTCTAGCATAACTATTCACTAAACCAGTAAAAACCACAAGCTGCCAAACTAAACTAACAGTCTTTGAGACCATCAAGGAAATCTTACCCCTAGGTAAACTGTTATTTACCCCAAATACTATTAAACAATTTCCATATGCACAGTTTTCCAAGTACTCGGTTATTTTGCTTAAGGTCAAATGATTAATTTGGATGGAAAGATGTGTCATTCTGGCTTCAAATTCTACTGATCTGTTCTGGCATCATGTAAAATGCAGTTTCACACATAACACTAAGAGAGCAGCTGATGAGAATTAAGTAACATGAAGATGTTTATGTCCCAAGAGAACAGGCCTGGTAAACATTTCTTGTTCCTTAAAGGCATTTTTTACACCATTAGTCTCCAGATTCCAGTAACATTTTTCCCCTTCAACATGCCCTAATTTGGGTATTGACTATTTTAAGTCAAACTCCCCTCTAGCACTTTGAAATAATTCTGTTATATTGAACCTTTAATTTACAAAATATTTCCACAATATTTTCACCTAGGAGGTCTTCACCGTAAGACACACAAGCTGCAAACAGTTTGGATTTTGACACTTCTTGACAAATTCTGCTGGGGACGCTTGTTCTGAAGGAGGCTGCCAGTTCCTCCCCCTCCTCCACTATCAATTAGTTTGATAAAAAAATACTACCTTCAGCCATAAATCTGGTGTTAATCACAGCCATGCACTGCAATTACCAAAACCAAAAGAACTCTTAGTTACCAATGAGCTTTGCGAAAGTTACTCGGCAAGTCAGATACTTGTTTCCAACAATAACAGGGCAGGAGCATGCTAATAAAAGTTATAAACACTTTGCAAAATATGCTATTGATTTGAGACACTACATGAAGACGTAAGTCGGGACTCAGGCACATAGATTAAGATTTTATTTATTTATTGAAGTATTACCCTTTCGTGTGATTAAAATGCTTCTTCTCAAAAAGAAATAAAACTTTAATTATAAAATTTGTTTATACTGAAACATAAGAGCATGATACTTCTAACAAATTTACATGTTCACGTAACTTTTCTTACACGTCTATTTCCCTTATATTAAGTATTTAATGATCTGACTCAATTAGTATGCACATACATTTTTGAAGTATTTGGTCATGGGGTTTGGGTTTTTTTTTTTGATATGTAGAGAATGCTTTTTATTAAAAACCAACAATGCAAGTTATTTTAGTCAGTAAAAAATGCAGTCATGATTTTTAGCTTAGCGAACTGACATAAACTAAATCTAGAATGATTCTGGGCCACCATATATGTTAGATATCAAATACAAGGTCAGTGTCTCCAATAACATTAAGTTTAAAGACGTTAAGATTATTTGCACTCAGGTACTGACATTTTTTTCCAGAGTTTTCAATTCAGTTTATAATTAAAGACATTCTCTATACAAACTCAGTATGATTTCATGACAACATGACAAAATGCATCAAGTATGTACATCATACCTCAGCATGACTGAGCTACTTAACCATGTTTTAGGAAATGCAACCTTTTTTTTTATTTAAGTATGAGAAACTCAAAAAAAGACCAAGAAAATTGGCAAAACAGCAAGCAACGTGTTCCTGTGTTGTTTCAACTTCAAATTAAATGCTTACCTGAAATCTTTTAGTTCTTGCTTTGTACTGCTTTCATCTCTTTTGTTTTCTGCTGCCTCTGCATTTGCTGCCTGCTGTAGGCTTCGTGTAATAGGTCCTCCAATCCTCTCTCTAGATTTTACAGTGAATCTGTCTGCCTTTTTCTTACTTGCCACAGCAGACTTACTTGGCAAAACAGCTTTATTATTCCTTTGTATTCTGACGTGCAATTTCCGGGACGCTTTGCTTGAGATTCCAGAGGAACTGTTCTTAGCGACCACCTTAGTTTTTTTCCCATCAACATGGGACATTTTGGACACTCTTACAGGACTAGAGTTCCTCAATGACAAAGATGAATTTGGCTTTTTAGATCGAATGGGAGGTACAAATTTAACATTTTGTTTCGATTTGAAGGATGCAGAGGGAAGTTGGAGCTGTGCAGGTCCTGAGGTTCGTGCTCTTGTCTTGCCCAAGTGAGGCTGCATGCTTTGCATTTTGATTTCCGCATCTGCTGTTCGCCTACGCTGGTTGTTGCCTTTTTCACTGCTTGCAGGTGAAGAAGAACTTGCACTTTTTTTTGAAGAATTCTTTTTAGAGGAGGGAGAGATGGGTTTTTTGGGACAGCTATATGATGCATGTTTGTTCAAACTTCCAATATAAGTAAACTCTCTATTACAGTAGGGGCAGATGTGAGAGTCTGACTCGGATGGATTATTTTTCAATTCTGCCTTCTGCTGGGCAGATTTCTTTTTTTGCAAGATAGCTTTCTGGACAAGCTGGTTTTTCTTTTTCAATGCACTTATTTTTAGTTTATTCGAGGACATTTTGCTAATCTCAACATTGAAATTAAGTCTTTTAGGCTGACCCATTCGTCTGAAGGCATTCTTTCCAGGGCCAGCTATAACAACCATGCCATTCTTAGGCTGCACTGTCTGTTTCAGTGGTACTGGATTTTTTTTAGGTGTGTATCTCTTCTTATCACTGGCAGATGCACAGGCCAATATGTGTTTGTGTAACTCAGGCATGTTATCAACACTCTTCCCACATTTTGTGCATCGAATGGCAGTAGTAAAAGTCTGTGGAATATTGTGGGTAGTGAAGTTTGTTGCAGTAACTCCAATACCCATAGGATTACGATGGTGATACTGAAATGGAGGTGGTTTAAAGCTTGGGTAGTGTTGATTGAGGCCCATACGAACATCTGGATCTTTAGATTTTACTCCAGAAGCCATTATTTTTATAGTAGTATAAAGCTCTTCAGAGGAATCATTTAGATCTTCATCTTCCTCCTCTTTAGAAGGTTCCAAAGAATCTTCTGGCAGGCTCTGCATGTGTTCCACGTTCGCCTTACTGGGGTCAGTAAAATTCTGGGGTCTCAAAGTCCCACTTTCAAACTCATGATGTGTGCACTCTTTGTCTGGATGGAGATCCCGCTGATGCTGTTGCAAATTGCACAAAAAAGCAAATTCCTTTTTACAAACCGAGCAAACAAAGATATTTCCTACTCCATGAAGCAGAAAGCGATGTTCTGACAAGTCTGTTTTATCCCTAAAAAGCTGTACACAGAATTCACATTTGAAGGGCCATTCTTCAGCATGAATGGATAAATGCTTCGTTAGGTCTTTAATGGAAAGAAAAGGTGATTCACAGACATTGCACACAAAGCTTTTATTGAATGTTTCCTGCACTGCTCCTGATTCACTTGAAGTATGAGGATCTTCTCTTGCTTTCTGTTGTTCACTTTCAGTTTCTTCCTGCTTTATTATTGGGAGAGTATTTTCAAGATTATCAGCAGAGGAAACAACAGAAGAAACTACAGAAAGAGGAGGTGGAGATGGAGATGATGAGGATGAAGAAGAGGAGAAAGAGGAGGAAGAGGAGGAGGAAGAGGAGGAAGAGAGTGTAGGAGGACCAGGTGAAGCAGCAGAAATAAGAGGTTCAACAGAAGGAACAGGAGACGGAGAAGGAGAAACTGTAGGTGAAAGAACTGGTAGCGGGGACTGGGTAGTAGTGTTAGAAAGCGGCGATGGACAAGAAGAAGTGTTAGTGGCACTGGCAGAGACATCTGGCATTGATAACGGCATTGTTGGAAGAAGGGGAGGAGGTGATGTAGCAACTGTTAACACAGGCAGGCAGGGTGGTGGGGAAGGAGGATTGGTTGGTGTTAACAAAGGAGGCAGCTGGCACATGGAAGGTACAGCAGATGCCTGTGGCACAGGGGAAACAGAGGAACTAAGGGGCTGAGTGTCAACAGAAGACGATGCAGACAGACTGGGATCCATGTCAGGTTCTGCCTGAGGCTCCAGGGATTTGCTTGGGCTTGCACTCCTGTTTACACTGAGTGTGCTGTCTGTGGCTGCATCCGTTCCATTATACTCATTCAGCAGAACCTTCTGTAACATGCAAGTGGTTGGTTTCTTCTTTTTAACACCACTACAGGTTGGCTGTATGGAATTTTCTTTATATTCCCTAATTTCAGCATCGCTGCAAGGCTTCTTATGCACACTTAAATCTAAAACAGATTCCCAGGGAACCTGATTCTTATTTTTGACATCAGACCTTTGTTTCACACCACTAGATAAATCCAGTGGCTGCTGGTTGCACACATTGCCAAAAGTCGGAGCTGCTGTCCAGTCTTTTGATATTTTATAGTCTTCAAAGCAAAGAGGGCTCAAAGTCTCTTTTTCCTCCCTTCCAGTCAAGCTCCAAGCAGGTGAGTTGCCGTGGCTTTCCAACTTTGGCATTTTTGAACTCCGAATATTATCATTCCACACAGTTTTTCCCTCACCTGATTTGACAAAGTCTCGAAGTACTGGACTGTGCTGTGGAGAACTGGGAGGAGAGCTGGTCCTTCTTTTAAACCTACTGGATACTGGAGGCAAAATAGGCGATGATGTAACAGAAGGTCCTAGTTTAGGGATTTCACTTGACGGAGTTATCTTCTTACTGTCCTGTGTCTGAAGAAGCTGTTTTAATTTTGATGACAAATAAACACCTTTTTCTTTATGAAAAGGTAAGCTTTCTGTTGAAACGCTAAGAGGAAGATTTAAAGAACTCGTAGGAGTTATAGGTTCTGGGTCTATTTCAGTTTTTATTTTTGGTACAAGAGGAGGGCTGGCAGTTCTCCTCTTTTTGGATTCATTGCTCCCACTACTAGAGGGCTCCTTAGGAGGTTCATTCACGTGTGTTTGAGAAACCTTTAAATTTGGGGAAATTTCCACTGTGACTGGACTGATTATACAATTTAGTCCATATAAGTCTGCAGAGTTGGACTCCATCTGAATCACATCACAATTGCTAGTGCTGCTGTTGGACTGAATTTTACCATCGATGTAATAATTTAAATTTTCAGAGATATTGCTGGAAATATCCATAATATAGACATCATCTACTTCACCTTCCTCTTCCATTTCTGTACTTGCTATATATACACTCTGGACTGGTGGGGTCTGCTCTGTCTGAAGCGGTGGCTCTTCAGTAAAGAATCCTTTTCTTCTGACACCTTTGGGAATAAGATGACGCTCATGAACCCTACGCTGATGCCTCCGCATGTTGGTGTGAGTTCCAAAAACCTTTTTGCAGTATTTGCATGGATGCAATTCTTTGGGCTCCTTATTTTCCTCAGCAAAAGCAGAGTTTGACATTTCTTGGGAAACTTTCTCAGAATCCAAGACAACAGAGTCTTGCACAAGACTGGAAACGTTTAGATCATCTTTGAGACCATCATCCACAATTACTTGGTTATCAGCAACGTTATCCAAGTGTTGTGATGACGTTAGTGTTACGAACGGTTTCCTTTTTGGCCCTGCTTCATGGCGTCGCTCATGTCTTCGCCTGTTAATTTGAGTACCAAAGGCTTTCCCACAATATCGACACTTGAAAGCATGGTTAACAGTAGATATATGGATGTGCATGTGGCGTTCAAGTCCTTGCTTTGTTGTAAACTTCCTCTCACAATGCTGACAGGGAAACATGAACGTTTCCTGAACATCACCATTTGATTCACCTCTCACTTTTGGAATTTTCACAACAAGTTTTTTCTTTGGAGAGTTTTCTGGAGATTCTTCTGATGTACTCTTTTGCTCTTCCATAGAGTCTAACTTTTCTTCACATATCAAAGGCATTTCAGCATTTTCTTTAGGCATATTGGTATCTTCTATCTCCTCTTCATCTTCCTCTTCTTCATCATCCTCCTCTTCATCATCATCTAAATCATCCGATGTACAGTTTACTGCTTCTCCTTGTTTGTCCTCAGTTACCATTTGTGGTTCACTGGTAGGACTGGGGATCATCAGCTTTGGAAGTACATCTTGATTTACCATTTCCTGAATCACAGCTGTTTGTTCCAGGGACAGTACAGCAGAAACAGAAGGCGTTTCATCTTCCTCTTTATGACCTGATACACAAAGTATGAAAAGAAAACCATGAGACATTTTTACCAAACACTTCAAAGTATGCTACACCTTTCTTCTACCTTTTTGTCTAACACAACATATCCAACATTTATGACCCAACACAATACCACTACTTCTCGCTGTTGTGATTCAGTACTGAAAGTAAAACTGTATTCAGGAATTTCCCTTCTGGAACTTCAGCAAAATGTAGGCAACTGCTTATACTTAAGAGAGAATCTTTGGATTGAACATTGTGGCCAAGAAACCCAAAACAGCCCGAAGAGTATCAGAACGTTTCAAGGTAGACTTCAAAACATTTCAAACATTTCAAGAACCTTCCAAAAAAAAAAAAAAAACAAACCCCAAAAAAACACCAAACCAAAAAAACCCCCAAACAAACAAACAAAAAACCCCCCAAAACTTTCACTGACTTTTCTTACAGCAAATAAGTGTCAGGAAAGTACTGCAATACATATAGGTAAAGTATATAGGAAGCCTGTCAAGCCGATTTTGGATTTTGACCATTTTTCACCCAAATTATTAACAATAAAACAATCTGGATTTGTACTGTAGTGCATAGCAAGGTGTACCTTCTATCTGGCATAGTACTTTCCATTCTTTATATCAGATTTTCTATTAGCCATTGCCTGAATGGCTATTTCCTACACTTCTGAATCAGAGCCTGCATGCATTTCACTGGTGTGGACGGATTCTTTATTCACACCTCTGCATGCTAGTCTTACCTATCTGCTGTCAGATATATCCATTGCTGAAGAAAATAACTTTGCTGCCAATTCACACAACGTTGCGTAAGTGGTTACATGTATAGAGCAAGAAGTTCCTCTCTATTCCCTAGCTGGGGCATAAGACGCCTGGAACACTGGTGCACGTGTTGTGCAAGCAGAAGGGACAACAGAGTGAAGGAATAGAAGAGTAACGGGTCAAAAGAAGTTCAAGACAAGAAGTTTGAAAGAAAACAGTACCTATACAGAGCTTTAAACGTTATCGGTTACACAGCAGTGGCAAGTTTTACATTCTTGTAAAACAGACAAAAAACTATATATTTAAAATCTCTTTCAGGCATTTTTACATGCATACTATGTGAAAAAAGCCAAGCCAATTTATAAACAACCTTTGCGGATAATCTTTAGGACAAACAGCATGCTTAGTGAGTCGGTGCATTAAGACTGTATTTTTTTTCCCCTTGACACTGACTTCTGTTAAATAGCAATAAATAATGACTGTACAACTAAGCTCCAAAGACATTACTTTAGAATAAGGACTTTTCTCTGCTCTTCTGTTCTAAGGAGTTTGGATTTATGTCTAAATTTTACAGTACGTTAGTTTTTCCTGTTGTCAGAGTTGCATGTTTAATGACATACTTCTAATATTCAAGTTCCTTACTAATAAAAAAGTTTGGGCAAACAACATAAAGACATTCACTTTGCTACACTAACATAACATGCTAACATACTAAACATGACAAAAAGTGTCCTTTGATTCAAAAAGATAGTTAGAAGAAAAAAAATAAGATACTTGAGAACTCACCCTCTTTAGAATCCCTCATATCTGCAGAAGTAGAATCCAAATCAGCCTTTTTCTGTTTTGTATCCGCTGCCTTCTTTCCCTTGTTTTTACCTTCCTGAGTCTTTTTCTTTCCTGGGGAGAAAAACCCAACATTTATTATTCCTGTTCAACAATTTTTATTTTTCATATTTGAGTGGTAGAATTAAAACACCCAGCTTTGGAATATAACACACTTCTGTAGAAACCCTATTTCCCTGAGGAATACAAATGACAGATCAGTAAAAAGGACAGCATTCAGATAAAGCAGTAAGTCTCTAGAGGCCAGAAGAAATTGAAAGTAAAGATAACAATGAGTTTCTAAAAACCTAAGACTCCAAAATACTATACTCACTTTCAAAGCAAGAATAGACTATAACAGAAATGTATTGTCCAGAGTTAACCACCTCACATCATACAGTTACCCAATACCTTCATATGGCTATTAAATGACTGTATCTCATACAAGTACATGGAAAATAGGAAATTCCTTCATATACTATTAATCCTTAATGTTAATTGGAAGACCTTATAAAGTAGAAACGCGTAGA
Source organism: Gymnogyps californianus (assembly GCF_018139145.2). Classification (NCBI taxonomy): domain Eukaryota; kingdom Metazoa; phylum Chordata; class Aves; order Accipitriformes; family Cathartidae; genus Gymnogyps; species Gymnogyps californianus. The sequence continues at coordinate 6,799,851 of NC_059491.1, read as the reverse complement.
GGCTTCTCGACTTGTATGAACATTCTGAAAAATGACTTGAAGAGAGTTATAATAAAAGCAATGAAGCAATAACATTGCAAATAGACTAAAAGCAGCATGTTCTTAACCAACAAGGCAAAGACAGTAAAACCAAATTAGATGGAACTGGGTAACAGTAAAACATAAAGGTATTGCATCGTGTCCACTGACACAAACAAGTTTGCTAACGCTTTCTGTTAGCAAAATTAAGAAGCATGTATTAGTTGCGCAGGATGATGAACACAATGGAGATTAGGGCAAAATGGCATTATGCGAAGACCTAATCAGTGACGCAAGATGTAAAGACATTGAAAACTTCATTTACCAATGCACTACAAAGTTATACTGCTAATTTTTTCCATTAACCTTAAAGATTCAGTCCTATAATATTATGATAAGGACTGTGCGATAACAAATGAAACTTTAAGGTCTTCCAATTCAATTCATTGCAAAGACCGTATTCTCCACACAGAACGGTTATTTTACATAGAACACTGTGGTTGAGACACCAGTCTCCTCTGAAACTTCACACTTCTACGCACCACCTCTTCAGAACAAGAATTGTCTGAATGCAGCAATCTGAATTCCTCCTTTGCTCCCTCTAACACACAAAATGCTACTTTTTAACGCATTGACCCCTCCCTCTAATCAGAAGTGTGCATCATAGCCCTAAATCCCTTTGTTATTTAGAAGCGCATTCTTCCAACTCACAATCCTGTCAGCAAAAGTTCCTCCTTTTTTTCCTCAAAAATATTTTTCACATCTTGAGCCAAGAAACTGAAATTTTTAAACATTTTTAAAAAATGTTCCTCTATTCAAACTGAAAATTTCCAAGTATGCATCCCCTCCAACAGAACAGATCAGAGACAGGTCAGCTTCAAAAGGAAATGCTTCTTTTTATTTGAACATTCTATTCTATCTAAATAATTATCTGTATTTCCTCTTGAGGAGCTCAAATTTCACAGGCTCTCCCCAAATTCCAGCGTGTTTCAGTTTCATGTATGTAATTAACCTTTTTTTATTTTCTTACTCCAATTTAACAGTTTTTAGTCTGAGAAACTGACAATAATCCCTCAGAATGAATTTTTGTCACTTTGAAAAATACACAGGCACCCTTCCTAAAGTGAACTGGCAATTATCTCATAATATCCTCAAATATTGTAACAATCCCTGCGTCTAAACCTGCCATAATGAACCAACATTGGTTTATCTGACAATACAATATTCAATTGTATTTTATACCAAATACTTGCAAGCTGTCAGAAGATTTAGTGTATATTTTAGTTTTCACACAGGCATAAGGAGTTTAAGCGCATCTTTACCTGACAGGCTACTGAATGTCCAACTTGAACATAATTTTTTATTATCAGCACCTCTAATGTTTGTAATTACAACCGGTAGTACCAAGATTTGAGTATGAAGGATTTCAAATAAGTTTCCGAAATATCTCCCAAGTCACCTGAAATAACTCTTGAAATGTACAGTAACACAATCAACAAACAGTTCCATTTCTAGGTAAAAAGTCTAAATGTAAAATTTCAATACATCCCTAGGGAATCAAACACGCATCACAATACACCTTAGGAGCAACATAACAAAACGTATTTAGTTGCTAGAACCCTTTAAGAGCTATCAACTTTTTTGCAGACCGCTTATCATCTGAAGACAAATGTCAGTGTCTTGACTTAAATGACAAAATTCTAGATGAATCTCTCATCTCTACAGGTGAGACTGGAAACAAGAAGGAAAAGATTGGTCCACAGGCCCCTCTCATCTATGCCAAACTTGGCCATGGTTAGAGACAGTATTTTACTAGATGGTGCAGCATATGATAGTATTGCAGATGAAGCCACTGGGCAATTCTACATCTAATTCCACAGCAGCACTGAATTTCAGCATAATGACATGTTACTGTAAAAGCCTTCAAACCAAGACCCAATTAATTCTTTCTTATAACAAGATTAGAAATACATTGTGCTCTTTAAAGTGTGAGGTAAAGTATGTGAAAGCAACAACAAAAAATCACTCGTAAGTGCTAAAGCGTGCACAGGTTTTCCAAAGCGTCATCCATTTATAAAATATAAAATTTATAGTACCTCAAATCCAATTATAATCTGGGAAATCACTAGAATAGCAGGATTTGTATGCAGAATTGAGTTACTTAAGTCACACACTTCTTTATGCTATTGATGGAAAGAAGATCATTTGCAAGTTCTCCTGCCACACTCCTAAAAAAAAAAATTTAAAAAAAAAAGATTCAACCTGCTCACTGATACACCTGGAAATGTTTCAAGTTCTTGCCCTTTAAGTATAAACGCATTTGAAGAGAAGATTCATCTAGCACCTACGTGCCCTTACTCAGAAGAGCGAGCAGAATTGCTTGCGTACCTACATAATTTTAGATGCGTCAGATCAATTTCTGACACATATCAACTGGAGACACCAACTGATTTTTCATGTTTTCCTTTTACCAGCTTTAGTTTGTTCATTTTCTAGGTTGCAGCTTTCTTTGTAAAGGTTAAAAGAATCCACTATACTCAAGCATGGCAATGACTGTCCCAGATGCATCCATTTCATGGCCCTGAATGTTCAATAGCAGATGCTCAGGAAGAGAATTTAAGAATGGAGTAATAGTAAAGTGATACTTCATTGGTATGCTCTCCCAGCTTCCACATATCTAGAGTTGAGGAACTTTTGAAGATGTTTAATAGCTTTTGATAGACTTTCCTCCATGAGTTCTCAAAGTGCTTTTTAAATCCACGTAAACCTGAAAGATTTGCATCATTTTCTTCCTGCAGATTTTCAATGAAAAACGCAACCTACTATTCTGATATAAAGGATATCAATGAGTAGCCCAAGGCCTGTTCCTTCATTTTCTTACAGGTTAAGATGTCAAGAACTAACAGAAGCCTGCAGGAGGGGGACAATGCCTCAGAATACAGAACCTGGTGGAAGCCTGAGTATAAGTACACACGTGCACTTACCATCAGGTTCCTGAAGGGTCCTACATGGCTGCTACTGCCAGCTGGATCCACCACTTGGTCTAAACAAGAAAGATACAGGAATGAAACACAGGGAAAGTGAAATGGAAACAATGACAAAAGAATAAATGAAGGGCAGAACTTAATATATGTGTATGTGCATTAAAAGAATTGCAAAAGAAAGATGCAAAGGAAAATGAATGAAAGAAACAGATGGAAAGTAGCTACTTGTCTATAGTGACAAAGATCAAAAGAGGAATGCATGAATTGTCTTGAAACTTAATTTTTAAATATGGTTCCTTTTTCTCCCCTTTCCTTCACTTATGTTGTAGATAGGTCAGCACGAGCATTACCTGCTTTTACACCTTTACAATACCTGCATAACATTTAGCACAAACATTGCAACAGGCACAGGAGATCTCATGCTACCGCGAATGTCCAGATAATCAGCTGATACTTATGCTATAGTCCCACTTATTTCAGAGTTCAGATGACAACAGAGTAAGAATTTAAAAGAGAGAAATAATCTTTATTTGCCCATACTTCATTTTATTGATCAAACCAAGACATCTCAAAACAACCTACAGTTATCTGTGCTCCTATTTTTGCTGTTAACCAAAATACTAATGGAACTGTAAAATCCACTGAGTTATTTCTGGTGGGATGGGATAAGCATACTCAGATGCCAGGAGGGAAGAAATTAAACACAGTCTTTCCATACACTTGGAGCTGAATTCTATAATTAAATATTGCTAAACTGTACGAGATGCTATTATCTTTAATAACTTTTAAGTGCAGCACCAAACATGTTCACAGTCAAGATCATTAAGAAGGACACTCACATCTGATCTCAAACACTGTTTTGATAACTTATAAGAAATATGAAAGACAGACGTTTGCCTCCCCAAAAATCTTGGGTTAATAAGGGAAAAGAATTACTGGTATGAGTTTCCGGTACTCCTTTGAAATCTGTAGTCAACAACTAACTGCAGCCCAGTAACATATCTACCCCATACCCCATCCGTGCTGGTGCTTAAAAGTACCACAGATACCTGCCCAAATCCCAAGTCTCCTGGAAAACAGTGGAGAAGCTACCTCACAGACCCCTTGAAAAGTATTCTTAGAGCATAGACAAGTGCAGCCACCTTGAAAGGGTATGGCTAAAGGGAAAAGGACTAATTTGCATGTTATATTCTGACAGGTGACGAGCAGCATTCCTCAGGGGTCGATACTGGGACCGGCGCTGTTTAACATCTTTGTCGGCAACATGGACAGTGGGATCGAGCGTACCCTCAGCAAGTTTGCCGACGACACCAAGCTGTGTGCTGTGGTTGACACACTGGAGGGAAGGGATGCCATCCAGAGGGACCCTGACAGGCTTGAGAGGTGGGCCTGTGCAAGCCTCATGAAGTTCAACAAGGCTAAGTGCAAGGTCCTGCACATGGGTGGGGGCAATCCCAAGCCCAAATACAGGCTGGGCGATGAGTGGATTGAGAGCAGCCCTGCAGAGAAGGGCTTGGGGGTATCAGTGGATGAAAAACTGAATATGAGCCAGCAATGTGCGCTTGTAGCCCAGAAAGTCAATTGCATCCTGGGCTGCATGAAAAGAAGTGTGGCCAGCAGGTCGAGGGAGATGATTCTCCCCCTCTATTCAGCTCTGGGGAGACCCCACCTGGAGTACTGCATTCAGCTCTGGGGCCTTCTGCGTAAGAAAGACACGGATCTGCTCGAGCGGGTCCAGAGGAGGCCACGAAGATGATCAGGGGGCTGGAGCACCTCCCCTATGAGGACAGGCTGAGAGAGTTGAGGTTGTTCAGCCTGGAGAAGAGAAGGGTCCGGGGAGACCTTATAGCAGCCTTCCAGTACTTAAAGGGGGCCTACAGGAAAGATGGGGAGGGACTCTATCAGGGAGTGCAGTGATAGGACAAGGGGTAACAGCTTTAAACTGAAAGAGGGTAGATTTAGATCAGCTATTAGGAAGAAATTCTTTACTGTGAGGGTGGTGAGATGCTGGAACAGGTTGCTCAGAGAAGTTGTAGATGCCCCCTCCCTGGAAGCGTTCAAGGCCAGGTTGGACGGGGCTCTGAGCAACCTGATCTAGTGGAAGGTGTCCCTGCCCATGGCAGGGGGGTTGGAAGTAGATGATCTTTAAGGTCCCTTCCAACCCAAACCATTCTATCATTCTATGAAAGAGTGATCACCACACAGTTTCATGATGCAAATTACAGTGTAATAATATAAACTTGCTAGTCAAGCTCCTTTGGGACTGGTTCAGATTAGTGAAAGTTTGCATCAGTCCCATGCAGTAGTTGCTACTATTCTATACATCAGCTTCTGATTTTTTTTTTTCTCCTATTGAAAAAAATCAGTATTTTGGCATTGGAGAGAATGAAATAAAGATTAAGTGTATATACAAGCTAAAAAAATCCTTACAGAAAATTCAGCAGAAGACAACTGCATGACTATTTCCACATTATTCTGATTAATGAATTCTAAAATACTGATGCAACTTGATTTTTAATTTGAGAAACAGTTTGCTGTGCACCAGAACTCCTCTGTTCCTGTATCCAGAATACTAGTGGATGTCACGCTTTTCAAAGTAAATTCCTTAAACCTTCAGGCATCTGTAAAAATCTGACTACTTGTTTGTTCTGGAAGACAGGCTAGAAAAAACAAATGCCTTCTACACATAAAAGCGCCATACCCAAAATAAGAGCATAAATTGCTCCAAAAAATTAAATCCAAGTCGTGTTGGCTGGAGGAGCATGAAAAAAAGCAGAAACATGTTGCAGTGACTTCTTAGAATCTTGTCCAATTGTGAATGTCACAGCATACAACTGTTAAAGACCTTACATATTTAATAAATGGAATTGATTAAACAGTAAAGTAACTAAGCACCAAAAAAAAATATTGAATTCAAAATGCCCATTATGAAGATGTGAATACTAAGGCTGTTCTTTTAACACATTTTCCTTTGTTAGCATTTAAGTGTCTTCATTTTGCTTTTTGCTTTTTTTTTTTATTCTACCATTAGCCACGGTTCATTACATAGTGAAATCTTGTTTACAAAACCTTTCATTATTATCTACCAGCACCCGCTCAGACAGCAAAGCCAAATCATAAACCACTTGGCTAAATAAATGGCAACATACCCGCATGTTAAGAGCTGCTTACAGTCACTGAAAACAGCTAAGAACTCTTAACATTTAGGGAAAGCTGGTAGGTATGACATGCCTCATATATATAAATATATGCTTATGAGGATTATTCGTACAATCATGGGGATTACAGAAATTTGCTGAAAACATGACCTCAAACCCACAAAGTTCTGCAAATATTTTATTTAAAGATCTAAGCCAACAGCCACATTTCAAAGTATATACTACAGGTTCATTGCATAGTTATTCATTCATTTTTTTTAAGAGGGGCTGCATGTTAAGCACTGCAGACTTACACCTCCATCGTATTACTGCGTCAAAGAATATTTGACTCACAGCATCCACCATCTCATAGCCTATGGTAATTAACTCATTCGTAAATTGCTGTCCAAAGTTTTAAGTGATCTAGGATAGGTGAGGTTATTCTACTACATTGTTCAAAATGTCACACTGCAAATTACTGGAGAAAGAGGAAGTAAGAGTAAAAATATTAGGGATAAGTCACAAAGCTAGTAAATATTAGGCTAGGAACAGAACAGATTACAACCTTGAAAGAAAAAACCTCAACAATTCTGCTCTATTAAAACAACGTTACTTAAATATTATGACATCAACTTCCAATATTTCTTACATAATATTACTGTTAATACAACAATATACCAAAGTTCCTTTTAACTACTTGCATTTAAATATTGCTTTGAAACTTGATTAGAGCAAGCTTAGCAGAAAAACTCTGACGTGTACTTCTGAACACACACGTACATTATTACCTGGGGGGAAAAATGTCTTTTGAACTAAAAAGCTTCCGACTTAAAACAAAACATGAAACCACTGCCTACCAAATGCTTTGGGGAAAAATGCTCTTGTACTGGCAAGAAAAATTACTACAGAACCAAATAGGATGCCTCCCAAGATCCCAAGGCTCAGATATTCAAGTGCTGCCATAGAACAGCTTTGGTGGTAAATTTTTTTTCACAGACTGAAAAGGCACAAGTCAAGCCAGAAAAGGCTTTTCTTTTTATTTTGTTAGTGTAAGATATGCTATACTAGGAGCATTTTCCAGTTTGGCTATAGAGATGCATCCCGCTTGTTAGTGTGCACGCACCCATAAAACCGTTTCTAACAGCCTCCGATAAAATTCCTCCCCTAGGTAGGAAGGTACCTATCTCTCTGATTCAAAAATACAAACTGAGTATGACAACATTAACCAACTTTTCCATTTTCAAGACTAAAGCTTTCTAAAACTGAACATTAAAAAACCATGTAAAAAGGATGCAAAAGCAACACATTTTTATTCATATTCCAGCAATTCTAAGGGTGAAATTCAAGCCATACAAAGCATAGCTCAATTTTTGAAACAAACATCTAATTAAAGGGGATGTCAATTAAATCTGAATGTCTGCATACACAGTATCATTAAGAGGCCTATTTCAACAATGCTGTCAAGTATGTGTGACAATGTGCAGAAAAAGACAACATTTAAATGCCTTTATTACCCTGTTTTCCTGAATCCATCATTATTATAAATAATTGGTGGGGCATTTTTCTTGCAATGCCATTATAAAGTTATCAGATACAACTAGTTTATGTAGGCATAATTTTAGGTACTGTTAAGCAAATGAAACACTAAAATTGACATGAGCTGTTTCACAGTGTACAAAAATTATCACAACATAATTTTAACTTCTGACTCCTGAGAATCATGAGAATAATTTAGAGCTACAGAAGATCTTAGTTCTGTATTGTCAATCTGCCCAAACCTAATATATCAAATAATTTTAAAGGTGGAGAGGGATAATACATATAGCTATATACTTTGGAAAAAATTGGAAAAAATCTTGGAAATTATCTATAGCCAGAGTCCCATTCCTGTACTACAAAACTGGACATTCAGCCTATGTTGGCTTCACCATTCTCTGCTGGATTGCTTCCTCCCACAGCTGGAGGATCATATTATCTGTCAGGCCTTCTGCTTAGCACAACCCCACCACTGTTCTTACGACAAAGACTCGGCAGGGCACTGCACTTGAACCCCTTGTGATCCCAATCCCGTGTAATCGAAATGCCAGGGGCTGACCACCCTTGTCTTAGTTCAGCTCTCCACACCCTTTCATTACAGGCTGGTAGGAGAGGCAAAAGTAGCGCACGCACACAGTCTGTCCTGCAACAGGGTCACATGTGTCAAGTGACACTAAAGGTCTCCAGGAGGGATCTTTCAAAAGCAAAAGTTATAGAAGCAAGGTCTCTGAAGAGAAACTGCATGCCCCATTGTTTAATGTATTTTCCCTCGCTACAATTCGAAACTCAATGACCAGTACTACTGCTGCTGTTTGAAGACCACAAACAGCAGCAGCAGAGATAAACGGCTGCTCGACGTCAAGAATAAAAGCGAATGCAGCAAGCAAAGGTTCTTCTGTAATTTCTTCCAGCAGAATTTGCATCTCCTCTTCCTTAAAAAGACACTTTCAAGCTTACACAGTAGAAGCAGAAGAAAGAGGAACAGAATAAGCATGGAAGACAAACTTCACAGTAATGCTATTAATATCAAACTGCCTGTTGTACAAACATATTGCTACACATTAACCATCACTTCACATACAAATAGTAGCATTTTAATCACTGTATTTTCCAACCAGATTATAAATGTTGCAATAAAGTCTCACCTTGGGAAGATATTTCTAGACACCTGAAGACAGATGCACATACACCTAACTGTATACGTGTACTAAAATATGCTTTGTACACCAAGCACTAAATATCCATTTTGCAGAAAAGAAATAGAGCAATGCATTGACAGAGACTGTTAACGTGACATTTGCATAACAGATGAACTTGTTGCCATGGAAAGTGCAAGAAAATTCTGAGCTGGGCTATTTAAAACACCAATTTCTGCAAATGTTTGGCCAAGTCTCCACTTTAATGATAGCACTGAAGATCATGTTACTATATCTCACCACCAACTTCTTTAATTATGTAATAATCAGTACAAGAAATGTTAGCATGGCATCATAAGGTATGCCATGCCAACATAAAGAAATGATGCAACAGTTTGCAAAAAGCAAAAGGGAATATATTGCCATTATATGGAGTTCTTCATGAGCCCAGAAAAGCTTAGCTGAAGCTATTCACAAGATTCAGATAAACAGATGAAAAAGCAAAAACATTTGGGCTGAAAAAGCCTATGAGCGGGAAGCCTATCTTAAATGTGTGGTATTACACCAGTCCACAAAAATTAAAATAGGAATTGTCTCCAGTCTTCCTCATATACTTCATGTTTTGTAAATCAAATTATGTACACCGCCCTCTGCAACAGAAAGAGGGGCAAAAAGTAGTTTATATTATCTGTTTGCAATAGTATGCCATCCACATTTGCAGCATCTCATTCAAATCCTTAATACGTTATGCCTTCTGACTAACCTGAGTATAAATCATAGGAAGTCTTAAGTTTATAGACTAGAAGACTTACTCATCCATAATGACTTAAGTAGTACAGAATGTCACCTAACAACTGCAAGTATGGCAAACAAACATCCACAGGGTTTAATTCTATGCAATTTTAACCCACACGAGCTGTGATGAAACAATTAAGTGTAAATAATTAAACATAGAGCTTTTATCTTAGCAAGATTTAAAAATGTTATTTCTGCCCCTATGCCAATATTTCTAAAACTAAAATAGCAGATACAGAGTACACAAATATGCAATCAGACTTGCTTTAGAATTTCTCAATCACTCAATGTAGTTGTGTATTTCTACCTCCTACCCTCCCTAATAACACAACATCCCACCATTCACTACAAATTCCTAGCAAGTTACTCGATAGCTAACCACAGCTACCATTGACACAGCCACTCCATTACAGAAAATATGATAAACATTCTTCTCTGTAGTTATACTCCATTAGCTTTTATTTTGGTACGTATTAAAACAAAAGAAGCAGCAAAAGAAATGACAGCTGGCATACAGATTTTCCAGAAATAGCTGATGTTCTCTATATTTAGCCAGTTTTTATGTACAATTCAGTTAAAAATAGAGCATGCAAATTTCGTATTTAAATACAGTGAGTCAGTCAAAATTTAAATCTCCGCTTTAATGAATATGAGCTTTTACTTGAATCCAGAAAATGTTGCTTCTACATTCACTATAGCTCTCCCTGAAATGTTTTTCTGACCCTGAAATGAAGCTACACTCAGATAATTAAGAAATAACATGCATTTTGACAGCATCATTTGCAAGATAATGCAAATGAAAGACCTCACACAACTACTTCTACCACAAAGTTTAAAATGATCACTGTTAGATCAGTCTGCCTTTATCTGTAAGAAATAACCCAAATACTTGTCATGGCCCTATTTGGATCACTAAACATTTGAGAGGGTTAGATCAAAAATATCTGGGTTTTTTAGCTAAGTTATCTTTAAATGTAACTACTTTGGACTTCACCTGCATTTTATTCTGCTGTTTGACAAAATGGCTATGTTCAAATTCAGTAGTGGTCATACCAATAAGTGACATTTATAAAAAGGGGGGGGGGGGGAAAGGACTGCTGAGTCCACATGCAGACCCAAAAGCTAGTGCCCTTCATACACTGCTGATAAAGGTGGTGTTCTGCTATCAAGAGCAATTTTCCTCCACCATGCCAAACAGAACTCTCAAAAGGTTAGAGAAAAGCTGCAATTGCATGGAAGACCAAAAATGCAGTTTATCCAAACGTTTGTCCAGACATGGGCTATGGCTTTACTTGGAGAATGCAGCTGTACAAGGGCTACAATTCCCAGGAAACAGGACTGCCTTTGTATCCCGGAGCACTGGGATTACTGTAACAGGAGTCTCTAACACTGAGGAAACAAGAGCAAAGCCTCTCACAGATGTAGGACCCAGACAGTGCTGCTACCACTAGATTAAATCTCCCATGTATAAAATTAAACCCCTCAGAATTGCCACAAGGTCACACTCAACATTTTTTATTTACATTCACTCAAATTTGTCCTCTGTTATTCATTTTTACCCAACTGAATTCTTTTGTTTACCATACTTACATGTCATTTGTCAGAAATTTTTCACCAACAAAACAGTATTCTCAGTAAAACCACCCCCTTTTGTTTTACAATGTATTTCATCCCCCTCCTTAGCATACATTTCCAGTTTTCTTTCCTTTAACCTTCTTGCTTTCTTATTTTTCTTCAGCACAACTTGCAGAGGTGATCTTTACTTTGGGGGGATTCAATAAGGAAAATCACATATGGGACACATTTTTGTTGATGAAAATCTTTTTTTAATCTTATCAGTAGCAATCCAATAGATTTGCAATAGATTCATATCTTGCATTTCAAAAAGGGAAAACTACTTTGGAAAACATTCAGTAGTATTTCCCATAGCACACACTCCCTTATTGCCCTCCTTTTACCAGCGCGCTCCAAAGTGCCAAGGTATCAGTTTTAGTATGCAATGCAAGCTTGCCTTAAACAGTGTTTCTTTTTTCTGTACAGTTTTAAAGGCTATTATTTACTGCAAGCATAGCATTATTAATTTCCCTGAGCTTTTTGCTCAGACACTAAGAACAGAGATGTAAAAACAATATATGACAAATGACATGCACTCATGTTTGTACAAGGCAAGGAAAACAACATGATTAACAACTTAAGTAGAGATGACAAAAATGGAATTACCAACTACCTACTATAGCAAATATGTAGTGTGTTTCCATTAGTCCCCATTAAAAATATCATAGCATTGTATGAACTGGGTCTCCAACCTAACAAGGAACATCTTTAACTGTTAATAAGTAGCTACTGTCACGACACATTTGCAGGCATGAAAACTTTGCTTCTCTGCATCTGTTAAATTTGGAAAGACTCATCTCCTTCCAACTTCAGAGTGACAATCCAAGGTCATATGGCAGAATATCACTGCAGGTCCTTTCTAATATATAAAAGTAGATAAAGGAGGGGGTAGACATTATGTAAACTCATTATTTTAATGCACAATATAGTCCCCGAATCATTTTTATCTGCTGAGAAATTGTGAAAGAAATTTGCTTAGCTTTCTCCATGAAACCAAGTGCTTCATTCATCTCAGCTGCAGCCCATTGATATTTTCTTAGAGAAATGCTTTTCAGTCTTCTCTGATAACAGAAGATATACTGAATTATACTTCCAAAGGAACTCTAACTGTAATGCTCCAATTGCCCAATCAGTGCATTTCTCAAGACTTAGAAGAGAGTACTACAGGACAACAGTAACAGTTGGCACTCATGTTAGCAGAACCGACAACAGAAGTTACTAAATTTATAGTTTGCCCCAAACCAGATGACAGCAAACTGGTATCTGCTTAACTTATGAAATCAAGAAAGGTCAATAGGCTCCAAGTCACTACAGTGAATGGCAACTTCCTCCATTTTTCAAATAAAGTGAAAACAAATCCCAGTCAGAGCACAAATGTATTTGTCTTCTGCTCAGTTAACTGTTGCATTCAAGATTAACCCGTTTAGATCAAATTAGACTTTAAAGTTGTAGAAGTTTTTTGCACGCATCTTTTCATAGCATAAAATGTCAACTAAAACAATACAAAAATAAAATGTCACTGAAAATTAACTTGAACATTTTCATTTGCAGGCAAGGAACCAGAAAAAAACATAGCTCTGGTATACGAGAGTGGAGAGACTGGAGGCTGACACTTAACAGTTAAGGATTCGGTAGCTACGAGTGAAGTTTCAGCACAAAGTCCACTTTGCTTTTGCAATCCCTAACAAGGGTCCGTAAGACCTGAAACACTGCACTCTGCTCTTTACCTGCAACTTGAAATAGAACACTTTGCAGGAAAGTCAATTTTTTACTCAACTCATTGAAACTTACTATGACCTACTCCTTGGTAAAAGCCCAAGACAACTCTAATATTTGGCAGCAATATCACACACATTTCCTTTTAAGAGTGTGACTCTATGGCAAAGGTGTGTATTTTAACATCTGCTACAGAGAGGTCAGCTATTATTGCAGTTGAGGTGATTTACACCAGAGCTTACTATCTAGACACTTAGTTTCTGATTTTACTGGCAGCACCATAAGCAAGTTTGCATTGGACTTGGCTCTCAATAACAGTGATGCATGAGAAAATTTACCAAAATTTATATGAATCAAGTCACTTTCAGAAACACCAGGTCTTTCCCATTCAACAATCAAATTGTTTCTTATGGATTGCCAAATAAAACAAGATTCATATTTGACAAGACTCCAGTGAGGCATCTGGCTCTCAATGCAAATTAGAATAGATGTATAGCTGACTAGCCATTTCCATGGCATTTTGCAGTAATAATAATCAAGATGATAGATTTTCAGCTATTATAATACTCTCACTAGAGTAACTTTATGTCAATCATCGCATTAATAATACTGCCTCTTTGAAGTTCTAAAGCATTAATCATACTTTATCAAATGCTCTTGCAGACGTCTGATAGAAACTGTGACAACAAAATTAACTCTTAGCAGCAACCCTGGTAAGCTCGTAAGTGCTTCTGAAAGTTTCATCCTAAATAACTTATATGCACTGGTGATTCAAATCAATATTGTGCTTGCTTAGTCCAGGGGAAAAAGTGTATAAAAGGTAAGTAAATATTTGCTAGTGAATATCTGATGGTCAGACATTATCTAATTTCTTAGCTACTAATGTTGAAATACAGTGAGTCTTATTTCAATAACTGTTAAACCCAAGCAAAAACTTAGACTGCTATAACATTTCCTTGAGGAACTTGACACAGCAAGTGTAGGCCAGTGAGAATTCTTCAGAACAAAGTCATTCCTGTCAATCTGTGTAAGGCTCTTGGCAGGAATAACAAAATAAATTTGAAGGTTTGACAGATTAAAAAAAATCAATACACTCTGGTCTTACAACTGTTTTTCCCTTTTGTTCATTTGGAAAATGTACTAAATAGTTAATAAGTGGAATATAAAGATACTTCGATATTTTGCAGTTTCGTAATCCAGTAACATGAGAATCTTCAGAGAGTCTTTACAAACACAAATTACCTTACAAAGGAGATCTCACAATTAAAGAAAACAGCTCTCAGTCACACACACACAAATGGAGCCTGCATCTCTTCCCATAAATAAACCAGCTATCAAAACTTTGTATTCACACACCTGAAGTTAAGTTAAACGTGCTTGTTTATCACTGCATAATAAATTACACGGGGCATCTGTAGATAGGCCCTCAGTGTAAGACGTTCCCTGTAAACAAGTCAAGTAAAATAAATGGTCAATGCAAAATTATGGTAAAGTGTAATAAAAACAAGATCAAAAACGTTTCGTACCGTTAATGATACAGAATCAATATGAATAATATTGTTCAAATGGTTTCGAAAAGATGAGGTATAGAAAGAAAACACCTAGAGAAAGGCAGTAAAAATAAGTACGAGGTATGGAAGATTCTCATTACAAGGAGAACTTGGAGCCTTCACTAAATTAAGACATGATTCAAGCTAGAGGTAAATAAAATAAGAATACACTGAAAGTCAATCATTGACTTTACCTTGTATCCACCATAAAAGCCAGAGTCTCCAATTAAAAAACAAAAAATGAAGTAGGAGATTGCACAGGAGGGTAAGGAAACCATAGAAAGAGCAACGGTGTCTGGTAAACCCTTGACTTAACATGAGGTAACACAAAGAATTTGAGAAAGGATTATTCATGTGAATAAAAGTCATCCAGATTTAAGCGAGACAGCAAACTCAAACACTTTAATATAGGTAAGGCAGTCAGTAACTCATCGAGTTTGCTCTCTTGTATGCTATAAGCAACAGGACAATTCTAAATCACAAAATATGTCACTTAAGGGAATAAAAAAGAAAAGCACTTGTTTCACTCTGGAAAAGAGTGTCTATTCTCCTACTCTGCAGGAGTTCATCCCCTTCCTATTTTGGAACATAACCTCCAAATCTATTTATCTCAAAGCTCTTCCCTAAAACAGCAATCATCATATTTTCTCCGCATCTTCTACGCAGAAACAGTTTTGTGATTCAAAAGAGAACGTTCTAAGAAAGTTTTGGAAAATCCTAATACAATAAAATATTTCTGCAAGGAAAGTAGTATTTCAATAGGAACTTAGTAACTTCTAACTTATTTTCAGGAAAATTAAAAAAGTATTTTCCTAAGAAAGGAGGAAAATAATTTCAAAACACACTGGCTTAATTAAAAAAAAATTAGCAGTGGAATACCAAGCTTCTTTTCTTCCAGGTCACTCATTGTTTCAAAGCTAGCCCTGATCAATAGAAAAAAATGGATTAATACTAGAAAGCTGTCTGGTGCCTTATTTCACTTCCCACTGTAGGTTATGTAACTGAAGACAGCATTAGCAAATTTGCTAGGAAATGCTGCAACTGTGGTCTAGATGTATTTTATTTTTCAACTTAGAAAAAATAGTATAAGGAAGTGTGGCTGAAAAAGCCAAAGTATAAAGAAAAATATGGAACCCTTTAGAATTTGAATAACCAAATAACCCAAGAAAAATATCTTTATTATGTTAGATAAATATATACATTTACCCTAACCAGAAATCAGTTAGTAGCTAGAAACATGCCAACTTGTTACAATCATGAAGGCCGTATTGTTATTTTAAGGACAAGATACACAGAGATAAAGTAACAGAGAGAGTATGCAAGGTGCTTGTAGTACTTGTTTTAACAAAGATCTGATAATCAGCACTGAGTCCTTACACTGCATTCCTGACCACCTTCAAGCCCTTTGCTAAATTCTTCTTATAAGAAGTTCTGCTTTCTTAGTGGCACCACCAGTCAGATGCTTGCGTGGACAAAGCTGCGGGCCCCCGTACTACAAACACCAGGATGTCCGATCCCACTTCTAGTACAAATACGTCCCATGATACCCTGATAACAGTGACAGTCCCACACTGCCAAGAGAGCACGCTGATAGCACCTGTGGGTTTCCATTACCAGCTGCACACGTGGAAACTTTTAAAGGGAGTGTGTACACAATAGTACATCTGAGGCTTCTGAAGAAGAAACAAACCTTACAGCCTTCGCTAGCCTTATAATTACAGCACATAAGTAAACAAGTTTCCCAATGTTCACATAAATACGATACAACCTGACTAAGGCAAAAAAACTGATTTTCTTACTAACTTAGGAAATATATGAATGTGCTAAGGCCTCATATTTCCAAAAGTTTATAGTTAGAAAATCGCTGTTTAAGGGGTCAATATAGGCAATTTAGTGCTGAATTTTTTTTTTTTTAAATACAAATAATTTTTTTTTTTTTTTTTTTTTTACCTCTGAAATGAAGGCTTATCTTCTCCTATTCTTAAACCCGTAGGCAGGAGCAAGGCTGGAATGAATCATACCAATTTCACTCCGCTGTTCGGGAAAGCTCAGAGCAGCAACTATCATAGGAACTGGGGGCGTTGCTGTAGAAGTGAAGATGGGAATTTAAAGTAATACGAGTCTCCTATTCAAAGGGCCCCATTTATGAGGGACAGAAGAATATTTCTGCCGGTTACAAGATCTCAAATATATTAGATATTCACCAGACAGAAGCTGCCACAGAGATACAGTTCCCTGGACATCCCAAATGCAGCTTTTTAACTGGAGTTATATAATTCTTCTCGTAAATCAGTGTGATTTTGGGAAATCAAAGTAAATTTCATTTTAAGGGTTTGTTCCAGATGATCTTGTTGACCTTCTCCTTCCTCCCTTGTCTCTTCCTAGTCATTGGCTAGGAAATTTTGAAGCCTTGAGTTCCTACCTAAGTTTTTCATTAAATCTATTGGAAATAGAGCTTAGATAAGAATACCATTTCACATTATCCTTGCTACTAATGTACAACTTACAGAACTTCAACATCCTTCTATAAGCTACATTCCAATTAATACACAATCATTTCTCTCACAAGCTCTTTTCTGTTTGGAAATAAACTTTTAAAGTTATTCCAAGTACAAGCCTAACTAATAAATTCATGAAACTTAAAAACCAGACAATCAGGGCATCATTTGGCCATGATTTCCATTTGTGATGACATCCAGATGGCAATCCAAGGCCTACCTTTTGTAAACAGGATACATATTTACGTGACTCTCAAGTACAGCTATTTGGAACTAAGTGAGAATGCCTATGAAAGTATTAACAAAAAAACTGCAAGGATTTCTACTATCACAAAATTTAACCTGCTTATTTCATCTTTACATTTCCCTTCTCCGCAGGAGCAATTCGACACTGTTTCAGCAAGTCACGCTTATACACAAAAGAAAATGCAGTGCAACTTTTATTATGACAGCATTTATTTAGAACCTGTGAAGCAGAAGCCTAAAGTTGCACTTTGCATTCAGACTGATATAAAACAAGGCATAATAATTATTTATAACAGACGATAATTGATTCATAATTCACCCACGTTAATCTCACGCTATCTCTGGGACAGTATTATTTACTAAGAGTTACCCCATAGTTCATGTTCTCCCTGAAATCTGATAACAACTATGGGAAATAGCAACATTACGATAGCGGTAGAGCCATTTAAGGTAGTAAAGTTTTAAAAGATTTATTAGCAACGGTTTGAGACTTTAAAACTGTACTACAGTAAATAATCACCAGGGACTGTCCAAGATATATGTGAACCCAATTCAGGTGTTTTGCCTGCACTACAATAGAGGACTCTATTTTAAGAGGTGACACAATTGGGTTTTTTAAGAGGTCATTTGGTTTCATGACAGACTCCCACTCAAGTTGCCTTACGCAGCATGTGCTTTTGGGAAAATGAAATTACAGACTTTTCCCCCCTGCCTTGACAGCCTGACTTTGTACAGAGAGAAGATATGAAAGAGGCACATGCAGTATTCATTCCAGACAACAGTACAAATTATGCCACTGGGGTTTGTTGCCTAGATAAAGTGCTAAGTGGAACACAGCTAAGACACAAATACAGCTGAGCAGCACAGCACAGACCACTACCACAGAGATATAAGCAAGCACAGGAGAAGTAAAACATTGCCCTCTTCTACCCTCAAAAAAAGGGTTTTTTTTTAAAAGGTATTATTCACAACCATGTAGCAGAGCAAACTTTTATCCTGTGTAACATTCAGTACCTTTCTTCCTCTGAGAACAGACTTTTGATCTGCCACATAATCCATAACAGAAACTATCTAGATTATTTTAGCATTGTTTGATTACACCTTGGAGCCTACTTAGCACCTTAAAGCAGATTATAACCTGACAAAACCACTGTATATTTTTATGTATGACCATCCTTTTTTTAAATACTTTTATTTAGTTAGTGAAAAGTTACTTTTGAAAGGAAGACTGAGTCTGAAGCCAGAGACTCCAAAAGTGTTCTTCTTGAAGGAAACACTCATCTTCAATATTACTGCTTCCTACTACTACATATTACTACTGTCATACATAAAGGAATAAACACCCTGATGAGAGAAAAAAAATGTCCATGCTACTCCTCTAATGGACACATGAATTCAACTGTAAAGTAAAAGCCAAGCTGTTCTCTTTCTTTCCTTAAAAAGGGAATTAATGAAAAAATATTGTGCTAAAGCATTTCATTTGAAAAAATTTTCCTACAAGCTTGGCAGGTAGGACAGAAGCATATTAACTACAACTTTGGAGAAGCAGATGATAAAGGCTTAACAAATAAATGAAATTTCAGAAAATGCAAAAGCAACAAAAAATGTATTAGATCATTTTTCTGCTAGTTGTTGACCATGCACTGGCGGCTGCTGGCTCTTAACCACGTAGTAATCATGTCAAAGATAACAGGGGCTGGCTCTGACAAAAATCTTTGATGCTATCCAAGTTCACCAAGTTGTTTTCTTTTTTTTGGGTTGTATTCCCCCCCGATACTCTTTTATCCTACCAAATTTCTTTCTAAATCTCAAATGCACTCATCACCTTAGCAACAACATGCAATGTTTCAACGCATAAAAATAAATTAGTAAGAACTGCCTCTTTTCCTCAAGGACTCCTAAGCTGTTGTGCAAGGTAGAAGAAAGATGTGAAGGATTTACTCCAGCTATGAAAACCTACGACCATGCCAGGCAGTAACTATTGAACATTAACACCTGGGAGATGTAAAGTATTTTGAACGCAGACTACAAGAACAAAAATACGCAAGACATTGAACTGCTGAAGAAGTTGTGCAAGTAAAGACCAGGCGAGTTTTGAGAAACGTGACTGAGGCATAACCAAGATCCCACCTTCTGCAAACATGTTAGAGAAGACCGGTACATAGAGGAGAATGCCAGGTGCCATCCTAAATACGCTCTAAAGGAGATTATGAACCTTGTGTCAGTAATCACTTGCAAACAGAGGTGAGATCAAGGTCAAGGAAAACAGTTCAATCTGTACTTTGTGTCTACCCTAGACTCTGTCAGCTGCAGATTCTTAAATGCCATCTCAACTTTACAAATTTAGGAAGGCCTACCTCTTATGGTAAGACAGTCTGAATTGACAGCATGTGAAGATTTACTCAGAAATAAAGAGTATTCCTACTGCAATATGAAAAGTTTTACAATAACGAAAGCCTTGATTAATTGGGCAAAACACATCACATTTTTAATACCTGTGAAATGGTCACCTTTTCTGATATAATCAGAGTTCATTAAATAAATTGCAGAAACAGGACTATTTGTCAAATGACAGATACCTTAACTGTCCAAGGACAAGGCCTAAGACACATTAAAAATTCAAAAGGATATTTGTTTTACTGAATACAGAATAATTATGAGCTATTTAATAACTGCATGTTTTGAATAACTAAATTATAATATACTTCTCAAATAATGTCTTGTCTAGTCATTTCTAAGCTATTACACTGTCAGTTTACTTTTCTGGAAAATGTATTTCTAAAGCACACACTCATTCCCAGTTGTTTAAACTTGGCAGTTCTTACTTAGTTCTATTTTCTCCTCAATGTGTAAGACGACAACCTGCAACACAGGCCAAAATAAGTTTATAAAAAAAGAATTAATGAACTGTTTAGGTAGCTAATAAATTCAAATTTCACAGCCTTCTGGAGGAGCTACTCTCTAGCAAGTTTCTTAAATTGGCATTTAATCTAAAAGATTACCTTGTACTGACTCCCAATTTTTCACATGCATAAAGTCACAACATCTTTCTCCTCCCACCCCCCTTTCATCATATAGCTAGAATTATTTTCTAAATAAATAAATAAATAAAACTACTTTTTAGTCCTGCTCATGACAATTTCCTTTCTTTTCCCATAAAACCTCAACCCCAGGGCTAAAAAAACTTCCATATCTAAGACATATAGCTGAATCTGCAAAAGAAGGTATATCAGTAGAAACCATTTTGGAATCCTAACTGCAGCTACTGCTATTAAATCAGCAGAAAAATATTATTTTTCTTGTAAAAAAATTGCTGTGAATTGCAAATATTAGCAGATGTTACTACAAATACTAAAATAACTGAGAGTGAATGTAGAGGATTAAAAATAATTCCAATGGAACCTATTAAAAATAGAACTATACAATTTCAAAATATGCACGTATTAGAAAAGAATAAAGCACATACTATGAATTGCCTTATCTTTTACAGCATGGATGCTGAAACTTTAATCAAAACAATTCAAAGCAACTAAATACTAAGAATTTGGTCCTTCTGCTTCATGATACAAGAGTATAATTCCATAGATAAATTATTCTTGGTTATTCTCAAATGCTTCATCTATTTGGTGTTTGGGGTTGGTTTTTGTTGTCGTTGGTTTTTTTTTAATATTTGTGAGCCTTAGTAAGGAGCTTATGTTTATAAAATGGGGGAAGAGATCTATTGTTTCTAATTATGACAGTCTGAAATCTGTAAAACCCATAACAGTTAAAACTTTAAACCTACAAAATAGCACAAAATCAAAACCCAGGAACCACTACTGATATTTTTATCTAACTTCACTAATGCAAAATATAACTTTTATGCCATGAAAAATTACCTTAGAAATTATTCTGTCTGGCTTTTCTGATTTATAATATAATCAAATTCTTTCAAGTTGTTTTTCTAGCCTTTCAGGTAAATCACAGGCACACAAATTCTATTTGCTAAGATAATGCACATTTAGAAAAAAGCATAATACAGCCTCTAATTTACGAAGCGTTGCTTATATACGTGCTAAATATGCTTTTCATTACAGGCAGCAAAATAAAAATCAGTGCTTGAATTTCAGTTGTATTAGCTTAACCTATGAATTACTGTTCAAAAGAATAACCAATTGTGTTGCACCATTTCTTTCTCCCAGCTCCCTCCTCAATCTCTAAAATAAAAAAAAAAAACTTATATAACAACTGTTCTCCTAAATGTTTCAGCTTGTTCCCAATGTGAGTTCCACAGTCAACTGCACTACAAGTAAGATCAGGCCCTAAATTTTAAGTTAAACAAAATTTACAATGCTGCCATTTAAAATATTATCTCCTTTCCTTCTTTGGTTCGTTTGTAGCCTTCAGAGAATTCCAAAATACACATATTCACTTACAAGAGCAATCAATACCCTTGTGCTACCACTGTAAATAATTCCTTTTTATATTTACTCCCTGTAAGTGATAGCTCCTATTGCGATTCTGGCCTAAAACGGTAGTCAAAATGTCAGTTATATAAGGCCATGCATGGAGGCACATGCACCCTAAAAAATGCTGCTACCGAATTAATCATGGAAAAAATAATGGATGTCGGGTTTGAGATACATATGCACATAAAGACTAATGTGTCTATCCCCCCGAAATTCTTCTCCCATCCTTCCTCCTCTGCCAAAGTCAGCCAGAAGTAGTCATTCACGCTGCCTGCAAAATTTCACGACCAACAAGATCACCAGTACCCTAAAAATAACAAGAAATTAAAATCCATGGAAAATAACAAAGCCTTACTTTTTCATTTGCACCAGCGCTCGCCTGAAGTAAAAAAAAAAAAAAATAATCCTTGCGCGTAACAGAAACCCATTCCTCGGCGACACTTCACTTGTTAACTCTGCCTGCAAATAATTTTAGCAGCAACCCCACCCACACAAAAAGTTTATAGTTTTAAGAAGGCTGACACAACCTTGCGTGCTGTTGCGCAAAGGGCATTCCCATACTCACGGCAAGCCCCGCAGAGCCCCCCAAACGCCGCGGCGCTGCCCAGCTCGGGACGGAGACATTTTCCCTCCCCGCGTAGCGCCCGGTTGTCGAAAGCAGACCGGCGCCTCTCCCGCCGCCCCGGCCAACTTTTCCAGCCGGGCCGGGAGACACCACAACTTCCATGTTTCGCCTCGCGGCCCCCCCCCGCTCGTCCCTCCCTCCCTCCCTCCCTCCGGCTCGGGAGGCGGCGGCGGGGGAAGGTCACGGCGGCCGCCGCCGCCGCCGCCCACCCGGCAAAAGTTTGCGGGTCGCCCCCCTCCTCCTCCGCCGCCATGGCCGGCCGCCGCGGGGTGCGGGCGCGGCGCGGCAGGGAGGGCCGGGGGCCGCGGCGCGGCGGGCGGGGAGGGCCCTACCTTTCTTGGCTTTCGGGGAGTGCCGCCGGCTCCGGGCGCTGGCTCGCTCTTCCTCAATAGCGGCGGCTATCTCCGGGTCGTCCTCCCCATTGTACCACACCAACAGCTCCTCGCCGGGCGCGATTGGCTGCCGGGAGAGAAGAGAGAGGCGCGGCGCCAATCAGGCGGCGGCTTGTTGGCGGCGGGCCGCGGGGCGGGGGAGCGGCCGCGGCGGCGCCGACGGCGGTGCCCCGCGCAGCCCGCGGCGCCCCGCGCGCGAAGGGTGCCGCCGCCCGCGCCCCCTGCCGGCCGGAGGGCGCGCGGCGTGGGCAGCGCCGAGCTCCCCCCTCCCGCCCCGGCTGCGGGACCAGAGGAAAACCGCGCAGAAAGGGGGCCGGTTCCGGCGGACAGGCAGCACCCGAGCAACCCCCGAGCTCTTTCCGACTGTCATGAGGATGCCTTGCCACCGAGAAACCGGGCTTCTCCACCAGTACTGTTAATTAATTACACAATAATACGCAATTATTAAATCGACCTGGAACTTCAAGCTGGAACACCCCGAATTTCCGTTTGTCTCAAATCGTGACAGTGATTTAAATCCACGCAGACTGAACTCGCAGCAATGAAATCCCCGGTGTTTATTACTATTGCTATTTACAGTTTAATTCTTTTCAGGGAGCTCCCAGCATTACTCGAGTTAAACACACCTACCTTACACAGAGCATTAAATAACAAGTAAAACTGTTCAGTCATCCACTAAAGTTGGAATTTGGAACAAAATCTAAAGATACAGGAAAAGACTGTCGCCGTGAGTAAAGGGAATACAGAGGAACAGAGATAACTATTACAAGTTAGAGAGATCCGCTTCATCACAATAATGAAAGATTTGTTTGCCATTCCGAATTTATTATTTCTGATTTTTTTTTTTACCCAGTTAAAAAATGCACAGGAAAGACCAAATCAGTCAAGTAGGTATCACTGCAATTACTACTCATATTCCCAGCGCTATCACCAAACTGATCAATAGTAGTTTCTCTGGTTATTTCACATGCTCCTTAAAACACTATCAGACTCAAACCAGTAAGTCCCCAAGTTTGCACACTAAAGATGTATTTGTACCTATTTTTTAAATCTTCATAATTATCTCTCGATTTCCTGAAGCATTCTATCCAAAACCAAGAAAAATCAGCTTAAATGCCTTCCTTTACCTTAACTACAATCCCCTTTTTCCAGGGCTTAATGAAGATTGGGCTTGTGGAGATAAGATACTACTTTTAGCGTCATTACATTAGAGCAAAGAGTATCCTTACACCATTATTTCAAGTCTGAAGCCAAAGGGAAATTTTGTATCAAGAACAATAATATTGTAATAACAAGTAACAGTTGTTTCTTCTAAAGCACTTTTTTTTTAGAAGCACTTGATAAAGGTGATAGTTATCATTATACCCTCAGACACTGGAACAACAAGAGATGCAAGATCCCAACAACTATGTTAAGTGTTTAAGTTCTATTATAAGCAAAGCCTACGGTTTGGCTTCCTTAACAGTTCTGGAGGCCTGATAGGATAAATAGTGGTAAACCTATTTGCATGGTCCCATTTTGCAGCAAGGAATGAAGAAGAGTTGTCTGATGCAAACAACTTATCATCTAAACAATATACAAACTCAGAGAAAAGAGCTGGCAAAAATTTTAGGCAATGCAAACACAGGATGATAACGAGCATGTAATTTGTTAGCTGCATGGCTGGAACTAACATTCAACTTGATGAATTTAGTTTTGGTGTAACTACTCTAGAATCTAAATTAAGCCCTCTAACCTCGTACTTCTAAAATGACATGCAGCAGCAGCTTCAAAACCAGACAATTAAAACTGCTCCCTCACAAGCAACACGAGCAAAAAAAGGACTACACTGACCAAGTGCCACTTCTATCGCTGCTCTGACACTAAAGAACACACGGCTATCTCCTACTGATGACACCCTCTAATAACAACTCCAAAACCCAACCTCCTCCAAACTATTACCTACAGACTGTTTGTGTAGCAGTGTCAGGCTGGGATAGCTTGGTTAAAAAAGGTATGAATTTTGGAAAGGCTCATTAGGTTAACAACTTCCACATGCCTTCTGGTGCTCTATGTTTTAACTGCAACATTTAGCATTCCTTGATCTGAATATTTTCTGTTCAAAAGGTTTAAAGTAATTTCTGAATTTGTTGTTTTCAAGAGTAGTACCCTAACAAGTTATATCCTAAGAAGTTCTAGCACAGATTGTCTAAAATTCAATTCATTGCACACGTACAAGCACTGCAATGTGCCTTGTACAGACTGACATAGACATTTGCCTGTCTGACCTTATTCGAGTATGTATTTTTCACCACAGATACTGCGTTTTACTGCAATATTGTGCTTTTGCACCTGGATATGGCCTTATCTCCCCAAATGTAACCTAAGTGGACACTTTGTGGCATTAGTACTTGTGTGCATTTTTCACACTGTATGTAACAGGGAGGTTCTTGAGTTATTACAAACCTGTTTGACAAAACATTCTTCCATAAACAAATTAATTTCACCTTAATCAAGGACAGTTTCACAGCCAAACTTATTTAGAAGACTTTTTGAAACTGAGTTTTCACTGCAATTTTACTTCTTCAAGAATTACAAAGTCCTGTACTATGTGCAGAATAACACTATTCAACTAGCTCATTTCATTAGGAGAGGCAGAAAGAACTTCTGAAACCCCGTAATGAGTTTAAGCTGTTTCATCGAAATATCACAACTCTCATGCATCCTGGAGAACGCATATGCAAAGCAGCCTACAAATATCCTCAGTCCTTCAGTAAAGATGAAGAGAAGATGGAAGAGAAAAAACATTTGCTTGTGCTCACTTAAAAGTTCTAGCCTATTACTATTCATTTACAGCAGAGAACAGGGAAGTTAAAGCTCTGTGCAGTTTCGAGGTTCTTTTACACCAAGCAAATTTGGACTTTGCTTATCTTAGCAATGAAGTTTGGAAATCAGCCTGCTTAACTTACAAATTAGAAACCCACAAAAAGCTGAAGAAAACCTTGGGAAAAAAATAAATAGCCATGACAACATTTTAAATGCTTTGAGGTAAAGCAGAACAAAATGACATACAAGCCACTCTAATTCTCCTTTGGGGGTAAATAAAAACTGTGCTGTTTATTTATCACCAAATGGAATTCCCCTAAATTTATGAATTATGATAAGAATCAGGAAGGAACCATGTGTACATACCCGGGCTGGCAAATTTACAACAGTTTTGAAATGGCAGTGTATACACCATAACACATTATATGCAGAAAGAGAAGGACGTTTAAGATGTTATTTATTACATGCTTTCTTTTGTCTCAGTTATCAGTAAGGTGTGATGTGAATCTAAGACTGATATGGACTCTACAAGAACAACATCATCTCTGATACAGAAGGTGAGACAAAATCAAACCTTTAAATAAAAAGCAGACATATAAGCAACCGTATTCTGTAAAGAAAGCAGAAAACAGCACAATTTTTTTCCCCAAGGTATGAATTTTCCCTGCAGTTTCTAAGGTATAGGATAGTAAAAACTGATACAACAGACAATATTTAAATGCTTTAATGTAGTAAATTGCCCTTGAGACCACACATTCAAAATCTTCTCCTCTACATTATACTTCTCCTATGCTGTCAGTCACTTGCAGCTTAACTTCCCATTTCTTCACACTAATTTTATTTAAAAAGCCTGGTTACTATAAATTTGTCACTTTAAACAATGAAAAACAAGTTTACAAAACACTAGACAAAACAAGCTTTCTTAATGCCTTCCTTTGGTTTTCATATTCTCGGAATGGACAAGAAATTAAACAGAATATTGGATTTAAAATACTCCTGTTAAACTACACGAAGAGTCCACTTGTGCAATTAAAAAACAAAATGTGACTTTCTAAATCTTGACCTGATTTATCAGTATGCTGACTGAGTGCTGAATGTTTAATGGTAGCGAAAACTGTCCAATTTCATGTCAAGCTTTCACTTCAAAAATCATCACAGATTAGCAAGATCAGAATTTTCCCTACATATCACTTCTCTAAAAGGTGGGAGAAGAGAATAAAATGTATTGAAATAGATGGTTCAAAAAATAATTGGAATATCAGTATGCGCTTTTAACAAACATTCATTATTCAGATTTGTGAGCTTTTTTCCCCAATATGGACCAAAGTTAAACTTTACATTATAACCTAGTTTTGCATAGTGAAGCAAGTCAGACATTTCTACAGCCACCTCTTAAATTACCTGTCAAGTTACCTGTGTCATAGATGTAGTGACAATCAAGGCACAGCCGGAGCGCACCGCTGAACCACGGTTGCAATGCTTCTTGGACTAACTTGGTCCTGGAAACAGTTTGGTTACTTTCGAGCAGCATGAAGCTGGGATTACTAATACAAGCCAGCCCAACCTGGCTCGTGCAGAACTAGTTCAAGCACGTCTGCACTGCGTTCCTGGAACTAAGTCTACAGGGCAGAAACAACTCAGTGGTTCTATACCAACTCAGGCCCCAGCGCCCCGCTTTGTGCGACACCCAAGTCCAAAACTACTCAGAGCTGGTGCTTCTACGCTGGCCTCTAAGAGGCAGAGCAGCAAGCCTTTGCGCAGAGGCAGCCTGGGGGTAGTGCCATTGCTGATAACACTCCCTCCAACTAGCATACAGTGCAGACACCAACGTGAATTTCCAGAAGCTTAACTGGGACTGGCATTGCCAACACTGAACTGAAGCTAATATACAATCCCACAGCACAGAGGGAAAGGCACAGCACACACATACCTAAGTTGCTGCAGGGGCAAATAAAGCCTGCTGAAGACAGCTCTTTGAAGAACCCCTTCGCATCCTAAACTCAGAATCTCACACTGCAACAAATCCCAGACAGATTTTGAAACCAACAAAACCGATCCTTATAGGCTGCTCTAACAGTCTTCAGAAGGAGCTGCTTGGCAACATGATCTTGTTGGCAAGACCTACTAGGATAAAATTCATCAGGTCGCAAGAGAAGACAGTCAAAGGAACAAAAGGATATTTCAGATGCTAAGGCAAGGTATTTGTTATTCCGTCAGCAGTGCTCAGCCTCTTTTAGCGGTACAATTATTTCCAAAGTGCAATATTATCCATCAGAAAACAAATTTGAAATATGTGAATGCCTGTCTTTCTCAGGACTAAAACCTTTGCAGAAAAGATTCAATGAGAGAGAAATTTAAAATGTCAGAGTGACTCCAAAAGCACACTTACATTAATGAACTAGTGTGACTATGGGCAAAGGCAGAGGCAACCCAAGATAAGGTGTCTAGAGAAAACTAAACTGGCTACAGATTCACATTGGGAGCCTGCCCTCAGTGAATAAATACTGAAGAGAAGTTAAAAAGTCTGGCTGGCAATAGCAAACCTCTACTTGAATACTATCTCAAAATGTTTACAAGTTTGGGTTTTTTTCAATCTAGTTTGAGTGACCTAAAATATAACAGTTTTACATATTGCTATACTGCCCTATAAACTTCAAAACTGCATGGTATCAACTCATTCTTTTATTAAGTGAAGATCAGTTACTTACAGATGTTGTTGGCCTTACAAGGAAATGTAAGAAACAGCAATAGCGTAACAGCAAGGCTGCATATACCCAAAAACCACAAAAGCATTTTAAATAAAAACAAAGTCAAG
The DNA here is from genome assembly GCF_018139145.2 of Gymnogyps californianus. NCBI lineage: Eukaryota > Metazoa > Chordata > Aves > Accipitriformes > Cathartidae > Gymnogyps > Gymnogyps californianus. The sequence goes on along the minus strand of NC_059491.1, from coordinate 6,771,536 downwards.
CTATATATACTCACTGCTAGTAGGTTCTTGATCAGACAGATTCAAATAATACTTTATAGCCACAATATTCTAACACTAACATACTCTACCACTACTTATAGTTAAACGATTTTTTTTTCTTGGTTTGGGAGATACAATGCCCCAGGAATTACACTCGTTTTCCTGCCCCCCACTCCCTGAATAAAACTGGAATGGTATAAAACCAGGAAAATTTGTTTCATGCAGCTACCTATAAAGGTGTCTTGACAACCAATCTTTGTCATACGATGCAAAAACCATAAAAATAACTGATTTCTGCCAAAAATCCTCAGTAAAAAGTGTCTCACTATCTACAGAAATAGAAAAAAACATCTATTTTATGTAATCTGCTGTAGTTTTTCATTCTAGTTTGTATCGAATTTGGTGCTACACCAAATCATTAACCAACAAGACAGACTTACTGTTCCTACATATCCTATATTTTAACAGTAGATCTTAATGTCAACTGTATTGGCACAGAAGAATTTAGACCAATGAAATGTAGCATTTGCAATATTTTAATTACATTTCATAAAATATTTCAAAATCTGTTTAATACAAATAGTAAAAAAATAGGATTTGAATAAAGGGGAACAAAAAGTATTAATAATAAAAGGTAACAGAGCAGTAACTGATTCTTCAAACACTGATACCTTTAAACTTTTGTAGTATATGGTCCTGTTGATCTCCAGAGGAAACAGATTTTGCTCCTTTCCTGAACGTGCCCAGTTTATATACCGTAGCCAGTTCCCTTTCTCTGGATCAGTTGCATCAACACACATCCATCCCAAGTTTGGGTAATACACCTATGAGACAAAAATGGCATTACACAAATGGACAACTGTTAACACTGAAGTGTACATGCACTAAAACACTACACATTTTAAAGCTCTACAAAGTAGTAGTTATCATCTAAGGACAGAGATAACACAAAGGATATGAGCAGAGGTAGAGATTGCACTGGGGGGAGCGTCACTGGTCTTCTGCAATCTTTTTAGTGGAACTGGTACAACTGGAAAAAAATAACTTTTGGCCTGCAAGCCCTTCTCTGAAGGTTTTGGGCTCAAAAGCCAAAATACTTAAAAAATTTTATGCTTCCTTTTCAGGTTGGCAAGCCTGAAATGATTCTCTAGATTTTGCATTTAGTAAAATGATTTTAAGATATAAAGGCAACAGAGCTTTATTTTTACTATCTGATGAATTGGGAAAAGTAACTATATAGAACTTTGAAGCATTTGCTTTATTTGGAAAGATAAGGGAAAGCATAATTTATATTTAATCCTTTTTCAGGGTATTAAAGAAAATCTTAACCTTTCAGAAATCTTGTGATCGCCTTAAAAAATTGACCATGTCATTAAACTTCTGCGTGTTCCAAGATGCTGTGTAAATTCTTTGGCTTCCATTCTTGGAGAAAAATTTTTAACACCTACTCCTGTTTTACATTTCAAGACAGCTTGCAATAAAGCAAGGTTACTGACATCTTCAGTACTTTCTGATGACAGGCAACTCTGCTTCTCTTTCAAGACATGTTATGCATCTCCCACTCTTCTTATTATAATCCAAGTTAGATGCCTATAAGAAGAGCTATCAGTGGATGCTATACATTTTTTTTTCCAAACCGAGGAACACACCACTGTTCAGCAACTGGAACTATCATTCTTCCACTACTTTGTCTCAGAACACAGGCATACTAACAGGTACACAATGTCTCAGAAGTATTTGGCAGCTCACAGATTTTTAGAAAAAACAAAAAAGGAAAAACACGTGCAATTTGATTATATCTTACATCTTATTTGCTTTTCTCCTTTTGGTCAAGTCTATAAATATCAACCTCAGCCCGGAAGAGCTCTTTTCAAAACCCAGCCTCCCTAGCTCATTACCTCCTGCAACATTCACTTAGCACCACTGCAGATAAGGAATAAATTAAAATTCCAATTTCACTGTAACTTTCCCATTCTGTTACACAACATCGTAGCTTTTTATTGTTTCTGATACTTACTTTACAAGTAATTCTAAGTCTTTTCAAAGTGTTTTACATTTTCAATTTCAAGTCCACTTCTACAACAGCTTAAAACAAGAAACATTTAATAAATTTGATTTCTTTTGTGTTGATATACTGTTGGTTTAGTAAAATAGAATTTTACCAATAAAGTTTCAATAAATATACCAAAATCATCTTAGTTTCTTTCCAAGCAAACAGAAAACATCTCCCTTAAACTATTGCAGCACGGATCTCATCAGCTGACTTTTGAAAGAATGTTCATCAGCACACCCAGCCCTTGTAATATGAAAGCATAAACAGCTTCACAGACCAAGACTGTAAAAGCAATCCTTTTGGTTAAAATGGAAGAAAAGAGCCGAACAAGGCTGTGGAAGAGTTAGCAGGTATGAAATATATGGCAAAACATAATACTTTATTACTTTTTTTTATATTACATTATTACGTTTTTATATTACTTTATGGTTTTTGCACAAAACAAAATACTTTATTACTTTTCAGTTAAAACTTCTAATTTACAGAGTATTCTTTAAAGGCATTGTGCACTGTGAGAAAGAAAATAGCTCCAACTCCTCTATATAACATTGCAACTTTAAGTGACTCCTGTAAACCATGAAGATCATTCAGCACAGTTGTGCCAGTCATTCTGAATCGGCAGACGGCATTTCCCTCAGTTTTCAGTCACTTGCTGTCATTTTCCTATCTGTGGCTTTTCTCCAACAGAAAATGAAAATATGTTCAAGTCTCTATTTCTCTCCTCAGACATGGCACGCATACACTGACACACAAAACTCATCTTTTTCCAGGATGATCCTCTAGCATGACAATTCAAAATTATTAAAATTGACCGAGGATGCCAGCATTTAGAAGCCTTACTTTTTCTTCAGATTAACTTCACTAAAGAAACAAATGGGATTCTTGTGGAAAAGGTTGTTCTCCCAGCTGGAGGTCCATATACCTAACTACTCCCACACATCACCACCCTTTTACAAACCATATTTTCTAACAATTAAGATTCTGGAGTGGTTTCTGGTATCAGCATATGAGGCCAACTGTTGTGGTCTCCTTTTAGCTGCTTTTTTCTAATTCCAAAATCAGTATTAAAGCAACACACAATTACTTTGAAATCCAGCAAGGGTTCCCATTATCACCTGCATTGCAAACTATGAAACTTTGTAACGGCTTGTTTGCAACTATCATTTCTCAACACAAATTTAAAAAATATTAAGACATATCCACTGAGAACATTCAAAATCCAGCACTGAGAAAAACAATTGCAAGGTCGATAATTTACTTGACTGATTCAATCTCACCAAGCGTTCTTGTACCAGATCAAAACTGGAGATACCTTATACAGCAGAGTTTGTGATAACATTAGCTCAATGCAACAAACACTATACTTGAACACTTTATTACTTTCTGAACATGAATTTGCATTTATGGGAAATTGTTCTAGATCAATTCCTCTGATAGGGCTTAACATTAAGTTTTGTCTGTGTATCCAGTGTTTTATGCAGTTCAATTTTTGCAGGCCAGGGGCCAGAAGGATCACTACTATCAATACCTTTAGCCTAAAAATCTGTAAACTAGCAAGTTCTGTTCCAGAACATGCTATGCCACAGTTCCTCCATCCCTCCCCTCCTTGACCATTCACTTTGCTAAAGCCATTTGCTGTATGTGTCTTCAGAAAGACTGAAGAAGTCTTTGGAAGTAGTTATGAACTGCCTTAAAGACACTGCAGATAGGATTCTACTCCAGATGAAGACACCTACATTTTGAAATCTACATAATATCCAAGGTCTTATGACTATCAGTGGAGCTTAAAGAGCTATTCAGCTGTCCAGACAGTATTTACTTTAAGGCAAGCCCAAACACAGGCAGCACAAGAAATACTGCAGCAGTTGAGAACTTTCATAAAAACTCCAAAAGCAAAACCAATTCCCATAACAAAGCTGGTTTTCAAAGAGCTAAATGAGGAGGAGTGCTGTAGCTTCCTTAAGAGATTCCATATCCTCATAATTTCCCTAATTTCATAAGCAGTTGACAGTACTCAGTTGCAGAAGGGATATCACTCAGGGTTCAAGCCAACAAAGCAAAGCTTTATCGGCAATAGACTCTTAAGGGGAGGTGTGATCCAGAGACAGTATATAAGAAAATTAATACAGCAATTTCAAACAATGCCAATAGTTTAAAGCTTTGTAATGCAGAATGGTTGCTCAATTCAAGTGTCTATAAATAACTGTTTGTAATGGTAGACACAGATCGATGGCAATTATTTCACATCATGTCTATTGCTAAAATCTCTGGAAAAATTAAAGGCTAAATACAAAATATTGACCTAGTGACATATCTTTCTCCATTTACAAGCTGTTTCTTACCTCCCACATGTATACATTGCTCTTAACTTGAGATCTTTTTTTCTTGTCACCAACAAAGGGTCCAAACTTCTTGCCTTTTAAAATTGATTTTGTTGCCCAGACACCTGAAGAGACACATATCAGTAGTTAAAACTAATCTAACTTATCTCAAGCAAATCCTCTACTCACAATTCATATTTCTTAAGATCATTATATGCGTCTGTCTCAGACTGGGGAGCATTCTACAGTATTAAGATCACAATAAGGAAATGGAAGTTTACTAAAATGAATTCAAACAATCCTCTCCCCAAAAATATGACAGGTTTAAGCATTTACCTGGTTTCATTCTTTGCTCACAGGCTACTGTAGCTCTGAAGACAAAAAACGACCTTGATTTTTCTTGTACTTCAGGTAATATTCAAAATACCATAAAAGCATTACAGGTTTTACATTGTAAAGTCCCAGATTTCAGCTGTTTTGCTGAGTAAACATGTTATTAAAACAAAAATCCTATTTGCTTTCTCTGAAACAATGCCAGGCAAATGAAGCCCTCACGAAAGTTGTGAAACTAATTAACAGTACATTTTGAAGGAAAAAACATTTAGGACTGGTTAAAATATGTGCATCTGCCCACAAATTTATTGACAAGATTTAACCGAACTGAAAACGGACAGCTGCATTTCACATTTTACAGCACGAAAACTAAGAACAGATTGACAAGTAATTGCTAATTAAACATAACATTCTCATTCAGACCATGCTAGATCAGGTTCGTACTAGAATAGATTAACCTTGTTCCAAGGAGCTTATAACCTGTTACTAACAGTAATGCATCTATTGTCAGGCTTATTCCTCAAACTACCAGCTTTCAACATCAAGTATCCAGTCTGCAATTCTGACTTCCATCAAAGTTCTCCCACGTTAAACTCTGTTAAAAAAGACGCCAAGCATTTTGGACATATTACAGAAACAACTCTATAAAGCAGCTTTCAAGTCTGCACTAAATCTGTTCTTATAAACTTTTTATATTGATTGGACAGTGAGATGCAGCATTCTAAAGAGAGACAACAGTGAGATAGTTGCAAAACACAAAGCTGCTAAAAGCGAAAGTGATATAAGTGAAAACACACCAGTGAAACAACATATCAGTACTTTCATAACCTAATCTATCTGCATCTTGGTCCACCTTTGACCCCAATTCTGATGTTCTAGGAACATCATCTTGGGATGTTGGAGAAACTTAGAAGCTGTCCACTCTTTCCAACAGAAATTATTTCAGATAAATGCACCAGACATCGTCTCTACCCAGCACAGGAGGGCACCAAACTTTCACAGCAACTGCAATTTATGTGAGCTAGTGTAAAAATCTTCATTCTCTTTTCACAGTTGTAGCACTCACCAAGCCGTGTCTTGTCAACAGCAGATGGGAAGAGCCTCACATCCTCAGGAAGCCCCCTAAGCACATGCTCAGGTACATCATCTAAGGTCTCCACAGCGACAGTAGATTCAGTTGTGTTCTACAAGTCAAAAAGCCAGAAGGGCCACGACCATTAACAGATAAAAATAATAGCACAACAGACGATCAACCCATACGAGCTACAAAAACTCTTGACTTGAAGTAAAATTTCCAAATTGCCATTTAACTAGGGTCCTTTCCATCAACATGCTAATGCAAAATATCTTTTTATCAGAACATTCAAGTTTTCACTATTATTTTCATTACACTTGTTTATGCTTTAATGCAGAGTTCTAAGACCACATTAGAGATATATGTAAAACACTGATAACTGAGGTTGCTGTAAAGATTCTTTCGCTTTAGTTAATGGATGTGTTTTGATTACAAGCAGCATACAGTGAGTAAATCTGAAAGGGTTTTCACGTATCTCTTAGGCCATTTGCCATTTTATTCATTTTCCTTGGCCTCTCCTTAAAAACAAATTCAAAATTCTCCCTTGAGTTACCTGGAGAATAGAGATAAAGGTATTTTTATTTTTCCTGTCTGAATACGACTTACCTGACAGCACTCCTATATTATACCTAAAGATGAATGAACAGAAAAGTACTGTGGTTCTATACCTTGGAAAATATCTGTATTTTTCAGAATATAGTTTCATATGAGTTCAGGCTTAGTGCTAAGTCTTTGAAACCGCTCATTAATATGGTAATCTAAAACTCATCCATGGAACAGTTTTCAGTTGCATTATTTTTACTGATCAGTTATGCCATGAGAAACTACATTTAACAAGTAATTAGGTCAGTAATAGCACTGTTACATGCTACATTATGTTGAGACAACATTCCTTTGTGCCATTTCTGATTAAAGTTCTTCCAAATTTCAGTTAAAATACATTGTAAAGTTGATCTACCTGCCTAGTGTATTATGCTGAGACTTCTTTAAAACAGTATCACATAAGCGTTCATAGAAACAGCCCTAGAGTTTTAGTACCTATGAGTTATCGCTATAAAAATCTCCAGTTCCTTAAACATTCTAGTGAAGCATCAGAATTACTATGATTATACAACATATTTGTAAAGAATATGTTTAATTCTATTTTTAAATTCGACAACTCCTCAAATTTTTCAAAAAAGTATGTAGCAGGAAAACATAGTAGTTCTTACATAACCTGTCTGGAAAGTCTAGCTCAATTTAAAAAGTAAACGAGGTAGATTAACTTTCCCTTTAAATTACAGACAGCTACAACACACCTAATCTAACATTCAGACCTAATCTTTTCTGAAAATAAGCCACAAAAAGTTTTCATCATTTCAAGTTTCAGCTGTACACTAGATCTTACATACAATCTCTTCTGCTAGAAAATGCTTCTGACTGCTTCTGAAAGACTAGTATATTTAAGAGCAACACACAATGCTTTTAGTAGAAATCTTTGTTAGCTGCATACTTTTTGAATACCAAACAGTCAGAAGACGAGAGAAGTTGTCAGAAGTGTTTCAGGACACATACATCATTTGCCCAAATTATGCTGTTGAAACATGTTACTGGCAATTTAAGTAACAAGAGGCAAGTGAACTGCCATGCTAAAATACACTTATTTGATTAAAACAGTATGCAGCAAAACAGCCAGAACACAGGAAGAATAGGAGTTTTTTTTCATTTTATTTCATAATCACCCTATTGACAGCTTTTTAAAATCCTGCGTTTCCTACAAAGACTTAAATGGTAAAAGTCCCTAAAACAGAAGTATAATGCAAGCTGATTCTGCACTAAAGCATCAGCAACTGCGTTCCATTATCTTAACTCCAGACACTCATCTTCTGCAAATTCTGTTTCAAAATGTAGAACAAATGTGGATCAAATAAACCTGCTTGAGCCAGCAAAGCAGTTTCTCCATTATGACCCTCAGCAAGTAAATTTCAGTAAAGGTTAGTAAAATCAGGTAGGCTTGATTGGATCCGCTTCAGAGGTGTGGCATGTAGCTTATCTTTATTATAATTGACAGCATTAATGAAAAGGATGACTGGAAAAACATTTATGTTTTATCAACCATCCATTTCATTTTCTGTTTGACTTAACATAAATATCTGTCCATAAAAAGTAATGGTGACCAATAGCAAGAAAAAAAAATACTTAACTATTAAAGGCATGTCTATTAATAGAGAAGTAGGAAATTAAATGCTAGAAGTTCTTAAGTTCTAAAAATCTCTATTTTTACTCAACACACAATTCTAAGCATTTGCCACTTTCTATGTATTTTTTAAAGAATCCTTCAATTCTTTTAAGTGAAAACTGAGATATACTGCAATTTTCCTGAGTATACCCTAGTTTCGTACTATTTGTGTTCATAATGAAAGCTAACTGTTATTTCAGCTTCGAGTATAAGGACAACTCAAAGTTTTGAAACAAAGGGCAATTCCAGCTCCAGAGCACTTATGGTCTGAGGGTCCAGACCTGCTCATGCAGCCTTCCATTTTAATTTTGTCAATCATTTCCTAAACACACACACAAAAGTTCCAAATGAAACAACTGTGTATGCCTCTATACATAAAGGAAAGCATAATGTAAAGCTTCGGTAACAGGAATAACTTGCCTAGAAACACACAAGTGATGACTTTGGAAATACAGCGCAAAGCCAGAACATCAGCTACCCACCACACTGAGGATAATTTCACATATATTAGCAATTCTTTATTTCCCCTTTTCAAATGACGACTTCGAGGCATACTCAATCTAATCAGTCCCCAAAAAACAATCTAAAATAGTTTCTGGTATTGCCTTACATGAAAACGTATCACTTGTGAGAAAGACTAAACAGAAACTTCAGGAGAAAACTATACTCAAAGTTCTGAGAAACACATACAGTTCACAAAAATGAAAAGTTATTTACCTATTGAATTGAGGATGTTGCAGTAAACTAACTACTCCAATGTATATATTAGAACATGCACTTGGGATACACCATCTACTCTGCCATAAACATGGATATATCCTGTACTACCCAGTACTGAATGTTAGGTGGACAGACATACTGGAGACTAGTAATGTGCATAATACCCTTATGGTAGAGTAGCTGACATGATGAAGCTTGTATTTTAATGTACTTCACAGAGCTACTACTGGGCCTACTGTTGTCTTTCTACTGCTCTATTTACAACCTACAAACATGCCATTTCACTCCGAAGTCTGATGTTAAAGTATCTGCATGTCAAGTTTACTGGTCTGCAACAAATAGAATAAGCTAAAAGCAGCTTTTAGAGAGAATAAAGGGTTTTAAATAATGTCATAAAAGTTATTATTTCAGTATCCTAAGTGTTAAACATAATTCCTAAATAAATCAACAGCTCAGAATCCTTAGCCAGCAGGTTATAATTAACACAAAAGGTTTTAAGGTATTTTTATATTAAAGTTTGAAAGGCAATAGAAAGCTAATAAATAATTTATGAATGTCTAGTAAGTGAATAGTTCCATTTTAAAGAGCCTACAAGGTTCAATAGGCTGCTTATAGTATTATTCATGCTATTATTTGTGTAACAACAGTAAACACTACTCACACTTGTCAATAAACAACTAGCTCTTTATTACCTAATTATAATCAACAAAACACTATTCCTGATAAAAATGACCACAATTTCAAAGTTACAAGCACGCACAGTTTCCCATGAAATCTGCCCACATTATGAAAGAATTGTGCTTGGTGAGAACTGGGCATATGTTGAATGACGTGCAACAGCCCTAAAAAAAGTACCCGCCCTCTGACATCGAACTTTGATCATTCTGGTCAGAAACAAATACTGGTGGTGATAGCAGTAACTACTCTAATGTGAAAGATGTTATACGTAGGCTCTGAACAAGCTTTAGGAGGTGTTAAAACTGAGAAATAACAACTTGGGCAACACTACCGTTGTCCAAGTAAATTCCGACTTTCTGGAAAGGATTCTTGGTTTTACATATAACCATAAAGCAGAGATATGACAGCAGTTTTCATATACTGAGTAATACTCAGAGCATTTTCCATAGAGCAGTTATGAAATACATTATGCTGAAAGTTTAGTAGAAATATATTTTAAAATGTATCTCTATATGCTATCAAATTTAAGGTTTTTATCTCTAAAGCAAAACAGATAAAGCTTCTCAACCTTTTCTACTTAGCACCCACTCTTTGTGAGAGTGCTGCGTATGGCAATTATTCTCTATATTTATGAATGTGACTTGCCGAGTTAAGTTACAAGAACATGTCTTCTGTCAGCTTCAACAGCAACAACGAGAAAAATGATAAAACAGGAGTCATAGCAGGGTTATTCTACTGCTGCCTTGGTAAGCCCTAACAGCTGCACAGACACATCCTAGAGAGCTATTTGTAGGGCAGAAAGACCCCCAAATTGGAAACCATGGAAGGAATAGAATGCCAGAAATCCCTTCCCATCGAAGAGAGTGAAGAGACCAAGGGGTGGGGGGGAATCCTTATTATTTAGTTATAATAGCTGAAGTCTATTCAAAGCAGAGCAGAGTTTTATTTTGCTCTTCCAACAATCCAAAAGGAAAAACAGCAATGAAAGTAGTCTGATTTTCAGACATCTGTTAGCCTTGAACAGATACACAAGAAGCCACGTCTCATCAGATGAAAAAGAAACACGCTCTTCTCAGCATATCAAACAAAGAAACCTAAATATCTTTCCAGTACATTACCCCATGATTTCATTAGGGGAGAACCAAGCCTATTTTTCACAGTGGTTTCTAACAAATTATATACAGCCATAGATGGGGGGACTACAGAGAATGAACAAGACAGCTATCAGAACAATGCACTTCAAGTTTCACACTAAAAAACGCAAGGTGGTTTTTTGGTTGGGTTTCATTCTGGGGTTTGGTTTGTTTGGGGCTTTTTGGTTTGGTTTTGTGGGTTTTTTTTCACAACCATGGCTAGATGAGCAGTTAAAAATCTCAAGCCTGCAAATAAATTTTAACCTACCAAAACTTTAAAAATCAGACTCATCTGATTTAGACAGAAGTGCACAGCACTGTGTCATATCCTCTGATGTGTCTGACATATTCGTTAACAGTCACACCTCCTTTTAGCCATAAATATCCCAAAACTGTTCTATCATTTAAGAAGTTTATTTGCATGGAGTAATATACAATCAGAACTTTATTTTGCTTCTACCTACATAAATCAAAGATTAGCAGCTACATTCAGAGAACATGGCACTCATCATTCAACACCTGTCATATTAATGGATTTCACAAGTACCAGAAAATTGGATATGGCCTAGTACATAACAATACATTTCACACCTCAAACGAATGGTAATAAGCAACCAAATACTATACAGTAAAATAAACAACAATTTAGTTCAGTCAAATCAGTGCAATCTCATTTTATTTGCAATTTAAATGTAGCTACTTAAAACATTTTCCAGATCACAACTTGTCCCCAAGGAATGTCTGTCTACCAAATGAAGAAATACTATATTTCAATCGCTTTTCCACCAACACTTAACAATCACATTTAAATTGATTTTTCTAGTTAAAAAACTCACCTCTTGATAAGGATAGGGTACTGGTGCATGTCCTAAGCCAACCTTTGCATTTACCTGAAGTCCTAATACGGTATTTTTCACTCACTCCAAGACTGCAATTTTGAATACAAAAGCACCTGAAGCTTATTTCACTTTTAAGCTTCTTACTCTGAAGTTCATCAGAAATACTACATTGCTAGCATTCAAATTAGCAGGGGTGAAGTGACTTAAGAACAATGCAAAACAATCATCTGAGGGCTGAAGGGGTGCCTTAACTAAAAATAATGTTCCTGTTTGCATCGAATTCAGAGTCCAATCACTTTAACAGTACCTTTCAACACATTAAGCAATTTTTCACACCATTTTCAATATAGTTGTACCTATGGACCAACCACAAATTAGACTATAATGTTACGAGCAGTATTTAAGCAGAGTAGAAACAGTACCTGCAACAAGATGCTTACAGATGATTAGAAGAGATTAGAGTGAAAAGGAAAAAAATCATCCTGAATAATGTGATGAATGACAAACATTCAGTTAGTGTCATGTTTTGGTGGAAATAGGATTAAGATAAATGAAAAGACAAATGAAAGGATGCCATTGAAGAGAGGGGGACACGGCAGAGAAGTTAGAAGAGGTAGCTGTGAAAAGGAGATGAAGTGACTAAGCAAGATTGCTGACGCAAACAACCAGCTAGCACAAGAAAGGTAAGTCAGAAGCAGACAGATCTCTGCTTGCCCAAGAACCTTATCTGGCTACCCCTCATTGCAACAATTTCACTGTGTGTGCTTGAAAATTTAAGGTATATCAGAAATATTTGAAATAATAATTGAAAATTTCAGAGGGAATGAGAGGAAGGAGTTTTAGTACAAGTGCAGGCGTAATTTGTCAATGTATGCTTTCACCATTTTTTAAATAACTGCCCCTGCAGTCTTCCAGGTAGCACGCAACCTTCTTCCTACCCTATCTTAATGCAGTCTGAGATGCAGTAAATGCTACCAATCAAAACCCCATGTCTGCTTGGTTTTTTTTTTTTAATAAATTATTCAGCATATTCTGAAGAAGTAGTTTACCTATTAAAGGAAGATCTCTTTTTAAAACAGATAGAGAATGCATACGGTCTATCCTGAGACAGCAATCTTCCAAGAAACCCAAAAATATTATTTCCAACAACGGCTGTTTTTTTAATCCTTCTTCTCCTCAATACAAGGAGGCCATATCAAAGTATTTATGAGAAGGTTTTCCTTCACTACTTCAAGATTTCTATGGGATAAACAACAAAACTAGCCGTCTTTTCATATAAACCAAATTAACAATAGCCCAATTAGTTTCAGGGTCGCTAAAGTCACACCAAAAGCAGAGATAAGCAGAATGAAAGAAATATGAGAACAGAACACTTGAAAGATGTTTGGCATCAGGCAAAAACATTTCTTATACAGACCTGGCACTACAACTTGTCAACAGTGAATGAAATGACAAGGGCACTGCAAGAAAAAACACCACAGGGTTGATGCTAAATACACACTTAATATGAATGGTAATTGAACAATAAAAAGCCATATGAGCTCTGTACACTTAGGAAACTAAATGTGAAAGCCAGAAACACCAAGAAGGACTCTAAGCTCTTGTAAATATTCCCAGAAGCAGGGTCATCTCATTATTTAACTGTAAGATGACATACATCACAGCACTGCATAAACAATATCAGCAGTCCCAATAAGAAAGATGAAGACTTTGTTTTGATACAGCACAGAAATCTTACTTAATTCTAGAAACAGCTCGGGGGTGGGGTGACACAACGACAGACAGGACACAAGGGGACACAGACACACAAATGGGAAGGAAACAGCCAATGGTAACAATTAAAGATTAGGATCTACAGCTTTCAGAATTTTAGCAGAATCCAAAGCTTATCAGAACAACTAATAAAGCTGGATTATTACTCCAGCAGACAGAGCAATAGGCTGTTCGCTTCAGGCCACTGAGTGCACTCAAAACAAACCTTGCAGGTGAAAAAATTTCAAATCTCAATAGAAAGAAATGGTGAAGCAATAGTTAACCTAGCTACCCCAAACTAGACTACTGATGCTTAGAAGTGTGCTAATGCCAATGTTATTTGTATTATATATGTGACAATTTATATTTGTGTATACACATAATACAAATATGTATTTTTACAATACCTATTTCAAGGCTCTGATAGAGATTATATTTTGCCTTTTACTGTTTAAATACGCACATACATATTGAAGATTGTTTACTTTAAATCAGAGGAAAAAAGCAACCAGAAACATCCCACCAATCCATTTCACACTGTAATTACTTGTATTATGTATATACTTCTATAACTTCAGTGAGAACATACTTCAGCAAAGTGCTAACTGTATTCAATGCTGCTGCTGATCAAATAAAGGCATAAAGGGCAATAAAAGCACGCATTAGATACAGGCATCAATAAAAAAAGTATACAAAGCATTTTACATGACTGTGTACTGTGGTTGTTTCTGGCTAAGGAAGCTTCTGGTCAAAGCCAACTTTTTTAGCAAATTAAAACCAGCATTCCTTCAGTGTAATATCCTATGCTCACATTCCCATGCCAAAGGAACTTCGTAAGATCATCCAAAGAGAGAAGTACTTATGAGAAAAATTTAAGGCATCGTGTACTTTTTCTAGAAGTATCTTTAAGTAATACAATTGTGCGTGATAGACAGATGTGTAATCCCTATTTGGATAGACAAATGCAAAATAAAATCATGTACACTTGGCACTGATTAAAACAACACCCTCCAGTCAGGATCTTCTTGCATCTATATAGTAGAGTACTGCACCACAAACGAAACGTGCTTTCCCAGTCTTTTCACTTGATTCTAGGGGAAATGCTTAGGGTTCCAGAAAAGTGTGAAACTTCCTGATCAATCAATTTCTGTGACAAATTGTTCACTGCACATTTGAAATGGTAAAGTGGTTAAAAAAGGTTAAAAAAAATGGAAACCTTCAGTTTTCAAGCCACTTTTATAAGGAGCTGAATTATTACCAAAAGCCTCGGGATGAAATAGATTTTTCTGGAGAGGTGTTCTTATAAGAGGTGCCAGCAGCAATAACTTACATGCTGCTAAAGGGAATTCACACACAGAATTTAAATCCATGAAATAAAATAAATCTCACAAGGATACACATTGTGGAAAGGAGGATTATGAAATGTAATGACACTGAAGATTTTAAAGGACATTTATTTTTCAGTGGATTATTTACTTTTCTTACTAATAATTAACTGTTTTAACATCTAAGTATTTTGATAAAGTCTTACATTTACACTCACCTGATTCATTTTGAATTCCTGTTGTGTTCTGAAAAGATACACACAACAAAGAAACTCCTTTGATTACATGAGCCCTAAAAAGAAAAACAGACAATTGTAACACGTACCTACCTACCAATTTACATTGAATTGAAAGTACACACAGACATGTAGCTTCTCTTCCTAAAGCATTTGTCACAAAGGAGCATATTGCTTTATATAAAAATCTGCTCCAAGCTATAGTTGTGTTATTATAGCTCAAACATATATGAATAATCTCAAGATGGCTATCTATCATTAATCTTTCTCCCAGTTTTAAATGATGATGCAACAGAAATGTGCTCAAGCAGGATTGTTTCATTTGTTTTTAAAAACAAGTTAGCTTGTTCAAGATTGAGTACTTTTAAGAACTTTAGGAGTCAGATCTCTTTAGAATTTAATATCAAAGCATTATGAAAGACCTTAAGTGGTTTTCAAATAACAAAATGCATGCATTTGAGTCTCCACTCTCCCACATTAGAAACAGGAAATTCTTCGTTAAAATGGAGCCTTTTATTAAGGTATTTTATTACACTAATGCATTTGGCATTCTTGTTTAACAGAAGCTTGAGATTTCAAAAGGTTTCCAACAAAAATTACTAGTTCAAGTAGACATCAAATGTGCAAACTCATGACTTAAGACAAAACTAATCAGAACGATGCTGTATCTAAGACTCTACTACATCAATTCACTTCCTTTCTTTTTTTTTTTTAATACATACAAAAAAGCATTATTGCAAGTTACGCCGGAAACACTATCCTTCCTGGTGTCATACAGAATTTTCAATAAATGAACAACACCCTTTTTTGGAGGTTAACTGGTACCTAATCCCTTAAAGCACTTTACTCAAGTACTGCTATTTCTTCCCTGTCTTTAGTTTTCTTATTATAATAATGATTAACTGATTTTTTACTAAGTACTTTGTATAAATACCAACATTTAATTTAAAATACATTCAAGCAAAATACACTCCAAACAAATTTCATATATTCCTTCACATCTTTGCACAGAATTCTTGGTAAGAATTCTTAATGCTGCATAACAGTGAAAATACTGCCAAGCGTCATACAAATGTTGCATTGCTGAAGAGATTCATAAGAAAAGGAAAAACTTCCTTGAAAAGGGTATTTCTGTTGTATACAGCTCTTCCAGGAATAACTCCTTTTGTCCTGATATTTCCATACTACATGAGCATTTAGACAAAGAGCTGAAACATCTGTATTTCGGTTCCAGTTTTGCAACTGGTTCTGTGGGATTTACAGTTTGCCAGCATAAGACCAGTTACGGGATAAGGAGCTCCATCTGAACAGCTTTTAAAAATCGGAAGAAAAGCATTCCTTTTGGAATGTACTATTACAACCTTCTAACTTATTTCAGTATATCTGTCAATTACAAATCAATTCCTACAAATGATAGATCCCAAGCATTTGATTTTCTAAAATTTTCTCTAACACTGACGAAGAACATAGCCAACACCAAGAAACTACCGAACAAGTAGGGAATGCTCCACAGGTTTCATTACTAGTTACGGTCACTCCTGAGATTGTTAAATCTTGCCATGACAATAACGTCCCTTCAGCTCTAAGTTTCTCATGCATTAGCACACCGTTGTTTCTCACACATCTTCCACATACCCTTTACTTCCCTCAGCCTTGATATCTTAACTCGTTTTCCCTCCTGACAAATATGATTTCTATTTCAGACATTTTTACACAAATGCTTTAGGCAAATGGTTTCTGAAATTTGATCCATAGACTGCCTGTCACCTGCTGAAAGTCACCTTAGCACATGGAAATGCTGATTAAAGAAAAAGCAAAAACTGGACTCAGTATAAACTTCTGTACTTGAGATGAAGCCTGAATAACAGAGAAAAATCCAGTGCTCCTATTCATTGTTCATTGGGACAATACCCACACAATGTCAATTTATAAATGAAATATTCTGGATAGCAAGAGAGGCATCAAAACATTTCCTAGTGTGAAAAACAACTTACTTTTAGTAACAAATGTCTTGTTTTTCTACACTTGGCTACAAAACAAAAAACGATTACTCACGAAAAGACAACAAAAGCAAGAACCTTTTATTGACATGATTTTAGAGCACAGCCTGGTGAGCTACTCTGGCTGTAGCATACGAGTTTAAGTGGTTATTGTCTCCAGCTGCCTATTTCTACCTTTTCTCCTCCCTCTCACTAAAGATTATCAGTCCCTCAATGACAAGGGCTTAACTGTTCACATAACCGTTTTCTATCATGGTTCTGGAAAGTGATTTAGAAAATCTACTGTAAGAAGTGCACATATGTTACACTGTGGTGAGTGACAGTCATATGAAGTATATACGTCACTTTCAACACTGAATAAAAGAGGAAGGCATTTAACCCAGAACTCTAGATATGTAAAGACAATAAGGATTTAAAGCACTGTCTTACAGAAGCAAACATTCAACACCATCACTACTGAGCCGCTAAACATAAAGAATTTGAGAGACAAGTAAATACCAATTAAGTGATGGGTTGAAGGGCTCAATGCTAAAGGAAATTCTTGTCAAGCTGAAAATTTCCTCTAAGCTGAGCCTTCTTACCCGAGTTGTTAAATAAATTAGTCAAAAATTTGAAAAACAAAAGCTTTTTTTTTTTACTTTGTTTCATTTGAGCAGTAAGAATACACTTTTCTTGTATTTCATATACTAATTCAACATTATTTTGCTTAAAATTGATATTGTTTTCAAAGAGTTTTCAAAACAAAAAATAAGCCTGGTATTTTTACAGATTTTATAAATGCTTTATTCAGCTTTTATAGAACTGGTTATATCCAAACGTCTCAATGGTATTTCTCAGGAGAAGACGACAAATCTTCACATACTGATGTATTTAAACATCCACATAACACAGTTTAGGTAGATTCCTAACAGACTGAGCTACTCTATACCATTTCAGCTACAAGTTACCAGAGGAACCAGTTGACCATGAAATACAATTAGATGAGAAATTAAGCTACAGTAAACCAAAAGCTTCAACAAGTATTTATAAAGCTATTAATTTAAAACACACACTTCATCTTAAAATTTCATACCTGCAGTTCTGACAAGTTACATGTATGAGCTCTCTAACTGAGAAAATGCCTGAAAATATTTCGCCACTTTTTCCTTCCTCCATGTTACCTATTTTGTTAACAATGAACTCAACTATGTGGAAAGCAAGATTAATTGCACTGGAAAAAAAAAAAAGACTACATACAGACTTATGTACAGTCACTAGTTTTCCTTCTACCTAAAGTGAAACATGACATAAGAACAGAAGAGAAAGTATCTGTAACACTAAATTTGGGTTTTAACTTCTAGTACACAAAGTTCAACAAAAACAAGAAAATATGAAACAAATTCTACAACTGCTGCACAAATATTAGTTCCCCGTATGATCAATGACTACCAACAACGTATTTACTCTTGCCACTGCAAGCAGAAACAAGCTTTCACTTCATATGCTAACGACTTTTTAGCTACACAAACAGTCAAGTCCAATGAAAGATTTTCCAGGAAAGCCCCAAAGAAAATGATACTGCTCTGATTTGTTATCAGGGGAATTGTGATCTATTAAGTTCAAAGAAGTGATGATGACCACATTAAATCAGTTTTAAAGTCAGCAATAGTCTACAACCATGTTAGTACTTTGAAAAAGTCATGTCAGCAGCTCCAACAAATAGAGGTAACAACTATTTTGATTCAGCCTTTCCTCCAAACTCAACAGCAACATATACCTGCATCTATCAGTCAAAGACCTGAATACTGTTAATAACATCTACCACAGTCAACTTTGAAGATTCACTGAAGTCCCTAAGAAAAGGTAAAGGTTCTATGCCAAAAATGAAGCATGCTTACCAGTACAGTAACCTGAATTTTTTAAATTAATTTCCAGAAAACATTGCCAAGTCATATTTATTTCAAACCACCACCTACTACTGTATCTCATGAGTACAAAAATACTATGTACTTTCTCAAGACATTAAAGCATCTGGGAAACAAACACAAGAGAAAGAAGATCTACTGCATCATATAATCTCAGAGTTTCAGAAAAGTGTATTTAGAAAGGCTCATTGTTAGGCAACAAATTATATTTAGATAAGAATATACAAGGCATTGTACTTAAGGAAACACTGTGGTCACTCAAACAAAACACTTGAAACAAAAAATATTTTGACCTTATTTCTGAATTCTACGCTTAAGGATTTTAAATATTCCCTTACAAAAAAAATAACTTGCTGGGAATAAAGTTTGCAAACAAGAGCAAGTCATTTTATACAAAACCAACATTACAGATCATCTTTTTCAAACTAAATCAGATGGTACTTCTAAGTAAGCATTCTTAGGTTTTACTAAATAGTCTATCTTCTGATTTTATAAGCCATATTTATCATTTCTGTACATGGGGGTTTTTTTAAAAATCCCAGAATCAAAAAGCACTTTGAAAGAGAATGTTGCTTCCAATTCAGAGAAAGGAAAAACCAGACATAAGAGTATCAATCCTATTTTGGAAGCTGAAAAAGGGACATGCATTACGTCACTGCTCTGGTAAAAACATGTTCATTACAGAACCAGGAACAAAACTTGAAAGTCTCAACAGTCTGCTTTCCTAATGACCAGGGGTTCAGGCTGGGATACTGCAGGGCTCTTTTTCTTTGTTTTAGTTTTTAGCTGCAGCACATGATTTTTTTTTTTTTTTTTAACATTAGGACATGTACATTTTTTGAATTGAACACTGAAACACTCTAATCCACAGATTTTCAATGTATAAGATGAAAGCTTGCAAAAAAAATATTTAAGTTCATGTTAACTCTGAAAGATTAAAATATGTATTTGATAGAAACAAGAAGCACTATCTATGGGCACTTAATTGCAAAGACATTTTCAGTTATTCAAGACTGCCAGAATAAGAACAGAGAAAAAAAAGGGCAAACAATGATTTTCTGAAGACTAAAATCTATTACCTATTGCCCATTAAGAAAAAAGGCTTTGCTTACTGCCATGTAACCAAATAAACTGTTATACCTTAGAAAGGTTTATTCAGATAACCAAGAAAATAAGCCAAGAAATCACTGAGAAAAAAAATAAAACCTGAGTTTATTAATTAAACAGCAACTAGTCAAGAGAAGTCAACAGAAAATAACGTCTCTAACAACTGCAAATATACAGAAATACCATTCCAATCTTCAGACATAAGTACACTTTTAACTGCTCTTGCAAAGACAGTAAATTCAAATGAAAATTTTCTCAGACAAGTACATTGCTCATTTACTACTACGTGAAGAAGCCCGTTTCAGTCATTTCTTTTTACAATACAAGACTCAGCCTCCCACTTTTGTCTACAGGCATGTTTTATACAGAGGCAGAGAGGAAACATTTTTCAGCTAAGAATACAATCAGAGAAAAAACACATTGCTAAAAGAAATTACTTCACTGGGTGGGAGTCATTAAGTATCAGGATCATATCTGCCCTTTCACATGCTAACAAGTCCAACAGCAAATATATAGCAATACTTTAAAAAGGTATGCCAATGCAGATATTCAACACACATGAGTTTATGAACTCCAGCTGTTTATAAATCCCTGATAAAAAACATACAAGTAGCAGTCTCCAATCTCCACCAGTAAGCAAATGACTCATGATGACCAAGGTACTGTGCTACTGCTATAAGCCATAGACTAATTCCCCCCCCGGTTTGAGATCCTCATTCGAAGGTCTTGCAGGCACACTGCAAATAAACTACCAACTGGATACCACTGATACAGAAATACATTACCACACTGGTCATCTCTAAATCTCTCTGAACTTCTGTTTTCAACAGACAGCCACCTAGTAAGCAACATTATTCATATGTCCTTTTTATATACTATTACTTGTTTACCACTAAAGATCAAGGCTCTTATGTAAAACAGTGAAATGGGGACATCACTGCACTAGAGGATGGACTTCAAGAGCCATTTTAGTTTTTACAGAAAAATAGTAGTTTGCTTTGACTTTCTGCTTTACTTCCCTTCCATTTTCAAGCAAATATTCATGTAGAAAAATAAGTATGGGTTATACAAATGTACATAAGTACTTCAACATCCTTCCCGCATCCTCCATGCTACTCTGGAAGAAGGCTGTTCTTCAGATCCCCATACTTACAACTAAACAGGCATCAATTCAGGAATCTCCAAACACCATACTCATCATGGCATTTCTACCCAAGATATTTTATCCAAAGTGATGATTTGCCTTCTATTTAACATAACTAGGGTTTCACTATAAGTGAAACATGGCCTCATTTTTATGATCTATGCCATGGGCACACAGGCTGTTGAGACACTTCTAGCAAAGTGTCCCTAGCAAATCCTGGGAGCTATATGCTTGAAAACCAACAGGTACTGACATGGTTCTCGTTGCTGTCTCTAGAAATCCAATAGTTCTTTTGTTTCTTAAAAGTCACTCTCCTCATCTATCAATGATGCAGTTCTCTATCTGAAGAGTGCCAATGCTGTCACTGATTCACCATCACGCATTTCAACAGTTGGAAGAGCTGGAGGTCTCTCTGTCTATACCTGAATTCACATCTATACCTGAAAGCATACCTGCATTCTTAACATGCACATCATTTTTATTAAAATGTGGCAAGTGTCAAGAGATAACAACATAACAATTACATACCACACTGCTGTACAACTCCAGTTCTCCTGATCTACTCAGTATGTGTAAATAAACTGAAAAAGACTTTGCATCCAAACAACATGCCCAAAGTCAAGAGCATAGACTGGGAACAGCAAACTGGAGTCGCATCAGAAATGCAAGCAGTCCTGTTGTTTTCAAGAGCTGTCCACTGTTGATTACTCAAATGTAAAATATGAAAAATATTTCTCTTGCCACTGAATGATTAGACAGCAGGTGCAACCACATCACCTTCCCTTCCTTCTTCAACAGTTGAAAACAATTTAAAGTTTTCTTTATTATTTCAAAATGGAAACTTTGCAGCTTCATATGAATTTGAAACCACTAGAAGCTTTACTGAAGACTTCCGCTACCTGCTCATGAGATAGTTATCAGCAAGGCTCCGCATGCTGCTCTGGCTTCAAATACAAAATGTACTTGAAGATACTACTCTTGATCTGTCCTAAATGCCTCACATGCGAATTTTCTCTCTCGCTCCAAACATTCCTCCCCACAGTACCACTGCACCATCATGGAGAAATCTCTGACTTATGTGACATGTCCTAGGAAGGACATTTCCAGTGAGGAAACCAATTCTGAAATTAATTTCTCCAAGCCCCTGCTCAGCCAGCTTGGCAGACACTTGATCTGCAGCGAGCTTTAAGGCGTGTGAATTGCCAAAAACTTTTGAAGACTGTGTATTACAAACTATTTGGAAGACAACAGTTGTCTCGCAACGTCACACTGGCAGCAGTTATAGAGCTCTGCTTCGCCAGCTGACACCTCCGAGGCAGCATTTTCAAGGAAAAAAAAAAAAAAAACCTGAAAAAGCAGGCCAGGGGATGAGGTACCTTGTGCCAAACGGCCTCTGCCGCCATCCTCCTCCCTCGCCCTTCCTTTCACTGCCTGGACCCCCTCTCTCCCTAAGGCTCTCCCGCAGGGCACAAGTTCCACATTCGCTCCTCGCACCTGCAGCCGCTGCCCGCACGCCCACCCTGCGGCCACGGCTGCCACCATCCTCCGGGCCCCCCCCAGGGCGGCTCCACCCCCCCGAAGGAGGCTCCTCCGCGGGCCGGGCCGCCGCCGCCGCGGTCCCCTCCTCCGGCGCCGGGCCCCCTCCCAGCCGCGCCCCCGGCGCTGCGCCGCTGGCTCTGCCCACCGCCCCCACGCCCCGTCCCGCCCTCCGGCGCGGCGGCGCCCGCGGGCAGCACGACGGGCCCCGCCGCCTCCCTCTCACCTGCGCCGCTGCCGCCGCCTGCGGCCCGGCTCGGAGCGGCGCGGAGCGGCCTCAGCTCCGGCACCATCCGGGCGCCATTTTGTCTCCAGCCTCGGAAGTGACGTTGGGGGGAGGCCAGCGGGCAGGTCCCCCCGCCGCGGGACCCCCTCCGGAGCGGGGCCGCCCCGCGGCCGCCCCCCACCTCCCCACACCCGTTTTACCCCCAGTGTTTCCCCCCCCCCCAGCATTTCCCCGAGACCGCCTCAGCTCATCCCACCTGCTGGAGTCGGCCTCCGCACCGCGGCCTCCAGCCACCACCCTCATCCCAGACAATGAGCTGTGGAGAAGAGCAGGTTCTCTTTCCCTATTTCTTTTTTTTTTTTTTTGGTCCGTTTTTCTTCTTTTTGTAGTAATGCAGCTCCGCAGGGAGGTGGTTTTCTCGCTTCTGACTGAAAAGGAAAAAAAAAAAGCGGCTGAGGGGAAATTATTTGAGTAACTGGAGGTGATGTATGGAAAGATCCTCACCCCCTGAGGAGGCGCGGGCGGTTTCTTCTCTGACAGGGTGAGACCCATTTTTGCTGCACATCTATTGTGCTGCCCCGTGTAAATCCCCTTTTTTTCACTGTAATTTCTGAGCAAGTACCTGAGAGGAAAAGCAGCCCGTAGGCACCTCCTGGGAGATGTTTGTATTTGTATTGCAGGGTGTAACTGTGTCTCCCTTTCTTTAATTTCAAAAGCAAAATAATTTTTCTCTCACTTGAGTTTTGTATTCATAATACTGTCAAAGAGATATAATCCTCCTGGGCTAGGACTATTTTTTACATGGAAATATGAAGAATTTGCCATTTTTCCAGAGGAAAACCCCCTGACTTAAAGGTGGGAGGCATTAATACAGTTACAGATTGGAGGTCTAAAGTTCAGAAATGTTTTACACTTCTTTGATTGTTTTGTTTTCACATTCATTGTGCATGTACATCAAGGAGTAACATTAAAACTGTCAATAAGCCTGGACACACAAAGTACTCATACAGTACCAGGATAGAGGAGTCCCATTCCATGAAGCTGGAAGGTTTCCTTAGCTAGTAGCCAAGCAAGTCACCCAAAAATACCAAAATCAGTTTTGAAACCTCTGATTGCAGTAGTAACAAATCCTCATATAAATATGTTTAAACTACTTGAACTTATTAGGCTAAATTAATTTAATTCTAATTTAGCTGTATTAACATTTAATTTTATAAGTAAGCTAGACTAATTACATCTGTGTAAGTTTTGGGATTATTTTAAGAAAAACCAAGGCTCCCATTTGACACGTTAGAGCCTTATAACTATAACAGAGAAAACAAAAACATAGAATAAAATACATACCATATCAGCTAGAGTACGAACCTTTCTACCTTCAAGGTTATTAAGTATAAGGTTTCCCAAAAGTATCACAAATAATACAAATTATGACTTTCCTCAACATACAGCTCTAGAAGAAGTTCAAAAAAGCTCAAAACACACCCCTTTTAAAAAATAAATTAGCCTATTGCCATCTTATTACTTTAACTTTTTTTCCTGTATTCTAGAGGTATTGTTATTGAGATTGTAAGCCAGACAGGATAGGTATCAACAAGCTAACCCACAAACTTGTAGCACTAACTACAAAACATTGATATTTTTAACACTTACTTTGAGTTTATTCATTTTAGTTTGTTTTTATAGCTTCATTACTATAATAGTAATGTCTACTCAGTTGTTTAAGATTGAAAGGAGTAAAGGCTTTTGATCAAATACTGATACTACTTCTTTGTTCCTTCCTGGTCAAGGCTGCACTAGCTCTTCAGAGGCTTAATTTGAAGACTCACCCTGCTACTGATTGGTGGATGTCACTTTAAAAGTCATGGAAGACCACAATAATTTTAGGCTGAGGGCTAGAGCGTAAAGGTGAGTTTATTTTCAGTGAGGCTTGTTGTCTTTTGTTTCCTGTATTTTTTATTTTCTTCTAGATTTTGCTTTGTTTTTTGTAGTGATAGAGTAGGAATGTTGTATAGCTGAGATTATTTGCTTGGTTTATACTTGGCTTAATTGAAGATTTTAAAAAGATTTTTTGATATGTTTTAGTATTAAATGCTTATTCTTGAACAGCTTTTTAATGGATAGTTTTTAAACCTTAAATTGTTTCAACTTGTTCAAAAACATTATTTCTTATTGTGTAGAAATATAATGCTAAGCCAATATGAAACTATTTATAGCTGTATAATCATTTATGAAGACTACCTAACTGTTGCTTTTAACACTTACTACTTATTCTACTAACTATTTTTTTGTTGTACTCTATTATATTGTAGGTGGAGAAGGGACTCTTGAAAAGCTGGAGCTCTGAACTAAGTAGAAACAGTCTTTTCTCAGGTAGCTCATTTCAACTGTTTGCTTTTGTGTATGTAACCGCTACTAATACAAGGTTATAGTTTTATGATAACAAAAGCTAATACTTTAAAATGTTCTTGTTAAAGTTCATAGTTTCTTGGAAGGTTCATGTTATAAATGTTGGAAGAATTTTGAATGCTGAGACAAACTATGTTACTCTAATTTTTATTTTTAAGTCTGTTAGTTAATAAGACTAACTATAAGAGAGTAGGTAAAACCAAAGAATCTAAACATAGAGGAGTTTGCTAATCACTCTCTAAGACAGGATAAGCTTTTAGATTGATTTGCATTTGTTATTTTATCTGCAAACTAAGGAACTCACGCTTGTAGGTGTTTTAAAGAAGTATTAGTTCATTTTTTTCAGTCAAAATCCTCAGAGTAGAAAACGGTAATATTCTTTCAGTATCTGTATGAAATGTAGCTGTCGTAAGCATATTATGTGTATGACTGCAAAAAGTAGAAAAAAACCTTGTCTGGTGCTGTCAGTTTATCAGTAGTTTTGGTAACTAACAGTTGTAGTATTATTATCAGAATGACCTGTATGTAGTCCTGGTCTTCCCATAGGTATTCCTAAGCCATTTGCTCAACTGTGTCAGCTATTTAGTAGTAAATATGCTGTTGTACCTGTATCCTGTTTATTTCCATTCTTATACAAATGGGTGCACAGTCTCTTCTAGGTTTGATATTTGTAATTTTTAGTTTGAAACATCCCCCAAGACCTTTCAAAGAATAAAAGGATACTCAGTGCATTAAAGAAATCACTTCTGACCAAAAATCTTCCGTCTAAACTGTAAGCATCACTACTATGTATATAGTAAAAGGTTCTCATTTAGTATTGCATAGTATAGCATTTCTATGTGTCTTACAGCAGGTTCTTTTTCTTTCCAAAATTCAGGATGACAGAAGTAATATGAAGAAAAGATAAAGCTTGAAAGAAAAGTGAGAGGAAAGAGGTAGTGTACTTCTGCATGCTAGAAATCTTATCAAAAGCTTGCAAAATACTGCACTGAGTCTGTCTGCCCGCAACTCAGCCTCTGCATCACAATCATGAATTAATGATAAAAATATATATGACAACAAGCCAATTATCTATGCTCTAGATCTCCTTAGGGTAAAGATGAGAATGCCTATGATGAATACTAGCTTGTGGGTGTAATAGTAAGTACTAACCTGACCAAGTTAGTACAGGAACTTCTGCTGTACAGAATAGAACAGATGAACACACAAGGGATGCAAAGAATCCACACTGCAAATATAACAGTATCTATGTCAAATGCTTGGTGAATCTGTTATAAGGGTATCCTTGAAAAATAATGTGTTAGTTTTGTGTGATAATAAATCACTTCGAAAATACACACTTTGCTTTTGGAATTGCTTGAAATAACTTGAGTGTTGTTGTGAAGCTGTCTAGTAGTAATACTGATCTCTTTAGGTGTCACTGGGACGCATTAAACCAAAAGACGGTAGGCAAGAGGCAGTAAAATTGCTTTGTAGAATCCTTGTATTGTTCATGCAGTGACTTGTAATGGATTATATTCTATGATCATCTTCACAAACTTCTGCTGCCTTTTTGAGACACAAGAATAGGGAGCAATGTGATATCCACAAACACAAACTTTCCCTTTATCTGTGAAAGTAGACTTAAAGATTTGGAGAAACTTGAGGCGTAAGGCATGATTTCTCAGCTCAGTATTACATATATTGAACTACAGGGATTCCAATTATTCTACCTTAGGAGCCTCGCTGGTAGTTTCCCAGCCTGTGTATTTTTTATTTATCCCATCACTCTTACTCTAAGTAGATGTGCTTTGCTCAAGTGTTAATAGACGCTATTGTTTTCCAACTAGCTGTCACTTAACCAGGTTCTATATATTTAGTCTGCATTCTTTGAGTGTGAGTAAAACACCTCTGTACCTTCAGTACAATTTTTTCCATACACTTCTAATGTAGTGAGACCCATAATCCTGTAATCAAGTATGTCTTTCCCTGTTTTCTTGTTGATTATCCAAGTTCCAAATAATTTACACTTTCCTGTGCTGCTGTGATTCAGTTAATATATAGCTTTTACAAGTGAAAGGTGGACCAGAAAGATGCTGGTATTGAATGCCCTTTCTTTTAAAGAAATGCAAGAGCTCTGTGAGGTAGTTGAGTCTGACACGTGTCCTTCTGATTAAAAATGTATTGATTTCTTTCATTAATAACTGCTGCTTTTCACAGATAGAATGTTAGGTGCTATTTCAATACTTTACTTGAAACAAAACACCACCAAAGGGAAAACTTGGGTGAGACTCACTCCTATTTTGCTCTAAGGCCTTACTATATCTGTGTAGTATGGACAGTATGTTTTTAAAGGTATGGTAGGCTCCAACAGGACAGAATCTTTGTCAAAATTCAAAGCTACATTTCTTTCTGGAAATAATTAGTGTTTATCTCAACTGTGATAACCAAAGTACTGACACAAATGGAGTTTCTTATGTGGTTAAAGGGCTTTCTAGTTTATGAGTGTCATTGTATGCTTATTTGCAAAAGGTGAAAAAGGATGTAGAGGAGCAAAATACTGTTTTATCTCTGGTCTGGGATTAATATTGCTAGTTTGGAGTCATTAAGTACTAGAAACTCACATTACTTGTAAATATTTTAGCATGTCACTCTTGATGTAGAAGTCTTCCATGTATGAATCCTAGGGCTCTCAAGCTGCTCATTTAAATTATAAATGTCTCTACGAAGCTTACTGCAATGTGCTACCTTCTCAGAGTGAGAAATGCTATAGCAGGCCAATCACTCCTTGTTTTCAGAGGCATCCAGAACCAGTGAGGCAACAGACTGGCAGCATTGAAAAGGCAGGTGACATGTTTTGGCTAATTGTGAAGGGAACATGATGGAAACATCTGTTCTTACAATAAAAATACAACTTCCAATATCAACCTCGTCTCAAATGCTCTTGTTCTAGAACTCAGTCACTTCCTTGTAGTATTCTTCTCTTGTATTGGGGTGCATCTGTGACTGTTAATACTGTTTTTCCAGAACCTATTGTTCAATCACACTGGACAGGAACAAGCTGTCTAGTTTTGGCATAGTCTGCACTGGTCTTTGTTCCTCTCTTGCCACTGTTTATTGCCAGATATACTTCTCAATTTTCTTTCCCTGGAAGTTTTTGCTTTTGTTGGCTATGTCGTGTAGTCACTTTTTTGTGCTTGAAATTTAGGTAGATCTGGCTATGTGTGTACAAGTCATCTTTATTTTCCCTGCATTTGCGTTGAGAATATATACCACCTGGTGGTGTTCCAGTGGACTTGCACTTAGTTTACACTATTTCTAGTGGTCAGAGAAGCCTACAAATCTTTAGTTGATTCAAGTTCTGAACACTTAAATTTTTTTATATTCTGAAAATATCAATATTGCTGCTATTGTGCTCTCTAAAATCATGAACTGATGTTTCAGGTTACCTGGGTGTGCTTAAGCACACACAGGTACATAATATCAGCATGCAGTAGAGACAAATACTAGCAAAAACATTTTTGTAAATCTGGATGTCTGACTGAATATATTCACAGGGTGACTGAAAAGGTGGCTCTTGCGTGGTTAGAGACAGGGAACTTCTTGTGTGTAGAAGTCTTAGTGAGCCATGGCAGGAACAAATATTTCTAGAAAAGATTTTTTCTTATCGGAGGGTCTGAAGTAGCCTTGAAACTAGCTAGACCCAAGTGATACCAATATGGCCAATTCTTCTGTTGTTAATTGGAACAAGGTCTTTATTATCAAAACTTTCTGTGCTATTCTAGTTTGTCTTTATAAACATAGGAGACAATGTGCTGCATGTTATGGCTTAAACTAATAATTTCTCTGGGAAAGACTGATAGAGTTGAATGGCTAGGGTTACTGGTTACTTAATAGCTCTGAATTTAAGTAATATTACTGTTTTTTTCTAAAAGAGCATTTTTGACAGATAAAGAATTGGCTGAACTACTAAGATATTTAGGTAACTTGTACTTTAAATGTCCTGGGAATGAGACTCTTAAAACTCAGTCACTTAAGTATTCCTGCTTCTTTCACTTCCTTTTGGTTTAGGTGATCCTTTCTAACTTAGCCTCAAGGTCCTTCACAGTCCTTATTTTCATTGCTGCTTTCTACAGCCTGAGTCATCTTTGCACCAGTAGCAGGTTTTGTTATAAAAATCTAATTTTTCACAACTGAAAGCAGTATCCAAGCTTACCAATTTTTACACTACTTGGAAATGTCTCATGGTTTGCTTGCCATTCTTGTCTAGCTATGGAAAGGTTCCTTTTTAGGACCACTTCATGGAATTGAGGATGGAGTCATACCTAGTTAGTCTTAGATATTTGGCTTCCATATGCATGCTCCAGTGGCCTTCCCACAATTCCCATATGACTGACTTTAGCAAAAAGGTAGCCAGGATATCTGATGGGGCAGGGTAATGGTGTCAAGTTAGTGAAGTCAGTTCACTACCTCTTGATCACAGGCTGTGGAACCCAAGACTTTATTTTCTCCATTTTACAGAACGGATGACTTCTGTCCAAGTTTGAACAGACATGCTTCACTTGAACATTGCCCTCTCCAGAACTTGACAGCTGCTGAGGTATTTAGTCCATCAGGTAAGTTACATAGGACTTACTAGCCGTTGCCTGAGTATTACTCCTACTAACTGGCTAAAATTCATCTGTGTCAATTACACCAACTGACACACAGAGATAAAGATAAGGTCCATTTAAATTTAGATAAATTTAAATTTATCAGCTGAGATTGGGTGGTATCCATTGCAAACTAGAACAGATGTTTTAGGACTGCCTCTGTAAACTGGTTCACACACTACAGGATTGGGTCCAGAAAATGGATGACCACAAGTTTCTTAGCTGAATTAATCACTTACACTCACTTAAACACAAGAAATATGTTGAGAGAAGATGTTGACAATACTCTGTGGAAGGGAAAGCATGGTAAGAGTAGTGTTTAACTCTTCTTTTGGCTACCTACTACTTGTGTAGTGACAAGCTGGCTCTGAGGATGAAATAGCACTGAGTATGGAGAAAGCATCTGGTTGTTGTCTGTACTACTGCTTCTTCCACCTTCTAGCAACTGGATTAATGAAAAACACTTGGAAGTGCTGTATAGATGGTGTAGACATACTCTGTGAAACCGATATGTAACTTTGGTTTTGTTGGAAGTATTTTAAAAATAAAATCAGGCTTGATGGCTAGGAGGCAATATATAATAATCTGAAGCTTTTCTATTATGAACATGTTGATTTTTCTTGTAAAAATGCCTTCAGTAATTCTTACCACTAGCTGGTGCTAGGATACAGTTTACTGAGTGTGCCGTCATGGTGCATCTGCATTAGCCTGCAGTGAGGAGTCTTTCATTTTAGTATTCTGCTTGTGTATTTCTTTATACATTGCTTCTTGTCAGGTGTATCAAACCTTAAGTCATTCTTGTGGTTTTTGCTCAGTTTTCTGCATGAAATGCAAGCATGCTTTACCTTCTCAGATACTGCTATAACTTTCCACTCAGTCAATCAAGCGTGCTTATTGTGGGAGTAAGCTAATTATTAATCATGACAAAATGAGCTAGAAAAATCCATCAGGAAGACTGTTTTCAAGAAGTAACTTCATAATTGAGTTAAAGATTTCTTAAGTTCAGCACTTCTAGGTTTAAATGAACAGGTGGCAGGGTTTGCCTCCCTGTGAGTTGTGGTTAATAGCAATGTATGGTTTCATAATCTCATTAATATTTTGTCTCTTAGAAAGAGACAGATCTTAGTGCCAGAAGTAGTTTCCTCAGACTAAGTCCCGCTCTGGTTCACAGAGGTAACTTGATGCAGCAACTTATACTATGTAAATTCTTTCACTACTTTACTAATAAAGCAAAGGCTGCCTGTTAAAGTAAGCTGTATTTTATTATAGAACTTACCTTTATGGGCTGGGGTTTGGGTCAAAACCTCTTGTACCACCAATTTCTAAAGCTATGTCTAAGTTGTGAGAAGTGGACTTTTCTTAATTCTCTTGGTATAAACAGTTTGTATGGGTGTAGGCAGGAAAACACGGACAGTTCTGCGAATGGCTATCCCTTATTTCTCAGCTAATAGCATCAGTGTTAAGTGCACAGGAGAGGACATTCCCTCAAGAAGGAAGCTAGTATGTGTTATGCTATGCTCAGTTATTACTGCTTATTCAACTCCTGTGTGTTTTTGCAAAATGGTAGACAGGAAATGAGGAAGAGCTGACATTCCCATCTCTTTTCCCTTGAGTACACCTGCTGAACCTGCTAATTCCTTCCCTGTTTCCTGCATAGGATGAATCAAAAATGTCATGAGGCAAAACGTCCACAGGACTTTAAAGGAATGTGTTATTTGAGGATAACATGGTTGATAAAAGCAGGAAATGGAGTTGCTTCCTACCTCAAATGAGACATACAGTACTAATTTCCTAAGACAAACATCAGTACATTTACAAGTGCCTTGTTAGAAAATGTTTAGTCCTTCCAGAGGGAAGGAGGAAGTGTTTTAATAAGGATTTGGGTTCATCCACTTCTAGTCAATGATTTAACTCAGTTGCTGGTCAGTATTGCCTTTAAGTTGTTACCAGATGGCAGTCTTATTGTAGGAAAAATTAGTTAAAGGGCTTATGTAGTATAGAGAAAGCAATCTTCTTAAAACATCGGTTGCTTCCTGTTCTGCATAAGAGAAAGAAGAATGAGGGGTTCTCTGAAGAATAGCACAGATTCTTTCTACCATTTTTCCCCTCAAAAACCAGAGGGAGCTTCTGTTTTTGCCCAGGTTTTATTGGAATTGTTGCTGCATTGCATCAGTATCACTCTTACTGTGCTCTCTTTCCTATTGGAAGATAAGGTTGCAATTACTTTCTGCTACTGCAGCCTCTTGCTAGATTACCTTCTGTTAGGAAGACTAAACCTGGTTTATACCAGTGTTGCTGTACCATTTCAGAAGAAAAATAGTCAAGTTCTAAATTAGATGCAGAGCACAAAAGATTCACGTTTACTTGATAGAACTGCATTATAATTAGTGATGCTTTCAGAAAGATGAGCCATGAAAAAATCCTTCTTTCCCTTTTAATTTTGCTAAGGTAGATTTAGCAACGGGGAGGGGAGAGGTGCAAAAATATTTGCTGTGAACTTGGTCTTTATTGACGAAAAAGCAGGTTTTCATTTGTGGAGCGGTGCATCCTGGGATTTTATATAATTAAGCACAAAAAGCTGTTACTGATTTGCATCATGAGGCATATTACAGGAAGAATACATTTGATTGTGGTCTGCACTTCGTGTCAAAATCCAGAAAATACTCAGCAGAAATCATCAAAGCCACCTGACTTCCTAATGGACTATAGTTACTATATTGAGGGAAGTTTGCTAATGAATACAACTCTAAGAGAACCAGCACGTGGCTCAGTAACTCATATTTGGAGAAGTCGAACCTTTCTGACAATATAGTTAAGTATTGGTACAGTTTGCTAGAAGGTGTGGTGGACTGTAGAAATCTTTCAAAAGCCTATTTTTTTTTGAAAGCTACGTTCTCATTAAACCAAATTAATGAGCTTGATTTGAAGTAAGTCTTGAATTTCTAGACTGTTAAGGAAAAAGTAAGCTTAAAATCAAATGATTCTTTTGGGGAGAATCTGTATGCGTACACTTATTGATTCAGCAGACTTGCTGTAGAGGGAGGATCTGACTTTGAGTACTTTGAAGAGCAACTCTTTTCTACCCTTCTGTCCCAGTCAGTATTCCTTTATCAGTAAAACTTGTTTCTTAATTTCAACTTGGATAAAACTTGTAGTGGTTTAATGTAAGGGAGTGCCGCCTTTATCCTTTGAAGAACCTATTTCAGAAGGTTTTAAGAGCAATTGTGGAAAAGAACAGTTCATCTATATCCAAATGCATTTAAGTGAACTTCAGGGCTTAATGCTTGGTGATTCCTGGGGTCCTGATTGCACATAAAAATAAGGATGTTCTATTTCTATGCAGTAGAACACTCTAATACTGCAAGAGCAGCCCAGGATGAATTGAGTGGTTCCTTATCCTTGTACTTGTGCTGTGAGATCCCAGAGAACACTTTAGAACTATGATTCTAAACCTGAAGCGTAGACCAGGAAAAGGTCAGATTGGTGACCTAGAGCAGCCCCTTCATGCCTGAGCCTGGACAAATGTTTTTTGTTTCTAATCTGTCAGAACAAAACATTTGTAAGAATTTTTTTCCCCTGATGCAAGTTTATCTGAATACTGATGAGACTTAACATCTGAAATAGCCCCCACAGGTGGGCAAGTCCATTGTTTCATTTTAGCTTGATCTGGAAATGTGAATGAAAATTAAATTTTAGCGAAGACAATGTTTTGCCATTCTCTGCTTTCCCTGCTTCTTCCATTTTCCACTTTTTTGTGGATGGTGCTGTTTGGTTTTGAGCTCTCAAAATCAGTCATCCTTGTCAACTGCTTTCTGGAAACAGAATACAACCTTAAAAATGCATGAAATGTGCAGCGCTCCTTGCCTGCTAAGACACTTGCCAACTTAGCATTTACCAGAGTCTGAAAATCTGACTTCTCCAGCCTGGAAGAGCCTAACAAGCTACATGATTGAATGGGGATCTTTGTGTTGCAGTCTGTTTGTTGCAGAGCAGGGGGAGCTGTGGGTTTGGTCCGATGCCTAAATCCACAAGGCCTGGACAAAGACACATGGCTAGTGTGATGCTGGGTTTATTTATACGTAAAAGCCTCCGTGCTGCAGCTGTGAAAAATGTACAAAGCACTAATTCAAACTTCTCATTATGGCACCTAGTGTCAAGTTGCATATCCACTATTACCTTCTGTATCTATCAGTAGTTGTCTAACAAAACTAGATGCTGAGAACTTCAGTATGATTAATACTGCAGGTTAAAAAAGCTGTCTGGAAAAGGATGGGTATGGTTAATCTGATACTTCATCTAGTTAAGCAGATGAGTATAAATAGCCATAACAATGTCTTCAGGCATGGTGTAGGCCAGTTATGACTTAAGCTTTAAATTGCAGTAGTTCAGTAGCATCTACACTGCAAAACTTCAGATGGTGGAGGAGAAATTATTTTTAGATGGAATGGTTTTTCATCAAAAACTATCAGAGCATACTTCTGACCTGAGGGTTCTTGGTAGATTCAGTAAGTTGCTTTTTTTCCCTGTGTCCTTTGTTGCCATCTTATATTAAAGAACATAAAGGATCATGTTACCATAAAAAATAATGCAACATCACTTCATTTGAACTAATAGGAAGCTGTGACAGGACTAATGTTTAAAGATTCATGGGTTGGTGGCTTTTGGCTTACCTGTGGTTACAACCCTTGGCAAGTCACTTAATCTGTGTATCATATTCTCCTGAACTGGAGGTAGTACTTGCCATCCTCATGTGAATGATACATCAGTGCTTTTGAGTTTGAGAACTTTATGGAAAGTGTTAATGTGCAGGTTGTACGTACTTTTTAATGAAATAATATGTGGCTAAGATACTTGCAATAGCATACTGCAGGTGCTCTTAAAATAGTGAGTATTTACATTTAAAAGCAATTGTTGCATGTTTTAATTGGTATTTAACTATAAATGAACACTTAAATTTATAGGAGTAACTGGAGATCTCCATAATTCTTCTAGTTCACACTTAATTATTGCTAGTTTTATTGAATTCATTCTTCTGACATTTTCTGTTCTTATAGTAAAAGCATGCCCTAGATGAACTCTTGTAAGAATTGCTGTACTGATGCCTAGAAGCACTATAAATATTGATGCATCAAGTCATTGCTTTCATAGTATACTGCTGCTGTATATCTTCCCCACAGACACAAACACAAGGGGGACAACTATGTTTATGATATTTTTTTAGTGACATCTGGCGTTCTCACAGGAAGCCTGGTGCCTGCTTGTCTGTTAGGGAGAGCCACATTCATGACTCAAAGCCAAGCTGCAAAAGGGAATGTAACTGTTACTAACTGTAAAGGAATGAATGTGATCAGGAGTAAGGACTTTAAGTTAAAAGCAAGTGTTGATATATTGAATGTTGTTCCCGGTGAATAAAAATCAAACCTGGCCAGCTGGTGAAAGTATGGAGCTGTTGTTTCCTGATGTGTTCTCATGCGTAGGAAGTCTCCTGACCTTGGGCCTTGATTCTGCAAGCATGTATACTGATCATTCATTTCAGCTTACAGAAGTATTTGCCCTAGGACCATGTGCTGTTTGACTTCTTGCAAAGCAGAAAAGATCCCATCTTCCACATAAATTGTACCAAAAAACACGTAGCTTGTGTTCAACCTACCTTTGGAAGTCCTGAACTAGTAATGGGAAGCTAGATAATACAAGTCAATGAAAGCTCAGTCACAGAACACTGCAGTAGTTTGCATATGAAAGATAGACCTCTGCATGGATTTTTAGTCTGTATTTCTAGAATGTTTGTATCGTGAAGTTACAAAAGGGAATTAAATTAAGAATTCTTCAGTAGCATATAAATACATAGCAAATACGACAAAGATTTTCATGAAGAAGCTGTTGTTTCTTGAGGTTTGCTTGAAGCTGAATGGAAGGTTCTACACTTGAGATTTCTAGGCAGCAAGGCAGTTTGAATCCTCAGAATATTAAATGTATCAGTGTAGCAGCAGTTGCTGTTTCCTCATGTTGACAGAATAATGGAGGTCTTTAGCCATATACTGAGTATCCTGTACTCCAGCTGATAATCAGAAGGAAATTAATGTCTTCACATTTTGCAGGTTCAGATTTAGTACAGCACAATATTAAATACTGAGTCTCCAGTGCTGAAGCCCCTCAAATTATGTTTCAGTGAAGCATGGGCCACTTGGTTAGGGGTTGATTTCACCTAAGATTGATAAAACTTTCTTTAAACTAGAGGGCAGAATATAAAGACATAGTTAAGACCAGAAAACTTAGATAGTTGGTATATGAAGTTAAAATGGCTCTTAGTGAGAGATTCTGGAGTAGGAACAAAGCACAATTTACTTGAGCAGAACGCAGGCTGTTCAACTGGTGTTCTGTACACAATCCAGGAAAACTCAGAACTTCCCTAAAAGGTTGTCTGCTCTAATGCTATGCATTTTTCAAACAGGGTCTTGTTACTTCTGGCTTAACCAATATTCAGAACAGGCATAGGAATGGTTTTCTCATTTTGTGGTATTTGCAAGTTAGCAGCAACTGAGCTGGTGCAGAAGAAACTGGTGACATCTGTGCTATTCCCTACAATGGTGGAATAATTCATAATTCCATATGGCATGCATTTGGTCAGACATCAAGTGCATCTTACAGGGTAGTTTCCAGTACAGACAAGAAATTTTTAAATCTAGAGTAACAGAAATTACTATTCTTTTACGTTGCCACAATAAGAAAAAGCTGTAGTCTTCCTGCTTTCAAATGAGTTTACATGCATTTTTAGCTAATTTGTACAAGTCACACAAGCAAATAGAACAGTCATGCATGAACCTGGGTCATAATTCTTTCAAAAACCAGTGGGATGTATGGACACTTGGAAACAAACTACCTGAAGTAATCTGGCCCCCTTTAAGTATTGTAACCTAAAGGTACAGGGGCAAAGGATGCTGGTGTAAAAAGTTAAACTCTTTCTAGCCAAGACAAATGTCTTCAATGGAACTGAGTCACAGGAACTGGAAAGTGTATTAAGGTTTGTGTGAATTGTATGTCAGGGATGGGACCTCATGTGCTCATCTATAAGAGACTGCAGACTTGCTTTCTTGAGAGATAACTGATTTAATATACCAGAACTTTCAGAAATGAAAGTTTACCCTAACTGCATGACTTTGTTACATGAGACATGCTGCAGAATGCAATGAGTCATAGGTAAAAAAATTTGCTGACACTTAACTTAAGAGGCCTTTAAAAAAATAAGTTAAATTGAGGTCCCATGGCTTTAGAAAAGGGTAGCGAAAACTTTGCAGCCTACTTCAAGCCCACTTTTGGGCCTTGGATTTTGTACTTTAAAAATGCCCAATACCAACTTAGCATTAGTAAAGAACTGAATTAAGATACACACTAGGCTTAAACTTGTTATAGCTTTTCATTTAGTGCATACATGACTTTGTACAGTGGTATCTTCATTTTTCCCTTACTTTAGTTTTATGCAGCTTTTGAGTGTAAGCAGAAGTAAACCAAATGAGATTATGCTGGAGGCGATGTGAATGTATTATTCCATGGTATTGTACTACTGTGGACAAATTCTGGGATGCATATGCTCTGGTATCTGAAGTTGCACTGCATGGGATTAGTACTTAAATCCAAACACATGGCAAATTCCTTAATGTTAGTTGCATCCTTGTGTGGGTGCATACATACTCAATAATTTCACTCTACATATAACAACCTTGATTGTGTTTTATCAGAGCAGACTCTCAAAACAAGGCATACAAGTTAAGATATATTTCAATTTCATTATAAATTGCCTACCTGTGGATACGGCTTGTAATGTGATGGGAACAGTTATTCAAGGGGAAAGTCATTCCTGTGGGAAAACTGTAGTTTAGAATCTTCCTTTGGTAAGGAAGAGAATGACTGTTCCAGGTAAAGTATTACTAGGAGTATAAGCTAAGCAATTTGGAGACAACTGTATTTACTGACAGCGAGCTACAAACCAAAACCTTGTATCCAAATATGCTTTCCTTCTGAGACTGACAAGAAGTCTAAATTTAGACTTCAGAAAACTAGTTTCTTTTTATAGATGGGACAAAAAAAGCACCCGTATCTAGAAATCACAGCCTTTGGATCTAGTCTGCAGTTCATCTCAGCATAGACCAGTCTGAAGATGAGCTTACTACTCATCGGTCATCACAGACTGAGTGCCCCATTACATGAGCTTAAGAACTGCACCAAAAAGACTTACTAAATTATTTTTTTTCTCACATGTTTAGTTTTGATGATAATTTCATTTATCAGTGTCAAATGAGTTGGTTGTAGACACTGCACTGACAAGACAAGTAGCAAAATAATTTAGGAAAAATGAGGGAAGTTTAAAACAAGTTTTTTTAAAGAAAATAAAGAGCAATTATTGTAAAATAAGACAATTTACATTATAATTTTTATTTCCAAAGCTGGATTGATATGATAGTTCATGGCACATGAAAGGAACAGAAAAGCAAATATAGATAAGTTGACATGTTTAGCAATTATTGACCATATGGATTATCCTGATTTTTACACCAAACACTTAAGTGCCTTAAAATTTAGAAAACATGATGCATTGCAGCCACTTGACATACAAAGCCTTTGTTCTGAACTCTGTGCATTCAGGTACTGCTGCACTAAAAACGCTGCAGAAAAGCTGTAGGCTCCAAAGATGCATTATACCTCATTAACGTATTCTGATCTAGTGTTGTACACGTGTTACCAAACAAGCCAAATATACAGTTAGAAAGTGAGACAGTTATAAAGAAAAGAAAAGGTATACACTAATTCAAAAGCTTCTACATGTTGGCTCTAAAACGTGCTGAGTAACTGGTTAAAGTGACCCATCAAAATTGGGTATTTTCCAAGCACCCTTTAATTTAGGATGTGTATTTCAATCCCTGCATGTCTCTGCAACAAGAGAAGACAGGAAAGTCCTGGTGCAACAGTCAGATGAGCAAGCTTTCAGTTGGTAGGTCAGTTCCAGCTGGGCCTACCATATTTTGCCACATAATAACATAAGTATCAAGAGCAGAAAATCTGTATCAATAGTGGAAAGATTTTTAGCTTCCAATATCTAGTGTTTTCTAAATTTGCAAATAATTGGTTCTCTCTGAAGCTAATTCCTCCTTTTGATACATCATTTGGTGGATAAACATGCCACAAGCACTCAACCAGCCAAAACCACTTAAAAGAGTCTGGATATGTTTTTTCAAGAAATGCATAAAATGTAATGTGAAATAATCTTTGGTAGCATTTAAAAATCAAGCTAGCGTATATTACCTGCAAATCACATTTCAGATGTAAATCTCATTGCTGCTGGGTTTTTTTTCTTACTGCATAATCTTTTTCTTTCTTCTAGTAAATGCCTGGTTAGTAAAAATCCTATGAAATGTTCCATACTCTGTAGTATGGGGGAGGGGAGGGGAAGGGCAGGCGGGGGAGTTCTTAGAGTTGTGTGGGATCCCCATAGATCTGGAATTCTTTGACCATATTTTCCATGGATCATCTTCTCACACCAATACAGGAATAGTCTTTAATTCTTATAAAATAAGAAGCACTTGTATTTTCTGGCGTAGAATGGCATGGTTGCTTGTTTCAACTATTTTCAGGGCCTGTAAAACAAAAAACACAGACGTTTTATTGTTGTTCGTAGTCACCCAAATGTAAGTTATGTGATCTTTTTTCTTCCCTCTCCTTGTCTTTCCTGTCACGTTATTTCTCTTCCCAGTTCATATTTTGCTTTCTCCTAATGCTGGGTGAATAGTATTTGTTAAATGTAGTGTGGTTTTCTTACTACTTTGGAGTTTGTAAAGCACTTTAGATTTGCATGGCACCAATGAATCTCGTTGGTACTAAAGCAGCTTCCACAAATGTCCAGAGGAATAAGATAAGATGACTTGTCAATGTTCACGTGTTATCCAGCACTTCTAGAAGTTGGTCCTGTAATACTTTGTAGTGAATTTTACCTCTGTGCGGTAGAGTAATCCAAAACCCATGCACCTGATGAATATTATAACAGCATGCATGCTGTTACATCTGGCAAATTTTTCTGAAGCACATGAGGGGGTTTAGATTGCCCACATCACATTGGCAGCTCTTGCTGAATCAATAGGCACTGTATAGCATGAAAATAGGTTATTTTGTCAAAATAGAAGCATTAGAATTTTCCAAAGCAGTTCCTGTGATGTTGCTCAGAGGATGATGCTTGTCTGAAAAGCCTGATTAGCAATTTACTTACGAGTACCTGCCTGACATCTTCCTTACAACAGCGATTATTATTCCTGCAAGGATTCCAACTGCAACTATGATTCCAATAATTATTCCAACCAGTGCAATTGTTTCCAGACCACCTAGAAGAGGAAATTGGGAATGTTAGCATGTTTCTCATGGAGATCATTGATAAGAGGCTGCTGATAGAACTGACACTGTTCTGCTGCATCCCACTCCTTGGGGAAAATTTCCTTGTATCTTGTGAACTCTGAAGTAGGTTTGGTGAGTTCAGCAGGCTTATTTGTAGCCTGCAGGCCTGCAAATGTCCCTTTGGGCTGGAGGGCTCCATATAGATATGGCTATGGAGACAGTAATCAGGTGAACCAGAAGAGGCAGACCAGGGAGCAGGTCATGACTCCTGAAACTTCTATTTAAGAATAGCATGGGCATAGCTAGTGGCTTCTAGAAGGGTATTGCCTGGCAGTTAAGTTCTCCCTTGCCTTTATAAGCAATTCTTCTGTTTAATACCTTTTTCAGTTTTCTCTGGTTCCCCACTCAGTCCACCTGTAAAGCCAGAAAGAGAATAATTACTTAATTACTCACTCTGCTTTGTACGGAGTTTTGCATCCCAATTTATAATGCCATATTCAAGGAAAACTTTTATCAACTGTAGCACAGTGGTTTGAGGGCTGTGTAATAGGTTGTTCTTTTGACAAGGACTAAGCAAATGAAAAGCTTGAGAGAATGAGTGCAAAGAGCTCTCTGAAGTAACAGGAAGAAATTAAAATCTAAGGGACTGGTTGTGATCTAATACATACTAGTGAAACTTAAGTGTGATCATGTTAAGATCAATAAGGATATACTTGGTATAAAATAATTATAATAAGACAGAAATCAGATTTTAGTTGTCTGAGACTGACTTGTGCTTATAAAATTTTGCCTTGCTCTCAGTGCATTTGCTGAACTATTCTTTGTCTATTTATTACGGCTTTTTGTCAATTTAAAAGTTCCTCAAGTAGTTTTTTTGTGTGTGGAAGATTGTGCAAAATCTGTTTAGTACACTTCTAATTCTGGAATTGAATTTGTAGCAGCGTCCCCATCAGAAACAGATGAAACACAAATGCTACTTTTAATTCACTAGAAATATGCCATCCCAAATCTTTAGCATATCCTTTAGGAAAAGTCTGAGAATTCTATCTAAAATTCAAATCAGCTAAACACTGCTTCTATTTAATGGTAAGCCAAGACAAGAGGTTTACACTCTTAGCAGAGACAAGCAGGCTGAGAAAGGAGGTAAAAGCATGTACAATTTTTAAACAAATGTGTCTGATTTATTGAGGGATATGAAACTGCTGCAGAACATGGAAGCTTCAAAAAGAAGCTAACCAAAGAAAGAAAAGTGTTTGCTCATAGCTGTTGACCAGAGGTGTAATTGGCTTAGGCTACTTAGGGGAGAAGTAGGAAAAAATATACATACTACAGGACTTCGTAGAAATACAACTACCACCAGATTTGATTTGACTATCTGTTTCAAAGCAAAGCCTATATGCTAAAAACAAACTGACTTGAAATGTGATTGACAGACTGCCATTCATGTGAATTAAGGTTATCACTAATGTATTCTGGTAGGTGAATCTGACATACTTGTGAGCCTCACAGACTTCCAATATCTGATCTGAGTTTTGAGTTTGTACTTGAGGTAAAGCGCACTCTGAGCATCTGTTGACAACAGCTACTACTATTCCCATAAATCAGAGAAACCATTCTTCATTTAGCTAGACACTGTGCTAAATTTGCATTTAGTTATCAAAGTTGGTC
This sequence comes from Gymnogyps californianus, assembly GCF_018139145.2. Taxonomy (NCBI): domain Eukaryota; kingdom Metazoa; phylum Chordata; class Aves; order Accipitriformes; family Cathartidae; genus Gymnogyps; species Gymnogyps californianus. Next base: position 6,729,854 of record NC_059491.1, on the reverse strand, counting down.
TGGAAACAGAGACATCTCTTCTCATAACGGCTCATCTGACCACTTTAAAGTGAGATTCATTAAACTTACAACCAGTCATTGATACTGTTGCAGGACTGGAATATCAGAGCAGAAAGTATGTGATAAAGCTTGTGTTCTCTTACTTCTTACTGGTATGAACAAGAGTGAACCGCTGAGAGCAATCCTGGTCCAAAAGCCATATAGAGCATGTGCCCATTTATTTGTGCCCATACATTCTTCTGTACACAATCGGGCACGAAAGCATAGGTACTCAGCAAGCTGTCTGGAAGACAGCTAAGCAGGCGTAACATAAACAGGTCAGAATGCACTTTATCAACCTTTTGCACCAATCTGTTGCTCATTGACTACTGTATGGACATGGGTGCAATTTGCTTGGTATGTGCATGACAGTAATTTGTGTCCCTCCAGGGAAGCTAAGGCAGACAACTTGGCAAAAATCGAGAGGGCAGCCAGGTTGTAACAGTTATGTTTTCTGCATCTGAGGATCTTTGAGTTGGTCCAAAATAATTAAAAAAAAAAAAAAAACCTTTTCTGGAGAGCTGTTTCATTTTCATACTAATCATCTGAAAAGAAAGTGAAGGCTTCAGAGAGTTATTGCCTGCCTTGGGGTAGAACTGGCAGTGCACTGGTGAACAAAATGCTATAGCTACTCATTCCTTTTGTCAGTGCACATCTGTTACGAAGTTAGGATGTGGAGTGATTATTACGGAGTAATTTCGGAATTCTTTTCCCTTTCAAAAATCAGCAATGCTACCTTTGAGAGCACCTTAAACTTGGTATTTGAATTTTCCAGATATTGTTTAGTAGATGGCAGTAGAATTTTAATATGATAAAATAGAAATGAAAGATTTTTTACCATCAATGTTTTCTGTGTTAACTTCATAACTGGTAGAATTACCACTGTCTTCAGCTGGGGCAAATGCACTTTCTGTGGTCATTAGTTGTCCAAACTGCAAGAGATTTGTTATATTGTGTAGTCTTGTGGGCAACTACAAGAATTGGGGGGGGGGAAAAGAGGGAAAAGAAAAACCTCATTACATTCAGTCTATGTGTATGAAAAGCATTTAAATTTCTTGGTCTGTAAGGTGCCCTGTGGATGCTTTTTTAGCTTTCACCTGTCATCTTGGACTTGTGTACAGTGACCAAAAAAACCCCCAAAAACCCGAAGTATGCTGATTTGTTTTCCCACCTAGAGGCTTTCTAGATTGGGTGACCTCTCAGCAGGACTACAAAAGGTGTAGGAGAGGACTGCAGAATATTGCAGATCTGCCTTTTTTTGTTGTTTGGGTTTTTTTACAGTAGTCTGTCAGTTTGGTTTCTCTGAAGCTAATGGAGAGATACTGAATTAGAAGAGGCAAATGGCAGTGAATAAGCAGGTTATGAATGCTTTTTGCAGCACAGAACTGCCAAAAATGTTTTCAACTGTCACCTTCAACCTGATTGCTTGCAAAGCAAAAGCATTGGTGTTAGATCTTTTTTTATGTTAGAACTCAAGGTTATTCTTTATAATTTATCATGATTATTCAAAATCTAAGCCACAAGACAATACCAGGAATATGAAATCAGGGTAACCTAAAGGAACCTTTATTTAGAATGATACTCACCAGGGTTGGTAATTCTTCAAATTCTGTGTCATTTCTGTCTCTGAAATCAATTGTTGCACTTTCTTCTCCTTCTAGAACTGAGCTTGCTGAATAAAATTTTAGAAAATGAGTTAGGATTTTACTTGGTAGTCACATGTTCTGGCTGCTTTGACATGTAAATTTTGTTAAACATGAGATCTATGTAGTGTTCCATCTCCCTGCCCACTTAGATTTGCAAAAATATTTGGATTAACTTTGAATTCTGCTATACTCTTGTTCAAAGCTGTAGGACAAAGAGCTGGTGTACACATCACTTAACCCTGGCACAACCTTGAAATGTACTGGTTATTTAACACTTTGTCCAAGAAAAGATTTCTTTTTTAAGAAAAGATTCCCTCCTCCCCTCCCCTGGGTGGATGCGACTACTCCAGATTTCAAGTTAAGCATTAGCTTATGTATTTGGATAAATTACTTCAAGCATCTTTCATTTTCTAAAACAGTAAGAGCTTTCTCCCATTGTTCAGCTCAGTCCCAGCTGCAGCCTTTATTTTTAGAACTGCCATTAATGTTTATGGGTATAGCTATAGTTTAGAAAATATTCCTACACAAATCTATTCAGAGATTTTTCTAAAGTTGCAAACCCTACTTGCCATAATTTGAATTTTTTAGGTAACAATGTAAGGTCTCCCTTTTTATTCTAGACCTATATATGTCATCTGTGCTCTTTGGTATAATGGACATTTAAATTTTGGCCCACACAATGCTCTTTACAAATACAGCCAGACTTCATCAGTAGGAAAAATGAGATGGAACAAGGTAGAACACAAAAGATATGGATATGTGAAGATAACTGGCGGTATCAAGAAAATGTTGAAAACATAAGTATAATTTGATTAAGTTTCTTGCTGATTCATAAAACTATGAGCACCCACAGTATCATGTTAATGTTGCTTGGGGCGTAAGAGTTCTGCTAACTCCAGATACCAGTGTTTAAATTTAAGCAAAGAGCTAATAATAGACATTGTCCTGAGCAAAAACTTCAGGCAAAAGAACCTGAAACTTCTGAAAAGTTCTTTCCTGGATTCAAATTTTGCATCTAACTTCTATTTATTTCAGCATTCAGAGCAAAAGTTTGTCCAAACACTTTCAAATCCAGTTTATACTTTTTCAGCATAATACTGAGTTATTGCTACGAAACGTTGCAATGATAGCTGAAGGTTATGTGAATGAGAGCCATGTTCATTCTCTTCAAAAAGCAGAGAATTTTTAGGGGGGTTGGAGAAGATCCTGGATGCTCACACATCATTTGCCTATGATGTATGTAAGCTAACAATTGTTAGCTGCCAATAGGTTAATTATGCACAAAGAATACCTAATCCTTTTTTCCTTTGCAGGATAGTTTGATACCTCTGTAATTTGGTAAATAGTAAGTGGTGGATTGGTAGTGCTGTGTAGTGATCTCTTCAGGGAGGAGGCAGCTATTCACATGAGTTATGTAAAAACAGGGGTTTACTGTACCACTTGAATATTTTATGTAAGAGAAATATTCATGACCTGTTTGTTTTGTTAAGTCTTAGCACTGTTTCTACTAATTTCACCTGTTTTTTAGTGACCTAAAAACATTCGCATCTCCTCTGTGTTTGAAGTCAGACTATCTCTGAATTGTTAGACTAGTTCCACATAGTAAGACTATTTCTTATGAAGACTTTACTCCTAAATGCACCCTACTTGTGTTGTGTACGATATACAGGCAAGTAAACAGAACTTTTGTTCCGTGACTGAAATTAGAAAGAATGGGCATTTTGCTTGCTATCAGTCAAAACTGAAAAAAGGATAGAATCACTTTGGATCAGCTGCGCATATATCACTTGGAAATTATTTTTCTTTAGTTGTGAGTTACATTTAACTTTTGTTCATTTCTTAACTGCCTCTTTTAAAATAAAAATGTTATTTCAAATGAAAAAGCAAATATTTAATTTTGAAATGAGTAAAAAAAAATGCACTGGCACTTTAAAAGAAATTTTTCATAGAGAGGATGAATGATTTGACACTGGGGAAAAAAAAAAATCTGTTTTTGCTTGAAACTCTCATCTGAATTCTACTGGAAACTTGCAAATATTTTTCCTTGCTTTCAAAACTCATTTTTGAACCAAACTAAAAATTTTTCATCCATCTCTAGCAATGTAAGACTGAGAGCTTTGTCCCATCGCCAAGAGACTAAACACTGATCTAAACTTAGATTTCTAATTCCATGTTTACTCAAGTAAATAGATTTTTATATTTTTATACTTTTATAAGCCTGAATACAGATACACTTTCTATTTAAGAGCCAAAAGGGTGTGCAACTAGTACTTTAGGCACTAACAGATGAAGAAAGTATATTCATATTATGCCAACACGAGGCCTAATATAGTGGCTAATGAAGCCAGCCAGTCTCCCAAAAATCACCTTATAATCCATGGAAAGACTAGAATAGGCCAGGGTAAATCATATTTCTAAGTTAGATGGTAAAAATAATGTTTTGGTCATTTTTGATTGAAATAGCCCAGGTGAGCAGCCTTGAAAATTTTCTCTTGAGATAGCATAAAGGGGGCTTGACTTTTAGGTGTGTTGATTTAGCCACCTTCTAAATATCAGGGCATTTTAAGATATGGCACTACTTTATAATACTTACTTTTTGCTTATAAAGTAATGTCTTTAAAGTACAATATTGGGATTATGCTATGTAAATGTTAAGCGTAAAGAAAGAAATGGCAATAGAGCTCAACAACATGAATTGTGTATGGATCAGTTTATCTTGTAATCCCAGTGGGAACTGAAAAAACATCCTTTATTCACTAGTTGCAAAATAAGCACAGATGGAGAAGACCAATTACCAGAGGACAAACCCCAAGCAGAAAGTGGAATAAGTTTTGTATGTTAACAACAAGCAGCTTATTTGGAGAAGTTGCTTATACTTTTGGTGTGGCAGTAGCTTTCAGCCCTGAAGAATTACCTGATAGTGAAGGCAGGAAAGGAAACAGTGTCACAGAACAAAGGTGGAGAGAATTAGTGAATGTCACAAAGAAACATGAAATAATTATTCCATGTGTGATAAAGTTATTGCAGATTCTTGGCAATGAGTGACATGTAGAGAATCTATTTCAGTGCATTTGCCCTCTGCGTACAGTGATTGACAAAAGGAGGTGGCCCAGATTAATCTTGCCTAATTTTAGGTTCTTAATAAAGGTGCCTAAATAAGGTGTCTGCTTGCCCTTATCTTCTTTTATAGTCTGTAGGGAAAGATAAATACTTCTAGAAATTCAGTTTACCTGAGATCTGGGTCATCCTTGATAGTGCTGCCTTTCCTTAACTGTAAAGGGAAACTAGAATAATATGGCTCTCCTATTAACTTCCTAAAGCTCACAGATCAAACTGATTTCTATCAATGTGAAGGTCTTGTCCCAGCCCTATCCAATCTGCATAATACTGTGCTCAAGCTGAAGTCCTGTATTTGCTGGAGAATAGTCCCTGGACTATATTTCCAGGTTTGTTTTTCTGGGCAGACAGTGGAGGTGGTCTAGGTGGTAGTTAAGCAGACACTACTGAACTATTACCAAAAGAAAGACTGGGAGGTAACTTGTCATCAGTGTACTGCATTTGTAAGAAGGAATATTTGATACTAGACAACTCTGTCAGAGAAAGTCATAATAAAGTAAAAATTTAAATGAAATTGAGAGAAACTATTGGACTTGAAACTTCTTTCCCTGTACCCAGTACAAGGTGTATATACCGCTGACATCAAAGAGAATGTAAATGGGATGTAAGGGTATATGTGCTTTAGTCATTTGTTGGTTCCATCTGACGTGGGCCAAATGTAGCAAGAGCCATAGAGTTAAGTAGTGCTTCTGCATATGTCCTTAATATATCTTAGAGGAGGCTGTAAATAAAAACAGTGCCTCACAGTGCTATGATTGTCTCCGACTAGCACTATGGCGTCTTCTGTTTGCAGCTATACATTGCTGCAGATGTGAATTAATCATTGCATCTCTTTCTGCCAGAGTTCCAGCTGGGTGCATTTCAGTTCAAAGTCCCCAGCTGCTATTGGGCTGCAACTTCTCACACCAGGAGAAAATGTGATGTCTTTAAAAGTTTAATAATGCTTTGAAAACATCCCATGGTTAAGCATCCCATGACCCACTTAGGGGAAGATGAGCTCACTACTCATTGTTATGCACGGAGTGACACTTTACTAGAAAAACCTCTTAGGGGTGTTTTCAAAGCACAGTGGTTGTGTTGGAAAGGAGAGTGAGTTGTAAAACTGTTGTTCATTAGCATTTCTTTCAGGTATCTCCAAAACCAACAAAGATACTTTTGAAGATGAAAAATGTTGTAGGATCTTGTTTCTTTCCCAGCAGTTTGAATAAACCCAGACACTAGTGGGCAAAGGCAGTTGTAAGCCTGTATTTTAGCTTAGTCCTTGAAATAGGAAGACCTCAAAACAGAATGAGTTTCCATCTCTGCGATAAGAGACCAGTAGGTAAAAATTGCTAACCCTAAAGGATTCCCTCTAGCAAGAGCTGAAATAATCTTTATTGGTTATTGCCCCTCTGCTCCTATTTAAAAAAAAAAAAAAAGAAAAGCAGCTTCAGGTATTTATAACAGCTAAAAAAATTAACTAGCAGGTTAACTGTCGAAAGCTTTGTTCTTAAAATTCAAGTTTATTTTTATCTGTATCTTATCAATATCATATTTTATCCTATCCAGCTGTGCTAGATAGGTGCTTAGTGGAATGCTTCTCTAGAAAAGCAAGGCACAGAATTCAGTGGGACTGGTCACTTGGGAGATACTACGCTTCTGTTTGAGATATTACTGAGCTACCTATCTAGAGTTGACTGATTTTTTTTTTTTTTATTTTTTTTTCAGTATGTGCTTCCTGAATGGTTACAGACCAAGTGGTGTTTTGAAGGACTGTGTATGTACATGTGTGTTAGCCATCCAGTTTTGGCCATATTTTACTCAGCATTTATGTCCTGATACAGGAATTCTCTTTCTGAGGAAGCATTCTTCACTCACAGACCTTAATTTGATTGTGCGCAAAGTGAGTCTTCAAGTCAGTAGCTCATTATTGGAATCTTGTTCAGTTGTAGTTCAGTGGAAACTTTTATTCATGGTGGTGGAAGTTTAACAAAAATGTATGATTTGATAAGGTATCTGCCTTTCGAATACGTGATGTCTCAGCAGCTCTGTAGTTTTCAAATACAATTTTGTCTGTTATTTGGCTTCATCCTCAATTTAAATGTATTCCACAGTCAGGTCCAAAACCTACCTCATCAGCTTATTTTTCTCGGAAAGTAGTTTTCCATTATTTTTCTATAATTGCTTAAGCTTTTTTGGGTATTTTAAAAAAAGCATATAGGTGTCCTTTTTTGTGTGTGTGAAATGGTTCAACACTGCCAAATCCAGGCTACAAAATTTTTGGGGCTTTGAAAATTTGAGGTTTTGAAGAATATAATACAGTGGATTCTGGGTTTTGCCTTCTGGATTTTGAGCCTTTGGACAGTTAAAATTTTCAGACTTTAGAAAGGCAAGGAAGTTTCTTAATGAGAAATGAAATTCTCATTTGTACCTGTGGCTCCTGCAAAATTCATGCCACTTGCAGTATCCTTAGCCTGTTTGGGGCCACAGCATTGGCACTTTCTTTTTCTGTTAATTCTTTCTGGAAGTGGGAGTAATATATCATGCCATGATAAAGAAATGCCCTGGCATATGTTTAAGTGTCTAGACTTTTCGTGGTTCAGAAGACAGTATGTGCTGTCTGTCTAAATCCTGAAGGGCTTACTGCCATTTCATTATACAAAGACTGACAGCTTTGTTTCATATAATGAAGGAAGCTAGATGACAAAATACAGTGAACTTTGGAAAGTATCTGCCAGTTGAAAAAATGGTCATGATGCACAAGGAAGGATTTAGCTCAGACTCATTTAGAGTATGACTGACTTTGTTCAGGTATTCCATGTAGCTCATGATGACAATGTTTTGCTGAATTGTCAGAAACATTTCCTTTGGTCACCACACCCTACTACAGATGGTTTCTATTGCTGCTGCTGGCTTAGCCAAAGGAACAAAGCCAGAGTTTAAATCTACAGTGCCAAGTGGCAAAGAACCACTGGGCTGCTTCTGAAGTAAATCACATGTGTTCTGAATGTTACAATATTTTACATTGCCCATATATAGGATACCCACAGAAAAGCAAAACAAAATACATTTTAACTGGGCAGATAGAGAGAAAAATAACTGCTCTTCAAGTGCTTGCTATATGCATATGACCCACAACCAAAGTTATGAAACAAAGCCACAAGAGGAAAAGGTGGTAACTTACTAAGCTTTCTCTTATGCATGATAAAACCAGCCACAGAGCTGTGGGCTTTAAGAAGGAAGAGACTACTTAACTCCATTATGGGATATTCCTTTAAAATATTCCTTGCAGAACTAGAGATGAGTCTTCTAAAGGTTTATGCTTTTAATAACGTTGCTGTGTCAATCTCTGATTTCTTGTCTAGTAAGTACACTGACCTCAGAGTTGCTGTCCCATGAATGTGGGATAAAACCACATTCGTATTGATATTTGCTGCCCCATGACCCTGTGGCAACTGCTTGCAGTCTTACTAGAAATTTCTGTTTTCTCTGAGCAGTAAAGGTTTGATTGGGGCAACAAGACTGGAGTTGTGATCAAGGTGTAAGTCTCTTTTGCATCGTTCTGTAAGCGGCACCTAAAACTGCAGCATTACAGCCACTGCATGGCTGACAAGGAATGAGCGTTGGAGCTAAGACAAAGAGAAAAGTACAAAATTTCGTGTAATGGATCAGCAAATTTTATGGGGTGTGCGGCAGAAAGCAGACAATCTGTGTACAAATATTGGGATATGTAAATGAAGATGAAAGGAATTAAGAAATGACCTCTAATACAGTAATAAACTAATTGTTTCCCTGAATCACTTCCTTCCCAAAACTCTGAGGCTGTAGCCATATGCCCTTTCACAGCTGCCTTGATGAAGGTTAATAACCCCTTGTATCTGCCAGCAGAACTGTTTGCATGATCATTTCTTAACTCATTTGTTTGAAATACGCATGCTAAACACTATAACTGGAAACTGGTTAGGCTTTAATTTTGTTCCCACAATGATTTTTGGCTAGCTGCTTTTTATTGCCACACAGTAAGCAAAATCCATTCAAATATGTTTAGTCTGACTTTCATACTAACTAAATAACATATTAGCTAATATTTGGATGGGTTTCATAGTCATAAAAACATTTTAATATGCATTTGGCATTAAGTCTGTCCCCTTTACAGATTTAGCAGCATCTCATATACTACTCAAGTCCTCCTAAGAGAGTATGTGTTCACCTGAAATGGTGTACACAATGGAATTGCGCCCTTACAAAGGATTATTCTGATGCAATTTATGCTGCATGTTGTAGTGTTTGTAATCAACAAATACAAAGATGGAAAAACATGAGGAAGTCATAAAGCAACATGAGAATGTGCTCAGCATCAGTTTCTCTTTCCTTTGAGAGTCTTTGGCCAAGCTTCTGAGACAGTGAGTTGGAAATCAATAGTAAATTTGTCTCTTATTTTTCTCATTTGTTTCTCTTTAGAACATCCCAGCATACCTATACTCCCAATCCTACATCTTTTTCTGAAATGCTGTGTAGCGAGTTGTGCACCACACAGCTATGTGAGCTTTGCTGCAGCATTAATTCAAACTGAGGGTATGGTACGTGCACACACAAATTGGAGGAGGCCCTTTTAGAGGCTGCCTGTCTGCAGCATGATCTGGGATGCACTGAATAGTAGGACCTGGCAGCATTTGGGTTCCATCCTGTAGTCCCTGACCGCATCCAGACAAAAAGCAAACAAACCAACAAAACAAACGTGCAACTGAGACAGACCATATGTTAGAGCTGGGCCAACAGTAGTCATTTCTGTGGTAAGCATGTATGTATGGCTTGCCTCAAATGACACAAGGAGGAAACACTGCATGCTTCTGTCAGAGCCCAACAGCCTGCATGCTGTGGGCTATCCTTCCTTTACTGGTTTTTTGTTATCTATTAAAAAGCTCTCTGGGTTCTCAGCTGCTTATTTTTGCAGGTGATTTACAAGTACTGGATCCGGGGTAAATGCATGGGTTGAGTAGAAACTGTTGAATTACAGGAGCTGAGAATCTAGCCTCTCTGTTTCCAGTTTTCACTGTGCAGCCTGAGTTAATGAAAGGTCCACTTGTAAGCTTTTAAATATGACTGTCTTCTTTGCTTGTAAAGTTACACAGATTCAAAAACTAACTTTTGAGATACAGACGAGCAAGCCTCTCTGCTTTCCCAATGAAGAGGAGAAAGGAAATTTTATCTGTTCTCTGCTGGTCTTGTTACCAAGACACTGCAAAATACAGACTCACTAATTTGCAGACCTGCTAACAGAGATCCAGTAAGATGTTTTTCTTTTTTTGTGATAATTCAGTTTTTGGTATTGGACATGTAGAGCTAGATTCATATCATGCTAATGTAATTTACAAGAGGCATATACGGGGACACATGCGCAAGTGCACTCATCACTCATGATGCAGCCAGATGCAAGGTGAAAGGTTTTGTCATGCTTATTTAGTAGAAAACTGGCTCCCTTAACAGTCATGTGACTCAACATTTTGGTTGTACATTTTATTTACTACCAGCAGTTACAGAATTTGATTTTCAGAAGAGTTTAGAGTAGCCTGACTTTATTGTTTAGTTTTGCCACTGAACTGGCAACAGAGTTTGGGTAAATCAAGATGCTTTTGAAAATATCCTTTCTTGTGATTTTTGTCAATTCTGTTTTTTATGATTTTGAAAAACATAGGAAACTTTTTAGTCTTTCATGGTTGACTAAACTTCAATTTCCTTTCTTACTGTATAAACACTTTTCATCTGAATTATCCTCTCCATGTGCTTGCTTTTAGTCCAAAACAAATGTAAAGTAACATGACTGAGTATAAACCTGTTTAATTTTGAGACTTGCGTAAGGAGGTATAATCTAGTATTTGCCTCTAGGTAAGATCAGGCACGTGGACAGTTGATACAGCTCAAGTGACGTGTGGTAACTTGTTAACCAACCATGTTAATTTTTGTTCATGTTATGTGACAGCCAATAGAGTAATCTTCTTCTCTGCAATGATACTTGCACCATGGGAAAGGTTTCAAATTAGGAAATGTGGTGCCTCTGTAAAGCACTCATTTGAACGCTTGTGCTTTTAATTGTTTGATTAATGCTGTGCCCAGAAAAAAATTAGGCCAACTTCCATTTCAACTCATTTGGTCTGATCCTGTGTGCAAAGATTTGCCTGAGGTTTTTATATGCTGATCAGGATCACAGAAGGACAAGAATGTATCTGCTAACCATTCGATAGGAAATTCTTTAGCCTGAAAATTCATCAGTTTGCATAGAGTGCTCAGGGCCGTCCTTGGTTGCAAGAAAGACAAAATACTTGGCTGTTCCCATCAGGATTTAAACCACGAACGGGTAACACAGACAGAGCATGTGTGAATGTGTTTTAAGTAGACAGTGATGTAAGATTTGTTACTAGGTTTTCCTTCTGATTTCTGCCATTAATTTTATTTGGAAGCTCACATATGAAGAGTGAAGTGAATTATAAGTTAATTCTCTTCTCCTCCTCCTCCACATCAGTATAGTATTTTATGCTTTTACAGCTTGGTTATGTCTTGCTTTATGTGACCCAATTAAAGGAGCCTTTATCCTTTCTTTTGGAAACCACGTTGCTGACTTTGGGACCAAATATACTTCTTAAGAGTAGCACAAACCCAGGAAACTTTAACAGAAAACTTCATTCATTTTTAACTTACTGATGTTAGATGTAATTGGCATGTTCTCTGTGAACAAAGAATGTTTAAGCATTTCTGACTTCTCCCTTAGGATTCATAGGTTTTCACTGAAGTGTTGTTCATAGGTTGGCTGGTAGTCCTGTTATTGGGTCAGTGGTAACTGCTATTTTTCAGTCACGTTTCCGGTTCACAGTTGTCCTGAAATGGTTTCTGTGCTTCTGGCTTTTTTGTAAAGTTGCAGCAACTCAAAGACAGCAGATACTAATGAAACTACTCAAATTGTGGATCACTACCTGGAAGGGGAAAAATGCTATGTCTAAAACTAGGATCAACAGCTGAATTCAATTTATTTGGCAATTCAAGGAGGAATTTGGAACCAATAATAATTCTTTTGGAAATACGCTTCCTGATCAAAACAAACCTGCTTTTTTTGATTCAGTCTCAATCCATAAAATGGAGTGCCCAAATACAACAAAAGGGTAGCTGCAGATTTATTTATGGCCTGATCAGGGTTAAGAGGTATCAGAATCTGATGAGGAGACTTTTTTCCCCTCTAAAACCCTCAGGCCAAATTGTCTACCCCAGAGGTTCAGGTATCGGAATATACCCACTCCACCTAGTACTATACAAGCCAAAAAAATTCTCCTATCTTCACTATCAGTGCAGGCACAGATTGCCGAAGGTGGTATTGTCACTTTAAGTCTGTTCTAACTTGTAACTGCTGATGGTTATCAGTAAACAGCAGTGATACACATGCTAAATATTTGGGACTTGCTTGTTTTATATCTGGAGTCTAGTGTATCCTTTGGAAGATGTCCTAAATGACTGGCTCCATGTGAAGAAAAAGTCATAAAGCCTAAACAGACACAGAAAGCCTTAAATACTGTAAATCATGTTCTAGATCCAACTGTGGAGTTCAATGCAAACTATATTGGTAATAAAACAGAGGTAGAATCTTGCAAGCAGGAAATATTTTAATGTTTTTCTGGCTAGTAGGGTTTCAACCTGATTGTTGCTGGACTTCTTCTCTGAGTTGAGAGAAAATATGTTTAAAAATTCCCCAAAAGCCTGAAGATGAAAGACCTTTTTCCCTTTAATTCTGATATCCTAGAAACTGCTTAAGGTAATTCTATAACATGGTGGTGTGTTTGCCTCATTTCTAATGGCTTTAAACTTTGGTACATTTAATATTGATGCTTTTTAAGTATAAGCCAGCTGTGTGAGCCTAGAAGGCAGTATTTGTGTCTTGCCTAGTATCTGTTGATTTTAGATTTTCTGTGAAACTTTGAAGGATAACTCCAAACTTTCAGCCTCATATTCTGACATACAGAACACCAGGAATTCCCATTAGAAGTTTCAAGCCAACATGCACACATACTGTATATTGATATAGCTCTATTACTTCCAGTAGAATGATATTGATCATCACCAGGCCAAAATCAGGTCATATGTTTCAGTTAGGGTCCCCAAATCCCAGTCAGACAAGTAGACTTACGCTTTGGAAGATGACTGAGTTGAGTTTCAGGTTATTGTTTTCAGAGCACTAGTACTTGGAACATGTTCCGCAGCAACAGTAGCTGTATTTCACTGCTACAGGCATACTTTCTGTTTGTGCATACATCACACATCAGGCACATTGCCTGATGGCCAATTCATTCATAATGAGTCAAATACTACACAGAAAGACTGAATTTGAATGTGATGTTCCTGGAATCGAGTACTGCTCAGGGTAATTCTGATTTACTGTTAATAAATACCGCTCTTCTCCTCTAGCTGTACAAAGACTTAAACATCTGTTTTACCCAGAAGTGTATATTGTATTTTTCTTATAAAATTCAAAAGAAATAGTTTGCCAAATAAACTTTTCTGAGTAGATATGTAACACATTTCAAATCTGTCTTAGGTAATAATTCTTCCTGGTTTAGCTTCCCTCACTTGTATATATTGCTTATGGCTAAGCTAGTATTAGCAAAACCCTGCGTAAGGCCCAAATTCTAAGGTGTTATAATGCCTCTGAGTACACAAGCTAAACTCTTGAATGCAAAGATTTGTAAGTTACTTTCATAGAGAGTTTCACCACCTAAATGTCAGTTACAACTAAATTATTGCTTGCAGTCTCCTTTGCATATATTACAGAGAAACTGAAGACATTTCCGAGGGCTGTTGATGTAATGCCTTCCCTGACTGCTTGTACTGTTCTTTACACAGACACACACAGAAAATTCTTTTCTAATAGAGCAAAACTGAGCCCATCTGAAAACTTTTGATGTCTGTCTTTCCTGATTACAGCCATAGCAGATGCCCAGTAGTAGCTTAAGAATTCAAAAGAAGTTTTATAAACAGGACAGAGCGACTATATTGCCTATGAGTAAGCACACACACTGTTAAATTACAGGAAATGACTGGAAATAATTTTAACCAAAGTTTCTTCTTACCTTCTTCAGCAAGTGCTATGAAAGGCACGCTCCCTAGAATGAAGATGAAGAATTGAACTTTGATAAACATCTTTGATCTGCTTAGAGAATAGCTTTCCAATCCTGAGACCAGATGGATTCAAATTCTGGTTGATTTTTTTTTTAGAGGCAGGGGAAAATTGAGATCGCAAAAAGAAATCGCTGGAAAAAATACTTTGGTATTCCAAATATTCCTTTACTGTAGTCTAAAGGGGGAAGGTTTTCCCAGATGATAACTATACAGCTAAAGAAAACTGAGTGGAGTCGGCATTATTTTCTTTAGCCAAGGGGTGGGAGCATGCCTAAGGTGGTCCTCAAAGAAGAGCCAGGCCCGCCCTCTGCACTCTGTTTGGTCAGTACTAAAATTATGATCTCAGCCCAGGTTTAAAGTTACAGGAGCTGTTGTGGCTTTCAGAAGACTTTTATTTAGCAAAGAGGGAAAGGGTATTTAGGCAGAGCGAGGTGTTCAGGGAGTTCCCTCCCTTCTGCAAACTGTCCTTAAAAAATATTTAAGGAACAACACTAAGGACATTTTTCCTGTTATTTCCAGCAGTGAACTGATGGTTTTTTCATTTCAAAGTGAGCCCCCATGTTTATCTGAGCAAGTGTGGTAGTGAATGTTCATTTAGGGATACTGAAATAGTTTTAGGACAGGTTATTTAATTCTGCAGTAAATACTGTCTGAATTTTCCTGCATGTCTAAGTCTCTCTCAGCTTGTGTCCTCAAGTGACATCCTAGCTGTACTCTAGCACTTATCTCTCCCCACAGGCTTGCTGGCCTCAGTGTGCTAATATCGCCCTACAGAGACAGAGGATTTTTCCTGTTCATATGTAACTATTAATAGTATAGCTGTACAATGGTCTGTACAAGACTAGTTTTTCTTGTATGTGTTTCTGTGCATCAGCATTGCATGGCATTTATGCAAGACTAGATTAACACTCTACTAACATCTGTAACAGATCGTTTTTCTCACCAATAACGGTTGTTAGACAGGAACTGGGACTGGAGCAGGACTTGGGGAGCAATGATTTATATTAATCCTTTTCTGAGTCTTCCCTTGTCTTGGGCAAGTAATAATCTACTGACTTACATCTCTTTAGGAGTGTGGTGTGTTTTAATCAGTGCTCACATGTGAACTAACTATACTAGTGTGCCACAGAGCCAAGTGGAGGAAGTACGTGACTTTCTCCCTCAGTTTCTGTAACTTGAAGTCCTGCAGTGCTAGGACATCAGACTCTGAAGCACAGCAGCAGAAGCATAAATTTGTTTCCTTTCTGCTGACAGTTGTGGAGGAGGTAACCTCTGCAGAAGAGTGGGGCAGACTTGTGCGAGAGGTTTTATCTGTTTTAAAGATGAAAAACAAACAAAAAAGAAAACCCTAAAATATGGCTAGGTTGTTTTGCTCAGTGAATGTGAGTCAGAGCTGTCATTAAGACCCCACAACACTTTGCGCTGTAAAGGAGCAAAGCAAGTCTAAATGTAAGCAGTGATACAGTGATGTAAAGAGGGTTGTGGATGGGAAATGCAACACCTTCCACAGGGCTTTTCTTTACTTTTGAAAGTGATAGGTGCCAAAGGAATTTGTTAGCTATGGATAAAAATTATGGTGCTATAATTGTGTTCTGTGTATTGAAGATCACTAGGAGAGTCGGATGAAAACAGTCAATGCTAATGCAAAGAAACAACAGGCAATATTGGCTTATTGTCTTTAGAAAAACAGTAAAATAAATATTCCCATATACTAACTTTCAGCATGTCTCGAATCTTAAAATCTGAGATGAATTATTCCTTGATAATGCTGCTTCAAATTTATTTAAAAGAATGTTTGCTTATTGGGAAATGCCACTCATGAAACTGAAATTTGCTAGGGGAGTATGTCAGTTTCAATTTTTCCAAATAAGTTTCATTAAAACAAATCATTTTTTACCTTATCAGAATGGAACGTTTGGAATCCTGTATGTATTTTCAGAATAAAAAAATGAATGTAGTACACCATGAAAGACAAACTGGAACAAACAGTGACTTTTTAATGTTAACAAATTCTCATCAGGAACAAAAAGAAGGTATTTTTAGGATTTCGTTCAATTTTCTTCAAAGGTACTCTGAAGACCTTTCATTTTTATGATTATTCATACAAATTTGTCTCAGGTTTAGGAATAAGCCTTTCTAAAGAAGGATAAGCTATTTGCTGAATTAAATAATTTCTTCCTTTAAACTGTACTGTATTCTGCATATAGAACTAGAGCTCTTGAGCTTTCAGGAATCAGAGATGTCCAAGTTCCAGTGGCTTCTTCAACACTTTAACATTTTTATTATTCTTCCCCCCAATAAGGAATAGTTTCTCCTATACCAGCCTATTTCTCCTGCTCCGGCCTGTTCCTCAAAGAAAAACTCTTTAGACAAATTTATTGAACTATGAAGAGTTTAATAAAATCAGCTTCTATCACGGTATCAAACTGTAACAAAGAGAAAGAAATTTGCCTACAGATGCAAAACAAGTTAGTGAAAAAGCTAGGAATGTCTTACTAATTGTCATCTGGGGATGAAATTGTTCCTTAAGGACAACCATGACAGGAACTTGCCTTCTAGTGAGGACAGCATGTTGCTGAGTAAGGAGATTAAGGCTGGGAGCCATTGCTGAGCCCTCTGATTTAAAACATCAACAAAATTCTTTCAGAACTTTCAGAAGAGCCGATATACCCTTGGGAGAGGGTATGAAGCCAGAGGGATGAGGGAGCAGTTTTCCTCTGAACCGTACCAAATTAAGGGTTTTTTAATGAAGCTGTAGTTCATTGTATTAGAATTCTGTTAAGCCAATAGGTTTTGTGAAAATAAAGGAGTTATTCTGAGGTTCTGATTTAACAATCCATCTATGTTTAAAGCAGCACTTAATTATGTGGTCTATTTGTTTCAAAATAAAAGGTAAGCCCATACCTATATCTAAGTGTATGTCTTTGCTGATTGGTAGTGGACTTAAGCATGTGCTCAAATGTTGTGATGAAATGAGGTTTAGGTCTATGCAGAGATGTTGTAATTTGGTCTTTTTTGTTCTGGGCATGTTATGACAATTCCTACAAATTGCCAGGATATTAGTGCATGGGTCACCCTCTTTTTTTTTTTTTTTTTTTTTTTTTTTTTTTTTTTGCCAGGCAGCTCTGTGTGTTTTTAATCAGTGGTTTAAGGGAGGAGGTGGAAAGGGTCTAGAGTACCAGCAGCCCTTATGTTTTCATTTCATAATCTGTTCTTTCCGTCTGACCGTTTCAGTCATTTGCACAGCCTTGTGAGAGGCTTAGGCTGTCTCTAGTTCAGTAAGAGCAAAGAATGAAATGTAGCTGGGGGAGTAGAAAAACAGTGACTATCCTGCAAAGGGTCATGCCTCAGTGACGGAAATCTGTGGGACGATACGTTCTCCCCTGAATCAGTCAGTGTTGCAATACGAACCCAGGAGCACTGAAGTCAATGGAAGACTCCCATTGTCATAAGTGGGCTTTGAACTAGGCCTTTAAACAGCAGCTCCAGTATCAGTAAGGGCAGCCTTGCCGCTGATTCTGTGTAACTCTACTGATAAGATGGATGTCATGCAGGGGGTAAATGGAGGCAGCTTGATTTCTATGACTGTGCATGACTATGTATGGTTGCTTGTAGTATTAGGTTTGGTCAGTCTGCCTAAGTACACTCTTCTGAAAGTGTAGTGCTTTATGATGATCTCTTCTCTGGTATTGGTTTGGCCTTGTAATTGGCAATTTGTTTGGCAGTTTATTCTGGAATTGATTGCATTTCTCTGCTGAATGAAATAATCTGTATGTGTACATTTAATTCATTTACACTGCAAAAACCTAGCTCCAGATTTCCTTTCCCTGCAAGTGAACATTACTGTGATCCAGAAAGTAAGGAATACTACGAGGGCAAAGTGTGACAATGAACTCTGGGGACAATGCTGGTTCAGCTTCTTGGGGTAAATGGGCTGGGGAGAAGGCACTATTGTTACAGAGCTCCAGGTGTAGCATGAATCTGTTAATTGTACAAAATCTCAGATGACAATAAAAATATTACCATTTTTGTGAAATAGCTCAGGAATGATTCCCCTTTTCAGTACAGCTGTTTCCAAGGCCTAAACTTTTTAGGGCCATATTACCAACATTGATATTTGATTTTTTTTGTGTGTGTGTTTAATTTTTCTAGAAACCCTTTCAGGACACCTGTGTCTTCTAGGACTGATGTTCAGAGTGCCAAGCATGCAGAGCTCCTGTAAATTGTGTGAGCCTGTGCATGCTTGTCCCTTTGCAAACCGAGGCTTTAGTGTCTCAAAAAAGACAGAAGGTTTCTATGGTTTTGGGTTACATATCAAAAGAATCATCAGCCTAAACATCAGTTATGAAAAATGCAACCTATGAATAGAATTTGCTTTCTATTTCCACTTCCAGAAGAATTTATTTTGTGGACACACTCTGCTTGTGACTTACACAGTGTTTTCCAAGACTAAATCTATTATGTAAAGGATTCAAATATTGAGATGGGCAATTCTATACAGCATGATTTGCTGAAAGATTACCTCACCATAAAGCAAAGTTGCCTTTTTGAAAGCAGGTAATGAAAAATTGTAGCTATCATTCTGGGTCTCCTCCTCTTTAAAGTAATAGAACATTTCCTCAAACTGAATCGGGTGTTTTTGTATTTCAGTACCTGCCAAAAGGGGTGGGTTTGGCTGCAAAGAGAAAACAGGAAATGGCTTGAAAATTAATAAAGCTTGCAGAAAACATGTTTTATGCTTCTGACCAAATAGAGCAAGGCGCACAGTTGCCCCCGGGGTACAGAAACAGGAAATTTGGCAACAGAAAGAGACAATATCTTTTTAGTTGCAGGGCAGACTTGCAAAGGATATCATCAAACTGAATGCTTAATTTACACTTTTTGAGTGTATCTTTAGTGAAAGAGTAGGAAGGGAAAATATGGGTTGACTTTCTATGTACTGGAGATGTTGTAAGCTAAGACTTCACTTGTACTGGAGACGGTTCTGTGGAAAGAGAAATTCTAGCAGCACGTGGAGCTGCACAGTCATGGAAAATTCTGTAGTAAGTCAGGCAGAAGCCAGGATGTTCAAATCTGTCACCATGCTACAATCTCTGACAACTTGTGGGACAGTAGAGGGTCATTTGGATACTCTTCTGTCAAGAGATATTTGTGTGGCCTTTTTATATGTGTGTGTATAGAGAGAGAGAAGTCATCTGTATATGTACATGAACATACTCAGGTCTACATAGTGGACTTTAAACTGAGTATGGATGATTATGTTCCCATCTTATGGGGTTATTTACATGGAAGTCAAAGATTCTTAGAAGGTTTTTGTGGAAATACAGACCCTTGCCCTCAGAAATGGCTTTTACCTTCCCTTACTCACAAATTGTTAAAGTCCATTGTATCTCTTAATTGATTTGTGTAGGCCTTAAATAGGCATGGCTTTGTGGTAGCTTTTGGTTTTGAGTCACTGTGCTTTTAGTTTCTAATTTCTGGAAATGCAGTTGGTATGCCAGATATGAGAACACATATTAGCCTCTAGCTTTTAAAATGGCAATCCAGAAGTTTTTCATTGGGCATGTGTCCAGGAATGGGAGAACCAGAAGATGCTGCTTTCACCCTATTTGTGTTTCAGGCAGCCTTTCCTGACTGACAGGGACACCACTTTTGATGTGAAGTCAGACTTGCAGCTGATATAAGACAGAAGCAGAATTCACTGTTTGAAAAGTAAAATGTGCCCTGTAGGAAGGGATTGGTATTAGTATTGACAAACTCAAATATTCATATTATGCAGCTATTTTTAAGATAAGCAGCTATAAATCAAATCCTGTTCCTTGACCATCTGTGCTCCTGACTGTAAAATATTATATGGACAGATGTGTGAGCAACCCTAGCTGTCAGATGTAGAGAAGAGATTATTGAATCAGAAAACTGCAACAATGCTTGAAGCTGGAGATCTTAAGCTAGAATAGTAATGATACTTATGAGTCAGTTTTAGAGATGGGGCTAGATTTTCAGCTGATATAACTCAGTTTCACCAAAAAATCAATATATACCAGTGTTCACAAACCAGCGATCCAATCTATGGGGCATAGAGGCAACGTAAAATATTTTATGATCTGATAAATGGGCACACACTGAGCCAGTGGCTCTGGGCAATACAGCAGGCTGATGGACAGAGCAATTCTGAAGCAGCAAGGTCCCATCCTAGCCAGGAAATCCACATGTATTGAATTGACTCTCAAAATAAACTAGTATTTAAGGGAAAAGAAGTAGGCATTTACACTTGCAATAGTTTCATTTGAGATTTATGGGCAATCGTTCTTTGTACAAGCTGCTTTTCTCCATGATGCCATTTCAGTCAGTCCTGAAAAGACTTGATTGGAGAGGGAAAGGGTAGAGAGGGCTACACAGTAGATCAGCTTGCTCTTACATAAAACTAAGTGAAATGTCAAGATTTCTCTACGATGTTTCAAAGTCTGTGGTTTGACGTTGAAGTGACTATATTTCCTGCTTGTATCATTTCAAAATTGAAATTGTTTTCTGTTCATACTGTAAGGCTCTTCATTAGAAGCAGATTAATTTGGGCTGTTTAACACAAAAGCATGAATTATAATCTTTTTAATTAAGAGCAACACCATTGCCTTCCTGAAGCAAAATACTGGTGTGAAGGGAGTAGGACACATTTGGTAGACAGTGTACACTGCCTTTCTCAAGAGGATATGTATGTTGGTTGTTTATAAAGACCCCTGGAGCAGAGCATCTCAGCTGCTTTCTCCTGAGAGAGTGAAGTTCTCTGGGGGCACAGTCCTGAAAACATAAATTTCACAGAATGGAACAGGTTACGTACAGTGTAAGAGCTGGTTGTAGGGAGTGGGCATGCTCCCGAGGACACACTCGAGTTGTGACTTCTGGTAGGTAAGTACTTTATCCAGAAAGTCTTTCCAAAGTCTGCCAGCAGTTGTCTCTACGTGACATACAATGGAGTGACTCAGAGTTAAATATGGAATGCCCGCTCTTTACTACTTTTAAACCTGTGGATGACCACCATGTATTTAACAAAAAATTATAAGGTTGCCATAGGTTTTCTTAGGTCAGGAGTGTTCTTTTAACTAGAACAGTTATATAAGGAAAGCAACACAGCAATGGAGCCAAAAGGGGGGAAAAACACACACATACTGTGTACTCAGTCTCTCATTTATTACAGAATGGTTCTATGAGTTTGTTTCTTAATGCTTTCAAAGACTTTCACTGCTTTTATAGTGAGTTTATACAGGTAAAGCAAATGCCTGTCATTAGGAATTTACATGTCCTAACTTTTTTTAAATACACATTGTGTTAGTGTGCTGAAAATGCACCAGGAAATGTTGTAATCCTGACGATGTGGCTGAGATCACACCTGCCTGGAATTTGAGCAGAACTCAGCACAGTCCCTGTACTATTTGAAGCCAATAATGTCTTAGCAGCCAGGCCATCAGCTGTCTGGGCGTCTTCAGCGTGGGGCAGGATTTGCCTGGGTTTACAAGGAGATGGACAGACTAAGGTACACACAGCATATGGGTGCAGCCAGTTTTTCTGTAAATGAGTAATTGTCTCTTTGAATAAGCTTGTGTGTCTCTTAGAAGAAATGAAATGCGCATGGATGAATAAATGAGAAATACTACCCCCATTCAGTTCCATGGCAAAATTCCCATTTCAACTCTGATTTTAGGGAGGAATCACATGTAAAAGAATGTGGTTTCTTTTCTGTATACAAAGCGTGTTCCTAAGAATAAGCAGCTTCATGAAGGAAGCGCAAAGATGAACAAAAGCTGGTGGAAAGAATAGTTGTGTTTTCAAACGGGAGGAGGGCAGGCGGGGACAGAAAAGCAGGCTGATTGTGGGGATGGATACTTAGGAATGTGGGGAAGGAGTGAGTACAGAGTGGTGTTCTCCAGTGGCCTTTCCTGACTCTGACACATCTCGTATAACTGGGATTTATCTGCAAATAATTAAGTGAGTAAACAGAAAGAGACCATCTCCGTAGTACTCTGCAGCCGCCAGAGGGAGTGATATGCTCACAGGTACTGTTTTATTTAAAATGCACTCACTGCGGGGCTGGATTCCATCACTTCCCTAGTCCCAGTGAGGAAACTGAGCAGCGAAATATGCTCCAGACAAGTAAGGGTTTGGGCTGCAATTTTTTTTGCCACATCTTCAAGCAGCAGCAGCATGTTTTTGCACCCTGGCTACATGACGAAATGGGTATGAAAATACATGCTTCGGTGAAGGGTTTGGTGAGAGAAATAAGGTATAGTGATCTTTCAACAGTAGAAACCATGGGTTTTCTTGAAATGACAGCCGTTGTGGTGACCCCAGCTCACCTTCTGACTGGCAACCAAATTCAACAGATAGCAGCAATTTGAAGAATTTTATTAAGGGGCAAAGCATACCTCAAATGAAAATTAAACCAAGCACTGAAATCGGGGGGGATCATGGATGTTTCAGCTATTTTGCAAAATGTGGATTCATTCACATATTATTCCACTGACATGTAGCTGAATCATGTACTGTAATCTCTTAAAATGAAATGCTATACCACTGAGTTTAATAAAGGATCTCAGCTGCAACTGCTAATGCTTTGTCTAGGAGAAATATTAGACTAATAGCATGGCTTTACAAATATTTTTGCCAAATGTTTATAGTATCGGATTGTTTTCCTGAAAAACAAAGTGAATAAGTATCATAGCAAGGGAAACAAGAACAGAGGACACCAAAAAAATCTAATGAATGTTCATCATAGTTAAAACAATGATTAGATTCAGGGCTTGATTATTCTCTGAACTAGACTATAAATAATTTATGTCTGGATAAAATGAAATGATGACTTGAGAATGCATAGAGGGGTGGAGTCCCAGTCTGAGTGTAGAAGGTAGACCTAGAGGAATGCGATTAAACTGGAATTCACAAAGATAGACTTTATCTTTGCATTACTCAAACCATTGCATGAGATGGCTTTTTGTGATATTGGCTTGTCAGTAAAAACTCGAGGGAGAGAAGGGAAGGCAGTTCAAATGCAGGATTTTCCTATCTAAGGGGTAAGTTAATTCGTGCTTTAAACTAGGAAATAAATGTTTTATGCTTTGCTCTGTATTTGCAAGACCTGTCTTGCATAAACTAATTCTAGGACACAGAGAATGAGGGAGTTGCTCTCTTGGAGGCCTGCTCACCACTTTAATAGCCCCAAGCCATCTACATGTGTCTTCAGATTGAGGCACTATTGTATTGTTAAAATATAAATATTTAAAGGCCCATGCCTTTTGAAATGGAAATGCTGAAAGCTTTTGAGGTGAATATCATCTAACTTTAAAGCTCCATCCTGTTGCTGCTTATAGTTATTTCCATATGAAACAGTGGGGAAACTGAGGCACTGAGCGCTGTAGTGACTTTTCCAAGGTTACACAGTAGATTGGGAGTGGAAATAAGTATTGCAGATTCTCCCTCCAGTGCCAACACAGTCTCTATTCTATAAACTATTTCATTAAATCTAAGTAGTGAATTCAGAGGTTTTTTCTTTATTGGAATGTTAATATCATCTTGGTTTCACTGCAGGAAACTGAATTGGAGGACCATGATTCATGTATTTGTAGGCGTAGGCAGCTGTACACCAAGTACAATACAAAGAATATTAACAATATTAATCATCTGCAAGCACTGCTGATAATACAGCATCTTTCATAGCAAAGAAGATTACTCCTAAAATAAGGGATGTAGATCCATATATCTTATACCCTGTATAGCCTGTAAGTCTTAGAGCAGTTTTATCCCTTCCTCTGTTTAAAAAAAGGGAACTGAGGCCCTGAGGTATTACATTGTAAGCATGAAGATAAAACGCTGGGTTTTAGATGGATTTTTTGCCTTAGAACGTGTATCCAGGGAGTCTGACCTGTACTTTATTAATGTGTGGAATATTTACGTTGCATAAAACTGCGTGCACGTAAATCTTCCTGAAAGCTCATCAGGAATTATGGAGCTCTATTCTCGGCTCAGCAGTTGTGACCCTGCATCCTTCTGCTTTTGCCCTTTGTCACTTAAGGTAATAATGATGTGCCACAGGGCAGCGGGCAGTACCAGACAGTACTTTTTAAAAGGAACAATAAGGTGTCTGCTCTACTGAGTGGTGCCCAGTAGCCATGTTATCAGGGACAATATGTCAGTATACTATATTTTCTGAAAAGTGACAAGTCTAAAGGCAAACTAAAAATCATTAGGGCTTTCTTGAACACTTGCACTAACTAATCCTTTAGTGGATGTTTATTTTTTTTAGCATCAAAAGTGCATCTAGAATGATTCCTCTTACTCCAAAACTAGTCATTAAAATGCTTCTCAGTGGTACAACTTGTAACTATATTCCTTTGGCCATCCCACAGAATAGCATGTAATTACCTGGTTGGAATAGTAGCCAGAGGAGATGTTCTTCTGGATGACATGTGACGACTTATGTCATTTTGGTGAAAAGAGAGGTCCCACTTTTAGGGACCCAACAATAGCAGTATGACAAAAAATAATTTTAAACTAAGTACCCCTCCCACCACCATCAAAATCTTTCATTGTTAGTAACTCCAAACGCTCCAAAGTTGTTTCTTTGTGGGTAACTTTTAAGGAGGACTGCACAGATGCCATATCAATGCCTTGACAGCTATTCTATGCCTGTATCCACGATAGTCACATAAATGCTTTGACACTGATATAGTGCTGTCTGTGGTAGCTTTGAATAATTGGACTGCTTATGCACCTACTAAGAACTTAACTTCAAATCATCGTCCTTAAAACAAATAAAATCTTCTTGATAAAGGAAGAGCAGGAAGCTAGTCTTGTATTTGCAGGAAAAGCAAATACAGATTTTACATTATAAACACTTTATCAGAAGCAGCCACACGTGTATAATTTTAGCAAGTGTTTGCCTTGCTTCAGCAGAAGGAACTAAGCAATTTGTGTAAGTGTCTGTGTCAAGAAATAAATTGAAGCCTTTCATTATGTGCTTAGATAAGACATTTCTGACCGTAAGTTATAGGAGATGACTTTTTGGAAAACTCGGAAGATGATATCCTACTGAGGAATATCATAGAGAAAATGTAAGAATCAACAAATTAAATCCCTGGTTAAAAACTGAAAACACTTTCTAAAAAGAAAACAGAAGTTAGCAGTTAAAATTAATTTTTCAATTTTAGTTTTTTATTGAAAGTGTTTTGTTGGAC
Source organism: Gymnogyps californianus (assembly GCF_018139145.2). Lineage (NCBI taxonomy): Eukaryota > Metazoa > Chordata > Aves > Accipitriformes > Cathartidae > Gymnogyps > Gymnogyps californianus. Next base: position 6,704,692 of record NC_059491.1, on the reverse strand, counting down.
ACTTTTGGCTTCTCTATTTTTAGTCTGCAGCCATTCCATGATCCCTAAAAATATCTTTTTGCTTATAGCATGGCCCGAGAAAATGGAGAGTATAGTAGGTTCCACATGTTACCACGTGAACAATATTTTTACCATATTCATCTTCTGTGCCATTAACTTCCTGAAAAATTTACAAGACCCTGAAGCAAACATACTTTTTCTTCTGGGTTCCCTTCAAATTTCAGCTTTAAGAGACTTCACTTAAATCCGTCTCACAAAAATGGAGTATTTTTTATATTACTAAAGAAAAAAAAAAGATGTAGAACCATCCCAGAGATTGTGATGACTGAGAACTACACTCTGCATACTGCCAGCACTAATGCCCATTAGCTTCACTAACATTCCCCAGGGAGGAAATTCTGCATTTTGCCTTCTTTTGGTGATGTTTCTCAGCTTTAATATCTCTGAAATGAGGCAGCCCCCAAAATCGTAGAAGGCTGTATAAGTGGATGTATGAAGGAGTTCATCGAAACATTAATTATATACTCAAAACAGATACGCCCCCTGACAAAGGGCAGTGAGTTACCCTTGTGCAATAGCACTATGTAGTAGTGTGGGATAACTCCTGGATGCTGGAACTGTGCAACCGAGTACTAAGACACTTCCACCTCCCAATGCTAAGGGTCCTACTGAAGGTCTAGTATTTAAAACTATTGCGTACCACTGCAGTATCAGCACATAGGCTGAAAGAAGTTGTGTTAAAGAGAGTAGCTGTGCTAGTGATTACTAATGCACCATTCAAAGTGTGACTGTAATAAAATTCTGGAGGTTATATCTGATATCACTGAGTACCAGAGAAGTACTGTGCCCCCCCCCATTTGTTGTCAGTGAGGTAAGTAATTTCTGAAGCAATTATGAAAGCTAGTCATTGTAATAATTAGCATTGGTTATCAACATGTTTTTGAAAAGCAAATCCAGAGGCAGTATTACAAGGATCCAAACATCTCCCTTTTGGGGATTGCTGCACTTGCTGATATAATTTCACCTGACATTTCACCCATCGTATTAACGACGCGAGCAAAATGTCAGAAGGCATTAAGTCAAAATATGGTGCATTCCCTAAGGGACACTGTACTTCTGTATAGCCAGGGAAACTTGTAAGAGGATAGAAAGATCACTTTAGAGTGAAGACAAGTGAATGACCAGGTAGATGACCAGGATCATCTACCATGAACAGGACTGTAGATACTTAGTTATACCAAGAGATTGGTAACTATAATGAGTTTTTGTCATCTTGCAAACATTTTTTGCATACAGTAAAGTGTACGGGCCTTTTCAACATTTACTTTATACTTTAAAGGTAAAAACAAGTCCTTTGCATCAGGGGATTTCATCCCGTTGGTTCAAGGATCTTTGTCACCATTTTGTTTGGTTTTCTTTTTCATGTGGGTATAAAAGAACCAGGTATTTCTTGACTTTAGAAAGGGAATTCGATTTATTTAACATAGGATTAAAAAGGATGACAGATCTGTCCACAGAAAGAGCTCTACAGATGAAGTGTAAGGGTCAAACTTTCAGTTGTTTCTGCTAGATTGCCCTCTCTGGATTTTCTGTATTTGATTTAAAAAAAAAAAAAAAAAGGAACTGCACATGCATTCATTCAGATATGGACATATACACACAAACACACATTTGCACACCCTTATTCTGCCAGTTTACTTCCATTTGAACATAGTGCAAGATTCTAGTGTTCCTTGTCTTGCCTCGAGTCCTAATCTATTGTTTGTTGTCCCTTTGTGCTTCTTAGTGCTGTGTGGTTTCAGTGCAGATGGATGCATTTTTGTGGAGTAATTATTTTGCAGAAAGCCAGTTGTTCAGAATTAACCTGTAAGATACAGAATTGCACACTTGTGGGAATGGTGCATGTAATTTAATGAGTGTGCGATGTACTTCAAAGGGCAGTTTTGAAGCCCTATTTTGAGTTAGTCTGATCTTTTAAGCACTTAGTTATATTTTTCATGAAGTATGTTTATGGTAAAGGGCAACAGAGAGGGATGTAATAATTATTTCCATTACTTCTACCACTCAACTGATGCTTGGAATTCCCACTGACACAAACATGCTTTCTGCCTATTTAAATCCATGAAGTGTATGCAGCAATAGTCAGTATGGTAGATGAGAGAAGGGAAGTAAGCACAAATGACTGTCAGGTTTTTTTTCTCTGCATTAGAAAAAAGATCTAGAAGATCTAGCCTGTTCTTTGGTTTTTTTTTTTCTCCCCCTGTTGTGACTAGCTTGGACCACATCAAATAAGTTAAATTAATACAGCCAAGGAAGGTAGCTTGTAATGTCTTTGTGAAATCCCCTTATCAAAGCAAACTGAGGAGTCATTAAAAGACCTTGACCTCTAATTAAATTCGCTGTGCCTCTGTAAATGGAACTGTTTTCTTGCTGGGTGTGTATTTGGTATGAATTTGCATAAAATCCTCACAAGTGCACCATCTTCTTTGGTCTGGAAAAGACATTCAGCCCATTAATGTTACAATGTTAATAGCAAAATGTCAAGTCCTTCTTTTGTTTGTTTTGGGGTGTTTTGGTGGTTGGGGTTTTGGTTTGGTTTTTTTTTTACTCTGCTGTACCATGCAGACCTAATGATCTGGAGGGGTTTTATACTCAAAGAATATGTATGTGGTGTTTTTCATAAACATTGGCTGTCAGCTGTTTTAGTTGCTGTAAATCTATTTTCTGTTCATTAGAACAAAGAATTCTCCAAAGGGTTTTCTAGGTGGCATAGAGTACAAATTAAAACTATATACTTCTACTGAGAGAATACAAATTTGCTTCCCAGATATTTCAGAATAATTTCTGGTTTTCCTTCCTTACAGGAAAGGCAAACTTGCCTCCTTTTCACTAGAACATACACCATTTGTCATGCTTTACCCTCTGCTCAGCCAGTCTGCACAGTGGCGCATTCAGCCACTGAATGCTTTGATGGTGTTTAGGAGTTGTTCTCTATAGAAGGGCTGGAAAGAATGAGTGTGGAGTGTACCATTTGGAGGAAATCAGTTCCCGAGAGTTATTAGTTTCCTGTCTTTTGAAGCAAATAGGCCATCTTTATAATGGCCATCGTGGGTTAAAAATAACAATCTAAGCTTTACATCAGAGCTGGATTAAATTTTGTGATATCTTGGGGCTTTGAGAATTTGCTCGAACTTCCTTCTCTGTTTAGCTTCACTGCTTAAAACTTAGGTGCAGGTTGAAAGAAGTTTCAGATGTGAAAGTCATGTTCAACTCCAACTGCTACTTTAAAGTCACTGACTTCCGTAAATTTTCTTCTACAAATCCTATGTTGGATTTCTTATGTATATATTTTTATTTAGAAACTCTGAGCTTCTAAAGAATCTCAGATCTCTGATCTCCCCGAGGTTTTTCAGATCTTGACAGACCCATTGGTGAATCTGACCAGATAAATAGCGTTTGAGAAGAAACCTGAGACCAGCTTTACTTGTGACTTTATTACGTACAAGAGTAGCAGTGGATACACGTCAGCATATATCTCTGTTCAACAGCTTAGGAGAACTTTCACGTTTAGTTGCCTTTAATTTGCTTTAAAGCTGTGGTAATTCTGCACCAGTATATAAACTATGTAGAGAGCAAGCGGTTGACTACACTGTAGTGGCTGGATACAAACCCCTTCCTGAGGGGAAAAAGGAAATACAATTTACAGTGTTCCATCTCTTGTGAATGCTTTTAGTGATTGTAAATGGTTTACAATAAGATAGTGACCACATGTCTGCATAAGCCACGCTGTCTAGAGCAGATGATGGAAGTCTTTTGATGGGTTTAGGCTGGTCTCATTTGGCTGTTGAACTGCAATGTCTAAAGTTTTCAAATTCAATCATTGCTGCTGCCATGCTGATTAATTTTGATGTAATTTCCCTCCCAGGGGCAGCAGCAGCAACAGCAGCAGTGAAGGACTGGGCAGGTGTAATACAAGCTTCAGTTCACTTCAGTTTCTATCATCTCATAAATTGTAAGACAAAGGAATATACCCTTTTTCTCTTTTGCTATTTCAGTCCTTCTTAGATGTAAGATCAAAGGGAAAACTGTCCAAAGGTGCCCCTTGGCTGCATTCATAAAAACATGCCTGGTCATAGCAGGGGAAGATTTTTCTCAAAAGAAAAAAGTGCTAAAGCCAAAATGGTAAATATCTGAATAAAAATGGGACTTCTGTTCAGAGATGTTGTTTAGCATTTGATTTCAGTGTTTGATTAATTGATTAACATACGGTTAGTCATTCAAGTTTGAACATTGGTTCCCATGACACATTGCTAATATATGATAATGAGGAGGAAAACCCTTTGCAATAGTTACGTGCACCTGGTGCAGCAGCCTCGGACATGACATGTACCTTAACTCAATGAAGCATAAGCCTGGAATAACAACTTCCTTCATGAAAAAATATGCTCAATTAGCTGTTCAAAAATATGAACGAGGAGGGACAGTTTTCAGTTTCAGTCTCTTGTAAGGATTTATTGGCTGAGATCTGAATCCTTCGTGTGTGTCTGTACTATGATTGCTCTTTCTTTTTTCTTCCATTACCCAAATTATTTTGGGAAGCTTTGAGTACTTTTAAGGGGAGGGCTGGAAGTTTCTAAGGGAAAGATGAAACCTCTGTCATTTTTCCGCAGAGCTATTTCTTACTTCACTAGGCAAGGAAGTGAATGGTTTTTCTGTTAGTTTCCTAGTGCTTGCCATGATGCAGTACTGCAAGCACGCTAAAGATCCAGGACCAGTGTGGCTTGTCGCTCCCTGTTTTGTTTTAGAGGCTTGTCTTAGTAGTATCCTGAATAGAAGATTAAAGGAATGGAAAGCCAGATCTTTGTTGTTTTAGTCCAAAGCCTGCCTACTGTTGCGCTTATTCAACTTCTACAATGGGGAGGTATGGAGAGAAATTGGTTTTGCTTCCTCATTCTCCACAAAAGGATTTGACACCAACTCCTCCATAGTTCTTTGATTATGAAGTTGTTAACCCTGTTTGTTTTACAAGCATGTTTTTCAAATCCATCCTGTCCCTCTTGCCTTAGGGGAGCCTGGAAGCCAGGATCATAGATAAATGAGCTGATAGTTGAGATTTGATTTATGTGGGATCCCATCTATGTGGAGAGAAGAATATCTGGTTTTTGTTTGGCATCAATTTCTAGTTGGGAAGCTTGTGCTTTTTCAAAACTATATGAACTAAAATTTAGTACTGGAAGTATTTTTTGGATAACAGGTGAGAAAGCTATGAGGACTTTGCTTGGGAGTACAGAAGCAGCGTAGATTATAAACAAATCTTTATTTCTGACACTACTCACTGAAGCAATTTTGTATTTTACTATAGTGTCAGTTGAAGCCAAACAAAGTCCTGATATGCGTTATCTATTGCGATGTACTTGAAAATTTCCTCCAAAAAAAAAATCCAGATCCAATAGGTGACTGGCAATCTATGAGCTAGTGTTCCTGTTCCTGTAACAAATAGCCAAAAGGTATGACAGGCTGTGCAGGTAGAATGAAATTCAAATGACAGGAGCGGCAGCATAAAACAGGTTTGTAATTTGGCTCCTCTGACTTAGTACAGTCAGGAAATTAGAAGCTTGATTTGCTCCTTGCATTTGCTTCCCTTCTCAGGTCTATGCATTAGTTTGGCTTGCTCTGTGACACCTCTGCTGTCTTACTGTCCGCCTCTCTAAAAATAGCACATAAGAACACCACCTGGATTATATCTTCTTTTCTTGCACGGAGTGATTGGGGTTTCTTTAATAGGTGTCCTGGTTTCAGCTGGGATAATTTTCTTTCTAGTAGCTGGTACAGTGTGTTTTGCATTTAGTGTGAGAATACTGTTGATAGCAACAACTAGAACATCAGCATGTTAAGTAGTGCTTATCCTAAGTTAAGGATTTTTCAGTTTCCAATGCTCTACCAGCAAGCAGGTGTGCAAGAAGCTGGGAGGGAGCACGGCCAGGACAGCCGACCCGAACTAGCCCAGTATATAAATGGGGGGGAGTTGGCTGGGAGGGGCGGATCACTGCTCGGGCATCGGTCAGTGGGTGGTGAGCCATTGCATTGTGCCTCATTTGTCTTTTCTTGGGTCTAATTTCCCTCTTTTTGTTCTATTCCTTTTCATTACAATTATTATTGTTGTATTTATTATTATTGTTACTATATTTCAGTTTAGTTAAAGTGTTCTTATCTCAACCCACAAGTTTTACTTTTTTTTTCCCCGATTCTCCTCCCCATCCTACTGGGAGGGGGGAGGAGTGAGCAGGCAGCTGCGTGGTGCTTAGTTGCTGGCTGGGGTTAAACCATGATTGTAGGCCACTAGAAGAGGAAGAAGTGAAGCTCAGAGTATAGGTAAACTATAGGAGTATGGTAAAACTTGCTAATAGCTTATCAGAAGAGACCAGAGTGGTTGTGGAATGACCACTGTCCTGTAGGGCACAAGAGGGTGCTGTGCACTTAGCAGATAGCAGGCTACACCCCTTATTTAGTAGTACAGGTTACTTTAACTGACTGATGCAAATGAAAGATTGAAGAAGTAAAGCTTTAATATCTTATTAGGTAGAAAGCTTTGCCAAATCTCCTTCCTGCTGTCCAAAATTGCCTGAAATGTCTGGCAAGTGAATGAAGCTTCAAAAACATTCAAGAGAATTTTTGTGCTGAGGGAAACAGATGAGGTACAGAAATAAGCAGTAGCTAAGGAATGAATAAAGCTGAACAGACAAAATGAAACAGGAAATGTTATACAGAGAAAGACAGGTCAGGAAGAAACTCTCCAAAATCAAAGATGGCAAGAGAAAGGTGTCAGACCATGGCAGGTGGCCTGTGATGGCAGGCACTGCAGCTGGTCTTGTGTCACAGCACTGATCTTCAGCTACACGTTGGCACTGAAACTCTGTTTGCCTGGATGCTGTGGGAGCAGGGCCGATGTTTGACAATCCTATGGGATACATATCCCAAAATATCCAGAGCTTGATAGTAATCCCTAGTCGCCTGCCAACCCCTTCACAAACATCTCAGACAGGAAAGCTCCACAGATTCTGTGGAGAAATTGCAAACTGCATATGAGTGTGCAGAATAAGCTGTGAAGGTAGTGTTGCTTACAGTGCTTCCCCTACAGGGGGTAATAGGCAAGGAATACACGGGAGCAGCTGAGCAAAAGGAAGGTCTGTTTCTTACAGAAAGGAGTGGTAGTTTTAGCAAGGGCTGGTGGAATATTTAGGGAAGCTAAGTCCTGTTCCTACCCCTGCCACTAACATGTTCTTGGATCTTTCACAAATTCTGCCTTACTGTCTGTAGTCCTCCATCTGTGAAACAGGCATAATAATGCTGAGGCATCTTTGAAAACAAAATGTCAGAGTCTGATTCTGTACATTTGATAGAAAAAGAGTGGGTCTGCATAGGAGGAGCCATAGGGACCCTAAAGTCCTGTGTATTGATAACTTCGCTAAATAGAGAGCTAGATCGCTCTATATAAAGTTATCATTACTACCAAATATCAAGTCAGTTCTGCTTTCCTGTGTTAGGAACAGCTTTATCTCTGACCTATAGGCTTAATTGAATTAGGGGCAGAAAAACAGTAAACTACAGCAGGAGCAAGTGTTTGCAAGGTATGGCCTTAAAAGTTTAAAAAAGCATCAATTCTGCATGAGAAATGCCAGTTGCAGTTACTTGTTGATGATGATTCATTGAATCCTGACAACAAGAGTTATTTTGCCTTTTTTTTTTTTTATTCAGAGGTAGCCTATCAAACTTCCACTTCCTCTGTAATTTAAAGGTAAATATTTTAAATTATCATCTCAGGAATTTAATTGGGCTTTGCCCTGATGATTTAGAGGCAGCTGTGCCCATTTCTTACTGAGTGGTGTTTTCAAAGTAATTCAAGACATGAAAGACACCTGGAGGAGGATGTGTGTTTATGGGAGGGATCTAGAGACTGGCTCAAGGTGGCTTACTTAAAAGACCTGTGAATTAGAAACAAGGTGTGTTGCAAAATGTGTGAGAGGTGTTCAAAGGTATATAATCCTTCCTGGCATGTTCATTTCCTAACAGCACTTCACAGAATTGCGGAGGTTGGAAGGATCTCTGGAAATCCAGTCCAATCCCCCTGCTCAAGCAGAGTCAGAGCAGGTTACCCAATGCCCAATATCTCCACAGATGGAGACTCCACAACCTTTCTGGGCAACCTGTTCCAGTGTCTGACCACCCTCACAGTAAAAAAAAAAAAGTGTTTTCTTGCGTTCAGATGGTTTTTAATCTGTGCCCATAGCCTCTTTTTCTGTCAGTGGGTGCTATTGAGAACAGTCTGGCTCCCTCTTCATTCCCTCCCAGCAGTTCAATGTTTCTACATACTTACTGAAGGAGAGGTTGATAATACTGTTTTCATTACTTGAGTTTAAGTGCAGGTATCTTGGGAGGTTAGGCTATCTTAGAAGGAAATTTTTGTACCCTGTCCTGGATGAAAGATACTCTGAATTCAGTTATGAAATATGACCTTAAATCGAGATTACTGCTGTCTCTTTGACCTAGGAATGAGCTTTCCAAAGGTGTTTGAGTTTGTGCTTTAATCTTCAGGACACGTGCACCCAAATACAATCTGTCTCTTCAGAAAAATCTTCCCTCATAGCACATAGGTGTGGCCCAAGCACTAGAGTCCCATTTCTGTCTGCTTACACAATGTGCATAAAGGAGGGAGGGAGTTAAGTTAAGCTTGCAGCTGGCAGAGGACTTGCCTTTCTGGGTGTGGATTTGGGGATGTCAGAAAAACACAAATGCCTTGTTGCGAAATCATCTCTGCTGTCCCATGGGAGACAGGCAGATTGATTTTTCAACCCCCTGGAAATGAAGAAAATCTGTTCAGTTTTAACTAGCTGAAGATTTGATCCACAATTTGCACTTTTATGTGGCCCAACAGACATTACCAGTGCTGTATTAGAAAGTAGCTGTTTTGGTCATTAAAACAGGAAGAAAAAAAAAACCCTCACTTTTGAGACCATGTTCCTTGTTGCTACAGCAGGTTTATACTTTTTGGTTAAAAGATAACGAGTCATATTTAAATAATGTTAACATGCTTGCTTTAGAAGCTGAGAAGGCATCCAGAAACAGCACAAGTCAGTGTTCCTTGTCTTTGGGCTCCCCCCCTTACTGCTCTTCTGCTCCCTGTTTTACAAATGAAAGGGAAAATAGTCCTTAGCAGTCAACCAGGATACTTCCCTGACCCTGGCTTGCATTCCTATAGGGTCTTGGTCATCTTGATGTAGGCTCATGTGAAGAAACAAAGTAAGTGATTTCGTCAGGGTTTATTACCTGAAGGGCTTTTTAAGCATAAGCTGTTGCTGTCAGACTCACAGGGTCAGGTGTGATTTCCCATTTGCTGGAATGTACAGCAAATATGCAAACAGGCTCTCGGCTTTTTTTAGCTCACAAAAGCAAGGGAGTCCTTTGAAAGATCCTCCGTTTACCCAATCATCGCTTTCCCTTACCCTGTACAGCATTATAATATTCTGACAGTGTAAATCCTCACATTTGCCTCCCTCCCTCTTTCCTTCACTCTCCCTCCCCCCTCCCAAGACTGCTGCTATCGGATCTGTGATGATATGTGATCTCCTGGATACAATCACACACACACACAAGTACCAGGCACTGCTGCTCAGCTGAGCAAAATGTCTTTCTCTTAGAAGTGGTGCTCATCACAGCTTTCAAATCCTTGACGATGTTGCCATGCTTTCCTTTCTGCCTTCTGCCTTTTTCTGTCTTTGTCTGCCTGCTTTTCTTACCCGTGGGTCATTTTTGCCCTGCTGTCTGTAGCTGTATGGACTACCACACCATAGATTGCCGGGATCAAGGACTCCCAAGTGTTCCTAATCCATTTCCATTGGATGTACGGAAACTTCTTATAGCTGATAACAACATTCAGGTGATACCAGCTGATTTCTTTATATTTTATGGAGATCTAGTCTATTTGGACTTCAGGAATAACTCCCTCACCTCTTTAGAAGAGGGCACTTTTAGCAGTTCTACCAAACTGGTGTATTTAGACTTAAGCTACAATAATTTAACACAGCTTGATGCTGGGATATTCAAATCAGCAGAAAAACTGATAAAATTGAGCCTTGGAAACAATAACCTGGTGGATGTGGATGAGGCTGCTTTTGAGAACCTGGAACAGCTCCAAGTGTTAGAATTGAATGACAATAACTTGCAAAGCCTAAATGTGGCAGCCCTAGAAGCGCTTCCCTCCCTGCGGACTATACGCTTAGAGGGCAACCCTTGGGTCTGTGACTGTGACTTTGCCAATCTTTTCAGCTGGATACAGGACAATGCATCTAAGCTCCAGAAAGGTAAAGCTTGGTGGCTTACAGTGCAGTATGTACGTTTCTCTGTATGTGTGTCTTGGAGGGAAGGAGGGTTCTTGGTCAGACTGTCTGTGTGCTGCCTGCAGTGACCCAAACTGCATTTTGGTCAAACTGTAATTGCATGCTTTCAACAAATGAGTCCATTAAAATGATGTTGGCTTCTTTTTAGCAGCAGGTCCTCTTCCCAGTTAAGAAATAAAATTTAAAAATTAAGCCCTAATAATTTTGATTTATAGCCTAAACTTACATAGGCAGAGAAAGAGCCTTTTCAAATTCATTCAGCCCAGAGCTGGTTCTCTTCCAGACTTCATTTTCTCTCTGGTAAATATATTTTCTACAATAAGCCCTTTGAGCAGCTAAATATTCTGTGCCAGCTCCTTAGGAAAACTGTTTTTTTTTCCTCTCATTTTACTGATGAGCTATAAAGCTGCTACAGAAGAGTTAAATCCCCATTTTATGCAACTGTGATTGTCAGCCCTTTCCTGGAAGTATTTTGTTGTGATACTCTGTGTTTGAAACTCTCTTCAGTAGCTTGATTTTGGCTCTTTTCATTAAAATAGCACTGCCTCCAATATTAGGAATAAATTGAAATGGCTCTGGAACACCCCAAAATGCAGGATATGTAATTCTGGTATTTGGGCCAGTAATTTTCAGAAAAGCATGGGGGAAGAAAAAAAAAGTATTAAGACTGCCATGTATAGGGAATCCAGGCTCTTGCTCCACATTTCCTGCCCGACCCCAAAGCCTCTCTTAATCCAGCTTTAGCAGGAGATCATCTCACAGTTCATGCCTCCCAACAAGCACTAGGGCATAAACTCATGCCACTGAGCCGCCCAGCTGGTTGCAGAAGGCAAACTGCTTGGCGCATAAAAACTTTGTAAGGGCTACAGAGAGTACACAAGTATTACCTGACGTGAAATCACTGTGTCTGGGCTGTGTCTGAGGGGGGATGTCTGTGCAGAAGATGGTGAGAGCTAAAAGGCTGGGGGAGAAGAGCTCAGGAGAATGGATTGAGATCAAGTAACTCTTTCTTTGAATTCAGACAAAAAGGGAGAAAAACAGTGAGCCTACAAATTTCAGAGGTCTTTTCTCGCCTTTCTTGATCATCAGAGTGTGTATTCAGTTATTCAAGTTCTTCCTATGCTCATGACCTTGGGTAGTTTTTTTTTTAATATACTCATCTAGGTTGCCCTAAATACTCTTAGCTGTAAAACAGCTGTTTTAAGGAAGAAGTCATTTGAGGAAAAAGTGGTTTTTTCCTGTCTGCCTCAGTGAAATTTTCATCTTGATTCTTTCTAAACCAAACCTAGGCCTGTTCTCCCACCTTCCCTCATGCTTTAGCTAAAGTTTGCTCTATTTGAACCAAGTATTTGCCTATCTCTCATGCTAAGCATCAGTTCACTTTCCCCGTGCTTTCCATCTCTTTTAATGAACTTCTAGCTCCTTCCCCTTTATCCAGACTGAGTCTGTTCAGTTTGAGAGTCTGTCCCAGCCTCTCTCTCTCTTTTCTCTTCTGCCCTGTCAGTGTTTTAAAGGTATCTGAACTTATGTCTGGAAATCTCAAGTGATTGAGCTTTCCCATAGTATTGCCCGTGTTGCCCTGTGTCTTGCAAGCTTAGAGATGCTTTCTCACCGCACTTTCTCTCATCCACGGTTGTGTTTCAGCCAAATAGCTAAAAATTTACTAGCTCATCTGGATCTTCCAAACTTTCAGTTAGATTTGATTTGGGAAGACAAGGAGAGAAGGAGCAAATATTCAAATGGTTGGTTTTATCAGAGCTGTCCCTCCCCCCTGACATGGCCTAGGCAAATGACTTGCATTTGTTCCCAGGAGCGAGTCCCCTGATATCTTTGCAGCCAGTCATATCAGTGTGATCTAGTGCATGTATGCAGAAAAGTGTGCAAAGTCAGCGTTTTCATTGCTTGTTGTGAGCTGCTGCCACAAAAATACTGGCTGTCTCCTTAATAAACTAGCAAAACATTTTGCCCTCACCTTCATGAATAACTAAATCCAAAAAGGAAAGACTGTCTCAGTGACGCTTTAAAATCATATGGCCACAATTGAGTGCCTTTCAAAACAACTTTTGGAAAGTCAGTGTAAAACTAATTCTTAGAATTATGATTTGATTGCATTTTATATCCAGCTTTCAGTTTTTAATGATGTCGCAATATTATACCCATTAGGAACTAATCACATTAGCATTACTTGTCTGGTTATACTTGTCCAAAGCCACGTTCACCTGGCCTTTCCTGGGAGGGGTGGGAAGAGCAACTCACTGAAAGATTCAGCATTCAGACTCCCTGGCTTCCTCGTGATACTGCTGTAAGGCGGGAGACAGAAGTATTCTTGCAGTAAACACATCAAGATAAGTAGGGCAGCAGGCATTATGTCTGGAAATACAGCAGAAGAAAAAGATAGGGATACCTTTTCAGGGCCCAAGAAAAGAGCTTAGTTATCTTGGCTGCATGCTTTTCCTTTATGATTCTGCAGCAGCTCAAGCATTTGCATTGCATGGCCTTTACAAATGGGAAACGGCAGGAAGGAAAAAGGAGTTGGCTGGTGTTTTTCTTCTCTTGGTTTTTTTTAAGAATAAACTGTGATTAGCAGTACAGAACGGTTCCACGACAGATTGAAGTTCCCCAGCCTTTAAGTGGCAGACTTTGCAACCTGGGTTTACTGAGAATGGAAACAGTGTGGAAGGGTGAATGACAGTAAACTTGCATCGGTGATCCCCAGTCCTTTCATGAAAAGTGCATAGCACTGCAAAGAAACTAAAGGCTCTATACACTGTCGTGTGTCTTATGCTGGCTTGGAATGCTTCAGAATGGGTTAGACGAGAAAGGACATGCCAAAACAGAAAAGAAGCACGCTCCAACCAGTCTGTGGATGAACTAGGATCCAGGGCTGCCATTTGCAAGTGTCACTGTAGCATAGCAGTCCCTCAAGATTCGGAACTGGTAGCAAGAAACAGGAGATAAATGGCTGGGAGAAATACATTGACAGATAGATTTAGGTTCTGGGCATTCATTTTGATTTCTCACTTTGAATGACACTTTAAATAGTTTAATGTGCCTTGTCTGCATGTCTGAGAGAAATCACTCAAACTATTAACTATTTACTAAGCCCAGCCACTGCTCCACCTTTTAATTTTAGCACTGCAGTAAAATGGCATGTCAGTCAAAGCTGCCCTTGTTTTTTGCAAAAGAAATACCAAGTTGATTTAAAAATTGGAGTTTTGTCAATGTGAACTGAAATCTCAATAATCGATTCTGAAGCTCTCTGCCTCTGTAATTAAGGCCTCTGGAGAACTCAGTGATCTGAACAAAAGCCATACCTCAACTCATTAGTTTTGCAAAAGCCAGGTCCATTTTCTTTCTGGCATGCTACCAGAAATAGCTTGTAAAGTTATAACTTATGCTGACCTGTCTGACTAGCTGACTGTAAAGCCTCTTCCCAGCTGAGCTGCCTTTGCATGTCTAACTTGTTGCTTCACACAAACAGCTGGGATTTGAATCATTTTACAGATCCCAGCATTTATTCATCTAACCTAAATTTCTAAATAAAGGATTAATTGGCAGTAAGCGAATGCTCTTGCATGCCAGATTTGCAGGCAGACTTATTAAAGAAACTGCACTAAAAGTTTTGCAGTTAAACTCAGCACTTTAAAACAGCAAACATATTTTTATGCTCGTAAAAAGATATTAAAACCAGCATTTTCATCATATTCCAAAACCAAACCACATTTTTTCCCTCCGATTTGGTTGTTAATTGATTAGAAACAAATTAGTGTGTATAGTGCAAAGCAGACAAAGGAACTGTGAAGATCAGTGGAACGGTGATAAGTGGAGAATATGACCGTTGTTGTTTTTGCTAGAGAAGATGAAGTGTTTGCTATGGGTCAAAATGGTTGAGTTATAAAACTTATAAAGATTTTCTGTGGAAGGATGTTTGATTTTTATAGGCATTTGTTAAGCCTGAACGGCAGCATGGTGGCCAATGATTCATATTAAAGGCTTCCCATTAGGAGGAGCATGGAGACTAAGAATATTGGGTAATTTTTTGGAAATAGAAAAGTTGTTGTAAGATCTCTGTCCCTTCAAAGACAGGTGTAAAAACTTTCATGGAAGGTTTTACTCCATGGGGGCATGCAAACTCTCAGAACAAAAAATATCTTCAAAGAATGAAGGTCTAAGTTGGTCTTAAACATTATTACTCAAAGAATTCAAGGAAATCATATATCTGAGGTGTATGCTGTTATGTTCTATTCTCTGCTTGCCTATATTTGACCCATCTTCTTGAATTTTACAAGAAGCGATTGACAAAGCTGAAGTTCTCTAAAGTGAGAATTGAAGAAAGCAGAGGAGGAAGAAGAGTTTGGACTCTGACAGAAGAAATTAAGAAAAATATGATTAAAAGCAAGAGAGGTACTGAATAAAGGGAAGGATGGTTATAGGTTGAGTTAAATAATTTTGGGGCATAATGTTTCAAAATTTTGAATTCAGTGAAGTCTAAGGAAATTTGGCATTCATTTTTTTGAGATCAGGAGTCACCTCTGACATTTCTTGCATTTTCTGCTTCAATGGGAGCTGGAAATCCTACAAAAATATGCTCAGCAATTTCTCATACTTGGAAGGGCTTTCTTCTTGCTTTCAGAGCTTGTTCTGTATCACGTTTTATCTTGGCTAAAAATGCACTTTTCCTTTCTTGCCTCATCTCTTAACCTACTTTGTTTAGTAATACTGTTTGAAACTCAGGGCTCGTCCAGCAAAAGGCTGTCACTGGTGCATATGACTTACAGAACTGAGGTTTATGAATGCTTCCATTTCAGTGTTTAAATACAAATGGCTTTGGAATAAATTTTTGGTGAAACGGGCTGTTTAAAATTAGTGTGTAGCACTGCAAAAGACACTTCTTGAACCCCTCTGAGGATCCTGTCTCGATGAAGGGATTGGATTCAGATAAAATGCATGTAACAAAAAGAAATACAAGTAGTCTGCAATGGCCATGTTGAACTGCTTTGTAGAGATCTCTGTTGCTGATTTTTACTTTTTGTGAACATGCTTTGGGCAGCTGTGCCTGTGACCTTGTTTGCTAATGACTAATGCATTTTTAACATTACTTTTAATTAGAGTTTAAGTATTCCTTGGAGTGTGACTGTAGTGTCTCCTTTCTGTCATCTTGCCCTCATTTTGCTTTTTACTTTTTTTTTCTTCCCAGTATCTCTGGAAAAACCTTCTTGGGAAGTTGTGTAGATTTTCTGGGATTGCAAGAAATAGTCAGTGTCTATGCTTTTCGTGCTAGGTGCAATGGTGTTTTCTCAACCTTTTGTGTTTAATACGTACTCTATTTAAGTTCCCCACTATCCATTGCAAGAATGAAAATTTTGCTGCCCTCTATTAAAGCAGCATTAGAAAGACTTTTAGCAATTTGATGAGAAGGTTTATACTGAGCATTTTTATGGGTAGCCTGTGTACACTGGTATTTCCAGAAGGACTTGAAAAATTCATTCAGAATTGGCCAGTGACAGAATTCCAAATAGATTTCTGTTGCCTGTGTGATAAATAAAGGCAATAGCTGTTCTGAATGTTTGAAATTAAAGTAGCACAAGTTTAAGTGAGGATTCGTGCTCAGTGTTGGACTTCCCTGTTACAGACAGGGTTAGCTGGCACAGTGTCAGTGCACCATCCTCCTGAATGCTAACGTTTACATTCACACCACTAGAAGCAGAACTGGTAAAAGACGTGTCAAGAAGACAGAACTGGGTCCACTTGCAGAACTGCGTCCTAAACTAAGGTATTTGCTGAACTTTGCTGGAAGAAAGTTCATTAGTGGCAGTAAATCCCATGTCACAACACAAAGGCCGTAGCTAGGACCGTGTTTTCCTCTTCATTTGGTCAAACGTTGCTCCGCTTTGGAAAGTTGTGTGCACAACACTACAAATTTTTAAGATACTCAAAGGAGTTTTTAGTGCCAGTACTGATATAGATGCTGTTTAGCTACTTTCGAGACTTCTGTAGCTAGTACCTCCTCAATATGGATGGATAGGTAAATTCTGGTAAAGTGGCATATTTCCAGGTAAAGATTGTCTATGCAAAAGAATAGGAGAGAAGGATGGCAGTGAGAGGAGGTAGGAAAAAAGCAAGAGTAGGTGACAATGAGACTGTAAGCAGCTTTCTGGAACAGGAAACTCAGGCTGAATTCAATACTAAAAGCAGTTATGAGATTCAGAAGTGAATTGGTGTAGTGAGAAGAATGGAATGACTTTTGTAAGCCTGTTTAGAAAGACTGTGCCATGCGGTGATCATCTCTTGCTTCTCGGGCTCTTTCTATAATTCCATTCCAATCTAAGATCTATTACTAAACTTATTCTGTAAGTAAAATAACATCTTACTTCACTAGTCCAGGCCTTTATAGTAGCCCAGGGCTCACTGAAAATATTAAACATTGTCTTCAAAACAAAGCATCACAATTACATGAGAGTACAGGTTTCATTTGACCTTCTAACCTAACTAAAAGCCATTGAAACAACTCAGCATTTCATAAGTCCTCTTGACTTACCATTCTTTATCAGTACCTATTTATTCATCTGCTATGTAGAGAAGGCTGCCTTAACTTCATGTACTAATATAGAACCAGAGCAAGCTTCAGCTAAAAAGGACAGGCTGTTCTGTCCATTACAGCCATTCAGTTCTTCCCCGAGTATCATGCACATGCTAGCACATCAGTAGTACAGAACATAATATCCGCTTTTTTGGAAAGGAATTAAAAGCCTTAAGACATTTCACGCATTCAGCAGCTTTTATTCTGTTCAAGCAGAAACTCACAACAGAAATTAGATTCCCTAACAAGTGCATCAAATCTGTTTCTATATATATACATATATAAATATATAATTTGATATCCTAGTCATTTTCAGTAAAATGATCTGACTGCCACTGGCTTTTCACTCTGTTTCTTCCATCTTAAGGTTTTTTGGAGTACTTCCATCTTTCACAGATTTGAAGATGTGAGGACAGCATTTGCAGATGTGAACACCTAATGTTAAAATTTATATTTAGGCATTGAGACAAACTGTTAATGTTTGTCCTCTAATGTTGATCTGTGAGACTCTAGGGCACTTGGCCATAAAAAGTTTTATTTAGGGACCTAAATCTAGGCTTCAGGTTTTTTTTAAACTTTACTGGTCTGATAGCTTGAGGCTATTTCCAGTGAAATTTCCTATCCCTTCAGAGGCAATGCCTCTCTCACTGCTTATTAATACATCTAATACATTAGTGACAGTGTTTAAGTAGACTAAAGAGAACTATAGCTGGAGGCAAAATACCATACAAGAAATAAAATGCCACATTTAAACATTTCACGCCTCTGTCAGCCACATTCAGCAACATGAGAACAGGTAAACAGGCAAATACAAATTCTACTTTTCAAAAAAAAAAAGGCATATTATAGTGTTTTTACATTTATTGTATAGATAGTAATGAATACATGTGCATGAAGCTCACTTAAATGTTTATGGCTTCAGATATTTTTCTGGATGTATTTCCTATACATACCGGTGGATGTGTGAGTGGGCTTTTTCATTATCTCATACTGTTGTACATTGCTGAATGTTAGGAAACTATTTCTCTTGATACCTGTTTTTTGTGAACTTTACAAAAACCCAAGAGACTTGAGGCCTTTTTTTTTTTTCTTTTTAAACTCAGCATGCAAAATTATAGCTGGGAAATCTCGCTCTGAGGGTTAACAGACAGACCATAATATTGAAGTAATAATGAATTTCAGAAGTTCTCTAATGAAAGATATAGTTAGCATAGATATTAGAAATAAGCAAAGACAGAAATACACAAGGAGTCCTTCAAAATAGGTAGACCTGGAGTAAGTGATACCTCCTGCTGCTTGTCTTTAGCTGAAGGAGTATAAAACAAAACTCACAATACATCATCAGTCAATGTATCTGGGGAAAACCCATGTCAGATCCAAGAGCAGGCAGTTTCAATGCACTTGATGGTCCAGCCAATGTACTGTTTGAAAATCCCTGATCAAACAGTACTTACGAGAAACATGGTTGAATTATGGCTACAAAGTACCAGCAGAATACTAATGAAACTTGGTATCTGGGGTTTTGTGGGGGTTTTGAGATGGGAAGATCGGTACTCTTACAACTTGGGGCATTACAGCGTTGTCAGTCTGTTTTCATTAATTTACAAGGAAATTATTAAGTATTTGGATGAAGGCTGGTCTCAGAATGCATCCTTTTTCTAAGAGCTTCAGTTGTACAGGGGAAGTATTTCAGCTTCTGACTCTGCAAGACAAGTAGGCCTGTGCATGTCCCTTACAAATGCACAGTGTTTATTAGGATCTAGCTGCAGCTTAATTGCCTACAATTTATGTCAAAGTTAGTGATAGACTTCAGTGGAGTTATAATCCTCTAACAGTAAGGCATCTCAGTCATATTGTTCTAAAACCTATTAGGGAATTTCATTGAAATAAAATCTACCTGGAACCCTCCTGCATCACTTCTTTATAAACACGTTTCTTTTTTTTTTCTTTTTAAAAACATGCCTCTCCTTTTAACATTATGGTTCTAGAATTCCAGCATTTTCACACTTCCCATGTTACTTAGACGATCTATTCCTCAGGGTGCAGACCCATATTTTCATCTTATTTTATTTTTTCATTGTTAAGAGACAAGCCTATATAGAATTGAGCACCTATCCCTTGACTGGGACTTTAAAAGCATTGCTTTTTTTAAAAGCAGACAATACATTACAGCTTGCCAGTATAGTACATCTGCTTCTTCAGACGGTGTAGCAGAAAGATACAGTGTGTGACATTGTCCTTGGGACAGCTGGAGTCATTACAGATAATGTGATGGCCCTGACCAAAATAACATAAGTAATGTATTTATAACACACTCACACTTGTTATTTCATTTACAGATTTGTTTGGTATGAAGAAGCAACTCTTTGAACATGTTGTGAGAGCAATGAGATATATATTTATAACTATCATCAAAGGTTTTCTTGCTGCAGCCAAGCACTAAATATCAAACTTCTTTGAGATACCCTTTACAAGAAGCCTGGGTGATTTTTTTAAAAGAATAAATTGAACAGGTTCTACAGAATTTAAAAAAAAAAAAAAAACCCACACAAAAAAACCAAGCAAGCTCTAAAAAAATAATACCATTCAAGTGGTTAAAGTGTGTGAAAGTAGAGCACTAAGGCTAAATGGCACTCTCCTGTCCTCTGGAAGTCTTGTGTGTGGGGACAGGTAAATTTGAGCCAGTTTATACGCAACAGAAGCACCCAGAGGAAAAAACCCACACCTTATAATTAATACTGATCACTTTATAGAAGCCATTCTTTCGTTCATTGTTCATGCAGAGGGTGTGTGATGACCTGGGATTACTTCCTGCCCAAGCAAAGAATAAAATTGCATCTATTGCTAGGCATGAATGTAATACAACAGGTGGAGTACAGAACATCAGTTCTCTCCACACACACTGGATTCTCATGTCATAAGGACAACCTACTTTTAAATAATGTAAAGAAAGTAACATATTGCTATGGAAGGAAGCGGATGAAATGGTATTGTTCATATGTCGTCTTAAGCAGACATGCATGTGACCTTCAGATTATGATGTTTTCAAGTAAGCAGTTAGAAGCTCTGGTGCGATAACCACTGCATTAGCTTTGGGAGGAAAAATTCCTTGTGCCACCAGAGAGATAGCTGCTAGTCTTACTACTGTTACAAATGAACAGTCTGTTCCAAAATCTCTTTGGAGTCGAAAGAAAAGCTTCCGTTAACTGTATTGGCTTTTGCAATAGTGTCACGACACAGCAAAGAAAAACATACACTGGACAGGATCGACTAAGAAATGTTCCTCTCTCCCTCAGTCACTGGCATGTGCTTCCACCGAGCTCTGCAGTCCTTCTAGGTTGCTTCCAGCACAATTTAGGGGACTGCCTTGTGTGTGGATAGGAGAGATCAGTTCATTCGTGTCTTGTTGAAATAGATGGTGCATACACAGGGTGGCTGAAACTATAGCTGGGAGCTAGCAAGGCCTCTGTACTGGCCCCTGGTTTATGATGCTGTATTTTGCCTATTGGCATCTATTATTCTCAATGACTAAGAATTCTGTAAAAACTTTAGGCTAAGCTAGCACATTGGAGTGTCACAGAATAAAGCAAGTAGAAAATTCCTATCTAATCTATTTGGTTTGAGAACGTGACCTAGATTCCAGTACCCATGGCTACATGGAGAGGAGCTTTTTTATTTCTTGTTATTGTACAATCAGACTCAAAAATCATTACAGTACACTGATTCTCGTAACAAGAAACACCCTTTAAGTGACTTGGTGTATTGCAGATTCTTTTCTGTTTGTATTCTGTGTGTTGTGATGTTGGGTGAAACCATCTGGGAGACAGGAATAGAGCTCACAGTCTACAGGCTCAGTTTTGATCCGTGGCAAAACTGCTGTTGGTAATGGTAATGAGTAAGTGGGCTCTTACTTTTCCATCTCTAGGATCCTGGGCAAACACTGCCATAGTAAGTTATTTCTAGAGGCAAGGGCTGCAGTATGGGGAGCTGCTTAGAACAATAGTTCTCTTTTGGAGTCTTTTTGCTTTGTCTCTTTCTTTTCAATATAGTCTTTTTCTACTTCCTTATGGAAGCATAGATCTGATACTCCAGCTCATCATAGGCCACTCCAGCACAGAGGTAATTTTAAAAGCTGGCAGGTGAGGACACTAGAGAATTTCTTTTGCGGTTGGTCAGAAACAGAAAAAGTAGAGTTGTTTATGGTCACCTGTGCACCCTTTCTTTAGACATGCTGCCAGCACAGCTCAGCTGCTGTGAGAACAGCAGTTCTATGAGGTCTCAACAGCTATTACAGTAGTTTGTTTTACAGAAACACAGTTGTATAGAAACTTGTTTTTTTCTTGTGCTTGCTACAAGTGAAATGGAATTTGTTTAGGTGCCATATTCACTTGGACCAGGCTTTTCTGCCAAAATACTGCAATGATCTTTTCCTATTAGCAAGGAACTTTCTCTTCAAATGAATTTGCAATATGTTACATTCATTTTCTTGCTGTTTCTATACAACAGCAGTAACTGCTTTGATTACTGTCAACATCATGTTGATGTATTGAAAACCGTTTGCTTTTTTAAATCTGATTAAAGACACAGGTCTTGGAATTCCAGCCTATGGCTTTTCACTCCTCCCTAATTTCTCATGGTTTTGAATAGGGAAGGATATCCATTTGTGTCCTCTTTTGCTTGTTACTCCCATTAACCCCTAGAGTGGTTATTACCAAGTCTGATGAAAAGAAAATACGGACTTGGTGAACAACTCTCGCTTCTTTCAGTAGAAAGGTTTGTACAAAGGGCTCTACCACGAGCTATGGAATGCAATAGTATGTACTTCCTCTAGCCATCCGTGCAGTCACAGGCGAACTCAAGTGCTCCAGTATGTCAGCTTGTATACAAGATATGATATATATGCATATTGCAGGTTCCAGATTTCCAAAAGTCTCAGAGGATGTTTGAAACAGTGTGGCTCCTTTACCTTCTGGGCCAGTTCCATAGACAGGAGGTTTCAAAGATCTGCAAAGCAAGTTGCCTCACCATCTGGTATACGTTGTCAGTGCACTCCAGGCTCAGAGAAAAAATGTCGCATGTATTCAGGTGGCAGTTTGCCTAGAGGAAACCATTCAGCCTTGGGCATGCTGACTGTTGTTCTATTCTGCTGGCAGCTTTTATTATGTTGTCAGTGAGAGGAGCATGAGAAAGAGGGAAGGCAACAGAACTTGAGGCAAATAGAACAGATACAGGATGGCTTTTAGGGATCAAAATTTAGTACAATCATCATTACAAGGTGAAGTAAGTCAGGGTGATAATTGGATCCATAGCAGACTTACCTAAAACTCCCTCTCAAATCAACATAACAGCTAGGCTGGATCTAGATAACCAGTCAGGTTTGCACCACTAACCCTAGGAGCCTGGGTTTAATAGTAAAACATCATATGCCACTAGCTATTCAGCCACAAGAAAAATGGGATTCACAAAAGCAGAGGAAATCTTATCGTCATACATTCCTTATTTAAAGTGACATAATGGTTATATGGTAGAGCTGTGTGATAGAAACGCCCTATACACTGTGTGCACACAGCAACGCGGAGTCAAAAACTGGGAGTCTGTTCTGTGATCATTAGCAGACAAAGAGCAAAAGCATATCAAGTAAACCAGGAGCAGTTCTCATGTCATTAATACACAATTCTTGTATTTCCCCTTTACATTCATATCCTTAATAGCAAGATAAAAGCTATTTTGCCAATAGCTATAGAGGCTTAATTCACTTCATTATTTGTTCCATTCTGGCCCTGCTAATACACTCTCCTGATTTCCCCTGTTGTGAATGAAGAGGCAGTTGGGTATACGCAGTGAATGGTATGCTCTTACTGTCCAGTATCAGACTGTATTCCCACCAGTTTTTAAATTTGGATTTTTTGCTTTCACTATGAAGAACCCAGCTCTAGGCATTCTTCAATAACGCATGGAGGAATAATACCTGCTAGTCTGCATGTCCTTATGACAGCCACAGGGAAAAGGTGAAAGCAGGTCATAGACAAACAAGCATCCATTAACCCGAAGCTGTTGTTTTGACCAGAAGAAAAAGACAACTGTAGTTTTGGAACTACATGGGAAAAAGTAGTGCAGAGGGCACCAAGGTGTAGAAGGAACTTCAGTATCCCTGTTACCCTGTTTTAGAGTCTGAATTTGTGTTCAGACGGAGTAGCTGGGAAGTGCTTCCAGGTCTCCAGATTCAGATGCATCCAGGGTTCAACATTCACTTTTTTAAATCCTCAAAATCATGGTCCTAGGTCATACCTGACCTCCTGGAAGACTGAAGGTGAAATAACTTAATTGCTAGGAGCCACTCAAGGGGGTTATGTAATGGCTTTTGGATATTGACAGATTTTGTTTGTTCCATTTTTCCCTGAATTTTGTACAAACTCATAAACCTAGAATTAACCCTAAAACTTTTCTTCAGCTATTCAATCTCTGACCGGAGCAACAGAAGGGTTCAATATTCCACTGATTTGTTTCCCTTTCCTCTTCTTTGCAGGTCTCCATGAAATCCAGTGTTCCCTGCCTGTAGAAAATAGAAGAATCTTTCTGAATGAATTATCTGAGGTCAGCTTTAGTGAATGCAAATTTAATTTGTCATTGACGGACCTTTTTATCATCATCTTCTCTGGAGTCGCAGTCTCCATTGCTGCTATTCTATCAAGCTTCTTCTTAGCAACTCTAGTACACTGCTTCCAAAGATGTGCTCCCAGTAAAGATGACGATGATGATGAAGACGACAGTGAGGACTGAACTTAGTCTATATACTTAAGTTTCCTTGGTTTATAAGTTACTAGATCATCAGCCAAAGTCTAGGAAGAAAACAAGTAGAGTAAAAGCTTTAAACATGAATTAAATGAAATCACAATGTGTAAGGATCCCTTCTAATCTCATGATGGTCACAGGTAGGAATTGTAGTTTGCATCTGAGACTGTTAGCTTTGCTTACGTATGTAACCTGATGCAATGAGACCGGGTTAATTTCTATGATGCTTAATCAAACACTGCATTTAAATTTGAAGATTGGAGGAAAAAGGGGGAAAGGCAAAAAAAAGTTCCAGTGTTTTAAAAGACTAACTCACAGCTTCCAGATTGTGCTTCTGATGAGATGCAGATTCCTGTAAGTGCTTAATAGCTTGTTCTAAATGCACTTTGAAAAGGACTGGCCAGATGGAGGCATTTCAGCTGGAAAATACAGAAGCAGTTTAAAATAGTGTCCTTCCTAGATCTAAGTAGTGGGAGATTCTATTAAGCTCACACAACTTTCTAAGTAACAAAATGCAATTAAAATGATTCCTAGAATTGTAGAAAGCATTATAGGAAGGTTGGCATTTTCTCTCTGCAAATGTTCTCTATAAATATTCATCCTCCATTTAATGACAGCAGTTGCAGGCATCGTTCAGCCAAAAAATTTTTTTTCTATAAGTGAATATGATTCTAGATCTGAGTCATCCACTGCAGCTGCCTGGCACCTCTTTGGTCATGGCACAAATACTAAATATAACATTCTTTTGCATTTTTAGATGCAATGAAGTAAAGGATTTCCCTTCCCTGTAATGCTAGGCACAAGTAACTGTTGCAGTATCCAGTCCATTTAGTAATTTTAAAATACTAGGGGCTATATTCTGCTCCTGATTATAATAGACACAACACAACTGAAGTGAACACCATGATCCGAATTGGCAACTGTATAAACAAGAGTGGAATCAGGCCCAAGATGTTTCTGACTGTATTACTCATTTGTCAAAACTTGAGCTCTTCTATATAATGGTAGATATTTTTGTTAAAATTAAAAAAGACATTTATTACAAGAGATTTTTGGAATAGTGCTGGACAGCTTTTTAGGATAAGTATATTTTTAAAATATTTGTAATGGAAATATTTTTTTAAAGCTCTGTGTATTTAAAGTATTATCTAGAGTAGCTGTGAGGGCTTAAAGTAATGAATAACATAGTGATAAAAATCTAAGGACTGTATGCTATTATAAAATAATTAGATCTGATAAGAAGTAGCATCTATTTAAATACTGTAAATGCTATTATTTCTTAAAAAACACTCTTTGGTTAAAATATTGCCTTGCTCAGTTAATATGAATGCTCTTTTATGGACAGTTAGTTCCAAATCTCTTGTATCTGTTGTGCTAATTGTTCAGGCAGACAGGAGTGAATTACAGTGTGTGTGTTAAGGGTAAGATGGTCCAGTAGAAAGGGTACAAGATTCGGACTCAAGATTCCTGGGTGTTGTCCCCATCTAACAGTGATCAGCTAGAAGACCTTCAGCAAATCGCTATCTGTCTGTGCCTCAGTTTCACTACCTATACAATGAAGATCATAATAACTATTTATCTTTTTCAGGTGCTTTGAGATATGCAATGGGGGGGCACTATATTGGGGCTATGTGTAATGATTATATACGTTAGGCTGAAGCATATGTTATGCAGTAGGTCTAATCTGATCTCCTATCAGTATGACTTCACTGACATCAGTGGAGTTACTCCATTGGCTAACAGAATTTGCAATGGAGCTTGCACCATGCTGAGGTCAAAACCAGGACAAGAGTGTTTATTTCTGTTACCTCTACAGCTTATTCAATGCGACTTAATGCTACCATTGTTAAGATTATTATTTCTGAAAACACATTGAAACAGAATTAAGCAGGACAGTGAGAGGATATTCTGTATCAATACTGTCTTATTCTATTCTGATTCTTTCAAGAAAAATGAAATTACATGCTTTTCACTGTGTAGTGCCATGATTATAAATAACACAAATATATTTATAATTTCAACATGGGCTTTCATGTTTATTTGTATGTGGGTATGAAAAAAGGAGAAAAAAACGTGCCTGATTCTCTCATAATTTATAAGCGGGGTTTTGCAGTATGGTTGGAAATACATAACTTGTTGCCCGGTGCAGTTCATGAAGTATGCTCCCTTTGCAACTAATACGGATATGTTATCAACGGTTTTATATTTAGAGCTGTGCAAATTGTTCAGTCATGGAACAAGAAACTGGGTCACACTTTTTTGTCTGCAAGTTTTATTATGGACTCAAAACGTGCAACCAGTTAGCAAAATTATTTGTCCTACTAAACTTTTCAGTGAGGCATCAGTGAATGTTTCAGCAAATATCTACACTTCCTTTGGTAATGAATTTATGGTTTTGTTTCATTATTCTGTAAGGCTGAGTAATTTTGCAGAGGTCACTTCTCAAACTCTGAACTATTTTGACTGGGTTCTGCTCTTACTTGCAGGTTCATCCTACCGTGGTGCCTCAAAATGAAGATCTAGATTTGTTTATAGTTTGTAGGTTTTTGTTCAACCCAACATAAAGCCCTGATTAAATTTGGAACTTAGCACCCCTCAGAACAGCAAGGAACAGACCAAGCTGACACCCACATAATCCAGTGCAAGCTGAAGAGCAAGGCTTAGTAAAGCTTTATTTATGAAGCTGCCATTCTGGATACTCCATCACATCAAAGTGATTTTGCAATGTATGTTTTTTTCCAGATAAGAAACTTTAATGATATTTCCCCTACTAAGTAATGTATATTTCATAAATATTGAACTCATCCAGTTAGTAATGTTTATTCATTGTAAGCATCATCAGTTGCCTACTATTAATATTGATTTTGCATAATTCTAATTGCTAGTAAATGAGACAGAACTTGGGTTTAGTTCTTACTGGGATTTTTCTTACTTTATGTAATCTTCAGAGCAAAACATTCTCCTGTTAGAATATTGCCAGAACTAGTGATCCCCATAACGATCCCCTGCAAAACTTTGAAAGCATATTTCATCATGAATAGAAGTGGCCTGAAGGCTGCATTATTATTGCAGTTTTACCTCCACAAAGGTACTAACATGGAGGTAATCCCATCTCCAGCTTTATGGACATGGGAAGTGTTCTCATGTGAGGATGCTGCTGTGGGTGGGATCTAGCAAGTATGCACTCCCTTCTCGGACTGCGGTAACCTTCATTAAGATTAGTGAAGTTACAGTGGTGCCAAGTATAAGAGCTGGATTTAGCTCCCTGTGCAATACATCGCTAGCTCAAGAAACACTGCCTGTAGGTGATTATAAATGTGCAGCAGAAAGTTTGTCCTCATTTACGATTTTCCTTCTAAAATGGCTTTACTTTAGTGGTGGTATCTCTCACTGTCAGAAACGAGCAGACATTTTACCTCCTTCAAGGGGAAGGAAAGATACTATGCGTGACCCAAATAAAATGTTGCAGGCTAAAAGAGCCAGGAAGCAGCTGTCACATTGCCTGCAGATATGTCTCCTTGATGAAATGCTGGATCTTGGTATGAGTGAGGATCCAAAAAATGTGCAAGAAAGCAAATCTGCATGATGTAATCGAGATAGAGTCTGACTTTTTAGAAGTGTGTGCATTGGTTTAAAAAAACCTCTAATCCACAGAATATTAAAATAAAGATCACCTGAAGCAACTGTCCAAACCTAGCATTTCATCCTCAGTCAGCCAGCATCTTTTTGAGGCAGCTTCAGTCCTGCTGTGATTCTTAGTCAGATGTGAATATTAATGGATCATATTTTAGAGCAGCATAAAAATGCATTGGGAAGGTACCTTGAAGGCACGGTTCTGGAAGCTCATAAAGAGGAGCATACTGCTTGCCTACCTCAGATATATAGTAGGGTGTGAACCATTGTACACTGACAGCTAAAATTAGCCTAACATACTTAGAGGTGACCAAAAATGGTCTCGTTTTTCGGCTGTGGGAAGAACTGTGTGCAATCACCTATATATTTGGATAGGGTGCGCACACTCGTGCGGTAGGGAGAAGGTGTGTGTATAACAATACTAGAGCTTGCTGTAACTATCACCCCTGTAGACAGCCTCAGTGGAACAGCTGAAGCCTGATGGGGATGCTGAGCCTGAGACAGTCCTTCATCCCTAGCGGAGGTTCCTCTGTGCTGGCTTTCAAACCCACGGGAGCAACTCCATGCAGGACCTCTTACTGATTCAGCATGTGCTGCCTACATGCTACGTGAGTAAATTACTTTAGTTTCCAGGGCGGCTAGCTGGCACATTTCTAAGTTCAGCTCATGTCCCCCAAAATAAAGGAGCAGGGGTTTTGATAGCTTCCGAATCTGACCATTCCTCTCGGAGAACCATGATGTTGTTTGCAGTGTAACCTGTTCTACCGACTTCTGGTGGCAACTGAGATGCTTTACTGTGGAGGTAAGTCATTGTGATTCGTTGTGGTGAAGGCGATGTTGAAATGCTGAATCCTTGCGTACTCTTTCCAAAAAGAAACCAGAAATATGCGTTAGGAAATTAAATTTCTTGGAGACTAAGATTTGCCATGGACACTGAGTGCCAAGCAGCCTGTAATATGCATGAACCACCAGAAACATTTATTTCATGTCCTATCTGTTAACACTGGAGCAGTACAACCTTGTCATAGAATTGTAGAAAATAGCTGTGGAAGAACCTCAAATACATCATCTAATGATAGCTGATGCTTTGTAATAAAAATACTTGGTTTTCTAATCAGATTCCCACTCTCATCTTGCCGTCATCTCCCCCATTTTGTCTTGGTTTCCTCATCATCGTATCTTGACTGTATCTAGAACAACAGAAGCCGCGTTTGGTACTATCTCTGCATGGTACAGCAATACAAATCACCAACAGCAATATAACCAACCAACAGACAAGGGTAAACACAGTTTTGTTTTATGCTGACCAGCCATCTATCTATGATTGTAAAGAGTTAGCAGGAAAAAAACTATTCGATTTTAAGCTGACAGCGCAACAGGAGACCTTCTGTTGCAAAGCAGAATGCCTGAATTATGATGTGTCTCTCCGGTTCCCATCAGCTCTCACACCCCACCCAGAGCTCCATGAAGCCGTGTGAAATTGTGTAACATTGGGTTAACGTGCTTTTTTGGGGGTTGTCAAAAAACATACGAGTAAACACTTCAGAGCAGGCTTCTACTGTTAGTTTTGTGGGAAGTGAAAAGTTTGCAGAGAGGTAAGCAGCAAATAAGGAGTGAAACAGCTTGGGCCAGAGTTGTTCAGTAGAGTCAAGTTTGCTTCAAAGCAGCATTGTTTTGATCTCAGAGCTGCTTTTTCACCAATTTCTGTTAGCAATGGTGAGGTCTAAAGGTTAGCCAGTTCACACCCAGGTATGTAGCAGTATAGTCTATTTAAAGCAGAAATTGATGTCGATTGAATTTCTAAAGTTTACTGCTCCCTGCCAAAGCACCATTTGCCTATTTAAAAGCTTTAATTTGAATCTGAAATGTGGTGTGTCACTTAGTAGGCTGTATAAAAATCTCTTATCAGCTCAGAACTGAGAAAGTAAAAAATGTCCATCCAGACAATGGTGCTAGCAAGACATGCTTCAGTTGTTTCAGTATGTGAGGTCATTCTTCCAAGCTGACATCACTGGAATATAAGCGATTGGACTTTGACTCTTCCTTTTTTTTTTGCCTGGTCATGCTACTCACCGATAGCTAAGCGAAGTACAAGATACAGGCATTGCACAGCACCTTAGAAACTCCCCTTAGCTGGAAGAATGAGCAAAAAAGAATTGCGAATTGAGCAGGAAAGCCAGCTTTGTGACCTTTGCTTAAAATCTATGTGTGATACAGCCCAGCTAACTGACATTCCAAGGCATAGCTTAGTGGGGGTGGGGGGTGGGGGTTGCCCTTTAATTAGGGCGAGTGTTGAAAGACTTTGCAGTAGAAATAATGTTTGGTCTTCATGGTATTTAACAGGGAATGAAATGACTGTGAACATATTTGACAAACAATTCTAGTCTATTTTTGCCCACCAGTTTTTCTCAAATTGAGAAACTGTCGCTCTCTTAAGAGTAGATTAGGTTTGCAGTCTGCAGTGGGTTTAAGTATTACTCTTTATCCTTTGAAGATCTGACTTCAAATGTGAATTTGGGTCAGGAGGAAATGACCAGAATAAATCCCTTAAGGTCATTTTGGTCAGTTGGGCAAATGCGTAGAGATGCCCTTATTAACAATATGAACTGTATACCTGAAGATGGGAAAACACTCCTCTGAACTCCAAAAGTTTCCATATAAATATGGCATTTGATGGTTTTAAAAATACAAAGCTCACCAAAGAGATGAGACAGATGTATTGTAAATATCATTAAAAAGGAAACTGATGCATAATTAGATTGCCTAGTATTTTCATAGGTCACCATTATTTTTTAGTTACTTTGTTGAGTACTTACCTTAATTTCAACATGGTGATGTTAAAGCCTATATACTGTTGGGAAGTGTGGAATATTGGCTATAAATTAGCACTAGTTATGGGTTTAGAGCTGCAGTGTCCTAATAACCTGAAACATCTGCCTTTCAATGCTGATTCACTACGCAGACCTTTGCTTTGTTCAGAATAATTCAGTTGCCTTGTGATTGTATTAATTAAAAATCAAAACAAAAACCAAAACCCGAAACCCAACCAAAAAACCCTAGTTTGCATCTTCAACACACAGAACAAGGAAAAGTTCTGTAAGTGGATTCACTGCTTTCTTCCTGTGACAAGTCCTAAATGTCACTGTGTTTACTGATCTCAGATAGCAGTTTGGTAAAAAGTGTCAGGGGAGTGATATATAAATATATGCTAGAAATACTTTACCATAGAGTAACTTGAGGTTGGAAATTCTCAAAATCCAATTGTAAATTATGTTTCCAAGAGTTGTATAATGTTGTGAGTGCAAAGTTAGATATATTGTCCACATCTTCAAAAAAAATCTTCTATAAAACAAAAATTGGAAGAAAAAGCTGCTTTAGAGATTATTCAGTCAGCTATGGCTTTTTTTAACAACCAAATTAAAATAAACGCTGCAATGCAGGATTTTAAATGAAAGCAGAAAGTGTTCTAACCATAAACTCATTAACATTATACTGTGTGGCAGGAAAATGACTACAGATTTAACATAGTCCAATTTATATTATTCCTTGAGGGAACAGCAGTCAATAGATTGAGAAGTTCATATTGTTTTGAGAGGAAAGTATTTCATGCAGGCTGATTTTTTCAATATTGGCATATAGGATGCAGGTTACCCACCACTGAGTAGTGTGGGTTTTGTGAGACTGTGAGTGCATCAAAGGAAGTAATTACTTTCTGTTTAACCTGCAGTATGTTTTGTCAAAAATAATTGTAGTTGTATGTTGGCCTCGATTCTGATTTCACTACTAAATTATTTGGGTTCCAGTCCTTATCTGGTAAAGATTGGTAGGGCTCCCTTAACTTTACTACTGCGATATGCTGATTTACCTAATGAAGATACTGCCTGGACGACAGAAACTCTGCAGTCGTGTATGTGTGTGGGTTTATTCTCTACATTTTCATAGAGAAAGAAAGAAAATAACTCTATGTGGGCCTTTTGTAGTGGTGATCTGCATGTACGTTAGTAACCTGAGTTTGTGGTTTCTGCATTGGAGGGTGAATGCTAATTTTATTTAGGATTATAGGTGGCATTATTTGGAGATGGCAGACATTCTGTGCGAAGAGAGGCCATATAGCTTTTCCAGATTCTTTCTGGATTCGGTGGTATTGCTCTCTGCTTTGTGAAAGGACGGTCTGACCGTACTTACCAAAACTTGACTGCAGTCTTGTGTAGCTCAGGCAGGAACTTAGAAGTTGTCATTCTAAGCAGATTCCCTCGATCTGATAATCACTGTACATCTACGTCCTAGTTTGATGATGGATTTATAATGAATGTCTTTAACCTCAGCCTAGCCCAGCCATCTGCTCTGTGAAGCAAGCTGGCACTTCAAAGGCATTTTTTGCTTCAAGGTGTCTCCTTGTAGTCTTACAGAACAAATAGTGAGTCATCTACTCCTACCAGAATAAAGCATGATTGTAACCTAGCTCAGTGTGAATGCCCAGTAGGAAAGACAGGTTGCAGAGAGCACCAGTCAAATACAATAATAACCTTTGCACTGAGGAAAATAAAGGCTTGTCAGAGCAAGTAGTATAGACATACATATGTCCTCAACAGGGGCTGTAAAAAAGGCTGGAGTAGTGATTATGTTAGCTAGGCTTGGGAGGGGTCATTTGTAGAATCTTCTTGGTGGTAAAGTTATGTAGAGACAGGCAGACATTTTTCAGTGAGCCTTCTTGAAATGCAGAGGGCAGAGAAATCAGATAGATGTTTCCTGTTCTGTTGCATCCCTCTTACTGCAGACTTCAGAGCTAGGTATTACCGAACATGGGCACCAAACTTTAGCATTACTGCTTGTCAGCTGAATCGTAGAGAGATGACACGCTAATCTCTTGAGGGATGTGTTAGGTATGGGAATGTTTAACTTCTATGGTGTATGAAGGGAGGGATTTTCTTGCACATAGGATTGATGATCTGATTAAAACAAAAATCGGAGATAATTGCTTTGTCTGGACTAAGCTGTTGGAGAAGTATCTCTGCCATGCTGGTTTAATTTATTACTTCTCCAAATGTTATATCAAATGATAGGAATTTCAGACTGATTGCTTGGTTTTGTTTTGGTTTTAGATGATCTTTGATTTAATAGATATAAGTGGAAAAGATTTTAAGATATGAGGTCATTACTGCTACCTCATTTTCATCCCTGCAGCATCACTGGGTGCACTTCGTATGCAGTACACATGTAAGGTAGCACGCTTTGGCATAGTGTTGCATATAGTACTTTACATACCCCTTTCACTATATTACATGCACAGAAACTGAGGCTTAGCATAGTTTCTCTGTAAAACCCATGGTCACACAGGGAATCAGTTCCAAAGCTGGGTTTCAACAGAAAATAATAGATTTCAAATTTACCTATTATTTTACCACTTCGAATCTTTGAGAACCTGGTCTAAATCATACGGCTACTGAAGGGAAGACTCCCCACTGACTCCCTACTGGATAGGCAACTATCTGACTTGACTTGACTGATATCAAGCAAAATGCCTTTGGATTCTTCCAAGGACATATGGTCTATGTATTTATTTAAGGAAAGCCTGCCATTCAGTTAGTTGCCCGCTTGCCCGTCCTGAAGTCCATCTGTTCTGTTCTTAGATGCAGGAATTGAGGTTTCACTATCAGCAAGATACTCTATTCCTGCAGGCCTTCATCACATAGCTCTTTTGCAGCAAGACGAAGACCCTGGCCCACATCTACAGGCAACAGGGGAAACCCAGTTCTTATTCTACCTCTCCAAACCTTCCTTTGCAGTTCTTGATGAACTTCTCTCCTTGCCTGTTTCATATCTATATCACCATAGATTTCCTGAGACTTTATTCTTAAACTCGTATGGCAACTGTCCATTTTTCTATTTAACAGGACGGCTCAGAAAGGGGAAGTGTCAGTGAGGGCACTCACTTCATTAATGGAAATAATTTGGGGGTTATAAAACTGCTTTCCACCTACCTACTGTTAGCAAAAATGAACCTTTGTCAAGTCTCCAGGATTTTTGTCTGTCTTCTGTTGCAGCACTAGAAAATTAGGGACATCCAATCTTAAATGGAAAAGTATAAAAAGCTTTATCTCAAAGTGACGTGTAAGACTTGTCTGTCTTTTTTTCCATGTTCTTTGCTAGATGATCTCCCCTGCTGCCACCTTCAGATGAAGTGATTTAAAATGGATGGGATATTAAAGCTTTAAGATAGGGTTTTAAAATAAATGAAATGCTCTCAGGACTGTAATAGTAACAGCTGTTGTGTCCGCCAGCTGGATGGTAGAGTTAATCACTCAGTCAAATCCCACTTTCCACAGTGCTGCACTTGTTTTCTCTACCTTCTGCCCTTTCACCAAAACCACAGCATACACTCAACAGAGGGATGCTTTCCTGTGGTCCATAGCTGGCTCCGTCGGAGCCATGGAGGGAGAGATCTCTTTCCCTGAATTGTCAGCACAGCATGCACTGTGCAGCTGAGTTTGCCTTACCTGGAACAACATGCTTTCTAAAGTCCCAAAATCAGGAAGGAACAAGAGCTCAGGCTTAAGCCTATGTACATGCTTTTATTTCCCTACATGCAAGATACAGGTAGGAATGTGCTGTTCAGTGCATTGCTATATTTGCATATACTTATACAAGTGCATTATACTTTCCAAAATGCCCTGCTTTGCAGCTGTAATCTGTTTTTCTAGATGTTGGAAAAGTAGCTCTGAAGGCAGAAGTCCTGTCTTCTTGAGCCTGCTGCTTGTAGTGCTGTTTTTCAGAAAGAAGGAACTTCTATAAGCAGTATGGGATTGAATATTAACTATGTCAAATATATTTCATGAATGCTGTTGCTTTGAAAAAATAAAACTTGTCACTGCTGACTTTTGGGCTAGCACTATCATTCAAAGCAGTTCCAGGTACCAGCCAGTTCACCTGTCAAAACTCACTGGTGAAACAAATTATGTCTAACTGAGTCATCTCAGAAAACAACTTGTGGTTTCAAAATGTCAGCTTTCTCTTTGACTTTGACCTAAGCTTTATATAAAGTTTAGCAGAAGAGTTCAATATGATTTCCTTTGAGATGAAACTAAATCTTTTGATTGACAAAAATTAAATTTTTAGTTGTATCTCACTTACTTAAAAGAGCCATTAGAAGAAAAGATTTTTTTAGTGAAACTGAAAATACCATTTCTCTGACTTGTGCATCAGCTACCAAATCAAGAAATTGATTATTTATTCAGGTCTGGGTTCTCACTCCTAACAGGGCAGCTAACTCAGTGAGCAGCCATGGACAAGGCAGTTAACCTTTCTATTGTGCGTTTAACCATCTGTAAAATGGATATGATACTACTTACCCGTCTGACGCAGCTGTACATTTTTAATCAAGCTCTGTTAAAACACTTTGAGCTCACTGTATTAAAGATGCACGGAGGGGCAAAATAGTTTTATTATGATATTATTGCTTTTATAAGATTTACATTTCCAAGAGTAATATATGGTGAACTATATCAATGTTCTAGAAATAACATCACAGAGGAAAGAAAGTATCAAGAAGCATAAGAGATGTACTGGGACGGAGTACAGACTTTCTGACAGTCTAGAGTTCCTTCGTCCCTATTAATTATACATGTGGAGCAACTTGTTAATGCATTTCTAAAGACATGTTGACACAAGCTCAGACCTCTATCCTGGCAGGCAGTCTTTTGAGTTAATTTAACCCCGGGATCAGAAGGAACTGGACAACATAGTTGAAGGCATTTCTATAACAACCAAAGTAGACTACTATCAACAAAACAGATTTCCTGGGTCCGTGAGAGAGAACGGGAAGTAATGGTACACCTTCATGGGGAGCTCGTTATGAATAATTTCTGTAGAAGGCCCTGGCATTACATTTCAGGCTGATTGTCCATGGAATATGACCAGGTATCATCCTTGATGTTATTTCTCTACCCCCATGCCCTCCAACAGTTTCGGAAATAATTATTAAAATACTTAATTTTACTAATAAAGTACTTGAGTCATTCAGGAGTTATGTTTACAGTAAAATATAATTGCTTATATTTAACAGCCAACAGACATAGAAACCAACGATTAATTATATTTGAACAGATTGCCTAATATATGCTACAGTATGCAAATCTTACCTAATATTTTTAAGCAAATTTGACACTGTGTGCTTTGCAGGCACAAAAACCACACAAAATTGCTGTAATTGCTGTTCATTTCCACAGTAGTGGAGGTGCAATGTTTGAAGTGCAGTTCTGCTATGCAAGTGACTGTATACGTAGTTTTGTGAGGTTTCCTTCTTTGTGCCTTCTCAGAACCTCAAACCACACGTGCATTCTTTACAAAAGAATGGAGAACAGTACAGCCCGAAACTTCCATGGACCAAATTGTGGCAATTTCTTGAGTCTGTAGATAAATAAGGTCATAAAGAACACACCCCTCAATGTGATATGAAGCTATTACAGGAGATGCAATCATTAGCTCACAAGATTTTTATTGTCTCTCTTTCAGAGTCACTTAGAAAATTAGACTTTCCAGATAAAAAACTGGAGTGGTCTAAATTAAACAAAAAGCGTTACTGGAAGAGACGTCCACACTGAGTGTCAAAACTTATGACATTAGAAATACATTAGTTTGATTATTTTACATTGCTGATTCACTCACAGGGAAGTCCCCCCAAAGCATCTAAATATCACTGTGGGTGTCTCAGACAATTTATAAAAATGAATTCTTAAAACAATCGAATGACTTAAGCAAACACTTTCTAAAGTAACCACCGATACTGAGTGTGCAACTTGAGAAATGCCAAGGAACTTGACCTTAACATTCTGAGCTCCTGCTGTCTGGAAAATGCTAAAAACTGGAGGTATCCAAATAACTTCAGTATGTTTGAAAATCCTAAATCTTAAGTTTAGCATTACCTCTTTACCTGAAGACCAGGTCTCTTGTATAATACGAGTTCCTGTGGAGAAAAAAGTTTGAAAATGTAACCTGAGACATTATAGCCATTACCAATATTATGGCTTTGGATTTTGTTGGTTTAGTGAGTTCTTTTTCCACTTCCTTTTCCTTCCCATGCTGTTTAGAAATAACCTGAAGAGCTATGAAGGTTAAAGCTTTATCCACAAAGATATATCCTCTTCAGGCACAATGCATCTAATCCATAGCCCAAACAATCCTGCAGTATTAAGCCTGTAGTTTATGCTTGTTGCTAGAATTTATGGAATTGACCAGACTAATATTTTTTCTCTACTCAATAAAACTAGGCTTCTGGATAATCTTTAAGAGCAACCACATCAGTCAGTGACACTTGTCACTGCAAAAATCCACTCAAGTGTCTATCATTCAAGTTGGTTTGGTCAATCTAAGCTACATGATGATTCTTTTTTCCCCGACTCATTGACACAACTGTAGAAATGACTAAAGAGTTTACTGGGTTTGTGACTTTACAGGAGAAAGAGTTTCGAAAAAAGCACTGTTTCAGCTGTGTAAGTGCAGGTGAGAACCCCTTTTAAAGGATGTTATCTATTGCTTCTTTAAATAAAGCTCTGTGAATTCCAAATCTCTAAGGCTTTTTACAGGAAAAGCTTAGGAAACTACTCACAAAAACATTTGCAAAAAAACAGAAAAGGAAAAGGATGGAAAAATATTTTTAAAACCTGAACAACTAGTCAAGATCTGCTAACAGCCTGTGGGCATTGGGAATGATGTCTTTCTAGTGGCATTGGAAATTAGTAGATGCTACACTCCACAGAATGAGAGACAACGAAACAGATGTATCAGATTTCAGGTGGACTGGAAAAAAATGCAACTTTATTACCCAGTCAATATTACTGATGTTTAAACAGGTGCACACTATAGACAGTAGCTCTGCAGCTTCCTCCTTCAGACAGAGGCTGTACTTGACTTTAAAGAGTTAATGTTCTCTTACTCTTCCTTTTTTTTCCCCTCTTTCTCTCTCTACTACTGTCTCAGAGCACTGGCTCTCTTTTGAAGGGCACAGCATACGGAGTGATGTTCACATGATACGAATGACAGCAGCATAAGCCTATTTCTGACAGCGTGGCAAACTAGTATTATGAAATCCCAGTATGTTTGATTGCAGAGTGACTTTTTTGCAGAAGGGATCACACATAGCAAGGTTATGAGAGGCTCAGTGTTTACTGCAGTAATGCTGGCTTACTGGAAAAGAATATCAAGAGCTCTTTAAATAAAAGAGCTTGGGAGATTCCCAATTCATAAAACATTTGGCTGAGTATATCTAGCCAAGCGTTATGTTTTTCTAAAATGAAAGGAGAAAAAATTATCAGCAAAAATTCTTACGTTGGTTTTTTTTTTTTCCCCTTTGGTGACTTGGTGAAATGTGTTTGCTAGAGATTCACTCAAAAGGGATCATCAGGTTGAGGCTGTCCTTCCCCTTTGACATTCCTCACTTTAGGAGGTTACGGGTGTTCTGTCTCTCCAGAACTGCCTCCCCATTCCAGTCAAAAGTCAGGATCTCCTATGTCTGTACAGTGCCCAAGTTAAAAGGAGAAAAAGATGCAAACAAAAAATTGTGACAAAAGCAGAAGTGGGAGGAGAAATAGGCAATTTATGGGCTAAGAAAGCATGGAAGTTGCCAGTAAAAGAAGCATATCTGCAAAATGCAAATAGCAGTAACCCACCTGCTGAATTATTGTCAGCATCCAAGGGTGTGTTACAACATGGAGATAAATTGTCCCTGCCCCAAACACCTTCCTTTTAAAGTTATTTGTGGAGTAACACAACCAGCAAAATCAAAAAGAGCAGGCATTAAATGGCTCAGGTTTACAGCAGGATTTTTATCACACCAGTGGGCAGCAAGGTATTTTCATGGTGAAATAAGTTTGTGTTTAATTATCTAATAAATATGATGATTATTTTTTTCCTAGACTTTGTTGATGAAGTTTTTAGTTATGATAACCCAGATAAATCTCTAATTGGTTGTCTTGCTTTTATTAATTACGATACCAGCAAGTTGTGATTACTGTATTCATAAGCAATATTCTGACTGCTTATTTTAATTAGTGCCTCTGTATTCTCACTCATAGAACTAAGAGTACTGGGAAGCTTTAGCATTCCTGTTAAATTTCAGTTCAAGCACATTCTGCCCCGCTAAATACAGAAATATTGGTCTCTGCTACATTTTAGCAGTGTTTTGGAGCACTTCTTTATGCTGTATTATATCCAAGGTGATACAGTAAAGAGCTCAGCATGCATAAGAATCTGATTAGGATGATGAATTGGGAAAAAAACAAAACAAAACAAAAAACCAATACCCAACAAACCCACAAAAGCAAAACAATCCCCCCCCCCCAATTTTTTTTTAAGCGTCCCTGATTTTGGACTTGTTATAGCTCTGAGATGTTGAGGCAAATAAGTTTTGTTTTAAGCAAGTTTGTAATAAATACATGCTCTAGATTTAAGAATTTTAACAATTTCTCTGCACTTCATTCAGTGAGGCAGCTACTTCGTTAGGCATGTCTGCCTTTGCTCAGGCAAACATACCCTGGCGGGTAAAATTAGATGTCTGCGAAATTCAGATCTCTCTCTCTTTCTCTTCCTCCCTCGCTCCCCCCCTAACTGAGGAACTGCCTAAATGTCGGCTGAAATACACCTGATCGCTGTAAGTATGGATACAAAACATAAAAGCCCCTGAAGTTTAGTTAGAACCCTCTAGGTTTGTATGAGGTTTTTTGAACAGCAAAGGAGTAAAATTTGTTTCCAAAAGGCCCCGAACACCTGTAATTTCCACTTTTTAGCACATTTTTAAGCTAGGGCAAAACATGTCAATCAATAGATCAGTATACAAAAGGCGATGATTCCCTTTCCTAATTATCTCCATTTTCTTGGCCAGGTAGAGAATTCACGTGATGTTTATTTTGGGATACACACACAATACAATCGTGTTTGTCTGTTGGCTGGAATGTGACTATTCCAGTCTGCTTTGATTACTTTTCCCAGCTGAATTAGGGAATTGATCCCTTAGTTTAGGAAGGGTAGACTTGCAGGTTTTTTTTGTATTCTGCCCCTATTGCGATATGAATATATTTAGCTGATGATGGAATATGGCTTCCATGTGTAGGTGGCCACAGCCTGTCATAGGTTTAAGCTGACCTCCCAAATGTCTGAGGTTAGATGTGTAGAATCAACAGCTGTCTTTTTTAAAGGTTATTTTTTAAAGGCACGTGTCCTTGGAATTTCTTCCCTGGGTGGCATGTTGTACTGTGGAGAGGCCAAGCGTTTAAATAACCTCTTCAAACATGTGTTTTGCACTTTGCTGTAAGGCCTGAAGGCAATTGTCTCTGAAATCAGACTCGTGATGGCAAAAGCTTTGATGCAAGTGAATGGACAGTTATTGCCTTTTCCTCTCTGGGAAAGGGGAAGAAAGGGTAAATTGGGGATCTTCTTGCATGTCTAACAGATATTTGGATAAATGAGACTTTTACTTCTGACTTCAGTGGGGCCAGAATGTCACCTAAGTTTCTGGAGAAGAGAAATGCTGATGCTGAAGTTGGTAATGCTATATTGCTGTATACAAGCTGGGAGGATGAGTGCTATTACTATTTGCAGTGATCAAAGACATACCACTATTGTGACTGCAGTGTTAACTAGCTTAGGTGCAAAGAAATTGTCTGATCACAGCTGCACAGCATGTGGCACAAGCTGCAAAACTCACCAAAAAGTTGAGCTCCATGCGCTATAGCTAGACTGCCACAAGCGCACAGGTTTGCTACTTGAAAGGTGCCGTGTTCCTAATACTGAACTCGTATCAGTGGCTTGTTTGTAGACCCACCCGTGTCTACATCAATGTCAGCACGCTTTCTTGGATAATTAAAGACAGATGAATTGCAGTCGGTATCTTTTGCTAAAACGTCTTGTGATCATTTATGGAAAGTCCCAACATTTTGGGAAGAGAAGAGGGTGCAGGGGGGATCCAGCTTTCACAATGTGACTCTTCCTCTGAAACCAAAGAAAAAACATCTGGTGGTGCTACGCAGCTATCTGCCACCACAATCTAATAATGACAGTTCTTGGTTTCAAGGTTGAGACTGGCTAATTGGACAGTGTGTGATTTAATCTATAAAGAAAAAAGGGGGGGAGGAGGGAAGAATGTCCCCCAAAACTTTGAAGTCCAAGTGGACAAGTGGATACAAGAAAAGGGGGATTTCTCGTGAATCATCGTGGTCTAGAAATAGAATTATTTGCAACTGCAAGTTGCAGTTCTAAGAACTAAGTATTAACAGCCTGACCATAAATCTTTTACAGACAGCTGGAAATCTTTCCACTGTTTTCAATTTACTTTGGACCATACTGTATGTAATGCATCTCATGCTGTAGAATTCCTAATTTCCCCCTGGAAATATAGTCTGGGTCCCTGCTGTGTTATATATATTACGATGCTATTTCCAGCAGAGTTTAAGGACCTACAACGATAAATGCTAGTTTCACAGCAAATTTTTGCTTAGGTATTTCAACTTAGTCATACAGTGGCTGATATTACAGTAAATCTACATGCCAATATTTATTTTATAAAGGCAATTTGTTGTATGCCTGACACAGGAATTCCATCACATACGTGAAAATAAGGAAATAATTACTGTTGCAAAATTCTAAAGGGAAGAAAATAATTGGCAATAGTGGGTCTCCTTAAAATAGGCCTTAAAAACATCTGGAAGTTTGCTATGACTCAATATGTTTTAAGGAAAGAAAAATGTTATTTTAACTATGAAGCTGGCAAATTCTCCCATTTTGATTCCACAGCGGTAATCTCTGTAAAAGACATGATTTAAAAGCTGCTATTTCTCACTGTCTGAAGCTAAATACACTTTTCTATTCTAACAAATCTGAATAAAATTAGAGCACTCTGAATAAATTCATCCTGCCTCTGCGCCTGCTGTCTTCGCTTGAGGCAGAAGCAGATGACTGTGATCTTTAAGATTGTCAAACTAGCACCATAAACCAAAGCTACATTCACCTTAACCGTGAAATTTATTCCGGCTTGGTAACAAGCTGGTCCATTATTTCGGGGTTTTGGTGCCAGTGTTCAGTTTTTTAAAAGGCCATCTGAAACCTCACAGGCATTTTTGACATTTTCCCATTAACAGGGTTGGTATTTGGGGGCTTGAGAGTGCTTTGTTTGTGTTCAGATTTAAACTTTTAACACCTTAGATCTGTCACCAGTTCACTGGAAATGC
The DNA here is from genome assembly GCF_018139145.2 of Gymnogyps californianus. Taxonomy (NCBI): domain Eukaryota; kingdom Metazoa; phylum Chordata; class Aves; order Accipitriformes; family Cathartidae; genus Gymnogyps; species Gymnogyps californianus. Next base: position 6,663,077 of record NC_059491.1, on the reverse strand, counting down.
TATTTTCATTTTCCTTGTTAGCAGGTCTGAAAAAGGAAAAAAAATTAGCACATTTCTCATGTAATATTAATTGGAACATATTTTTCCCTGTAGCAGTTTGCTGATTATGAGGTTTCAGTGCCACTGACTGAGGTGGCTTTGCAAATAGTCCCTATAAATAGAAAATAAGAAGGTGTTTCTGTGAAATGACCAGCTAGAGAAAAGACTCATTAATCAGGGAAACGGGTACAGACCAACAACCCTGCCTAACACTGATCATGTAAACACAGGCTGACAATGCTGTCTGAGCAATCAAGCAGAACAGTTTGGTCTACGCTAACATTTTGTGGGGAGAAAGTTTAGTCAAGTGTTTAAAATATGGAAATAAGGATCAAAATGCCTGTGTTTCTCCAGCTCTCCTGCTGACTAGCTGCAGGCAAATCACCTTGCATCCTTGTAATTTAATTACTGACAAAGGGCTGGTTTCCCCCTGCAAACCGTGGGAGCAACATTTCTTGGATATAGCAATGTCTTCAAAAATTACATCATGGAGTGCGAAAGGTGAAAGTGGCCAGTGTGTAAATCACACAAATTTGTGTGACAATGCAAATTGTTCATGTTAAAACACTGCAGGTAATTTTGGGCTGGCTTGTATCAACATTTTCTGTCTTCCACGTACCCTGTAGTGAGTGCATTGACTATTTCCAGAAAAAAAATACCATTCATGAAGGCGAGCAAGACCTCTTGCTACTTTGTCTATCAGCCATGTACCATTTAGCAGCTACCTGTGCCAAGGTCTGCTTTTTGCGTTGATTGCATAAAACGAAGCACAGTTTACCTTCGACCCTGCTGTGACCTCATTTCTACTGTAGTAGAAATAAAGAATAGTAACAATGGCACCTTTCATCTCCAGGAATTTCAGAACATTTGGAAAAGCTGCATCCTCTGAACAGAGGTACAGCACTGTTTTAAGGAACATGTAGAAATTCCTTCCCCATAAGAAAGAGGCAGTACTCATTTCCCTTAAATTGAAGAGGGGCTCTAGGCCACTGAGAACTATACCAGATCTCAACTGCCAGCAGGCCTTTGGTTAGCGCTCGGACTTTGGCACACCGTGCAGCGAGCCTCAGTGTCCACAGATGGTGGGGGTGTCACAGATCAGAGGCCAGGAGACGGCTCCTCATAAGCAATTGTTCATGCCAGAGAACCCAAGGCACCATGGTGCAGTCTTCAGGGAGTACTAAACCAGAGCGAATTCTGCCACCTGCTGCTTCCCCACATGTCTACAGTGCCCTTATTTTCAGGGTAGACTAAGCCTTGGTCTGCTCTAACCTGGTTGAGATTTTACTGAGGTTGTGTTTACCGGTGGGATTGCTATATTTAAGCCTAAAACACTTGAGAGGCTAGATCAATGATTTGCTTTCAGTATTTATAAGTAACAGCAGTAATGAAAAGTGTCCACGCAGTATGTAGTGATATACATGGTGAAGAATGTCCACACCTGTTTTACAAAAACAAATACTTGGATTGTGCTAAGTATATATTTAAAATTGCTGATAACACAGAATGTCAGGAATATTGAGGGAGAGTGGGCTGTCCAGTGAGAGCATTGCCACAACTAAAGGTCCTTTCAAAGCTCAAGCATTTGAAGGAACAGAAGAAAAATGCCGGCTTGCCTGTACAAACCAGTGGATTTTTATAGCATTCCTCTAGATATCTCAAAGTGAAGAGTTTAAATTAGAAAGCTGACTCTGTGGGCAGTTATCAGCAACTAGTATGTGCAAAACCGTAGCTTCTGTATCACTGTAGGAATTCAAAATTGCTTTATTTTTAATTTTAAAAATCCAAGATTTTCTCTTTATTGGCTGCTAGGCTGAGGCACACAAGAAGCTTAGGCAATGCCTAGCCTCTAAGCCTCTTCTCCATGAGCACTTTTCTGTCTGGTGTGAGTGTTCCCCACCTTGAGGTGAACTAGGGAGGACGAGGCTATAAGCTTCCATGCCAGCTGAAGCTGCTAAAGTGGTGATATAAAGGATGTCAGGGTTGCCATGGCAGAATGTAGTTGTTTGAAACTTTAGGGAGACTTTGGCGGCATTCCTCAGGGATCCTTAACTACCTCTCAGGCCAACCGCTGTCAAGGACAAGAGCTACCATTAGGTCAATGTTCTCTTTATATATAGTGCTAACTAAATTTAGTGTTAAATCTGCTGTGAAAATTTACAGCTTGTAATATTTACCTGACAGGCATCCAGACCCTCTTGTCCAAATATATAGTTCCTTAAATTAGACACAAAATACGTCATGAGGCAGTAGCCTAAATTACATATTTACAGCACTGAAGCAGGTAAGTACATATTTATGCAGCCAATGCTGAGTTCTTATTTTTAAAAAATCGACTGGCTTGTTCAATGTATTTTTTTTTTTAATCCTGACAGAATATTTAAACAATCCTAGGTTTGGGAGCTCTCTGGGCCAGGGGCTGTCTTTGTATTGTCTGTTTACAACCGAGTTCTGCACAATGAGGCTGGCATCCTTAGGGGTTGTTGCAATTGAAAGAATAAAAGTATGTGACAATAAAGAGCAACTCCCTACAAAATGACTGTGCCTAGAGATTTTTTCCTTCTTAGCAAATGTTATTGCCCCAAAACAACTAGTATATTATTTATATAACAATTTCCTTATGGGTCATTGTTGAATAGAACTCAGGTCCTTCCATACCCAGAGTGAATGCCCCCACCACTGCAACTACAAAATTATTTTCTTTATACGCTGTCAGGACGGAGTTCTTCTCTACACCACCAAGCTTAGGAGCTACCTCACAGTTACATATAGAAAAATATAATTCTATTCTACAGCAGTTCTTCAATATCCCGGACTTATTCCTTTGTGAAGTAATTCCCACAAACGGCCTTTTGAACTTGTGTAGATTTTAAATCATGAGAAAACAAGACCCCAAAAAAATAACAAAGGCAATGTCTTCATTAGAGACCGCTCATAGCACAAATCAGATTCATGACATGCTGCTGCACTTTTGTTGCTTATAGCCGCTCTTGAAGACAAGTGGCTGCTTTGAAATGTGAATGTGGAGTATAGATTAAGTAAGAGGTTTCTGCAAAGAATGTGTCCCATTTGGGGAAGTTCATGCACTCTTTGTTCGGGTGAGTAAGCAGGGCCTAACCCTGCTTAATGGTTAACTTGGTTGTACTGAAATCAGTGGGACTGTGCCCCTACGTGGTCCTCTATGCCACTTTTGAGAGCTGTGTGGTACAGCACTTTGTTTTAGGTATTTGCTTTGTTTGATGAAAATCTTGATGGGAGCTGTAGTTCCTGCTGATGTGCAATAGTATTTCTACGAGGAAAGCTGCGCTGTCTAGAAAGGAAGGACCAAATATGAATTCTTTTTAAAAGCTAGTAAATTAATTTTTTCCTGAAGTCTTATCACCCCATATGGCAGTAAGATTATCATCATAGGTGTATTGCAAATGAAATCTGTTTAGACTGCTTAGACTTACAGGGAAAAAAAGAGCATCAATGGCATGGTTTTAAGATGGTGCCATTTAAGAGCTGCTCAGTTCAACAAACAGTACAAAAATTTAAAAAAGGAAAAGGCTAGTTACTAATGGCAATTTGATGTTTTCATCACCAATATGAAAAATACGTGTTTAAATATACAACAGGCTTTGCCAGATATGTGTGCCTTGTGTAACTGCCATCAAAGAAAACTTTTTTATATTCTTATGGGAGCAGGGTGAGTCTGAATCCTAGTCCTAGGGAGCTGTATGTGCTTAAAGGTACTGTTCAAAGAAATCAGTGCAATGGAATGTGCAGGTTTGGAGGACAGGACTTGGCAGCCATTGTGTCCCCATTAGGCAGTGCTCAAATTCAGGCCAGTGAAGCTGTTTTACCAGTTACCTGGCTTGGATAGCTCTTTTTAAGCACCTTCCAAGGAATATTTATAACTTTCTGAAAGAGGCCTCCTGACCATGTGAACAACCTCTTGTCAACAGCCTGCTTCTCTTTTCCCTGAAGCCCTGCCATTTAGTCTCTGTGACCACCCTCACTTCACAGCTGGCATCCACAGTCCCCAGTTACTGCAGAACTTGCCAGCCAGAATCAGTGTTCCTTGTCTGAGTCCCAGCCCTGCCTGAGATTCTCAGTCCAAAGAATCTATCTTCTTGTTTATGCAGCTGATCTAGGCTGACATCAGTCTCCTTCAAGGCAAGAAATATGCTTGCTTTGAGAGATGTGCATCAATTCTAACTACCACTTTGTCTCTTTAATGTCACAGAAGTTCAAATATGAGGCTGATTTAATGCAATCAAGACTGTCTAGAATGTTTTCATAACAGAGAGTTGTATCAAAACATCTATTTGCTGCATGAAAAATTGAAGAGACTGGTGCACTCTTCCTTTCCAGTCACAAGTGACCACAAGGCCCTGAGACTAAAAAAAAGTTTCTCAAAAAAAGCTTGGATAAATCTGACACATCAGCAAAATGTAGTCCTTTGCATATTATAATGATTTCCAGGAGTCCCAAAGTGCTTGTTGTATGTTAATGAATTATGCCTTACAACATCAGAGTGTACCAGAATAAACATTACCTATTTACTTGTTTGATAGAAATGTACTTAAGTTCCGAACTGGATCCATATTTCAGAGGTCTTCAAGGTCAAGAGTTTCTATCACCAGGTCTATATTTCAAGTTGATCTCTTTTCTTTGTAAGATTATGCTATTTTCATCATTAATATCCCCTCTTCCTGAAAACTGTACATCTTCATAGTGTAACCCAGCATTTCTGTTGTACATTTTCATTAGTTGGCTGCATTTTCTGTTTACTAGTAAATGGATTTCTGAGTTATTGCAAATTTTTTAATGATGACATTTCAGATTTTCTCACCTCTTTTCCATGGCAGCTGTGAACATCTTAATTGTTTCAGTTTTTACCTGTTCTTGAAGCACAGGCAAAATGACCTCTGTTTTAGTGGGTTTATCTTGAATAAAAGTCATTGTAATTTCTGAAGATTCGAGGGAGTTGGGAAATGTATTTGTGTTAGACACAACAAGGGTATCTATTATTAAAGGAATCTCTAGCACAGCAATATTGTAACTGATTAAACAGCATTGTTTGTCTCAGCAAGAATTAGTGTCTATAAACTATAGGCGTGGGTATCCTTCATTTTTATCTGCCATTCCTACTTCAATGCACTTCTGCCAAATGCAGTATAGTACTTAGAAAAAATTGCTCATATGCTTACCTCTACCTATTGGCAATAAAACAGATGTACAGGATCAGAACCTAGGATTATGACCTAATCAAAATGGTCAGCAAGAGGTATTCTTGGTGTAGCCGTGTGTTTGCAGCACTGCTTTCAGCAATGGTTCAACCTTACGGTTTTGGGGGGTTCTGTCTGGAATAATCTAGGTTAACTACATTTTGTAGGACAAAAAGGGGGGAAAAAGCTTGATCAGTGCTATTCTGTCTGAAATTTTGTCTTGTAGAATATTTGAGCAATGTGTTTGAGATAAAGATGCATTCATTCAATTTTTGTTACTGGCTGGTTGGTGTTTGATTCTGATCAAGAGATGGAGAAGCCTGGACTCTTTCTGTCATGAGTTCAGCGTGAGGCTTGAGTCACCAAAAAGCTAGCTAAATATCTGTGATGCATATTTAGCATTGCTGAAGTTAAAACAGCTAATCAGTTAAACAGTTCAAAGCAGATATTTTGCTACCGGGTATTATTAATCACAACTGACGTATCTTGTGGAGTTGTGCATTTTTCTATTTAAGAAGCTCTCTATCAAAACGCATTTCATGCAGTTAGCTAGCACGCTTTGTTTGGTTCCTTTGGGTGTTGTAGTTGTATGTTTTACTTGTAAATGGCTCAATAGTTGAACAGATTAGACCTGTGCTCGGGGAACCCCGCCCAGTCAGCTTGCAGATTTGGAATTAATGTTTTCTTACAAATTTCATAGGTGGTACTTGTGCATCTCAGTAATTCCCTGTACATCAAGCTGGTCATTTCTTTCCTCATATGAGCTTTGGTTTTAGAAGCACAGCAGATAATAACCATAAATGTTTCATTTACTATAAATATTAAATAATTATGAATGATTGATGACCAGATTTTTAAGTAAACTGATGGAGTTGCGTGAAATGAAGACTACCTTTGTATAATTTTCTAAGCTGTACTCTAAATATTATATGGGCTTTGTTGTGCTATTAAGATGCATGCCTGATTGGTATTTTCATTAAAAATACTAGCACATGGGTAACAAACAGAAAAACACAATTTTTATAGTCGTATTGGCAATAAAAATTAATCTGGATGGACTTCCTTGTGGGTACAAGAATTTCTGTATCTGCCAGTTTTCATTCCATTGTAAGGCATGCCTTCTTTATGGATTATTTCAAAGATGGTTTTTCAAGAGAATGTGGTTTTTATAACAGAGTGCTAATAGCTGGCTGTGTTTCAGTGACTGCTTTCACCTATTTTGCTTTCAATTTTTGCTAATTGCCTTTGCTCTCCCTGGGGCTTTGAAGCCAAAAAACCCCCGTATAATGCTTATCTAATTATCAGGGCTCTTGCATCTCTAAAAGATTTCATTAACAATGCTGCTTTCTGATTCATGCAACCAGCTGAGGGTCTGCGTACCTCTCCCGCAGACGTTTTTGGATGTCTCACAGATTATTGAAGAATCACTTTGCCAATAGGTGCTACTGTTGCTCTACACACACGTCTGAATGGTCAATGTCCTTCAGCTGAAAATCCAACCTTGAAAAAGCAAACCTAAATCACAGTGACTAAAATGTTGCAGAGGTAAAACTCTGTACAGACTATGGCCAGAGGCTTGTCTATGCCAAGACTAAGGCATATGCTTTATCTTGTTCCTAAAAATAATTATATTATTGCTAATCTTGAGCAAAATTGATGAAGAGATAAATATGCATTGAACTAATTCCAGATATATTTAATCTAAGCCTTTAACTTGGTGCAAGTTTATTGTTGAGCCTCAGACCAATGGCAACTGAACCTTGCAAATATCTCCTCTGGACCAAATGTGATTTAAATGCAGAAGTTGCACATCAGTGCAATAAGAGTTTGGACTTCTGTCAGCACTTTTTACATAGGTCATTCACATACTTTCTCAACTGAGTAAAGTATCAGGGTGGCCTATCCAGCAGTATAAAGGCCGCCTACAGCTATTTCTTCTAGGTTTACTGTTTGGTAATGTCAGGTCAGCTAATGTAGTTCACTTTGCAGCTTATCTACCGTTAAGTGCCATTCAGTATTTAAAGCCAAGGGCAATCAAGGTCTGCTTGCTTACTGCATTGGGAGAAACCTTGGTTCACCTTGTCCTTAGGTATGCAGCCATTTCATATGTTGACTTTATTCTTGGATGTTTCAGACACATTATGGAATAACACAAGTTTCTTTTCTACTCTTTCTTCAAAGAAATGTATAGCAAGCTGTGTAAAAATGAAAAAACAACTAAGGACAAAGCAAGTAAGAGATTTACATCCTTTCAGGTTCAGTCCCACTCTGGGTTTTTTTCCTTACTGCAACTATTCATTGACTAGAAACCAACAGATTAAAGTTTTGTTTTCAGTGATTTAATATCTTCTGAAATATTCCCAGCCCTCTGCAGGTCAGAATGTAACCCAGCAACTTGTTCTAACTAGTAGACAGTCCTCCACCTATATAACCTACTTCTCATTCCTTCTGCATGGAACAGATTACTCTCACGTACATGAGCAACAAGCTATATTAAGTAGTACTTAAGATCACCCTAAGCAGTTTACACAGAGGCATCCCTCGCTTTTCTGTCTCTCACCAGTTGGCTGATGGCTTGCAGGTATTTCTGACCCCCTTCATAGTCCAGGATTCTACTAACGTTTTGGGGAAGATGTCCCAAAGGGACTGGTTGTCTCAGTTGACAAGTAGCAAAAGCAGAAATCGGTGGGCTTCCATAGGAAATGGTGTAGACACTGTTCATCACTCCAGCTTCTTTCTCGTGCCATTTCTTCATCAGGTGCTCAAGAAGGCCATAGTTGGTGGGTGGTTCTGAGACAGGAAACGATTAAATGTTAGAAATGATAGAATTAAATTTTGGTCCTGGTGTTTCTACTCCGCAGTTGTCATAGGGAATATTTGTACTGTTTTGACAGCACATTGAGGACAAAACTGATCTTTTTGTTCCCAGGGCATGTGTGTCTACCCTCTGGCTGGAAGGGAAAATCACTGTTAGATATAAGACAGCAGTAACGGTATAAATGTAAGGAGTCCTGATTCTTCATAGTCTCTCTGGTAGATATTAAAAAAGTTAGAAGAGCTGTACATGTCACTTAAATTCAGAAACATAATAATACTCCATGAATTCTCCTGCTAGTTGTGTCTCACAGCTCTCCTTGTTTTCAGCTGGTGTCTTGCATTATTGCATAGGGGAGAGAAATCTGTTCATTGACACTATCCTTCACTGCTTCCTGTGGTGATGAAGTATTGTTGTACGGATAACATTTCCACTTTATCAATCCGAAAAATAAGCTACTGACTGGGTAAGAAAGTAGCCAAAAGTCACCACAAGTTCCATTTTCAGAATTAAAACAGAAGGAGGTTCCTGGCTCTAAGTCTATATATTGACCACTGCACCATGTTCCATCTGATTGAATTAATAATGCGAAAAACTACCAAGAATGGGGAAATCTGATTTCTGAGGAATCCAGGCAAACTTGCGTCCATTCCAGCTGCAGAGGAGAGGCAGCACAGGGTTGTAACCACGTCTGTTGTATTTATCGTCATACTCTGATACTAAATTTCGGCATCTTGGTTCCTCATGGTGGGTGAAGAAGTGCTGCATTGGCAGGCCCTGAAATGAGATGTATGTGAAACCATGCTATTTGTCTTTGTACATAGCATTCAGATGGCTTAGCACGCTTTTGAGTCAGACTGTACTACCAATGATATCACAAAATTTTGTCAGTACTTATATCACTTATAATTTAATCCCTGAAAATAAGGGCATTTGCATTTCAAGTAAAGTAAATTTCCAGTTAAATTAAGCAACTACATCTGTGTGTCATGAGATCTGATTAGTCTGATTTCAACACATACATCATGGATTTGCAGATACCTTTAAGAAGCCTGCAAAGGAAAAGCTGATTGTCTTGTACTGCTTAAGTGGTTCGTTGCGCACTAGCATTACCTATGCTACCTTCCAACTGTCTGTCAGGAGAGAATGGTAAAAATATTTGAGGGTGGAGAGGCACCTTGGAGGAAGGGACATTCTAGCAGATGATACTTGTGGGAAAAGTATTGTTGCGAAAGATCTGGGACTCATTTAAGTGCAGTTCATTCCTATGAATCAGAGGTGTGCTGATGAAAATAACCCTCTTTTACCAGCCAGCTCATATTATAGCCCCTGGAATGTCCTGAAGACACAATACCCAGTCCTAGCTGGTAGTAACGTGCTAATTTTCTTCATGTGCCCTGGTCCCCCTCCGAGGCAGAGACTGGGAAACAACCAGAGAGTACCAAGAATTATGTGCCATCTGTCTACCTCTGAAAGGCATCCTACTTTAATCAAACATAGGAGGGAGCTCTGGATCCTGTAAACTGGCCACGGAGCTGCAGTGCCTTCTTTCACACGTATAGTTGTTTAAGGATATAAAATATGATTTAAGTATTAGTCAAAGATCATTGCTGTTTGGAATGTTGGCACATACAGCCCTACATTTGAAATTTCTTTTACTTACCTCAAATTTTTCCATCATGGTTCTCCTTAGCGTTTGGTCTGGCCTGTGATCTGGGAAGCAAATGAAGTCTGTTCCGTATATGCTGCTGCCGAGTTTCCCAGTGTCTTTTATAAACTAGAGAGATATACAACACTCAGTATAGCTAAGGCAATCTGATAATTACAGAAGCTCTGTTCCAGTGCTGCTTTCTTCATCTACACATTTTAAAAGCACTTATTTGGAAAGAAGTCTGTGCTACGGTAGCTTTTCTCAGATGGTAAAGTCAGCTGGTATAATCAGCCATTGTAAAATTCTGGATTGATTCCTTGGTGTAAATATAAGATACTGTACAGCCCTTGACAAATTATTCACGGTTTGGTGTTAAATACTTTCACCTGCCATGTGAACTAGCATCTGAAAAGGATGAATGAGCCCTTTTTTTTTTTTTTGGCCCCTTTGTTCCTACTTCTGCTGCAGCAGGCTAGTGTCTGCAATATAGTCTAGTATTTTGCTCCAGCAAAAAAAAAAAAATCTGAAGGAAGTAATTTTAGCAGAGTCAGGAGGATTTGCCCTAACAGCTCCAATATTGAACCTAACTGGCATGTTCTGACAAAGTTAAATGTCTAATAATAAAATTTTGCTCAGCTCTTAAGCAGGGCATGCAATCTATCAAGCAGCTCTGCTAGCAAAGATGCTCATTTATACAAGCAAATGAAACCAATATTCAAATTATTAAAGATCCTCTGATACAAGTAATAATAAATATTAACTTATGGGTTAATGAAGCCTCTCTTGTATAATGTTGGTATACATTATTAAGTTGTATGTATTGTTGTATAGTTGTATGTAAGTTGTATAGCAGTCTGAAGTGATTGCCATAAAAAGTGCTATAGCACTTTTAATTGGCTAATATGATGTCCGGTGTGAACCATACAATATAACCCATCCTCAGGCATTGCTTCTGTCCTGGCTTAGCGAGAAGAATGGCAGATCATTAACAAAATGAATGAATGTAGGCCAAGCAAGATGCTTATCCTTCTCCCTTTTATTACTTTTCCGAGAAGAGCCTGGACTCTAGCTTACGACTGCAGTAGTATACTACCTCCACAGCATTGGTTCTGACCCACTCTGTTCCTGCTCTCACACTTCTTTCCTGATCTTACCCTTTTCCTCTCTTCCAGCCAGTTTCCAATGAGAACTTTAGTAGAGTATTTGGGTTCAATTTTCCACCAATCCTGTCCATCTTTTTGCGATGCCATCGCATTTCTTTGTCTCACCAGCACTGCCCTCCCTGGTTGTTGGAACTGTCCTTCAAGTTATGTGGGTAAAACATTACTCAGTAGCCCAGTGCTAAGACTAGGGCAGAAAGGGGCTCCACTTCTGCCTGCCTGCGTGCTGAGAAACGTGGGTGATGTGTGGAACTGCTTGGCCGTGGAACCATTTGTGTTTGCTATCCCCATGGTGACTGTTGTTCCAGTAACCACATTCTAGGCTGCATCATATTTACGGTTGACCAAAACAGTGGCTCCTAACCCACTAAAGTCAGCTGGGTTTTTTTCTCTAATAGAGTTCAGAATCAGAGCACGGAGTATGTCTCAAAACATTGTGATATAAGTGACATACTCCTCTATACCAACACACCACACATACCTGCAAGACACACAGCCTCTCTCCATAGACACATTTTATTTTAAACAAGTGGGACAAACCAGGATGTCCATTCAAAATAATGTTGTTCTTTATTGACATAGCTAAAGATAAGGGCTTGCAGCATGGTACAAGCTTGTATAAGGTTTGCATATTCCATGTTCCAACTAACAGCTGGAATGAGGTTCTGATGAGGCTTGTTTATCATTGTTAAGGGCTGCCCTTGATTGACTACCCATCACCTGATACTAAATATCCTAAAAAGATATTTTCCTAGGTTGAGGCATGAACAGACTCGTGGAATCTAAGATGTTTACTATAAGCTTTTTAGGAAGTTAACAACGCTGTCCAATCCCCTTTTCCCAGCTGGAAATGAGAAACCACAATAATCATATAGGCTTATGATTCCATGGAATCCATCCTCGAGGTGGTACCAGGTCACTCGAACACCGTTGTCCTCCAGTCTCTTCTTGTAAAGCAAGCCGTCGTCTCTTAGCACATCGTACTCACAAGTCAAGATGAAAGACTCGGGCAGCTGGTGAACAATAGCATCTTCAGCTAACAGCGGACACAGGTTGGGCTCACAGAATCTTTTCACTGTCTCATAAACTTCAGCTATAAAATCAGTGGGCCTAAGTGGCTTCACACCTCTGACCTTAAATTTTTCGGGGATGTTATCTGGACTCACCCACTTCCTGTACTTCAGCCTCATATCTGGAGGAATATGAGAGCCCTCCAAGACCTCTTGCATATGCAATGCATCCCCATTGAGGTACTGCAAAGCAAAGAAAGCAGCACGTTCTCGGAATAAGAGAGGGACTCCTCGATTTTGATGATAGGATGGTAAATTGAAGTCCAGTGCCTGAAGGCCTGGGTAGATCAAGATCTGAGCACGTAGTCTGGGGAGGTCTGATCTACCTGCAAGGGTCTGGCTAACAGCAGCTGCTAGATTGCCCCCAGCACTGTCCCCACAGACAACTACATTGGCAGGATCCACCCCATAGTGCTCGATATTCTTCATGAAGTGTATGGTGGCATGAAGACAGTCTTCATATGCAGCAGGGTATTTGTGTTCAGGAGCTAAACGATACCTAGTACACAAAAAGAGACCACAAAAGTAAGAGAAGGAAATGTCATTAGTATTAATCAGAAATGGTATCCTATGCTGTCTTCCAGCCCTATCATTTTGGGGTGGTTTTGCTCCAGGTCAGGATATTCATTACCTCCTAAGCAGACATTCTTCAGTTAGTGATTGCAGATAAGCTGTAAATTGTGTATTCAATCACAAGGACTCAGTAAAATAGGATTGTCTTCTGATTAAGAGTCTGACAGAGACCTCGTACATTTCTTAGTCGTGCTGAAAACTCCCTGTGTATTCTTGACAAGATAATTTAATAATTTTGTGCCTCTGCTTCCTATGTGTAAAATGGGAGTAATACAGTGTGATTATTCTCTCTTCTTCTATAAATCACAATTGTTTGGAGCATCTTATTACATGTTCATATGTTCAGCACAAGGAAGACTTTTTTTACCTAAGTTTTTGATTGGCTTTTATAGGTTTTCTTAGTGTGCCAAATATTTCCATTTGGGTCTTTCTGAGTATATCAGGGCATGAACAGTTAAGAGCTGTGAAATCTCCATTATCACTATTTGTCTCTTTATGGACTTCACTGAATTCTATAGAAATTTCTCTGCAAAAAAGAACATCTCCAAAACCAGTGCAGCTCTGCTGTGGCACCACAGCAACAATAATCTCCAAACAACAGAACTGGGTAGGGTTCACTTACTGAACAGATACAACTACCGATTCACTTTCTCTGGATATGTAGCGGCATACTTTTTCATAGGTATCTGGAAAAGAAATATTTTCATTAGTGCTTTGCTATTGCCCTAATCTTTGAGACAGCTAGAGAATGTTCATTCCAGAAAGGCATGTATTTGTCTTCAGACTTCCTCCCAAATCACATGCTGAAACCTCCTCTTATTTCAATTTTATAAAAAGATGAGAATGTTCTTTCTACATTACTATAATTCCTCCAGCAAATATCTTACCAAGACTTCCAAATACCCAGCCTCCTCCATGAAAGAAGATGATACCTCTCCTTTGCCCATCAGAGGTAGCTTTAGGCTGATAAACCCTCACAGGTACTTTGTTAAACTGCAGATCCTGGATAAAGAGCTTTGGGTCCAACCCTAGTTTCCGTCCCTGTCGCACGTATCGGCCAAAAGTGATTTGACTGCAAAGTCCAGTCTTCTCCAAAATCCTTCCCTGTTAAAGGTAAAAGAAATTAAGGCTTCTTTAAAAGTCTTGAGTTAGCCAAGGTATAAAAACTCTGCATCATACTTACATTGAACTATATTTGAGGGAAATTTTAAAGAAACACAGAGCTTACCAAAAAAAAAAAAGTGGTAATGTTGTAAAATATGAATACACTATAAGAAGATATAATAACAACAGCACAAGAAGTTAGAATAACTCCCGTGAGGACTGTTCATAGAGGATGATAATGGCTATGCAAGGACTTCCTAAATGGCTTCCTGTTACTAGTTACTGATAGGAGAGTTCATTCTAATAGGTTGTTTAGTCCTGGGGTTTTGCCTTAATAAACCCGTGGAAAACACTGAGGAAAAGTAACTCCACAGCTGGTTTTCTTGATAGGAATGCCCAGTCCTAAGAAAGTGAGAGATCCCAGGATAGAGTCAGAAAACAATATTTGTTTTAAGTTTGCCTAGATTAGTTTTACCAAAAGGAGAAGTTCTAGCTTTTATCATACCAGCTGGAATCTGAAGAATCAGATTGAGAAATCTAGGCTTCACATACAGCAATTTCACCCCTGTTGTCTGATAAAAATAAAGCTTTCTGATTTGAGAAAAACAATTTTCCCAAGCTCTCACATCCTACAGACTGTAAAAAATTTACTTCCATTACTGAAATCCAGTGTCATTCTAATATCACATCAGAAATTTTATATAGGCCATCCAAATTGGCTGTCTTCGAGTATGCATTTTAATTGTCAGTATTGTCCTGCACACCTGTGTGCTCATTCTTGCTTCATTTATACTTGATAACAACAATGAAATGTTGTATATAGAAACAGCAATAAAAGCTTTAATAGTTCTTCATTGCATAAACTAATATCCCTGAATTAGACCCTAAAACTCAGTGAATTTGCAAATCTTAAGTGCTGAGTTGTGTTGTGCAAGTTAGTGCTTTTTATTTGCACGACAGATTTACTGAGCAAAATCAAGAAGCTTCCTTTCCCAATGATCTTGCAAGCTAGAATATAAATCTGATTTAATAACTGAACAAACAAGAAGTTGGGAACCAAATTTAATTAATGGAATCAAATAAACTGTTACAGTTCAGTTACTAAACAAGATCCCAATTTTAAATGCCCAGTGAGAGTCTTTCTTTATCCATTCCCTTGTTGTCACCTGCCGATGGGATTCAGGAGAGCTGGGTAGCTTTGTCAGTACATTTCAAGAGGATGTAAATGGTGCAAGAAACAGTGTGGAGGAAAACAAGGTCTGTGTGATAGCAAAGGTGATGCTGTGGCTAAAGGAGGGAAGGAGAAAATTGAAGATTTAAAAAAATTAAAAGATACAGCAAGTGACAGAGGAAGAGTTTCGGAGAGCTCTAATGCTGTTTATGCAATGCTGTAAAAGGAAGTCCAGGGATTAAGTAAAGCAGCCCTAACCGGATTTTGTACCATAAATGTCAGCCGTGGCTGGAGCAGTTGAAGGGCTGTAGTTTTCCTTGTGCAAGGTGACTTCGCCTAAAGCTGAGGGCAGTTATCAGACAAAACAGCAGCTCAGCTCTGAATTCGAGACTTAAATCAGCACCACCGTTTGGCAATCTCTCCTACCATGCCCTAACATGCTACTTCTGAACGTGAAATGGGTTTTGCCCGTGACATGAGCAGCGTCCCGACTGAAGGTGCCCCGCCGCAGCACTCCCCCCATGATGTGGAGCCGCAAGCATCACATGAGGGTGGCAGGGGCACGCGGATCTTAATCCAGGCTCCTTTTTTTTTTTACTTCCTAGAGCAGTCCGTGGGCCGGGGCTTGCCCGGGCCGCCCCGGGTTTCGTGCAACCCGCTGGCGGGCGGCGGTTGCCCGCCCTCGCCGCGGGGGACCCCGGCCCGGGCGGCTGCGGCTGCGGCGTGGGGCGGACCTGCGAAACCCTGTAGGCTCCCCCCGCCGCGGCTCGGGTGGAAACGCTTCCCCGCCCCCCGAAACGATAAGCGCGGCGGCGGGGCGGAGGGCGCGACTCACCAGGGCCGCCGTGCCGAGGAGGACGGCCAGGACCAGGCGCAGCTTGGCGGGCTGATTCACCCCGGGCGGGATGTCGTAGCTGGGGAGGCCGAGGAGGACCGTGGCCAGCGCCGCCGCCAGCGCCGCCAGGGGCAGGAGCAGCAGCAGCAGCGCGGGCAGCAGCGCCATGGCCCGGCGGCGGCCCCGCGGGGCTCCCCGGCCCGCGGCGGGGCCCGGCAGCGGCCGACCGCCCCCCTCCGCGCCGCGACCGCGGCCCGGGCCGGCGGCGTCACGGGCCGTTTGTGACAGCTCTGCAAAGCCGCCGCCGAGGTCATGGTGCGGGCGGCCAGCGAGCACCGGGGGGAGGCCGCGCTGCCGGCTTGAGGCGCGGTGTAATCTCGGTTCAAGGAGGCAGTGCGTGACCTGTGCGCGCAGCACCGGGGGCGCTCCGGGAAGGCGCTCATCGCCGCGTCCTGCGGAGAGCCTGGAGGTCAGGCTTTGGGGCTGGTACCGCCGTTGCGAAAGAGCCGGAGAATCTGCAGGGCACCTGCGTTCCTGACGGATTCATCTTCAGATCGCCGGGAGTATGTCGTTTGCCCTTAAATTTAGGGATTCTTTGAAGACAGCCTGCAGGAAGCTAAAGGAAGGGCTGCTTTTGCACTGTGAAATCTAAATGGAAGATAGCATTTGTTTTTGTAAAAATTTCTGATTTCCTCAGTCTTGGGATTTTTTTTTTTCCTTAGGATTTTCGTTTCCTCAGTCTTACTATTTTGCGTATGCTCACTGCTGTTTTTCCTTGCTTTCATCAGCAGGGTATAATGAAGGGTATCATGTCAAGGCATATACTGCCTTGTCCTGTAAGGAAAACTGAAAACAAGGAGAAACTTCACAGCACAAATTCTAAAAAAATAATACTAAGGAACAACTCTCTGAAAGAACATGAAAAGATTTTGGTCCATTTTTTCTCTCTCTTTAAGCTAAACCTTCCGGTATACACAGATGAACAGCCCAGTTCACTGATCCTTACTGTCTTTATAAAACCTGACGTAAGTGTTCCCTCTCAACCAGTATCTCTTGCCCTGAGCTTCAGCTCAGGGCATAATGGAGACATCCCAAAATTAAATAGGAGTTTGTAGAGCTACGGTTATTTCAAAATCGGGGCAGCCCTTACTTGCCTCCAGCAAGGTGTTCTCAATTAACTCAGGCCTTGTGCTGCTGCTCTTGCAGATGTGGTTCTGCCATGCCCACTGAATGTTGAATCTCCTCACTGAGTCCTTGATCTCTGCCTGTTTTTCCAGAGCTTTCCTCTAAGTCTTCCCTCCAGCTCACTACGTACCTAACTTGTACTTTTTAGCTAAATAAAATAAAGTCATGCTTTGGAGATTATCAAATGGACATCACAAAGATCCTGCCTGTAATTCACAAGAGTTATTTAATCCAAATCATTCCACAGACATTATTTACATAAAAGTAAATCATCCGGTAATTAAATACAAGGAATCAATCAGATGCTGATTTGAAAGAAAAGGGATTGAAACACAGCATGTGGAAAATATTAAAACTGTAAAGATTGAACTGTCAATAGTCTTATGAGGACAAAGACCAGTGTTCAGACAGTATTTGAAGTTCATGAATATCAAAATTGGTATTTTACACATCAAAAGGTATCACATTTTTGCTGACAAATACTACCTGAGGTTTGGTAGCCTAAAGAGAGACATTAGTGGGAGAAGCATGAAGAGGGAAAGTTGTTTTTACAGGCCTTTTATGAATTTAACAGTTCTGTCCAAGTCCCTTTTCCCAGCTGGAAATGAGAAACCACAATAATTGTATAGGCTTATGATTCCATGCAATCCATCCTCGAGGTGGTACCAGGTCACTCGAACACCGTTGTCCTCCAGTCTCTTCTTGTAAAGCAAGCCGTCGTCTCTTAGCACATCATACTCACAAGTCAAGATGAAAGACTCAGGCAGCTGGTGAACAATAGCATCTTCAGCTAACAGCGGACACAGGTTGGGCTCACAGAATCTTTTCACTGTCTCATAAACTTCAGCCTTGAATTCGTCGGTCTTGTGCGGTTTGTAGCCTCTGACCTTAAATTTTTCAGGGATGTTATCTGGACTCACCCACTTCCTGTACTTCAGCCTCATATCTGGAGGAATATGAGAGCCCTCCAAGACCTCTTGCATATGCAATGCATCCCCATTGAGGTACTGCAAAGCAAAGAAAGCAGCACATTCTCGGAATAAGGGAGGGACTCCCCGATTCTGCTGATAGGATGGTAAATTGAAGTCCAGTGCCTGAAGGCCTGGGTAGATCAAGATCTGAGCACGTAGTCTGGGGAGGTCTGATCTACCTGCAAGGGTCTGGCTAACAGCAGCTGCTAGATTGCCCCCAGCACTGTCCCCACAGACAATTACATTGGCAGGATCCACCCCATAGTGCTTGATATTCTTCATGAAGTGTATGGTGGCATGAAGACAGTCTTCATACGCAGCAGGGTATTTGTGTTCAGGGGCTAAACGATACCTAGTACACAAAAAGAGACCACAAAAGTAAGAGAAGGAAATGTCATAACTGTAAATACAAATTTCCTACAGCACCTTGGCTTTCCCTGTGTTGTTTGCAGTATTTTTCATTCAGAAAAAAAAACGGTGTCATTATCTGCTAAACAGGTATTTGTCCAGCAAGTTATCACAGATAAATGATAGCCAGTAGGATGAAGTTGCAAGGACGTAGCATAGTTGGGATCTTCTTCTGAGAACAGCACTGATCAGAACTTAAGTGATACAAGTTCATTTTGCTCTTCTGGTGTAGACTGCATCTGGCTTGTGGATGAAGTAATTTAATCAGTGTGCACCTCACCTTTACTTAGGATATTTCCCCTTAATTATTTTATTTTAATTTTCTTTGTTTATTTAAATAACTGGGACAGAGTTATATTTTTTGTATTATTAGTATTAAAATATATTAGCATTTGATTCTTACTGTTAGAATGCTCCTTGCAGTTTACAGGGTGATTACATCTAATTAAACAGATCACTGAATCACCACCTTCCAAGTTTGTTTATTAGTCAGTTCTCAACACATTAGAAAACTCTTCTGGAAAGCATTCCTTCTTTTTGTGTGGTGCCAGCATAGCTCTGTGTTGTGAGATACGTGAACCTTACTTTGGGGGTTTGTTTGCACTCTCCCTGTATTAGCAGATTGGGGGGGCGGGGGGGGGAGAAATGAAAATAGTCCCCTTGAAATTCTGTCTGACCATCTGGGATACGGGGGAAATGGTTTACTGAGGAGGAGTGTTCCCACAAGACGTGCAACACTGGTGCTGAGAAGTGAAAAGAATCAAAGAGACTTCCATAGGGTAGTACTGACATAACTCACCCAACAGCCACAACCACTGACTCGCTTTCTCTGACAATGTAACGGCAGATCTTTTAATGGGAATCTGCAAAAAACTGGGGGGTTGTTAGCTGCCCGCTCCGTTTCCAGATGCAATAGCCAAGGAAGGTGGAAGCCTCCTTTTCCCGCCCTGGCCGTGCCCTTCCCGACCCTCACACGCCACCTCACCTCCCCTTGCCCCTCTTCCCCTCAGCCCTGCCGCCTCTCCTCAAGGCAGGCAGCAGTGGTTGCCCGAGAGCACCAAGCTGGCCGAAGATGACGGGAAAGCTCAGCCAGATTTCAGACCTTCTGACAGGTCTCGGGGCAGAATTATTCCCCCCGCCTCCAGAAGAGAACAGCGGCAGCGCACAGCTGCGCTGCGGCGGGGCGGGGGGGGGGGGGAACGTTTCGGCCCGCCCTACCGATGCTGCAGTACAGCCAGCCGCCGCCGTGGAAGAAGATGGCGCCTGCCCGCAGGCCGGCAGATGGCGCGCGGGGCCGGTAGACCCTCACCGGCACCCGGCCGAACCGCGCGTCCCCCAGCGAGAGCTGCGGGTCCGGCCCCAGCTTCCTCCCGGAGTGCAGGTAGCGGGTGAAGGCGATCTGGCCGCACACCTCCGTCTTTTCCAAAATCTTCCCCTGTTCGAAGAGAGGGAGGAGACCCCGGCTGAGCGGAGGGCGGCCTCCCCGGGGGCAGCCAGCAGCCGCGGGCCGCCTCGGGGAAGGCTGCGAGACACCACGCCAAGCAGGTTGCCGTGAGGGAGACCCGGCGCCTGGCCTTCCCCCGGCCGCTGCGAGGCCTGAGAGGGCACCCAGGCTTCGTGTTGGCGGGGTTCAGCCTGCTCCAGAGCCGCTCGCCTCTACCCTCGCCTTTAGCGGCCGCTCCGGTTTGGTCCTCACCAGAAAGCTGGCACAGGAGAAGATGGAGCTGTAGCGGTCCCCTGTGAGGCTACGCGCCTGGGCGAGCGGGGTTGCTTTGGCACCGTGCGCCTGAGCAGGTAGGCCCACGCATCCAACTCACACTCTGTCAGGCAAAATGTCTTAGGGGATAAACAAAGGAGTTCCCATCTCAGCGTCACCAAGTCATACGGTTTCATACCAGCCTCCCCTCTGATGTTTCCTGTGAGTCTCTGGTTTTATCTGCTTAAGAAGCACCCGGCCTTCCATCAGTGTTACTGGAAAGCCCCAAGAATGGCCTAAAAACATCATCTGTGCTTCGCTAAAATGGAAATCAAAGCAATCTCACTTTCTATAAATAATTAATTTAAACTTAATTAGGGAAGCTCAGCTGATGAAGCTTGGACTCTTATGGTTGGCTTCATCCTTATGTAATAGGGAAAACCTGACTGAAACTATCTGAGGTCTAACAGAAATGATTTTACAAAAATTGTCCCCTAAAGTCAGCCCCCCCCCAAAAGGAAAGCCTTCATTTAAGTCTTAATGCAGCCAGCAGGATTCTGGTATTTACATATATAACCTTACAAAAATAACACCTAAACCACATTTCTGGCAGAAATCATGGTTGGGTAACTCACCGTAGCAGATGTAGTAATCATAGGAGCAAAGACAATTTGAAGCTTTCCAGGATGATTCACTCCAGAAGGGATACTGAAATTGGAGTACTCAGATTGAATTGTTCCCATAATTGCTAGTATGAATGAAGCAGTAAAAATCACCAGCAGTATCACTGGCAGTATATAAAAAACCCGCCATTTCACTTAAGTAAAGGTGAGGTGTCTTTACGCCTTTCTTTGATTTAACTTTCTCAGATAACGGTAAACCTTAGAGCAGTCCAAGTTACAACAGATCTCTCGGGTGCCACACACTTTAAAGTCCTTGGAAATGTTGTGCAAGGTGCCAGCATGCATCACATTGGAGAAGAGGCAGAGGAGAATGTGTTTAATTTCCTGTTTAGCTTCACGTTAATTGTGGGACTGATACAGGGCCTGGTATTCTGCATGGTATTCTTGGATTGCGGATGATATGAATGACTGTTCTGAGATAGCAGTTAAGTACTGAATGAAGTTCTAGTTTATGACGGGTTGCTATTTACAAGGAGAGCCAACTAATGTGGAGATTAAATTGTCTCTTGCATCTGATCTGCAGCCACAACATATTGCTTCCTGTATTGTGGACATTCTTTGAGTAGTTTGGAATATATGGTTTTAACAAGGACATTTAGAAAAGAAAACAGGAACTAACATGAGGGGGAAAAAAGCTAACGTGTGCTCTACAAAAGTAAATGCATCAATCTTATTTTGCTGTTAGAGTATTTAAGCACAGGAACAAGTTTTTCAGCATACTCGTATGTTTGATAAACATAGGAAAACACTTAGAGCATTTCCTCCATTGCAATTTACACAAAGCTGTTAATAGAGTATCTCTGTTGGGGACAGTTGCAGTTTTGACTTCATTTTTTCAAGTCTAAAATACCAGTTATCTAGCCCATAGAAATTTTCTGCAAGTCAGTGACTGGGAATCTTAGACTCAGATGCTACGTGTAGCATATAGCACAGGCACTGCATTATAGCATTGTAATATCAGTATCTTTCTCCTTTGCCAAAATACACTTAGCCTTCTAGGAAGAATGAAACCATAGATCATAATTGAATAAAAGGGGTCAGACCAGATGTTGATTTAAAATTTTACTGCATCTTTAATATTCACTGAGAGAGTAGCAAGTGTCTAGTCCAAATAGATCATTAAAATAGGCAGACTGCACATGGAATACTTCAAACAGCACTAAAAGAAACTTTCATAGCATTCTTGAAATATCTTTTTCAGTGGTCACACTGGCATAATTGCTTATGAACAAATTGTCCTATCTATCTAAACCTCTTATATGGAATTTAGAAGCATAAAAGACTACAGAAAATTGGCAGTTCTTACAGAAGGAAAGAAAATTGTTTCTATAAGCTTTTTAGAAAGTTCACAATATTGTCAAGACCCCTTTTTCCAGCCAAAAATGATAACCAGTCACTATTAAATGAATTTATGATTCCATGGAATCCATCCTCGAGGTGGTACCAGGTCACTTCAACACCGTTGTCCTCCAGCCTCTTCTTGTAAAGCAAGCCGTCATCCCTCAGCACATCATACTCACAAGTCAAGATGAAAGACTCAGGCAGCTGCTGAATAACAGCATCTTCAGCTAACAGTGGACACAGGTTGGGCTCACAGAATCTTTTTACTGTCTCATAAACTTCGGTTGTACAGTCAAGTAGCACATGTGGTTTGTAGCCTCTGACCTTAAATTTTTCGGGGATGTTATCTGGACTCATCCACTTCCTATAATTTAATTTAATATCTATAGGAATATGGGAACCCTCCAAGACCTCTTCCAGATTTGATGCATTCCCATTTAGGTACTGTAACACGTAGAAAGCGGCACGTTCTCGGAATAAGGGAGGGACTCCCCGATTCTGCTGATAGGATGGTAAATTGAAGTCCAGTGCCTGAAGGCCTGGGTAGATCAAGATCTGAGCACGTAGTCTGGGGAGGTCTGATCTACCTGCAAGGGTCTGGCTAACAGCAGCTGCTAGATTGCCCCCAGCACTGTCCCCACAGATAATTATACGGGCAGGATCCACCCCATAGTGCTCGATATTCTTCATGAAGTGTATGGTGGCATGAAGACAGTCTTCATACGCAGCAGGGTATTTGTGTTCAGGGGCTAAACGATACCTAGTACACAAAAGGACACAACAAAAGTACAAGAAGGAAATATTAGTTTTAAATGTATTGCTGAAAATACTGGTTCCTGCCACCAGCAATACCCTGATTACCTCAGAATTTTCCCTTTCTCCACAGGTGGATCATAAATAAACTGCGGCTAGTTGGACTAGATGGTGCAGGTTAACTTGTTAGGATATCGTCTGCTTAGGACGTTTCTCAGGTCTTTAACAACAGAAGAGTACTCAGCTGCCAACTATGTCTAGGTTTTCTTGACAGTCATTTAGTCGTTTTACGCTTTAGCTTTCCATGGGTCGGATACAAATAACAAGACTTCTGTTTTATGGCTTTGTTACAGTGCAACTATATCCTCATAATCCAAATCGTTATGTCAGTATATTGATGATGATATTAGCTTGTCATTCATGTAGTGCTTCTATAAGCATCAAGCAGAGTTTCCTTGAATAAGGATTAAATAGAATATGTGGCTCACTATCTGTTTACTATCAGTTTTGAGTTTGGAATTTGAAAATATTCATTCAAGACTTCATTTTCCAGCTAGATATCCCAAAGCATTATTTGTGATGTAGTCCGGCAGTGAAAATTTAGCCTGAGTCAGTCTTCAGTGGCTCCAAACAGGAGCGGAGTGAATTTGTAAATCGCATGCTTGACAAGTCCCACAGAAACATTTCTCTGAGAATGGTTGTTGCTATGATCAGGGAAGCTATAAAGTAATATTTACACTATAGGAAATAATCTCTAAAAAACAGCATGAGGAAAGACTCACCCAACAGATACAACTACTGATTCACTTTCTCTGGCAATAGAGCGGCATAGCTTTTCATGGGTCTCTGAAAGAAACATATTTGGTGGGGTTTGAGTTTGTTTTGGTTTGGTTTTTTGCCGGAGTACTAATGTTGTCTATTGCATAAGTCAAAGAATTGCAAGAAGAAAATACTCTCTACTTTTCTCTGCCCCTTCCTACATAGCTCCTCAGATCTTTTGTACCCCCTCATCTTCCTATTTCAGTATTTGCTTACTGTATTTTTTCCCCTCATATCTCATTGTCCTTGTCTTTAAGAAAAATCACATAATGCACAGCAGATACTTTCTTCTCACAGCAAGACTTAGGAGAGTGCATCTCTGGTTATACTCAAACTTCGTAACTGCTACAGATCAAGCAACAATCAAATTTACCATTTCTGAAGTAGATACTTCTTTAACTAAATTATAGTATTTTTTCTGTTAGATATCTTACCAAGACTTCCAAATACCCATCCTCCTCCATGGAAAAACATAACTCCTCTCCTTTGGCTGGCAGATGGAGCCTTAGGGTGATAAATCCTTACAGGCACTTTCTCAAACCACAGGTCCTTGATGAAGAGCTTCGGGTCCACTCCTAGAGTCTTTCTACCTTGCATGTACCGGACAAAGCTAACCTGGCTGCAGATGCCAATATTTTCCAAAATCTTTCCCTGTTCAAAGGCAAAGAGAATAGGGAGTTCACTCAAGGGATTCTGTATTTTCCGAAGTAAAGGAACTGTATGGGCAGTATACTCATGATGTCTTAAGTTGTATATTTTAGGGCAATCATAAAATATTTGAGTAGTTGTACAGGTATAGTACAAGTGAACAAATAACAGTAGCATCATGAGAGGTCACATGAACAGCAGTGTTCACCAACGAACATAATCCCAAAACAATGCAGCATTAACAAAGACTGGTGAAATATATCCCTTTGCTTTCTGAGCGGTCCTTTACCTAACATTGAAAATGAGTTTGGTTTTCACTGGTTATTCTGTCCTTGCCCCTGAGAAGATGTGAAAACATAGCGAAAGATGATAGTTCTGGTGCTGATTTTCATGATACGGACACTTGCCCAAAGTAGAGTTGACTAAGTTGAGAATATATTTGATAATTGCTTTTTGATTCATCTTGGAAGTCTTCACTGATGTGTGCGATGCACTGACAAGAAGATCCTGACATATTTAGTAGGCCTAAACTTCTGTTCTTTCTGTATGCCGTAGTGATATTCATGCCAGGCACCAGAAGATGAAAAGAATACAAGTGAGAGCTACTGGTCCAACATAACTTTGCCAAAATAAAAAAAAAAAAGGCATAACCTCTGTTTTGAAATACATTATTTAGTCATGCCAAACCAGTACTTTGGTCCTTATGAAGATTTGGATTGAGCTGTTAATATTCAGTACTTTGTTATGAATATTTCTTATTAGACTGCCACATTAGTATGGATTGTCAGTACAGTGTTATGAGTCTCAGTATATTTACCTGTGAAAGACCTTTTCTTCAGTGACTCCAGCTATTTATAATGTTCTCCATGCCTGATTTTGAGGCTGAAGAAACTAATACATTTTGCAACATACTGATTTTAATTAATTATAGAAACTAGTCTTAGTGTCTCTGATTGTATGTAAACATGATAAAATGATTTATTCTTTTGTATTTGATATTTTCCAAGCAGAAATGGAACAAAGAATATTCTCACCTTTACATTCAACTTGTTTGGTTTCTTTCATCCTGTGTTGTTTACACTGCAGCATACAATTCTGGTTTATGGTACTAATGAGCAGTGTATAGATGATAAAAAGAGAACTGGCTTTTCCAGCTGCTTAAGTGAAGTAATCTCTTCTAATTACAACTTGTGTGCAGCTAAAGCATGAGAATATATAGCTAGAATTCTTTATTATGGTCCACTATAATCTAGAATATTTCTGACAGATTTTTTTTTTTTTTTTTTTTTTTTTTTTTCATTTTAAATAGTTTGTCCCTCTTGGAGCTGTTTAAGTAATTTATTAAATAGATGCACAACTTCTGCTATCTCATGTATTTCTAACACCTTCAGCATCTATACATCTGTCATATAGATGCTGTCATCACAGTATCTGTACATGTCATTACATGGAAATACTCCTGATTCAGTGAGATCCTTTGTCAGCAGAGATCACCAGAACTTGAGTGCTGGTAAGAGCTTCAACTCTTGTGGCCTGGTTAGCTTCCCACTCTTTTACACACCAGTTCACCTGAAGAAGCTGGGCTGGCCAGAACCCCTCATTCCCATCAGACAAGCCTGCTTAGTTGCTGCAGGAGTTATAAATACGTGTTCAGGGGAGATGGAATTCCTTCAGCTCCTCTTGGGCAACATTGCCTAATTTTGTCACTTGTGTGACAAGAACTCCCCCTTCCCAGAACCAATTCTGAAATGTTCAGTTTCTAATTTTATCTTCACAATAAATACATAACTCCTCATCCCCAAGTCCAAGAAAAGCTTGAAAGCAAGGCCCAAAGACATCTGATATATTCTGAACCTAGAATGTAAATGATCCAACATGTATAAGCGTTCTTAATCAAATTATTGCTACGTTAGCACAATTCGTTGTAGAAGCACAGTCAGACTTTCAAATGCTTGCGTTAGCATTTACATACTGCCTAATGTAAGAGCTAGGCAGGACTGTAATAATGCAATGTAGTGTAAAAAATCTGGTGAGCTTCTAAATACAACACGCAGCATGATAGCAATGCCCTGCTCTCCTCTCTGAAAATTAATTCCAAGCAGGGTTCTAGCATTGCATTAAGTTTAAAATCTACAGGTTCACCGTTCTTCCCCCAGAAATCACACCAGGTTAACTTACCACCACAGCTCTGCTTATTAAAATTATATGAATGATTCGGAGCTTTACTGGCTGATTCACTCCAGGAGGAATTTCTGAGTTGGAGAAATCAAAATTAATTGCCCCCATGACCAACAATATAAATCCAGCAACAAAAACTGCTAAGAATAACACCAGCAGTGTGTATACAACTGCCATTTTGCTGAGCAGCAAAGTGATCTGAAATGTCTTTGATTTGACTTTCCCAGATATCTTTGGCTTATTACTTCCTGATTCTTTGTTCGTCATAAGGTTGCTCTAGTAAAAACCTTTCTCCCCCTTTTACGAATACATTAGTAGGTACTTTCCCTCTCCCACTTTCTTTCGCCCCGTTCCCTTTATTTCACAAAAGATAAGTTGGTCAAAGTCCTGAATTCATTAAAAGATCTATGCCAGCAGCATTTTGGAGTTTTTGCAAGAAACCAGTCCTTAGCTGGGAGAAGAGTGTTATGAATAAACTGCATTAATATTAAATTAATTCGAGGTGGAAAATGGACACAGGGCATTTGTGTGCTTTGAGTTTGTGACACTATAAAACACTATTCTGAAGAAGAGTTTCTCTAGGGGTATGCAGAGGTAGGAGCCTGCATGTTGTGGTTTAACCCCAGCCAGCAACTAAGCACTGTGTGGCCGCTTCCCCCTCCCCCCTCCCAGTGGGGTGGGCAGGAGGAAAAAAAGGTAAAACTTGTGGGTTGAGATAAGAACAGTTTAATAACTAAAGTAAAATAAAATACACTACTAACTAAGAATAATAATAATAATATAATAATAATAATTGTAATGAAAAGGAATATAACAAAAACAAACAAACAAAAAGAAATAACACCCAAGAAAAGACAAGTGATGCACAATGCAATGGCTCACCACCTGCTGACCGACGCCTGAGCAGCGATCCGCCCCTCCCAGCCAGCTCCCCCCCATTTATATACTGGGCATGATGTTCTATGGTATGGAATATCCCTTTGGCTAGTTTGGGTCAGCTGTCCTGGCCGTGCTCCCTCCCAGCTTCTTGCACACCTGCTTGCTGGCAGAGCATGGGAAACTGAAAAATCCTTGACTTAGGATAAGCGCTACTTAGCAACAACTAAAGCATCAGCGTGTTATCAGCATTATTCTCACACTAAATCCAAAACACAGCACTGTACCAGCTACTAAGAAGAAAACTAACTGTATCCCAGCCAAAACCAGGACACTGCATATGATGATTATCACTCTAAAGGGCCAAATGGATTGTCACCAATGTTTTTTTGGAAAGATGCACCTATAAAATTATGTCATTACCTCAAGCTCAGTTTTTTTAGTATTTGTGTTTTCTTCTAAAAGAAGAACGTGGTTAAAAAACAACACAGGAGGCTGAGTTTAGATTCATGATTAGGTTACCTCCTATCAGGTAAACTTCAGTAACTCTCAGTGTGCAACAGGTACAGCATAAAATGTCTTAACGTAATCAGCAATTAAAGAGTTTCAAATCAAACTGCTTCATCTTGTTCTTGCTGTAGAACAGGATTGAGCTAATGTAGAGATGCTGTAGTTTAAATGATGCTTGAGGTATTAATTGTGAATCTGCGTCTGCAACTCTTCAAACAACTAGGATGTCAGAACATTGTTGAAATTGCAAATTCCCAGGGAAATGAAAGACGTAAAAATCTAACTCCATTAAGCAGCCATGTTATAATTTTTTTTTTTTTTAGTTAAATTGTAAGCAATGGGGGGAAAGTACTATGTCATTTTAGTTAGAAAATGTTATAAAAAATGGAATTTCTTAATTTTTTCCAGTGAGAAGTTGAGTGTTTTTAATAGGGCAGATGGTCATTGTAAAATATTCTGAAGTAGAAGGCAATATTTTGTTTAAAAACAAGTCCAGATTTAAAAAAAAAAGGTAGCCCACCCAATGGTGTTTTTGGACTTTCAGTTTGTATTGTGTTTCCACAGTTATGTGATCATATGCAATAGTCTTAAATAGTCCAGTTGTCTGATAAATTAATTACTGTGCACAGCACAGATTTGACTAGGTGGAATTAGCAAGATTGTGGTCTCTGTCTGCCAGTGTTGCATTGTTCCTCTCACCATGAGGTGTTCATTTAGGTTTATCAGTGAGTATGTGTTTAGCAAATGTAACTTTCTCTTGTAACAGAAATATTTGAAGTGCTAGTTGTTTTTTTGTTGTTGTTGAAAGCATCACAAAATTGCCACAGCATTACAGTGATAATATAATATAATATTATATAATATAATGTTCTGCATCTCTACCTTCTTACATCTGTGATCTTCAGAACTGTTTCAACAAACGTAGCATAACAAGTAGTCTTGAGTATAAGATAACCTTGAAAGGAAAATAAAGAGTACAAAAAGGAAAAGAAGTCTCACCTCTGCACTTTCCTAACATGTACACACTCATTAAAGTTTAGGGATTCCAGTTTAAGAATCAAGTTCCAACACAAAACATCATTTCTCAGATTCCAAACAAAATCAAACCCATACTAGTTCCAGTTTAGAACTTCGGCTTCAGACAGAAGCCTTTCTTTTGACTACACTTTTTCAAGAAAAGTGTAGTCTTTGTGCAAACTAACCCTAGAAATTAAAATGCATAACTGCAATTTCACTATCTGACATAAGACTTCTCAGAACCTCAGTCATTCGGCTCTCCATCCAATACCCTAACCATCTCCTGTCTCTCACAAGGGCCAAAGTAGACCCCGCTTCTTGTCTTCAGCATTTCTGGGCAGTCGAAGAATCTTCAGGAAGAGATGTTCTTGCTGCTTGCCTTGAATCTGTGCCAGTCATGCAAAGATACTAGAATTGCTGGAGTTGAGGTGAAAGAGTATGTGCCAGGTGCCTCGCTTTTGCATCTCAGTCATATTGGTGTGGTTTTATAATAATGTTTTCTAGAATGGTGGTGCTTTAAATAATCTCAACATTTGTTTGAGAGGCACTGCAGAAGGAGAAATTAGAAAGTATAAAATGCAGTCAAAATCCAAAACATAAATCAGAAGTGTTTACGTGCTTTGCCAAGTACAAATTCGCCAAGGATAATGTAAGACTTGCATCTTTGTTCTGAAAAATACTTCTATAAACTGTTTATATAATTCACAGTATTATCCATTATGTTTTTTCCAGATAAAAAGGAAAAAATCCCATAGCCAAAAAAGGCTAAAATTCCATGGAAGCCACTCTCAGAATGATACCAGGTTACTTGAACGCCATTGTCCTCTAATCGCTTCTTGTATAACAGTCCATCATCCCTAAGCACATCAAACTCACAGGTCACAATGTAGGATTCAGGGAGCTGGCAAATAATGGAGTCTTCAGCTAAAAGTGGGGAAAATGTTATTGCTAAAAGTTCTTTGATTGCTTCATGAACTTCAGGTTTATATGAAGTGGATTTCTGTGGTACATAGCCTCTAATCTTAAATTCATCAGGAATAATGTCAGCACTTACCCATTTTTTATACTTCCGTTTCATACTCTCAGGAACATGGCAATTTTGTAGGACATCTTCCAAAACTGATGGTTCTTTATTAAGATAACGAAAACAGAAGTAGATAACTAGCTTCCGAAACAACAGGGGGACTGAAGCATTCTGCTGATAGGAAGGCAAATCAAAATCTAGCCCCTGTAGTCCTGGATAAAGTAAGACCTGAGCACGTACTTTTGGGAGATCTCTTTTATTCAGCAGTATTTGGCAAATAACCGTAGCAAAATTAGCTCCACAGCTGTCACCAGTAATGATGATGAGAGCAGGATCCACATGATACTCTTCTAAATTCCTCATAAAGTATAAGGTGGCATTGAGACAATCAAAATATTGCCCTGGGTATGGGTATTCAGGAGCCAAACGGTAACTGAAATGTCAAAGATACTGTGGTTATTGTCAAAATAATTATAAAAAAATAATTTGCGTTGTTCATGATTGACTGGTATGGTAGTTATGTAGGCCTTTTTTTCTAAATTTTGAAGATTATATTTGTTTTTGACTAGTGTAGATTGGAAAGACAAACTAATGGTGTTACAGCTATTTTAGAATGCTTATAAGCACATTTCTGAATTAAATGAAAGGCTAAAGCGAAAAATAGGGACCACAATCTAAAATAGTAAATATTTTCAGCATATTTTTCAGAAACGTTTCAACTGTGAACTGTATTGCCATAAATGCTTCTATGTAAAAGTAGCACTTACCCAACAGATAAAACCACTGAGTTGCATTTTTTGGCAATATAGCGGCATATTCTTTCAAAGGCTCCTGAAGAGAAAGTTTATCAGAAATGACATTTTAAAAATCAAATATCCTTTTGAAATGAAAACATAGATCCTTGAACATATGCTCTGTGGAAGGCACTGCAACATGAGACTGATGAGTAACTTCTGCTATGCAATGCGGTCTTTACATGTTAACATATTTTCTGGTTATTGGTCAGTGGTTGTTAGGGCATAATATAAGCATGTAAGAATAGTAATACTAGGTAAAAATAGAAGTCTGTCTAGGCTGGTGTCACATCTCAGCTGGCAGTCAACAAAAGATGTCTAAGGAGAAGCATAAGGTGAGGACAAGCGTATAGGAATAGAAACATACAAGAAGTTGCAGCTCAGGGCACTCTGAGACAGAAACTGTGTCTTTATATTTAATGCCCTTGATTAATGTTTCTTCCCTGAATTATTCGAACCACTTCTTGAGCCCATGATTTTAACATTAACTTTGTGCAGTGAAGAATTCCATAGCTTGCTTACAAAGGTGCAGAGAACCATTTCTATTTGCTCATTTTGTACCTGGCATTCACTACGTCCATTTGGTGACCTTAACTCTTGTACTGTAAGAAATGGTGGATAATCATTCCCTGTTTAACTTCTCTTGCTTCTCATGATTTTGTAGACATTTAGTGTATCTGTCTTTATCTGTCTTTTCCAGCCTGAAGAGTCATAGTCTATTCTCTTATTCTCTGTACAGAAGCACTTTTCTCACCTATGCAGCCTCTCTCCGAGTCTTTCCGGTACTGCTATATCCTTTTTGAGGTATGAGAACCAGAACTATAAGCAGTATACTGTATTTAGATGCACCATGGATTTATTACAGTGGCATAAAGAAGTTTCCTGTTTTGTCCTTTCCTAATAATAATTCCTAGCATTTTATTTGCTTTTTGACTGCTACTGTGCACTAAGTCAACATTTTCAGGCAATTTTCTACCATAATCCCAAGATCTTCTTCCTGCAAGGGAGTAGTCTGCTTAGAGTCCATTGTTCTGTTTATAAAGTTAGGATGCTCTGTTCATCTGTTTGACTCTCGCGCCATTTCACCTGTCATTTTATTGTCTAATCCTTTGCTATCATAAAGACATTCTGCAGTTTTTCAGCCATCCATTTACTACCTTGAAGGACTTGGTATCATATCAGCTTTCACCATCTTTTCTGTTTTTGAATGTATTGATTAGCACGGGTCCCAGCACAGACCTCCTTATGGGAATCTCACAGGAACCTCCCACAACCCATCTTTTTTCTCTCTTTTAATCAGTTTTTATCCAAATGAAAGACCTTCCCTCATGTGTCGTGGGTGTGTAGCCTCTTTAAGAGACTCTTTTGGAAATCAAAGTAGGTTTTATCAACTCAGTCTCCTTTATTCATGTATTTGCTGACTCATTTAAAAAGCTGACATTGATTTGTGAAGCATGACTTCCATTTGTATGGATTTTAAGGAGTAAGTCATATTTATCTGTCCACTAATTCTGTTCTTCATTGTAACTTCTGCTAATTTGCTAGTTGCAGACTTCAGGCTTACTAGTATGTAGATTCCCCAAGTCCTTTTAAAAACTTGTCATTATGTTATTTGCTTTCCTGTTACCAAGTACCAACGGGAATTCAAATGAAAGGTCACGTACTACAGTCAGTGTATAGGTATGGGTATTATATTAATCCATGGCATGTGATATAGCTAGCTCAGTGTGCTGATTGTGCGACAGCAATTGTGTTGTGAACAACAACTACAACTATGCAACTTTGTGATGTGTTTTTTTCTTCCAGAGAAAGGAATTCACCTTTCACTTAGATCATAGAGGCTTATCTCTTGAGTCCTCACTGCCACCCAAACTAGCTCTAGAACTAGTAGCATCACAGCTGGTGTCAGCCTATCACTCCACCCAGGCTAATGTGCTCTGCAGTAAAACAAGGGTAGATTATTTCTGCCACAGTGCAGAATGGAACCTAAGTTGCTAGAAGTTACGTTATTGTTTCTGCATGATGCTAAACGAAGCTAGGTAGACTCTCAAACTCATTTGCAGATAACTGAAGTCTGCCTAACATTGTGCTAGTGGAGACTTACCCTTTGAAACAGTAAAGGATTCAAAACCCACAAACTTCCCTGTCTGACCCCTGGAATGAAATCTAGATTTCCATGTTAGGTGCCTTGGCTTCCACACAAAGCACACATAGACTTGGTTGCTCAGAAGGAGATCCAGCACAGTTAGGAGGCGGAGCCAGCAGCTACTGAGACAATCAAAGGGTTGTCTCCCTTTCTGAAAAAGAAAGAAAGTATTCTGTGCAGTGTTACCACAAGAATCAAACTCCCCTCATTTGGTCCTATTTTTAATGCTCATTTATTGTTTATATTTTCCTTCGTTTTGATTCCTTGTTTGCATGAATGGGAATATATTTACAGATTTTTTTTTTGTGTATTCTTTAAATTCTTTCTTGGACCATGTTGTATCTTTCAGACCTCCTTTGATGCATGGACTGTGAGTTGAGAAACACTGACTTTTGTAGTGTTTCTACACAAAAGTTGAGTGCTGAGCACAGAAGTATATCTTAAATTCTGCACTTTGAGGGTCTGTCCAGGTTTACAGGAAACACTTTAGTCCAGTTGAGATCCAAAACTAAAAATTTCTCCTTGAGAAGTAACCAAAGCATTGTTCCAAAGAATGAAGCCAGAATGTATTCTTTTTAGCAACAGCATTGCCATTTTCATGATCCTGTAATTATTCCAGAAAGCAGATCTAGGCTGAGTTCCGTATCAGCCTAAAAGGATTCTAAGTTACATTTCCAGAAAAGATGGAGAACAGAGAAGGAGGGAAGAGACATGGATTCCAAGCCTTACTCCAGGACTGTTGCTGTATCTTATTTTCAGCTAGTCATTAGTTAAAGTACAAGAACATCCTGTGAGCTTAACTTCCCTCACAGTGACCTAAGCATATGTGTTTTGTTTTAATGGTGTCTCTTTCTCTGCTGCAACAAACTGAATCTTTCTCAGAACAGCTTCAACAGGAGGAGGAGCAGAGTCCCTCTGCTGTTAGCTGACAGCTGATTGAGGGGTTTCTGGATCACAGTTCTGGATTTAGAAGCCTCACATCTGCTAGGAGCTGCTTTCATCAACTTCTCCTGTAGCCCAAGGGAAGTAGAAATGTGATTACCCTTAACTGTGCGCTAGACTGTTAATTCCGCAAGGTGCTTTGCAGTTAGTATTGAGATTGCAAAGGCTATTGTCATTAGGAAGGACAGGTGAGATATTGACTGATACATGTCTGAAGGTAAAAATGTAAAGGTTTGGATTTGATTTTAAAAATAAAACTTGCTGATTTCTTACTAATGCTCCCAAATGTGCCAGCGCCTCCATGAAAATATAGTATTCCTCTTCTTTTGCCAGTAGGTGGCCTTTTAGGCTGATAAATCCTCAATGGTACCTCATCTACTTTGATATCTTTGATAAGAAGTTTTGAATCTCTCCATGGTGGTATTCCATCTAGCACAACTCGCAGTAAGCTTAAATCACTGCAGATCCCTAGCTTCTCCAAAATCTTTCCCTGTTGAAAAGAAAGAATTCGTAAGAAGAGGAGTAATGTAGGCTTGCTTCTGAATAGATAGCATTATTATATGTACATGCAGTCCAATAGGTACAATATACGTATAGGTTTTTTTTTTAATTTTCATGTGAAACAGTTTTCCAATGTAAAGTGGCTGCAATTTGACAGATGCACTGAAAAATCTAAATAAGCTTTTAAGATTAGTCATATCAGTTTTATGAGTTAATTTAACATGATATGGGTCATATAACAATGCTTACAGGCTTCAGGGGGGTGAATTGCTGCTTCTTCTTTTCTTTTTTTTCTTAAGCCATTATCTTCCAGCTCCCAAATATCCTACCAAAATAAAAGTGAAATCCTCAGTTTTAAGAAAGTTAACTTACCAAGATCATGGTTGTAATCAGCAATGAATGGAAGAAACGAAGCTTTAGAGGTTGGTCAATTCCAGGTGGCAGTTCTGAATTGAAAAAATCATAAAATAACCCCCCTAAAAACAGTGCTGGTATTATAACAGGAGAAATTAAAACCATTCCTATTATTGCTAAAGTTGTATAAACAGATGCCATTTCACTTCAATGGAAGTGAATGCTAAAAAAACCTATGCTGTCTTAAGCCTTCTTTTCAAGTGTTTCTGATGTGTCTTCACAGGAGACTAAGCACTCAGTTCATAAGCAGAAATAAAAAGTTTATTAATGTTGCAATACCCTAATTTTCTCCACCCTTCTTTTGCTAATGATATTACTGGCAACATTTCGTTATACTAAAAAAAGGAAGAGGGAAGTTTTTACCCTTTACAAAAGGTGGAATTCAAAGTATGTGGAATTGATTTATATCATGAGTTCTTCACTAACAATGAGAAATTATTATTGAGAGGGGCCCTTATTTGAAGATTGTCTGTGTTTGGTTTGTTGTGGATCATTACAGATGGACATTCCTGTTGTAGCGTTAAATTTTAGTGATGTGGGGCTACTTGAAGTTGTCATCGAGATATACACTTCGCTGAGAATAAAAATATTCAAATCCACATTGTTTTGATAAACTTTGTTTCATGGTGGAATGCACAGACATGTTCATGCTTTAATTTTGGTTTAAATAAGAGTACATTTGCTCGGTGTATAACCTGTGGTACGCTCTGGCAGAAAGATTTGCTCTGTTTATGTGATGTGTGTCTACATTACGTTAGCTGCGCAAGATGTTTTGTGCATAGATAACTGTTCTTCGCCCTGGAGTAGGAGTACAAGTAAAATCAGTGCTAGACAGTGCAAGTCTTAACATACATTAAGGTCTCTCCAGGTACATGATGGTGTGTTTGTAGATTTAAGCCACTATTGTTTCTGGTAAAAGCTTTTCACTAATTAAACTCTCAGATTTTTATATTCATTGTAATTCTTGTTTGTAGTTCAATGTAGAGGCATTATGAATACATGTGTATTAGTGAGGGATGATTAAAGATGGTGGCAGTTGTTTGGTGAAATAATTCTTCTGGTTTGTATTCTTCTTATCGGAATTTCATTTTCCACACAATTTTAAAGTTAAAGCTCCAAACTTTTTTCCTGTCCTGGCTTTTAAAGTGAAATGCCAGTCTGAAAACTGAATTATTCCTTAGCTTCATTAGCACAGTATTTAAAGCAAAGCAATCATGACAGCTGATTTGCACAATTTTAGCTTGTGGAGATAAGAACGTGTGGGATAAAGCAATGTAAATTTGCACCAAGATTTGTGAAATAGGCAGATCATCAGCTGTTCACAGCAAGAGCTTTTTCTTTGCTGAGGTTGGCTGATTTGGGGCCGCCTTTCCCTTACATGGAGCACAAATTTAGCAATATAGTTAGTTACAAATGTCGGACTGTAGAGTGTTGAAACCAAACCCAGATACTCATTGTCAATGCTCATTCTGTCGTAAGCTTATCAGTGTTTATCCATAGGGCTTTTCCTGCCACACAGAAGGGTCATCCTATTGATATTTTTGGTTATTAGTTCTGTAAATAGTTTCTATGTAGTGTGATATTATAGCACAGCCTGTGGGTTTTTTTATTGAGTATTTGTTTTGCCATATATTCCCAGCAAAACAGCAGAACAACACAGTTCTTACTAAGTGCTTATTTCTGATGTCTGTGCCATCAGTCAAAATATCCTGAGATAAATTAACACATGGAGATCAGCTTTGAATATTGTATTTCAGCATTCTTGATGATTTCTTATGTTTGAATCCTCAGAGGAGGAAAATTCTGTGCTTTCAAAAGAACCTGTAAACAAGAAGAGCAAACTCATAAAGGCACTTATTACTGCAGTGGCAATAAGAAACGTTTAAGAGCAACCAATAATAATTTAATTAAATACCTGATATTTGGAATAGATCAGTTCAGATTATGAAAGCTTCATACCAAAGAGGACATGTATGTCTGCTGTAGCTGTATGAGCTGTTGCTGACACCATATTGGCAGGAGTCTCTTCTTCACAGTGTTCAGTGAGTCAATAATTAAACACCTTTAATCAAAACCAAAACACCTCACAGATGCCATCTCTGTTTTGAAACTTTGATGGATCTGATAGAGTGGAAGGAATATTTCTTTACTGTCTTTTTTATTTAAAAATAAATTTAAAAAGGAACAGTTTGGGGTTTTTGTTTGTTTGCTTTTTGATGTTATGCCCTGGCAGTTGTCTTCAGTAAGAATCTGTTGTACAGTCGTGACAGTTCGAACAAAAATCTTTCAGTTATGCATCATAGCCCTTCTGTTGTTAAAGAAATGTTGGTTAAGTAAAGTTTCAGAATAAGTCTTAATATTTTACTCTTAATCTCTTAATATCTTAATATTTTACTCTTAGAGCATAGTCTGAGTATGCTCAGTTAGAGCATATTCTAACTGTATGCTATGTGAGCACCTCAGTCCTTCCTCCCTGTCCTGTTACCAGTTTCCATGTTTTTCCAGAATCGAGCAAATCCCATGGTCTTAGAGCTACTCAGTCCTTCTGGGGATGCTCATATTCACAACTGTTTCATGATATTTGGTGCCTTATATTTCAAAATGCTCATGTGACTCAAATAATCCTGTTGCTGCATGTCACTGTTCTCCTGATGCTTGTTCAGAGATGCTTCAAATATTTCCAGTTTGGTCAGCCGTTCCTGTACCTGCAGATGTATGGATACAAATACCTGTGATCGCTGTCAGTCTCTCACGTTTCTAACAGTCAGTGGGTTTTTTGGTGTTTGTTTTTTCCCAATTGTTTTTGAGGTGTTAAATTGTCAAAAAAATGTTTTATTCCCTTTCAATCCACTCCATGGAGTGAGGACCTTACATCTTTGCAAACAAAAAGGCTTTTTCTCTTTCTGGCAGTAGATAGATACCCATCTTGGATAAAAAGCTACTAGTAGTGGCTCCTTAAACTGTAGGTGTTTGCTGATGTGTTTTGCTACATCCATTCTTTTATTCTTTCAGCAAACTCATTGCAAAACCCCAGCTTGCACAAAGTCTTTACCTGTCCATAGATGAGAACAGCCTTGCATTAGCTAAAGAAGATTCAAGAGATTCCACTAAACTGGAGAAAATTGACGCAGCTTGGAGTTTGGCATTGTAATATGCCTTATGGATACGCATACGGTTCTTTATTCTTATAAAACAGTCAGCTACTCAGAGCTTATAAAATTGATACTTTATTCATTGAATTTAGTGTTGCTGGAAACTGACATGTTTAATATATCAGTTGGTGAGTACAGAATTGACAATAATTCAGTAAATTCTTCCCATTT
The DNA here is from genome assembly GCF_018139145.2 of Gymnogyps californianus. Taxonomy (NCBI): domain Eukaryota; kingdom Metazoa; phylum Chordata; class Aves; order Accipitriformes; family Cathartidae; genus Gymnogyps; species Gymnogyps californianus. Next base: position 6,625,217 of record NC_059491.1, on the reverse strand, counting down.
TCTCATCAGTGAGCCTCCGTTTATGCAAGAAGTTAGTTACCTCTAAAACTCACTCTTTTCTTAATTTTTCAGCATATTTCTAGTGGTCATAGTAATGATGGGAAGGCGAAGTATTATAACAATACCTATTCAAAGAAATATGATTTTTGCTGTTTTTTCTCCCAGCTTAACTTGTCGGGTTTTATAGGGCTTATGTAGATGTGGAATCACAGACCTCTTTGTAGATTGAGAATGCATAAAACTTATCAACTTCACATCAATTGCTTATCAGCATAAGAGGCAGGCAGCCTTCAAACCAAACACTAATAAAGGCGGAAGTATCAGGGTAGTTGGTGCTAATGAGTTATGCGAATGTCATGTGTTACTATTTTTCTTGTAATGTCTTTCTCTAAAACATTGCAAAACATTTCACTTCTGATTGTAGGCTGTGTTGGGAAACACAGCCTACAGTTAGCGTATAGTTAGTTGACTATTGCGGAGCTACTATGTGTAATACAGGAAATACTACAAGGATTAACTAAAGCATGGTAAAGTAGCCAGCTATAATGACTGAGGTATTGATTCCGTCAAGTATAGCCAGGCTCAATAACTAACTGGAAGGCATAAAGCTAAGAAAACAGGAAAAAATAGTGTATTCCAAAGAAGAATTAAAAGCAGAAATAATAGCTTCTGATATGTTCCTTTTTTTTTTTTTTTAATGTGCATTTCCAAATGAAGCACTCTGGTAAATATAATTTGCCTGGCGTGCTTTTTTTTTGTTTCTTTCCCACTCCAGGTAATTTAGTAGGACAGTTAAACTTGGTAGTGCAATTTAACTAACTTCGGTTTTACCAAGTAGAGCATGTAAGAAATTTACTGTCCTCCAGTTCACATTTCTTTTCTTGTATTTATGTAAACAGATAACTGAAAGCATCTCAGACCTCTTCATACGTGTAAGCCTTAGTCTTCTGATCTGTGAGATGGATTTAGTATGCCCTTTACAGTGACAATAAGAAGCTTTAAGAAATTACAGCTTAGTGTGTGCTCTATGATACTGTTTTTTAAAGGTGCTATGTATTTTCTTGATCTATCTACTTCCTCATTTAGCCTGCCTCCTACCTACCTTTCGGTGTCCTCCCTTTTTTTTATCTCCATCTCCCCACCCAAATTAGTAGCTACTCCCTATGCATTTTGCTCTTACTCATGACTGAAAACCATCTTTCATTTAGTCTTTATTTTAACCTTTCTTCCTCTAAGTTATTCTTTGAAGTCTATCCCTTCCAAATGACTCCTGGGTTAAACATCTGCTAACAAATTCTGCAGTAAAAAGCTGTACTGTATAAAAAAAAATCAAATAAAAATGATGACAAATATTATGTATTAGCATTCAGCAATAGAAATTCAGATCTTGTGCTGTACAATTTAGCGCAGGTACATTTTTGAAATGGTGACTCGACAGAAGGTTTTTGTTATGTAGCATTTTGAAATGTGGACAAGTTCTTGGATATATGTGTCTTGGTAGCTGTGCAGTTCTGTTCCTCAGAATGGATGAACTCTGCTCCACACAAATAAGCTGCTCTGGAACATCCACCTGGGATTTCAGGACAGGTCACCACACCAAAATGTATTCTTATTAAGTCATAAATAGCTTGAATGTAAATATAAGAACTGCAACTGGCCTTAATTTGCTGTGGCCAGATTTGTCTAAGATTCATTACTCTAAATATTTAGGTTAGCAATTTCTTCACTATCATGAGAGAGTCAGCAAACACAATGAATCATTGAGGTAATGGACAGTCAGAGAAAGAAGATTGACAGGAATAAAAGCAGCTATAGTTTGCAGGATTATGCCTATTTATTTCAGGAGCAGTACAGAGAATGTGCATCATAGGGAAAGAATAATGTTAAATGCTTTTAAATAAATAATATTATTTATAAATAATAGAGTTAATAAATTGCCTGCTTGTTTTTCAAAATACTTGCTGTTGTATATTGACTTTTAACTAGAGTGGTACAAAGAGGTAATGTAAAGGTAGCAAAGCAGAAGGTAATTGAAGTTGTAGACTTCTGTAATAAACCACTGTAACTTGATTGGTTTAGAACAGGTAATCTAACTTTCAAATTGTTATGGCTTAAAATGTGCTCTGTTATTAAACATACAGCTTTAGTATATGAAGGCATAACAACAGGTTCAGTAGAAATATTTAAGTCTAAAACACAGATTGACCTTTTGTAATGTCTTTCAGGTACTCATATTCTGTGCCCAGAGCACAAAGAAGTTTGCTAGGTTATTCTGCTGGCATTAAAAAATCAGTTGTGTACTGACATCTGGTGATTGGAATGATGCACAACAATTTGCTTTCCCTTTCTTAATTTCTTTTAACATCTTCCTGTAACACAAAGCTGTTCAAATAGTGTCAAGACCTCCCAGCTGTACTGAACTTTCCAGCATTTCACTAGTTTTCAGGTCCTGACAGTGTTCTGATCTGTTCCTGAATCCTTTTCTTTGTGATATACTGCCACTTTACATTGTTCCTCTATGAGAAGGTGCTTCCTGCTTCAGACAGTGCAGGCCTACAGTTAATACAAGCTCTTTGTAAAGTAACTGATATTACTGTATATTCCCATATGTCTTTATCTATATATAAAATGTATATGCGTGATTTTTTTAATAGATGTTGTATTCCTTAACCAGTACTTTTTATAACATCTGTAGTTCCAGCCTAACCCTTTTCCTGACCTCCTCTCCTTTCCTTCCACTTCTTTCTTTTATGTCTATGCTCGGATCTTTTCTGCTATATTCAATTCTCTTTAAGCTTGCCTCAAATGCAGCTTTCACCAGATATAGGCTTTGATAAATCATTGACTGTGCTCATTATACGCTTAACCTGTAGATTCATGCCCTGTTACCTGCCCCAAGTTGTCCTCAAATCATGGTTTGTGTATTAATATTATCAGAACTTTGTTGAGCCAAATTGCATTGCAAAACACTTGCCATGGGGACCAGATCTTTTATGGGTACAGGAGAAAACTCTGAAGAGGTGGTAGAGGAAGGAAAGGTAAGTTCACCTGATTTTGCCTATTGTAAGAGAAAATGAAGCAAAAGCCATCACCAAATCAATTTATTGGGTAAAAAGAAGACAGACGCAATGCAGAAATTTAAGAAGATTATTTAAGGAAAGGAAAATTGAGGGTGTTTTTTAAAAATCTTTGCAAGCAATGAGAGATAGAAGTCAGGAGAGGAAAGCAAGAAATGGAATTTTACATCAATCTTAGAAAATTTACTATGTTTTCCAGGCCTTTATTTCCAGATCGGAATGCTATCACCCCACCACAAACAGCTAAGTATACTGTTCCATGGAATCCCTCTTGCAGGTGGCACCAGGTCACTTTTATACCATGATCCTCTAATCGTTTCTTGTACAGCAGTCCATCGTCTCTGAGCACATCAAATTCACAGGTCAAAATGAAAGCCTCAGGAAGTCGAGCAATAACACTGTCTTCAGCTAGCAGTGGTGCAAAAACATTGTCAAGCATAGGCTTGATCAGTGTATAGACTTCTTTTGAGAATGGATGTGTTGTACTTGGTTTGTAGCCTCTTTTTTTAAACTCATGAGGGATGTAGTCAGGACTCACCCATTTCTGATACTTCAGTTGCAAATCTTCTGGAATATGACAGCCTTTAGATATTGCTTCCATGATTGACAAGTCTTTATTAAGATACCTCAAACCAAGAGCAAGGGTTCGTTCCTTTAACAGAATGGGGACTCCCTCATTCTGCTGATAAGAAGGCAAATTAAAGTCCACACACTGGAGAAAAGGATATATTAGGATTTGTGCTCTCAGCTTTGGGAGATCTCTTCTGTTCACCAGTGCTTGGGCAACAGCAGCAGTGAGTGTACCTCCACTACTGTCTCCACAGATGATAATGCGAGAAGGGTCTACTCCATAGTCTTGTGCAGTCCTCATAAAGTGTGTGGTGGCAGTGAGACAATCCTTAAACTGGGTTGGATATGGATGCTCAGGAGCTAAGCGATACCTAAATAGGAGTGAAAGTGTTTTAACATAGTCATATCTAGTGAATGGTCGCATTGTCTTTTCATTCATATATTTCTTTCTGAAGATAGGAAGATATTCTGAGATTATAATTACAGCAATAGAATCGATTGTAATTATTGCTCGTGATGTATTATTTGCTACTATTGTTAATGTTTGGGGGAATCAGTACACTGTCCTATCTTTGCAAAATACTTCTTTACCTATCTTTTAGGTGACTGAAGGCACATGCTGCGTTATTATAGAATTAGGTGGCAAGACAGGTATGTGTGAATCAGGTATCAGCAATTCTAGTTGGAAATTGAAGTGAACATTTCCCAACAAATTGTTAGAGAATATGAGCATAGAAAATCGATAATGAAAATATGAAAGGTTTTCAGTGGTTTTCGATAAGCTGAATTCTTTATAGACAGAATCAATAAGAGTTAATGGTTCTTCAAGTATTTTAGGATGTAAATAGTAATTAGTGCAATTTTAATCAATTTCCAAGACACCAACTATTTTTCTGAACTTTTAGAAATTGGTTCTTTTAAAAATGCATTACAACTCGTCAGAAAAATATTTTGAATGTTCATCTCAGGTTGATTGCAAGTTAAATGTGGATATCCCCCCCCCCAGTTTTTCAGAACTACTACTAAAATGAGTATTTAGTAGTCTGGGCAACTGGGCAACAGAAACAGTTACACTTCAAACACAGTGTTGGCTTTCAACTTAAGGTGGTTTGGATATGACTTTAGGAAACAAAAACATCCTCACCTCTTAGCAGTGGCTACAGATTATAAAATTATTATAATGGATTTTATTTGGAAATAAGCAAGTGGGGATTAGTTGACTAATTCTTCCTAAGAGTGATTAGTGCTGGTGAAACACATGTGATCATTAAACTTAAGTACTGTATGCACTTTACAAGGAACTTGGCTTGTGGTGACTATGCATTAAAGACTTACAAACCTAGAAGGAGGCACAAATGGCTATCATATTGTGTGTCTGGATTGAGTCCACTTACCCAACAGACACAACCACTGAATTGCTTTTTCTAGCGAGATAGCGGCATGTTCTTTCATAGGCCCCTGTGAAACAAAATATTTCAGTGGATTTGTAACTTGCTTTAAAAATAAGTTGAATGAAAATATTTTGAAATTCTTGTCTCTATTATGTGATTAATGCTACGCTGTAATTCTCTTATAGTGGCGTGGTCTAGTCTGGACATTGCTCACAATTTCATTATGTCTGTGGGAATCTTCTTGGCAGTAAGAAACCTGGAATTTACACCAATGTATTGTTTCAATCTCCCCTTTGAAAAGTTAGTTAATAGAAAGCACCACTGCTGCCACTTCTAAAGTGGTATTGAAGATGAGAAGTTATTTAAAAAAACAAAACCAAAAAAACCCTGCTAAATCTAGCACAAGAATTTTTCTTGTGCATAAGCCACCATCTAATCTCTTATGCCTTTCCATTTCAAATGCCAAAACGTGTTTTTCCTTGTTTTGCCACTATAAAGACACACAGCAGTATACACACATACACACAAGCTTGCACACACATGTGAACACAAATTGGGTTCTTTAAAATAAGAAATAAAATTCTAATGAGATTTTCAACTTTTCTTGTAAGCATGAGGGAGAAGAAGGAAGAAAACAGGTGTTATAAATGATCAAGAATAAAAGTTCTAGATACATGACCTTTATAAAGCTAATTTAACATGATGCCTACTGCATGTAAATAAAATTATTCTGCTGTCTTGAAATTAATTTTGTTACTTATAATGCTTAACCTACTAACTCGTCTTGTCATTTAAGAAATACCATATCAGATCAGAAACTACATAGTATTTGTAGTTACAGCTCATATTATTTATATTACTTACGAATGCTTCCAAACTGTCCAACTCCTCCATGAAAATAAAGGATTCCTCTTCTTTGGCCAGTGGTTGATATTTTTGGCTGGTAAATTCTTACTTTAACCTTTTCAAACCTTAAGTCCTTGATAAAAAGATGTTTATCTTTTAATGGTGGTATTCCATCCATTACAGCCCTGAGGAAATAGACCTCTGAGGTGATACCTACTTTATCCAAAAATCTTGCCTGTTAATAAAAGGAAAGAAACCACTAATTAGTGCAAATTTCCATCTTACCTGGAGATTAATCATGAAAAATTTAAAATTTCATGGTGAATTCAAGCTTTGCTGATGGTTCTTACAATGAAGTGGCCAGTTATGGTGATGATTTGGATACATCTTCACTGTAATGTAATACCTACCAAAATCTGAAATTCAAAAAGCAGTAGATTTGACAGGAATGGATGAATTTATCTTCTGTAGCTGCCTTGTGTCCATGCTTCTCCAAAAGCGAGGCCTTTGAGCTTGTGGGAAAGCCCGCCTGAGAGTTGCTTTCACAGAAGAGCAGTAACTTTGCTCATTAATACCATCTTACATCTCTGGCAAAAATGTTACCAGTACTATCTAGCAGAACATAGGATTAGCTTTGGTGGTAATTTCTAGATTATATTAGAATTGTTAGATGAGAGCATGGTGTTTTTCAAATTATTTCATTCTTCAGTGGTGAAATCTTGGCTTTAGTTTTTATGAGTACGAAAAAAATCAAACTATTAATAGTAGATAAAAGAAGGTGTCAAATACTTCAACTTGTCAGGTGTTTAAGTAGCCATGTGCCTGAACAAAATAAGGAGAGAGTAGTTACAGCATTTTAAACTTTAGCTTTGGATGAAGAAACCTGGCTAATACTTTAGTTTCCCAAACTCACGCTACTTTTTAACTTGCAGAAAAAAAATTCCATAGCATCTACCGCAGCTGGCCTCCTGAACAAGAATAGCTTTGAACCTTAGCTTGATCTTCTCACAGCTCAGTCATTCTTACTTAAATACTCAGGCTGAAGATTCTTATGTCACTCTGAGCTAGTCTACTTCATTGCATCTGGATGGCTTTAAGCTGTTTCAGTTGTAGTCTGCTCTAGTCTATTCCTGCTCAAGATGAAAAATATGAGGCAGTATCACTGTATTTCCACTATAGTGGATTAAATTTTGTACTTTTCTTCTTCAGCAGTAGACTTCTTTAATGAGTAATTTAATTTGTTGTGTTGCCGTTATTCATGCATATGTATTTCAAAAAGAATTGCATCTACAACGGTATATGCTGCATGTATCTTAAAAACCCACAATAAGTCTTGTGGCTTTCACCTCACATTTCACAGACCTCATGTAGCTCAGTAATGTGGTCCTGTTAAATTTGATGTGGGTATCCTGTTTTAGGCCATTTGAGGAGCTGATCCCATATGCAAGAAGGATCATCTTTAGTCTCATACTGATTCCTTCTACAGAACTCCTGTATGATGTCCATGGGAGAATAATTTTGTTTCTTTGAACCCCAAATCCCTCCGGTATTTTGTTCCCTCACACTAATACTTTTGTAACAGTAAAGGTTAAACCTGTAATTAGCTATATTGTTTGTGTATAATATAAAGATCATCTTTGTCTTGGAAATACTAAAAAAAAATAGGAGTCCTTATCAACCACTGTGTTTAGTGTTGGCAGTCTGACATCTCATTTTTGTTAAACCTGCAGTAGTTTCACAGGTCAGCTTTCACAGAGATTGGCATTTGTTTATATTGCTCTCAGTCACTTCACTGTTAGCTGTGAATATCTTCTATGGATTAACTGCAACAACATACAGTTATGGCAGACATCTGTAATTAGCATTATGACGCATAATCGTCATAGTTATTTCTGTTAATATGCTAATGAAATTTTCATCTTGTGTTGTTGTTTTAAATTGTATTGTTTTAAAATGTACAGTTCCTGTGAATAGAAGTTCTACAAGAACCAGCAGAATTTACATTTTTGCTTTGTTTCCTGATTCAAGTCCTTTTTTTCAGTATATATGCTCCCTCACAGTGAGGTATCGGTTTTTGGCCTGCAGTTTCTGGAAAAAAGTGATCACTTGCATGACAGCTGCAAGACTGGGCTATGTGTACATAAAGGTACACTTAGAGTATAGCTAGACTATGCATCACTGATTTCTTTATTACTTTCAGGATCTTCATGTTCATACAGCTTGTTCTTTTGCAGGTGATTACACAAGTCAGTCAAACATGACCTACATTTTGACATTTGTAAATAAGTGCGGTTGCTTAGTAGTATAATTTGTAGACCAGTAATTGGACAGTTTGGTTACATATTGATTAAGGATCTTCTAACACTATAGCTGACGTGACAGCTTGAAAATTAATAAAGACTTACAGGTAGCGTAAGACAGTCAAAGTATGGGACTAGACAACTGCGACCTCATTTGAAGCATTGTCTAACTCAGCCTCTGCAGTCACACTAAGTGCAACAGTGTCTGGCATTCACAGTGAAATACTGAAAAACTGATCCCACTGGCAACAGCTGACCTGGAGATTTCCATGCACCAGGAGAAAAGCTGTGTAACAGCTGAGTTAGCTTAGAAGTGGGAGTTCAGATACATGTTCAAGCGAAGAACTAAGGCCTGCATCAACATGCATACAGAAATGTCTGTGGGAGGGATGTGACAGAGCTGTGCTATCCGTGGTGTTAAGGTCCTTTGTCCTCTTTACACAGGTACAAAGGCCTATTGTGTACACCCCAGCACTCATCTGAATTGCACTTTGTGCCAGCCCTTCTACCTAAATCATTACTAGAATAAACTGGGTACAAGAAGCTTACAGAACTATTAGCACAGTAGGTAGCATAATTTAATCAGCCCCTCTGTTTCCCAGACAGGATCAGTCATAAGTCCCCTGGCTATTGTTTACCTTTACTGATATGTCAATTTTTCTTCTTATAGACTGAATATTAGATGAAAAATAAAGATAAGTTAATAGATTTTTCAATGAAGAAGTTTTATTAACATTAAGATGTAGCTGGTTTTATTTAAGTATATCCTCATAGGTGAATGCAAGCATTTCTTCATAATATCTATTAGCTTGGGCACAACTACTTCAAACTGGTTTGTCTCCAGTGACTTCACATGCATCTTTTGTCCCAGCTGAAGACTGGATATGCTAGTAAACTCTAATTTTCCCTGCAGTTTTGGCATCATGGGTTGTCATCCCTTGAAAGGATTTGGCTACTTTGGCATAAGTAATTGGGCTAACAGCAATACCAGGAGTTGCTACATGACTTGGACTTTACCTGCATTTAAACTTTTGTATAACCATACATTAATATTCTTATCTTTCTGCTCCTTTGAGGTGATGTGGTACAGTGCTGTTGCTTGGCCTCTCACTGGCCAGCAGAAAGGATACAAAATTATAAGATCAGAAGTTAAAAACTACATTAATCACCAGTAAATTTCTAAATTCTGCTGTTTAGCTTTTTACATATGAATTACAGAAAGATAAAACTTTGTCTGATGGATAAAGAGTATTCATACGGTGTTTTGAAAATGTGGAAGTCCACACATTGTGTAGTTGATGTAAGAAAATTTAATTTGACTTCAATTACTATCCTGTTTTATTGCATTGCTTTGCTATCGTAGCAGTGTTCAGGCCTGGGTGGGACACTTCTCAAGAGACATGATGAGTCATGTTCTTAGGAGCTTACTGGCTGACTTCAAACAAAACTTAATAAGCAATGTAGCAGGGAAAGGGAGGAAGAAATAATAACATTAGAACATGCAATCGAAGTGAAATGTAATGCACAAGCCAAAGAAACGGAAGGGTTTTTTCACAATTTAAACAACTAAAAGAAAAGAAGCTTGATTTAGGCATCACAGAAGAAGTGTTTTTAAAATGACAGCGGCAACAATTAATTCAGGAAAGGATAATTGATAAAACAGAAAGACAAGTGGAAATCGCATTTTAGTTTTGAAGAGAAACAGGAACGAAAAACAAGGGAGGACCAAAAATGTGCCCAAAAACAATGACACAGAAAGACAGCTTTAATATTATGTGTACTATCTCAAACCAGAAAGTCATATTGAAAGGCAAAAGATGAAGGTGGCAGCTGTCTTTCAGATGGCTCACAACTAGAGCGATACAGTTGTAGAAGAGAACTGAGGTCACAGACGTCGTTTAGTTGCTCATTCTCTAAATAAGCACTGTGTTATACAGAGCAGAAGTTCCACATATATAGTGCAGTAAGCTTCTTAAGCCTTCCAGCACTGCATTGAGGCAACAGGATTAAAAAACTAAAACATAGGCCATCAGAAAAAAATGGGAATTACACATTCTGCAGAATTTTATTTTTCCATATTGTTACCTTTGGTGCTGTATAGCAAGCAGTAGAGTCTATTATACCCAGCTGAGCTGAAGGTATCTGCAGTGGTGCTCACATCACCAAATTAATCCAGTTGCATATTTGCAATATATTTAAAAATTTATTCTAAAAAACCCTCACTAATCCATTACCCCTCTATCAGAAATAAAATTTAAAACTTCAGTTTTAATCAAGTTTTACTTACCAGCCCAAACACGAAGTTCAGGACGTAATGAAAAATGTAAAGCTTTTGACGCTGACTAAATCCATGAGGGATTTCTGCCTTAGGGTGTTCATAATAGAATGCCATTGCCACAAAGACGGTTAAAACAGCAAGAAAAATCGCTAGGAGTATTTCCATCTCACTGTACTGTTAGCAGCCAAATGGAGGAACCAGGTGTGGCTTCCTTCCCCCTCTGACTTCTGAAGGATTTCTGAAGGTAAAGGCGCAGGATTAACAATTCTCTTCATATCCCATCATCCAGCTTTTAAAAATGCCAATAGGAAGATGAAAACATGTGGCAATCCGTACAATTAAACAGACAGTAACAATTAGTTGTGGGAGAGGCTTGCATAAGCAGTTTTTCGTATTTGCAGCTAACATGTTTTGAGTCTGTGCCCATCACCATAGAACCAGTGCTTGATATACCATTTGTGGCATCAGTGTTATGAGAAGACAAAAACTTGTTGTGTCTCTCCCTATTTCTTGAATACAGTCAAGTCTGTATTATTTCTGAGTTCCTGTGGAACAGGATTTCTTAGTAATCATCTTCAGAGCTGCTCAGTTTCTTGATTTATTGTGCCTCCACACCTTGCTGCTTCAGACTTTTAATGAAATTGAGGTTTCAGTGTCGCAAACATGTTTCATCACCTTTGATGACTGATTTTGTACACTGCTATGCCGTTGCATCTTTGAGTCTAATGGAACCAGAAGCAGCTGCAGCCTGAAGTGTCAGTGCTTTGCATCTTGCTTCATCCTCCTTGATAGCTTTTCTCCAGCAGGTAAAAGCCTGTACCAACTGTTAAGTTTGTTTGGTTTGTGTTTGTTTTTTAAGGGCCTCTTGGTTGAGCCTTACAGTACTGCAGTCTCTGTCTTCTCATGAATATATTACTTACAGGTGTCATTCCAGGTAGAAATACGATGAAAACTAGACTTGGGCTTCATGGTTTCAGTGCTGGTAGCAATGACTAGACATCAGCAGCCTGCTCTTTTCTGTGTACTCTGTGGTGAGCTTTAGGATCTGTGCCTTCCTCTGGAACTAACATATTTTTCAGTACACAAATCATTAGGATAAGATTTAACCTGAAACAAAAAAATCTGTAAAGCAAAGCTTTTTCAGCTCATATGATGTCACCTTTGGGAACAGTGTCTTTTTACCAGCCTGCTCAAACCGTGAAGGCAACAGATTCTCACTCTGTAAAATAGCAGTATGAGTAAAATGAGTATGTAAAATTTTTCCTTAAAAAAAAAAAAAAAAAGAGTGCAAGGGATAAGCTGACCTTGACATGTATATTAAAACGAAACTTAAACGCAGAGAATGCGTTTAAGAGCTTTAGAATGCACAATCCATGACCTGCATAGGAAAGAAGACCTCAGACTTGATTCCTGACTTTAGAAACTGTTTGTTAATTGTTTAGAATAAACAGGAAGGAACTTCATTTTAAAGTCTGGTGATACGCTCTCTGAGAAGCAGCTGATTCTGTGTTCTGCTCCCTCTGCCCAAACTGTTTCTCATTTTATCCAACAACTCTTTGCAGACTTTCATTTCCCAATGTCCCCGTTACCTCTCCGTCCCTTGCCAGAAGGTTGTTTACATGCTAAGTATAAAATCAGGTTCCTTTCTGTTTATTCTTCCTTGTGGCACTTGATACAGTTGCCCAGCTTGATAAGGGGTGTTGGTGAAAGGCACATTGCCTGGTGATTGGGACACTCTCTTGGGAAATGGAAACGGTGAATTCAAACCCATCAGGACCGAGGTGCATATAGGGTTCAGCTTTTTTATAGCTCGACAAGATCATTAGGAAGTACTGTTACAGAAAACATGGTTGCAGCTCCCTTCTTTAGCATTTAATAGTGTAAGTAATTAATCAGCTTTGTGCTAAACTGTGCTGTCCCAATGGGTGGGACAGTTAGGTGTGGTCTAAGTATGCTTATCAAATTTGGCCCTTCTGGGGATCTAAGAAGTCTTCTGACAGTTGTGACAGATCCTTTGGACTAAGGTTCTTACCACCTATTGTTCATCTGTTTTCTAAATCTTTTTGGTGCCAGTCCTTATGGTAGCTAGTTTACCAACAGCTGGTAGGTCTTGGACTCTTTCGGGCATGTTCACTAGGTCCAGACATCACAGCACCCCCACCAACCCCAGAGGCTCCACACAAAGACTGGGTATGCTGGAGTCTGGTATCAGCTGTAGAAGAAACAAACTAGTTGGTTCCTGAAGTAATAAACTGTTTTTTTTCTTTGGGCATTGCAGGTACACAGGGTAATACTTAATGTTTTATAAGCGTAGACTCAGCAATTTACAGGCTTGCTTGAGTCCCAGGATGGAGAACCAGTCCCTAAACAATCTTTCAAATGTACAGTCTCTCCAGCTTCTGATTTTTTAACCTTATCTCTTGCTCCGGTGAGATAGACCAGAGGAATTGGCCCCTGAGGGCAAAATCCCATTTTCTCCTACCCCAGGAACTCCCTTTCTTATTAATTTCCAGTGAAGAGCTAAATGTCAGTGCCTGAAGTCTTGTCAATACTGGGCTGGCATCCTTAAGCTTTTTCTCTGTTGTATAGCTGCACATGCTAGGGGAGACAGAGACTGAGCCAGTTGCAACAGATATGAAATATTCCCTCACGTAGTCTTCAGGCGGTCCCAAGAACTCTCTGCCTGCCTTTGAATCATGGTGCTGATTAGGTGGCAACTAGGTACTCACCTGCTTAGACTCAGACACACTAAGTGTGAATGGATGCCTGTACTCCGATACTGGGAAACGTTCCTGAGAGAAGGTGCTGCTTGACCCAAGAAGCTCCTTTTGAGTTCTGCAGAGCGTGAGAGCCATCTGGTGCTTGAAATCTGAACTTGAAAACTGAACTAGCCTAGTCAAGTCCTCACCAACATGCTCTGACTGCCATTAGCTGTAAGCTTGTATGCAAAGCACTGACAAGATCTGTTAAGGGCTTATTTTGTGCAATAACTTGTGTGCGCATACTTGTATCTACGTATATTTCTCTGTATGCATAATTCTTTGTGGAAACACATTGGTGTGCATAATTCTGTAGGTGCATTGCAAGTTTGTTGTTGATTGTGTTTTAAGTACTTGAAAAATAATTCCACGCTTTGGAAACTATAAAATGTCTTCAAATGAACAAACGTTCTATCTTAGCAATGCAAGACACATAGCAGATCTGTAATTAATTAAAATAAATTAGAGGACAGGAAGTTCCATGGAGACAATTAGATCTTGGGACTTTCTAAACTTTAGAAAATATGGGAGTTGCTACTAAAAAAGGAATACATTGTTCAGCACTGGCTGTTCTCTGCTTATCCATCTGCACTACCGTGGTTATAACCCTCAATACAGATTAAAATGCATGTGTTCAAGAGAGCTAATAATTCTGCTGACATATTATAAAGATAAATTTATTCATATTTGTAGTAAATTAAGACCTACAGATAAAGAACCGTGGAAAAATCTCAGGAGTAGATCAGTGTGGAGTTTGGACATTGGCCTATAACTGAGGTGTAAGTCCAGAGATTGAATAACGGAAAGAAAACAAGTATTGGATTGCTGAACTGACAAGGAGTAAAATACATGCTGCACTGAATAGATGTGTGTAAAACAGTATGTGACCATACGTGATCATCTCATAACTTAAAACATACAAGGTGGAATTGTATGGACATCCTTAGTTCTGGCACTTCCAACCATCTCTGTACCTGCAAAGAATCATCAAAAGAACAAGCCTGGTGTGGAAGATGCAAAGAAGAGCGATACATGAATAAAAATGATCTTAAATAAAGATAAGCCCAATGACTCTCACAGGTTTAACTGAAGTTCATGAAGTCATACCCAAACTAACTTTAAGCCAGCTTGCTCATGTACAGATAACAGTACAGCCGTGGCTGAACAGACATGGATTAACTGCTCAAATATTATCCGGCTTTTTGCATAGCTTTTACAGCAGATACCGACTCTGCTGGCCTAGCTTCAGCTACCAACATGTAAGCTGGTAAGCCAACCTTCATCTTGAGATCAGAAACCAAAATGAATCCCCCGTCTCACATCAGGTTGCATAACCAAGGCAAATCCTGTAATCCTCAAAGAGTGGAACATTTGGAACTTTATCATGTTATTTACTCCTGGAAGAATTTCTCTCCTTGAAGAGTAAATTGCTAATACCTGCAATAGGAAAAATGAAAGAAAATATGTGTTGTGTCTACAGAGCATGAAGAAACATAATTTCATTTTGCTGAGAGGGACTGGAGAACAAGAATTCACAAGTAACAACTTGTAGCTCCACAGATTTGTAACTGCTAGCTTGTCTCCATATTTAATTAATATGGTGACAACGCGAAGAATTCAAGCCACCATTTTCTTCCTACTCACAGTTTGGCTGGCAGAGAACGAAGATACGTACTAACTTCTTTCCACACTTGCGTGTGCATAGATATTACAAGTGCAAGGTGGCTGCATAACAATGATGAAATATTTTACAATTCCTAGGCATTGTGTGGCCACCTATTTTGACATGCAATGGCAATTACCTTGGCATCTGTGTTTAGCAAAGGTGGATCTGTCCTAATAAGCAATGTAACAATTGAGCTGAGATTTTTTTTTTTATCTTCATGTTTTGGATATTTGCAGAAATTATTTTGGCAGCTTCCATGCTGTTTATATACTCTCCCCGAATTCCAAGTAAACGAGTTGATTATTTATCTAATTACAAAAAGGCAAAAAACACTATGTCTGTGTCTTCCCTGAGTACAACCAAATGCTTCTCATACGAGAACTTTATAGAATATAGTTTAGAGGACATTCAGTTATGTTTGTGCGATTCTCCCTCACTGCATCTGTGTTGGCAGTCTCAGATACTTACAGGTAGCCATCTCGTACACCTCACGTTTCTGTACCTCCCTTCTGTGTCAGCCATTTCCCTTTAAAATCAGATTTGTAAGTACACCCAATTCCCTCCTTCAGATTTTACAACCAAATCCAAAGCTACTGCTTGCATATACACGTAGTCTGGTGATGACTACTACTCATCTCAGAAGTACTGAAAGTATCTTCAATCTCCAGAGACATTGGGGGGGCTTTTTATCTGTGCTGTCATGCTGATTTTGTGTGTATTATGTGGATATGCGTATGCACATTGCTGATTACTCATATATTGCATGCTTTAAAATGTTTTTTGCTATGGTGAGTTTTTATTCTTTGACGTAAGAAGAGAACAAAAATTCTTACAATGTAGGAAGAGAACAGCAAAACAAGCATACCAATTAAAGGGTTTAAAAAAAAAAAGATGAAAAATACATCATGTTCCCAAGTAATGGCAATTGAAAATCAGAATTCAGCAGACCATGCTAATCTTAACTTATTATTTCTTGCCGAGATTCTAATGTACAAATAGGTAGTATATAGTTAATTGAAATACACCCTGTCTGCATACCAGTTCACTGTATTCAAGAAAACATTTTAATAGCCTTTTATAAAGTTTACAGTGTGGTTCTCAATTTTACTTGATGATGGGAAAGAGAAAATACCATAACCAAAAAATCCCAGTGCACAGTGGAAGCCTTCTTCCATGTGGTGCCAGGTCACTTTTACGTTGTCCTCTAACTGTTTCTTGTACAACAATCCATCATCGCTGAGTACAACATGCTCACAGGTAATTATACAAGTATCAGGTAGGCAGCAAACAACAGCATCTTCTGCTAACAGTGGGGAAAGTCTTGTCTCAAACAGTTCTTTTGTTTCTTCATGGACTTGAGGTAAAAATGAGGTAGGTAACAGTGGTTTGCAGCCCAGTTTAAATATCGTCGGGAAAAGATCTGGATTTATCTATTTCCTATATTTCAAATTCATACTCTCGGGAACATGAGAACCTGCCAAAATAGCTTCCTTCAATGAGCAATTCTTATTCAAGTACTTCAGAATAAAACGGACTGTACATTCACAAGAAGGCAATGAAAGCATTTTTCTGTTGAGATGACAGATTAAAGTTCAATGCTTGGAGAAATGGATAGATCAGTACCTGGGCACGTATCTTTGGGATATCTCTTCTATTTACCAGTTCTTGGCAAACACTAGCAGTAAAAGTGCCCCCTGTACTATCCCCGCAAACAATAATCCCATCAGGATCCACCCCATAGTTTTCTGCAGTCTTCAAAAAGTGTACAGTAGCAGTGAGACAGTCCAAAGTTTGGGCTGGATACTTATGCTCAGGAGATAAATGATACCTGAACTGTACAAGACAGCTATTATTACAAATACGTACATTTGTAAATTGCTTGAATGTGTCATCTTAAATACATCCCATGCATTTGCAAAAACTCACCAAAACCAGTATTACTTATTTAGTTTGAAGTTTTGCATGCTGAAGCAAACCAGAACAGCTTCCCCTCCCATTTCTGTCAAAATACAGAGACCATTGATCATTGGGGTTTATTCTAGCATAATTTACGAGCATGAGGGCTTGAGTAGTGCAGTCCAATCAGCCACATTACACAAAGCCACACATTTACTCAATTCCTGATCTGAGTGCACCTGCCTGGGATCAAAGTTCATGCCAGCAGGGAAGTCTGCAATTCTCTCGTTTGGACTGACCTTCCATGTATGTATAGCTATGAGTTAATCCTGCTTACCCACAAGATCCAACCAAGTTCTGGCTCCTGAGCTTTTTACACTGGGGACACCGATTATTGTATTATTATGTATTAGTACGGTACTGTATATTATTATTACATTTTAATATAAAAAGAATAATTTAATAATATATTATATTATAAAACACCATACAGTAAATGTACTGTGGTGACAAAATAGCTTCCTGTAGACAATTCTTTCATTTATTTTATTAATTGGAACAAGTGAATTACAGAGGACTGATGTTAAAGTAACAATCTCTGTTTATTTCTTAACTAAGAACTTACTTTCATATGATGAAAAGCAAGGCAGGCATAACAGTCAGATACCCAGTCAAGTTAAAGTGTTGTAATTTGATTCCAGTGACATAGAAGACTACTTTGAGACTACATTTTTAACAGCCGTGGTTCTTTATTCTCTGTATTCCTGGGCTTTCTGGTCTTAGGGCTTTCTGGAGAAGATTAAGTTTAATAAGGAAAAGATAAATACTACAAAGGTAACAGTGCAGGCTTTCTCTCTTAACCCTTCACTGTTTGCTGGGGCATGCTGCATCTGCTTTTCTGGTTTTTCACTATTCTGTGAAATTAGTTCTATGGATTCATAAAGTAAACATCCTAATAACCAGGGAATAAAAGGATATCAGTATCTTATTTCAGAGTCACTTTAAACGCATCGTGACTTACCCAGATGAGATATGGAATATACAATTCATTCTCAAAACCAATTCCTCCCAACTTAATAAATTCTTTAGTAATGAATTTTTTCATGGAAGAATTTGTTGGGAACTAAAGTTTCTTCATACCATCAGCTATTTTCCATAAGCAAAACATCTTTAAAAGGAAGCAGTGGTCCATGCAGTTTTAAAAAAAAATACTAAATTTTAGACTTATTATTTACTTTTTTAAATCATCCCCAAAGCCCCCTAAATATTAAAACCTGAAACTGGGAAAACAGCTTATAATTCCTTATTATTGAACACAGGCAATGATTTTTGTGGTGATAACAAGGTAAAACAAACAAATCTCTTTGTTCTTCTGAAAATAGCTGGCATACATATTACTTCTGTAACTTTATAAACCTGTATCAGGCGTTTCTCACTGTCATCTCATGGCACATGGCTCACACATATCAACAACATAGGGGTAGACAACACTAGAGCTTAGTTTCTTTTCTTATATTCAAAGAAATGTAAGTACAGAATGGGCATTGTTCAGGGCGTGGGGGAAGTAGGGGGGAAAGCAGCGGAACTATCTAATTCTGGGAGTAACATTGGGTGGAGCTCACTTACCCAACAGACACAACCACTGAATCAGATTTTCTGGCTGTGTACTGGCATATTCTTTCGTGACTTCCTGAAGAACAGATGTTGTTAATGTAATTAATATCTTAGAATACTTGAAGCAATATCATCCCTTATGTTTTTATGACGTATTGCCATGATCGAGTGTGGGCCCTTTGCCTATTTAGTGAGCTACCCAAATTTTCTCTAGGGTAAAAATAATCTAGACTTTTGATCATCAGGACACACTGGGAAGTTCATACATTTAGGGAGATTGTTGATCTGTAAGGAAAATAAGAAATTATTATTATGATTAGTTCTATTAGACAAGGGGCAATGGTTTTAAACTGAGAGAGGGTAGAATTAGATTGGATATAAGGAAGACATTTTTTATTGTGAGGGTGGTGAGACAATAGAACAGGTTGCCCAGAACAGGATGCCCCGTCATTGGAAGTGTTCAAAGTCAGGTTGGATGGGGCTTTGAGCAACCTGATCTAGTGAAAGATGTCCCTGCCCATGGCAGAGGGGCTAGACTAGATGATCTTTAAGATCCCTTCCAACCCAAGCCATTCTGTGATTATTATGCACAATTGCTTAGAGTGGTTGTAAGGGATAAAACAGCTGAGATCCTGTCAGGTTTTCAGGCAAAAAAAGAATTTATTTCTTTAGCAGCACCACTTACTGTAAGGAATAGATACGTCGTAAAGAGTGCTATATCCTATAAAAAATAATTTAGATACTAAATAAGGGCAGATTAGAGAGTTTAAAATAAACATTAAGAGCATTCTATCTCTCAATCTCTCAAACTAAACTTCAGTCACTTCTTAGGTTCAGGAGAGTTTTTAAAAATACATGGTTAACAATCCTAAATAATCATATTTTCTCTTTCAGTTCCTTACTGATGCTTCCAAATATCCCGCATCCTTCATGGAAGGAGATGACTCCTCTCCGTTTGCTTGCAGATGGTACTCTTGGGAGGTAAATCCTCACTGGCACCTCATCAAAATGCAGATCCTTTATGAAGAGCTTTGAATCCCTGCATGCCGGCAGTCCATCAATAATCAACCTCACAAGTACGTGCTCCTCAAAGATACCCAAACTTTCTAAGTTGTTTGCCTAGATAGATACAACAGGAAAAATGAGAAGTTAGTATAGGGAATTCAAGTCTTCCTACTCTATAAAGGCCACAAGCTACCTTTTTCTATACTATATTTAGGATAATTGTATTGGTTATTTGCTATTTTATAGGATTACCACAAACAACTCTAGTGGCTTTGTGATTTCAGTTATGAAAGTGAAAATACACATCTTCATGATTTGAGGTACCATTATTTCTGAAAGAATGTTGTAATACTTGTTCCATGAAATGTATTATATTAGTACCTTCTAATTTCTGTGTTCTGGATTTACCACAAGTAGCATCAGGCATTTGCTTAGGTATGGATGTTAGGAGTCATGAGGCCTGAGGCTCCTTTTCTAATCAATGAAGAGAAAGAGGTATTTCTTGAGGCCAGTTCCAATTTCAGGTGTGTTAAATCATGCTCTGGAGATGTCTGTTCATCTCCCTTGATTATAAAGGGAGGCTGTGTACTTCAGATGCTTCAGTTAAAGTATTTAAGGTTAGGTGAAATGAAAGTGTCCCTAGCATGACAGCATTTAGTATACTGGGAGAAAAATACTCATGCCAGTTTGTGTGCAAGATTCGGTAACTTACTGGTCTTGGATCATCTCCATGCCACAGGGTCAGTGAGAATAAGCTTTCAGTGAAAACAAGAAAATCATTAGTGCCTATAATCAATAATGAAGGGCTGCTGACCTAAATGAAGAACTGGTGAAAATGGTACTGAATCATATCTCCGTCAGTGAAACTGTTGCCTTTATCAAGATCTCAAAGGTATTCATGAAATGGCTCTGCAGTCAGTTTCTTACATCTAATCAGGGAAAACAAATATTCTGACCACAGGGAAGATTTGTTAAATGTGTCAAAACATTTTCTTGTCTAAGGCTGGTCAACTGCTGATAATTCAGATAGTGGGAAGATCACACTGGAATTCTCCGTTATTTTGAACACGTGTCGTAACAGATGCATTTCCTGCTGGGGACAACATTTCCCTTCCCATTAAATGGTGACTTAATTGCCCTTAGGACTATTATAATTCATTCTTCTGGAATGATGACAATAATCACAAGCAATTTGCAAATTGTGTTGTTCTCTTCTGAGCAACAGAAGTCTCCATGTACACTGCTGTATAAATGCCTTATAAACTAATGGCCAGCCATGCTTTTGTAAATTGTTCTTTCCAACCTTGTGTATCTGGCCTTTAATTTAGATCTGCTCTGTCTGTCTCAGAGACAATTCAAATACTGGCCTTAAATAATAATTTTTCTGTGAAAGAATGCCAGAGTAAGACAAGGAGGCAGAACTTTCTTAGGTGCATGATCCCAGCTATCATGTACATATGAAGCCAAATGTCACGTAGTTCAAGTGGGTTGCAACACCCGGTTACTCACTGTCGTGGTTTAACCCCAGCCAGCAGCTAAGCACCACGCAGCCGCTTGCCCTTCCCCCCTCCCAGTGGGGTGGGGAGGAGGGAAAAAAAAAAAAAAGTAAAACTCTTGGGTTGAGATAAGAACAGTTTAATAACTAAAGTAAAATAAAATACACTACTAACTAAGAATAATAATAATACAATAACAATAATTGTAATGAAAAGGAATATTAAAAAAAAAAAGAAATAACACCCAAGAAAAGACAAGTGATGCACAATGCAATGGCTCCCCACCTGCTGACCGATGCCCGAGCAGCAATTCGCGCCTCCCTGCCAACTCCCCCCCATTTATATACTGGGCATGACGTTCTATGGTATGGAGTATGCCTTTGGCTAGTTCGCGTCAGCTGTCCTGGCCGTGCTCCTTCCCAGCTTCTTGCACACCTGCTTGCTGGCAGAGCATGGGAAACTGAAAAATCCTTGACTTAGGATAAGCGCTACTTAGCAACAACTGAAACATCAGCGTGTTATCAACAGTATTCTCACACTAAATCCAAAACACAGCACTGTACCAGCTACTAAGAAGAAAATTAACTCTATCCCAGCCAAAACTGGGACACTCACCAAGGCCTTTCTCAAACAACACAGATTCTTTCTTCCTAGTAATCTAGACCAGGCTGCAATAAACAAGTTGGGTGAGGAGTAATAAAAGAAAGACCATGAGCCATGGAAGAGAGAGAAAATCATTTAGAAACAAAGATGGGAACCCAGAGATGGTCTGGAGTTTTTTCATATCACTGTGCTACAACTGCCAGCAGTGCGTGGGGTGTTTTAAGTCCCAGTTCCTAGAGACAAATGGATAGATATAGTTCTTGCCTTACATTTGAAAACACACATTTTTAGGTATCAAGGCAAAGGGGAAAATGAATATAAGACCCAAGGCAATCGTGGCAGAAACCACAGGGTCAATCTAACCTTCCCCAAACAGCGATTTTCAACAACTCTCATGACTCTTAAGGCAGTCTTTTTGTCAGTTATGATTTTTGAATGGTTAAAGTTGGCAGAATTGCCGTACCATGTTTATTTAATCTCATCTGTACTTTCTAACATCCCTGAGTTTTTACAGAGCTTTCAGATGAAAGATAGTAGTATATATGATAAACTTGGTATCAGAGCATTCTAAATATCCTCTTTCCTTTCCTTATCTTAGGAGCTCCTGACATCACAGAGGCATCTTCAAATTCAGGGAAGACACTGTCATGAAGGAGAATGGGGAATTTGGTATGTATTCTGTTGAAAAACTTCTTGATCAATAATTACAAAAGACTTCAGAACTAATAACAATACACTAAAAAAATAAAAGGTGTGACTATTCCTAGACAAATGTGATCAGTGTTAGTAGGTGAAACATATTATGTAAGCCAGTTTCTAAAATGTGTATATGTGTAAGAAAAAGAGGACCCAGATCAGCATGTCAGCATACATTTTCTTGTGAAATAGGGTCTTTGAAAAACTGCTTGCTGGAACATCTAAATTCTGGCACAAACTGGCTTTTTATGTGGAAGATCATATGGGGACCAGATTTTTACTTTAAAAATAGTTATGAAATCATATACCAACTAGCAAAAACCACTCAGTTTGAGCTTCATGGACTTTAAGACTATGTTAGACAGTCTTTCTGTCAGTCACTTTGAAGTGTTATGCTTTGCCAGCCAAAATAATTATCATCAAAGCTTTATATCACAGTGCAGTATGCACAGTTAGTCTAAATGCAGATCTGTATGAATAGATTAAAACAAAAGCTAGGATGTGAGCTAGAAGGCTTTCTCTCATCTCTTCCATTTGGGATTGTCATTGATTTCTTTATGACAGAGTATGTGGATAGATGCAGCAGGAGCATCATATGTATGACACCTATGCTGTAGAAGGTACACATTTAACTGTTGATGCAGCTTTTCTAAGACATCACAAGTAAGGTGGAAGAAAAGAGGAAAAGACTGTACTGTATTGCAGAAAAAAGAGGTCTTTACTGCAACATACAGTACAAACAGACACATCACTGGCACAAGAAGAGCGACATTCATCAGAATGAGCAGGATATGTTCATTGCACATGTGCAATGCACAAAGCATCATGCACTTTATAAGAAACTTGTGAAGTCCTCACATAAGGACTACTTCTGTGAGTATAGACATAAACCTAGAAGTTCACCAAAAGTACCAGCAGATATCTAAAGGTTTTCAAAAGAAAATTAGGTATTGAATGGATTCAATGCACAGCAAATGGTGAAATGCATCTTTAAAACTATCCAGAAAAAGGAAGCTGAAATTTCTGGAACATATTATCAGTGAAGACAGAATATGTACTATTGCGTAACAGCCACTTAGAAGCTGTAAAAGTGGGTAAAAAGAATCGTCTGAAAGAATCTTTTCATCCAAGTATAGAAACATAAAGAACTTAACATACGGTCATATTATTATATTATGTTCATGTTATTATATTAAGTTTACATATAGCTTAACCTGAAAAGCAGTGTGAGATACATAAGGACAACAGACTCTTCTTTCATGCCAGACAATGCAGAAAGGTACATGGGGCCTAGGCCGTTGGAGAACCAGGGACAATTACTGGATTTGGTGAATGCTGCAATGTAAGTTCAAGGAACCCACATAAGTCTTTAATAGGTTATAGTGCCCCAAATCACCTTTCAGGATGTGAGCCTTAGTTACTACGCTCATTATGTGTAACTAGGGGATTAGAGAATACCTTTACTTGAGATGAGCTCCGTACAAACATTAACGAAACCACTCTGTGGTTTTCCTGCAGGCTTTCTTTTGATGTGTTATGTGCCAGACGTGACAGGGCTTAGGCTGCTCTTACATACTCCTGTTGCCTTCTTTGAAAGCTTTTTGGGCAAAAGCTGTTTCTTTCTCTGATGGCAAAGCACACAGCACAGGGAGTCTGGCTTACAAGTACTTAAATAATAAGTGATAACAGGTCTAGCTGAACCTGCTTTGGCCAGGAGGTTAGATTAGATGACTTCTGGAGGTGCCTTCCAACCTACATGATTCTATGACATTTAACTAAGACACAGTAATTCAGTCACTGCAGAAATAAGAACAGAATCACAGGTAAGAAAATTACTGCAGATAGTTCAAAATTTAGGAAATTACCTTAAATATATCAAAGTGCATTGAGATACAGAAGGTTTGGTTATTATTATTCATGTAAATGATATCCACAGCCCTCCTTTCATCCACAGGACCAATCATTTCATTATAGAAAGCAATCGAATTACAGTTGCGGCATAAGAATGCATATCAGTATTTAAAAGAACTCACCTCATACTGGCTGCTTTTATATACAGTAATAGAATACCAAATCAAACTTTGGCCTTCATCTTTAAATCTGTGTTACTGTGTGGTTCCCATTACACATAGTTGCAATATTTATATGCGTATCTTCATAGTTCTGCTCAAGTTTTTCCTTTCCTGAAAATCACAATATCACAGCGCATGATAAACTCACCAGAATTTCCATCAAAGTATATATGCAATGATATAAGCAGAGCTTTGGTGGCTGGTCAACATCAGGAGGAATCTCTGCCTTGAAGGAGTCATGGTAAGTCGCAATTAAAACTAGTAATACAAAAGCAACTAGAATTCCTGCTATGAAAGCCAGAGCATAAAAGGATTCCATTTTTCTTTGGTGGGAATAATGTGTTAGAGAACTGGTTGACATGATTCTGTCAATATTTATATCCTCCAGACTGACTTCACAGAGAAGTAATTTGCATACCAAAATTCCTCCACCCTCCTCCTACAGATACGGCTGCCAGATGCTAGAAGCATACAAACATCCAGCGATTGCAACTTCATTTAGCATGGTCAAAGTTAATACATAGAAGACTCACATCCAGGAAATGTCATTATTTTGTGTGTTCCAAAATTGCAAATGAACTTTATTTTTTATCTGGTTTAATTGTGTTCTGCTTTATGGGCCTGAAAAGCTATATGTGATTTCTTGCAAGTATACTAGTTAGTGTAATGAAAGATACTACCTTTACTTAAGAACCCATGGAAGACTGGCAATGCTGAACTCCAGTCTCCATGTTCAGGAACTGTAATGGTTCTGCTCTTGGAATAGGTCTGAAGTGTGATTCTAAGGCTTTTTCCTTAGTGCTGATCTGTTTTTTCCCTCCTATATTGCTGAGGCAGACAGCTGGCCAGAACACTTAGAACAGACATTCTGAAGTACATCTAAAGGAATTTTGCTTTTAGAGATTTATATAGAGCTATCAGTTATTTGGAAGCTCCCTACCTGAGTGTGCAGCAAGGGTCTCTGGGCTCACCAATGGTCCAGTGATATCAGAGGGAAGCTTCCCCTTGACTCGGAGAACTTTGGCCCTAAACCTCTGTTCTCATTCATTCTGAAGAAGGATTTTGATGTCTTTACAACTTCATAGTTTGCTATTTTTTGCCAAGACAACTCTACGTTATCCTTTGTTGTAATTTAGGCTGTGATTAAACCATACGGCTAGCCAAATGCTTGTACCAATAGAGGTGATGATAGTGAAGGAATGAGTGACCAGGTGCAACTCCATGTATTTCTGTCCACCATGTGACTGGACAAAACTTGTTTGGGTAAAAGTAAACAGCGAAAAAACATCAGCTCAGCTTGACATAATCAGTACAACCTGTGCTTATCCCCTGAACACTCTGAAGTATTTCTTTATCCCCCCTAATCTCCCAGATATGCCATTTTAAAACCCTTATAAAAGCTTGTAATCGTGGTCATAGAAGAGAAATACTCCTTTTTATGAGCCATAAGATTCTGCATTTGGCTAACAAACCTGTAGTGGTATTTCCTCAGAAAGTGGGATCTAGACTAAAACAAGGTGAGTCTTTTCTAGCTTCTCTTATACTCTTAAAAGAAGCAGATGAAATATATCTGCTTAGAAAAATCCCATTTATGCAAAATGTGAATTACCGGAAAGAGCAAGAAACTTTAACGTGAATTAGTCAATAGAGTAAACAAATATCTAGCTGTGTGAAATGAGAGTAAACAACATGAATCGTAAGAGATAAAGTACCAGATGATAAGAGTGACCAGACTGGATTCTTAAGAGAATAGGTCTAATCGTTAACTTCAGTGGAAGTCAGCAAGTACAACTGATCGAATTATGTGGTTTAACATTTAAATAAATAAATAAATAAATAATAGGTGTTAAGGGTAAGAAAACCATGAAATCCATGTAAGTTATAACATGGAACTCTCGGCTTAACTCAGCAGACCTGGAACTTGTGATCATAGTAGGCATCTTTCCAATGCCTTAGTCAAATTATTTGACTAAGCTGGGGAATAATCAATCTCTTCCATCACTGTGAGGTGCAGGACACTTAACTGAGCCCCTCCCAACTTCTTACTCAATCCAGACCTGTGGGGGTACACTAACTGGAGTGATTTAAAAAAAAAAAAAAAAAACAACATAAATTAAAGCAAAAATTAAGGCTACTTTTATATTCTGAGAAGGACTATCTAGGTTGAGGTTTAATGAGTTTTACTAATCCATCCTAAAATTAATAGGTTTTAAGTTCTGAGTGTCCCCATATAAACATACTTTTAAATATGACAAGTGAAAGTTCAAAGACATTTCTTCTTTATTAATTTTTAATTCTCTTTGTGGTGGATTTAAACACCCCACTGATATTATCATCTGAGGAGATCATGGAATATCGAGATTTCCCCTCATAAAAGCTGGATGTCGAAATACCAATTACCTTCTGCCAGATCACCTACGAGCTCCCAATATACATGTGTTTCTTCCCATGATATCAAGACTTTCAGACCAGCAACCAAGCGTCTAATGAGAGATTGGAGGGGAGGTAGGAGTCCTATGAGGAGGGGTTCTTGGACTTTGGGGTTGTTTGGTTGGTTTAGAGGATTTTTTTTTTAATCAGATAGTGTTGGACAAAGTTTAATTGGAGGGCAGTGATAAGTGTTCTGAAAAAGCATATCTGTTAATTATTTTACAGGTCAGCTTCTAGGAAACATCTGGATTTATGCATGCTACTGTTATAAGGGATCTTTCTTCCTCCAAAGAATCAGCTGATCCTCACTGCCCTGTGCCATTGTGCATATCAGGAAAGATAAAATAACTTTTTAAAAGGCAGCAGTCCCCACAAATGAGTTAAAGGATCATTTGGCCTTTGGAAGCCCTGTGTTGTTTACCCCATGTATCATTTGCTCCCGTGTCCTCCTCCAGAACTGCTCTTCCCTTAAAAAGATTAATGATACCAATTTGTAGGGATAACGGCAGTGATTCACCAAGAATGAGCAAACTAACGGCAGTGATTCACCAAGAATGAGCAAACTGACTTTCTGCTAACAGTGGGTAAAGTTCTAGAAATATCCAGATAAATTATTAAAAATCCAAACCTTATCCTTGCTCAGACCATCATCAAGAATGCTGTGGGTTCTGTTTGAATGAAGAACCCAATATCCCTCTTGTGCCTTCTCTTAGCTCAACAGAATCTCTCCAGAGATCTTATTTTCCCATCATCAATTTATAATGTGATCTTATTCCCCCACATCAATTCATACACCTAAAGCTGATCCACCCTAGCCTTCCAACCAAAAAAGTTTGCCTTTGACAACAGCATTCTCTTCCTACCATTCCTCCTCTTTTTGGCTTCCTTTCTAGAATTGTCAAGTTTGAAGAAGCTTATGACAGAGGACTTGAATTATTTCACCTCTGTATATACTAGTGAACCACTAGCTCTGAAAAGAAATTATAGCTGCATGTAATGAATTCTTTTAAAAAGACATTGTCAGAAAGCATTCAGGGAACATTTTATCTAGAGATTTTTTCCTAAGCTAGTTAACAAGCTTTCAGTGCAAACTTACTACAGGCACAGCCTACTGTTTTGCTTTTGTCAAAATCCATATCACGTTGGTTTAGTAGGATTTCAGTTCAGACTCTTGAAACAATAAGCTTCTCTAATTTTGAGGGCCTTACGGACTTAATTCTTCTGCTTCTCTAGTTCCTTGTGTGTCTTAGAAGTTTTGTCAGGACTGAGCAATTAGTCAGAAGGAATGGTAAATATTGACTGGCGTAAAAGTGAGGTAAATGTACTGAAGAGAACATCAGATGAGTCAATCAGTTTAACAAAATGTAGTCACTCCATTCCTGTTTACATGTGGTATTTTTTCACCGTTCTCTCTTCCAATAAGAAGCAGGCTAACAGATTGAGACAGATTTGGCTTCTAATTAAAGATAGGTGAGAAAAAAGAAGGGCAGTTAGTACAAATGACAAAATCTAACATGTACTAAAATTGACTAAGCAATTGAAAGAAATACCACATTCTTGATGTTGCATCCCTTTGTCTGAATTGCAGGTAGCACCTACATGCACTTTGAAAACACTGTACTTCTGCTTATAAAGACAATTGTTTTTACACATATTGAATCTAGAAAGGGATGTCATCTAGAATTTAGAATTACTCAGAAAGACATTTGTTATATCTTTATTCATGATACTGATTTGTTGTGAGACCCTGGGAAAGCAGTAAGACATCCAAATGTAGCTTTTCACACAAGGCTGGACACAGACTGTTTTCTGTCAAGGCTGGAAGTTAAACAGAAACCTGGTCCCTTTGAGCTTAGTCCATGGCAAAACTCCACTTACAAGGCAACAGTATCAGACTCTTAATACTTAATAGCATATAGAAGGACAGTGTGAAATCATAGAACCACTGGGACACATTTCAAATGGAAAATGTGAACTCAAGGGAAGAATGAAATCAAGAAGCACAAAAATTTAGCTCTCGATTTATCCAAATCTGACAGCAGTACTTCATGTAACAAAAACCAGATCAGCTTGGCAAAAGGTTTTCCTTTCTTAAAGGAGGTTTAGTTTTAATCTATGATCGTGATAGATTGTCCGTGGTCAAGAACCCTGCACTCATGTAAAAAACTGGTATTACTTGACACCCTAGTAACACAGACTTTCCATTGTGTAACAGTGCTGTTCTGTGTTCCCAGTTTTTTCACATCTGCTTACCAATGTACTGTATATATTTGGGTGGGTTTTTTTAAGTTGAAAACACAGAATTGTTAGCCCAAATGGTTTTCAGACATGCCTTGAGCGTGCTTTTGATTTCCAGCTCCTTTTCCTTTCAAAAGTTCTTGCAGTTTAGCAACTTCATTTGCACAGACAGACTTCCAAGTTTGCTAGGAACTTGGCTGCAAAGGTTCTATGAATAAATTTAGAGTTCTGCCAATATATATAGGTGCAACATGAAGATCTAAGCATTCAGCATGTAACATTGTTCTGGAAAAATGGGCCTTTGTTATGCAAGTAATGTGTATAGAGAGTGTATCAACTTGTTTTGGAGGTAAATGTTGCTTTTTCACTGCTGGTTTTTCCTTCAAGACAGGGCAAGTAAGAAAAAGTAGGTTTCTATGAGTCTCATTGAGAGTATGAGTAATCTACACTAATTACAATCCAAAAGCTGGGTTTCAGTTACTATAGGCCTTCCTAACCTACCTTTACGTTAGTGAGCCTAAATATGAACAACAGGTTTAGTTTTAAGCTGATCTATTACAGTTAGGCACGATTGTGGTTAAATATTCAGAAAGCATAACCACATCTTTTGAGCTATGGTCCCAGGAATAGGTCATTCAGGGATGATCTAAATTTAAACCTATTAATGCAGAATAGATTTGTAAAACTGTATTAAAGCCGTCTTCCTTTACACTTCTGTTAAGAAGTGCAAACCCAGAAATTTAAACGGACAAGCAGAAGCCAAAACTGAATGAGTTACCACTGAGATGTATTATATGACTACCTTCTTGCTCTTCTTGCAAACTGGAATAAAACATAGTTTAAAGTGCCATGAAAATGGCTTAAGCCAAGTTGTTGGGTTTTTTTGCAATTTATACTTTGTTGTGAGTGTCTGTATAGGAAACAAATAGTTCAGTGCTGTGCAACTATCCAAAATGCAAAAGTAATTTGGCAACTCAGTGATAGCATTAGCACCTGATGCAATTTTACAAAATTAACGGGCCTGCTTATTGAATGCTCCAGTGCACTGGTTAAGGACTTCTGAGTAGAAACGTGGAAGGGATTCACTTTGGGACAACTTTTAACTTATAATTAGGAATAACTGCTGTGATGTGACAGGTCCTTGTTACCATCCACAAAGGTATGTACTAAGTGTCTGTTTGCACCTATAGACATTTACTGAAAGCAGTTTGGATAATCAAACCGACATGAAGGTATAGTTTAGGGGGTTTCACTAACAGAGATGAACTTTTTGAACAAAAGCACGTGTTGGTTTTGTAAAGGTGACAGTTTGGAAAAAGACCTGTTGCCAAAAAAGAGCGCAATGGTTACTATACAACAATCATATGAAATCCCAGAATACTACTTTTTTGCCACTTTTCAGAGTGGAACTGCAACTAAAAGGGACAAACCTCAGCTGTTCTCAGTGTTCTATATAGTATGTGTAGAATTTAAAGCTATTTGACTTTTTGGCTGAATTAGGTGAATTTTAAAATAACTTGCATGTATTTTTCATCATTTTTTACAGGCGAGATGCAGTAACTTCAGTTTTACTATAAGTCTCCTTTTGCTTCTTGCTTTTGTACATTTATACAATGTAGTAACTACTGGTTTTCACTGCTTCAAGGTAAATCTAAAGTAAAGTAGTAAAGAAGTAAAATAGTTCATACTTTCATGAAATTTGAAGAGCAGGTTAGGAAAAGTTAAAATATCTAGAACTGTCTTTTTACTCCCACTCTAAATTTGGTAGCAACTTTCCACATAGTTCAATAAACTGAAATAATGAATGAAAACCCCCCACTTCCAATACATTTTAGAATATTATTCAAGCTGGAAACAGATATATGAAAACAATATTCACAAGATTACTCCATTCCCACAGGCTTCAAAGGACCTGCAAATGTTTAAAATTAATAATTAATTTTGGTTTTAATCTGAACAGGTTAACTGTGTAATATTGCTGACTTTTCTACTTTAAATGTGTCTGTGGTGATTTATGCATAAAGAGACTGAACTCAGGAACCAAAAAAATCAAATTTACTTTGATGAACTTCGTATCCTTTCATTTTCAACACTGCTCCTTATTTCCATACCAGAAAGTTGTTATATTTGTTACCAGTCCAGACACTGAGTCATTCTTGTTTAAACCAGACACTAGGCTCTCTGTGTAATTTCTCTCTCCCCTTCAGAGTTTTTGGACTGAGAGGAAAATTGTAATGCCAGGTGCCTCCCCTAGCTCTATTTCTGAAAGTATTACTGTAAAAACACACAGAGGTGCTAAATGCTGCCAAGCGGCAATGGAAATTCTCTGAGCTCTGGTTATTTCAGATGTAGCTAAGTTAGGGAGTACCACCTGATTCTGACAATATGTACAGACTTCCAGTTTCCAGTTAGAATGCTTCATCTTCTCTCCAAAAACCTCTCTCCTGACACTGTATGATGATGCAGTGATAGTCATATGGCTTATTTCATATGAGGTAACCTGGCATTTAAAGGTAAGAACTCTGCAAGTTTCTCTCTAAATTCTATTTTCTTTTTTTCTGAAAACTTTTGTGGAACTTTTAGCAGAGCTGAAATTCAAGGGTTTAGATATTGTTCATATTTTGTGTTTAAAAAACTATGTGTGATATAGGTTTTAAATGTGGGTGGCACCAGAAACTCCGTTGCTCTTCTTTTTGCAAAGAAATAACCCCTGAACACTCTGTTACCATATGGCCACTTTGAACAACGCCTGTTTTCAAAAATATGTTTGATTCCAAAGCATAAAACTGAATTTATTTTCAAAGGGATTCAGCTTCCTAACTCACTTCTATTCGTTGTGTAATATAACTTGGCTAACTATGTATAGATGCTTAGACTCGTACACTTCCATTGCAGTGGTGCTTTAGTAACTATAGATGTAAAGAAGTTCGAGAATGTCTTTCGTATTTGTCATTTTTCAGTAATTCTAGTTTTTACCACTAGATGGCTTCCCAGGATAGTGGATATAGATCCACACCTCCTGAATTAACATGTGGGATTGGCTTCATTTTGGCCCATTCTTAATGATCTATAAAACGAAGTTCTTTCCAGCTCAGCTGTGAAGACAGCAGTGTGGGGTTTGACATCCCTGAGCATCTTTTGACATCCTCAAAGCTTTGCATATTAGGTTATTTCCGACTGCTGCCACAACTACTAACTGTGCATGAACAGCTCTCAGTTCAAATGTGCAGTTAGATCCTCCTCAGAAATGCTTAATCGGTACAAGTGAAAACATAACTTACCTGCCTAATGCTTAACAGTGCAAACAACCAAGCTGAGGGACCTAGCTGCAATACACTTTGCCCTTTCTCCTGTTACAACATAGTTTAAAGTGCTATGGAGACCTTCTTGTGTTGCAACTATGCCCTCAATAACTGGACAAAAAAGTCTTGGAAAAGGAGAGAAAAAAGAACACCCTTTGTTGTGAGAAAGTGAGTCTCCCTGCTTCATTCAGAGCCTGCCTTTTTTATTGCCCCGCTACTAAATCACCAGTTTTCAGCAATGCAAGCATCTTCCAGCTTGGAAAATCCGTGAGTTGTCGTGTTGTCCATAAAAACATTGGTCCAATGGTAACAGATTTTGATGATTATCAGCCTAGGCTGGATTCAGCTTGGCAATCTAGGGCTGAAAGAAGTTTTCCCGTCCACACCAGCTTATCTTGGGCAAGCAGTTCTCTGCCAGAGCTCGGTAAGGCAGAGATGGCTCCCTTGAACTCAGCCTTAACCCTGACTGTTCCTGGAACTGCTTTTTCCTGAGCTCAAGTCAGACCACAGCACCTTCTTTCTGGTGTGTGTACGTTAGGGAGGAGGCAGGGGTTGCCTGGCTCGGTTACAGTGTACTTCAGTTACAGCTGCAAGCCCAACGTGGCATGCAGCAAGCCCCGACTTGCACGCTGCAGCTCAGAAGCGAGCGTACGCCTCAGCCTGCGTGCATGTGTGAGTTTATGTGCAGTGGCTCCGAGATAGCTCTGGGGGAGGGGAGAGCAAAGCCAGCCACTCACAGAAACAGTAGTGAAATCTCCCCAACACTTTAACTGTCAATCAGGCTTAATGGGGTATAAAAACTCCCCAGCGCCGCGGCTGTGATAGGCAGAGAGAGCAATAGGGAGAAATGAGTAAGAGCCAGAGCTGAAATAGTGTACGGCATAATTCCTGCTCTGTGATCACAGATACTCCAAGTGAAAAAAAACAGGAGAGGGGGCAGAGAGAGGCGGTTATCAGCTCAACCTTTGCAACCGGCTCAGGACAGAACGTCTACAGATATTTATAGATATTAAAACCAACAACCTTACCCTGAATAGAGCCTTTCTTAAAAAGAAGGTCCTGGTAATTCTGTCTTATTTAAGCAATTTCCTGAGTCTAAGAATAGAAATAAGCTGCCTGGAAGGCACTGCAGGCTGAAATTTGGAGACATAGGCTGCTTTATTTTATTTTTCCGAGTATAAAAAACTTCCATTTGGATACTGGATTTTTTTGTCGGTCGTTGAAGCGGAGGGATGTATTGTTACTTTTAATTTTACTTTTTTCTCTTTCTCTTTTAATTTAAAAAACTGTCTTCCAGTTAAAAAGCAAGGAAACCATTTTACCTGCATGTGACAATCCCAGAGGACACCGATCAAGAAACAGGGGAGTGACTTGGTCTTCTGCACTACTTTACTCCTACCCCAATTTTTTTAGGGGGAGAGAAGGATTTTTCCAGTCCAAGAATCTCTTGCCCCCAAGTTTTGGAAGGGGGTTGAAGACTTGTTACCCATCTGGGGGTGCATGAAGGGTATTGGTTTTCTTTCTCTGTTAACTTGGTTTTGTGAAGGGTTGGAAGAGAATTTTGCCTTCCTGACTTGCCTGGAACAAGAGGATGATTTGGAAGTGGCTGGGCGCTTTGCTGCTTTTCCCCGTGCAGATGGTTTATTTGGTGGTGAAAGCTGCCGTGTGCATGGTGCTGCCGCCCAAGCTCCGAGACCTGTCCGGGGAGAATGTGCTCATCACCGGAGGGGGCAGAGGCATCGGCCGCCATCTGGCCAGGGAGTTTGCTAAACGAGGAGCCAGAAAGGTGAGCATCGGCATGAAGGGGAGGGGGGGAGGAAGCTCCCACCTGCTGCTCTACTGGGGAGTCCTCCGACTCGGAGACTTAACAGCCTTTTCCCTCACCTCTAGGTGGGATTGATGGGATCACTTTGAAAAGGTGAGAGGGGAGAAGGGGCACTAATTTCACAAGACCCTGGCGTGCTGAGCCATTGCTTTGACTTACATTTCAGAAGTTGCCCACTCCTCCTTCCCTGCATCCTGTCTCTCCCCATCTCATCTAAGAAAACGTGACGGTGAGAAAAGGGCCCCCTCGTGAATTCTCCTTTGCTGACAAGGGAGAGGTTTTCGCTCCAGCCTACGTTTTCTGTGGCAGGGAGAGAAGAGCTATGTGATTCCCATGCGTGAAGCTAGTGCTCACTTGCTTTTCTGTTTACTAGGCTGCTTCCTGGCGGTCCTGGTTGCTGGGACTGTGTACAAACAGAGAGGGGGGCAGCTGACTGCCGGGTCCAGCCTTTCAGGCTGAGCACATCTTTAGCTCTCCTTAGGCACAGCCAGACTGCCGCTGCCACGCGTGTCACCCCAGAGGAGAGGGGCTTGACTCGGAAAGGGGCAAATGGTGTGTGCAGGAGGGCTCTGGCTCTCAGTCTTAATAATAACGCATTCTCTCGGGAAAGTGGAGAGAAGAGTTCAGTTTCACCCCAATGGTTTTCCATTTGCAAAATTCATTTCGTGTGCTTTCTGAACTCCCTTGTATTTTGCTTTTGGCCAGCCCAGAGCTGTTCAAAGGTAAGAAGAATGAGAACCCAGCAAGGAAGAAAAGCACAACGTGAGTAGGAGCTGTGAGACTGTTTGCACATTTCCTTTAGGAAAAAGGGAAAGAGAGAGAGGCTGAGAGACTGGTCTGTCTGCACAACAGCCTAGAAATGCCAGTGTAGCTGGTGTGTCCATTCTCTAGCTCAGGAACTGGTGGTTTACCTTGAAACGTTGTGTTTTCGTAAGTACAGGTATCTCCATATGTGTGAATCAATCAGGAATACAAAAAACACACATACCCTGAAACGAGGCTTGAGATTTAAAAGTTTCATCTCCCCCTTTATGGGTAATGAAAGGGAAGAATCATGAAATTAGGCAGCTGCATAAATACTTCTCTGTGTGAGAGAGGATGAATGAGAGTAAATAGAGAATAAAGAAGAAAAATGCAGAATGAGAGGATATTTAAAGAAAAATTTGCATTTAGTTTGAGATAGTGTTTTGTCACTTCCTTACACATGCATTACAGTTTTCTATGTGTGGTATAGAGCTATTCTGGCATACAATTTTGAGGTGTAAAATATGTCAGCATTGAACTTTGATGTTTGTATATGCTTGTGTTTAAACATCGTGTTGAGATTTACAAATTCTTAGAGACAGAGCAAACAAGTTGACTGACCTTTGGACCCAAGCAATTTGCTGAAAGTGTATTTATATTATCTGTTAGAATACCATGCTTCATTATTTATTTATTTAGTCCGGCTGGTTGCTATGCTAAGCTCTGGTATTAAAGTACCACCATTTCTACAGCTAATTCAAGAGCTGCTTAGCTGCAGTTGAGCTAGAAGCTGAACAATGGCCCTAATGAACCGGGTGACATGGGCCAAAAGGAGAGGGAGCTATTTAAGATATAGAGCTGAGGGTGAAATTACTGTAAACAGATATAGACTGTAGTTCATTTGTATGTCTTATCTATAAAATCTCTATGTATCTTAGAAGGGAAGAATAAATGAGAATAGTTGTTGGGAACCTTTGTGTTTGTCTCGTGTGATGTTGTGAAATGCTGTGTGGTTGCTAGTTATTGTATAGAACTTCGGGGGGTTTTGCCTTACGGGTTTTTTCATGGCTGTCATCAAGGTGTTTCAGTTTTTGCTTTTACTGAATTTGAATTAGAATCTCCTTTCAGCTATATCATGGCTATCCAGTAAGTCAAATATGGCACTCAGCAAGTTTTGATCCTCTCTGGTAGCGGCACTGCCTTTCTGCCTTTGGTAGTGGCACATTTTCCCTGCAACACTAAAGTAGGCTTATTCTTTTCTTCCTTAGCATTTTTAATGACAATTTTACCTAGATGTGGTAGTTTCCATTCCCTTTGCTCTGAGATTTAATTTCTTTCCTGCCTTCTGTGCTCAACCCTAACTTTGTGAATTTAATGCAGTCTCCATGTAGAATGCAAGACGTCTGTTTGGCACTACTCTTCGATTTTATGCTTTGCCTTAGACAATCAAAAAGAAATGAAAAAGACTTGAAGTGGCTAGCAAGTCATCTTTCAATAAGGCTTGTGAAAATTAACTATTCTGTTTTTATGCAGTTAACTTCTTATGCAGTTAACTGTTCTACAATTATATGCAAAGCTTGAATTATTGATCATAATTAATAATTTATAACAGATTCTGATTATCAGGTGGCATAGTCACAATATTCCAAGTTTAGAAAAACACTTCCACCAAAGGCGTGAAATTCTGAGGCCAAGCACAGTGTTACATAGAGGTGAATGGAAACAGTAACGTATAGATTCAGATTCTAATAGTGGGTGTGCAGTATATCTTGAAAAAGTCATCACAGCGCTTGCGCACACAGACATAGTGGCGGAGTTTTGGAGGTAGGCGGCGATATATAACCATATTTTTGAAATTAGAATCTTCTGAAAGATAGGTTAGTTGAGACTGTTAGCATATGAAATTTCCTCTGATAATTAGACTGGATTGGATTTCATCTTACACTCTATTTTCAGAGGCTGGTTTTGTTAATCACAAATGAGATGTATCTGAGCAGTTTCACGTACGATGACAAGTGTTGTATCTCACTAAGGTTACAAATTGTCCCATCTGCAACTTTTTTACTGTAAAATTTGATCTTGCATTTAAAGCTATGAAGATGGCAAGAAATAAATCAAAAAAGAGTTTATGCAAATGGAAATACAGTGTCTTCTGCTTGATAGATGAGCATGGAGACTGAAATTCTCAACCCAACAGAATGGAAGTCTCTTCGGCATGATCATGTAAATCCATTCTGATTCCCAGTCTCTACCCCCATTCTTTTAAGTCGATTGCTCTGCCATTGTGCCTCAAATATGACTTGGACAGATAAATGACTAGGAGACATTTCCTTCTAAGGTGATGTTTCTTTTCTCATGGTTGTTCATTGGCCTCTCTGATGACATGGCCAATAACGGGACAAAGTGGTGCCGGTTGTATTTTCAGTTTCGGAAGTGTGTATCTTCTGGTTTTTTCAATTAAGACTACCAGCGATTTTTAGGCAATGAAAGACTTTAATCATTATATCATCCCTGTTCAGGTGTATACTAAGAGATCAAAGGATCCATACTCCATTTTTACTTTCGGGTAGAAGTTTTCAAAAACTACTTGGTCATGGGAGGCACTGTGTATTTAAATGCTTCCTGTAGCACTTCTGGAAAAAACCAAAAGCATGTAAATTTGCTGTATGCAGAGAAAGAGTGGTTTACAGATGATACGGGACATGTTAGTGTTATTATGAGGGATGAATAGCATTGAATTTTCTCCGGAAGTACTCAAGTATTGTAATTTAACTTTCATGCTGTTTCCCAGAGATGTGTCCAGATTCAGAAGTGCCGGCTGAGGAGTTACTTTGCTGCGGCTGAATTGCTGGAGAGACATACTTTTTTGCTTTAGTTCCTTCTTGGTTGCTTGCAAAATTCAAAATTTTCACTATTGTTGGCTTTAACTCTTGAGAATTTTGACTACACCTTAAAAGTATTTGACCAATAGAGCATGCCTTCTGCCTCAGTCTCACACATCGGTAGCTTTGTTAAGGCTCTTAGCTTTTGATATTCTGTGGTTAGCCAAAATGGCAGAGTATATCTGCATTAATGAAACGGGAGAAGGAGAGATTTTTATGAGTTTATGATTTAATGCCTATGAAATAAAAATCCACTTCCAAAGCCTAATGGTGTTTTGCAAAGAATATACTGTATAATCGAGTTAATATTGGGAAGACTGGCCCCTTTGAACAACATTTCTTGCATGGAATAACAGCCCTTTACAGATGTGAGTAGTCAGGGGGGTGTAGGGGCTGAATGGGTTCATTCACTGGTGGTTAGAGTTGGAAAATGCTTCTGGTTTCCTCTAAGCTATTTGCTTTTCCTACAGCATTTTCTGTTATAGTGCCTTCGCCAGAGAGTTGTCAGCCATGGTTTTGATGATCTCCAGTGATGAAGTTTTGATTCATAGGTCATTTGTATGTCTTGCTTTTTGTTAGGTTTTCTTTTAGGGCATTTCCTTGATATCTAAAAATTTTCCTTGTAATTTTAACTTACTTTGTTCACAGATTATTTAATCTGAGGTCTGATTGAACAGGAAAGAGGTGCTTGGTTCTTAGGCATTCTGGATTATTAAAAGTCACCAAAACCTAATAAAAGTAACTTTTCAGTTACTTTTCAGATATAATTATAGGATAGAAATAGATTCCCCAACTCTAGTATGAATTTTAGTATTCAAGGTTATCTGACAATGACTTTGGAAGAGTTTCTTAGGCCTTTCCTGTTGGGAGACTGGTCAAAAGCCATTGATTTTGATTGGGTTTTTTATTTACACTGAGGGCTCTGGGCTCAGAAATCAGCAGTGTGGATCTTCAGTAGCATATCTACAAGGGATCTTACACAGCTGTGCTTTTCTATTGTTCCTTTGTGATCATTTCTGTGATCTGAGTTTCTTTCAAAGTATGTGTATTTTGTTCTCCTATTTTGTTGGGTTTTTTTCTTTTTTTTTTTTTTCCTCTCCAGCTGTGATATGTTTGCGTTTTTGGTAACTGTAGCTATTGATGAATGAACAAGAGGGCTTCTAGGGAATCAGGGGTGTTTTGGCATGAGAGATGTCTCCAAAACACCAAATGGGTTAGGGGCAGCCCTGGCCTTGTGTTAGTGTGACAGTACTGCAGAGAAGAGTTGAACAGTTCCTATTAACCTTGTTGAGAGTTCTTCACATTCATCACTGTGCAAGAAATAACCTCGTAAATACACTGAAAGATCTCTCCTTTCACCGTTTTGTCCTCTGGACATTCACTTCCTGTGTTGCAGGAGACTATGCGACTCAAAGGGTTTGCATGCTTGCGCAGCGGATGAGGTAAGCAGTCTGGAATATCAGGACAGACAAGAGCCCTTACTAGATGGCAAGGAGCTAGTATCACCAACAAAAACAAGAAACGGAAACTTCGCTCTTGCATGGAATGTACCACTTGATAGCCATGACCTCTCTCTGTCAGCACTGGAGTCTAGACAATTATGTCTGCAAGTCTGCAAGATATTGGTGACATATTATTGTCCTGGTTTGTATGGATTAGTATATACCTTTCAAAAACTTCTTTCTAACATATACCAATGCTATATGATAAAAGATTAACTGCATTGTGACTAAAGCTGGAAATGAAATTAATACTAGTCTCCTGAAATGAGGGCAGAATACTGAGACTGATGCTGAAAGTCATTCAGAGCTGTGACCTTTCTTACGGTGTAGGACAAAAGCTATTAGTGTCTCACATGGATTTCAGTAAGAGTTCTTAATCTAAAATGTCTTTTAAAATATTGGTCATTCTCAAACATTCACCTCTGATTTCACTTTTGGAACCTGTAGAGTACTCTTACTAAACTGTATTTGAGAGTTAGCTCTTGCCTAAAGAAGAACCTGACATCAAATTCTTAATGCCAGGAATTTTAATCTGCCACGGAGTTCCATCCAGATGGGCTGTAGTGTTCCAAACCCAAAAACATTTCTTTTGTCATGTACAAAGGCATATAATTTCTGATGTGCTGGAGGAGTGGGGAAGGGATGAGATAGCATACTTGAAGTAAACTCAGTAAGTCATTCTGCTTGCTGTCTGTCAGGTTTTAAATCCACTGCGGCTGGGCCAGTCATCAAGAAGACAGTTGTATTCTGCAAGTAATAACTGATTTCTGACATGTATCTTGCAATTCATTTTGAGTTCAGAACATGAATAGACCTGATCTGGCCACCCCAGAAGAGATTAGTTCTGATATAAGGAAAAGAGCCCATTTAAAATCACATAATTTCAGAGCTGAGAGGAACTGGTTTTCCATAGAATATGATTAATCGCCATGTACTTGTTTTTAACAGGCACCATGATCTAACATAATGAAATCATAAAGCCTTTAAAATTATGTTTATAAAAGAAATGGACACAGTTCTGATGTACTTTACCCAATGCAAGTGCAGTCTGCAAATGTACTGCACAAACAGATGTTGAGTTGGCCTGGTGTATAATAATTTTAAAAAGGCTCAGTGTAAAATTTACATATATATTTTTAGATTCCAGTACTAAGACAATGTTGTCGAGAGAGCATCTGTCCACATCCTGAATGCTTTTTATGCCCTGTGAAGATACCAGAATGACATATAGTCCATGGATTTCTCTGTAGTAATTTAGAAATGCAAATAAGTAACTAGCCATTTTGAAAAGGCAATCTGACATGTCTCAAAGTGAAAAAGATAATGTAATCTAAAAGGAAATTTTGCATTTTCTATGTTGTAGATGTTTTAGTATAATGAGAATATTTACCCATAGTGCAAATATCAGGTTCTAGGTAATTAATCTCTCCTGTTGTGTGTGTGGTTGAAAAAAAAAAACCATAGGAACTGAACAGTTTCAGGCATATTTTTAATGATGGTTACTTTAATCTTATTTAAATTTAAACATTTAATCTTACAGCATACTATTAGAGTGTGTCATAACTTACCAGTAACCAGAAGTATGTGAAAAGAATTGGGGAGTGAATGTTTTTTCATGTCATGCAAAATAATATATTAATTTTGAACTTTTGGTAAACTATGAGAGCATAGATTTGATTGAGTCGCTTTACAGTCTCTAGAAAGGCTTTCTTTCTATAAAGATTATATACTGACAGCAACTTTATTTAATGGTTTCCTGTTGGCAGCTCACTTCCTTGTTGACTGAATTTAAGGATGGGCAGAGGAACCCTTGTTTCAAGTCCCAGGGTTAGATGGCATTAAGCCTGTTATGTGTGCTAGTGCCAAGGCCAGCAGTTTGAATAACATGCTGAATAAGTGTCTCTGGTTGGCAAGCACAGCCAGAATTTATCAGATATCAGATCTGTTGATGTCTGTGAAGCAGCATTCCGGCTGGAGCTGTTTTAGCTTATAATTCAGAACATACCTGTCTTTTGTTACTGACTATGTTGTAAGGAGAATAAATAATGTTAACAAGAAGTGGAACTTGCAGAGTAACAGGCTTGTCATCTCACATCAGGATACAGTGATGTCATGTGAAAATATTGTCCCAGTGAGACTGTGCTGTGTTGGCACACCAAAATCCAGCACTTTTTAAAATGCTTAAAGACTGGCATCAAGACAGTTAAATGAGGCTTCCCACAAAATACAAGGACTGTGTCAATGCTGTAAGAAATCTTCAGGTAAGTTTTAAAGATGAGGTTATATATTAATGTTGTTGTAGTGCCTCAGAAACCCACTCATGCACCATAAATTATTTAGCATAAAGATGCTAAATGTGCTGTATAAGGACAACAGAAAAAGACAATGCCTACTTCAGGGTTTACAAAGTAGATGTCAAACAGAAGGCAATAGCTGAATACAAACACAGAAGTCTGTCCTGATGGGGATTGTAAAGCAAGTGATTTCAGCACCACTCATTTAGCCATTTTTAAGTTTTTGGAAAGGCATCACAGCAATGGAGGTTTAAAGGTGGGATTTGAAGAGCAACACTAAAGAGTTTTGGGGAACGTTTACAGAGGTGCAGACAGTGTGGCAGAAAACACAAAGGTTTTTTTGAAAAATTAATGCTGGGAGGTAAAGGCTGCAATAGGAGATCTGATGCGAAATGAAAGGTGATCAGTAACGTGGGGATAGCGGCCTTGAAAGTGAATACAGAAGCTTAGATCTGGAAAGCTTGAAGAGGAGGCAGCGAAATTCAAAATGAGAGTTGACCTGGTCAAAGCAGTAGACTAGGTATATGATCTTGAGCAGGGGGGTTGGCCCAGATGACCTCCAGAGGTCCCATCCAGCCTCAACCATTCTGTGTTTCTGTGATCTTAGTCTTATTTGTACCAAAGAAAGGAAAAAGGTTGCTTTTCTGAATTTCATGGCTCACAAGATGGTTTTGGTCTATGATGTTTCACCTTACTTATCTGAAGTGATTCATCCCTATTTTATTTGCATGGTTTCATCACCTACAGTGACTTGTAAATGTGCTGCTGTGTATTTCTGTTGCATTTATGTCATGAGTCTGGCACAGGCTAGGAAAAAGTTGTCTCAGGTTTGTAGAACTATTTTAATCTCAAGCACTGACATATATAGGTAGTTTTTACTGCATTATAAAATGAATTAAACATGCTGTTGAGCTAATGTCTAATTAGTCTGGCACAGCAATTTGCTTTAAGAGGGACCATAAGCCCTGCATGCATTTCTAAGCATTCTGACTAAAAAGTTTAGAAGGAATCAAAGGTTTATTTAAAGCTGTCTTGATAGGGTGATACTATGCAGTGGATAGTAAAAATATGAAGGAGGAACTTCGAAAACTCTGAATAGACTGAATTACATTCCTCAAACAGATCGGCAACATTCAAAGAGAACATACACAAAGTTAGTATATCAAGAACTAGCTGATTTTACTTCATACTACCATAGCCAAGACCAGGAACTTAGCCTTACAGTAACCTGAGAGGTATGAAAGTATTATGACAATTTTTCCAAGAAGAGAACTAGGACAAATAGAGGATGATGATGAGCTCCACAGAAGTAGCCAGTTACTTATACAAGAACTATGGGGAGAACAAAAAAAGACAACAGTTCTCTTTATTTCCTTCCCATAGAATTGGACAAGTGTGTAGAAATTCAGTATCTTTCCTTCTGGACAGTTTGGAAATGTCAGCAAATGATTATTGATTTTGAGTGTTTGTTTTAAAATCCATTAACAAATATCGGTTAGTTTTTAATGTTCATTTTTCACTTTGATTTCTGGACTGAATTGAAGATACAAATCTAATACCATTGCTGCTTTAAGGTATTGTGTAGGAAAGGGAGTCTGAAAAGGAAAAATCTTAAAGACAGAGAAGAACAGTCTCAAGAGCTGACCACCGAGAGAGAACAAACTCTGGAATTTTTAAACCTGTGTGCTTATCAGGAATATAAAGCAGAAATTATTAGAGAGATCTTTTTAGCTGGGCCCAGACTCTGTTCTTCAAAGCGTCATGTCAACATGCTGAAGAGTCAAACAAGTCAGACCCAGGCACTGCCAGATCCATTGGCTGATAACACTGACGCCAGTAGAAAAGGGTCAAATACATGTTGTTTGACCTTTATCCCAGTGGGGATTAAATTGATTCTAATTAATAGGCTTGGGAATAGATGGGTACCTTGGCAGAGTTTGTAACTAATTTAAATTGTTCATCCTATTAGCTTAGCCATAAACTATGCATAATTACAAAAGGATTTTGTGGGCAGCCACGCTTATGTTGCCACCTTCTTAATTACAATTTATTGAATACAGTGCTACAGAGCTTACTTGTTTTGATTAACATAGGGATTTCTGTTGTCTAACACTGCCTGAGCAAATGTGTCAGTGCTCCATTTACGGCAATAAAATAGTGTTTGAAAGCACA
Organism: Gymnogyps californianus; assembly: GCF_018139145.2. Classification (NCBI taxonomy): domain Eukaryota; kingdom Metazoa; phylum Chordata; class Aves; order Accipitriformes; family Cathartidae; genus Gymnogyps; species Gymnogyps californianus. The sequence continues at coordinate 6,581,559 of NC_059491.1, read as the reverse complement.
AATGCAGCTCTGCTGAAATCAGTTATGTGTTACATATGCGACTGTGAGATAAATGTGGCTCTCAGTGGCAGTTGTACCTCTGAGTACATTTAAACAACATGAAATTATACATACTTTGACGTGGTATAAAAATGATGCCTGGAAAGATTCTAGGCTGTGATTATCCTGTAGTATGACATATTTTTAGCCACAGGTTAGAAAGAGTCTATATAAAGGTGGGGTGGCAGTTGGTATGACCTGGCTAATATATTTTATCCCTTATCTAAATGAAACATCCATTTAAAATAGGTGCAAATGGAGTTCAAGCTTGACTTCTCATTCAGTCAGCGTTCCTTCTCTTGGTCAGCCCAGATATCAGCTTGCACCAGTTGTATCAATAGGTAGTGTTTGCCTTTTAGGTATGTTCTCTTTCCCAGTAAGTCCTGGACTGAAACTGCTCCTAAGTTTCTATGAGTGCTGACTTGTGTCAGAAAGTGAAAACTTCAGACACTGAACAAAACCTTATTTCAGTGTTTCTTAGAAGCTTCACTGAGCAGCAAATGTCTCCTGTATACCTAGGCCTACGTTAAGAAATCGGGAGTTACCACTCAAAAAAGCATGATATTTTAAGTAATTATAACTTTTCATTCTGTTTGTCCTTTGAATCACTGAGTGGACCCAAGATACATTTTCAAGATTTTCTTCATATCTGAGGAGTGGACAAACTTGCACCACTTTAACTGAAAGCAGAAATTGTTAGATAATCTTTTAACTGGACCTTAAGAAAAACCTCCAATATACTACACTTAAAATAAATTAATGGGAATGGAAGATGTTGTTGTAAAGACACTGCGCAGTTCACCTTTCCATGCCCTTAAAAAGAACGGATCAACAATAACAGTGGACAATCAGATAATTTTCTACATGAAGATTAAATTAGTGTTTGTCTTAGATCTGTCATTTTAATCTCCTTGCTGGTAGTAAACAGAGACACCTTGTCTCGCCAGATCATTCGCTGGGCCAGACTTGGCTGTGGTGGTTTGGAGAGGGAATGGGAAATCCTGACATCCACTTTCAGCAACTTGGTTTTATGTTGCCTACAAACTCAAATTCCCTGTGCCCTACCTCCTAAAAAAAAACCTACCAGTGAGGACAAAACTCAGCTTACTGCCTTAAAGAGAAGAGGTCGTGCTTCCAAGTAGAATATTAAAGACATCCAGCTGGTACAAGTACTTCTTTCCCAAAGTGGTAATAGAACAGGGCTGGCTCTGACCACAGTGAGCTGTCAGAAATGATGTAAGAACATTTCCAAGACTCTTGGGAAACACGGGAGTCCTGTCTCACTGAACTGAGTTGTTTGATTCTGGGTTTGAGATATGCTGATTGTGCAATGCTGTAGAGTGTTCTTTGTGTTGCTTGTTATTTGATTTTAATCCAGGCCCCTTAGAGACTATTGTCTATGTTGTGTTTATATTTGAATGTGTGCTTTATGGAAGCAAGAGGTTTGCCTCTTTAAAAGCAAAACGTTTAGCCATCAAAGGGTTTTTTCAGGGTTTCATTGCCCTAGATGATGATGTGCAACTGTTGCAGATCGCTCTATGACACCTTTTGTGCTGTAAGGACGTGTGTGTATGTATGCACACGTGTGTGTATGTGTGTGGGTAAGTGCGTGTGCGTAGTGATCTGGCACCTTGCATCTCCTTTACAGCCCAGAGTTCATCAGCGGGTCAGCCAGCTCCTAATGACATCATTACACTTGTTTACGGCTCACACAGAGGAAGTGCTATGCTGATGGGTTTGACCACTGTCATTATCTTATTTTAGTCCAGCATTTTTGCAAAATCAGTAATTTAGAAAAGCATCTTCTATAAAGTGATTTTAGTTTCTCTTCCTGACTGAGTTAAAAGGGAAAATAAAAGATAGAAAATTCTTAACTATTGAAATTATATTACGAGAACAGTATTTCATGTTGTCATTGAAATTGTTAGTGCACCTAAATAATGAGAATGCTGGTTATAGATTGAAAAAAAGATCCATCTCAAAGGGAGTCAGTATAATTGGGATGAACTGTTCTGCAACACATGAAGTCAGAATGGCTTCTTTAGCCACTAGAATCAGTAAAAAGAGTTAAAATACTTTTGGTTTGCTTTTGAGTCACAGATTTAGGCCAAGTCGCATTATTTGTTTCAGGATCTAGGCTTCTAAGTGCAACTTCAATGATGACAATACATTACAGATTTCCCACTGATGCATGTGGAGATTGCTGTCAGTCAGCACTCCTGCAAATCATGTCAGTTAGTTCAATTGGTTTTGTCTTTTTGTGTACCTATGAATATTTTTCAGTGGAAGCAAAGATTGTTCTACAGTGAATGTGAGTCAGCCAAAAATGGGCCTGGTTTTTAGGGCTAAATGTCACACACTTCATAGAAGTAGTTTACAGATCGCCAATGCTCTGCAGTCTACTGGTAGGTAGAAAACCCTTATGGCATAGAGCTGTGCTTGCTACTGACTTTGAACACATTAAGGAATTATTGTGCCTCAATATTATATTACTGCCCCCTCAGCTAAATCTTAGTTACTGACCAGGTTACTTTATATAGTTTATTTTACTGGAAAGTAAAGCTTATCTCATGTTCTGTGATAGCTTAATTGATTTTCTGTTCATGTTGAAGTGAATTAACTTCATTTTGCATTGCAGTGGCCTAAAAAGCATGGATGTGATAGGCAGTCACATCCAAAGGATGGTAACTTCCAGGGAGCTGTAACTTACTAATGTGCTAGAGCTTGATTTGTGATTGCCTGACCAGCCCCTCTAGTTTAAATAAGTATCATTGTAGCAGAATCTGATTAGAATTGCTTTGATCATTTCTGGATAAAAGTAATGATCATAACTTTTGTTTCTACATTTAGATACCGTTTTATTTAACTAGAGCTGTGCTGTTTTTCACATTTTTTATAAGCAGGGTAGCTACTTCATCTTAACAGTGTATTGAAAAAATTGGTATAACCAGTGAAAGACCCTTTTTAGCCATGCTGTACCCCTTTGGGGGATGCATGCTCTGGGAGCTTACAATCCTCCGATTCCCATCCTCCTCCTTTCACTTAAAGGCTGAGAGAGTTAAATATGTCCTGAAAACTGTCATTTGTACAACAGATGAATAGATTTTAGAAATTCTGCCCTGTTGCATAGCAACAGCCACGATCAAAAAATGACATTTTGAAATGTACATAAAAAGATAGGAAACCAGTTAAGCATTTAAATATTGAAGCTTTCTTCTAAGCAGTATCCTTTATTTCTTTGACTAAAATACTTACAAGAAAAGCTCCTTTTGACAACTTTAGATGGTTTTAAAATGGTAGCAATTCTCTTTCTGGAGGCAAAGCAAGGAGGCTTGTAGGAGAGCTTGTCTGGAGCTGTTGCTAGCATTCAGTTTATATACGAATTCAATGTAGGCTATTTTAACTCTCAGTACTTCTTCAGTAGCCTCATGGGAGAAATTATTTTTTCAGTCAAGAGCTGCATCATATTATGCACGTGGATGATCTGGAGCATATTTTAGGCCTTTCTGGAGGGTAGTTTGTAATGACAGCGTTAGAAACGTTATTCATCCTTAGGTTTCCATGTCTGTTTTTGTTGCGAGCCGCCTTCCAGTTTAACAAATTTAAACACTTCCCCTTGTCTTCTTTTTCTGTGATGTTCCTACAAGAGTTGGGGTTGTCCCTCTGCCTGTGTCTTCCTCTGGCTTGTAAACATTCCTTGTGGCTTTCCTCATTCCTCAGAGCTTCTAATATATTTACCATTTTGTCCACCTTATTTTTTGATTCTGCTAATGTGACAGTACAGCAAAATGTGAAGTCCCCTTGACTGGTAACAGGACTATAATGACATATCACAGATCTGCATTAACAATGTGGAGTAAACTTAGCTCCAGTTCATATAGCAGTGATCATAGATTACTGCCAAAGTTCAGAACCAGTCCAGCATCAGAAGGCTAATTAGGTTACCTTTGAGTATAGCATCTGATTGATAAAATTGTAGTTATTGTTTTTTATAGAGCTTGTAGTGGAATTTTATATATTCCCCAAAATAAGTAAAGTGCTGATGAAGTACTCATAATGATTTAGCTTAAAGCAAAACTGAAGATGTTCTGAATTAAAGCTGACAATTTTTTACTCTAAACTGGTAATCCAGCATAATTGATACTTTTGTAAGCTATACAGGGGTCTAGCCCTAGGAGTCTCTGAGTGCTGTCTCAAAGGTGGTGATGCAGTGGCCAGCCTTCTCCACTAGAAGTTAAAACCGCTCAGCATTTCAAGATTAAGCACTCTGTTACAGAATTCATCTCATAAATATAAAGGCAAACACTAAAAAATAATCCAGTTCTATTGGCACCCAGTTTGTAGCTCTTTAATTCTTCTTTTCCATAGATTTATGTTAGGTCTGATTTTTCCACTTTGTTAGTTAGGAAGTAGCAGACTTTTCAGTTAACTGTTGGTTGACCCAGCCAATTTTAGGAGTTACGTTCACCCAGTCAGGTGATGGAAATAATACTGTGTTGGATCCACGTTTTTCATTTCACATGTCCCTTCCTTCCAACATTACCCTGTAATCTAAACTTCTGATTGTTTTTAGCTTTACAAAAACAAACACTCTTACCGTTGAGTGTCAACATAACTTTCTGTCATAGTAAATGTTTAACTATATTACATGAACATTTAACCTGCCACATGTTAAGAACTCTTTACCCTGAGAGGTATATGCAATAAGTAAAAATAATAATTTTGGAAGGAAGGCATGCAAACAGCAAACCTTCAACTATGTTGAAATGCTCTGTTGGACCATGGCATTTCTGTCAAGCAGATCCAGTAATTTCTTTTTTCCCTTTGAAATGTTATTCTATCCCTTCATCCTGTCTGCTGTGCTTGCAGTACAAAAGGACTTTCTGCACCTGCATATTTACCCTCCCCACAATTTCCTGAGATCTCTGTGGACGTTTTTATATGAATCTGGATTATAGGGATGGCATGCCAAGCAAATGGAGGCAGTGGTACACTAGTTATTTTTACAGGATGGAGTATTATATTTCTGTTGGTAGATATCTACAAAGCCTTACCTCAAATACATAACTTTAAAAAAACTTACCCTTCTCCCCACCCCCCAGATATGCCACTTCTCTCTGCTTTTCAGCCAGAGAATTTTATTGCTGGATATTTGTGTGCTTTGATTCCCTGGAGCAGAGGCCGGTTCTAACACATGGTGTGGCAGACATTCACCATTAAAAATCTGTCGTTTTTTCCCCCACAAATGCTTCCATGAACCTTTGCAGGGTGACAGCTTGTGGCCACTTGGTGCTTTTGTTGGAACGTGCACTCCATTTGACCCTGTCCCAGCGTTAATAGGATTGTAAAGGCTGACTCCTGCGTGACCTCTTCTTGGAAACAACCCTAACCCTTCCCCTTCCTCAACTGTTCTGTACAACAGAGCTGAAAAGTGTTGCTCCCAAGGCAGTCTGGAGTCGCAGTTCATGTTGCAGACGAAAGCAATTGGAAAAACCACTGGAAAAAAGTCAGCATGGGGCCACCTGTCCTTAAATAGTCCTGACTGTGAGAACAGTAGGCATTTGTTCACTTCTTTAGAGGGAGCTGGTCTTAAATGCCTGTGTGCAGACAGAAAATTACAAATTTTCTGTCCAAGGAAGGCCTCTATTGAATAGAAGACAGGTGTTTACATACTTCTTTATGATTTTTTAGGTGTTGTTTTGTTTCCTTCAGAGGAAAAAAGGGGTGACTGAGGTACAATTTGAATTGACTGTGGTTTAGGTGAATAATGTTAACCCATTGAGTGCAAAGTCAACATATAAAGTAATAAAAGTTCTGACTATAGACTAAAGGAATTGGAATTCACTTTTAGTCTCCTTCTGAAGTCACTTTAAACCTAACTTTTAATCTCATTACTGTATATTACTCCTGGCCTTAACTCAAACCAGTTTATTATAAAGTCTGTGTTTTGTGTTTACCATGGTGGCAGGATTAAGTTTAAATTAAATTCTTACAGTCTAATGTCTTTACAACTTCTAAATACTAATCTAGAAAAGCTTGTGTGTAAAATAGGTAAATGGGCTTACTCTCTTGATTCTCCCATGCTTACCTGTAATCTTATAGTTGTCCCTTGCAGCTTTGATACTCACTTTCCACTGTGGGAACTGAGAAAATTTTGCCACTGGCCTGCTTTGTTTGCTTACTTTTATATAAGTGTCACTAAGGGGCTGGGTTAAGTATTTTGACCTACTTCAGGCATCAAAAGGTTCTTTTTTCCTTTCTAAAGCAAAGATTGGCTTTTCACACTGAACGGCCACACCTTTCACTCTTCCAGTAATCTGTCTTTAGCATGCCTCTCCCATGAAGAACTCCTGAAAGAACTTGTCTGACTTTGCCCTGGGGGCAAGACAGGGGAAGGGGTGGAGGAGAAAACCCTTATGCCATTGACAAGCAAAATCCATGAACACTTTTGAGGCTGTAGGATTTAGCCTCCTGTTCTCATGATACGCAAAACTCTGCCAGGATTATGGGATACACTGAAATGCATTTCTTCGGAGGACCAACTGTGAGTTAGTACTACTAGGCTTTGTAAATATATGGGGATAAGACTGACATACTTCAGTGGATTATCTACACTTTGTACTTCCTAAAAGTATGCAGGAACTTTCAGTATTGGGTGCAGAAAGGCTTTCTCTGTTTGAACAAAGGTAGCAGTCTGTGCAATTACAGATACCAACTCAAACAGAGCAACTTTTGTTTCACTGGACTAGGAAGGAGGTTGAAAGGGGGAATGAAATGTGTTGACCTACCAGCTACTTCCTATCTCTGCTGATCTGTGGCGAGGAGTTGTGGTTGATTTGTGGAGGCAGCAATAATGAGATCAGGCAGGAAGGGCACTTTTCGTGTCTCTCTGCAACACTTTAATCTTTCAGTGTCTTCAGATTGGTACACAGAATTGCTTCATGAATTGTAAAATGCAGAAACTTTTGGAATGGAAGTTGTATCTGCTAATCACAATGCACATTGTTGTGTTGGAAAAGACTAAGAGTGAACAATTGTGTACTAAAATACAACCCAGATAATCCAAGGGGAGTGTCAAGAAATGGCACATGTTCAATCTGAGAAATGCTTTTGTTGTGGGACACCTTTCCAATACTCATCTAGTTCACCGGAGGGACAAAGTCTAGCATAGTGGGTTTGCTGAAGATACAGTGCCAAATTAATTGATGACGTAAAAGGACAACATTCCTTTGCTGCTGTTCTTGAATTGTGCTAGCAATAAAATTGGGCCAAACAAGTTAAATAGCCTTGTAAATGATGTAAAATTAGCTCCAACCTCATCTCCTGCACCAATAATACACCTAAGACTCTAGAAACATAGATCATGTGTGTGTATTATGGTTGGTAGCAGCCTCAATCTAGACCAGTTTATATAAATTAGTGGCTTTATCTGATTTTGTGGCGGTCAAAAGCCTAACTCTTACTCACTTGTGTTACAGTGAAAATCAGGATTTAAACCTGCAGTGAGGTTTGGGGCTTTCGGCAAGTAGCCAGTGCAGGCCTCTGTTAGAAAGTCTTGCCTTAGTACAACAGCAGCTAAAACCTTCCTTTTGACTCCCCTCCGACCTCAGGGCATGTCTCATTAGCAGATTAAGTCCAGAGTTAAACGAGTCCTCTGGGAGTGGAGGATGCAGTGTCTACTGAGCCTGCCGCTCTAGCTGAAATGATTTTCCTAAGGCCAGATAAGGAGTTCTGTGACTTGCCAGAGGGGAGAAGATCTAGAGATAAGGTTTGTTTTGCAAAAATCTGCTGCTGAATAAGTCCTGGGAAAATCTGCACCAAGCTGTGATGTCACAGCCTTTGCCTACTTTAAAGTTAATTAAGAGGAGGGCGTGTTAAGTTCCTCTGTCATCATAAATCTATTCTTTCCTATGTCCAATGGTAGGAAGACTCCTACCCTGCTGCCGCCGGACTCTCATCGCCTCTCGCTAGCAGCCTGGAGCATAAGCGATTGCTTTAACATTCCACCTGCCTCCCTGACTGCCAACCACTGGGGTCACCCAGAGGTAACCACAGGGCAGGAAGCCTCCAGGAGCGGGCCTGCCGCAGCGGGGATTAGCCGCCTCACTGGGCTGTTGCCCTCCGCAATTTTCTGGTCAGTAACTTTTTGAAAGGAGAGCGTGTCTAGTGCAGTAGGGAGGGGCAGGCAGGAGAGGATGACGAGAGATGAAGGGGGAGAAGAAATAGGGGCTGGATTCTTTCCAGGACGGAAAATTGTCTGTCCAAGAACTTATCCAAAACACAAATTAAATATTCCTCTATCCACCATTAAATTACTGTGAATGGGTGGCTGTGCAACATCCTGACAGGCTGTGTAATAAGAAACACCGTGTCTCTTTTCTCCTTTATTCCTCTGCATTTTCCTCTGTCCCAGACAGGAACTTCTGTGTCTGTAAGAGTCATTCTCTCCAGGACTTAGCCTCCAGTTGGGACACACTTACTGCCAATTTAGAATTAAACTTAAAAAGGAAAGGGGACACAGACCAGACTCTGAGACCCCTGTCTACATTTTGAAAATTGTGCTTCCTAATAAAATGGACCATTTCCTAAACTGCAGATCTAGACTCCTTACAAATGCAGAGCCCTCAAATCCTAATTAGGGCAGGATAAAGCTAAACGATGCCTTTCTTGATGTTGACTAGGCAAAGAATAAAATGAGAGTTCCTTACGTGCTTGCTTGCATGTAAAGGGAAGTGAAGTGCCAACTGCGCAGCTTTAGGCTAACTGGAGCTCACCGGGCATCAGCAAAACACAGGCCCAGGCCCACAAGCATTCATCAGTTCAACAGTGAGCAAAAGTTTTTGTTCAGGAGCATGGAGAACATGCATGATTATCCCTGACTCTTGAGCTGTCTAGTTGAATGGTTTAGTGAGAATGTTGCACATAACACAACCATATGAGTGCCAAGCAGCAAATTGTCAAATTGCAGATGTTGCAGAAGGAGGTGACTTCGGGAGAGCAGAGGACTGATGAGTAGGTTTGTAGAAAATCTCAGGAGACAGTAGTAGAGTAAGGACCTAGAACAACATTGGTGAAACTGCTGCAAGCAAGAAAAGAAGAGAGAAGTATTGCCTACATAGAAACACTAAGCCAAAGCCCTCTGTAAAGGTAGAGTTCAGGAGCAACAGAAGCCTCAACTGTGAGGCTAATGCAGCAACTAAAAGTCTTGTCTCTTTGTAAGATCTGACATCCTAGGAGGCCAGAGGGAAGGCCGTGCCAATTTAATTTGGCCAGATGTAAGAGAGAAATTGAAAGTCTCATATGATCTTGTAGGAGCAGTCAAGCTTGAATTTGGACCAAAAGCATGTTGTATTGAGTTTTGAGTTTTATCCATCTGTAAAAAGTAGCAGAAATGACGGCAGGAAACCTCGCTTCCCACTGTGTCGTTAGGGAACTTTCACCTCTCACAAAAGAATGGTCTTTTATTTACTGCTTTTCTCTTATGCAGGCTGAAGCCTTCACCTGAGTGTGAACAGTATCAAGGACACGAAAACTTCCCATGGAAAAAAATCAGTACTGAAGTTAATGCTGTCAGCAGGATAACCAGCAAATTCTGTCTTCCCCAGATGGCCCAGATTTTAACGGGGTCACCTTGCAAGACTTGCCTGTAGGATATTAAAGGTCCCAAAGTAACTGTTGGGGCATAAAAAATGTTATGTCCAAGAGTTGCATCACAGACAGATGTTCCTTTGACAGGTCGTCCTTTGCTTAACTGTTCTTCCATGTATATTTCCTGACGTTCAATGCATCAGTGGCAACTCTTGGGAATAGGAGGCTGTATGGATGTTTGAAACAGATTAAAGTGAAGAGTGAGGGATCTACTTTTTATTTTGCAATAGCAGTGTGAAACCCTGGCGTGCTAGGTATGTGAGGTCAGTTTCTTGCCTTACTCCCCTTGTCTGACACCTTATTTCTCTTTCTCTCCTCTTCCTCTCCTACCTTCCATCACTCTTGAACTTGTCAGTTAATTTTTTAGTGTTTGCATTTGACTGATCCAGTCCTGCTAAGAGGTTGAAGTTCACATCAATGCAAACTCTGTGGGCATCAAACTTGATGCTGACGGTTGACATTTTGTAGTGTTTTTTTCTCCCCTTTCCACAGAGTTGTAGGTTGTGAAAGAGAGAGCAAGTAAGTGTGTATGCTTATAGTTGAACAGTATTTTGTAAATATTTCCTGAAAGCTTGTGAAATTTCTCACATGCTCTTGATTTTCCTTAAAGTCTGCAGAGTAGGCATAAGAAACATCACCCAGTCTAGCTCTGAGTTCAGAAGCGAGTAAAGAGCCATCAGTTTTACAAGCTTTGTGTAGATGCCAAAGCCTGATCGCCAAGGGTGATATGCTGAGACTTTCGAAGACAGGCCAATACGCAAGCCACATTTTTAGCCATATGCTTTCTTACAGTTTTTAAGTCTGGTCGTAGCTTTTTCCTTGAAAATTACTTCCCCTGAGATAAGATTTCCCATGAAATGGCTCTGGCATATTTATATGTGCTCTGAAGTTTCTGGTTAACCAACTCATTAGTCCTTTGGTGATTTTGAGAATATAAGTCTATCAGTCTGTGTGTGTTTATGTTGACAGATGTGCCAGTGATTTATAAATGGGATTAATTGTAAATTTAACTCATTTAGGAAATGGTTGAGGACCCAGGTACTTCTGCATTTTAGCCTTGCTTAGTCGCACTGGAAGAGCTCTTTGACCCTGCCAGAGATTAGTTTTAGTACCAGTTATGAGATAAGCTTAACTAGTCCTTAAAAATAAGCATGTTAAAGCTCTCTGCAAGAGGTTTGTTGTGGGGAGGGAATACCACAGGTCATAAATTTTTATGTTTATCTTGCTGTTACTAAGTTAATTGAGTGATATGATTTAGACTTTTTTCCCCTGTTCTTTCAACTTTTGGAAAACTGAAAGATTATTAAAATCTTTAAAGTTTAAGTGTGTTTATTTTTAACCATTAAAAAATCAATATACCAGTCAGATTCATACTCAATACACAGTGGTATGGGAAGCAAGTGTAATCCTGGATCACAGGTGATCAGCCCACTGCTTGGAAATAGCACCGTTCTGAGAGCAACAAAGCTGTTTCCATTTTCAAAGCCCATTTTCCCAGTCCCCTGATCAGAGTAAACCTGCTTTTGACTATGTGAATGTCCTCATTTATTTTTTAGTACTAAATAGTAACTTTGCATTATCAATGGTCACACGTGCAATTGTGAGCAGTAGCAACCTTTTCTTCTTTCTCTTTTGGATCTTGCCGTTTGACTCACAGAACAGTCAGCTGATTTCAGTAACATACTCCATTCAGTAATTTATTTTTTGCAGAATGGCAAGTGACTCACCGTTTATAACATGATGAATGCTGAGAAGACTTAGCTTGAAGAGCAGAAAGGATAGATTGATTCATACATAGATGTCTTAGGTAACAGAGAGATGAAATTATATTCCTTCCAGTAGCCTTAAAAGAAATAGAAAATAAGATTATATAGTAAGAAAAAAATATTTTGGTTAAATCTGTTTAGCTGTAGATTAATGTTTGAAAGACAGTGGTGGAAGCACCATCATACTTGAGACTAATATTGTTGTCTCACTAGGAAAAATCATACTGGATAAAGCCCCACAATGGAAGTTAATGAACCTGGTAACTTTTCAAGTTATTTCTATATCTGACCTCCATGATGGTGTAGAAATACAGATAGGGTTGCGCTGGTTATGTCTTCATTATATATCAAATCCATACTATATGATTTGAGTGTTTTGTTTCCACAGATACTCAGAACTGTTCTTTGTACAAGAAGTATTGTATCATTTTTACTGTGTTAAATAGGAGTCGCAAGTGAAATCTTGCACGTATTAGCTGCAAAAAAAGATTCATGCTTGAAATGTCTCACTTTAAATGTCTGTATTAGGATGAACCTCTTGTTTGAAATGCACCTAGGACACCAGCCTGCAAACACCACTGCAAATAGTTACATATGATATGCTGAAAAAATATGTTTTACTGCAGAGCAGATACTATCTCCAAATGTAGAACAAGAAGTAGATGACATACCAGATATACAGGAAGGTCTGTGATTTTAGAATAAATTTATCTTTCTCTGTGTGTGTATAGCAAAAGGAGGGATAGATTTGAAATTTCACGATACAGAAAATTTGCCAAGTGTTTCATATATTTGTCATGTTAGGCTAAAGACCTGACTTTTTGTGTTAGCTATTGTGTTGCTTGTAAAGAACCTGTAAATAGAGTATCAGCAGTGGGATACAGCTACCACCACGATACTCAAGTCCCATCCCCATGTAATAGAAAATCATTGTTAGTCTTAAATGAAACAATGCAACAGGGCTGGCAGTGAAAACACATCAAAGATATTCATCAAATTGTTGAAGTTAGAAGCATGTTTTAATTATTTTAGATTTGAAGCAGAAGCAGTTTGACTCTAACAAAAGTTTCTTGCTGCAGATCATCCTGTGGGGTCGAACTGAGAAATGCCTGAAGGAGACCACAGAGGAAATCAGGATGATGGGGACAGAATGCCATTATTTCATTTGTGATGTAGGAAATCGAGAGGAGGTCTATCGGCAAGCCAAAGCTGTGCGGGAAAAGGTTAGTGTCTGTGGAAACACTGTTTGTGGGCAGAATTTAGTAACGACTCATATTTGATGAGAAAAAAAATATTGGCAAATTGGGACCATTCACATTATGTCGTACAAAGTCTAGCTACCTGTTTTAAGTGATCCAGAAGGATTACAAGGCCCATAGGCAAGAATGTCAAAAGCTATGAAAATAATAGTGTATTTAGGCAATAATAGATACTCAGATATAATGGTGACTGCTGATTCGTGAGGAGGGATATTAGTTCTAACAAGTCGTTTGCTTTTTTTGCAGGTGGGTGATATCACTATCCTGGTGAACAATGCTGCTGTGGTCCATGGTAAGAGCCTGATGGACAGCGATGATGATGCACTGCTCAAATCACAACATATAAACACCCTAGGACAGTTCTGGGTAAGATAAGCTCTTGTATCACATGTATTCAGAATTGGGAATGAGAGTGACAGATTACAGCCAGTAACACTTGGCTGCTACTAGGTCTTTCTAAATGATGCTTGGTAAAATCTGTCTGACATGAAAAGGAGACAGAAAAAACAATGTGAGGGGCAAAGGCCAGAGGAAAGAAGTCTAAAAAAATTTAATTCTTCCCGTAGTAACACAGTATTTGATGCTCTTGTATCCCCGTTCTGTGATTTCCAGTAAAACATTTGATGTCTTTTGAGAAAGCCTGAGCTCACAGGGGATGGTTTTCTGTACAGTGATGTGTGTGGGACATCAGAGGGGCATAAGACTACATTGCTCAGGAAAGGAAGCTAGTATGAAACTCATTCAATTTTGAATTAGATAATAGTAATAAAAAAAGAGCTTCTTGTGATTTCATCACTTTGTTGAAGACTTTATCCTCTACAAGTTCTTAAACATACAAAGCATTCTGTTCATGGCCTTTATCTGTGGGTACTGCTTACTTATGTGCTAGGAAAGATTTTGTTTTGTTTCTACACAAACTTTGCCTGTTTAGAATCTTTCAGAAAACGACAAAGCAACAAGGTACTCTCCCACTCCTTTCCTAGCATAATGAACAGCACAATTGGGCTTGTTGTCTCTGTGTCACCTTATTTTTTTCAGTGACTATTGTTTTTGTTGTATCTCTGCTGAGCAAACCTTTCTTTTTTTTTTTTTTTTTTAAAAAAAAACACTGTTGTTCTTCAGACCGCCAAAGCATTCCTGCCAAGGATGCTGGAGTTGCAGAATGGACACATTGTTTGCCTGAACTCTGTCCTGGCCTTGTCAGCCATCCCTGGTGCCATTGACTATTGCACCTCCAAAGCCTCGTCCTTTGCCTTTATGGAGAGCCTGACCTTGGGGCTGCTAGACTGTCCTGGAGTGAATGCCACAACAGTCCTGCCCTTCCACACGAGCACAGAGATGTTTCAGGGCATGAGAATCAGGTCAGTCCAGGGGAACTAGAATAAAGCATCTCATTTTAAATGAATCATCAGAATACACTCCTAATTAATGCTTCATTTAGTAAAGAGAATTTGATGTCTCATTTGGCTGCCTGGGAACAGAGGGTCACTCTAGGCCACCTGGGACTCATCAGACTGGTTCCCTCAGTTTGCTCACATATTCATACAGCCTGCCTGTACTGAGTGAGACATTTGCTTCTACAGAGAAAACTGAAAGCTATTTTTCCCTGAGTGTACTTGGGCCATATGCAGCTACCAGAAAGGGAGGGGAGGCAATCTGAAAATTGAGGTCTTTCAAAAGGAGCAGTCTACAAATTACTTGAGAATTAACAGTACAAATTCCTTCTTTACTCGTTGAAATACTTCATTCTTGCCCACTGAAAGGAATGACAGCCACTTACTGAAGTAGGCCTATCAGTACCTCCTTTTTACCTCTAAGAGAACAAGCTAAATTCAAAGACTAACAGCTGACCAAATTAATCTTTTACAATGGACCAAATAACCTATTAATATAGTTTGTGCTCTCTTAGTCAAGAAAATATGCAGTGTCAAGCTCTTGCTGGAGCTGGGAAAAGCCTTATGTTTGGTATTAAAAGCAACAGGGGAAAATATTTTTCTTTCACCTGTCAAGAATTTGAATCAAGCAAAGAGTAACAGAGAGGAAGAGGAAAACCACCAACACTGAAAAGACAGCATTTTGGTATTGGTTTGCATACTGTTTAAGGAAATCCCTGAATCGAGGTTCTGAATACACGCTGCCACTTCTCCCTAAAGGCACCAATATGTACATTCTTAACCGTTTAGCTAACCCAGTAGTACTGGTTGGAACTGGGCTTTCTGCTTTCCAGCTTTCTGGCTGGAACTGGAACTTTCTGCTTCTTCCAGCCTGCTTTGGGGCATGTTTGAATGCCAGTAACCAGCGATAGCTTAGTGAGTAACAGGACTTGGACAGTGATATCTTAAAGAAGGAGTTTGGTCAACAAATAATTATTTTATTTTTTTACTTTATTTATTCAGGTTCCCTAATCTTTTTCCTCCTCTCAAGCCAGAGACAGTGGCTAGGAGGACAGTAGAAGCTGTTCAGATGAATCAAGCCTTCCTGCTCCTTCCATGGACAATGCATGTTCTTGTCATCCTGAAAAGGTAAGTATTCCCTTCGCCCAGCAATAGCCTAGCCAGTTAGGCATGACTGGCTTACAGTCCTCTGTGTCTGTCCACCAAGGCAAACCTCAGTCTGGCTGTAAGCTGATATCCAGGATCAGATTGGTTCATCCCTTCCCATTAAAGTCATAGAAGCAAAAGGGAGAAAACTTTCTGAGATTCCCTCTGTAGATGTTTCCTCTGGGTATAACCCCTTTATGAAACCAGTTTCACTCCCAAAATTTGGATTCCTGAGGTCTAACTGGTATTTGTATCTAGGAAATTTCTTAACAATTAACATATGCATGTAGTTGATTTTGATTTAGTAAGCCGCTCTTTGGACTTCAGGCTTTATATTGTAAAGGATTTCTGTACAATAAGGTATATACATCGCAGCTGTATTTAGAGAGCATTCCTTGTGTTAAAGCAATGAAACTATTGAAAAAATATTTTTGTGTGTGATTAGGGCAGGAATTTTAAAGTCCCTAAGGAAAGAAAGTCATAACTTTGTATCCTGAAACAACTAAAGAGAAAGGACATTTAAAATTGTGTTTCCATGAGACTTTGCACTAAAGCCTTTGGAAAACCTGCTTCCATCAGGAACTGAAACAAGGCCATGAGATTTCTGTGGAAAATAATTACAATAATGCATTTCAAACACGAAAAAATAATTCACAATAAATGCTTTGCTCTGAATGTAAAATTTGGGATACTCTCAAAAGTTCCCAGAAATTCTACAGACTGAAAAAGGGCTGTTCTCCTTTTCCTTTATTGTAAGAACTAACCATTTATTTTCCATCACAGTAGCTGTCAGGAAATTAGATCTATATCCATACTTTATGATAAGGAGGCCACATGCCTAGCACAAATAGATGGCAAGCTAACCAGAGAACTCAGTTTAAATGTGTGTATTTCAGAGTACAAGATTCTGCACAATATTTGGGAGGAATAAAACATGATGGCATCTTCCAAGTTACAGTTTTTACAGTCCTTTTTGGATAAATATTTCTGTAGAGAAAGAGCAACTTGATGTAACTTTTTCCCTTTAGGCCTACTTACAGCAGGATACTGACACGTGTTTTGTCTGTGTGCTCCCACTAGCTGATTTTTGAGAATAAGTATACTTACGTATGTGTGTACATAAATACATATTTACACATCCTCTTATTAGAATAGACTAAGAGGTTTGTCTGGTCTGCTTATTTACTTTCTGCTTCTCCTGCAGCATTCTCCCTCAGGCAGCACTTGAAGAAATCCACAAGTTTTCTGGGAGCTACACCTGCATGAACACTTTTAAAGGACGAACATAGACTTGATGGTGCAAGGACTATTCTTCAGTGAAACCAACACAAGCATGAAAATCCTGACAAGACTGTGAATCAGCAGGCTTGGCTTTTCGCCTGTTCACATGACTTGCGCTGCTCTGAGGCAACACATTTCTTGCAGGTCATATCCATAGTAACATGACCTTTGCACAGGATTGAATGACTAGACTATGGACCCTTGGAAAGAAAAACAAAAAGCGTGAAATGCTTATATGATGTTTAATTCTTTAGAGTTCAATTGTTAAATCTACTCATAGTTTTAAGATGTAATTTTTGGTTCTAAAGTGTCTGTAGGCTGTCTCAGCTGAGAGGCAGCACATCACACCCCATACATACTTTACCCCCTCTCTTCAGAGGAACTGCAATTGCAAACTGCTACTGGTTTCATTTCAGCTTTTTGAATGGGGAACTTAAAAAATACTTTGAAGAACTAAAAGTTATGGACATTTAATGGAAGCTTCCTTCCCTTTCTTCACTTTACATCCCTTGATGAAGCTGTTCCCAACTCACATCAGGGAAGGAGCAAACTGTGGAGCAATAGTTTCTTTGTTAAAGGCCACCCAGGACTTCTGTCTGGAAGGACTGTGCTAGGCCCAAGAAAGCTGTCTTACTTCACCTGTGAAGGCTGGAGAGGAATGCTCAGTCAGAAGAGCAGACAGTTTGAATAGTGGAAGATTCTTTCTGTCACTGAACTCATATATGAAATTTGTCTTTCTGAATATTTTTGTTCATTTATGATAAAATATATATATATTTTCAGCATTAATCCCAGATTGCCACGCATGTAGGCAGCATCACATTCGGGATGAACTAAATCTAGAACTAAAACTAGAGCCTGCTTGTACAAACATACGTTCACTGACATAATCCATGCAGAGGAAAATCCATTGTATCAATCTGCACAGTGAAGTAAGTGGAATAATGCTCTAAAAATAGAAGAGACAGTACTGTAGTGCTCACGAAATGTGAAGTTTGGAAGCACAGTTAGCAAAGACCTGATTAAATGCACGTTGAATTCAACTGGGAATATACCCATTGTTTTTTAGGGGCATTGAATCAGGCACTGATCAGCCAAAAGTGATAAATACTGCTTGGACTGAAATGCCAGAAGCAGCTAGACATTATTTATTTTTGTAATGATATATTCTCTTTGACAGCCTAGTAAGAGCAACACTGCATTCCTATGCCAGATGCAGTGTGTGGCACTAGGCATAGTAATGTAGTTGAAACGTATTGGAACACTACTAAAAGAAGAATTAATATAATTGCAATACAGGAAAGTAGCAAGCCTAACTGGGGAACACCCGAATGAAGCGCCTCAATGAAGGCCACATGGTTTAAGTAAAGGAGTGAATTTAGGGCTCCTGACTTGAATTTCGAGCTTTTCCATGGATGTTCTGTGTGACCTGGGGCAACCTGCATGATTTCAAGGTGCACCCTGACCTGCAAAGCAGATATTTCTAGTGTTTCCCTACCTCAAAAGTTGTAAGTTTGACTACCTAAATATTTGTCAAAAGCTCAGCAAATTCAAATGGAACATGCTATAGAAAGGAAAAGCAGTATTTGTTCATAAACCAAGAAGTTCTATACAAAAATTTAGAAGAGGAAAAAAACCATATGCCGACACATATCATTTCCTAAAAGAGATCTGAGTTACAGCAGAAAAGCTGTGAGCTGCATTTGAAATATTCCTTTGGTTCTGCCATGTAGAATGGAGACCAACTACTTAGGTGCAATGACGTGAATGTTAAAATCTGAAGGCCTGAACCTTACTGCAAATCAGTAGATATATCTCTTCTTGAGCAGTTCAAGAGGAAGATATTGCCAAAAGTGCCATGGATGCAAGCCCCTCTGCCTGCACGGGTATTTTGAGGAGCTCTCCTATCTGGGTCAGTGCTTTCCTTCTGAGTGCAGAACATATAAGCTGTAGCACTGTGCCAGCTTTGAAAAGGTTTCTTACAATGGAGTTTTGTTTTGAATTCCTAGATGTCTGAGGCTCTCTGGAGAGGATGAAAAGAAACTTTGATCTCTGATTTTGACGCCCACCCTAATAGATGCTTTCAGCTTTATTTTTTGTCAGTTTTTTGAGAAGAAACCCAGTTCATTGAAAACACAAGTGCAATGAGGGGAGAACCCTTCCAGGATCTGCCAGGAGTGCTGAAGGTACCACATTTATCAAGAGACGCTTGGGAGGGGAAGAGATGATTATATGTACCTCCTCTTATGCACTCTAATCCTTTCTAGTTTCTCATTAATCACAGTCAGGCACGCCAGGCTTGTAGATGCAAGACCAAACAGAACTGGTGAAAGAGGGCACCCTGCAGTGTTCCCCTTAATTTAAACCTTTATGCTGAGATTCTATTCATTGATAACATCCTAATGCAAAAGTGAGGTAAAAACTAGTACACACATTGAAATTAAGTCCCCACTCATCCCCAAATCCTGTCCCTTAGATGAATCTGCTCTTTTCCTGCACTGCATAAAAGATGTTCCCTATCTTCAGAGGTTGTCTTACATACTAAGTGCTGTTGATTTCTGTCTAATGAATATAAACAAGTCAGAACTAGCTGAGACTCTCGTCATCTCACTCCTCTCGTACACACACACACAAACTGCCCTCTCTCTTTCCCTCAGGGTCTCCGAGCGGACAGCAGGTCAAATAGCAGTCACAGTGGGGGAGAGGTATGCAGCAAACAGAAAATAATGAGGAAAACATTGACTTTGCTTTTCAGATAGTAAGGAAGAGCTGGGTAAGAGAGTTTCTTCTCTTGTGAGTGTTGCGAGATAGAATGCTCTCCATCCAGTGAGCTACTTGCAAATTTGGATGGATACATTTGAAGACTTTTTTTTTTTTTTAATAGAAAGATTCCTCTGGAATGCCTGCTGAGGTCTACTGTCCCTTTTCACATAACGTTAGTATTGGGTAATCTTGAAGTGCTGCAAATGTTGACAAGCTTTGTTGAAGCCTAAGGCCTTCTCAAAGGAATTTCCGCCCTTTGACTTATTTTAATTTTGGTTTTCCCTGCTCTCTCCAGTGCCTCCTGCTTTCCACTGCACAATTATTTTTTTTTCCTTCTGTTTTCCTATGTCATTACTGCACTTTTCAGTGCCACCATCTTGAAGCCAGATGTCATACAAAGAGTCTGGAGTAAATCGAAATCGGGGTATATATTTATTATCCTGTTGGAGCAATCTAGGTGAAGCTGTAGGAGCAGGTCACAGAAGTTTCATATGAAATTAGTTTTACTTGCTCCAATCTGTGAAGAAGTAGAAGACCCCTTAATATCATTTTTATACAGGAGATTGCTGCTGTTCTAAAATTTGAATGATAGAGAAACGTTAGCCATTTTGGGACATGTGTTCTCCTGACATAAAAAGACCCTATTTAAATGGCAGGATTTTTCAGTTCCAGGTGTTTTCAGAGACTCCTGTTTATACAAAGTAATTTTCAGAATTAGCGAGGCAGGACAGGGAGAGGAGGAGTCCTTTGTAAGTAAATCTGATTCCTCATATTCAATATTTGATTTTGTATTTTGTTTTTCATGAGGAAAAAAAAAAAAATCATGTTCCCTCATGCACCCTTGGTGAACTTTAAAAAGGTCCTTCCAGCCATATCCCTGCTGATGGCATGTTTTTAGCAGGATGAAGAAAAGCAGTGAGCCCTAAAAGTGGGAACTATACCCTACCTACTCATCCATTGTTCTGTTGAGGTTAAAAAGTGACGGAGTCCATCCCTATAGTTCTTCTAGAACTTCACAGAAAGTGCCTGGGCAAGTGATTCTGATGTTTGCAAAGAGAAACTTGTTGTACTTTTATGTAATGTGTTAATTAGTGTGGGTGGATATGATCAGATCTAGTCTTGCAAGCCTTTCAGACAACTCCCTGAACACTCCCACCTTCAGATATTAACAGATAGCACTGCACTTGCCAAATCTCATAAAAACCCGCTAACAGACTTAATGCAGGCAGAGCATAAGTGGGTGCATTTATTTCAAAGAGAACACACTGTTTGTAGCAGACATTAATTTGGCCTAGTGTTTTCCTTCAGCTGAAATACAACTGTTGAGAAAAGAATACAGGGTGACCTTGGATCATCTATTTTGTTTTTATTTCTTCACGTGGCTTTAATAAACTTCATCTGGGTGACAGCCACTTTTTGGCAGCACTTGTTCATAAGTTTGGGGGTAAAGCAAGATTATGTCAAATGTAATCTTTTGCATTTTTCACGAAACAACCAACAGCTCTGAGAATCAGAATATTCTGCACTGTCTTTGTAGCTCTCACCTCCCTGGTGCTAAGATCCTTCAACCTGGTATTGCTTCTGGAGACTGAGCAAAACCTGTCAGTCACAAGCAGCAGTTACATTCTCTAGCGAACAGAATCCTCTTTGTTAGAGTGCTTTTCTGAAGGAGATTTTGCAATGTGAATAGTGGCAGGCCTCTCTCACAGATTTCAGCAACTAACTTAGAGAAAGACATGAAGAAAACCAGAACTTCACCTTCTCCCTGCTACTCATTCTCTTTTATCCAGTGTTTCCTATGGGAAGCTGGCAATTCAGTCACTTTCCTGACTGATACAACTGCCCCTATTCCACCCTCTATTCTATTAAGATCGCCTCGGTATCTTTCTTCAATACCGTCAGGGAGTTGACAGCTTCAACAGAAACAACCGTTACTGTATTCTTGAGGAGAGTCAAATCGGCAAAGTAATGTGTTAGAGAGACCAGACCCTGTTTTGATGGGGCTGAGGTACCCCAGCCTGTAGAGTACAGATGGAAGGCACAGCACACAACTTGCATGTTGCCAGTACCACAGAAGGTAGTGAGTTCCCCCTGCTCCTGTCATCTTTTCTTGAAACATAACACCCTCTTTTGTTTCTGTAACAGACCCCTCAAGCTGACGCTTTAGCAGAAACACATACTGATCCAGCCTGTGTGGACTGGATGCAACTGAAAAGCATAGACCTCTGAGGAGACAAATTATATCTTCACACCTTCCCAAAGAGTCCAAACTTACTAGTTCCTAATGCTCACCTTTGCTATGGGCATCGTGACATATTAACGCAGAACAAAAATCAAGGCAAATGTTTATGGTGATTTTTCTGCATAAATCTAGAAAAGAACAGTTCCTCCTTAAATGAGGGAAGAAAGCACTCTAATTTGAGCTTGAGAGTGACCGAAGAGTAAGTATATGAGAAAACAAAATAGAGGATAGATGCAATCTTAGGGGGAGTGTGGTGGCCCTAAACAGACAGAGGCAAGATGCCAGCTTATATTCCTGAAGTTACATAACAATAGAGGCACGTGATTTCCATCCAAATACCAAGTCTATAAAAGAAGCATGTTGTTACTCCTGCTCATTCCTATGGGTCACCATGCCCTAAAAAGCAGTCCATTAACTTTGTGGCTTGCTGGCTCGGAACACCCCAATACACCAGTTACTGTTTGCTGTCTCTTGTTTTTTTGAGGAAGGGAAAGCAACCCATCACCCATCAACCATTTACTCACCACTCTTTCCTAGCCAGCTGCAAAGGTCATCCATCATGCCTAGGTATTACAAGGACATGTGGTTCTCTGGCTTGTGTTAGTAATCATCCTGACCTACTGCTACTAGGTAGATGTGGTTCAGTTTCCTGTTTCTTCCTTATGCAAAAGCATTTTTTAAATTTGAATTTTATTTATCTGGAAGAGTTGCCTCTGTATTGTACAGGCTTTTCACAGACAGGCATCCTAGGCATGAAATTTCCCTGTCTATGTTAATCAAATTATAATGAAAAGAATACAAAAGTGAAAAGTTGCTGTTTGACATCTTCCCCAAGCATCTTCTTCCCCAAGCAATGTGGAATTAATGTAGAGGAACACTGTTGGAATATCAGTGCCTTAAATCTAGACATCTCAAAAGCCTGCTGGCTTCTGCATGAAAATGACCCTGGCTTCCAAAATTGACTTCCTACGTGTCTGCTGAGGCACTTTGCCACTGAGGTTGGTTACCTGAGCAAATCACTATTACAGTGCACTAGTACAGAAGAAGACTGCATGGAAAGCTGCGGTACGTATAATCACTGAACACATTGATTTAAACTTCTGGTTTGAAAAAAATAGATTAAAGAATGAGATGTCACGTGATAGCCAGTCCAAAACCAAGTACTGGAGTGAGGTCTCTAGTTGCCCTTAGGTGCCTGAGAGGAGCCTACACGACTCCCCGAAGTCCTGCCTTAGATTTGACCCCTGATTAGTTCCTTCCCTTGAACCACCATGTGCAAACATTAGGCATTGTGAATACATGAACTGAAACACTTCTTCATCTTCCTCTTTTAGCATGAGGCGCTTTGGAGCATAGCCACCAGCTGCTGCTTCTGCTTTGGGCATGGCTAGTGATCTGATGAGTGTTCCCAGATACTGTTCTGGCACATTACAGTATTAATATTAGCTGTAAGAAAAAGAGGCAATTCATTGCTACCTTTTCCAGGAAAGTCAACTATTAGTACCGTTATGCAGAGAGAGGACTGAAATAAATGCAGGGGTGATACAGTTTCTGGAATACTTTGGCTCTGTGAAAAATGCTGTCATATGGAATAAGGGTTTATAATAAAAAGGGCTCATCTCAGAAGAATGTTAACAGAAGATGGAAATGGTCATAATGGAAAACAAGTGATGCCCGAACACACAGTTCCTCTTCCTGGGGCCTGCTGGGAATGCTGATTTCACACAGACATGCCATAGTGAAGTCAGTTCACTCGCATGGTCATTATACCCCCTGCAACTTTGCCTATTACAAGTAATAGCAGAGGTGACAAGCTCATTGTCTCTGCTCTCTCAACTGTTGAATGTAGCAAAATAAGTGCTTTTTTAAAAAAAATCCATCCATCAGAGAATAAAGCAATTCTTTGGTTCAGTGTCAGCCTTAGAGAATGGAGAAGACTCTCTCAGGTACCAGAAAGAGAAGCCACAGCATCTCCTAGCTGATTCCTTGAGGACTCAGGCCACATTTCCCCTTGTTAATAATAAATAAAGTGGGAAGAATATGATTGACTCAAATCAGTAATAGGATTAAACGTCACAAATCAGTTTGTGAGCTATTGCTTGGCTTTCTTTTCCCCAGCAATAAAATACCTTGTGGTCTCTTCTGGACTCCCATCAGGGCTGCAAATTCATGGAGAATACTTGCAGAGCTGGGCAATATTTTGTTACTATTCTAAGGGCTATGCAAAAGACAGTAGAGAGAGAGAGAGACCAGCAAGCAATATTGTGTGTGCTTTGGTGGCTGAATAGTCTGTAATTTTCAATATTCTAATATTCTTGAATATTCAGTATTAGCAATCTGACATGTTTCTCAACTGTCTGCTATTACAAAAAAACCTTCTTCACCCACATCAACTATTGTAATACTTTTGAGCCCTAAAACACATTCAGCTTCTCTGTTGTCCTGTTGGCATAGCTGAGGTTTAACAAGCATGTTAATCAAATGAAATATAGCCTTGAATTTCTTTAGGACAGATCTGATGCTGACACAGAACATTAATTAAAAAAAAAAAAGTGTTGATGTCCTGCAGCAAAAGTTGCTACATACGTTAAGAAACAAAGAAGTCATGTACAAACAACTACGTTTAATCATTCAATAGAATGCTGTGCTTCCATCATTACAGGATTATAGCATTGAGCCT
This sequence comes from Gymnogyps californianus, assembly GCF_018139145.2. Classification (NCBI taxonomy): domain Eukaryota; kingdom Metazoa; phylum Chordata; class Aves; order Accipitriformes; family Cathartidae; genus Gymnogyps; species Gymnogyps californianus. The sequence continues at coordinate 6,557,341 of NC_059491.1, read as the reverse complement.
TCTGACCTCAATTTGATTGTTTTAAACATACAGAGTCAATGCATCTTCATTCCAGTTTTAAAAATAGGTTTCCCGATACGTCCCCTCTGTTCAAATAAATTACAGAATTGTAAGTTTTCTTATGTAAAAACTATAATTTGTTTTTTAATTCAGACAAGTACTCCTCACAGCTCTCATTCCCTGAATCAATTAAGAAAATAATCTCAATTCTTTCAAACTCTTAAGCCCAGTATTTAGGAGCACTGATGCTTTCTGGCTGGAGATGTCACGTTTCCTGAGATGCAATCTGGTAGGTAGCATTGCAATCTTCAGTATTTCCTCTTCATATTGTCAGTCAGATTTGCCAATAGCTCCTAATAGAGGAGCACACAATAGAGGAAGTTATAGTCTATCTTTTTTCTTCAGTGAACTGAGTTCTTGCAAATGAACTCTCAGAGAAGACGTTCTTTTGAATGAGCCACAGGAGCCATGCTGAGTTTATTTTAGTTGGGTTTATATTAGGTCTGATTTTTGCTGATCCCTTCATTTTTCATCATTCTGTCTGTCTCTTCCAATTGTTCTTGTTGAGGAGGACTGTGTTTTGAGAGTTTCTGAGCCAGAATGCTGTGCACGCAGATTATTCATCTCTGCACCTTCCCTTCAGGCAGTCTCTCACCTGTGCGTGCCTGTGTCCACACCTTCTTATACATTAACACTGCAAACTGCCCTCCATATCTTTGAGATTAGCTTCCTTTAAAGCATTAAGTGTACCAAAAGCCCAGAGAACTAGCATTACTTCTGCCTAACAAGTTGGTAACTGCATATTCTTTTTAACACGTACAGGATTTGAATTTGAACTGGGCAGGGCTGTTAGGTAGTGGTTGGCCAGAATGTCACTTTATGGTTCAAGGGGAAATCATAAGCTGAAAGTCAAGCAACGAAAGAAGGAAGGTTTGCTGAAATTGGCAGTTTATGCATGAAAAGTCCAGAGTGCGAATGGTAGGTTTAGGTGCAACATCCCCGCTTTCTGGGACAAAGAACTGAACTGTAGATCTACTGGCATTTATAGTTCAGTACTGAACTAGAAAATAAACACACAGTAAAGCACATGAACCCCTTCCATCTGTCTGAATAATGGAAATACGGTGCAAGCCCTGAATTGTGGGGTACCCAGCACTGCTGTTTGATTTCTTCTGATAATTGACCATTCAGGAATATTAAAATAGATTGTTCTAATGATAGCTGAAAGTGTCCTTTTGCAGTGTAAAGTACATATGTTGGATATGCTTTAAGGCTGGATGGGCAACTCATATTCTAGTGATCTTCATTACAGCTAGCAGTACTGTTTGACATGGCAATTCTTGCTGTAAAATTAGCCTGTTTTCTTTCAAGGGATTATTTTTAAATAGACTTCTTTCAAATTTTCCTTTATCAAATACTTTATATACTTAATGGTTCTCAGCCAATGATTTGCTTGCAAGCTATTCACCATAACTACCACTTTGAGTGCTTGCCATTCATTAATGTATAGTTTTCCTGTGGAACTGGGCATCCAGATCACATGGTGGCTTTGCTTTTGCCTGGCTGGATGCCTTCCAATCCCACAGAAAGCTTTCTAGGGGCTCCAGTATGTCTGATGATGACTGTGAGATGGCTTCTGGCAACAATATTAATGCAGATGCATACTTGAATGCGTTCTCATGACATATTCCAATCTTGTGATCGAAAACGTGCTTATAGACATTTTCAAGGGGAAAAAAACTAACTTGGGATACTGTCAAAAGTGCATTTGCCTTTACTTATAGCAGAAAATTTTCACAGTTCGGTTTTCTTTCTTTCACTGGATTCACCTCTCTCAGCCTCAGATCGTCAGGGAAAAAAAACCCACACTGTGCTGATGCTGGAAATAGTTAATTAATATAAAAGTGACATCCTGACATCAGGGCATGGCATATTTCCGTATGAGGGGAATGGTATTATGATTTTTTGGGATTTATTTTGCTGCATACTCACCCCTAGTTCATTTAAAACCACAAGTGGAATAAGGTTGTACTGCCACTTAAATTTGGAAAGTGAGCAAATGTAGAAAAAGAGCAGAATGTCTGGATGCACTGAGAACACAGGTGCATTAGCAGAAAGGTTGTGTGCTTGCTGCTGAACATAATTCAGTTCACCTGACGTTCATATTCTCCCTCTTCACTCTGACTTCAGAGTATAGATTTGAAACTCGTCTATCAGAACTGCAAGCAACGCCTTTGCAAACCTTGCCCTACCAGAATGTTTCAGTTTCTATTATATACATAGGGCAAAGGTGAAACAGAGAACTGTACAGTCTTGCCTGGTGTCACAGAATGAGACAATATATGATTGCACTGATGGTATAACCCTTAGGGTCACCCTAAAGCCTTTGCATGATAGCAGCCTAGATCATAAGTTCCTGGCCTACGGTTCAGAGGCAAGTGCTGCCACTGCTAAGATCCAGGTTTGACAAGCACAGCAAATTACAGTATTTGCCCATGAACTGTTGCTTACTTAATTATGTCACTCTGCATAGACAAAGCCTAGTGGCAAATTTGTAATCGGGTTTTCACACTTGTACTTGACCCGTTAGATTAGATTACAGCTTCCTCTTACTGCCATAATTGCAACATTTCCATGCCTTGAAACAAAACAAGGCTTGAAAACCTGGCCCTTTGGCTCCTCCCTGCTAGCTTGCCGTGCTGTTTTGGGTGAAGGGGGAAGAGATCTGCTGTGCTAAATTGGCCTAGAAATGCAAAGGCTCTGAGGATTTGATCGCAGAAATGTTTGCTTGGGGGCACTCACGATGGTTTTTTTTTCTTGGAACTTTTAGCAAACGTAGCCTTTGTTTGCATTTTTCTGTGGTATGTGTTTACTGTTCATTTGTGCTGCACATGCTGTGAGAAATTAAGCCATTATGTTGGTATTTTTTTTTCCTTTCTCCTGCTTTCATTCTTTTTATCCCCCCTTCAAAATCCTTACAATTCCTTTTATTATTTGATGTTAACAGGACAAAAGAAATAAATACTTGAAAGAAGATAGAAGCTGTGTTTCTGTTTTACTTTGGAGCTGCTGTGGTAACTGAATACCAGTCTGCAAGGTCAAAAAAAAAAAAAAAAAAGAAAAAAAGAAAACTGCCAGAAAACCTCAGCGCTCAAACCACAGGTTGCGTTGCCTATTGTAAAGCAATTTTCAGCCCACATGCCTAAAGAGCGTAAGAGTTGCTCTGTAAATCTCCGAGTGTTTCATATAGTTTCCTTGTCATGTGGCCATTAAGTTTTATAACCTTTATATTTCAAGTGAAACAATGAATGTGAATTCCTTCTAAATGTCCTAATAGATTCCACATGTTAGCAATTTTTAATATTTTGGTTTCTCAGTAGGTAGCAAACCCGCCTGTGGGACGGTTGGTCTTGGCCGCAGGCCTCGGACGTTGCCTCGCCAGGGGATAAACTCCCGCTCCTGCCGGGCGGCCGCAGCCCGGTGCCCGTCCCTCCATCTCCCGCCGATGCCTGAGATCACTGTCAAAACACGCTTCGGCACCGCGCTGTCCTGCCAGCAAAGCCCCTCGGGTTTGAACAGGGCCTGCTGGGAGTCACGCGTGTCCCCAGTGGCGCGGCCTTGCCCTACGTGTGTTGTACTGCCAAGCGTATGGATCCTGTAACCTTCCTTCCCGCCAAGGGTATGGATCCTGTACCCTCCTTCCCGCCAAGGGTATGGATCCTGTACCCTCCTTCCCCCCGTGTTGTGCTCCGCAGCCGAGGACAGCTCCGCGGAGCCCCGCCCCCCCGGGCGGCCGTTAACAGCCGTTGGAGCCGTTAGGAGGAGGGGTGGGGCATTGCGGCTCGAGCCGCACCTGCTCGCGCGCCGCAGAACCTTCCAGAGAGGCGAGGCGAGGTGAGGCGGGCGGCGAGGCGCGGTGCCCTGTGAGGTGAGCCGAAACGGTTTTTTTTTGGGGGGGGGGGGGGAGGCGGGGGGAGCCCCCTCAAACCTACCCCAAACCAAAAAAGCGACGGCGTTTGTTTGCCCTCGCCGCCCCTTGCTGTGGGGCGGCGGCAGGCCCGAGCGCTGCGGAGCCGCCTTCGACAGCCTGACGGGGGAGGTGAGGAGGGGAGACCCCGCGGAGGGTGGACGAGGAGAAGCGCGTCCGTGCAAAACGCCTGCAGGGAGGGCGCGGGGCTGTAAGTGGAGGGCACAAAGGAGCGTGAACTGGCTGCGGATAAAGCTCGCTGGAAGGCAGAGAGCGGCCCTTGCTGTCGGGGAAGGAGCGGGGCGCGCTTCCAGGGGTGAATGCTAAGTGCTCGTTATCAGCTTGTGAAGGAGTATCAGTACCGCCATAAGCTGTGATTGCCCGCGATAGTTGCAGGTGAGGCTGGCGACCCGCCTGAGCCGCGATATGCCCTCCAGTCACGGAGCGGAGACAGGCCCGGAGCCCTGCGCCTCGCTTGTGGAAGGGTTTTCTGGTGGAAGCCCGTTGTCCACAGATGGGGTGATTTTCATGTCCTTGTCTTTCATTTCATTTCGCTTTAAGCGTAGTATCTAAAGTTCTCGGTAATTAGCCTGCCTCTTAAGTACGAGGGTCTGTTGTCAGAGTTAATCCAGATACGCGTTCATGACAGAAGTAGCAAGTGGAAGTGCATTGAACCCTAAGTATCTGGAAGTGGAGGATTTATGTTTGTGAGGGTCTGTCTGCGATCGCAGGGGAAAGAGATTTCCTCCGATTTATGGAATCGGCAAGAACAAAAGAACCTGCCAGAGAGACCGAAATGCTGAGTTTCCGATTGCTGCCCTCTTAGGTTTTCATAATGTGGGTTTTTTGGGGGAGGAGGAGGTGGAGGTGTTGGGCTTTTTGTTCTTTTTTTTCACAAAGAGCAGAAGCCTTTTAAGTTCGGTACGTTGAAAAGAGGACATTGGTTTCTTTTAAAGTCGACCTGTTAATTGTACTCCTGTATGTTGTAATTTCTAAAGTGAAAGCTGTTTCTCTTTCTGAACGGCTGGGTTTTCACAAGCTCTTTTCTGTTGTTGACAAACATCAGATTTTTTTGGATAGGCCAGAATGATTAAAATCACCGCGTCAAGTTTTTAATGAGGCGATTCTTAAACAGCAAGATGTAACCGATTTGAACAGCATTTCAGTTTAGCTTGCCTTTAATTTTCCCGTGCTGGTATGGTATCTTTTGAAGTATTTTTGCTTTTCTGTGTGGTGGATGGAAGGAGCAAAGAACTGATTTTATGCGTCATCATTGACATCTGCTGTATCGATCCTATGCCTTTTTATCTGTCTGTGAATAGTTTCAGCAGTTTTGAAGAGGTGTTAAAATCTCTAACAAAGGCTTTGAAAGTTTGCGCAAAGAACTCGTTGTATGGAGATTACTGTTGTCTGTTATTTTAATAGTTTAATTATCCTGATGCAATGGTAAGTGAGAATCTGTGCTGGTCCTGCTGTTGAGAACTAGAGATACTGGGTGAGTTATGCAATGTGGGCTAAGGGTTTGGTGTGTATCCTGTTCTCTTATGTAGCAGTTTGAAGTTTGATGTCTTCCTGACAGCCTTGCTTTGCTCTTCTTAGCAATTTTCGTGCCTTGAAAATATGCAGGGGTTAGGTGGGGGATGCTGGATCATGTTCTTTGATAAGGGCCCGGGATTCCTTTAATAACAAGGACTCTTTGTTGCAAACTGGTCTTTTGCTACCTTGGTGTGGGAGTGGTGAAGTTTGAAATGGATGGTGTCACTAAATTAGTGACCACATCAGAATTACTCTGGTCTGCACTGCTTCCAGACAAATTAAGCCATGTGTCAAGGCGAGGTCATCTGGTGATCCTGAGAAGCAAGTTTAATATTATTCTTAGACCACAAGGAATTTCCACTTACTGTAAAGCTGTCAGGCTGTGTGTCTGCCTCCCTCCCCCCCCCCCAATCAGTGGGACAGCAGCTTTGTTCTCTGTGTGTACAGTGATACTGTAATGGAGTTTTGAGGCACTGTGATGATACAGATTATTAATAATAATAAGCTGTTTGTGAGAGTTTCTACTGGCGCTGACGCAGCTTAGGTGTGGAACAGCTATAAGGCCCTTTGTCAGGTCAAAGAGTATAATAAAGTTAAGGTTTACAGGAGACATTTATTCTTCTCAATTAGCAGAGTCTAGTCACATCCTAACTCACCATCTCATAGAGGCAGAGTGTGCCAGCAGGTGGGTATAAAAGCGTGTTGATTCTTGGGAGTCCAAGATTGAACATGAAAGAGTACTAGCTGCTCAGTCGAGCAGTGAAAGTACAACAGGTTTGGTTTGTGCACTGTTTTCTGATGATGTATCCAGTCATTGAGAAGGCCATCAACTATGCTTTGTGTTGCCCCAAGAGAGTGCTGGGAGCAGTCCTGAGCACAGCAGGAAAATAATGAAAGCCTGCCAGAAATGCGCATTCTTGGGCAGTTTTTTCAGTAGTTTGCATCACCTGATGTGGAGCTCTGACGTGTTGAATCAAGAGGTGGCGTTGAATGTGTTTTCTAGGAGGTGAAACCAGTGCCCTGCTACTGCCTGCACAGTGGGGGTAACTTCAGGGTGTTCTTGTCGCACCTTTTTTTGGGTACAGGGGCATGATGCGTGGGAAAGTTGTAGACTATCACTGAAAGGGAAACTGCCCAGCAGTTTCTGAGCAGAACCTTTTCTGTATTCTGCAGTGTGAGTAGCTTACAGCTGCATAAAGGTCCATGGATCAGGGAATCCTTTTCTCCAAAGAGCAGCAGTAGCACGTCTCACTACCCCAGCCTTTCCTTCACTGACGTCATGGGATTTGAGGGGAGAAAAACCATCTAGGGTCTTCCTGCTTATGCTCTGTGTTACTGCAGTTACCGCTCTGTTCTTTGCAATATTTTAAGTATGTCTGTTGTGTTCCTTTTGAGGATCTTGAGCTGCAGAAACGAGGTAATGGGCATACTGGGCTAACCGGTATCTTGGAGATCATGAAAGTAGTAGGAACTGCGTGACAGTCCCCTTGCAAGGGCTGCCAAAGTGGATCAGGGATCCATTGTAAGCTACCTTAGCAAGTGCCGCATCCTTGTCAGAGCGACAGGATACAGAGGAGGTGGAGGTGCAGGGTGGGTGCCATCCAGCCTTGGGAAAACTGATAAGCTTGAACTATCAGGCAGTGTTGCTGACTGTAGAACTTTTCTGTTTGCTCCTGAGGATGAGGCCTGTTGAAGTTTAGAGCATAAATAATTATTATCTCTCCAGTGCAAGGGCTCTCACCCTGTGCTTGGCCCTGTGTCCCAGCCCCCGCTCCATTCAGCAGGGTCAGGGAGAAGGGAATAAGAGGCGGTGTCTTTGGCTGACATGAACCCGCTGGGGAGGGATGAGAGGAAGGGGGTCTTGGGGGCTGGGTTCAGAGTAAGGTTAGCCAAATATCGGATAAATTAAGCAAGAGAAACAGACAGCTCAGCTTGCAGTGAACTTTTCACCCAGCTAACCTGTTCCTCACCCTGAATTGCACAGGTGGAGTACAACTCAAGTAGAGCACAACCCTTGCTCTCCCTCCCTCCTTTTTTTTGCTGTAGTGTAAAGCATGGTCAAGGGGAGAGCAGGAACCAAAAGGGGGTTGATTTGCTGTTTTGAGTCCAAGAAATATTATAGTTCTAATTGCTGTCTTAAGAGCACTGAAGTTAACACCACTATTGCAGAGGGATTAGTCATTATTTGCTCCAGTGTAGAATGAGGACCAATAATTTGTGGTCATAGAGGATCGGGAAGAAATTCCATACTGGAGAGGGCAAGGAACAAATGACAGTGTCTAAACAGGGATGATTAGAGACCATTTGTGGGAAAACGCAAGACTGGTGGGAATTCAGTGAATTCTGGTGTTTATATTTCTCTGACTTTTCGTCTGCATTTGCAGTGCAAGTAAATACAAATAATTGCTGACAGATGTTGTAAAAACATAGCATTATGCTAACCATTAAGCTTAATTTTTTTCTTAGTTAATAATATATATTGATAACTAGACATGACGTACTTGGCCTCTTACTGACATCACCTCTATGTAATGAGCTTTGCTCCAGAGGTGTCGTGTGGAACCAAGAGCTGGATTTGTTCTGTTGACCATTTCCTAAATCCCTACTGCTTCCTCTCCCTCTCTCCTCTCCCAAGAAAGGTCAAGCAAATTAAAGTTACTGTTTTTTAAGTAGTTGCTCCACCACAATCAGTGTGTAGTGGTGAGGCTGAAGTTTTTGATATGCTTTCTTAGACCATTTTTCTGTTTTGTGGTGTGGTAGGTTTGTTGGAGAGTAATATCTGGTAAAGCACTTCAACCTAGTTTTTAGGCTAAAAATGACTGTTTTGAAATTGGGACTCGAGTTCTCTTCTGATCTTCCTTTTTCCTTTTCACTCATCATAGGTGAGGAAGGTCTGAAACCAATAGAAGCTGTCTAATGCACAGTATTTCCAGGAGTTAAGTCCTGTATTTTTCTGTGTGCATGCCTAAATTCCATAAAACAGGGGTCCTTGCAGACCCCCCCTTAAGAAACTTTTACTGGTAGTGCACTTTCAGATGGTAAATGCCGGGAGCTCTGTGTCTAAAATGGAAAGAGCATTGTATAAACCTAGAGATAATCTCTGACTTCAGGAAGCTGTGAGCCCTCCTGGAGCAGTGAACATTTTCAGTTTTGCCTTCTGCTCTGCTCAATGCAGAATGATGATTTCCACCCCCTATTTTGGATCTGGGAAGGAGGTCAAGTTCTTCTCGGACTACATGTAAATGTCACTTCACATACAGCACCTCAGCCACTGCCAGGTTTATGTTAGGTGATTGGCTGCATAGTAGTACTGACAGCATCTCCCTTGGTATCCCAAATTCCTGGGTGCTGAGGAAGGACAGGAGCTTAGACCAACATGACCACATTGTCCAGATGTGCACAGGTCAGCCCTGTGTTGCAGTAGAACAGCTGGCTTCAGCTGTCCCAGTGGTGCCACTCTTGGTTACAAGAAAACTATGGGGGGAAGTATGGGGAAGAAAGGCCATGCCTATTGTAGAGTTACTGCTACCATTTGCTGTTTGCTCACGCCTTTCATACCAGAGGACGAGAATGTAATTTTGCTTTCTTAACATTCCAGTGTTTTGCCTATCAGGTGAGAAACAAATGCGGATTGGATGCAGCAGCTCGGCATTTCTATTGACAGAAAAGGGGCATGGTTCTGTAGACAGGGAAAAGTGAGGGTGTATTAGAAGAAGGTGTGGAGAAAAGGAGTATGAACTGTGGTGTGGTTGCTGTTGAGTTCCTGAGCCTGCCTGTTGCTGATGCTACTAGTTGTTTATCAAACAGTTTTTCTTCTCATGCAGTTGTTTAAAAAGATGATAAGTTGAAATCTGTGTAAGGCAGCACTGCTCTCTGCTGCCCCTTCCCCTGCAACGACAGGAGCATTTTCGTAGGTTTGGTGAGCCCAATCAGAGAATGGATTCTGCTCAAACTCACTTTTTTTGTTTGCTTGTTTTGGCCTTTCGTTTCGTTGTTCTGATTTTGTTTTGTTCCCTTGGGATGGTTCTGGCTGGCTGATTTTACAACCTGTAGTTTCAAATGCAAATACCACTACTGGGGAGGGGATGGGGCAAGGACAAGTTCAGTGGTCATCAGATAAGCGAGACCACTCCTTTTCCATCAGTTTAAGCAGATTCAGCAGAGCTCTAAGTAGTATCATAATCTTCCTAAAGACAAATTTGCTTGTCTGATCTGTCAGCGTGTATATGCTGCACAAAAGTTGCTCCCTTTTAGACGTGTTGGTGAAGTTTCCCAGACCTGTTTGGCCATTCACCTTGTGGCTCGAAACCCATGTGTCATGGCAGGCTTGTTTCTTCTACTGTATTTTTTACTGCCCCTTGAGTGACATCATTTAAATGATGAGTCTCCGAGAGATGATTCATACCAAAAAAGATCTAATAATTGTTACCAGTTATTCAAATCAGTGTTACTGATTTCCCGCATCCTCCCACTGGTCCCTTGAGCTCCCCCACCCACTCATTTTTCCTAATAATTCCCAGGCTTTCTGGCTGTAGGCTCAGTATGCCCTCTTCTGTGTTACTGTGCTGAGGTGTAAGTATCTAGCTCTCCCCAGAGGAGCATTTAGGGCTTGGCTGCAGCAACTTGCGTAGGCAGATACAAGCTGGAATTGAACTAGCAAGGTAGATTGACTACTGGCAGCCTCAGTAAAGCTTCAGACCATGTTCACAGCACATCTTCTACTTCGCTCTGCTGTGGCGGTGGTGTTGGCAGTCTCTGAGGTAGCTAGTTCAAAGCTAGATGAGTAATGTATCTGCAGGCTACAGTGTTGGGGTGCACAGAACTACAAACTGGATTCTCTAGAGGAGTTCTGCAAAGGGTTACGCTAATTACACGCGCCGTGCTAGCAAAGACTTGCACCAGTAGCGACCCCATGTGCTGCTGCTGTTCCAGTTTGTAGTTACGATTGTTTCTTCTCTTTCACAAATAAAGGTCTTCAACTCATGAGGCTTTTTTCTCCAGCACCGTGAATTGAAATCTGTATTGTGCAGTGATTTGTATTGTCAATGCAAACAGTAAGCTGCTGTTGAGAGCAGCCATATTTTCTTCAAGCAGCTCCTCAATCTGGCCCTTTTTTCCCATCATATTCTTCTCTTTTCATATCCCTATGCGTTCTTCCTTGATCTTGCCTGTCCGAGTCCCTTCCGCATCTGTATTCTCATTTCTTTTTCCTTCCTCACTCATCCTCTCTCTTAATAATTTCTTCTGTTGGCAGGAACACACTTGATTTTGCCCAGAGTTAGATGGATCTAGAGTCCGAGAGATGGAAAAGGGTCAAGCTGGATCAATTCTGGATACCCATAATGAGATAATTCAGAACACATTGACATTAGGGCAGCTGAAGTTCTAAAGTTGATTTTAGAGGTATTTTTGGCTGTGTTAGGCTGTCTTGTGCAAGGCCTAAAAGAAACTGAAAACCATAGACATACAGTCGTACGGATCTACAGAATTGTTCTCCCCTAAGCAAGGAAAACAGCATTCACCCTCCCTATGTATTAGCCCTGGGGGCGGGGTGTTAATCTGACTTTGGGGGTGGGAGAGTTGTTAGCTTGTTGAAATTTGTGCTGTCAAAAATCCTTATACAGTAAGTGAAAAGCCACTTCTGTTGCAGAGCTCATTTGTTCACTCTCGCTGGGAGGGGTTGAGATGGCAACAACTGAAAATAAGAATGTTCTCCCCAGTATTTGAGGCAAGTTGTTCATTTCACAGACAGTGGCAAGGAGAATGAAAAGGATATTGAGGAAACAGGACACAGAGGCAAGGTCTTAGTTAGTAAAAGGACATAGAGGATCTCTTCAGATGACTAATAAAAATTCAGTCAATTTCCTAGTACTCCAATTCTTTAAAGGAAAAAACCCCTCTTGTTTGGGGTTTTCCTGTAGAGGAGATAGGAGGATATTTTATAATATTAAAGAAAGGGCTCTAAAGCATAATCCATCCCTCACACAGGATTCCTGGATTTTCTAGCTCACTTATGGGTTATTTTGATGGTTCTAAGCCATGCAAATAAGTAAGATGATCACAAGGACTGTGGCTGGTTAGGCATGTTTCTGCAGTCTGTGAACTTGGCCCCCAAATAAGCCGACAGCTCTTCTGGAGAGAGATGCTTTACATAGCAACCTCCTCTGGTGTTGGATTGTATTCACTGTTCTATTCAGGAGTAAAAAGTCCTGTGTAGCATGTATTGGCCTAGCAGAACGAGCTCACACGAAAAGAGCAATATAGCTGCCCCCTTTCTTCCTTGCTGGAAAAGCAAGTGGATTTATGGCTGTTCTTGTGTGTGTAGTAAAGCTGGCACCACAACCCTTACTTTGTCAGCAGTAGGACAGTTGAGGGGAAGAAAAGCTGGGCGTAACCTTTGGTATGTTATTTATTATCACTTTGCAGCCCCCTGGAAAATGAACTTTAGAAAATTCTGAGCCGATGGTAACGGTGAACACTGGGAAAACCCAGGAATCAGCAAATCCATTGTGTTGTGCTGACAGAAAGATACTGTTACAACACACTTTAGCTGCCAACTTGCTGCAGTCACTCAATCCATCATGGTGGGCTGTTGGATCACAAGCCAGTGAAACTCAGCCTGGCGTGTTATTTTAGTCTTACATGGACTGTGAGATAAACGGGGCATGAACCGGCCCCCTGGCAGGGGGTCGACCCCTAGCGCCCTCATTAAAGTGCCAATCAAAAAGAGTAATGGAACAGGGAATGGAAAGCTGGCTTCTTCAGCCTGTTACCGCTCTCAGTCTGAGCAACTTTCACAAGCCAAGGGAAACATTTCTTTTCTGAATAGGAGCCAGACCTCCAGAAATACCTCCTCTCTGCTTGTCTCTGTGAGAGCAAGTGCTGAGGCTCTTCTGGGTGTCTTGCTTGCGGTGGAAACCTGTTGCTTACTTCTCCCTGTTCAGTGCAGGTAGTAGGAAGAAGTGTTGCTGAATGCAACCCGGAAAGGGTGTAGATGCTTGTTCTGTGGAATATGCAGGCACTGTGCTGTGCTTGCATTGGTCATCAGTCGGTCAGTGGCATGGTTTCTGTCCCAGATTGCTCCTATTTCAGCATTTGTACGTGAAAGATGCAGAGAAACCTGCTTGCTCGCCATAGCAGTCCAGTTACCGTTGTGAGTCTAGAAGGCTTGCTTGTGTGTGCAAGGGGCGAAAGTGGATTCTTGTGCTGTGTGTGGGTTATTTCAAAGTTCCACAGGAACCCACAGCAAATAGATCCTGCAGTAATACCATAATCTTTGGGTGACTATACAGCTAAGGCTCAGGCACACCTGCAGTGCCAGGCTGCCTGTCATTGATGGTTAATATTCAAATAGGCATGTAACCTCTGCTTTGACAATGGATGCTTGTCTTTCAAGTTCCGAGTGCATCCAACACTGCTGATGCTGTGGGAATTTCTGTATGTCCTGTGATGCATTCTGAGTTTCTGGTGTATAAATCCATGTTCTTCTGCACGTTCGCTTCCATCTGCTGTGTGCTCAGAGGAGAGGGCAAAAAGGTAGCTACTGAAAAGAAAGGAAGGTGGGTGAAGGTCTATGTGTTACGTGGATTTAGCATTTGAAATCAGGAAGCTCAAAGCTGGGGAGTTAGCTCTTAAACCTGCTTATAAACGTCAGCTCTTGGTGTGATCTCGGTGTGATTATGAACTTGGCAGCTGTTTATTTTTGCTCACAGTGTTTTATCAGCAGATCGTTTCTCCAGGTGGATATTGATTTGGTTTAAAATATTTTTTTTAATGGGTAGGATCAGCAGTTGGAATTAGTGTCAGTGAAGCAAAATGTACAAGTAGTAACTAGCGTCACGCTACAAGATCTAAGAGTGAGCACTGAGTAATAGATTCTCCTGCCACAAAACTAACAAGGTGGTCAAATTTCAAGTTGACATACTATTGCATACTGAGGCTGGTACAGAGTAGAGAAGCCCTTATGAAGCATTAAAGGAGACTAGTACAGGTAGCAAGTAAATAGCATGATTGGGGATCAGCTTTATACTGAGCTAGGTCAGAAAGAACAATTTTATCCATTTATATACAGTATTGTGTTCTTGTATTCTACATATACCTGTCCGAACTTGGGGTGTAAGGGTGCTGTGTCTGCATAATCCTCTGAAGACTCAGTGCAACTGCTGTTATACCACAGATAAAGACGTATTCTGCCACAGAAGGTAGTGCTAAATATAATCTTCACATTTTTGGGATGTTTACCTCAAATACTGTTCCCTCCATACTTTGAGATTAAAAGAAATCCTGAAAACTGTATTGGCACACAAAGGATTATTTAAAGGGCCTAGAATTGCACATTGGCAGGGGGAAAACATCACTGGTGGTTGTCTCCCTGGTATTTGAGTTGCTGTGTCAGGGGCTTGACGTTACCAAAATAAGGCTGGAGGGGAGCCTGGTCCTGCAAATGGTGGTTTGCTTTTTTTTTTTCCCCCCTTCCCACCAAAACTATATGCAGGCACAAATTTTTTGCTACATCATTATTTTGATACCCGGTGGTTTGTACTGCTGATTGTCGATTGTTTGCCAAGGGCCTTGAAGCAACAGTTGTTAGGAATGGCGAGTCACCCTCCTCCCAGGTCAAAGCAAATGTTTGCTGTTGCTGTGTCTGGAGGGTTGAGGGATAGTTGGTATGATAGATTTCTCTTTTATTTGTTAAAATTTCTCTACAGCTGTAGCATCCAGAGGACTTTTTTTGCTGGCGTTTTCAGTGTGCAGAAACAATTGTTCTGTAGCTCCCATACACAATCCTTGTCCTTTGGGTGACCCATCCATTTATCATCCAATTTGTAAGTGCACATGAAAGCTGTTTACTTCTCTCATGGCTTTTTAGTACTTTTGAGTCAGACCAGAGTAGGCCTGAGGTGCAAGGTTATTCTTATCCACCGAGAGAACTCTTTGTGCTGGGCACATTGCTTGGGCAATAGTGTGTCAGCTACAGAGAAAAAACAAAACAAAAACCCCAACAAAAACCCCTTGTGATACTGGAGTCCGATTGCATCGAGGCAACATAACTGTACAACAGGCCATTAACAGAATTGATATAATGCAGTAGGCATGCATCTCTTATGTAACTGCAGTTCGCTCCAAGATTATTTTTATTTCTATACTAGAATGTGCTGTAGTTCTACTGAGGAAAATAGCAAAAAAAAAAATTTTTTTTTTCCCCAATGTTTGTCAGTAGTTATGAGTAACCTTTTTTTATTCTTTTTGCCAAGCCTCCTTTCATATGATTAAGATGGCACTCTCTTACATCTATGAGACATGTGCAAAGCTGGTCACAGTGCAAGGACCCAGCCTTATGTACACATCTGGTGCTGTTTTTTCCTCATGTGCTCCCACTTCAGAAAACCTGCTGATAAAGAGCTATGAAAAGCATACGGTTCAGTGAAGCTGATCTGTCCCCTCTGTTAATGAAACATTTTCTCAGCTAGGTAACTTTATGGTGGTATTAAGGCAGATGGATTTGCGCTGTCCTGATTCCTTTTTTAAGGCTGTCAGAGCACTGGGCCAACTACCAGTACTCTGTTGTCGTGTTCCCCCACCCCACCCCCCCCACCCCCAAAAAATAAGACTATGTGTTCCTTGTGTGTAACAATGACACTTTTAAGAATAGAGGAGTTTGGCGTATGGCCATCACTTTTCAAGAGAAATTTAAAAAAAAAAAAGTATGAGTATGGATGTATATACATAATTTGTAGGGGGGGTGTGGAGGGGGGGGTGTGTGGGGGGGTGTGAATATTAAAAAAAGAAGTATATAAGCATACACACACACAGAGTGTTATTCTTTGTAAGAAACCAAGTTGTGTAAGTGGATTTTGAGCAACTGTTGACTTAATTAAACTGTGTTTTGGTGGGTTTTGGTTTTGGGGGTTTTTTTTGTTTGGTTGGGGTTTTTTTTGTGTGGTGTTTTTTGTTGGTTGGTTTTTTTTGGTTTTTTTTAATGTTTGCAGCAGCCTGTAACCTGAAGAGAGTGTACTCCTTGAAACCTGCTTTTTCAGACCCAGGTAGCAGAGGTGAAATCATTGTCACTAGCAAATAGAGGCATGTTCTTCTAAGAAGAGAAGCAGAGAAAGCAAGGTTATTCCTAGAGGATTCATCCATCATCTAGTGGTTCGCGCACTGTAGGAAACAGGTCAGTACTAAGCTGTGTTACAGAGAAAAAAAAAGAAGTTAAAAAATATGTATAGTTGGTCTAGGATCCTAGAAAGTAAGTATTCTATTGATGAGAAACTAGATAAATGCTGAAAACGATCATGCAGTCTAGGAAACGGGATAGCAAATAGATCAAAACCTCCTTGTCATAGGGAAATGTTATGATTATTTTTCTGTTTTGAGATGTGGACCATTTAGCCACTTACATTCTCTCCACAAAAATGTAAGCACTGCACTTTTTTTGGTAAACAGCATTCACAACTAAGCTGTTCAGATAGTTAAGTATCATCTAGCTGATTTATTGGAAATCTATTCAGGAGCAGAAGGAAGGGAGGGATGGGATGTTGTTCACATTTTACATACTGTTTACCTCATTTCAGGCATACCTCATTTTGTATTTCCTGTTTCACTGCCTAGACTTTAGTTATAAATGGCTAAGCTTAAGTAAGTAACAGAATTGTTTATGATCCAGTAATGACTATAACAAAAAGTCTGTTTCAGCCTGATCATACCATAGTAAGATGCATAAGTACACGTAGAACCTCACCCCTGGTTTGAGTACAGTGTCTAAAAGTTACTAAACTTTTTGTTTGTTTGTTTGTTCTGTGACTTCAGAAAGTGATTAATTTCTCTTCTTCCAGAGGGCAGCAAGTGGGCAGACACCTACTGTCTACTCCTTCCACCTGTACGGTGCTAGATCCTGCTACCAGCTGAGGACTGTCTCCAGGAATTACATTTGGTTAGAAAATCATGTGTTGGTGAGTGGTGTGGGGTTTGCCTCTGAGTAGCCACAGTATGCACGTTCCCTGTATCTTTATACTTTTGCGTTACCAGCTTGTTTACCAGTAATACTGTTTCCTTGGCAAAAAAGGTCTCTTAGTGGCCTTGTCACATTCCTGTTAGCTATGAGCATATCATAGAGCTTAAAACAATAGGATCCAAAATAGTAATTCTCCATGTTTTGATTGCTTTGTCAGATACAGGGCAGCAAAATGGAACTTTGCAGCCACAGCTGTGGATTTAGGTCAGGACAGAAAGGACTTTTGTAGTTCTGCTTGTCCAGAATTGCTTCTAGAATAAAATGACATCGCCATCTGTGTTCTCTGCATATCTTGCACATTAAAAACTTGCTTACCTAATTCAGTCACAAGTCTGTCTCAGTGACAGCACAACACGTGGGTCTGGATAAGTGTTAGAAATATTAGGATGCATTTTTCCCCCATAAAATTGTAGTAATACCTAAAGTGCCATTTTTTTGGAAATGTATTGTTTGACTGACTTACTTAACTCTGGCATTGTATAGCTTGGGTAGGTGACACATGCTGTGAGGCATTACTATAGCACAAAAGCATTTATCAGCCCTGCTGGTCATCCAGATGTGTAAGAAAGAAAGATGTCTAGATTTTATTTTACAAGATGTGCTTTTTCTTTGAAGCTTAAGTAACTTAGCATCTAGATTTCCCACTCTTAAATGACTTTTGGAAAATTAGACCATCTCAAACGCAGCTTGTCTGAGCGTCCAGGTCAGAGAAATGCAGTGTAAGTAAGTCTGGGTTTGACCTACAGTGACAACCAGCGTTCCAGGGAGTTGTCCGAGTTTTACCTCAAACATCAGAATTGCGTGATCTCAGAACAGTCTTGTGGGCTGTTCTGCCACTCAAGAGGCATGTGTCTAACTTACTTAGAGAATTATTCATTCCTGTCCTCTACAGTCATTTTCTGTTCCTGCACATAATTAATGGTTTTGCAAGCAAGGGCACATGAAGAGTGTGGGTGGAATCAATTTATTGCACTTCTCTAGAATTATCATGAAATAACTCTTATGTCAATAATCTTTATTTTACATTTCTTCACTAGCAACTCCAGCAAGAAAGCAAAGTTGGTCAGGGTAGGCAGAGAACAAGTTGTGCAGTTCTCAGCAAAATACAGGTAAAATCAAAGCTAACGGGCTGAAGGTGAAGTATTTCTACCTCCAGCATATCACTGCATGGGTTATAGGGTTTTTGAAATACTACCTGCATTGTTGATGGGTTAGCGTGTGAAGGTGAACAGCTTTTTATAAAGACTTGACCAAAGAGGCATGAAAAAGCATTACCTTCCCTGAATTGTATTGGCTGTGTGCTAAAGACAGTGGGCAGGGGGAGAAAGCTGTGTTACTGTCTCTCATCAGTGAATTTTTCCCTCCCCAGCTTCTGAAATTTGAAGACTGAATCTGCTCTTGTTGCTGCAGCAGTCGCACCTCCTCCAATGAAACCAGGCTAAGCATGGTAAGCATACTGTCTTCATAAGGCTCAGAATCCGAAGAACTTTGCAGAATTTGGTAAATGGAACTACTACATTGTCCTGTCTGCTTACAGCTCGTGTTTGAGTTCTTAAGAATTTGAGTGAAAGCTGGAGACTTGCACTTACTCTCCACATCCTTTGAAAACTATTTTTGAGTATGGCTCCTGGAATCTGAAAGTTATATTTATTCACTGAGTAATAATGGTAGTAGTGCCAATAGCAATAGGAAGTCCACAGTAAGAGTTCCGAAATTATATAAAAATAGTTGGGTTACAGCAATAAATAACATCATTTGTGCTTTTAAAAAAACAAAGTTCTAATTCAATTTGTATTGGAATGCTAAATGAGGCAATATGCTGCTGTCAGCTATGTCTGTACATCACTCCGTGTAGTCAGGACTGTGTATGTACCCTTAAGAGAAAACTTGGCCTTGTCTATAGACGAGTGAGCAACTTCAGCCACCGCACTCAAGAGGAGCACGGTATCAGGAACACTATCATAACGTACTGGAATAACCTAAGCCAGTTTGGTCCATGGTACTCTCATGCATCTAGGCTAGTGGGTACACTTTTCAAAGGTTTAACTAATGTTCTGTTTAATCATTATCAACAGTCAAAAGAACAGGTTAAGCACAGTCCAAAAGAAATAAATACACAAATGTGATCCATTATCTACTGTGGCTCCCCGAGTTCAAGTAACTCGAAGGGTAACGACTTCTCAGGTGTTTGCACATCAGCTCCTTATGTAATTGTTAGAAAACTTAAGGAGTCAAGCCATTCTCCTGTAAATTCTCAACACAGAGCAGTGAACTACTTTTTATTTTCCTTCCCTTATCTACTTACCATCTTTAGCAGCTAGATATTTGCTGTATTAAAAAAGAATTTTACAGGGGAGAGAAGCAGGGAGTCTTGGTAGCAGAGTCCAGCAGCACCGACATGTTAAAGCACTGTTGAGCCAACGCACTTGTCGAATTCCACATTTTACTTAAAAATTATACAGAGAAATATACAAAAGTGATGCATTAAATCAGTTTCATTTGCGTAATGGACCTTTACGGATTTTCAGTTTCCAGTCACAGACCATACACACATCTCCTCAGACAATAATCCTCTGCCTTTCACTTTACAGGAGTTGAGAATTGGTTTAATTCTAACCTTCAGTTTAAAAATATTCCTGTATGCCTCTATGAAAGGATATTAAAAGGTGAACTAAGTTGATAGTAAAGCTGTAGTGGGCTCCTTACTTTCAGTCAAAGGTTTACAAAAGAAAGCTTTTAGAATGTAGGTTACCCAGCAGTTTTAGGAAAGTTGTGTATTCACACTTAAACCTTGCACAGCAAAATGCTGTAGTGCGTGCAGCCGTTCAGCGCAGTTGCTGAACTACCTCCAGGGAGCAAACATGAAAATGAGATTTCCTAGTTTCTGCGTAAGTACAGTCATTTCTCAATGTTCAGCTTGGTTAAAGTTGATGAGACAAATACCGCTTTGACATACAACATTTGAAAAAGCATGTTATTATTTCAAAAAGTTTAATTTTGAAGAGGTTGTCAAGAAGACAAATGATGCAGTGATTTCCTCTCCCTCCACCCCCCAGCATTTCCAATGCTAGCCGAAGTCTGCACTAACCAGCCAACTATATACACTTACTCAATCTGAGTGAAGGAAAAAACTGAAGTTAAAGATTTCAATTTCCAAGGGTGGTCACTTGAACTATTTTAAAAACAATTTAGAAGCAGGGGCCTTCAGAGGTGCAGACTTTGCTAGGTTTGAGTGCCGTATTCAGAAGAGAATCAGCTTCTCGTTTTCTAATATTTTGAAAATGTAATTGAGTTAGTGAGTCCTCACTGCAATATTTAACAAAATGCAACTATTTTTGTTAAAAACGAGGATGACATTTCAGTGGAACACTAGGTATACGTGCATTTAGCTGTCCTAGTGATTTAAGGAAAAAACCCAACAACCAACCCCACACAATGCGCCCTAATCACAGTGTTAAAGCTCCAAACTACAAGATGTCTGTGCTCCAACAGCTGCAATTAAATCCTAATTTTATTTTATTTTTTAAACTTTTATCTACATTCCTGCACTGTGAAAATCAGCTTTCTCAAGAAAAAAAGAGAGAGAGAATGGCTAGGTTCAGGTAGTGCAGTAAGACTCAGTATAGCTCCTTTAATTTCTTTACACAGTATACAGACTTCTATTTATACCAACACCCTGGTCTGTACTTTCTTATTTACATGAAACACTTTTACATATATACATGTTAGCAAAATACAGGGCTTCTCCCAGAACCAAACGGCATTTCAGCTGTATCCTTGTTATCCAACTAAAAAAAAAAAAAAAAAAAAAGCCCACCTTACTTATTTTCTTTTGCACAATGATTCCATTTAGCTAAATACTGAAATCGTATTTATTTCCTTCCCATGTAGTACTTTCTCTAGTTAGAGAATACCATCGGCTCCAGACTGGTACTTGCAGTTCACTCTGGCAGTGAGGAAAAGGTTTCAAGAGTCCAGCTCTAGCTGTTCCTGGTTTTCACTGAGTCTTAACATAAGCTGTTGTTCGTAATAAAGGCTCTTTGCATAGTTTATTTCTTGAGATAGCTTTACTGCAAGAACTTCAGATTTCACTTTCACCTGCAAGAACAAAGTGATGTTTCTTAATGTGGTACTGCTATTGTCTAAAGCAGAATATATTTAGTTTTTATTACTTCACTAACTGAAGGGATTAAGTTTGAAGTCTCCTATAAGGAACAGAAATGTTTCAGTGGAGATTCCTGCTCAGTGCTGAGGCTGAAGTAAGAAAGAAGTGAGAGAGGGAGAGACAGGTAAATAGAGATAGGTATTTTAGGATGAGAGCAGAAACATCTTGCAATATTTGAAGTTATTTCCTTTGCTTCCCCTCCTACCTTTTATCTGGCTTATCTGTTTGGAATGTAAACTGACTTGGGTCAGGGGTGAGCTTGTAACCTTGCCTGTAAAACAGACCCCTGAGCAACTACTGTAATGAAGCAAAAAAAACCCTGTAATGGGTTTTAGAAGAGAGAGTTCTGATTCACTTTTACATGCATGAACTTTTACATGCATAAACACTCTTTCCAATCTTAGATACTTTGCAGTAAAAAAATACTATGTATAGAAGGAGAAGACTAGACGGCAAAGTACTTATGTTTCATGTATGCATTGTAAAGTCAAAAGCCTTTCTCAGGTAAATACACATTTCCTACTGTAACTTTTCTGCCTGCAGGAATATTTTAGATTTTGCCTTCAGCTCTTCTCAGGAGTTGAGGGAGCAAGTTCTATTGTCACCTAAACCTTTTCGGCAGCAGCTGTTTTCACTGCTGACAGAACAAAGTTTTCATTGTTATGCAGCACAGGAAACCAAACACTAATGACTACAAACACTTTCAGCACCAGTACACGCATAAAGGGGAAGAGGAAACCCCCGCATGAATGAAACAATAGGTGCTAGATCCTTACCATTGGTTTTTGTTGTGATGGGCCTGGCATTGCTACACCGCTACTTGTATTAACAGCTTTCTTCGTCAACTGTATATACACGTTCCCATGGTCTTTTGAAACAAGGCAGTGGTAGAGATCATCATACTTGACTTCTAGGAAGATGGCGTCGCGGTCTGTGTAATCACCACTCTTTAGGAAATAAACAGCTTTAGATGAAATGAGAACACAATAGCTGTCTATGTTCTCCACTGCTATGAAGCTGCAAAAAAGAAAAAAAGAAAAATTATTCACTTGAAGCTAAAAATAGTAAACGAACAAATGTCTTCACCTGTTATGTTCTGAGTGACCTTCAGAAGTCTTTCAGAAAAATTAATAGTGTAACATGTACAACTCATCTGTATTTAATTTAAACTGTTCTAAAAATCAAGCTGATGAAGTACCCTCTCACCCAGTTAAAAAAGATCATGCTGTAAATCAAGTATTAGTGCTAAATGCCTGGCTTCTAGCTTTGGACATTAAAAGGGCATATAAAAATACCCTTTAACAAGGCTTAAGAAGAGTAATTTCCTGGCATTGGAACACTGCAAGTCCTAATATTGAAATTTACTTCTAAGTTCAGTTCCATTGCTGATACGTGAAAGGTTTGCAGACATTTATGACAAGAGCATTATCCTTCTACACATTGTAAACCTACTGTGCTTCCTTTTTACCACACACCTCCCTTGCCTTTGAAAACAAAAAACAAGTTTAACCTGCTGCCTGGATCAGTAGCTAGAAAAGAGAAATTAGCTGTTTAACACTGGGGTGAAAGGTTAAGCAGCAAGCAGGTTTCCCCAGAGAGATTAGTCTGAGTGATGAATAGTGGAGGTAGAAAAGAGTGAGTTAAGAATATTGAGACTTATGACGGCTGGAAAGGTTGATGTGTAAAAAAAGAGCAGTAAGGAATGCAAAAGTGAAATAGATATTTCACACACAAACACTTCTCCCCCACTTCTGATTCACTACTGACATGAACCTCATTAGTGGGTTTTTTTAAAATGCTGAAGAATTCAGAAAATTAAATATGAAATCATAACTGAGAAAGAGTGCTAAATAGAGTAATAATGCTCTGTCCACAACCCACAGCAGTAGAAGCGTATCTGTAAAACTAAGATTCTCATGCTGTCAGGCAGGTTCAGAATTACTATTTTCTGAACCGTTGCTTATACAAATCTGTCTGCTGTTGTCCTAAAACATTCTGCAAAATACTCCACTGTCTCTGAAATCAATGAAGATTGTCAGTACTAAGAGGTTTTGGTAGATCAGAAAAGCTTACCATGTCCAAAACTACTGTTGACTCTACCATTTAAGTAACACTTTGCACAAATTACTCTCAGCTATGTCCAAATAAACCCATAGCTATACATGGAGTTTTAATAGCCAAAAATATTTCACAAGGTCAGATCACTGTTTCTCTTTGTGGTACAGAAGAATAATTCCAGTAATTTTCTATTAATAGTCCTCTGAAAGATGGTATTCTGCACTGAACTTGTCTTCTCCCTGCCCTATGCCTCCTAGCCATGTCAGCTGACAAATGCCCTTGCTTCCATAAACTTGAGAAAGGCATACACACCTATTGAAATTAACAACTTCTTACATTGTCATTTAGGTGCTGAGAAGAGCACAGCCATCCTACTGAAAAAAAGGCCTGTCATGTACTTTGCCCAGCTCTAACCTTGGATGAAACTACAGGATAGGATAATTGAATCGTGGTCCTTTAAGTAAAACAAAACAGACAAAAATGTGTATTTTAGCTTAAAAAAACCTAGGTGAAAGACAATGTTAACACAGTTACTGAAACTAGCAATCGCCCCTCAGTTTTCCATCACAGAGTTCAAACACTTCGGGGTAAGGTTTTGTCTTTGAAATAAGTTAATTAGGATGGAGAGGGATATTTTTTTATGAAGTGTCATAGAAAACAATTTTAAAATAAAGCAGCATTATAGCCTGCAGAATAATAGTCTTGTTCCTTAGGACAGGCACATAAAAGCAAGTACAGTATTTTACAGAGATCCTAGCTTTGACTTGTGAAATACCTATTTCACTTTTGCATTTGTGGAACCAGAGGAAACTTGCTGGCACACTGGCTTTCTTGGCTGCTTTTCCAGTGGAGAAAGAAGATTAAAAGGTGATTATCAGAAACCCCTAATACTGTAGCACTGTCCTTTGCAATTGTCACAGCAAAGCTGAGAAACTTGAGCAGCTTTTGTATACCCACAAAAGCAGAACAGCTGTTTTCCTGATGTATGGTATTACAGCCTGCTATATGGGGGACATCCATGGAGAGAACTGAAGCACTAAAAGCTACTATAAAGATCAGTGGAAGCAACTGGGTAATCAGACTACAGGTTTGTATTTTCTGGATAAGAGCAACAGATGAGATACCTAATTTTCCATACAAGATTTTTACTGGGGTCGTGTATATATTTTGAGGAATGGAAACAGAGGACAGTGATTTAATGGTGAAGCAAAGAAACATTAGCTAATTTGTAGTTCAAGCTCTACATTTGTTCTAAGTTTGAGCCATGCATCATTACCCATTTTCTCTTGCCAACTGTTACTTTCTTCTCTGTGTCTAGTTCTCAAAATGGGTATTTAACCTTTGAAGATACTACTTTTTTTTTTTTAAACCCATACTTCTACACTATTAAAAAGATCTCAAATTAATAAAATGAAAAATTAAATGAAACATGATCCAGTAGAACAAAGTAGAAGCAACCAGATCTCTGGAGAATTTGTGGGTTTTTTAACAACATCAGGAAGTAATTACACAATATTTTCCAGAAGTGAAACAGTGAGCCTAACTGGAAAAAAATGTGGAAACATTTAGTTAGAACAGTAGAGCAAGGTATTAAACCCCCTTTTATGGATTTAACTCTGAAGGAAAATATGCAAATAATCAGGTCTTTAAATGTGTTTCTGATTATGATTCTAGGATAAAAGTCAGAGGCATAATTTTGTACTTATTTTCCATGACAAGAAACACTGTTTGCTTGTTGAATGAGGTTCCTAATGGTGAAAGTCACAGTGAACGAACAGTGTGACTCGATGACAAAAGCCCACCGATCTGCTTATGGGGTACGCTTGCAAAAAGCTGGCCATTTTTTTTGGTCACAAATTGCTCTCTTTCAATTCTCCCTACCTAAGAGCCAAACTGTGTATGCATGAAGACCCTTAAACGAGCTGAAAACGGGATAACGAGAGCGTAAGATCACAGGGCCGCAAGCAAGTGGCAGATTACAAACTTCCTCACAGGCAGCTGAAGGTAGAATCTAGAGTGGCACATGGCATTCAGAGCCTGATCATTGACACTGGTGAAATTAAGATATCCTGCTGAATTAGTACCTCCCTCTACGAGCTTCACCATCACCAATTTTAACTACTTGGCCTTGGCAGATACTCTGATGGATGCAAAACGCAGTATCTTACACTCTCCACTGAACACAGCTGTTCAGGTAACTAGTAGAGATCGGGTTAAGTAATGAATTATGCCTTAAGACCCCAATCCAACAAACTGACATCTCCTGCAGAATCACAGAATCGTTAAAGTTGGAAAAGACCTTTAAGATCATCAAGTCCAACCATTAACCTAGCACTGCCAAGTCCACCACTAAACCATGTCCCCAGGGACCACATCTACACGTCCCCCCTCCAGGGATGGTGACTCAACCACTTCCCTGGGCAGCCTGTTCCAATGCTTGTCAACCCTTTCGGTGAAGAAATTTTCCTTAATATCCAATCTAAACCTCCCCTGGCCCAACTTGAGGCCATTTCCTCTTGTCCCATCGCTTGCTACTTGGGAGAAGAGACTGACACCCACCTCGCTACAACCTCCTTTCAGGTAGTTGTAGAGGGCAGTAAGGTCTCCCCTGAGCCTCCTTTTCTCCAGGCTAAACAATCCCAGTTCCCTCAGCTGCTCCACATAAGGCTTGTTCTCTAGACCCTTCACCAGCTTCGCTGCCCTTCTCTGGACGTGCTCCAGCACCTCAATGTCTTTCTTGTAGTGAGGGGCCCAAAACTGAACACAGTATTCGAGGTGCGGCCTCACCAGTGCCAAGTACAGGGGCAGAAACAAATGTACAGATATTGTTCCATGCGTTCACTCTGTATGCGGGTTTTTTCATGCTCTCAAACCTGACCACTGATAACATTTATACACTGTTTTCACTTGCTTTCATGAACCCATACCCAGGGCTTCAAACGTAGATGCGCCTTTACTGTATTACCCATTCAAATTATTCAGTATTGACTTGTCCGGAGGAAAAAAAAATGATAAATTTTGCAGATTATTTTGGTCATTAACTGTTAACAGCCGTAGCTTAGGAATAACATGTACCACAGGCATCCAAGTTAGCTTCTGTCACATCTAAACCAGAGCCACCTCAGAGTGCACTCTGTGCAGGTCAGTGGTGGTTCACATATTGCTGTCACGGAATCACTAGCTGCTCCCCTACGCTTTGGGCTGTGACAAATAGAAGATAAGGGACAGATGATAAGGGAAGAGATACTAGTTCTGCCTGTATGGATATGACAGAGGAAGAAGGCTTAAAACACGCACTTGTTTTATCACTGCACGTGGAGGGTTGGACACGTATTATGTGTGTTAAATGGACTAATGATTACTTAGAAACTTACTGAGATTTCATCTTTTGTAACAATAGAAGGGGACCAGGGACTTTAATAGGAGCAGGAGTCAACAAACCAAGGCTCCAGTTCTTCCACAGGCTGTGTGTGATGTGCAGTCAATGGCAGTTAGCAACAAATGAGCCAAAGGAGCCCTGTGGCACCTGCAATGATGTTTGTCTACAGCCGGCGGACAGGGCACTGTGGAAGTCGTCAGGTGCTCATGCGGTGCTGCTAATCGGTACCAAGAGAAAACAAGCGAAATGTATGTGCATGTGCGCGCGTGTAAAGCAGTTTTAGTCCCTCTTCCCCGAAGACCTGAAGATATGATGGCAGTAAACAGAACTACTTAAAGTAACTGTGCAAGTCAGTACTTACAACTCATCTTGGATGTTGTCCGTCAGTTTGAACAGCTGTTCTTGTCCTTCTGCTTGACTTTCTAAATAGCGGGGCAAGAGCCCTTGAGGTCCTCTGCAGCAGCGTGGCTTTCTCACTCTCTCCGCTTGTGTCCTACATGCAAAACAGACGCAAAAAAATGACTTAGTGCAACAGCAGCGCTTCTCCTTCCACTTAAACCTGTCAGCACACAAAGTTTTATTTATTTTGAAATATGAGGTGTGACAAAGCCTTTAAAAATACAAGGTCTTCACAAATACAGCATATAGATTCTGTAATTCTTGATCTGGAAGACATGGTGTCTATTCATATGGTTTTACATTTCAAAGAAATGTCTCCCAGTTTTCTTCAACTAAGGGGCAGTGTGCTAAATTAATAGGAAGAAGCAACCTAAACTGAGTATACTGTCCGCAGATTTTGGGATCTACTTACCAGTAGAGTTTTACTGATTTGACTGTTTCTTCTCACTTCTCTACAGAAAATAAGAGTGCATCAACCTAGACAGAGCTCACATTGATGGACAGTGTCAGTAGTTTGAAAATTGAAGGGTTATGGAAATAGGAACATGCAGTTAAGTTAAGACAAAAGAAAAATCCACGGTTAATTAGAGTCTACTACGAGTTTAGCATACTTTACCTTTCTTGAGCGTCTATTAAAAAATGACAATAATAAAAAAGACACACACGTGTGGCCTGACAGACATCAGAGGTTGATACTGGCCACAGTGCTAAAGAACTGCAGGCTAGGTTCCTCCCTTAGCAGTATTTTGTTAAAAAAATAATATTCTGAATTCCTTTAAGCTTTTGGAACGCCCTACCCCTGAAGAATTGTGTTACAGGCTGCCTAGCCCTGCTTTATTCTCTGTCCTTTCCCAGCAGCATCACTCGGGGTCTGCTGCCTGTTCTTTCCTGTCTCTTTCAGGTTACTGCCGTTACTAATTTTCGAAGCCAAATGCACCATTTTTGATTACTGCTCTCTACTTCTCATCTTGATTCTTTGTAAAGATCCTGTACGATGAACTGCTTCTATCCTTTTTGATCAAATGACAGGGAAAAAATCCCATGTAACAACGCGTTTTCTTTCTAAGCTGCTTGGCGACAGCACACAAGAGTACTTGCCTTCTAAGCTTTGCTTTCTGCAGATGTTTTCTCTGGAGCCTTGTTTCTTTGTTACCTTTCCCTTTCAGCAGTCCTGTCCCAGGCTTGAAACCCATGCACCCTTTCAAAATCTGTTCTCCTTCAAGTCTTTGACACCCTTGCCTTTTAATGGTGACAGATATTTTTTTTTTGCCCCTTCCCTCCTTGGCTGCAGTAAATGTTACTGGAACAGAACCTCTTACGTGTCATTCATGACTTAATATCATCTTTGCTGCTCTCCCATTGGGTGGCTGGCCTCTCGGTGTTTTGGCTGTCCTTGCTCTGTCTGCTATCAACAATGTATTTTGCAAACAAGGTATAGAAGCCAAAGATACTGGCTTTTCAGCACAGCAGAGAAAAACATCAGCCAATTTATATTTGTAATACATTATGACTATCTGGTAAGTTCTGATTTTGTTAATGAGATTATTACATCCCTGACCTGCGTAACAAATTACAGTGGCTCAGAAGTACTGCTTATCACTGATCCTCTTTGAGAGAAACTTCAGGAGAGACAAAAAGCTCTTGACTTCAGCTGAACTATGGTTACGCTAAGATGGAAAGTCAGTTTGTCAGCAGGGAGGATGAAATGAAGAGTGGAAATTCTCCAACTAAAAGAATGCGAAACAGAGCAGGGGCTTAAGAAACATAACAAATGTTGTCATTAGTAGTGCCAGTAAAATGTTATCAGTCAAATTTTCAATTTTACCTCTGCTGATAGATGTTCTCCCTGCTTTACCTGTCCTCCTGCACTGCTTTCGCTTTTGGTTAGATGTTCATTAGTTAATTACAGTGTTATGCATCGAAGCTAAAAAAATGCCAGTATGAAAGTTGCAATTTGTTGCATAAAGGTGCTTAGTTTTCCTCATTTGCAAAAAAGTGCAGTGTCTTAAAACTGTATTCTTCCAGTAGTAGCATTTCTCTGAATCTGAATAACCTAAACACTAGGTAAATAGATGACTTCTGCAACCTATGCATGACTTAAAATGATTCCACTGAATAACAGCTGTATGCAGTGGTTAGAACTTCACTATTAAGTACTATGACTGGAGCAAGTCACCTCTCCTGCCTCTTAGACTTTTTAGGTATGAAGAGGACGCACCTGTACCAGGTACAGTTACATGACAGTATTGTTACCTTTCTGAACCTACATCAGAAGTGAACAAATAAGTGCCTGTTTTTACCTATTAGATACTTACAAAGTAGTAAACAAAAGTATGTGTTTGCTTTCATGAAATGCCAAATGTCGAGGCAAAGTTCCAAAGAAACTAAAGGGTTCCAACCAGTGTAATTCACATCTTGCTGCTTGTCCTACTTCCTAACTTCCAAAAGCAGTAAAATGGCAAAATTTCACTTATCCGAGAAGGCCTCATTGGCTGTTAAACCTCTCTACAGCACCTGTAGCTTCTGTTGACAAATTTAAAGAGTAAATGTTTGCAGCGTAATGTAGTTTTTAATTAACTATTGGCCAATCAATAACTTAAGACACTTTCCTATTATGCATTCAGGAAAGTTAGATAACCAGCCATATGGGAGTGAGCAACAACACTGCATAATGGTTTTTACATTAACCATCTTTCAGATAAACGTTCAACTCTGCTATTTTCTCTAATATTCTGTAGTACCATGAGAAGAGGTATCTAAAGCATTGCAAGCAAGACTACTGTAAAAATGAGGAAAGAATAGGGCCTTTTAATCAGATCTATTCCGTAGAAACCAGAACGTCAGTGAACACTGGTTTCTAATGTCTGGCTTAGAAGCAGGTCAGAGAGAAAGTACTAGTACTACAAAAGTACTAGGCCCCACAACGAATTTCTGGAAGGCGTGGCAGTTTGAGTTGTGCATTTGGTTGTGGTTGTTTTTAGGTTTTGTTTTTGTTTTTAAATGGAAGAAGTACTTAAGAGTACAGTGCTTACTGTCCCCACTGCTCCTACATGCTAAAGTGTTCATCCTGGTGATAAAAGGTAATTGTCATCTTGGTGGTAAGAAGGTCAGCTGCTTTTCAACTAAGTGCCACTAGTGCTAGCATAAATTGCATTGATTTAGTCCATCATCCCCTTGGCAAACTGGTCTGTTTGGTCTGGACAGCTAAAAACATTCCACACAACTTGATTTTTTTAATCTAAAAATTTGTTCTACTGTCTCAAGTTACGTTCTGTAAATAATAAGCAACACTGATGAAATAAAAAAAGCTGAAGATTTGTAAAACAGAATGAACGGTGGTGTGCCCACATCTGTGTTACATTAAACATGCACTCAACAGATTTGCTGATTCTTTTTTAATAAGCACACAAAGGCAATACAAGGCAGAAATGCCCTCATGTCTACCAGTCACAGCAGGGAAGAGTGCTGCTGAATGAAGACACAAAGAGATTGGAAATGGTGTCAGAAGGTTGAGGCACACACTCCAGTTCTTCACTGTTCAGACAAAGCTGAACAGTGGAGATTCTCATTTCAGATGACTGCATGCACACTAGAAAGAGTTAACAGTGTTAATTGGTTGGCTTTTGCTTAACAGTTCACAGAATTCTTGTGATTCAGTTGACCAGTTTTAAGCCAGAAGTTTTGTAATCAAACAGATCAGCGACCCACTGATGTAAGGAAGTTGTTCAGGTATTATTGGTGATAATTATTTACCAACTTAGATTGAAAAAACTCTACAAGAGATGATGTCAGATGTTTTACAGAATTACTCGTCCTTGTTCCTTCATTACACGGTCACCCCTATCAGGTATCCTATCAGGTTTACCCCCTTCAGGTGCGTAGATGTGATTCTTGCTGAGGTGCATAAACATACAGTGTGTTTGAGAACAGTAACTGTTACTCATTTTTGTCTTTTGGACCTAAAAAATTTCCTCAAAGTGTACCTAGATTGCTTTGACAAAAACATTAAAAAAAATAAAAATCAGAAGGTATCAAACTTTGTATATCAACAGATGATAGGCTGTGAAAACAAAACATTGCACTTCTAAAATTATATACAAATTTACATCTTTCACTTTCCTCCGTATCACACCCAGAATAATCATTCAGAATAAAACAACTTCAGGAAATTTAGCAACTTCTCCTGAGAGAAAAAAAGCAACAAGGAAAAACCCTGTGACCAACACAGTAATCGCTACAACTTTCATTTACAGTGTCTATCTGTGGAATTTCTAACCTGTCCTCTTGGTAACAGAGCAGCACTGGCAACTGCAAATCTGTTCAAAAAGCCCAACTTGAGTGTGTATACAGATTTTGATCTGTAATTGGAAGAGTGCGAGGACACCCCAAATCCTGCACAAACAACAGCTCTAAGTGCAAGGAGATGCAATTCTGGCATCTGAAACCAGTATTTAATGGAAGAGGCTCTTCACAGAGACTTCACCTGCTGTCCTGCCTGCCTGTCACCAAAACCCCAAGTCCATTCTAGCTGACAAACACGGGTGTGCAAATCAGCCAAGTAAGCCGTCCAAAGACATCTCTCTGGCCACAGGGCTCTCCCCTACACTCTCTCGTAATAATTTTCTTCAGCTAGACCCAGTTCTTGCTGCCAAAACTTCCAGCAACTGTCATCAACGTGTCGCCTTCGTAAAGGTGTTCCACTTCAACCACCTCATCATTCCAATCCATTTAAAGCAGTAACTTACTGGTTCTGGTATAGCTCAAATTCTGTCAGTGTTTCCATTGTAAACTTGTTTTTTCAGGTTTGCATAAAATTTATTGATAAAAGCCTGCTCTGGGCTGTAACCTGGCATACTGACTTTCAGCCTGGGAACAATTTTTATCCCCTTGAAATAATTATAAAACAACCTTAGTTCAAACAAAGGAAAATTGGCAGGTAATATAAGCCTATGAAACAATTCAATTGCTGCTAGTATTTTGAAGAAATAACATCAAGCCCGTTACTTGGCTCTGGAAAAAGTCTGCTTCATAAATACAGGGAGTGCTTTGTCTAAGGAGGCTTTAGTGCATTTCAGACATTCAGAAGTGACTTAATCTGATAAATTAAAGGAGGAATTGCCTTACGTCTTCTATCATAAAATACGCAACAACTGAAATACCTGCTACAGTTGCTCGAGTTCAATACCGAATTGCACCTGCAGCCTTCCGTAAGTATCGTCATCGCATGCACATAATATCCATAAAATGCAGAACGAAGACAGCAGCGGTCTTACAGGTGTGTAATGGGAGGACACAGTGTAAAGCGTACTCAGAAGTGCCAGAATCAATTAAATGCTGAACAACGTATACCTTAAAAATTAACCTAAAAATTCAGCCATCGCAGCAACAAACTACAGCTGATGCAGTCATACCACAGGATTGTAAGGATGCCATTTCTGATATGGTCTGTATTTCATATCGCACCTTTGCAAAATACTAAAAATCCACTCTTTTCATGATTCTTTCCTCGCTGATGTACTTACTTTGTACTTTGTTTCAAATGTTGAACCCTTGTGATAAGCAGGAGCGTCCCCTGCATTTACTGAGCATAAGGGGACAGACAGCACTATTTTTTATGTGCTAGATCTCTGCATCTGAGAACATCAAATGACTTGGGCCTAATTTCGGAAGAACCTATGGCAATCTAGATCTCATGTTCCGTTGTGACTCTACTGGCAGATGGTAATGCTGTATTTCAAAGGGTAAGTACAGTTGCCTCCTTCCCAGTGTTGGACTTTGGGGGTGCAGTTCCCAATAGGCAGATAAATTCTTGAAGACTTGACGCCTGAACCCGGAGATTTGGCACAGCTCTGTGATGGAATTTATTCACCGATTCAGACACAGATGCTTTTAAGGTGTGTTAAAAATGCACACGCAGTGCAGTCAGTCCGAGCGTTGGATTTGGCATCAGAATGTCTCAGTTAGACACAAGAATGTGTAAAATCATGAGCCAGACAGCTCCCTGCTGACTGCATATCTGAGGAAGCTTATACGCACCGTTTATTCCAGCAAATGCATGGAATATATTGTGCTTGTTAAATGTGTTCCCAAAATGCTAGTTTCAGGCAGAAACATGCAAATAAATGGTGCCTAGGGTTAAAACCTCCCACTTACAGTCAAATCCCTCCTCTTTTGAGGGATCTACCAGCTCAGATGCTGCAGACCTTTATCTGACCCAATATACTTTTAGGAGAACTACAGCATGCTGAAGAAGCAACTGTTTATCACGTAGGCCATTCCTGCCAACTTCTTAGAGATGCAGCTCTTCTCCCCCCTTCCCTTGTATACAAGATCAAGACAAAATTGAGAACTATTCATTGGGTTTATGATTGTATACAACCTCTTCAGGCTCCAAGTTCAAAAGGAAGTGAGAAGAGCTGAAGTAAGACATCAAGAATCGCTGCTTTAAAACCAGCAAAGCAGCCGATACACTCGCCCAAATGGCACATTGTTACGACGTCCATATTACAACTCCAAGACCTGCATAAAGCGTACGTGCTTGCATACTAGACAACTGCATGGCTCTTACACCAGTCACACACTGTGCATCAGCCAGTGTTCAGCCTTTGGCACTTGCTCCACCTCTGACTGTAATAGCTCTGCAGCAAACGAACACTTTTTCAAGCACTTCCATATCATCAAGCTTAAGAAGTTAAAAAATGTAACACTGCCATCTCAGTTTCCAGTGTCTTCCTCTACTGATCACAGAGTGGTGACTAGAGTTGTCACCTTAAAGTTTCCTGTCTCACAAATGTGTTGAAAAATGCTCCCATTCACCTTCTGATTCAATGTAAAAGATACGGTTCTTAGCAGGGATTTCTTGCAAACACCTGTCTGAAAAACATGAGCTGAACATGCCTTAGTAAAGATTAAAGTGCCCGGCGCCATAACGTTACTCTGCCTCAGGGCACAATGCGACGTCTTAAAACTCCTGCACACAGTCTGCTGACAGGGCAGTGGAGTAGATGGCCCATTAGTCTTGTCTCTGTGCTCACGTTTATAATGGTCCCATCAAAAACCATCAGTGCTGGCCAAGCAGTGCCCATTTGTTGTAAATGCAAACACGGTCACTTTGAGCGTAACATACTTTGAGCGTAACAGAAGTGTTTCCATATTGTACTCCTACCTTTCTGGGAAAGCAAATCCACTTTGGGGAAGAAAGCAAACCAGGAGCCCCTGCCCAGCACCAGGACATTAACTGCTAGGTGTGCATGAAGAGCTATGTGAAATGAACTATGATGACTGCATGTGTTTTCTCTTCAGACCCTCCCCTTCATGTATTTCTCAGCACAACTAGGGCTGCAACGGGCACAGCAAAGTCCTCTAGCACAAACTTCACCTAACGAAAAGCTACTCAGAAAGTTTGTTTTGATTTTTGAAGTTAGCGGTTGCAAGACCAATTCAACTGGCTGTACTTACAAAACTGATAAAGAGTGTTCCACATGTTAACAGCAACATTGGGTGAAAAAATTATCTATAAAAATACCAGCCACATGCTAAATGAGGTGACATCAAGGCAATAAATAGCTCCATCTGTATGAAAGAGTTTGCAGAACAACCTAGAAGACATATCTGAACAAAAAAGTAACTACGGATAAAGTAGTACTGGAAAAAAAGTGGGTTTGATTTTTTTGTTTAAAAAAAAAACAAAACAGTTTTACATATTTTTCTCCGATCACTTTATAAATCTGCTGCACATTAGAAATCAGACACACATGTATTTTTTTCCAAGTAAAGAAAGTTGAAGGTTTACATTTTTAATAGCAATGTGACTATTTCTGAATGGCAGCAGTATATATTACATGCAGTGTGAGAGGGTTAAACAGGACAGCCTCAACTCTTTATAAACTTTTGCCCTCTGGATATGTACTCATTGGCTGCTGTACAAGACTTGAGCTGTATTACACGCCTTAACGATATGGTTCAACTGTCGGTCAGGCTCGGGGCCTGGCAATAGGCCAGACCGCAATCAATGGGACACAAACCTCCCCCTTTCAGATCATCACGAAGGCTCATATTATCTCCTTTTTGTCGTGCTGGTTAAATTTATGGAGCAGAACCCCGAAGCTGCATTCCTTGGCTTGGGCCGGCCCACGCGGGCCTCCCTTTGTTTGGTACTGTAAGCGAGGCGTGCTTTGGAGGATTGCAGGGTTGTTAGTTCAGGCACTGACTGTTTGCTCATGACTGAAATGAAAA
Source organism: Gymnogyps californianus (assembly GCF_018139145.2). Taxonomy (NCBI): domain Eukaryota; kingdom Metazoa; phylum Chordata; class Aves; order Accipitriformes; family Cathartidae; genus Gymnogyps; species Gymnogyps californianus. The sequence continues at coordinate 6,522,591 of NC_059491.1, read as the reverse complement.
GAGTTCAGTGGAAGGGCAAAAGGACAGCACAAGTGTAAAACCCCATCCCAGCAGGCCCTGGGCTCCCATCTACAGACTCCGGACTGGGACTGAGCAGAAAACCTCACCGTTAATGACAAAGGAAAAAATCTGTCTAGTAACAGGTAAACAGCCTAGCAGTATGTTAGCACATACCTTGCTGCAGGGTCCCCTGCTTTCAAGTAAGCCTGTAATTACTACATAAATACGAACTTCAGCTAATCTGGCTTAAAATACTGCTTAGAAGTGGTATTAGTTTTAAAGTAATGCTGTATCTTTTAATTGGAAAGTAAAACCTGTCAGTACAAACAGTACCACCTGTCCAGCCGCCTGGTTTAATATTTCTACCATTTTAAACGTGGAGTAACCTCGGAGAACCTGATGCTGTGATATTTATGCTTGGGAGGAGGACGCAGCAAGTAATTCTAGTAAGACACAAAACTACTGGAAATACAAAATTAAAATCTTCCCTACATATCCTGTATGTAATGGGCATTTCCTACATCTTGATATTTGGTCTCAGAATGGAAAAAGTCCACCTTTGGGTATGCTCAGATACTCTCTACTCAAAGCTTTATTACTGTGGTAATTAAAGGCCACTTCTTGATACAGGTCACAAAATCAAGGATGTAAAGAAACCTTTAACATGATCTCAAGGCAAAATCATCTGGAGCGAAAGCAAATGGAAAGACAGCTTGAAAGATGGTATTCCACATACACACAAGAGAAGCAAACACACACACGGAAAACCACAAGGACTTACTGATTATGCACGTAATACAAGGTACCCATGTACTTATTCTTCGGTACAGAAAATATCTATGTTTACCTTCATCGCTACTAAGACTAGTAAAACTTTCCCAGAAAGCTGCCCTAGACCTACTGTACCAGACTTCACCCCTTTGGCACAACAAGCAGATGTTTCAGGACGTGAGGTCATACAGCCACTGCACTGGCGAGCAGTTCATGCCATTTGTGCTTTAGAAATAAGTAAATAAACAAATGCTATATTCCTATTGCACTACACCAGTTTCATCTTTCCTACTATTTTTATGAACTGAAAATACTAGTAAGAGGGCCAAAAGATATTATAAAAACCCACAGAATGTATATTAAATTTTTTTCAATTCTGGGGATCAAGTCCGACTGGTTTAATGCAGTCTGATGATTTGTCCTGGTACATTCCAACAGACACGTCTGTTTTGAATAAAGCTTTTGTTCGTTTCTGGTGCGCATACGCTTTCAACTTATCCCACCTAATTCTAAGCAAGTAGATTTGTGAATGGAAATTGTGAATACTTTATTGCCTGGTCTCCGATGACTTTTTAGTTTGTTCTGCTGATGCTAACGCATGAATATAATTTTTTCTTTTTCAAAGTCTCTCCAGTTCCATTCTAGGAGATACCATTGCAGACTAGTTAAATCTGCAGCGCGCTCTAATTGTTTCAACCCAAGAAAACTGTTACATAGAATACACCAGAACAGCATCATCATTTAGCAGAGTGCTTTCTGAACAAGGAAGGATCTAAAAACCACATGAATGCCAGAAAAAAGGAAACATCCAACACAGTAAAAGATGTTCCTTTTACTTTTTGGCCTTGGCATCCAAAAGCTTTTGCTGAAATACAAGATCAGACAAAATATGCAGGCTCTAGAAATACAAGTATTTCCAAAGGAAATAAAATTTTCTCCCTGTCTGGATGCATTCCTTTTAGTTAATAGCTAAATACTGTGAAGTGGGCACACAGTATAAGAATTCCATTTTGTGGAGCAAATGCAGTCCTCTTAATTGTCACGTAAAGTCTAAGTAGTAGAAGAAATGTGGTAAATCCAACACAGGATTTATCAGCTCTTCTCAGAAGGAAGTTCATAATTGCTTGTATTGCTCATGGACTACGCCAGGCCTACATGACAGTGCCTTGGATTTAACCTCACTGGAAAACATCAGTTACCTACTGCAAACGTCTGCCTGTCCCGACAAGCAGCAGCTTCCCCATGCCTTCAGAAGTGCTGCATTTGAAAGTGAGCAAGTGTTGTACCCGTGATGCCCGTTGTCAGCCATCCCTCCTTTTGTACCAGACTAGCCTAACAACGTAATGCCTTTTCCTCACAAACTCGCACCTTTTCCAAACAGTTGCTGTACACAATGAAATCACGCTTAATCCGGTTTCTGTTCTGAACCCAGCTGTAGCAGCAGTCTTCTGTTTAATGCAAACGCTATGCAAGTTTCACTCGATGCAGTACCGTTTAACCAGTGATGGAAACATACTTGCGTCTAGTTGTAACTCACCAAGGTGCTAGTAAATAGTTCCGTTTTGTGGAGACTAACACAGTAAGAACTCTATTAATTCCTCTTTTTGAAATTATTTGTTGCTAATAATGAATGGACATGTAAAGAAAAACGTAATTTCACTTTTTATGCTCGGCTACCTACTCAGCAATATTCACTTCAATGTTTTCCATTTTCACTCATCTGTCCTCCCCTCACAACATTCCCTTCCAGTGCCTCTGTCCCTTTCTGTCCCTTAACCAACAGTCTGAATGCATCCAGGGTATCTTTCTGCCCTCAAATGTCAAGGTAGACACTAATGTTTTAGTGGAAAATCTTTTTTACAAAATAGATGCTGGTATTTAGAATGACAGTTCGGTCCCTCATAAAGTCTCCCTTTTGGATGGTCACAGACATGTTACCAACGGTGAACCCAGTGACCGCACAGTTTTCTTAAACCAGGCTTTTGTTCAGTTTTAACAGTAGGAATACATTCTGTCATGGCAAAGCAAAAAGGCTTTAAACAAAACAAGTTACACAAGTTTTAACTAAAGGTTTAGCACTCCCTATTGGAATTTAAACCATCTAGAACTACTTTGCTAATATGTAGGGTGCATGAAAACCCAGAAGTAAAATGCAAAGGGGACCTCTAATGAACAGCCTCAGCAACTTCAACCCCTGGGCTTGAAAAAGCGTCGTTTTACAAATAGGTAAGGGGTTTGTTTCAGGTTTTCCTGTCTCTGACCCTGCTACTCAAAGTCTAGCTCATAAGCTCCAGAGGCTCATCAGATGCAATATATGTAAAATGCAAGACCTATATGATTAAACATTGCCTAATAAAAGGCACTAATTGCTTATTCTTTTTCTAAAACCTCCTATTACTTAAAAACATTCATATACAGCAGATATGAAAGTAACCACGTCTGTACAGTATTAATGAAGTATTATGTTGCTGCTGTAGGTCCAAACACGGTGGTTTTTTTCTTCCACTCCTTCCAAATAGTTAAATTGAGTCAAGTTCAAAAAAAGGGACAACCAACTGTAAAGACAACTGATTTCACAAATATTCCAAATATAAATGGTATCCAGTAATGCAGATACCTAGCAATAACCTCCTGGAAACATTATTCAGATGTAAAGCAAGGTATCTGCAGTAATGCATAAGGCGGCGTTATAGTTTGGTTTTACAGTGGGTACCAATTTATGTCCATCCAACCCTCTAAAAAGGAGAGGGAGAGGGATATCTTAGCGCAGAGTTTGGATTCTCCACATCATCCGGACTTGGGTGCTAAGCAGCCGACAGTGCTTTCCTACAATGAACAACTTATTGTTGTGGAAATTCTGACATTATTATATGTGCGGCTTACATAATTATAGACTCCGCAATAAAATACGATTAAGCAAACAAGGTTTTAAAGGTTCATCTTTCTTTTACTATATCCTGTAGATTAACAAAGTCACGAAAACTGCATGCATCAGAGTTATTTTCTTGAACCATGCATAGCAAATTCTCCTTTGTTGTGAAGAACAGAGGCTGTGCTCCCAAGTAATCGTCCTTCAGCTCTTTGTCCTACACGGGGAATGCAAAGGGAAAAAACTCTGAGATGCCCAGCCTGTCAGTCCTGGAGGAGGGCGTGAAAAAGAAGGAAAAAAAGCTGCCACCCCCATATTTCTCTCTCACACACAGAAGTTCTTGGGCTTAACTCTACTATCCTTTATTTCTAAAGTCAGAACACTTTGAAAAGTATATTTTTATTTCTTGAAATAGTAAGTTTTATTAACTACAGACTGACTTCTTTAGCATTAGTCACTGTATGAGTATGTAGAGATTCAGAAGTGCAGTGAAATGTGGGACGGCAGTGCACTCCATCCTCAATTCTCATGATTTTAGGCACTCCAGAAGAGTAACCATATGCCTCAACTGCTTGAATTCCTTCCACAGAGCTTTAAGGGGAAGTAGACCAGAGGAGTGGATATGCAAAGCAATCTTGACAGGATTCCACTCACAGTCAAATACAATCATTACTTGAGACTTTTCTGACAAAAAGCCCTATTAGTTTCTTGATGTACAGCATGTGAGATTTATTTCCGTGTAGTCTAGGAAAGACTGCGCTTCTTTCTAATCTGAGTCATTCCTTTGGAAAAAATTCTGAGTAAGGGCAAGAAAAAAAATAAATCATTCTTACAGAAAACTGTAGAAAAGAAAACCATAGTCACAACTACAAGCCAGAAGCGTCTCATGGCAGTAAGAAGCCCTCTTTGAATAGGGAAAAGGAATAGAGAACCGTTTCCTGCTCATTCTTAAGGGTCGCTTCATTTATTTAGAAGTCATTTTAGGTCTTAGATGGTGGGTTATTGTCTCTTTCTAGTTAAGAAACTAAAATAGCTGAGGTGCATTTTCAGAAAAAAATTAAGGTTTCGAGATGAAATTATCCATACTGAAGAGGTACTGGGCTGCAGTTTGAAGAACTATTCCCCCACAAGAAAATCTACAGTCACTTACACAACAAGCAAGAGTAGACATCTGAAGAACAGAACAGGATCTCCAACAAAACTACACAAAGTGCTAAATTAAAACCTAACAGAAGAATACTGAGCAGGTGAGACTGGTAACAGAAAATGATTAAAGCAGGGAGAAGCGTCTACTGAGGTGCTGCAAAATGTGTGGGCACAAAACCCGGCTTGCTTAACTGGAAGGATCTAGTGAAAGCAGCATGTAAAACTATATTTGGAGAGGACAAACTAAGAGGCGTTTAAGACTCCAGTGAGGACAGTGAAGTACTAAAGAACCTGAAGAGGTCAGAAATATGGCAGGAAATGAAATGGGATTCAACCTTCAAAATTGCAACCTGGTTCATCTGGGGAAAAATAATCCAGAACACAAATATTAAATGACGAGGAGATATTTGCAAAGCAGTAAAATAAAACAAAACATTAAAAAAAACTCTTCGGGGGAAATAGCAAGCAGAAAACTGGATATCAATTTGCAATGTGATATGGCAGTAAAACCAGCCAACACAATTTTGGATGACTTGCAGAGCACAGCTTGTCACAGAACAGGGACATGACAGTCCCTTTTCACACAATGCTGATGGGAACTTACAGACTGGGGGAATTTCAAAGTAACTCAACGACAGCAATGGAAGAGTCTGCATAGACTAATGACAGAAGAATGTAAACCCATAAAATCAAGTTCAGCAGTGACTGAAGATGGTTGGTAGGGCTAACACTGAGGAGAAGCCAATGTCTACAGCCATTTAACAGGGTGCCACAGGAGTAAAATGGACAAACTTGCTCAAAAGAAAACAGATCATTTGAGAAACCAGTTCATTATAAAGACCTGTTGTCCCACTGGGAAAAAAGAGGAAAGAGGATATGAAGGAAATCACACTGCCCAAGTTATTTACAGATTAGACCAATAAATCAGCTCAACTGTCCTGTACGCAGCATTTCCAGATTTACACAACACAATGAACACCAGCCGACAAATGTATTTTCTCTCTGGCTTCTAGGAAAATCTTAGGATGGGCTTTCCAGGAGAAGAATAACGTCTCGTTCACCAGAGTCGTGGCCCATACATGACTGACATTACTATAAAGACCTGAAGTCAGATCCAGATCAAGTCCAAGGTCAGGACAGAATGTGGGACACACACAGAGGTGTTAGGGTTCAAGCAATATTTATCTTTAAAACCTGAGAACCTTGAGAATATACTCTTTGCAGTATATTAGCTGAGTTGGTGTCCCATACAATTAGGTATGTATTTTCTACTTCTTCTCAGTGTCACTGATACTCATGCTCTCAAGTCTCCTGCTTTTGACCTTACAATTGAAATCGTAGCTAACAGAGACGGACATACAAAGTCAAAAAAAAAAAAAAAAAAAAATCACCTGCTGTTGACATTGTCTCAAACTTTGCAACCTCATTGCACATTTCTGAGTGATGGCATGGAAGTGGTGAACAAAAGAACAACTAGTGCAGGCTGCTTCTTTCCAGGTGAAGTACATTTAAACGAATAAAATATTTACATAAGAATTTTCTGTGACTGTTAATGGCTTGCCAATCTCAAACTATTCTTAACTAATATGGTCTAGTTCCCTGACAGAATTCATTAGAATTGGGTACGTAATGAAGTTATCTCCTTACTTCTAAGTTTCACATTGTGACTGTCAGAAAAGAACACAAACCCTTGCAGCAACAGTTCAAGAATAATCTTAAACTTGCACTGACCTGGCAGAAGCCTGAGAGAAAGCCATAATGGCAGTTTCCTGCACTACTTGTTAAGTTAGACACACATCTAAATATAAATGTTCTTTACTTGTGCTGCACTAGGACTTAAAACACGTTTCTAGGAGAGAGCTTTCCAAGCATATCTAGAGACATAACAGCTTTCCTGTTTTGAACTGGTCTTTAAGACTTTTGGCAGTATGTGACAAATATGGAAATAATCAGAACTCTTGTATGTGACACTAGAGTACTTGGAACACATAAAACCCACTCAAAAAAAGGTATCAAGTCACAGGCATTAACTGTTTATAAATTAGATGTATGCTGCGTTGTCAACAACTATTTTATGCTCTCCTCTGCATTAAAATTTAAAAGTATTAAGGCAGCTTTATTCATAAATAACAAGCATAATAAATTATATGATTACATAATAAGTTATAAGATTAGCCTTGAAAAAGTCCAGGCTAAAGTCAGATTTAAAAAATACTTTCTTGTACTTTAAACACATCACCTTTTAAACTACCACCATAAGCTATAAAGCCATCGTCTGCATCTCAGCCGTGTTAGTTTGGCTCCATGTTCCAAACACATGGTTTGTGCTAGCTGCAGGAGTCCCAATACAAATCAATGCGTTTTGAAGCCAAAAGAGACTTATGTCCGCGCAGCACGCTCACAGTAACACACGCTACAGAGTCTTCCTCAGTGTTCTGTTCAATTCAGTACCTTTGCTGGAATTAGAACGTGCCTTTCAGGAGAACCTACAACCTCAATTAAAATTCATCTCCCTCAAAATTGATCCAATGGTTAAAGTCAAGCACAGCTTAAATTCAGGGCTTTTTAAAAATTCAGCCATGTAATTAGAGAATTGCAAGGGGCCTGTAATTTACTATGTATCATGCTATTTAATTGCAACTGTAATTAACTGGTTGACTCAACTTTGCACTAGTACCGGAAATCTGCACATACGCTGTGCAAATAAGGTCAAGATGGCTCTTACTATGCTTATTAACTCACATTCTTCAGTTGTTCAAAACTACACTTGAGATCAGTTACTGCCATAAACTTATATTCATCAGGGTTAGCTGTTTTTGTGTACTTAGCTTGGAAGAGTCTACACGGCCCAGCACGCTTAAACAGAATATTCAACTGGAGCCAGCAACTTGGGTTTGGAACACTGTTCTACTTTGATTCCAAACCACACATATTTGAACAGTTAACAAATGCGGCAGGGGGATATTGGTACACAGCAGTCTAAAAAAATGTACAAATCCTTTGTTGTGGGGTTTGGTTTTTTTTTTTTTACCCCCGAAAGAACAATTTGGTTGCTTCATTATATAAGCACATAAAAAAAACCCTTACCAAACAAAACAGGAGTGCAAGGTTGCTTATAGGTGGTGGTGTGTGTTTTGGTTTTTTTTTTTCCCCTGCTACATTATCTACATATTCTCCAGTACATTTGTTTATCTAAAAAAAGTTTTGATCAGATTTTTAGACTGGAGAAGTGTAGTAATTGAGAAAGATTTTTCTTTTTTCTTCTTTTTTTAATTTCCTTTTAGAAGGTTGCTGGGTCAGAACATTTTTGCAGAGTGTGTGTAGACACTAAAGTCATTTCACAGTGCTCATCTATGACAATATTTCAGATTCCGGTGGAAGCAAAAATGTGGTTCAGCTCATCTGTCTTAACCTCATCTCTTAACTGACGGTTAACAAGTTAAAGGGAAATATGTCACACAGGCAAACACAAGCTACAGATAAGGTTGGTTGGAGGCCCTCCCTTTCCCAGTTGCTATCTAGTTCGTCAGCTGTTGATAACATCATCGCTACTGTGTATAGGCTGTATCTCACAGAAGTATGTCAAAACACGAATTTTAAGTATATGTGTATCTTGAAACAAACTATGATAGCTCAACTAGTAAGACAGCTAACAGTATAGCCAGGTGTGTTTCTCCGCACCTTTAAATAAATAAATCAATCTGTACAGTCACAAAATTAAGACACATACAAGCAAAACAACAGACGTATTTTCTCAGGGCTGCACTTACGAGTTCTCATGTAATTTTGTGTATGCATATGTACTTAACCAAACTGTAATCCTTGACCTCTTGGTTTTACAAATCAAGCTAAGTACCAAATACATAAGATATATACATGTAAACACTTCCATTTTCACAACAAAGTACACCTAGGTTCATTCTTCAAAGTTTGCTGCACCTCACTCACACTTCATCAAGCTTATTGTTCTTTACTGGAACACTGATGGTAGACACTTTGGGATTCCAAGCGTGGCATAATAAAACACAGGAAATGGAAAAGCCAAATGGGAAGACAAAACAACCAGAAAAACCAACATTTTGCACACATTTTTCGCTAAGCTTTCTGACAATAAAATTTACTTAGGATTTTCTTTCACTGCTTCAGCATGCAGGACCTCACGTACATACAACAGGACTTCTTGGCGTAGTACTATCATATAACGTAAACTTTTGGCCACAAAGAGTAAAAAGAATCTTCTCTCAGAGCAGCCTCTTTAGAACTTAGCCCTTTCCCTCTTCCACATTCTTAGTCAGTGCTAATGAACGTTCATTTACTTTAAACATAATCAATCGTCGTTTTGTAGAGACCACATTGCGCTAGTAACTGAACACAGGAAGGAAGCCAAAGCAATCTGTCCTGATGTGCTGACACTTAACATCCAGATATGTATGGGTACACAGATAAGCATGTGGACATAAGGGCACGTATCCACACTTTCTGTAAGCGAGAACTATTGTACAAGATGAAAATCAGAAGATAATGACACTATATTGATGCCACGGCTCTTCAAACCTTTGAAGAACTGTTTTTCTACACAGCTGAATGGAAGCAGGGAGAAGAACTCTTCCATTTCAACTCTGCGTAAGGACTCCATGCTAGAAGTTTAATCTCATTACATACAGCCTTTTAAAAATTTTGCTTTAATCTAGTGCTGTAGCTTAATAATTCCTATTTTACGTTGTAGCTCTTCCATGCAAATTTCACTCTTGTTATAGTATCAACAAATACCATCTATTAAAGAAAAAGCAAATTGAATGAAATGGGCTACATCACTCATAATAGCTCACAGTAAATTTGATTAAATTATTGTTTCTTTGGGTAAGGAAAGATAATCAGATCAGAAATTGCAGCAGGTATTAATACACATTTTTACAGTAGTATTGATCAGAAATAGAAACTGCTTACTGACCTGGGGCCGCTTAGAGTTGCAGTGTCCCTCACTGCCTGCGCAGTTTCCGATGCGAAATCCAGAGCTCCAGCCACCGGTTTGGTTACTGTGCCAACCAGCCCTTCCCAAGGCCTGATATGAAACCACTGACACCTCCTTCAGTCTTCACACCTTCAACTGTTGAAGTTATTACACTTGTCAGTCCTCCAATGATACCTAGCAAAGACAAGAACAGCAAAGTAGGCCAGAAGTATTGCCTCTAGAAGTTATAGAGCCTTGTCACAGCTGATGCTGCCTAAATGATTTACTGTCAAGCTTGACAGAAATGTACTGTGTATTTAATGTAATACAAAAACTGTTTCAAAACTGATTACAGTAGCTAGTAACTTCAGACTTTGCATATGTAGTATACACATGCATACGCACAGGCAATAACATCCCACAGAAAAAGATTTAATTCATTATTAAATATGTATATTTTAAAATATTTCTATACTGTTTTATTTCCCAGCTGTATTTACACAGACAGTCCTCATCGATTCCCGAGGTGAAGTGGTTACTTACAATGTGACAAAATTCTGTTACCACAAAAGCTCATACAATTTGAGACAGAAAAGCGCGTTTCTCCACTGGAAAAAGTCAATTATTTTAAAGTGGCATTGTGTGATTTTAACTGTGATGCTGCCGACAGACACTTCTGTACACATTTCCGTTACTGAGCATCTGAATGCTCTGAAGAAATCAAGACTCTACTGAGGCTTCAAAAGACCTGGAACAGTTCATATTATCTGAGAACATGCTTTACAGATTTCACATCTCCACGATGAGAATATCGCAATTTATAGTGAACTGGCGTAAGCACTTATTTAGAAACGCCTGCCACCATTTGGCTCTTCAGCTTTCGGCAGCCAGGTGCTCTTTTAAGGTCTGTAACTGAAGTACAGACCAGGCAGCAGCTTAACTTCCAAACTTGAGAAGCACAAAGTATTTAAATCACTTCTCTTGAGTAACTACAGTTTATGGTTAATTCCTACACTTCAACGGACAGGATTTAACAGTTCTTTGCTGTTTTGAAAAAAACTGAATGGGAAGCATTTAAAAACTCAACAGAATTAAGACTAAAACAGTCCTGCTGATTCCTGGATAATACAACACAATGAAGTGCTTTTATAATCGACTTTTCAGCAAAGACTGATGAATTTCAGATTTCCTGCATTTCTACCAATATAATTTATATCAGACTTCACAGCACACTGGTGTGAGAGAAGCCTCTCTCATGATCCATTTAAATACCTACAGTGTCTCTGTGACAAAAGTCCAGCATAAAGACTTTTGCCCAGCATAGAAAAGATTGCCATTTTAGTGAAAGCCAGATTATCTTTACAAAGGCTGCAACAGTTGCACTAAAAGAATGACATTTAAACAAACCGAGTCAAGATGATGCAAAATATAAATATTTGATTTAAACTTGGCTTGTATTGATTTAACTTTCTTCAACAGATAAATCATGAACTAAATTGATGTGAGATTCTGGCCAAATTAAGATCAGTCCACTGCCTTTTACACAAATTCATTTCTCTAGTTCTTAGTAGACTTAAAAAAACCAAAACAAAACCACAAAATAACCCAACTGGTGAAATGTTACTTTAAACTGATGTACTGATTCTCAGGAAACTCAGGTTTCTGGAACTGAAAGCAAACAGAAGCAAGCTACAATCCAGCCCTACTCACTTTTATTTTAATGTCTGGCCCTCAAAAAGACTGTTTGCATGGGTATTTTATGCCTCCACAAAGAAACTGAAGTTTTGGATGAACTTTCTCTGAAATTTCATTTTAATTTGCAAAAAAGCTTTTACTTACAGTTACATGTGAAAAGACCTTATTCTTAAGTGTAGTTTCTGTCAACTTAAACAATCCCCCCACACTGACCTGCAAGCGTTCAAATTAAAATATAAAGCCTATGATAGCTCCACTTCCCTGGCTTCAAATAATCACCCAAGAGTAATACAAACTGTTCTTTTCAATCTGATCGTTATTTTTAGGACAGAAATGAGTTACAATTACAGCTAAGGGTTACCATGTGCAAGTCCATGGATTCCAGCTACAAGATGTTCTCCACTAGTTGCAGCATGGTATCGAATGTATTCTCGTTCAGTCTGATGTCTGTTATCCATTGTCTTTCCCAAACCATCTGACAAGGTCCCAGCAAACTGTAAGAAAGCAACCTTTTCTGTTATTAAAAGAACAAAAGGCGTTTCTCTTATGTAGATTTACTGAAGAAAATCCCTAGATTCTAGTTGTGAAATACAGATTTATACAACTCATTTTGTTACACGTACACGGTCATTCCAGCTTTTTTGCCGTGAAGAAAGCTCTGAAGTACGTTAACCTGTGCTTTCCACTGGTGCAACTTAAATCCTGAGGTGACAGTCAAAAATCAAGTAGGTGCCCAACTGCAGTGGTCAAGCCAAAATAAATGAAGTCTGTGAAAGACGTACCAAAAGAAGTGCCAGTGACCCAACTGTAACCTTTCAAAAACTCACAAGAATGTTATTTAGATACAAAGCTTTTCTTCTGCAAAGATATGTGAAAAGCTTCAAGGCAAATATGCCTGACATGAAACTAAAACATTTGCAAGAGTTAATTAAATTCTTTTTAGTAACACAATGTAGAAATGGCTCTGTTGTGAAAAGAGTTGGTGGGGGAGCCACGCCGTGTTCGTTGCAGCACATGGGGTGATCTGCTGAAACATGGCTCTGTTGATAAGCGTCCACAGGTACTATACACTGTAAAACAAAGGGGAACCCTGAATGTGTGTGGAGCAATTTTACTCCTTACACTTACCTTTAACAGTATGGGGGAAGACTCCAGACATACTTACAGATAAAAGAGGACATCTAAGTCCAAACAGGATTTGTTCTGAGAACTCTGACCATTACTGAGTACGAGTCAATAAAAAGCACCAAATAAAAATGATCTATTGTGATCTGCTGACCTTTAGTTTGACGTAATCAGATATAAAACAGAACCTTGGTGGAGGGAGGGAGGCAAGAAAAGGAGACAAAAACCCAGAAACCTTACCTCGTATTCAGGATAATATTATAGAAAAGGACTCCTAGCAGGCATTTTCCTGGAATAACCTCCAAAAACTAGCTATTTTTTGGTTATGTGTAGCTAGTCATCTTCTGTACCGCCCTCAACTAGCATCAGCATTCTTACATCTTCTCCTTTCAATAAATGAACAATCTTCCCCCCCACACCCCCCCAAAGGAAAGATAATTTAATGCTTTGTTGTGTCTTGGACTAGGGCTGGGGAACGTATCGGGTGCCACAGGAATGTCAGATACTCGATGGCTGCAGCAATGGTGAAATCATTGCTGTCCTGCATGATCACAGCTCCTCTACAAGTACTTTGTTAGGTACTGTATATGCACACTGCCCTTTCCAGTGCTCAGCTTAGCTTTGTTGCATGTACTGTCTCCTTTGCGTCCGTATTAGTTATGTTAAAAAAACCTCTGTGATTAAGGTGTGCACCAGAAGAGAACTAAAACCTGGTGTGAAATTCTAACACACTAAAGATCAAAAAAGAAATAGACAAAGAGTTAATTTAGGTGCTTGATGCAATGACAAAGTTCCCCTCCTTTTTCTGTCATTTTTTCCAAGGCTGCGTTTCTTTTTTACTAATGACATGATGTCCTAGTTTTAGATACTTCTTTCCAGCTCAAAGACAAACTACTCCAGTGGCTCCAATTATCTAAACAAGTAGACTTTAACAACATGAATGAACATTAAATCCCATGACCCTTCCTGTGACTTGATCATATGGACACTAAACAGAGCATAGTGATCAGTGACTGAACTACTTCTGACCTCTTTGTGAACTTAATGTAGATATTTTTTTTTTTACATTAGCCTAGAAATACAAACCAACCTGAAGCTATCTAGTAACTGTGTTTAAGGTTGGGTTTTTTTCTGGACAAATACTTTGCTTTAAGAGGATTACAGTAGTTGCTATAAAAATTAGAAGGCTCAATAGGCCTTCAAAATTCAAACCTCATTAAGAAATCTGTCAAGGGCTGAAAATGATTTCTCAAGAACATGTTTTGAAAGTTACATTAGTGCATGATTGGACAACCAGTCAGCAAGAATAAACCAACTTACTAATATTGATCAAAATTGGTAAGCACTCCTTACAGCTTTGGCTCGTCCCGCCCCCCCCCCCCCCCCCCCCCCCCCCCCCCCAGTTGGCCAGCTCCACTATACCAGCTTTCCCAGTGAATACAATCCAGTCTTTCCTCAGATTTTCCTTCCTCTTGAAGCAGAATCTGACACCTAATAGTCAATAACAGTTCTGTTTCAGCATATAGAAAGAATGTTAATGTAATAGTAAATTATTCTTTTAGTAAGGAGGAGAAAAGAAAAAAAAATCACATGCACGCAGTTTGAAAGTCATAGTCTCCATTAACTGTAAAACCAAAGTTAAACGGGGACATTTTTGTTTGTGTTATTTAGAAAATAACACTGAATTACAGCTGTAAATAGAACAATTTAAGGATTCTAATGTATCAAATGTACCATGAAATGTTTCCATTTTGCCCTGACTCAGGTGACAGAACCTGAACTCAACGCACATGAATTACAAAACATGAACTTCATGTTGAAGTACTTTTTGACAGACCTCCTCCTCCTCCCCCCTCCCCGGGTACTGTTTGTTTTCTGGCCTCATTTAACAAAGACTGAAGCCAAGCTTCTGTAGCCATCTGTACCATTTGTACCTAAACAACGGGTTACCGCAGTGAACGTGCGTGAATAGGTCCCTTCCGAATAATTTCCAGCTGGGGACAATTGCAGCACTTTTCCTGCTCTGAGGTACAGAATGTAATGTGATCAAGTTTGCCAATTAGAGGTGAAACACCAGTGAAGATAAAACAACCGAGACATTTCACAGGCATTAGCAAGTCATGTTAAGGTCTGCTAGGCAAGTGAGCAACTCCCCATTTTCTGCTGTGAAGTTTAGACTCTTACTTGCAATAAAGATTCCGCCTGTAGTGTCAGCATTATCCTGATTCATGATCTGAACAAGACCTACGTCATCTCTCATATTACCCAATATAGGTAATACCACGTGAGTGAAATCACTGCTGGGTATGAGAAATTTTTAACGATCCTTTCCTGTGCACCTCAGAAATACTTTCCCTGAAATGGTTTCTGAAGCCTATTTCAGCAAACAGGATTGTATCTACCTAGCTACAGAAAAAACCCCAACCAACCAACCAACCACCCACACAACACCTTATGTCCAGTCTGTGTAGATTATAATCACTGTATTAAGAAAAAGTTACTTAGCAGTGGCAAGTTACTTCAGGATCAGAAACTTCAGTAAGCATAAGCAATTTAAGCAGTTTAAGTCCAGCTTAAACTTTGAAGAGAGATTTGAACAAGTTAAAGCACAAAAGCAGACTTGCCTTTCTCCCCCCACATCTTGCTTTTAGATGCCTCCTTTGAGAAGTGCAATATTAGACATTGAGATTAAGATATTAAGACTTGTGGAAGAGCAGTGATGGTGGCTTATTAAGCTGTTAACCCGGTCATGCAGAAAATGGCCTCCAGATAAACAAAGGTGACAACAAAAGTGCGATCCACCCTTGTCTTCCTTAGCTTTTGCTAATAAGGTGTGACCTGATAACTTCAAAGCCTACCTAAGACCATGTAAACGCCAACACAACTAAACACAACACTCTGTGGAACAAACATGAAACTAATCAAAGGACTTCTAAAAACCAGTCCCCCTCCTTCTCTATCCTAATTTTCATAACGAGTTCTTTGTCTACTTGCTGATGAAAAAAAGAAATTAGGAACTTGGTCTTTCATCTCTGCATTTTCCCCCATTTCAGATATCCTTTTCCTTGAAACAGAATTGCAACACGATACATCAGTATCAGCTAAGATAAGTTACCTGCTTCCTAACCAAAAGGCACCCAAGTGTTACTGAATGAAGCCAGTCTACACATTAGGTACACGTAAGAAGGCGGGTATTTTACTTGTCAACCTGGCATCTCCAAACAAAGTGAAGTATGGGTTTTCCAGACTGCTAAGTAAAAGTTCTGTCATTTCAGGTACTAAAAATATTTCAACTTATCATTCATATGCGTTGTTTAATGCTTTGCCTTATCCGTTCTGCTTGGACAGAAAAAGGAGAACCTCTCCAAAAAGCTCCAGTCATCTGAGCATTCGTCCACCTTCATTCACAGATACCCTCTTTCTCCTCTTTTTGTCCCCAAAGCAGATGCATTTCCCCTCTACAGAGGGACACTGACCTTTTCTTCCAGGTCTACATTCTAAAGACACCTGATCCCTGGTTTTCATCCCACAGTGGTTCATGTATGATGTGAAGCTACCAAGTGGTAGCAAGCAGAAAATATGACCCACTACACTTCATTAACTTAAGCCAATGTGGTCTAACATGAACTGATCCTCCTGAGAAGGGTGAAATACGACGACTTTCACATTTCCCTCCAAATTCCAGGACATTATGCTACTGTGAACACTACCTTTGGAACAACATTTAAACCACTCTCAGCACTTCACGATTACGGAAAATGTTATTACACTTCCATAAGCCTGGGGCACACTGGCCTTAGCCGCCTCCTCCGTAGACTCAAGTAAACAGATGATTCATCATTTCTTGTTTTATGCTTACATAGTGTCACCAATCAATATTAACTATCTACCATGATCTGCAAAAGCAGTTGAAATAGTACAAGAAACTAATCTACTCATGTTTTGGGGGTTTTTTTGGTGTGTTTTTCTTTTTAGATGCCCAGTAATTAAGGAAGTTTTGCCACAAAATCTGTTGCCACTATGTATCCTTTGCTGTTTCAAGCAACAGAAGAAAAACAAAACCACGCATATACAGTGTTTATGAATCAAAGCTGGTGCCAAACAATAAGGCTTATAGGGCACCAGAAGAATTCAAAGCAAATGAAAACTTAATTCTAGACTTTGTACTGCATGTTCCCTCTAAGCCAGATGCGTGAAGTACACAGCATGGAAATAAGGTTTAAGTAATCTTTTAAAGTAATCTTAAAAAGCTCTTGGCACTGCTGGGTTCTCTAAGGACATCCCAAAAGGATAAATACACAATTATGACTTTAGTCCAAACATTCCATTGTAATTCTAGCATCAGAGAATGGTACATTTACAAATATTATTGACTGAGCAAAGCAGAACATTCCGAGATGGAATTTTAAGGGAGAACGTAATGAAATTCAGTATAGGTCAGTTATAACTTCTGTGCAAACCTCACAACGAACTGCATTTAAATTAGAAGTCACAAGGTTTACTCAGTTCTCATCTTTGCTTTGCAGGACTCATTTAAAAGGTGTTCTTTGTTGAACTCCATTCAACTCTTGCCCCAAACCACCACCTTTCAAAAAAACCTTGACCACCACACATTGATGATGTTCATACTTTTATCTCCAATAATAAAAGCTAGTTCTCAGAAACCAAAGCACAAATTTAAGTATGTTATTTCAGCAAGGTAGAAAAGAGTATTTAGAATTTATTTAAGTTAGAAAGTCTAATGTAAACTGTGAATTATGTCATCTTCAGTTCTCACACACACTCTTACATTTTCCAAAACACAAAAATCCCTAGTCATGATGATTAAAAGTCATTCCACGGTTTCAACAGTAACTCCCCTAAATATAATTAGCTGTCCATATGAAAGAGAAGAGCTGCTTATCGCAGGAAACAAAGGCTGTATAGGTAAAGAAAGAAGAGTGATTATCCGATTTCTGAACGTGAGTTCTGTTAAATACATTCTTCCTTACAGCCCTAAGCAGGAATATTGGTTTTGGAACATCGTTTTCCTCCCCTCTGCTACCTTGACATTTACCTTCTTTCTGATGTACTACCAACAGAAGCAACAGGCATCACAGCACAGATGGTCTGAACGGAATAAACATCTCAAATCAGTGCATACTGTGAACCTAACAGTAAAACTCTAATAAATATATATACAGTAAATATTAGCTGGAAAATACTGACACCCCCGTGCCCCAAAATATATATTCTTATATAGTATAAAATGTTTTACACAGAACCTTATTTTTACAAGTTTTTTTAAAAAATACTAATAAGTTGTCTTTTTACCATGAAACAATGATCTGTTTCTTTAGATATTATCTAAATACATTTAAAATAAAATGTCAACACATATTTTACATATATTTAAAAGTTATCTTAACATAAAACATAGCTATAAATTATATAATAAACTCAAGTAGATTGATAGCATTAGAAACTAGAGGCTACTTTTTTTGGAGTTGTTTTTGGTTTTCTAAAAAAACAAAACAAAACCAAAACCCAAACCAACCCACATCCACTCCCTTCCCTGCTGAACAGAAGTTCTGGAAGTACTGTTCAGCCAGGTGATTAAATACAATGGACTGTCTAAACGTTTAATACACATCTGTTAAGTTTAATCCCTTGTGGTTACTTGCCTTCTAGCGATATCATTAAAACCCACCTTTAGTTCCTACATCTCTCCAACCTGTTACAGGTATTTTAGGGGAAGCCAATTTCTACACTGACTTCTGACAGTAAAATACAACAGTTCAAAATTAAGCATTTATTTCACTAGATGGAGGCTAAGGAGACATGTATACATGCTGCTAGGATTTGTGGTTGAAAAAAAAGTTTTAGAGCAGCTAGCCATCCTCAAATCTTGCTGTTATTCTTTTGAAAGTGTAAAAACAAAAAAGACATGCAGTATTCTTGGCTATACATGACGACTAGGTGCAGTGGGACAGATAAAGTTGTCTAATAAATTCTTCAGCCTAAGTTTCCTTGCTTTTACTGCAATGTCTCAAGATTGATATTTAATACATTTCTGCGACTTACCATAAAAATAACTTTTAGAGCAGCTTCTTTACTAATCAATACGTGCTTTGTTATGGAATGGAAGCACTACATATTTAAATTTACAAACTGGACATCAGTAAGCAGACAGACAACACAGCTTCCTCCTTTCACATCACTGTGGTCAACTGTGCATTATACTGGGACTAAAAAATGAAATGCTTTAAGTACTTGAGAAAATAGCAGGTGTTTATTTGTCAGATTTAAAAGGCGTAGCTATCTGAAGTTGTTCCACAAAACACTTTTACCATGGCTTCTGTCAGTCTCTTAAGAATTACTCAGATATTTAAGCAGGGAAGTTTATGAATTCAGTTGAATTTATATGCTATAGACTTTTACACTTTCCTTTACACGTTAATACACATACCCAGGTCAACTGTTAAATACAATCCTAAACAGAAAGGATGGTTCAGGCTGAGCCCAAAATGCTTTTATAACCAAGTCATATTGTGCAGAGAGAAACGTGTAATGGCGCTATGAACAGAACTGACAACTCCTAATTTAGAAAATACTAAATCAGCAAAATGCTATAATCAGCTTCTCATTTTAAGAGAGACATAAACTTTGACCCTCTCTAAATTACTGACAAGCAAGAGGAGGCAGCGGCTTCTCCCATTGAACAAACATGTTTCTTGAGATTCTGTGCAGCATTCTCCACCCCTACTTATGTCATATAACCAAAGTAAAGGAGCTTTAATTAGCTCACATCCCATCGTTAACTAAGCTTCCTAATGCATCCTGACAACGGCATGTTGGCTGGGTAATCTGCGAAGCCCCCTGATGCGCTGCCTGTATGGATGCCCGATTAGCTGGGTATCCCAGGGGAGCCCCCGCTGTTTTTATCTCCACAGATGCCTGATGAGTTGGGGAGCTTCCCTCAAGGACCTCCTGGGAAGCTGCACCAGCAGGTGCCCGTTGGCGATAGTTTTGTGTTACAGGGTTGAATGAGTGATCCCTGCAGGAACTGCCGGCTGTTTTCACAGACACAGAAGGCAGTCAAAAGTCCACAGCATGAACTTGGAATGACCCCAATTGCAGAGTCACTGGCGGGTTCATCTGGAGGACAACTGCGCTTTATTAAACAACTAATACTCTTAACAGATAATTCCCCTCCCCCCAGCTTTAACTCTTACAAAGCCTTAAGGTCTTCCTGTTTGTTTATTTTTGGGGAATGGAATTATTTGCCCTCCTCCACCCCCCTCCTTAAAAACCCCTCTATATACTGAAAACCTGAGAAAAAGCCTGAAGAGATCTAGTCCGGTTCCTTGAGTTAATACGTAAGAACAATGTATTCAGAGGGCGGCAGATGATGTTTGCTTTTTAACATCATCTTTACCAACTCCGTTGATTTTTATTTTCATAGGGCATTTCCTTCCAGCAATACACCCCAGCAGTCAGTCTCTTTCCAGCCAGTTTCATTTTCTGCCATGGTCACCTGTGACCACGCTTGGGATCTGAAAGAACCTCCTATTTAAAAACCCACAGGCTGTCTGTGTTCCATCAGATTTCTGATGGAAACCTAATGCAAACACGTTAATTCGGCCTGCCATCGTGTGCAGTGTAAACAGCAAACAACTCTTTGAGGGATGACGCATTCGGATCTGTTGAACTGATGCCAATCATCTATTGTTGCAGGTTCGGAAGGTACCTTGGGCCATCTCCCCTGGACATAAAAATACTGTTCTCCCTCCTCAGGGATACACAGCCAAGGAATTTCAAGTTTAAATCTGTACTATATAACATATTCTGCACAACTGTATGACTTTCTGTAAACAGCAGGGAGGTGTAGTTAGCCTTTTGTAAAGACCGAAGTCATTAATTTCAAACCCACACCCCATTTTTTCCTCCTTCAGATGCTAATGGTGATAGATGGGATGTATGTGCCTGTTTTCATGACATGCTACCATTCAAAAATTGTAGGTTAAGATCAAATTTCATTTCATCTCTATGATAAATGTTTATTTCTTATTTCACAGTTTATGATTTGGCAACATTTTGCATACCACATTTTAAATTCTCCTTTTTTCACGTAATTCCCCAATGAGTCAGCAAAACAGGAACATTGTATTGTATTTTATTTTGCAAGAAAATCGGCTGGTAAACCCCTTCAAAATAAAGCTCTAGAGCAGGTGTAAAACTTAAAGCTTTCTAACCCCCCCTTTTTTTTAATTGTCAAGATGGTCAGTTGTAGATTGCTATATACAGCTAAGCATCTCACTGTTTGCAGCTGTTGCCCTGTTGCAGGATTCTCATTGTCGACTGAATAATTTCTCCTGGAAAAGGGTCAAAGCTACCACCAATGTGTCAGTCTGATTCTGAATGTGCACATTTAAGACATCAAGTCCAGATCTGATCTTACCCATGCCCATTTCTCCACATAAAAATACACTGTAGTTAAAGCATGTTCACAAACACTTTGTATAAGAAGCTTTGTAAAAGAAAGGCTGAATTTAACCTGAATTGTGAAGAAAACTTTCAACCAGGATGCTGGCCACACACATTTTATCCCATGGTACAAATGAAAAACAGGAAGAACAAAATAATACTCCAGACTTCTCAAAGATGATCCTTTATCCCAAAACCTCTTTCAAAGATACTGATTACGGATACCACATGTTCTGCACATAAAAAGTGACACTTTCCATGGCTTTTGATTGTCACTAATTGGCCATAAAACTTGCTGTCTTTTAAAACTGCCAGGAAATGGCCTCATCTATAATGCTCCTCGCAGCACTGAAGGTTTCTGCCTGGGAATTTCAATTACTTTCCATCTCATAATCTGCACATTTTCATACAGATTCTCACTGCTCAGCACTTGAACCTGCACATGAACTGCTAATCTCTGAATGAAATGCAAGTTAAACTGAAGATGATCTGCAGTGCCACCTGGATGCATTACCTGAACAAGCTGCAGTAGCCCCTGGGGAAGACATGAGGAGGAAAATCTTAAGATTACACTGAAGAAAACACAGGGAAAGCTACATTTGACCTGAACTGTATGCATTACTTCTAGAAATAGAAAAAACTATTTATGGCAATTGCTGCTAAATCCCACAACTTCAATACCTAGACTACCCTTGTAAAGGATGACCGTCAGCCTTTCCGAAGTAAAACCCAAATTCAAATCTGTAAAGTTGCCCAGAAGGATGACAGGTATTCCAGCCTTCCTCATTTTTATCCAGTATGAGACTGCCAGTAATCATACACATTCTGCTGTTAACAGTTAAACAGAAGAGCAGGGAGTCAAAAGAAAATTGTGAAAATATAGAATGGTGGGAAACTCACAACCTGAATGCCACCATGATCTTTCTACACTATCAGTTGGCTATTTTGTTTAATACGCTCCTGAGGAAAACAACTTCTTTCTCAGGCTTTTGTCATAAGTTCCCTGTCACCAAGATATGATCTTTTTTCAGCTACCTGAATTGCATTTTGAGCTAATATTCTTAGAACTACTGAACCACAGTGTCTCCAAAGATGTGAGCATGCCAGTTGTTCTTGCTTCTGAATGGTATCAAATAAGAGTGGTTGGTTACATAAACTGAGAAACTTTAAACAAAAGGGAACCATCAGCTTTGACTGCTTTAGAAACAGATCTGTCTGTTCCTGGGTAGAACCTGCTTAAATTGTACCTACCTTCTGTGCTCTGCTATATCCACTTCTCATTTATTGCCAGTTTTGTTAGGGTTAACATTCATACAAGTCAAACACTTGTTCATGATTTGTTTTTAAATAATCCCTTTATTGCTTCCTCTTCATTTTCCCTTCAGTTATCTTTATTTTTCTGTCACAGCCAACCACTTGAGATTCTGCTTTGATTTATCTTACAACGAGGGTTAAAACTCCTATTTTCCTTCATGTTGCTTTCATGCTCCTTTTCTACAAATGCCTCCATGTCAAACACTCACCTGGAGCAATATTCATATCCTTACTAGTCTTACAATTTTCTTACCCGGTTCCAACACCCTACCTCTTTTTCCTATCTCTGTTAAGCACTTAAAACACCTCTGCCATCACTCTGAACTGAATTAAAATAAATATATGGAATGAAAGTCCAGGGCACAAGTTCATTTGTGTATCTTCCTCAGCCATAAAAGAAAACGAACACCCACCACACAATCTGTTGCAACTCCCCTATATGTAAGTTTTGGCATCTCAGGTGCCTGCTCCCAAGCCTAAGGAAGCCTGCCTCAGAACCCTGCAAGCTTCCACAAAAACCCAGCAAGGAAATGCAACTATGGCTGATGGTTTACCTTTCCTTAAGAAGCCTAATTAAATTTCTCACTGGAAACTTCAACGTTCAATATGAAAATTAAGCTCTTTCAGAAGTTCATTAAATTATTTTTTTCAGGAGGGACACAACAATTATTTCCATCATATATACACACACACACACAGAGAAACTAAGCCTAGCTGCAGAGACATAACAACTACATTACTATGTGCTCATAATTCATAAAAGATAACAGAATTCCTTGTAAGGGTTCAAAGAATCAGACAAATCAAATACAGTATTGACAAGCCGATTGATCTTTTCAATCCTTTACTACCAGGAGTTTCATTATGTCAGCACACCACCTAATTGCCAGTAACAGATACAACCACGCTTAATTTTCCATTTGGAGAACGCAAGCTACAGAACATTTTTGTTCAGATGCTTATTCAGTGTTCAATATTAATTTCTAATTGAAACACCTCTGAAACAGGAATAATTTAGGATTTAGTACTATCATGCCTAACGGGGGAAATAAAGAAAAAGTGTGGATGCCAAGAATGCAAGACATTTCTACGCATATGGCAACTATAGAAGTCTCCATTCAGAGGGAATGAAATTCCCTCAGGTGTCTATATTTAGGATCAAAGAACTTTTTAAAATACAGAACTTGGAGTCTCCAAGGGATAAAAACTACAAAACTGTCTGTAGTGAACTTTATTTAACCTAAGGTTTTGTGCCAACTTAAATACACTGCAGCTCTCCACTTGAAAGAAGGCATTACCCACTGCGTGTTCCAAAATGCATGGAAAAGCCATTACAGGGATAATCAACAGAACTATAAAATAGAAAAGCAATAAAATGACAAAACCAGATACAACTCAAATAGCTTACTTTTCAATTCAGTCAAGCAGTGTTACTTTTAAAGTGATGATGATAGTATTAAAGTTTATCTATCTACTCACACCTTAAAAGCTAACTCATCTTAAAGTCTAGGATAGATTTTTCTTTAAGACACTTTAGAAGTCAGGTACTCAAAACAACCAAAATGGATATTTTTCCCAGCCATCAGTTTCTGTGCAGAACACAGGCTCATCTAGTTCTGGCTGCATTAGTTACCAGCTCCACAGAATAAGCTGCAAAGATGAGGACCTCTATGGCACAGCTGAATCAGGTGAAAATTTATGCAGTGAAAATATACTTTAAAATACTTTCCCTACAGAGAGCACCAACAACAAGATGAAAATGATCTGTTGGTTCAGTTATGTTTTTCTTGAGTAACTGGAATTATTTTTTTCCCCCACATTTTTTTCTTTACCAAAACTTCACATATCCTAGACACGATCATAAGGCATACACATGGTAGAGCAGAAAGGAGTAAAAGACAAACTTCTACGCTGTACCATGTACGTAACATGTCACAAATTGTACTTGAAATGTCAACTTTTTTATCCTATGGACATTCCTGGCTTCAGTTTCTGGCAGATTTAGATGCCTAAAAGCAGTGCAACATATAGGGAAGAACTCATCCTGATTATTTGAGCCTTTTTTACCATTATCTTCTATGTAGCAGAATTAAGATCCATCCTTTGGAAGAAGGATTAATCAAGGAGTTCCATAATATACTATTAAGCCTTCCTAAAGGATATAATTCTCTCCTTATTCTGAAAGGACAAATACATAATCCATATAAAAACTTTTTAAAAGGGAACCGTGTGAGACTTCCATCACAGACATTTCGGATGTATCAAGAAGAAAGAAAAAAATACCTGGGAAGACAGATAAATAGTACATGGGGTGACCTTCAAAGGTATAAATGGGAAGCAGGCACTCAGCTCCTGTTGGATTTTGAAAGGAGTTCAGCATCCAACTGCCCTTCTGCCTTTGAAAGTCTTCCTTCACAAAACCCTTGGTTACAAATGACTCCAAAGTTCAAAGAATGACCTTGCCCTTGTGGGAAACGTAGGAAGGCTCGTGCCTTTTAAAGAAAGATTTATGAGACTGTTGCTGCAGATGTGACTGCAATGAGGAAACAACACTTTATAGAAAGGAAACTCTAAAGAAACATACTCTATTGGGTGGAGTGGATGGGTCACAAGAGACTAGAACCACGAGTAGAAAGTATGGACAAAAATACTCCTTTGCACAGATGGATACTGCCTTACAGAAGCTCAGTAAGTCTTCTACCAGACTGCTTGGATAAACTTGTATTTCCAGTGCTGATAATCACAGGATTAGTGGGATCCCTAGTATGGGATTAAGACAGGAATATCAACAACATGGTATTTTGTTTGAATTTCTTGAAATTGTCCAAAATAGGCTAATGCCGGCAACAAGATAATTATGATAGAGAAGGAGTACGTCATCTTTCCTCATGGTTCAACTATCTGGGTTAGATAAGCTCACAGCTGTGCACTTGGTGATGGACTGGGGATCTCTACGGCACTTTAACGAGGTTTGATAACATCAGTCTTGAGCTATCTGTAATTACACAAACTCTACATTCCACCTTTCTCATCTTCTGAATTACCTTTTCCCACTAATGTGGGGGAAAAAAGTAGATTTTGTTGTATACAAATAAGTGGAATAGGTTGTGCAAGGATGAACCATGATAATATACGTGTACAAACCTACCAGTTTGGAAAAGAAAAATAATAGGAAGTACAGAATTTTCACAAAACCAAATTTTAACAACACGTCCTTATGTGAAGAAAGCATTATTCCAATTCTACCCATGACCACAAAGTTCATTTACAGTACATGTTGACAGACCATGTATGTAATGGGAAATATTTCAAGATTTTTTTATCCAAGCAAACATATGTTTGTTCAGTATCAAGCACAGTATTGACCATGATCAAAACCACTTCATATTTTTGGCTGCTGTGTCACATCATACCTCTCTCAGGCACTAAAGATAGTTATTTTCACTGATAACACTGATATAATTGAATTCTCTCAATCGTTATCAGAAGAACAAAAGAATGTTCACCATGCAGAGACTTTGGAATTAAACTAAAAATAAATGTGTAGCAATCTAGGAATTCCTTAGTTTGTTGTTGTGTGGCATAGAAAAAGAAATAACTCAAGCATTAGCATAATAATTGATATTCACATCAGCTTTCCAAAAATAAAAGTTAACAACTCCTGTTATACTAAATAAACCCGTAAATACACCAAATTCCTATAATGTGCGCTCTCTCTCTCTGTAGTCTATACATAACATAACTTTGCTCATTTGCACATAGGAGATGATGCTCCACTTGAGCAACATTTTAGTTCTCGGTCTGGTTAACTACTGCATTCAACCTGCAAAATACATGTATATCAACAGTAAGGCCTTGAGTGGTTTCACTGACTCCTGCGGCGTTTCTGGCATCCCTGAAGTGTATATATAAAATGTTTTAAAAAACCCTACACTTCAAACACAGTATTTACAAAACAAACAGGACACAAAGCAATTTAGAGATGGTCAATAATTCTAGTTGACTTGTTTCCTAACTATTTTTTACTTATTGTTTTAGCAAACTTTAGTATCGTAATTATTACCTTTGCAGCAGAGTTTGATACTCCATGTGTGACATTTCTTATGAGACCACCAACATTGCCGTATTTTATAAGTCCAGTAACACCTTCTGAAACATCATTCAACAGACCCATAGGGTTGCCAAGGAAATCCACAGAACCTAGAATCCTTGCTGCCTGACTAAGCAGCTCCTGTAAAATCAACAGGAAGAATGAAGTATCACTTACGGATCACGTTAACACCAGCAAGGTTGATTAAAGGAAAAACAAAAAAGTCCCACCCGCAACAAAAGCATATACAAAACCAGATCGTTTTACTGAAGAAATGAACACACAAATACCAGCAAGATCAACAATAGTTCCATCTTAAAATGCAGTGTATTCTTAGAAGCATGTGATGCTATTTCTCCATATACCAAAGAAGCAATACTGTACTAACACTTCAGTAAACAGTCAAGAAAGAGTTCCCACACCCTCAGTAGAGAACTCATCAATCAAGAAGTTCAGCCTTTGCCACAACAAAATCTGTATGACACTTACCTCTTGAAAGTGTTTCAGAATGTCATTCATGATAAACTCCTGAGTTTCATATGGATGGACCCTAGTGAAAGGATCCAGATCAATCACAGCATCTTCAAATCGGATTAGAGGAAATCCCAGGGTGCTTTTCAATGCCTAATTAAATAAAAGATATTGCTACTTTAATTTTTCTCTCTACTTCTCATTCACAGCACTCAAATGAATTAATCTTTAAATGACTAACAAGCCAAAATTATCTGAAGCTGCTAGAGTAGTTTACCACTGCCATGTAGACGCTTTGATATAGAGGGCAATCACTCCATAAACCTTTTGCTTGTAAGCAATGATCAATTATTAGAACTGCAATAACTAGATAGTCATTAAACACTCTTCCTGATGCACTGTTTCCTACACTTGATAGGAATATTTCAAAACAAAATGTGTTTAAGATTCCATGCTTAAGCACTTTGCTGTAACTGCTCTAATGTTCAATTAAACTGAACCCTAAATGAATTTACTTGATACGTAGTGAAGACAAAACTGGGTATTTTCCACCCTGCTGAAGTTCTGTGAATGGATTAAGTGTCAGGATGAGCTGGAAAAAACATAATTTCCTGCAGGCCTGAGGCTCATTTCTTAACATTATGTGGTGTACTCAAATTCTTTAAACCAGCTTTTTCAATTATTTTCAAGGAAGAAAACTAAGACAGTAATTAGCCCATGGGCCATCGGTAACCTGTAGAATCTATACATAAAAAACCCCATATTTAAGGTGGACAGGCTATACATCTATATATACACACACAAAAATAAAATAATTGTGGCAAAATTAACAAGAAAACTAATCTTTTAAGAAAGAAAGAGATCCCTTCTATTTCAGGTATTGATAAGGGCATCTGCACAGTCACCAACATGAGAAAATCTGAAGAAGGCAAGAAGCCTGATACTTGTGTTATAGCCTTCTCCATTAATCACTAAAGCATACTTGGTAGTAATATGAGTTCTTCTGCCATCTGCAGGCAATTAAGGTAAATTACAGGTCTGACTTAAATTTGCAAGTAAGAAAGGACCTATTTATTTTTTCAGTAAATGGATGACTAACTAGAGTAGTCCTCATTATTCACTTGGGTAGGAAGTAATTTCCTGTTTAACTATCAGATATTATATAAGGCAACTTTGTTAATACTGGTACCTAATAAAAATAATCTGTCTACACCAAATTACCAGACAGCAATGTCCAAGCCAGAAACATTAGAGGTAGTTAGAAAAACTTCTACAAAGGCTCTACTGTGATTATTCTCTCCCTCCTACCCTGAACTCTCCTGTGCTACAAAACTGAATGGAACTCTTTCTGTGAAAGTTAATATACAGAATACAGTGAGTGACTGTTATCATTAGGGGGGGAAAAAAATGTATACGCCAAGTTTTCTCTTGGGAACAATGCTGGCAGCTGCCAAGACATAACCATAGGCGGCTGCCAAGACATAACCATATGCAATCATATACCAGAGGTGGTAGGAAATCCAAACAGAACAGTGCACGACTAGTTTCTTAAAGGCACTCACCACACTCACCGTTTTCTCTCTCTAAATTTGAGATAATTGGATGATAAGCATTTTCATGTTGAAGCTAAAGTGCAAACACATTTGAGACACTGCTGATGCTGTTGAATGGTAGGAATACTACAGCTAGCTATTTAATTGTCCCCCTTTGCACAAGGATTTGGTAAAAACAATACAAGAATGCAGGACTGATGATGTTCTGGGTCATCTTGGTAGGACTCCATGATATACACTCATTCCGCAAAACTTCTTTAGAAGCTTGCACATCTTAATATCCATAATATCAAGGGCACAAAAAAGCCTGGTCAGTGTCTCAATTTTAGTTTTTTTGAACACACAAGTCGAATAGGCAGCAGCTCAGTTCCTCCACAGCGGGGAGGGTTTTTTATGGTTTGTTTGGTTGGTTTTGCTTCAGCTTGCCCATCTTGGAGGAAATTAGTTGTATTAGCTCAGAAGGAACTGAAATATTGCTGACTTTTGCCACCTTATTATGTCCAGGAAGGTCCCAACGCACAAGCTGAGAACACTGGATGAGATTATCTTCTTGCTATAATTTGGAATCCCTGGTTCACTTGAGCGACTGTGCCAGGACATTTATTACCACATGAAAAGGACCAGATTTTCTACCTAAGTCCATACTCAATCTGAATTCACTTTAATATTGAGCCAAATTGCAGAGTGCTCATGCAAACCCTCCAATTCCAATGAGACAACATTTTTTGGATGAGAACACTCAGAGTTGTCCTGTATTTCTGCTCCCTAAGTCAAGTAACTTCTTGTTTTCTTCATCCTCACCTCAGCCCTCCCATAGGATAGTCATTCCCTTTAAGCTTTTTACACTACCATTGATGTAACTAAGATCCTTTGTAAAATAGTGAGTTATTACGTGAAGTTGGCTATGCTTCAACTGAAATTACAAAATGAAAGAATATTACAGAAGAGACTGGAAATTATGCCAATTAAATAATAGTTATTGGAACATCTATTATTTGTAACTTAAATAATGGAAGAGTAAATGGAAATTAATAGTAGTAAGTTAAAGCTTCTGTTCCCTTTTCCTCCTACAATAGAATCTCTTTACTTGGAAGCATACTCTGTGAATACACTGACGTACCTTGAGATCCAAAGGCAGCTTGTTAGAAGTGAAGACACTCAACTTTATTTGAGGCACACTGATTTTCAGATTTTCAAAGTAGTATCGCTTTTGTCCTCCACTTTGTTCAACAACCTTTTCATGGAGGTTTTCATCATACTTTTCAACCTCTGCATCCAGACAAAACATAGGAATCAGAATAGATTATATATAAATAAATATGGGATTATGAATGCATACTCTATAAAGAGTTAATAGTTTCTCTGTACAACTAAAAAGTATCTGCGACTGCTAGTGTAGCCAGCAAAATTACTCATGCCTTGTGACACAAAGTTGACCTTTGAGGCTCAAGAATTTTTTTTCAGATCTGCCCGCATCTCTGAAACCTGAATGTATTTGTAGCTAGATAAAAAAAAGTCATCCAAGTGCATACTTTAAGTTATTTGAGCTTTTAATCTCACT
Organism: Gymnogyps californianus; assembly: GCF_018139145.2. Taxonomy (NCBI): domain Eukaryota; kingdom Metazoa; phylum Chordata; class Aves; order Accipitriformes; family Cathartidae; genus Gymnogyps; species Gymnogyps californianus. Next base: position 6,492,579 of record NC_059491.1, on the reverse strand, counting down.
TCTAATTTATCTTTGTCAGCATACAGAAGCAAGGAGATATAAACATAACTATGCAGTGTTTCCTACTGTGTAGTCACGGTCTTACAATATGTTTTCCTCTGTCTACTTTCTCTATACTTCCTTACACGCTCAACTATCAATATAATGTACAAAACAAGCAAAGTTGACAATATTTTCAATTATCACTACAGAATGGACAAAATGCCTTCATGGAAGACATTCAAATAAATCAGTTTATGTACAGAGTGAGCCAAATTTGGTTGACACTAACAGGTTCCTGTGTTATTTGTAAGAGCATCTTGGTGGTGTGAGAAGGCAGGGGAAAGATGAAAGATGTCAGTCTTATGAACTCAGGTTAAACAATTAAACATGTTGACTGTAAATGACAAAATAATTTTTGTCTGAATCTTGGATGACATCAGCATCAGTGGATAAACTAAAAAGAGTGTACAGTAAGTAAGGAAACCAAAAAACAACAAAAGCATCAGGGTAAACCAAAACAAAGGACAAATTAGTAAACAGCATAAGAGCAAACCTTAAAATCTTTATTTCTTCCTCATCACTACAAATCTAAGTTTTTAAGTCCCCTGTGAAACTGGGAAACGTAATATTCCTATTTTTTCAGAGACAATTCGGAAGATACTGTGGATTAGCAAGACACAGAACTCTTGAGCATCATTTGTAGGTTTGCCCCCATTTGGAATCATGCCAAAAATAGGGTTTTTCCCCTCCAACAGTTATTTTATTGTATAACCCTACATACCCTACTGCATAATAAAAGTGACTTTTTCAATTGCCACTCCAAAACAGACATTTCAGAAAGTTTCCAAAGTACACATAAACCCTACAGTAGAAGGATTAGAACAACTTCTATGAGACTAGAAGATTCAAGAGCTCTGTCTTGCCTCACTGAGTGGAAGAAAATTTACATTACAATTAAAGCCAGGGCTACAGATGCCACAACTAAAAGGTCAGACAGCCAAAATTTTCCTTCAGTTAAGCAAGAGGAACTGCCCAAGGAACAAATGAACAGAGATCCCATTTCTAGCCTTGGGTTTAAATAAACAAACATTACTACACAAAGTGGTTTGCTAAATTAATAACACAGTTTCTTTTATCCCAGTTTAGATGAATCTAGATACAGGAACTTAAGATGAATACTAAACAACTTCCCACAGAGGCTCAGCTCAGCCACCGTGTACTGGACAACAGCATGTTACATGGGTCATTACCTGAATACTCTAACAAGCACAATATACATGAACAGCTTTATAGGGGCCATTGAGGCATTACCTTTCCAGCTTTCTGTTCAACAGTGGAAGTTTCCAAGCAGCAAAGAGTTTGCTAGGCGTCTTGAACTTACTTTTATATGCAAAGATCTTAGTACCTCTGTACACTGTAAAACTGGTCTTTGTAATTTTATACTATACCTGATTCAGACTGATCATAGCCAAAGAAACTCAATAGCTTCAGAAGTAGTTTCTCCTCAATTTGAACTGTGAACTTTCGAGCAGTGATCATCAGATGCTACAAAGATAAACAAGTCTCAGTTTACAGTATTAACACTAGAAATATAATCCATGTAAGCCATTAAATAGGACAATGTGTTCCACTTCAACAAGATGTTTTCACCGGAATGGATTCGTAGTAAGATACCCACCTTCAAAATGTCTTTGGTAGTTCTCTTCACTTAAAGTTACCTACAACTAGTGATGATTGTTTCAGTTTTTTGGAAGGTGGTGTGCTTCATTACCTAATACTAATGCTTCAGAATCTGATGCTTAGCTGTTTTCCAACACTGAAATCAGCTGTTTTTCAAAACAGCATCAAAATACACGGGTGAAGATTCCAAGTGAGAAAATAGGTCTTGATAACCAACTCAGTTTTGCCCTCACAATGCATACCACAGTTGGTGGATAAATTTCCAAACAACATTTCCAAACAGCTGCAGTACACAGAACAGGGTTTATACTGCAAGGTAACAGCTTATCAGAGAGAAGTAATAACCTTGTACACAACTCATGAAAAGCATAGCATAGATATTCTGGTTCACTACACTACAATGGTACCTATCAATTCTGAGGGGAGAATAATTGGCTTGAAAAGTAAGGTCACAGACAGGAGCAAACAGGGGTCTGGCCTAATTTGTTATATTTTTAAACATATTTATTATCCTGTTCGTTACTGTATCGTAGCTTGAAACACTACGAACATGAGAAGGTGGATATAGCGTCCTTTAAGCCTCAGTATTAATTCAACAAAGTGTATTTCACAAATTATTTAATTCAGATTACTAGTAAAAATCAGGAACAGGAAAGGTCATTTAAACAGAGTAATACCTGCATGGCACAATCAAAAGATTGTGGTTTACCTTGTATATATCAGTCAGTGCATTTTTACTGGGAAATTTCATTGCGTTTACTTGCACAGCAGGACCAGTCTCCACAGGTTCATTTTCACTCATCTTAGGCGTCAGAAAGAGCATAAAAGGCTGTGTGGTGCCAATAAGCTGGTTGTCCACCTACAGAGTGGACAAGACAGACAAGACGATCTGAATAGGTGACAATAAACAGCAAAATTGATCCTCTTTAACTGAGGACTTAAAAGCTTTCAGAAATACATGGTCCCTGAGCCAGGGAGATACTGAATATACTTGGTTATTGATCACCGCTGAGACCATACCAAAAAAATATTCAGAAAGGTCCTCCATGAAAAAAAATGGTTATAGCTACAAACAAACAAAACCTATCACAAAATTACTATGTTCTCTGTGATTTTTTTTCAAAAAACACAGCCAAAAATATTAAACAACAGCAGAGTTAAGCTACTCCTGCATTTAAGTTTGATCGATGCATGTAAGTATCCATTTATCTCATGTAATCTACATCAGTACCCACAATTCCCCTTCCAAGGAAATCTTACATATTGAAACAGAATTTTAATAATTTAGAGGAGTTTTTTAGGAGAATAGAAACAGTTTTTAAAGTCTTCAGTTTAACTTGTGAATTCTGAATTTCAAAGACTGAACTGAAAACAAAGGTTAAGGCAAAACTCTACAAAGTCAAAAACAAAATCTAGTTGGAAAAAAATATAAGAGGTTTATATTTATTTGTCTATGATTCTATGATTTATGCTGCCGTACTACCAGCATTAGGACTCCTGCTTTCAACGGCTGCTTTTTCATTATGTAATGACAAAGAACCAAGAACCAGGAAGGGAGAAAAATCTCAATCTGACCTTTTTACAAAATAAAAAAGATTCTAACTTGCCTAATAAAAATCAACAGCATGAAATACAATATATCATTGTCTCAACTATTACTAAGTAGAGAACAATGAAAAAAGGAAACATCAATGCTAATTGAATCTTCTATGATATTTAGGAATTGAAATCTCAGTAACAGCTCTAAACATTTTTCAAACCTGTTATGACAACAAAAACTGCAGAGACCCGTGAACAAATAACTTTGTTTCAAAATGGCAAATACCTGTATGTCTTGCACACTGAGCTCTAGCACTTGACTTGTCGACAGTTGTGTGTAGTGGACGTGAATTCTTGTGAGGCTTGCAAATACTAGCTCTTCAGGAACTTTGTTGACCAAAGACAATCCTATTCCACCTTCCAGTTTCACAAGCACCTGAGAAAAGAATATTTGAAGAGGGAAAAAAACCCCCAAAACACTAACAAACCAACACTGAAAAAACCTGTGATACTGAATACATACTTCTGCAAAGAAGTTATTTTTTTAGACTCATCTCCAGAGAGGCTGAACAGCTCATTGACAATTAGTCTTCAAATAAAGAGGTATTAAGACATATAACCTCAACTTCTAAGAATGAGGAGTTTTAGCAGGAAAATCTACAAAGTTCATAACAAGAGGTCATCATGGGGAAAAGTTAACGACCAACTTCTCTCAACCCCCCTGTAAAATCTAGAGTGGAAAATGATAAATAAGAGAGACAGATACTAGTTGTAATATCTTACTTCTAACTCCTGCTCTGTATCTGGATTTTTTAACTTGCGTAGATCTTGTTCTGTAACTGGAAGTTCATCTTCACTGGATAAACGATCGTTTCTACGTTGGTTAAAATCGGTTATCTGATAAACAAATAAATTAATACAATGATCATTTTCCTATCTATAAATAACAGGTATATTGTCCTACCTTATAAAATTATCTCTTTTAAAAAATAAGTACAATTAAAACTTTTGTTGTAATTATTTCTGTTTTATGATATCCCGCCCCATATCATTATAAAAGCAACTTTTTGTAAGAGTTTAGAAATGCAATACAGAAAAAGGTGTTTCAAGTACAAGCAAATAATGAAACTAGATTCTAGTTAATGAAGGACTTTCACCTGTAGAACTCTAGTTGGCCCATCCGGGATGACTCTAACAGCTAGTACTCCTGAGCCAGGCCTCATCTTTTGGTTCATGAACTGCTGTTCAGGTGGAACTGGCCCCAAAAGTTCAAGTGAAGTATCAGGACCAAGAACAACTTCTGCTCCATCATGAAGACCTAGTATTCCTCCCTTTGCCTGGAGAAAGGAGGAAGAGTAAGGGAAAAAAAAAAAAAAAAAAAAATCATTAAGTGATAGGTAAAGGCTTCAGATAACTGTTTACATACATTAATTTAAAAGTGTATTTTACTTTCCTCACTCTTCAGAGTAAGGTTGAAACACTTAAAAAAAAAAAAAAAAGAGCATCAAAATTCTTTTGATGTTTAGTTCTAGAATTTGTAAAAGCAATCCAGGTTTCTGTGCCTACAAATTGTACCACCAGCAGGCAGAATTATCAAATAGTTTGCAAGTGTTAGCTGTCTGCAAGTCAGAGTTTCCTGGAACACAAAGAAAGAGCAAACAGTTCAAACTGCTTTTAAAATTCTTATTACTAAAATGTTAGACCCATGATTCTGAGAATTGCTTGGTTATACACAAATCTGGACTTTCATCAGTGACACTAATTGACACAATCCGCAGCATTTTCACGTTCGGTATGTGTGAGAATATCAAGGCCCTATTTATCAGAATACTGTTCATTTTCAACAATGATGTACTATTAATTTTCTAATTATTTACTTTCAAATTAATAGTGCAAGATGTTTAATTATTTGAAAGTGATAAGAACTTTCAAACATGAATTTAAACCACATGAGCTGTTTGCGCAAGTCTGGTTTCCTCTGTATTCTGAACTTTGGCCTCAAAGCTCTTAGTTCACTTCAATACTAAGCCCAAATGACTCTGTCATCTCTATCAGCAACAGTCAAAACAAGTTCAACAGATAATCACTACTGACCTGGACAACAAGTCCATGAATACCACAGGTCAGCTTTCCATCACGAAAACTCCATGTCTGGGTAGTGCTGCGCCGTCGATCAGGCTTTCTCAACATCAGGGGCTCGTACCTGCAACAAAAGCATGCCACCCAAAACTTAGAGGATTCCAACTTCTCAGTTTTACTCTTGAGATGTGTTAACGGCGAACACTTACTCTAATTTTGTTCAAGCTCATTTTCCTGATCTCACTTCTGAGAGAGCACTTTTAACAAGCTGCTGCTGAAAATACATTAGCCATGCTTTTAAAAATATTTCCAAGTCACAAAAGTGATCATGAGGTCCGTTCACGAAGACACATAAAATCTAGCTCTTCCACATGCCTTCAGAATAATTTCTTTCCTTATTCACAGAACATCACGCTAAGTATGCTTTCAAAGACATGGTTAGAATCTACATCAGTTTCCTGAGAAATTGTATGTGCAATACCTGTTATCTGTGACAGCTGCCAGGCCTGCAATATCTAAAATCATACAAGAGTCCACAGACCGAGGAGAAGGTTTATGGGGGTTATGAGGAACTGAAGAACCTTCATGGCAAAGCATTCCTGTGCCTGTCATTCTCCAAAGCTGGGATCGTTTTCCTGGCTCCTGTTGCATAAAAATTCAACATTTAAATGAACACAGCAGTACAGAGCAAATATTTCTGTTCTGTTTTGCTATCAGATGCTTTGAATTATAATTCTTGGAATGACTTGTATATATTTAACTTCAGAACCCTGAATTAGAATTAGGAACTAGTTTGTATAAAAACTTCTAATTCAACTCTGACATTCAATGAATACGCATCCTACATTAGCGTTGTTAGATGCAGAGCTGTATTTACAAGCTGTTTTTAATCTCAGCAATATTTAAGTACAGTTTCTATTTCTTAAGAGCTCGAGAAATAGAAGACTTCGCTTACAATGCAACCAGAAAGGAAGCATGCCCTACCCTGTAACTTCATTAGAACATTCAACATACAATTACCACACTTGGTTGTCTTAGAGGCATTTACAGCGTTCCTTACTACTTTTATTCCAATTCCCTTTTCTGTCCCCCTTACCTCCATAAAAGTCTTATACGGAAGCACCACCACAATTCAAGCAACCTGAATTGCAATAACCTGTCACTTTCAATGGAGTCTGTCTCCACCCTTTAAAAGTTACCATGAAAATGTTTTTATTTTTTCCTTCTCCCAGCATATGATTTTACTACAGCACATAACAACAGCATTTTATTACGATCAAATGTGTCTTGGTACCTTCTTTTTCAGTACCACTCGTTGAGTCTTTGGAGAGACATCAAGGACAAGCTCTGCATATGCAGCATCCTTACTCGAAGCAACTGGTCTTACACTTGGCTCCTGCAAACTAGAACACCAAGAAAACATCATCATGTTTATTCAGAGTAGCTGCTGCTTCTGTAGACTGAATTAGATCTGTATCAAAATCCAATCAAAGAAGCTTACACTTCCAATATAGCCAATCAGACAAAAATTTACATTGGGTTTTTTTTTTTCCCTCTTGTTATTTTTGGAATTACCAGTGTAAGCTGTCAATTTGAGTACATTCTTAATAGGGGCTTTGATTTCTCACTGTGACTAGGAACTTCACAGGCAAAGCAGATGAATTCAAAAGAAAATTTTCTACCTTATATCAAGGAAAGCAACAAAGCGTGTATCAATCTCCTGTAGCTGTTTATAATAGCATATAAATGAGTGCAAGCCTAAAATTCACAGGCATGTCATAAATAGGTATGTCCTGTAGTCCAGTGTTCTTTATACACCAAATGAAATTAAGCCCCCAGATGTGACCCTAAACATCCCTGCTCTTCTAAGATCAGACAGTGGGGTCACAGCAGATGCCATATGCTAAATCCTTCTCATTATCTGATAAAATAAACAATGGCAAGCTACACCTATAAAGCTAAGTTACTATGACCAAACGAGGTAAGATACACAGCTTACCGACTGCCAGACTCAACTTCTGAATTTTGGCATTTCTTTTGCTAGCTACAAGGCTGACAGAAGTTTAGCTGCATTTGAAAAACTTTCAAACGGCAACCATTAAGAGAATATTAGCATAAAGCCTAAAGAACACCATGAACGTTCAAAATATTTTCATCTAATATATAAAGAATTACCCTGAGAAAGTGTATGTAGCAGCAATATAAATGAAGTTTTCATAGTAAAGCTGCTTGCTATCTTGGAAGTCATTCATGCTACAGACGATTTCTGAGGAGCCTGCCCCTTTAACTGTCAGCATTATAAAAGGTGGTAGAATAGGTTCATCCCATGCATAATCCAGAGAGGTCATGGGCTTCACTTCAGTGTACAGTCTTGGCTCAACAACACCGTGCTGATTAAAAACAACTGGGACCTGTAACAGTTATGAAAGAAGATTTAGTTTCACACAGAAATTGTTAATCAGACAGATTTTTTGCTATCATTTGTTCATTTTTCAGGAGTTGATCACTGAAATATGTTCAGTTCACTACTCCCCCCACCATGGTTTCAGATGCATTTTCTTCCACTCAGGTCTCAATTAAAGATAGTCTCAAAGGGATGAGAAATGTCATCTTTGCTTTTATCTGTCATCCGTGGTTCAAAATGTCTTCAGTCCCACAGTAGCATTTCAAACCCTCCTAACCAAATTAGGAGACTTGCCCAGTTTTATTTAACAGTTCAGTACCAAAATCCAGAATGAGAACCAATAACTACTAAGAGCTCTGTCTCTTGCTCTGATCACAAGGCAGTCAGTAAGTTACTGTAAAATACGCCAAGTAAATTCTCTGATTTTTATAATCACTGACATGGAAGCCCAAAGACAGAGAGAAAGGAAGGGGCAGCAGTAGCCCGGATTCTTTTTACAGGTTGTTCAAGTGCTGAAAATAACACAGAACAGATTACAAACTATCACCCCAGCACAATTTTCTCATCAGTGATAATGCTCTTTCTTGTAAGACTTTTAATGCACTCATGAAAGCCACAGTGTTAGCACTATTATTTGAACAAGATGAAGTAGCTGACTACTACCAATTTTTACTAAAACTTCAGAAAATTACAATTATATACAAATACCTCTTGCTACACACACTTTCATTTCATTACACAAGCTGGTCAGCTCCCTCTTCTAACAAATATAAAAGAACTCATACTTTTCTTTTTTTACTAAAAAATAAACAAAAAAAAAGTGATTTTTTTGCTCTTTTACCTTGGAAAAATTGTCTATGCGGAAAGGTGGCGGCAACTGATCTGTGTCACTGAACGCAACGCGGTATGTGGCTCCTTGAAGAGTAATTTCCACTCTTAAGAAGTAGCATTTTCCCAGGGTGTCCCTGAACAAGAACAAACAAGTGCAAGAGAGGTAGGCTTCTGATCTGCATTACCCGCAGTCATAAGTGTTAAACAGCTGCTTCTATCAAAAAATGGAAGTATGCTACAGAAGACTTTATATATAATAGCTACCTCATATTAATATGGAACGAGTTGTTTTTGTTGACTTCAAAGCCCCCAGACCAAATGCAGTTTGGGACATCCATTAGTCTCACACATAATAGTTGATCATAATCGTTACGTGGCCAGTGGAACACGACGCTGGAACCAGGAAGTGTGGAAATATAGCCATCAGGATTGGATGTTCCCTAGTAATAAAAATTGGTAAATACATATCCTACAGGTATTAAAAAAATACAGTATTAAACTATATACCTCTCAAATACGAACACAACAATTATTCTGTTAGGTGGATGCTGGTATTAGAATAATGAGAAAGATCCTCATAACCAGCCAACAATACTTTCAAGTAAAATGTTTGTGTTCTTTTTGGTTAGAAGATGCTGTAACTAACTACAGGTATTGTAATAACAAGGAACAAAAAGGAAGCATCTTACCCGACCTCTGGCAAATTCCCGCTGAACAAAGGCAAGCTTGTAGGTTGATTTATTATCTAATAGGTAACGGGGCGCAAATGTTACCATGCATGTATCAATATAACGGCCTCTGCCTTTTTTAACATCAATACCTATAATAAAAACAAGTTAAAAATAAAGCTATTATTTAAAAGAGAAAACAAAAGACATCTGCCACAATGTATTTTACACAACAAAAGTTCTTTTTCTTGGGTTCCTGAGATGTGCTTTCTGCCATAACACTGCCATATTTTGAAACATTAAACAGTAAATGTAATTTTATGCCATCTGTTACCCTCTGTTTCTCAAGTACAATTTAGAGATCATAAGCACTGAAGATAAAAAAACCCCACCTATTTCCAATTACAAGTAAATCCATGCAAGTAATTATTCCACTTTTAAACATATGAAAAATTCCTCAAAAATCACTGTGGAGTAACTTCCAAACTGTGAAAATCTATCCTGTCATTTAATTAAAAACTAAAAGCTTCCAAGGAAGTTGTACTTTATGTACACTAGTAGTGCAAGGAAGACAGAAGTTGCGCTCCTCTCCATCAGCCTACAGAGGCACCACAAAGCAAAAACTACAGAAGTAGCACACGGCTGAATGGGTACAGTATATAGACACGCAAAATAATCACACACAGTAATGCGGTGGGATTTCAAATGTACTTAGAAATAACATACAGGGGGAATAAAGACACAGAAACAGAAAGAACAGTTTGCAAATGCAGTTATTAATATTCAGTGATGAAATGTAAAAATAAAAATAACTGAAAACTGATTTTTAAGCTAATGAAATTCAAAACAAAGATGTAAAAATACTTAGAATAGTATTTTTTGTTTAATAATTTTCTCTGGACCCTCAAAAACCTTTAACAACATATGTTTCCCTGCTGTAATTGTTCTGTTTCTGGTGTCACTGACATCATGTCTTACCAAGTTCTACAGTATTCCTCAAATGTTCCTATGAACACATACCAATGTTATAAATGAGGCCTGGCCGGTTTCCATGTTGGATCACTTTAAGGGCTCTGACACCACTACCACCATCCAGGGAGAAACCCTGGCACCAGCCAGGCATACCTTCAGGATGGATTCCTTTTCCAACCCGCATTGTACAACTAAGGGTAAGAAGAAAACACAAAGATTTACTCATTTAAATGAAGGATCAGATAGCAACACGATGCTGATGATCAAACACATACCCAGATACAAAAAGAACACCTGTCTTTTAATATAAAAGCATTAGAAGCAACGATAAATCTCTTCTTGAGTAATTCATTCTGCATTTCTACCTTAAGCTCTTTTAACATATTGGTCAAGATTCAGTGACCATTTCTTGTAAAAGGCTTGGTAATTTTCAGACTGATTAACCACGACAACATTTGTGTGTCATTTTTCTTTGAAAGAAAGAAGAACACGAAAAAAAAAATTTGGAATAAATTTTTGTGATAAATTTAACTGTTGTTCACTTGAGCAAAAATCCCAGAACATTTCAGATAAATTTACTTTAAATCATGTTCTTATTTCTTATTTTCATGGAAAAGACAAGTTCTCTCCTTGAAGCCAGTTAAAGTAGCTGAAAAGTTTCCTTTCCAAAATCCTGCCATTTCCTTTTACATCAGAATCACAATAGCTCTGCTGCATGTGGACTTCCTACTAAGGGACTGCTACTACTTCTCTATTAACATTCAGAGTTTGGGATTAGGGGTTTGGAGTGGTTTTTTTCAGTGGTAACAAAGTAATTTAATACAACTCAGTAAGTCTTGTCAAAAAGGTTTTTGATTTTCTTACAAAAGAAGCGTGAGTTCAAAACATGCAAAATAAAACCAAAGCAGCCTGCAGACAAAACAGAATTAGCCAACCAAGGAGTTTTCAGTAGGAAATGTCTAAAGATCCAATATGCTTATTTCAGTATTTAGGAACTTAACAGATCATCTTAATAGGGACTGACTTCTCCTACGTGACACTCATACTAATATATCAGCACCCAATCCTCTGCGAATTACTTTCACACTTTGTAAGGTTCCTCCTGTCTGCTCTTCTTGTGGTATTACTTACAGGTTTGGCTGTTCTTTATCAGCATAACAGAATAGAAGTGGGCTGAGGCTTCTAGCAAGCTCGTGTTCTTCAAACTGACCTGCAGCATCTGTTTTTGCATTGTCTTGTCTGAAGATAAGCGGTAATCCTTTAAGTAAACACAAAAATGGAGTGTCAAACTACTCTTCACGTTTGCACAGATTAAAATGAGAATGGTAAAAACTACTTCAAATTAAGGAACAATCTAAAATATTTCGGTTGTAATATTAGCCATTAGTCTGCATACATTCTCCCTCTCATTCTCAGTCTAACCTGTTTAACAGCTAGACCTATTAATAGCTGCGAGCCACGGAGTCTGGTCCACGCAGAAAAGGAGTTCTTGTAGCTCTGAAAGTGCCAATGGATGTTAACATAGAATAACTGCAATTTAGACCTGTTGCTTTCTCAAGGCATTTCAGTCTTTGAAAACCACGATTTTAACAGTGGTCTAATCTATGTTGATTTATTTAGAGGTACAATAGCTCATGTTTGAAAATCTGCAATGTACCAGCTAAAATGTCTAAGTTATCTGCTATAACATTCATCAAACGATAGCTGCTGGCACTGTATTAAAAAAAAAAAAAAAAAAAAAGAATTCCTGCAACTTTAATTCCTCTTAAGTAGTGTTTAAAAGCTCTGTTTGGCTAGAAAGCAAATCAAAACACTGCCTGAAATCTTTATTTCCCAGTTCATGATTACACCTATGAAAGAAAATACTGTAAACTTACCTGTTTTGTTGATTAACCAATAAGGTGCTGAAATTAGTATTTTTAGAGAACCTTCAGCACGACATACAATCCTTATGGTCAAATTTAGCAGTCGTTTGTTGACATCATACAATCGCATCCGCACCATATAGTTTTGTGTCCCAGGAGGAATCAACAGCTCTTTGCAGATCGGGAAGTTTTCTAGCAGTACCCCTACGAAAACCAAACCAAACCAAACCAAACATCACCCACACAGAAACATTAGTTTCTGATAAGCATACAGGTTGGTGTTTCATATGGCTTGATCTTTCTGAATATTTCATATAGCTTACCCAGATTAACTTTTAAATCTGCCCAGTGTAGTAACCTCTGACCTCATGAAGAAATGCCTCTATTTAAGTCACAAACAGAAAAAAAAGTTCTGTAAATCAGCCCTGCTTAGGGCTGATTACTGCCTTAGGCATCAGAAGTCCAGCCAGTGTTGAATAATTCCATACGTACTCTCAATACCAACTTTTTCTGTCAGAAAGAAAACAGCAAAACCACCCAAAACGTTGGGAACTTATTTGATTTATTCCCTTCTTTATCACTGTTCTCTCCAGTTTCCACTGTTTCCAGTCTCAGGAAAACAAGAAAAGAGCCAAATAAGGAACAGACCAAGACAGCTGACAGATTTGAGGGAATGATGGCAATATTAGTTTTTTTTTTGGATGCGTGCACTTGGTTATTAACTATAGGAATCCCTGCAACCCAATGAAATAATCATATAAATGCTTTCAATTTTTTAATCTTTCCATTCTTGCACCATAGTTCCTTGTACAGGAAACAGTTATACTGAGGTACTCCTCTAGGAGGATCAGAAAGTGGTATCCGAAAAAGAACCTTACCAAGCTCAATGTTCTGGGATGTATCAGCTGTGTGCAATGCTGCCTCTTTGCCAGGTTTTAACGTCCCATTAATTGGCATTCCTTTAACATAGAACTCGAGTTCACAAGGTAGCAAGTTACAGATTACCACCGTTGGCAACAGATAAATAGTATGCCCAGGCTGTCTGAAAATCTGTTTAGCGCTGTCAGAAAATATGTTGGAAGGCATGTAATCCGGATAATTTTCTTTCTTTATAGCCACACAAAACCTGTGAAGGCAGACGTATGTGAGAAGGCAGACGTATGTGAGAACTCAATGAACTTGACGGAATAATTGAACCCTGTCTTTGTTTATTGCACTAAATCCCACAACATGCTCTAACTTCAGGACTGATAGCAAAACCAGCATTTAGAATTGTTCTCTACCTAATCACTTTGGAGTTTGATTATAAGGTATTTTGTATTTATGTCTAACATTAAAACAACAGGAGTTTCCTCATTTTAATGAAAGAATTAATTTAGTCACTCAAAAAACCTCGTCTGTTCAGAGACCTAGCAGAAAACTGCTTTTACAGATTATCAGCTTTAAAATCAAATTCCATAAACTCACAGAAACATGTTATCAACTAAACATGTTATTACTAAAAAGAGATTTGAACTATTAAACTAAACTATAATCATGTTCTTAAACATAAATGCTGAACATGTCCTTCTTCCCCGTAGATATATCTTTGCTTTGGCTACCTGACACTTCAGTTTTTCATTAGTTAAGGTAAAAAATTGAGTAAGTAAACTTTCATTTCAAATAATTTGTTAATTTTCCTCCCTGTGATATGTTCAAAACCAGCATATTAAGAAATGAACTATGGAACTCACACACAGTGGTAACTATATGGTATGCCAAGGTAATTTCCTAAAACAGCTTCCATAATCTCTATTCTAGTATTTCCTAAATTGAGAGCATCCCTAAATCCATCCTATCAGATAACTACAAAATTCCATTAAGTCCTCACTATGCAGTGACATTTTTGGGCTTAGAACAGAGTACAGGACATTCAGGACAAAGAATGAGTATCTGCGAACACACTATGGCAAACCAGTCATTATTCTCAGTGCAACAGACTAGATAATTTAACTTAAGTCCACATTGTATTTTCTAATCTTCTCTTTTTTACAATAAATATTAATAGTGTGCTTACTTTGTATTCGCAGACATTTGCTAACAGGCACTGTCAAAGGGGCTTCAAGGAGCCCTGCAGAAATACAGCAGTTACGCTTCAATGCTTTCTCATTATTCAACAGACCAAACAAAACATCCCATTAAACTGCAAAGCTTTCATCTCTAAGTATCTTCTTTCCTGTTATTTACTTTCACAGTATTTCATTTATCAGAAGAAGATAACACAGCTTACAGAAACATAACTAGGTCTTAATTACCTGAAAAATCGGCTAATTTCAGACTCCATTGAATGACACTCTCGCTTGCTGCTACATACTTCTGCTGTCTTCTGAACATTAGTCCAATGAATTGGAGCCTTACAGAAAAAGACTCCCATTCCTTTTGGCCTGGCTTGCAAACGCCAAGATGTAAGATGTAATGGAATAGCAAAGGAATCTCCTGGCATAACTGCTGGAAGAACTACAGGTTCTGCAACCAGAGAAGAAAAAACATATATCAAAACAGGCTCCTTTACTGAAAAGCATATAGTTTTCAAACAGTAAGTCTCAAATTTTTGAAGCACCACGTTTTGTTTTGATGCAAAACACTAGCTACTTTATGTATGTTTCAAACACCAACCTGTTGTTTTAAGCCCTATTAACAATCTGGCAGCAGACAAATTTAGGTGTGTATCTGAAACTGGGAACAGACTAAAAACTTGCTGCAATTCAAGTTCTTTTTCCTTGGATGCTTTAGTGAAAATGCTTATTTCAAAAAGACCTCATTCATTACATTTTGGGTACATTATCAATGTATCACTACATTTCTAGATTGCACCTTCGCATGCTAACACCCAAAACTTTCTAGACTACTGCTAAAAGATACAACATGCTACATACAGAAACAAGACTCAGTCTTTACAGAGTCTCAGCTTTCCCTGTTTACCTGAACAATAAGCAAAAATCCTACTGGGTTCTCTAGCTTACCTTGCTGATCATTTTCTTCTTAACATTATCCATTTCCCCTCCAGGCAAGTCTACTTTGTTGTCAACCATTAGCAACAGTGGTGAATCTTCTTGGGGAGGAAGCTAAAGATTCCCCATAGTATGGAACGAATATACAACACTTACTGTCAGGAGCAGAAGGACTATCTAGTCTTAGTTCCATTGGTGTTTCCAGCTTGTTCTTCACAATCAAGGCTGAGCGCACTGTTATCACTTTCCGAGCGCTACCTTCCATGGTAACTTCAAATACCACACGAACTGGAGGCAATGAAGAAAACTGGAAGATATTTAAAAGCATTAAAAAGCTCAGGTAATGATTATATCTAGAAGAGGGACACCTCAATTTTGAGGCAGTAACTGCTGGAGTAAAAACCTGCCAACTGAGTCCAACCACGTGCAACACCGAAGGCGTATGTATAGTTTCATAATAGTGATTTATAATCCTGTACCTCCTCCTCAAAACACAATAAAATTAACTATGAGAAAGCAATTCTAAATACTACTAACTCCATTATCTTTTTCAAAACGATGCAAGTTCAAATAAGAGCAATACAGATGCTAAAAGCAACTTCATACACTGTCTCACTATTACATTATTTTATAAATTCATGGAGTTTGAACTCCAAGCCTCATATAATTAACGGTCACTCATCATTCCTATCTGTCAAAACTAAAAAATAAGGTGGAGCTTTCTTAAAATATTCATACTTTCTTCACTCTTAGCTGCCCTTCTACTGTGGTGTTTTATCTCCTACATTACACAAAGTCACTGCCACTTCGATCCTGAAAACCACATTTTATATGGGCTCGCATGCTGGAATTCACATACTGGAATTTAAGACCCATTCTTCAAACAACCATTTACACTGGTGAGGAATGGTAAGTCATGTTAAATATTTGTTCTGATTTGAAAGTTTGTTTTGTTTGCTTGACTTTTGTTTCCTTTCTATTGAAAAGGTTCTAGAAGGATGGAAAAGCCAGTTCGCTTGTAGAATTATCCTGTTCTTATTTAAGTAGCTCTCAAAAAAATGAAAATATATACTCACATAGACTTGTGGATGTATTATATTTGTTCTACTTATTGGGCTTCCAAGCTGGGAGAAAAGTAAACAAGAAAGTTAAAGTTGTTCAACTTTTAAGATATTACTCTCAGTTGTAATACAGAACATTACTACAGAAGAATAAACTAAATACTTTCATCACTTTGTGTTTCTGATCTTCAACAGAGCATGGAAAACATGTCAGAACTATATTAGCAAAACCTGTTTGTAATATTGCTTTAAAAAGAAATGAAGCTGAAGGAAGAAGGTTTGTTGAAAAAAAAAAGAAAAAAGCTACAGAAGATGTTCCTGAACAGCAATTCTCATTAATTTCCATCCTTTTCCTTCAAGGATCAAGTTACAGAGAGAGATGATGCTTTTTGTGCTTCAATATGAAAACATCAGAAACGATTCAAATAAGAGACTACTGGCTGTTGTCAGTAGTATCATGAAATTAAATTCTAATCCTGTTTTATACCAAAAAGATCTCAACTTCCAATTTCTCCAGTGCTCAGCAATTTTCAGTAGCTAGTCTCAAAACTTAACTAGTTTCAAAATCCACAAGATCATTTTTATCATTGAGCCTCAACCACCAACTGCCAGCCTGCTGATTATTACAACTGCATTTTTCCTTCCTGACAAGTACATTTTGTCTAAGCAGCCACATATTTCAACAATCTCTTGGCTTACAGGAAATTGCCAGTGTTGTTTATTTTACGTAAATTAAACATATGAAAAGCATTCCTGCAATAGAAGAAATAAAAATAGCTGCTGAAATGCTGTGCTGATTTAAAGCTCAATCTCCATGAGTCCACGACACTGTCACTAATACATTAATTCTGTCACTGGAAGCTCTGACTGCTAAGCGCAGACTAACTGCTGACTACTCTGTGTTTTTGTTACGCATAAAATTGCCAGTTAGGAACCCAGCATCTCTAAACTCTCCTAATCCAAGCTAACTGGAAAGAGGACAATCTCGCACAGCAGCTGCTTTAAGATCAAAATCTTGGAGACATCATTACTGTCAAACTACATATTCTATTAAAACTAACACTCAAAATCAGAACTTACAGTAGAAGAGGATGAGTTCTTATCCGGTGCAGCATATCGGAAAAAAGTTCCAACTTTGTCTACAGATACTGGACTGACTTCTTCCCAGCCATTTACTCTCACTTGCAACTGATGAATTCTTAGATCATGTGTGTGCCTACCAGGTTAGATCAAGTTAAATTACTATTAAGCATTATTATACAGTGTAAATGCCAAACAGTTCAAATCAAGGACACCCTCTGGATTCTGAAAAAAATCTCACTGAAGCATTTTAAAAAAAAAAAGTCTCAAGAGTTTTTGCATTTCATGGATAAAGATGGGCCTGATTTTACGTCTGTTCAATTGTTCCACCTTCCCTCATGAACATACAGAAGTACAACTATGTCATATAAGCAAAAATAAAAGCATGCTACATATTTGTTAAGAAGTTCTTCTAGTTCTTAACACTGATAACACTTATGCTCAACAACCAACGCACCCCCCCTGCAGTCCTTTAGAATAAAGGACATATGATTTGTAATTGAGGCCGCTAAGTCTTTCTAAAAGCTTATAATGATCCAACTGACATCTAGGAACGGCTGCCACCAATAGCAATATATGCTGCTTACTAGACAACTGATAATTTCACTCTATACATGAGTTTTAAATATTTAAAAACAAAACATCAGCAGGAGATTTTAAAAAATATCCACTTTTTATTTAACATCTGCTAGTGTCCTCACAACTATGATCCTATGTGTTCCATATATGAGTGTGTCAAAACACATCTCACAGCCTGGTCCCTTCACCTGTGTCTGAGTTTCCCTCTGGCTTCAAACTCAAATGGAATCTCTTCCCCAGTGATAACTTCTTGCCATTCACTGACATTATGGGCATCACCCAGCAATGTCCCGTTTTCCTCAGGAACAACACCTGGACTCCCACTGTGAGACAGTGCAGCTCTGTGAAGAGAATCACATCATTTTACAAACTGACAAAATGACTACTTCAAGTAACAGTTCTTTTCAGTCTGCCTCAGTCTATAGAAGTCCTGCAGTAAACACACATACATCATGAATGTATCTGACCAGTCTTCAAATTCTGTTGGGCCTCTTGGAAAAAACAAATCTTTTTTTTAGTAGTAAAACTATCTCATTGTCAAAGAAAAGGCTCTTAACTGAGAAAGACTGGGAGTTGCCTATGTTTCTCTGCAAGAAAACAAAAGCACTGAAAACAATGGGGTTTGGCTGACATGTTAGAGAAGCCAGACAAATATTGTCAAAGTGATCCCACAACAGCTTCTTACCGGGTGGGTGTTGTAGTTAGGGTAGCAAACCACAGAGTGCATCCAGTATGATTTCTTAGAGCAAACGGGACAAATGGCTGCCTACGTTTTGGAGTCTTCATTTCAGCTATAAAACAGAATAAAGATTTGTCTAAATGCTTGTGAGAGAAGCATTCATCAGATGCTAATGTAGGATGAGACACAATGGCTGGAGAACCACAACCTGCACTAACTAAAGAAAAACAGATCGAAGAAACAGGATAACCCATTACTAAAAAAAAATTAAAAATTTAGTAACTATTACAGAAATGGTACAAAGCAAACAGAAAGTCTTCCCCTACATCAACCCCCCCAGGAACTGAGCTTAATCTACATGTCCTTTTGTTTCTTCATATCAAGTCTTATAAAATACTATGCCTCCAGTTATAACTAACATGTAGAAAACCTAAGTAAAAACCCAATCGTAATCAGTAACTTTTCATGTACATCCAAATGCTCATAAAGTATTAAACACATATTCACTTATAATTAAGATTTATGTTCTATTTAACATGATGAATACAGGATTATCCAGTACCCCCTTTAAATGGGACTTTTGTCCTCAAAGACTGAACAAGTAGAAATATTTTCCTATACAGGATGAAGCTTACTAAAACAAAGCATGAAAAATAATTGGAATGCAACCAAAGGTAATCTGGTTTTGTTAAAATGCTGGGACAGCAAAACCCCAGAAGAAACTTCACCTACCATGTTTGACTTTTTTCAAGCATGTATTACTAACAAGCACACATGTGTTACTCTCATCTTCCATACTGCAGTACATCATATCTGTGAAAATACTTACTGTGTTTGGACAGAAAAAAAAACCTTGTCAAATTCCATTAACTTACTTAAAAAGGAAGATAAATGGCTGCTACCTAAATACATACATCTTTTTGTATAAGAGAAGTAGAAAGAAGGCACACACAATAAATCAGCTGCTTAAAGAAAAGGTAAGACAAATGAAATCTATTCCACAGAATTTATCTGCAGTCACTCCAAAGGCTGACTGATAGCAAGTTCAAGTACTTCATGTTCTGAGACCTATTCATCCCACCACAACATGTGTCTGATTAGGAATAACTTAAGCACAGGTTTACAGAGGCAAGAAGGGGTAACATGGGGTGGGTAGGTAAGTTTTTGAAGGAGTTACTGATGATCGCATACAACTTCCTTCCAAATCAATAACAAAAAATTCCTATATATCTTACATTGTCAGTGGAGACTTAAATCTGATCTCTCTAAAGCTTACAGAGAAAGTTCTTTCCAATTAAATGGCAAGAAGATTAAATTCTTGAAAACAAAACCTCTGATTTTTGCCAACTGCAAATAAAACAATCTTTTTAGTGTTGAGCTTGACTTTACACATTTTTTTGGCTAGCCCAGGTTCTACAAAATTACAGACTAGAAGCCAAATGAACTTTTACTCTGGCATTTAATCGATTGACAAATTATTTTTTGAGACGTTTAAAAAAGAATTTTTGGGACTATGGCCTGATTTTTAAAAGCAAACATAAAGTAAAAGTTGCATTTTGAGACTACTGCCTGAAAATAAAGACTACGATTACAATGAGGTTTTTTTCATAATTCATTTAGTAATTTATTTGCAACACCCACCAAAAGCCAAGCAATAAATATTAAGAGGTTTGTTTGATTTTTCCACAAAAAAAAACTTCCTGAAAAATACCTTACAAAAATAAATCCTTCTATCTTTTTCCATTTTTGGGGTTTTTTTAAAACATCTATGAACTGTCTGCAACCACTCAGAGAAAAGGTTTCTAAGGGGCAGTCTGAATGGGCCACAGATGTAGATTTATAGAAAGCTTTCTGTCTTCCCATTCAGCAACTTTTCTACAGGGGCAACATATTTATCAAGTGTGCTGTTTTGTCTTCCATAATGTCAAAAATTAAAAAATCTTACTTTAAACTGGATGGTTTTGCCCAAAGACCGTATTGTCAAACATAAAACAAATTAACAAGATACTTATTAGGAATGCCTTACTTCCTAAGGCTTATTGAAAACAGATTGTTCCTTCTTGAAGGCATCTTAAAGTTTTAAGGAGCTAAATATACATGCTGAATCAAGCATAAGTATATATATTGAGCATACTGTGGATATTTTTAGAATATAAAATAAAATCTTGTGATTTTATTATGCTATTTTTAATCACACTATACTGTCTCTCTAGAAAAGGGACATTGAATAGTCAACAATTCATATAACCTTCCTCAAAAAGACAGTCTTCCTATATAGGATTAGTTATGCTTCTCCCTTCTTTCCTGAAGGGCCCAGAGAGGAACAGAAGAGAAAGACAGCATGAAATACTAAGTTAAGCAGCTTAAAAGCAAAGTAGCTGTTATGTTTTTTGGTTTGGGATTTTTTGTTTGTTTGTTTTAAATATAGAGGCCTATCTACCAGCAAGTCACATACACAACACAGCATTTATTGTACAAGAGCCCTCCAAAGAAGAAAAAACCCTTTTTGTCTCTCTCTGCTATACAGTACCTCTAGCATAGATTTGATGCTCTAGGTTAGTCAAACTGGCTGTACTCCTAGTTCTAAGGTAGACAAGAGGAAGGCCTGGCAGACAGGAAAGACAAAGTTAGCAGGTAAGAAAAAACACACAAATACAGGTAGACTCTTCCCCATCATGCATCAGGAAAGATACAGACAGTTGGCATCACGCAGTGTATGAGTCTCTACCCATTTGCTTAGGCTAAGCTGGCATTTGAATTGCTAAAATTTCTTCCAGAAGTAACACTGGGAGAAAAGAAGCTGAAAAGACCTGCCACGTATCAAGAGCTATTACTTAGAGAATTGTTTCACAAATGTAACAGCATTTTTTCCAGAAACTCAGTCATTTAGGTCTTTGGGGGTACAGAAAGAAAAAGATCACCTCTGAACTGCACACACCCTAAACTCAACACTCTTATTTAATCTTTTGACAGGACAGTCACTCATTAAATGAGAAAGCATGACAAAAAAAGGAAGGAGAACAAGCAGTGCAAAGTTCTCATTCAAAGCTAAGTAGCCAGAAAGGTTTTTGCTTTTAAAGAACTGAACACAATTGAACAGAAAATAGCATTTTTGTCTTTTTTGCCAAATACCTCTAACAATTCATCGTATGCTATGAAGATAAAATACTTATGTTTCTAATACATTAGACAGATGACTCTGTATGTCAGGACTGTTTCAAATAAAGTGTGATTAATGAGTATCATACTCTGCCCAAAACATGGTGGATCCACCGAAGAACCCATCCAGTCTTCTGAACTGATTACATTCACTTCTTTGTCCTGTTTACAGTAATCTTCCATCCATGACTGTTTGGTACATGTGTATTGTTCTAGAGGAATATAAGCATAGGCAGTAATTGTCTCCAAGGTAGCAGTAAGCAAAGTAACTGAAAACTATGTTAAATTCATAACACTAAAGTTACTCCACTTTAATGGCAGAAGTTTTACTTCACTACTTTTTCTATGAGCCACTTAAGTAAAAGACAAACAACAGCTCATGAAATCACAGCAGTGTCTTCAAAAACAAGTATTTTTATATTCTTAAGACTTTTTTTTTTTTAAATTTTCAGTGGAATTCCATGTTCTTAAGGTACCCCTGTAGCAATATAAGAGCTCTCCCCGAGGAGGCAATTAACCTTAGATATTTTCATGTTAGAAGCAGTTTCTAATATTTTTTTTTTTTTCTTTTTAAGAGGTACATGCACATTCCTGCATAAATGTCACGACACCAATGGAGTCCTCTGGCACAGTATTAATCGTAAACTAGCCTTGCTACTTGTTATTGCTAGTATTAAAAAGCATGGTGGGAACTCTTAGGAATCACTGAGTTGCTTCTTTTCCTCCCACCTTGGCTCCCTCTTTCTGCCAGCCCCACAGGCCTTGCAGGAGAAAGGAATGAATATTCAAGGAACAAGGAAGGCTCTTCTCTTACATTTGCAAGCTCAGCCATTTACATTTTTTTATTATGACCACCAAATTATTCAGATTTGCATACAGAATAAGCAACAATATTTCTGGGAAATGCACGCAATCACAGTCTCACAACACAGAAGCTTACATGAAGTTTGAGTTAATGATGAACAAAATATTTTGATTTCCTGAGGTGAGAATTGACAGCTCAGGTTTTCAGAGACTGCAGAACTGAAATGAGTAGCTCCCCACTACACCTGTCAATGTACGGAAAAATGACGAGCTTATCAAAATATTTTTAAGTGCTGCAAAGTATGGAAAGCTTTAGATGAAAGCCTGTTTCTGATTAAAAATAAATTTCAAATAACATATGAATTTGATAGAATTGATATGACCAGAGAAAGAATTCCTACTAACCTCTAAAATATGTAGCTCATGTCCTTACACTTTCACAATATCTGATAAAATACAGGCTGCCTAAATGCACACCTGTGTACAATATCATGTGAAGTATGTAGGGACTCGTGCCAAATCTCCCTCCCTCCATCTATGGGACACCAGCAGGACTCAATTAGAAATGTCTGTCATTTTCAGTACAGTGCAAATTAGACTGTATAGTGATGCTCTCAGGGAACATTCCTACATACCTATGAAGACAGAGGTAATGTTTATATCCAAACGGTGTTTAGCCTTTACTTCCAGCTTCAGTCGGGAAGGGTGGAGGCGGCTTGAAGCTTGTCGTTGCCAAGAAACTGAACATGGCCATGGCTCAATAAATGGCTCCCAGCCTGAGAACAAACAGAAAATGTCACATGTATTACACATTTGAAGGCCACATTGGAATGCTGTTTACATATCTAAGTATTTAATAATGCAACTTTAATAATGACATCCTTTACTTTCAATCTGCGTTCAAGATGAACTTGTAAGCCTACAGATTTAATTTACTAGCTAATAAAAAGTTGCTCCAGCTCCTTCATTTGAACCAGTGTGTACTATATGTAGGGTCTTGCAGAAATACCTTAATTCCAAGGAAAGCATTAGAAGGCAATTACAGCTTCATATTAAAGTTAGCTGGAACTAAGTTCTCTGAAAGAGTTTTGAAAATGATTTTCACACAATTATACATAAATTGGCCTACTATTCAGTATCACAAAAGACAAAGGTCTAAAAGCTATTTAAAAAAACCACCCTACGTATTTTTAAAAACAAAAAAACTACCTTGTTCTTGACAGATAATTCCTGAGATTGTTGTCACCAATTTTATAACAGAAAATTTAGTTTCTCAATTCAGAGAAAACACACAACTAGATTACTTTTGTCAGTGTCTGACCTGTATTGAGGCATAACTTGCTTTTTTATATCTAAAATATAAATTATGATGGTCTTATGTTAATCCGTGGTCTTCAGCCTAATCGCCTACCCTCACGTGCTTTTCCTTCCTGAAATAAGTAACAAACTGAATGCATCAAAAAGAGAAGCGAATACAGAGACAGCTAGTTATGTAACTGTCATGTTCTTGGATAACCTTTTTACACAATTACATTTGAAAACTTCAGTGCACCTTTCACATCGGCAACATCTCTACTTTCCACATCCCTCCATCTGATATCAAGTTAGGATATCTTGTCTAGGATCATATGTTCACAC
The DNA here is from genome assembly GCF_018139145.2 of Gymnogyps californianus. NCBI lineage: Eukaryota > Metazoa > Chordata > Aves > Accipitriformes > Cathartidae > Gymnogyps > Gymnogyps californianus. The sequence goes on along the minus strand of NC_059491.1, from coordinate 6,468,569 downwards.
ACACGTGCGCACACACACACACGCGCGCGCGATCACAAAAGTCAGCCTTTCACATTCCCTTATATGCATTTCATGTTGGGTGAATTTCAGGCTACTGTAGCAGGCAAGGCTGCTTTCCTAAACTTAAATAAAAAAAACTACAACCCCCCCACTATTTCACCTGAAAGCTCACGATTGTAATAATCTCCAGAGAGGGTAAAATGAGCGTAGCCTTCAGGGTTGGCTCTCAAATGTTGGAGAAAATTCAAACCTGCAAAAAAAAAAGTGAATGTTATACTAACGCAAAACAATCAAGTTTCCTGATTTCGTGAACTGCTAAGTAAGCAATGGAAGGTTTTGTCTTGTCTTTTAAATTGAAATGGTACAAAAAGCATACCATAATACTCTTCAAATAATAGTTACAGACAGCCATGCTTTACAATACGGAGCCTCCCTAGGGTTCTGCTCAGGACAGATTCCATTTGTTATGTGATGTATAAAGGGGAAACCAGAATCTTAACCCTACAAAGACTGTAATCTCCTTAAACACAAAACTTAAAACACACAAAAACTAAAACCAAAACAAAACAAACCCCAAAAATCCCAAAACCCCACACAACAACCACTACCACCAAAACACTGTCAGTTGAAATTTCACAAGTCCTAAGAAACCGGAGCATGGTACTGAACATACACAGTAAGTGACAGTAATTTTATGCAACTCACTCAGCAAAACAAGGTACTCACGTGAAAAGGTTAACTCAGCGAGGGGAACGTCACAGTCCATGCAGTCATCAATAAAGCAAATGCATATACTTTCCGCTTTTATTTCCACTCCAGAGATGAACTGAAAAGGCACAATCCCCTGGCTATCTCGACCAGAAGAGGTCAGGGAAACTGATTTCAAAGGTTCAGCATTCTTAAATAACCAACTCGCTGCTTTTTTCAAGTCACCTTAGATAAAACCAAACAACCAATCAATCATCATCTACTTTCTCAATGAAATGTACTTATTTAAAAAACATACAGAAGCAGACTAATTCCCTCTCTTTTAAGAAGCACAGCAAGACACCAACAGGACGTTGAATGTGTTCTATTTAATAACATAAATATGAGAAATTATAAATACATTGGTATTTTCTAAGAATAAGAAATGTGTTTTGAAGTTTGCAAACAGAGTGGCAACATAATATAAATCTATATTAGTACTATGAATGCCTATAAATAAGGTGGGAAACATGACAGTGCTAAAGAAGAAGAATCACTTCTGTTGAAGCTTCATCTTTTCGTGTATTGCATGTAAAAGTAGGTAAGATACATGATTCAAAAAAGGAGAGATGAAAACACGTGCTCTAAAGAGAAAGAGATGGATAATAGCAAGAAATAGGTATATCATAAAAGGAAAAAACCCAACCCAAACCCCCAAACAAAAATACACTCAAACACCCCACATATGACATCCTAAAAGGCAAGAAGAATCTTTGGGGGGTAGGTTCTACACAGTAGTAGAACAGAAAAATGAGAATGCTTAAGATTATATACCAACACAGCACCAAAGTAAAGAAGAGAAGGAAATGCTGCCTGTGCATCAGCTACCTTACAGTCTGAAAGTTTTTACTTAATTGCAAGTTAGGTAACATGAACAATCTGCAAGGCCAACTAAGAATATTTGAGGTTACCTTGGCAGATCAAAAGAGCTTTACGACAATCTTCCATGCCGAATCCCAACTCCTGGAGGCGAGCTAGCTGTACCTCTGTAATTGAACAGTTAACCAGTCATAAATCCTTGACAGTTATCTACTGATTTTCATTTCTAAAATTAAGATATATCTGTATGAAAAACGGGGGTTTGTTTAAGATTGCAACTGTAGAAAAGGCACTGCTTTTACAAAAAAACCCTGAAAACCAAACCCCCAGCCCATAACGTTTACATTCTAGAATATATGGGCTATTGTTACTCTCTTACAGGAAGCCAATGTACTCCACAAATTTCAGTTGGGACTGAATTTTTTTTTGTAAACCAACCCTTCACAATTACTTATTTACTTTGAACTCCCCACATGACTCTCAAGTGCAGCAGCAGAGAAGAAAGCCTTTTTCACCAGTGTGTATTTCCTCATTATTGTCAGGCAGTGATTCCAACCACACAAAATTTTTAGTTTGTAAAAAAGGAATGTCACCAAAACAAAAGACTGTTAGACATGAAGAGATAACTAGCAATTACGACAGTTTCCATTTCACTGTCAGTTTAATGAAGAGGTGGCCCCTCTCCCCCTTTAAAATTTTGCTACCTAAGAAGTACTTCATCATGATGATTTACAGTGACAAGCGATGCTAAATAGAACTTACTATAGAACAACCCACTGTCATACTACAAGCAGAAAAAAAACCAATAAAAATCTACTTTTTTCTTTAAACAGTATCATCAGTATAATGCTATCATCAGATAATTCAAATCAATGAAGGGTTTTACATGATGAAGATATCAACATCTTTTGTGTTCAGCATATAGTCTAGCTTCACCCTGCAAAAACCTCCTTTATATATAAAAAAGGGCTTCACTCCAACGGTTAAAAACATACCAAGAACAGGATCCAACACACGTTTGGATATTTCTCTGTTTTCAAGTGTCAAGGAAGAAGTCTCATTCACCAGTGCTAAACTGGAAGGATTAGCAGTATTTTCAGCAATCGATACAGTTGAGTCAGGCATAGCTGCACTAGTCTGTTGAGGAATTGACTTCGCAATTGCCAAGAACAGTTGAACATCATTGTAAGACAGTCTGATATCCAGTGCTTGCAACTGAATCTAAATGAAAAATTAAAAAATAAGATTCAGTTACCCTTTTCTACATATTTTTCTTGTGTATGTTGGATATTAACAAAGCTTTTCCCAAAGGAAGACAAAATTTAGTATTAAAATCCAATGACCGCACTGTTTTAAAGCTCCAGTAATAAAATTACCAAACTTATTATTATTTACCAACAACCAAAAGCATTAAAACCATGTATCAGAGGGAAAAAAAAGCTTTCCTTTGGTATAATGCTAAAAAGAAGTCTCTAAACAGATTTCCCCTCTAATAAACACTAACAATGAAATACAGCAAATAAACCTTTTTCTTTCAGGTATTAGTAACTATCTAACATGTCTACATTATCAGCCCACTTTTTTCCCCACTATTAATCTCTAGAATATATCCCAGAAATCACTCCTTCATTACCACTAAGAGCGTTTTCTGCATGCTTGTTTCATTGCCTTTTCCACTTCAGGAAAAATTTATCTTATTCTTTTCTTACACATTTGAAAGTATTCTGTTGAATCCTTGGGCATAAAAAGATCTGTGCTAGATCATGATCTAGTATTCTCTATTGCATACAGTTTTATTCAGGCCTTTAACATTACCTCTAGAATAGGTGGAAAATCCTCACTATTGAAAGCATCCAACAGTCCTGAACCACTTGGGTAGGAAGCATTCCCAACAAGTTCCATCTGAATTTGTACTGGATCAATAATTGACAGCGCGGTCTCTTGCTCATTTCCTAACCGGCATGAAAAAACCTAAAAATTACAAATGGTTTCAAAAGATTAGGAACCGAGAGAATAGGCCTGGCAAGAACCTTGAAATCAGAGACTGACTCACTATCACATGAACTATAGCCATGAACTGTTTTCTACAGACAATTCCTTCGTAAACTTGAAGACAGCAGATATTCCAAAATCTTTCCAGACGATTTATTCCAGTGCCCAGCTATGCTGTAGGTTCAGGAAAAGAGATTCTGGTATGCAACCAAATATTCCCTTTACTGCTAAGCTTAAGTCCACTACTCCTTCTATCACAGATATGGAACATGCTTTGTTCTTCGGTCTACAATAACCATTTAGGATTTACCACATCTCTGCACAGCCTCTTCTTCTGAGGTCTGAGTTCTTTTAAACTTTCCCAATATATTATGTAACCCTCCATTCAGAGAGTTCTTGTTGCTCTCTTATCAGTTGTTCAGAGCTGCTTCAGCTCTGTTTCCCCAAGACTGGCCACAGCACTCCAGCTGTGCTCCTACTCTGCGGAACAGGATACAAGGATCACTTTGCATACTCAAAATTCATACTCACAAAAGATCCCCTCTTCTAATTTTAGATGTTTTACAAAAGCAAATTTATTTCTTCTTACCTCAATGCCAAACAAACTACCAGAGAAAGGACGATCTAACAACTTGGGCTTGTAAGTGAGAACAGTAGTCCCCTTCAAAATAATTGCATTGGTATCGAAACAAGACACGTCTTCAACGACCACAAATTCAGTTCCTTAACAAAACAAAATGACAAATAATAAACAGGGCAATTGGATATACCATTAAGGTATTTTAAGCATTTGTAGCAGGTTTCTTGATTTTCCATCCTTTAACGGACCTGTTTTTCCACTAGCACATGGCTTTTAATCAGAAAAGCTCCTAAAAAAGCACTAGAGAAGAATACATTTACCTGTCACATTAACCTTAACTTCCAGTTGTTTTTCTGCAGACACACGTAGCGATGAACGTTTTGTAACTACTCCACTTTTCACCGTTTTTGGAACTACAGTTGTTTCACTGCTATAAGTTCGCTGCCGGGAAGAAGGGTGACTTTCCCGCTTTTTGGTATCTCCAGGAGTATATAAGAAGTCATGAACAAGTAACAACCAGTCAAATATTAGAAATACACGAAGATTGTTCAGAACAACTGTGAAACTGGAGGAATCCTTAGTAGACCTTTTAAGAGGAGAAAAGCATACATATAAACTTTACATCTTGCATATATTTAAAATGATGCAGAAAACTATCAGTATCTAGCAAGTAAGAACTATATGGAACTTTATAGGGATACGCTTAGTTTACAGAGTGTCTGGCCTTTAAAATACATATATATATATATTTAAACAGATTGAAATTCATCAAGTTGCTGTACCGACAGAAACCCAACAGATCTTAACTGCGTGAATGCTAAGCTGTAATGATACAAAAGATGAATTGAAAAACTATGTAACAAGAAATTAACTTGTAAAAGCTCCGTTAATACATTTACATTTTCAATATTAATTTGTCTCAAATTTTAAAACTGATCTTTTTATTATTATTTTACATCTGTTCAGTATCAAACCTAACATACTGCGTGTGAAACTTAGACCTGGCTCCATATCCTTCTAAAAGCTTAGATGTACAATGTGTTTCCTCTCACACCGTGACAGCATTTTGCAGCACAGGAAGCTTCTTTGTCATTCAGAAAAAATGCTAGCTTTACTGAACTTTTAGCATCACATTTTGAATATCTGGCTAGGAGGGATAAAAGTGTTTGGCTTCATGATCTGGAATACCAATTATATTTGGTCATGCTAACTGGAAAATAATCTAAGTGCTTAAATACCATGAAACAATTTTATATCCAACACATTCTGAACTATAAAATCTCTGAAGAACTGTAATTCCTTTGTGAGAAGCAGCCTGCCTGCATTGCTTCCAATAGTAAAAGCCTTTAACCCTCCCTGGCTCTCCAGGATATTTCCAAAAGGCACGAGCCAGTATAACACTATCATTGAGCTCTGCAAAAGCTTGCATCTAGCGCCAAGGATGGTCTCACCAGTAAACACGTAACACATGCTTATGTGGCTAAAATTTAAAAGCACAACAGTTGGGAAGAAAATGCCTGAGACTATCACTCATAAACCAGATTAGGCTATACTGTGCAAACTAACCTCCAAACTAGGCAGATACTGGATCAACAGCCCCATGAAAACCCTTTGCTTGGTGGTTTGGGGTTTGGGTTTTTTTGGTAAATTCCATGGCGTTTTAGTTTTATTCAAATCAAAATCTTGGTGTCTTTCTGAACACAAATTTATTAAGTACTTAAAACCATCACGCATTATCCAAATCTTTGCAACAAATTTCTCTCAATTGCCTAGTTTGTTCGTTTGGTATTTACGAACAAACGTCTTCAAGGTTTTCTATTGGACTAAAATAGTCCACAGAATTTTTCCCTGTTACTCCCGCAACTGCTTCAGAAGGTATCATACTGATAAAAGAGTTCAAAAGCTGAGTTTGGTCAGTAAGCCTGATCAGAAGTGAAAGCAACATCTCTAGTCATCTCACTTCACCCTCTTTTTTGTTAGTTAACATCCCTCAACAAAACACCATGCTGATACAGGTAAATATTGACATTATACTTTATTCCCATTTTCAATATTAAATTAGAAGAAAACAGATATCCACCGTGATGCCTTTAAGCATTTCAAGAGATTTGGATAAGGAAAAACAAACAGGGTAGGATAGAATACAGAAGAGAATGTAGTGGTTGTTTTTTGAAAGAGGTGCCATTTCTGTATTTATTTGATTCTTTCAGAAAGGCAAGTGTGACACCTACTGGAAAACAGCTTTTGCACAACAGATATTAAAAATTCTATAGTATGTTTTTATGCAAGCATACAAGCGATAGGCCAGACTTATCAAGGTTTAAGCACTACTGATTTTAACAGGCCAGAACTTCATCCAATTCATTACACATTCAAAGTTAAATTTTATTGCAATGAAGGGAAAAAAATTAAATAAATAAAAATCCAACAACCTTCAGTTAATTAATGACTGCAGATTTCAATCTATCAAGTACCACTAACCACCCCAAAAATGTCTTCAGATTTAAATACAATGCCAGCAAGTTTAGCTACTTTAATAACAGCTGTATTAAAAACAAGACAATACTGATCAAGTATGTCATTATTAAAAACAAACAAACAAACAAACAAACAAATCCCAGAATTACCAACCTGAAGTGCAATTCAATCTGGATTGCTCCTGGACTACTAGTATTCTTTGATGACTGGAAGATGCAATTAAACACATTCGGTGTGCCTGCAGTAGACTTCTGTCCAGCATAACGTGTGTCAAATGCCATCATGGAATGAGAAACCAAATTTACAGACTTTGTTCCATTTGAAGAGCTTTCAAAAAGCAACTTGGATTTCTTAAAATCAAACCTAGGAGAATAAAAAGCAAACCAATACATTTAAGAGTCTTGTAGCTCATTTATGTCTAGAAGTCACTTGTTTTAAAAGTATGCATGGTATACTGCTGATATCTTTCATTTACGTATTTTCTAAAACAACTATAATCACATCTCATATCACAGAGATAAAAAGTAGATCTATACTGTATAGAACAATATTTTCCACAGATATAGAACCTTTTGGATTAAAAAAACCCAAACCAGCACAGCAGAAATCTGTTTTTTTAAGATTACCTCTCAATATTTTCTTAATTAGAATACCATTTGTCTTGGGCAAGTCAGCCAATTACTGAACTGTGGTTTCAAGGACAACTTGAAAGACACAGATGGTATCTTTCGAACAGTGTCATTCATCGTCCAGATCAGCTGAAACTCTCAATTTGGACTCTAATTAAGAAATTCTATTTCACTGCATTATTAAACCATGATTTCATGTATTATGTTAATTCCTGTCCTATAATCTCTCAGATGAAGGATAAGGAACAAAAGGAAATTCATACCTGGCTAAAGAGCTGCGTCCATCTTTTCCTTTTGGATCCATCAGTTCCAGACTCACATTAACCATGTCAATGAGGAACGACATAGAAGTATACACTTCTCCACTCAAAACTGTCTGAAAGTGGAAAACACCAACATTCTTTTTAAGAGCACCTGTTTAACTTTCATTCCTGAATTAAATTTTGTAATTTCAGACAAATGCAAACAGCTGTAGTGTCTTTCTCCTTCAAGAAGTTTCATTAACCATTGCTGGGGAAAAGTTACATTTCACAACAGTGCAGCCTTCAACTTGAAAAATGTCTATTAATCCATTTTCACACTACTGTTCCATACCTTCTGTGTTCTTAAACAAAATGTCGCCATCGTCATCCCCCCCAAAAAACCAAACAGCCAACAATTCTTTCAAACTGTCTCAGGTACCTTCTATTATTAAATCAGATTTGTAATTTCTAAAACTTTTTTTTTTTTTTTTTTAAGTTTTAGGTGAAAAGCCTGACATGAAAAGCATACTTGTATTAGGAGAACTTTACCCATTTTTTCCTCTCTTAAAGAGAATCCTAGATGCTTCATAGCATTTTTTCCCCCTGCTGTGGTCACATATTTGCTTCTTAAGCAAAGATTACAGTCGTGCAACATAAGACAATGCTTAGAAGCCCCACAAGATCAAGAGGAAACATGTTGTTCAGCAACTTCCCTTCCCAGTAATAAGGATAAATATTATTTCTAGGTGCTGCCCACACTCTTCCTGAAAGGATAGTATTTGCCAACAGCCAAACAGGTGATACTTGAGAACCTGCTCAAAAAAAACCCAAAAGGCTCAGCTCTGCTGTAAAGCTTTTATTACTGAAATTCTTCTTTCAGATTTATAGGACAAAAAGAGGGCTTTTAACACAAAGTAATTCCACAATCTCGTAAATCTTTAGGAATGTCACAGACACCATGGGAAAGGAATCATCACCCTGCACGTGATTACAGGATAACCTTCAAGTCCCTCCAAAAAGCTCCATTCAAATGGAAAAATCTTAAGGTTGTTAATGTACCAGTATTATACTGCAATAGCAGCTCAGCTTAAATACTTCAGGAAAAAAAAAAAGTACAGTTTTCATAGATTTGTTAACTTTTTTCCCCACTGATATATTTCAGCAGACCTAAAACGAACTAACAAATACAGGCAATGATGGCTGTTTCTCACACTGTCTCTTCTAAAGATTAGAATCTCAGAAACATGAAGCAATCGCAAGCCACACCTGAAAGGGCAATGGTATTGCTGAGACAAACCTGAGTTCACAGGAGTATCTACAGACAAAAAGGTTCCTTTGCTGTTCATCTCCCTAAATTTTCTCTTTTTTTTTTAAAATCTACCAGTCCACCTGGTAAACTACAAGAAAATAACAGATACTTAGCCTAATCAGCAAAACCCCCAGACATTTCAAGACAGAATTTCAACTGCATATGCTTCCTCTTACATGAATTCTTGGATCCTGCAAATCGTAAGGCCGCATGAACTCTTCTATAGGCTCCCCAAGGTTGTTCTCCAGCAGTCCGCGTATCAGTTTATACTTATTCAAATCCAGAGAGCAATGGACTGATGACAGATTGCCATGTATCGATATGTCTGCAACTGCATGACTTAGCTCTCTACAACAAAGGAAAAAACCTCAGTATTTCAAGGTGCTTTAACACAGCAGGCAATACTTTTAAGATACAATAAAAGGCATCTAAAACACTGGGTTTAGGCTGACAGCATAAAGTGATCCTGTTTAGATAAACTCACTTGTCTAAGTTTCTCTCTACTTGTAACTTCAGTCTGAAAGGTTCTGTTAATAGGCTTCCTCCTGTCTGCCTCACGAAGTAGGATGGAAAGCTCAAGTCCGCACTAGTATCTTCCACAGCCTTTGAATACTCTCTCTGATATCTTTCTGCAGCAAATATGTCCATGTCCTGCAGATCAACCACAATGCAGTCTAAGAGGCAGATGTGATCCTCTGCAAGTGCACAGGAGATAACACATTAAGAAAGAAAAAAAAAGAATCTGCAGCTTACTTTAAAAAGAAATCTAGTTTCTCCTGGAAGTTATTCCGACTTTTTTTTAAAATTTTTTCTATTCACACTCATCAATATCTGTAACTACCAGATACCAAGCTCATTCACAGGTATATGTAAACTCTCAATTCAGAGTCCAACTATACTCCTCATGTCTGCAATATGCATCTCAAAACATGCCCAAATGGCAGGATTGTTCTTCCAGAAACTGAACTACAATTCCCTAATCCTTTAAGCTGCAAAAATCAACCTTGAAACTAAGAAGTAATTTCTTTTTAAATCTACAGTCTTTAGACCCAGAGCCTTACTTTTTCAGTGTCACATAAGATGTAAGCAAAATTGCACTGCATCATTTTACAAGGAAAAAGAAGAGCTATATGGGGTTTCTACTATTTATCACGTACCTGGGCTGTCAGAGTTTGGTACAATAGGTAGCTTTGATTGTTGCCCTTGTTGCTTACTCAATGTATTCAGCATAGGCTCACTCTTCAGCCTAGAAATGTTTGTTCCTGATGATTTTTTCATGAACAATCCTTCCATCACTACTTTTGATTCATCAGCACTTGTTGTTTTCTTCATGGTATGTTTCGGGGTTCCCAAAGGAGATGAAAATTGAACTGAATCCTGCTAATGAAAGTAATTTTGTAATTAACAATAGATTTTTAATTTAAATTTTAAGGAACCAATACACCAAGGTTCAAGCTGCAACAAATTCCTGTCAAAAAACTAAATACTTTATTTGAGTTGCAGTATCTTTTACTGTAGAAAGACGGCCAAACTTTTTTCCTATAACCTTAACAGCAGATTAAAACATTTTCTTTTAAAAAAAGTTTATTTCAGCAACATCATCAAAAAAGCTATGAAATCTTTTCAATGAGAAATTAATTCAAAACCAGTGGGTTTTGCACAAAACCAAAAAAAACCCCATGTAAATGAAATTAATACAAAATAGAGGGGTAAGACTGTCAAGATATCAAGCATTTCTGTAAAATAAAGATTGTTAAATATTTAAAGCTGTTTTTCAGAACATCTTCAGATGATGAAAACAACATATGCCATTATTTCTGCAAGATCATGTCAGCAACTCAGTATTTTATTAGAATATGTGAACAAACATTTCTGTACATGAAGTTATCATTTTACCCACTTTAAATAGTTCAGTCCTCATACTGAAATGTGTCCCAAAATTTTTCTGCAGTAGCTAAGTTTAAGACAGAATAAATCCCTACCCTTCTTAAAATCCCCACAGGTGAAAAAAGAAAAGCTCATTGATGTATAACATTTCAGACATTTCCCCACTACCACGTATTCAGTGGAAATCTTATGAGCTTTTCCACCTTCATGATGCTGCAAAGGGTATAGTTTGCTAGTAAAACAGTCACATCAACATTTGGAATTTATTCTCCCAAAAACATATGTCTGGTGGAACAGGTTTACACAGTACCTTTATACTCCGAAGCCAATTTCAGGGTTCATTTAGCCTGTCCTGATTTAAATTTATTAACCTCATGTTTCAATTTTACTCAGCTTCACATGCCCTACCAGAGAACAATCATCTATCTTTAGATGCACTTGCCCCTTACTCCGGGATTGCTCACTTTACCCATGACTGCAGTATTGTTACTATAATTTCCCACCTTCTTTCTGTATCCAGCTTCTGATGTCACTGTACAATCCTTACCCATAAACTTTCCTTTCTAGTTTTAATTATTAATCTTGCTTGCCTTACGTGGTTTTTAAATATTATTCATTGGAAAAATTCATTGCAGCCATGATCAAGGATTTTAAGATTAAAAATTTGAAGACATTAACATTTATCTTTATACTGTAAAGACAAGACTGAAAAGTACATGCAAAGAAAAATCATCACATCATCTATAAATCTATGAATTTATGCAATAAATCCAAATTAATAGCTCCTCAGACATGCATAAAGAGCACACCACAACAAATTTAAATCAAATTCTTACAGAATTCAGCAAAGTCTTTAGAACAGAAACGTCATTTTTAACATATAAAGGAACTTTTTAAGTGCTAAATTCCACAAGAAAATTTCCGTAATTTTTTTAATGAATGGGGAAGCACCTGAACGCTGCTATAAAGATGTGAAATACCTCAAATAAAACTGGATCCTTGTATGCATTGCCTTGTAAAATCCGATCCTCAAAAATAAACATAGGACAGAGGAAAAAATGAAAACAAAACAAACAAAAAAACCCAAAACCCCACCTGATCCCATTTCAAACCCCCAAATTTCTACAGTGCTACATAACACAGTATTTTTAAGTTGAAATAAAATTACCATGCACACATCCATTCTTTTAACTTCTAACATTAATTTAGGAATCTACCACTTACAAACCTTTAAATACGTCAGCACACTAGAGTACAGAAGACAACTCAACATTACCATCCAGTATTTTCTTACAGTAAAGACATTGGTAGATATAAATCAGATGGAGGTAACAGACACACCACAAAACTGCTGCAGCAATTTAATCCACCTAATTTCTAGCCCCCTTTAAAATGGGATTAGGCAGTTCCCAGAACAACTACCCATTTTGTTAGATATAGAAAGCCATCCAAGTTGGATCTTCCTTACCCCAAATTTTGTGGCTGCATCTCTCAACAGCAACAACAACTATTCCCTGTCCTGTGCCTAGCCCTAGGTGCAAGCATTCACTGGAAACCTTTCATTAGGTTTCACCTAATCAAAGCAACTACATACACTCAGTTTCATTAAGAGCAGAAAAGAAAAAAAAAAAAAATTACAACCAATTCTGTTCTCCAGTGTGTTCCAGCAAGTCTCAGCCAATACAGATCTCTATTTTCTGCTACTCACACTGTTGAAATTTTGTTTCGTGAAGAGTTGAAGAAGCTACCAAACGGGGCTAGCTGAAAGCCCGTTATGCTCCCACATTCAGGTGTGCACCCAGCTGGGTCCTGCTTCCTAACGAGGCCCGTTCTAGTGAGTTCCACAGCACAGTCTCCCCTCCGCCCTGAAGGTCTCCGAAAGCAAGCCCAGGTGCAGGCACAGAAGGGAGCAGCTGGGTACAATCAGCAGCAGGCCAGATCCATAAGATTACCCAGTACACTGGCATGGACTGTTTAGCTACTAGTGGTACAAAGTGTATATATAAAGTAAAATGTAAGAATCGTTTACCTTTTTGATATAGAAATAAAATGCACAAGAACTAGAAAAACCACAAGCCGCTAAATTAAGAAGTAATGTTCTTACCTTGTTCTTTAATGAAAAAGTACCCGGCATACCCGCAAACAGAAATCTGTTCTTGACTTTCAGTTTTCCAAGATTAGCTACAATAAGACTATTAGACTTTGAGCTTTCGGGTATAAGCAGAACAGGAGCACCAGCCTCAATATCAAGAAGAACTCGGGAAGCTCGCTGTGCTTTATCTCTTACCTGGGAAGAGCAAAAATTCATTAAAAAAAATTTTTAAAAAATACAGGAAGTGGGCGATTATTTCACACTGATTAGTACTGAATTCAGGAACACTACTCCTTGATTTACAAGATTAAGATGTGATAGAATTTTATACCAAAAATAAAAACCCTCAAACTCTTGTTTTAGGCGGTGAATAAAGGCTAGTTAAAAAAGGACTACGATGCAAACAGCACACAGCTGTGCACAGGTGCAGCAATCAGGAGTGAAGCATATCGTCACCACTGAACTGAGAGGCATGACAGACACTACTCAGCTCACTACTTAAAGAAAAGATTACTTAAGAAAAATTATTTACAAAAGGAAAAAAAAATCATTTAGAACAGATGCTTCAAAATCAGATTCAAACTTCCTAACTGATGCACAATGAAGCATTTTAATATATGCAAGTATTAACTGTCTTTCTTCCAATTATGAGAAGCAACTTTTTAAACCAACTATTACTATCAACTATGTTAATCGCTCCCACATTAGGTTTTGTACAAAATAGGCTATGACTGGCATGATTATTTATATACTCTATTGTGCAGAAGTTCAGCATCTGATTTTCTCAGTCTACCAGCCATCATACTTAATCAAAGACATACACTTGAGTAGAACAGGACTTCTCACTTGGTTCTCCTTGTTCAGGTATTATAACTAGCTGGTGAACAGTGGAGAAAAAGGCAAGATAAAATCTTGAGCCCTTTCTGTCCAGCATCACAAAGATAGGAAAACACCTGTATCAGTGCATACTGCAGGATCCAGGTGCCAAAGTTTTAAGTAATGTGCAAATGTGGTATTCTACACTTCCAAACAGCAGCAGGATGGTCCTAAATAAGGTCTTTTAACTACAAGATGAGTATGAGCAATCTCTGCTAACATCAGAACTCTAAACCCTCCCATCATTTCAACTCACTGAGTTGATGCATTAACATAAATTTTATACTGCATTTCAACTTCTGAAAATAGGCTAGGAAAGAACAGAAAAACACCCAGACATACTGTTTGTCCTTCAATTGCTGCTCTTTGCCGCCCCAAGACATCCTGAAGCTGAGTAAAATGTTGGATGAAAGACACCACCTCTGCCTGGAAACGCTGAGTATGCACATACTGAACAGATGCCATTCGCAGAGTGACACGAATATCACACTCTCTCTGTAGTAACGGATCTTGCCTCCCATATCTATGATAAAGGTTGAAAATAAAATTTAGCTATCTTAGCTACATTTTACAAATAGTGCTATTCATTTTTTTGCATTCCAAATAATAATATAGAGGATTTAACTGATGTTCACAGTATATAATTAAAACTATTTCAATTATAGATATGAAAAAATTGGCTTTATATTAATTATTTCTAAATTACGTATACTTAAGTGCTACTGAGTTTTAATTAAGCAGAGAGGAAAATTCTGCATTTGGAACGTACCTCTAAACTCTACATCGAATAGATACACCTTTGGTGATTTTATACATCTGAACAGTGGCTTATAAGACAAGTACTCTACTGCATGATAATATGTAGATGCAACCCTGAATCAGTGTGCAGTTACATTTGAAATTAATTCCATAATATTACTTGGATAATTTCTAATCTGAGTAATTCTAGTGTGTGGAGAAGGGGATGGAAAACCAAGAAACATCACAGGATAAGAACTATTGCTTTACACAAAGCAGAAGAACTTCAAGAGCACACTATGACAAAAGCAAACCCTTAATTTGAAAATTAAGGAGCAATGGAAAATCTATTTCATCAGTTGAAAACTTCTTCCAACTTTTAAAAAACTACTATTTTATCTAGGAACAAACTATCATCTAAATACTTTCAAGAACAGCTTTACAGGGAAATAAAAACGTATTTTTCCTGATAAGCCACATACATTGCAGGACAAAGAAAAGTTAAAAATCGTAAGTTTATGACTGAAAATGTTCAAAGTCTCATATGTCACAAACATCCAAAGCAGAATCATGCAGACCTGACAGTTGTGGGTTTGTTCTTTTGGGGTTGGTTTGGGTTTTGGTTTGGTTTTTTCAGGGGTGGGGAGTTAATGGTGCCAATATCGATAACAAGAAGTTTAAATTCATACTTATAGACTTGGAAAATGAGTGCTTCTTCACCACTTGTAGTGAAACGTTCTCTGTAGAATTCTCCATGAGCTGTAAGATCACTTAAGGACAGACTTCCAATACTTCCTTGCAGGGCTAAATCTCCCTCTGCAAAACAAAAGACAGACAATTGGGATCCTCAAACACAGGTAAGTTACTAAAATCCAGAAGTTTCTATTAGTGGGATAAACTCATTACAAGTAATTAAATAAATCACATTCAACTAAACATTAAAGCTCATGTTCAAAGAAAATCACGTCTTTCTGCTACAAAGATTATTAATCCAAACATAACTCTATGCTTTACGTACATAATGTGATCACACCACTTTGATTTGTGAAAACTTAGATAGAACTCTTTTTTTCTCTAAAACAATAATATACACTATTGTTCTGCTCTGTGAAAGTGAAGTATTAAAATCCTAGCCAATCTCAGCTAAAATGATCAAGGGTTTGACAACTGGGAGGGGTGCAAGGATTTAAAATCAAGCGTGAAAAAGCAGAAGCAGCAGCAGTGGGAAGAGAATGTGCATCTTGCCCAGGAAACAAACACACAAAAAACCCAATGAGCACCAAAATAAAAGCATTTCAAATCACAACTCCAGTGCACACCTCCTTTTACTTTAACCTGCATACAACCTTAGCCCTCCAATCTACTCACCAATCACTTCCAAGTGAGCTGCAAGTTTTGACACGCTGGCTTTAGCAAGCTCACTAGTTGTCTTATTCAGTACTAACGATAAAGAATGGACCTGGTCAAACAAAAAGGAACAGGTTGGTATTAAACAATATGACTTTACAGCTGGAACATCTTGTTAGTTTTTTTTCAAGACAATTGCACTGTAACACATAAATAGCGAAGAAGAATTATCTGACTGGGAGACACTGGAGGAAAGCAACGTTTTTACTTCCTGGTTTGCACATTCACAGGTCTCCCAGGCAACTTAGAGTGATCGGTCGTCAACAAATCCTAGCACTGTTATCTTCGTCCTTTTCTCTTTCAAGACTTGTCATTTCTAAGTTAGACTGCAGGACCTCTGGGCAAAGGCTATATATATATACACACACATAATTTTTTTTTTTTTAAATACATGTTTATACATATATATGTATAGACATATATGTATATTTATAAAAGTTGATACTTTTTTTTTTAAATAAACTCCATAGTACCTAGAACAGCACAGTGCCAATTTCAGTATGTCAGGTCTTTAATACTGAAGCAACTTTATCATTTAAGAGCTCACAGACATTTAGTCCGTGCCCTGCATTACCCCAGGGAAACAGCAGTCACTGCCCACAAGACTTACACTTTCCTTAGACTCTCAGGCACAGAGCAGACTGGATGGGGCTGGGGGGGTGGGTGTCAAACTCTACCCATGGGAGCTCCAGTGGATGAACATGGAGCACTCTACTTCAGTGTCCCTTCAAGTGGCATACATGTGTCTAAGAAGGGTCACAGAGCAACAGAGCCAATCATTTTGCAAATGTTTTGCCTTCCTATGACTTCTGCGCTTTTTTTTTAAACTACATCTACACACACTTTAAATCTACTGCTTCTGAATTTATGCGCATTCTCCACTAGAATATAACACATTTGATTTAAATGTCACCTTAAGTTTCTATAAACCGGACGTTTTATGACAGACAATCCAGTTACTCTTTCGCATCTCAAGTATACCTTCAGATCCAGCTTAGTGTTTACGGGCTCTTGGGCTTGAGAAGCTGACAAGGTATTTATTTCTGATTTGATTGTCTGCTGAGTATCTTCAGGCTGCAGCTTCATAGCATGGTTATCAGCAGTGGATCCAATCCCAAAGAAATCCAGTATCACTACCCAAGTTTGCAAAGTTATTAAGACATCTAGACAATTAAAATCAACATCTACACTACGGTTAATTTTGTTATAGTGAGAAGAAAACTCAGGATGTTTCCTATCCACTAGAAATATATTGATATGAACTAATGAATCATCAAAGTTACTTTTTCCACAGGGCAACTTGGATCTGCCTGCTGTTGGAGAAGGAGGTGGAGTCAGAGGATACTCAGAATCAGCATCTTCCTTTTGCTTCTTACGGGAGGCACAAACTGGTCTTTGGTATAGCTGAAAGACATTAGGTGCTTCTTCCATATGGGAAGGTAGGGAACGTGGCATATCTGGATATTCTACATTGGATACTGAGGGACAAGACTGTGAAAGATATTCCTTATGTGCTAAACTGGATGGCTTGGGTGCTCCACGGGACACCATGAGATTCTTATACATAGAGTCTGGGTTTTTTTCCAGAAGATCTTCCATTAGCAGAGAACGCAAGGCAATCTGAATAGACAAAGTCTGAGGATGATCTTTAGCAAACTCAACATCAAAATCCTGAAACTTAAGGCTGACAAGGCCTTGTGCACCAAGTGTAAGATCACCGCTTAACTGAACCTGGAGCTCTGAGATACGAAAGTTTGCTTGAATCTGAGTAAAAGACTTTGTTTCCCTGATAGCTAGTGACTTCTTTGGAACAGAATTAAAACTAGAATGGCTGAATAAGCCATTTTCCTTCCTTTCACTTGAGAATTCTGTGCCTGTACTCTGAAGTGACGCTGAAGGAGAACTATGACAAGCTGAAGATACAGAAGTGGTTGGAAATTTGTTCAAGTCTTCACTGTAAATTAAATTATCCAGAGTCTGCAGGACTTGTTCATAAACGTGTTTTGCCAATACCACCTACAACGTAGAAAAAAGAAACAATCATCATGTTAGAGCTCCCTATATTAATAAAATCAGTACATTTTAAAACTCACAAGTGGAAAGACTGTGGAATTTCAAACCAGACAAATTTTAAGTTTGTCCACAAGCAAAAAATAATCCAGAACAAGGTACAATGCAAAGTCGAAGTAAAACAATTCTTCTGTATTAGCTCTGTAAGATGACACAATCTGGAAACATACAGGCTAGGATCCTAGAATAGGATACCTTGTATTCCTAGGCAAAAAGCATCCACACAGAGTTAGTTAAAAATAATTCACCATACAAACTAGCCTTAATTTACCATGCTAAGACTATACAGTAATATATGGAAAAAACATTCTACTTAGCCGTCATTGTTTGTCTCCTTAACTTTAGGAGTTTCAGTTTCCTCTATTTAAAATCTCTGCTCCTGCAGAGATTTTTTCAAGATAATGGCATTTTAATTCTTAGTTTCTGCTAGAACTGCAAACAAACAGATTTGGACAGCGGCATTTGAACAGTGACACATTTATTTTTCATTCTGTGACAGGTGTTCAGAGTAAGCAAAAGTTAGACTCATTCATAAAGATGTCTAAAATGCCCCAAATTTTGGTCATTCTTATTATGACTTGAGACTGTCTCTTCTAACCACATGTATAAGGATCTGATTTCTAAACTACCAACAGGTTAAACCTGAAGATATCTGCCTGAAAAACACTTATCTTCTATATGTAGGGAAATACTTCTATATTGATAGTAGAAATACTACATTCCTATACCTGAAGAGGGTTCACAAATTTCCCTTCAATCTTCATAATGCTTGATATTCCAAAGTCCTCATTACTTAGAGGAAAAGATAAATCCAAATCTCTCTCTAGTGGTATCTTTTCCAATTTAAACTGGATGGTGGTGTTATTCAGAATGTGGAAAGCTGTTAAGAGAAAGTGACATGAAAACAACATCATAGTAAGTGAACTGATTAATCCTGTAAAGACTGTACAGCAGAGATAACATAGTAGCTATTTAACTTATTCAGAATCTCTTAGCAATGCTAAAATAAGTATATATGGCTATGTTTTTTTAAATTTCTGCATGAAAGGCACTATTCAGTTTTTGATTATGAGACTAAAAATGGATATAAATAGAATAAACTTGTCCGTTGTAATTAAAATTGAGCAGTATATTTCAGGAGGATGGGTGAGACAGAATATACAACCAGACCTATGTATGGTCAATACACATTTTTAGTACCATCTACTACTCATATTAAATAATTAAGAGTCCTCTGATTAACATACCATGCCCTTTATGTAATGATTCAAAGAAGTCATGACGAGTAAAATGGGATTCTTCCTGGCTATTAATACTGGCGGGACCTGAAGAAGAATGCAGCCCATGAGATATTTCACTTGCAGACTCCTTCTTGCTTGTAAATTGACCGCTATTCAAAGAATACATTTTAATATCTTTAATTTCAACTTGCAGTCTATCACTTGTAGATTCATCTTCTCCTGGTACAAAATTCTGAATTGATATTTGTCCTAGATGACCTACAAGCAGTTCAGAGCTACCAGGCTTTCGAGGTATTGAGACAATCGGTGATTCAATGTTTACATTTAATATAAGCTTAATAGTATCAGTTTTGAGAGGCTGTGATCCAAATGCACAGCCTTCATTATCTTCTAAGTTGGCAACATCTCTTGATCGTGGTGTTGTATCAAACAAAGAAACCATTTCACTGTATTCAGCAGTTTTAGTTGCCAAGACTGTAGTAACTTTTGAAGCTGCACTTTTCAGCATGCTGCGGAAATTCTCTTCCAATTCATCCATTGACAAAGTTAGTTCTTTCAAAAATTTAGCTGAGTGGTTGTAGTGTAAGGAGGCCATTTTGAGGTTGAGGGAACACTCCTCTTTTGACTTTTCTGTGAAAGTGAAACTTAAAGCATCTGGAAGGCTATTTCCATCATCAAGCCTAAAGAATAAAGATTCAAAGTAATCTACATCACCAATGAGATTTTCGTACCTTACCGTATTCCCTATGCTGACAACATACTGGTTCTTAACACTATCTTGTGTTAGGTCCATAAGGTGAAGGCATCCAAGAGAGCCATTTACATCAAATTTACTACACATAGAGACATTGACTTTGGTGCCACCAATACTGGCTGTTGCAATTTTTCTGCCATATTTTTCTCCATTTGTCATGCCAACTGTCCTGAGGAGGAGTATATTTAACCAGTGAATATCAACTGCTACCTCTGTATTCTGTACATAAGTAGACTGGAAGGTTTCCTGTTCCCTCCAATCTCTTTCCAAGTCAGTTATTAAAGGCTGAGGACTAGAATCTTCCTTCTCCTTCGGGAAAGACTTCTGCAGAAACCCAATCAGTTCAACAATAGTCTCTGGATTAAGGATGATATCCAGGTTGTTCACCTGTACAGAGATCACCTGCAGACTGCTATCCAAATTCATCGATGGGCATTCTGCACTCACAAACTGATACTCTAATTTTATCAGGGATTCTTGATCTTTTCCATTGTTACCCGATGAAGCATTTGAGGCTGTAGTGCATCTCTCTGCCAAACTAGCTACGTCAATGGGATGTGCATCATATGGTCCATAAACTGGGGACTGAGCCCTGCTGTCTCGAAGACTTCCTGTTGGCACATCAAAACTCAGATTCTTATGAGAAGCCATCAAAAGATCAAAATCTGTTCCATATGTTTGCATAGTATCAACGAGTAACAGACCATGAACAGTCAGCGACACTTCCGCATCATATGGCCTTTTCACAAAATGGGCATTGGTGCCAAAAACTTTGAGTACAGAGATATATCGTCCATTACTTTCAACACCCAACTGCATACAGTTTACTTTGAATTCAGCCAAAAGCAGCTGAGATTCAACAAGAACTTCCCTGGTATGCTGCTCTAGCATTACAACACTCTGTGTTAGATTCATTACAGAATCATGCAAACTGCCAAGCTGGTCTACCTCTGCAAATATCTTGTCTTTCCCTAAATGTAGGGCATCAGAAGACTTAGTTTCAGATGTACTCAGCTGTGTACAACAGTTCTTCAGAGCCAATATTTTGTCTTCATTGATATGAATTTTCAAGTCTGGCAGAGTGCCAGACAAGACAGCTCCTGGGTATTTTGGGTCAGATGTATATATCAATCTGCGCTCCAACTGCAAGTGAACATTGAATTTTTCTACCACATGAGTTGGACCCACATCACTATCTTGAACGTGTTTCCAGTTGTCTTTCACTCGGCCCACCATGATCTGAAGGTCCATAAATGAAAGCGTGTATCTCTCATACATTTTTTTACTCATTAAGTGTGCTTGTAGCTGCTCTTCACTTATTTCTACTCCAGTAAATTCAGACATTTTGATGCCACTATTAGTGTTAGATTCTGGTGGTGGAGTATTGGGAGGAGTTGCAAGAGGTGTTTTATATTCCTCATCACTCAATTCATTGACTTCTGAAGAAAAAGTATCTGCACTCCTTTTAGATTCTTCTGTGGATTAAAAAAATAATAGTAAACAAACAAACAAACAAAAGTATTCTCCTCCCTCCTTGGATGTTTCCCATCATTACCTGATCATCCTGTCTGAAGCTCTATTTTTTTTAAACACAAAGCATATCCGGTACTGTCCTTGCCTCCTTCCACTGTCACTTTTTTTTTTCTCAACAGGAAATCTACTATACTTCTTTTACATGCATGCAGATGTCAGTCACAATGTACTATAGAATCTATTAAAAGACACTATTGTCTAATTTTTTAATCCACTTACTATTACTACAAGATTTAATCAAGTTGTTAAAAAAAAAAAATCCATTATTCTGCCTATGCAATTCTTTTGATCCTCAAAACCAACTGAAAGGTAAGAGCTACTTAACTACAATATATTTATGATCAGAAGTTTTTGTCCAATTAACTTTATTGCCTAATATTAACTTTCGTTTTATTATCGTAAGAAAAGGATTTTTTCTACTCTATAAAGCAGGAACACCTGCCAAAACTTTCCTGTACATTTTTACCTTTTTTTTTTTTTAAGCTCAAGCTACTCTAAACAGCCCAATGCTTCAATTTCACCGGGAAATACAAATCAATCTTGCATAAACAATTTGTGTTCTTTTTCTAGTTTGCCATAAGACAGAATTTACTAAAAAGGAAGCTACTAAAACCTTGCAGAGATTAGTTGGTGCTAGAAAAGATTAAATGATTCAAAGACATCCAGAGTAAAAACATTTCACTGTAGACAATTTTGGGCTTGACACCTCAGCTTTCCACTGCAACCACAAAACAACTCATCCTACAGCTATACTTTTTAAAAAAGGAAATGAATACCACATAGATATCTCTTCCAATTTTTTTTAACATATGCTCACATACCATACAGTTCAGCTAGATTTTAAGTAGGTCTAATTTTATTTACGAGTTCTGCTGTACTTTCTTTTTGATTTTCCTGCATTGTTTTCCTAGTGGAACCCAAAAGAAGCAATGATTTGTTTAAGAAGCAATGATCTTAACTTTTGATACAAACAAAGGACACCAATTTTCCTTTCACTTTTATTCGGCTAGCTATAGACGCATGTGCTAAGAACACAGATCCATGTGACTCCAAAATTCAAGGGCTTCTTGAAAGCATACTTTCACTGGGAGCACTGTCCCAAAAAAGCATTTGACAGCTAAATCTTGTAACACTCTAAGCCAAAATCATCTCTATGGTAAAGTGCCTGACACACTAGCTTCACACCTGTTTACAGCCTTCAAGAGGTGCAAGATATCACAGGGGAGTCTTTAATTTAAAAGTTAATCCCAAAACAAACCCTCAACAAAGCCAAAAAAACTGCACACGCCCCCATTATTTTTAAAACTGTATATCAATCTTAATTAAAAATGTATTGATAATAGCAGAATTATTATGTGAAACTCTATGCATATGTAGAGGAAATAACCTTAAGACGTCTCTACTTTCTACACAGACAAAAGAGTTTCTGGGAGAAGGTGGAAAGAAAAGGAAAGCTGCAAAAATTCTAGATCATACCTTGAGAATTGGTAAGTAATATTCTTCCCAGATCTACAACAACTAACACTGGATCCACAAATTTGAAATCATCAGGAAAGATCACCTGAGGGGCAGAAATATCAAGGCACACGGTCCAGCTTTTGCTGTTTTCCTGAAAGTTAAGAAGAAAGATATAATAGGCCATAAGAAATAGTTTCCCCTCAATACAAAAAAAGCCATGTCAAACAAATCAATCTAGTTAGCCACTTTTTCACCTGAAGAGCTAACCTTCACAAACTTCAGCCACACTAAAGTTTGGTAGCTTGTTAAACCACAGACTCCCATCACAGTCAATGAAGAGACATTTTCAGTAGGTGAAACATCCCATGCTAAGATAGATGCAATGAATCCCTCTCCAGAGGGACTCCCCATCTCTAAGCTGAGGAGAGTGAATCTACCTGCACAGCTAAGAGAAGGCATTTACCTTTTACATGACACTGGATCAGATAAATCCTTGTCAAGACTATCCATAAATACAACATGTGCAAGATTGTTTTATCAAACATCAAACTATTACTTTTTCAGAACAAATATTTTTTCATTTCACTGAAAACAACCTAAAACAACTATCTTGCATCACTATAGCTAACTCCAAAACTAGGGATTAATGACACTAATACATATACTAATATTACTTGAAAACTGAAGAATGAGCAAGCAACAAATTAAGGCGGAACAATTTTTTAATTTAGAAAATAATCTTTAAATAAGTTACACACAAATTTAGTAAGTTTGATGTAACAGAGCTCCAATGCACACTGGAGCCAACAAGTTGGTATGAAGTCATCTCAGTAATGGGGTCAAGCACAGAAAATCGCTATTCTGCCATTAATCGCAACAGGTCTGTACCACAAAAACGGACTGTTTGACAGCAAAAGGAATACTACAGTACTACATGTAAAACTCTCCACTTTCTTAAAAAGAACACCACACAAATGAACAATACAAAAACCCACTCTTTAGAGCTTCAAGTCCTAAAACATATGGCAAAAAAGCCTACATAAACATTTTGGGGGCAAAAACTTACAATGAAGTCTCCTACTAGTAAACGATCAATGGTTTGCCTGATTTCAGCTTTTGTCTGCATTTTCAGCTTGTTGTACTGTCTTCTGGCAGCTTCAGCCACTCTTGCCTCCAACTCAGATTGATATCCGAAACCTGCACAAGAGATACAAAACTGACTAGGTATAATTTTGTTCATCTGTTATTAAATCCGGGGGGGGGGGGGGGGGGGGGGGGGGGGGGGCGGGGAGAGAAAAAAGAAAAGATCTATTTTAAATTTTAGCAGCAAAATATAGGACAGGAGAACATAGCAGTTGAAAGCCATTGGCTGTACCTATACACCAGGCTGCTTCACAGAAAGAAGGATGTGTCTAAGCACAAAACAAACAATCCTACCAAAAAATACACTTCCCAAACCTTTTTCTGGTCTTTATTTGACAGACCTTCAATCTGAGTTACTAAATTTGATGGAGACAGAAAGCGTGACAAGTATGGCAACAGAGGAAATTCTGACTAAACGTTAAGAAGTCTGTGGAATGTGTAGGCAGTCTTTTTTGTTTGTTTTAAACTTCACCTCTAACATCTATAGAATATTCTCATCTTGTGAGAAAAGGTAAGTATCACACACACCTTTATGCTAGGTAACTTAAATCTTTTGGTATTTGCCAGAATCAACAGAAAAAGAATTGGTACTTTAAGAACATTTTAATACTCCTTATTCTCACCTCTCATCTCCTCAGAAACTGAACTTTAACAACTAAAACTGCAAAGACAGTCACTTTATAATGATACAGGCTCAGGTACTAGACTCCTAAACCTTCCTGTCCTTAGAAGCTTAGGGAACCAGTATGTTCAACATCTAAAAGCC
Source organism: Gymnogyps californianus (assembly GCF_018139145.2). Taxonomy (NCBI): domain Eukaryota; kingdom Metazoa; phylum Chordata; class Aves; order Accipitriformes; family Cathartidae; genus Gymnogyps; species Gymnogyps californianus. The sequence goes on along the minus strand of NC_059491.1, from coordinate 6,443,808 downwards.
AAGGTACCTCAAGCAGCTGTAACCAAGGTCAGAATTAATTTAACCAACAGAAGAGATACAAAAGGAATTAGAACACAATTTCCCCTGTATCGTTACTATAGAAAATATTCTGCTTTTAACTGTCCTCTCAAAAAAACTGTTGTTCTCCATCAATTTCCAGAACAGATTACAGAAACAGGCCTCCTTATTTATGCATTTTAATTTAGGCAGCATGAACATCCACCATGTGGTATAGCAGCAACTTGCAATTTTCAAGTAGCAGTTTCAGGAGTCTGCCCAAGCAAAATCCTTGATTCAATTAAACAAAGAAACAAAGAAACAAACAAAAAAATCCAGAGGAGACTCAGAGTATTGCTTAATTTGAATTTAAAGTGGAGATTCTTTGATTAGTGCTTTGTATTTCTAAGAATGAAAATAAATAAAAATCAAATACAAGAAAAGATATAACACCACCAGAAAAAAACCCAACCCCACCAAAAAAACACGTTAAAGGTTAACCTGAGGTATGAACCCTTCCCTTGTAGAAGAAGTCAGCTACTTTCTTAATGGCTTGTGGATTGTAAATAATATTTAGAGGTCTGGTACTGACTTCCAGGCGCCTCTCAAAATTGCTGTGGATTGGATTTCTTTCGTAAAGCATCTCAAACACTGCGGCATCAGGATCTGCAACTGAATAAAAAATGAATTACAAGAAACAGTTGTAAAAAAAACCAAAACAAACAAATGGACAAAAGCAAAAAACAAACCCCAGAGAATTTAGTAACTAATTTTTAATTGGTACTACTAGGAAAGCAGTACCTGTCTGAAAATTCTTCAGTAACAGAAAAGCAATATGATCAACCTCTACAATCAACAGCAATTCAACGTTTGTATATACAAAAACATTTTCAGAATTGGGGTCCTAATGTTGAACTCCGAACAATTTTTTTTTTTTAAACCAAGACAAAGAGCAAGTGCAACTCCCATTGTCTTGAAATACATTTTTTCTTAGTCACTTTCTTTTAAAGTCAACTTGCACGCACCCTTATGTCTGAACAAAGCTTCTATGATTTTATCTTTACCTTGTGCAAAAAGCATTTGCATGAATTCAAACTCTAGGCATTCAGTTTTGAAATTTCTGGTTTGCAGGAATTACCTCACATGCTTGTTATCATCAAACATAAAATGAAATCTTTACCAGTGTTCTGATTAGTCATTTCTGAGGACAAACTCTGGAGTCCAAAGGAAGACATGCAGCCAACCTCTTTCTGCTGATAAGAATTTAAAAGAAAAAGATTGTTTAGATAAAATCAACCAAGCCACCTGATATAAGCATAAAAGTCTTTTCTGTATTAGTCTTATGGTCACTTTGTAAGTGAATTATATGTAGAGTCTGAGACTATTATATGCGCTTTTTTCCCTGATGTAGTCAAACAAGAGAATAAAGTATGACTGAGAAGCTAACACTATCTACTCATGTAGCAGACAGACTGAAGTCTGAAGTGCAAATTTCAGTCAGTTCTCTACCAGTTACAAAGTACAAAATACATGGGAAATTCTCATGGAATTAGATCAAATTCTGTTTGCTCAGAAGAGATACTTGAAATCTTTTCAGCAATTCATTAGGAAGGAAAAAAAAAAGTTCTGTATTTCTGCTTTTAGTGTAACAGTATATAGGTGAAATAAAACCTTACGTGGACCAAAGAGCTTTATGAAAAAGAACAATCACTGATTAAGCAGCAATGTTTAGAACAATCTTTGATTGTTCCAAAAATCAAATCTTGTTCATCAAATTATCTTCTTCCCAAAACACATAATTGTAACGTTAAAGTTACAAGCATACAGAGTAAACAATGAAGAGTTCTACGAATGATCTTTGGAAAGGGAGGGAAAAAGTAAGCTCAACAAGTGGAAATTTTTCTTCAAGACTTTTGCGTTCTCTTTCTGGGATAAGACACAAACCAAGAAAAACATGTGTTGAATTTTGGAATACAACTATTTTCATACACACTTACGCATCCTACATAGTAACTTAAAGAGTTTTTTTCACCTACAGGATTCGGGAAAACAAGAACAGGAAATATGGTCCCTTCTGTTGCCAAATCCCTCAGAAAAAGACCACCAAGCTGAACTTTGAGAAGGGAAGAATTTCTGCGAGGAAGGGATTCTGCTAAGATCTTTACACCTGGAATATAAATACATAAAATGTATTTCTTTTAGTATACAGCATAGGTTTTATTTAAATTTTACAGATAACGGATATCGTCCAACAAACAAATCTTTTGGAAATGCTTATATATATTTATTTCTACTAAAAAAATTAAACACAGAAATTTGGAATACATTACAATGATTGTGAGGTATGTATTTATATAGTTGTCTTCCTTTCACACATAACCATGTCTAAAATTAGATTTCTGTGTTGAAACCACTCACACATCTGAAGAGGGAAACTTATTTTCACTTGATATATCAATTTCTGCAAGCTGTTTCCATATTTTCATTATGAACTTTGTTGCAGTATAGTAATTTAAAGAATTAAAAACAAAAATCAATGGTCTGAAGGCGGACAAAGCTCTGGTCTTTTTTGAGAAAGAACAGAAATCGACTTAATACCTGAAAACTCCAGCTGCATAAAAGCAGTCTCCTCAGCCTGTACCACCTTCTTCTCCTTATGCAACAGAGTGAAAGAGCCACCCTGCAACTGTAGATTTAATTTAGCAAAAACATGATCTCTCTTTGTAAAGGTATTCATGCTAGAAGCATCTGCAGCAGGATCAAAAAATTCATCTGCACCTAATTAAAAAAAAAAAAAACAACCACAAACCAATGCATTAAATAAGTCAAGTTTCTGGAAGGCTACTAAAGAACAAAAAAGTTTCTCTGAATTTGAAAATAAAGATTTCCCCAGCTCTATAGAAGTAAAATAGAAACAAAGAATAAAGCAGATACACTTTCTTCCTTAACAAAACTGAATATTCCGTAGAACTCTTCTAATTCAATTCAGGTAATGTAAACCTAAATTTATGAAGACCCCAACAACCCAGTACTATTAATGTTATACCCAGCCACAGCACACTACATGACCCCCACCCACCTGAACAGAAAAAGTCCCAAAGCTCTTTGCCATAAATATCTGTAATAGCGGAAGCAAATGTATTCCATATATCGCTTTAGAAATAAGCAGGTACACCAGGTACCGAGATTTTTTTAACAGGTTAAGCTTTAGACAGGCTCTGCTGCCTAGGTATATCAGTTGCCACATGTAATCTTTTAACAGTACAGAACCAAAGAGTTGTTTCTGTTCACCTTTACCAGGTATCTAACTATGGTAGCGTTAACAGCCTTAAAAAGAAACAGAAAACCCTATAGTTCCATACCTAGTATGTCTTCTGGATTCCACTGTTCCTTTGGGTCTGGCAGCAGCCCTTCAAAAGGTTCACCTTCGTATGTTTGCTGAGCATATCCATACCAACCTCCCCAACCAGGAAACCAAGACTGAAGATACTGCAGCATTCCAGAGCTACTGCCATGTGCAGATTCGGCTGTAGGGGAACCTCCAGGGGAATCAGGCAGCGGCTCTTTAACACTCTATGTTTGAACATTGAAGACATACACATTACTGCTGATAAGTGAAAGAATATCACAAGCGTACAAAAACATCACAATAAAAATACAATTCCATCTACTATTTACTCAGCACTCTTCAGTATACCAGCAGTGATATTTTTCAATCAATACTTAGCCTATTAGGAGAGCAGCAGCAAAGAAATAACAAACATATCATCAGTTAACTGCTGCATATGCATATATGAAGCCATATGGCATTATTTAAATCTTAGTCTAGAAACACTAAATCAAATAAGAAGTCATTTGACACCATAAAATACAGCTCTAAATTTTAGCAACTGTCTTTGAAAGAGAGACAACATTGTACTGTTACAGAGATTAGTCCCTATTTTATCAAGTGTGCTCAGAAAGCCATTCACATGAGGCTCACTTCTGCCATATATTTATTCTGGGAAAATACTCATTATAGGCCCTTATTTCCACTCTCTGTTTTTAAGGTGAAGAGTACTTGCCCTAGGAATTCTGGCAAGGATACTACTAAGGAAGTGCATCATATGACTGGACAAAAGATTTCACTGTGCAAGTGACACAACAGTAAAAACTGAAAGAACTGAGCATTGTTTGCAATTTTAGCATTAATGCCACACTTCTAAATGAAAGCAAATACATGCTAACACTCTCCAGCAGAACAGAACACAATACCTCAGAATAATTCACTTAAAGATTCCAAATATTACCCTGTATGCAGAATGTTCCTCACCTCAGCTAGGTCATGAAACTTATCATGAACTATCTCATATAGTATCTTCAACTCTTCATAAGTTTGCTCATCCTCAATACGATGCATTTCTGCCTGAAAAGACAAAAAAGGTAAAGTAACTGCACTAAAAGAATATAGTATCTTGTTCACAAACATGTCAAACACCTCTGCACTGATTAAGTTAGAGATTCATAGAAAAAAGCAACGTGGCATTAATGATAGTATCCAAGCGCCTAAGCACGTGAAAACAAACAGAAGTCATGTGGGCAACCATAACACTGACACTCCCCTGTATTACAAATAAAGTTTATTTGCACTGTAAAATACATTATTTTAACACTTTTCGTAGTAAAAATTCCTTGCCCAACTATATCCTCCTATCATGCATCAGAAGCAAGGTTTGCAGCACCAAATTTAAGCCATGGAAAATAACCTGATTTAACAGAATGCCTAGCTTAGCCAGGAGCAAAAAAAGCTTCTATCTTGAGTAAAGAAGGTAGAGGAAATGAACTGCACAAATTAGGATGACGCAGTATTCACGTTCAGTTACTTAGACATGTTGTCTTCTTTGTACTGATTAACAAGTTGAGTGAATCATAAGCTTCCACAGACAAGTCTAAAAAATATATCATGGAACAAGAAAGCAGAAGACATTTTTCTAGTCCAATGGCATTGCCCTTGTTACATTTCACGGCTCTGCTGAAGACAATACAAGCTATATGAAAGTCTCCCACTTTGCCAGGTACTATAAATTTTCCAGTACATTGACCTACTCCTACAGTTCATGTCTAAATAACACAAGTAAGGATTACATACAACTTAAAGTATCAATAGAATTGCACCTGTAATTAAAGATAGGTGAGGTACATGGTGCCCTGAACTGATTTAATGAAAAAGTCCCAATACACCTAAAGATAAAAAGCAGCTAATTCTAGTTCACAGGTTTTTTTCTTTCTGAAGTAGGACACAGGTTCATTAGTATGGGCACTTTCCCTCTAAATTCTTCATCCCAAAATCAACTGTGGAAAAACAAAAACAAACAACAAAGCACCCCCAAACACACTGTCAACTAGCCACAATTTTTCCCACATTATCTACCCAACCATATGGGTGACCTGACACACTTCTGATACTTAAATACTTTTTGAGTCTACAAAGAACACGAGTTAAGAAAGCATGTCACAGACTGACATGAGCATTCTATGAGAGTTAATGCTATTTTTGGTGAAAACCAGTTACAGCTCAAAAAAAAAAAAAAAAAGACAGCTTTTTGCATAGCAAAACAACAACACAAGGACCCTGCTGCACACACACCTCCCACAAGCCCAGGTTTCAAGCATTAAAAACTCAGTTGTGGTCAAAAGACAGTCTGTTCAGCGAAAACAGCCTGCAGTAAAACTAAAGATGTTTCTAAACTGGAACAGATTTTAAATTTGAGAAGATGAAACAAATAAAGTGTAAGATGATTAATCAACACTGTAGAAAACTCAAATCTAAATACCTGCTCTGCAGTAGACAGTGGTTCCCCCTTCAACTTGCTGTAATACATGTCAGTGTAAGATATCGCATCTTGGGCCCGATGTAATGCAAACTCCCAGGTAGAACGTTGTCTCTGCTCCCTGATCTCCGAAAGATTAGCATTCAAAGCAAAGATCCACCATTCTCGGCAGCTGAAACATTTTTAAATTATTGTATTACCAATATTTCCAAAAAAACCAAATGCATGTCAAACTGCTGAAAGGTCCAGGAGAGGTTCAGTGAAAAAACAGAGGGCAACTGGTCAGAAAAAGCATCAGTGTTAGAGACAGCATATATGGGCTAGTTCTACAAATTGTGTAGAACAGTGCTCTGCAAAGTCCCCACCACTTTAGTGGGATTTAGTATAGCTTTTATATATCAGGCATAGACAACAAAATGTTGAGTTACACAGACCTCTGGTCTGAACTGATACCATCTTTCTTATTTATCAATAAAAGAAACTTAATAGGAGCTCTTTCCACAAAGAAAATTTCAGAACACCACAGTGTGTGCGCATGGGGGTAGGTAAGAATAATTTTATTTTAAGTTTGAATTACAGCTGAATATTTAAAACTGATTTATGAGGTAGGGGAACAAAACATGAAAACTGAAACTCTAATATATGATTATTATCTACCTTTTTATATTCGTCTTCATTCTAGTCTCCCTAGTATAGTTTTTAATATCATATTAACACCACCACATATGTAGATATACTTACTTCTCTGTTACTGTAAGCTTTGGTCTCCACTTCCTGAATTTAAGCTGTCGTTCCTTTCTAGCCAGTTCCTTTAAAAATCCCATGATCTGCTGATACTGCATCTTTTAGTAAAACAATACACAGATCAATTAGGCAATATTGGAGTGCTTTCCAAAGTAAAGGGGAGAAAAACCAAACCAAACAAAAAACCAACCACAAGCTTAGTTTATCTGCATCAATGGCCTGCATATGGCTTCAGAATTAAGATTAATGTCAATCATAATTCATAATTTGGTTCTCTAGTGTCACATATCTTCTCCCAGTAGCTAGTAGTTAATGTGTGACATGCAATTTACAGGCTTCTTTATTTACAAACACACAGAATGAAATCTCCTTCCATGTCACATTATCAACCTAACACCAGCTGCTATTGTACATTCTATAGACTAAAAAACCCCATATGCATCCCTCCTATTACCACAATAAACAAAGAAGAATGTAATTTTTTTGCAATAATCAGTTGCAGTAAAATAATTAAATAATTTTGAATGCTTGGTTTTAAAACAAACAACTTCTTTAGTATATTCCTTTCAGTTGCCTCGAAAACTAAATCTTTAAGAAAGTATTAATTTTATGCTACAATAATTGGTACTTAAGCTGTTACAAACAATACCAGTTTTATGACCCCTACAGGTATTTCACTGTTGGAATCAGCAACTGTTTTCTTAGGGACAGATAATTCAAGATGGCATTTTACCAGCAGAATCGTCAGAAGCACTGACATACAAACAACAGTTGCAGCACGTGGGAAGGAAAAATTCTCTATGTCAAACTACCAGTTTGAATTTGTAGACCTTGTGATAACCAAAATATAAAGGAGTATCTCCTCTAATCAGTCGTTTTGTTAGAAACTGACCACAAAGCAGTGTGCAATAGAGCATACAGATACCCAAGCAATCTTGAAGACTAACTAGTCTGGACACCCAATGCAGCCGAACATAGTTAATAGCACAGAGTTCATGATGGCCTCATTTACCCTGCTGCTCAACAGTCTGTTTCAGATATTGAGAGTTAAATGAAGATGGTTGGTATTTACCTGTGAAAGCTTCAAGGGTATAGTCTCAAGCTGAATGTCACACTCAAGCCGTGGAGTCTGGCGTGATCTTAAAGGCTCCTTAGAACAATTTCTCTTAAGAAGAGCGGAAGTGCACACAGGTTCCATGATGTAGTTATGATCACGACTTTCCATACTTTTATCCATTGCTTCCTGTGGGTTACAAGCAAATTTATTCTATAAGAAATGAGTGTCCAATACTTATTAGGATGCATTGTTTTCATATACTAGAATACACTTTATTAGCATGCCAGTCCATACATGTGCTCTCTTCAAAAGTAAAACAAGGTATTTCACAGCACAGCCTTTATGGGTTGCACACGTATCCTATCATTACAGCATGAAACCATAAACTTCTGTTGCTCTTAAAAGCACCAGATCCGATAAATTTTAAGTCATTTACATCTGCAATATAAAAGGAGACTAACAACAACAAAATCTCTCTCTTGTACCTGTAGCTGACCAGGAGGCAGGTCACCCAATAAAGTGCAGTTAGTATCCCAATAAACACTGAAGTCGGCAACATCCAACTGTTTCTTCCGCATCAGCTTCTCTACCTGAAGTAGAAAAAGTGGAATAAAGTCAAGATCACACACCACGTGCCATGTAGTTTTCAGTTCTACATACTCAATAAACAATATGAAATGCCCAGAATTAATTTAATAACCAGATTATTAAAATGCCATACATTTTACTAAATATTTACTAGCACCCATAAAATACAGCACCACATCTTAGCTGCCATGAGTTCTTGTACAAAAAGTTATACTTACTGGTTCAAATACCGCATTTTGCATTGATACATTTTTGATGCATATGCCAAATGCAAATGGCTGCAAAGGATTTGTGACACCATCTTCAAACCTCAAATGGACATCCTGAATTTTTAACTAGACAGAAAAAAAAACATTACTAGAGACAACTAGTTACATCATTAGAGTGGACAGCAGTACTATTCATTAATACTGAAGCAATTTAAATATTAAATTTCCGCAATTCTCCAACAAATTTCTGGTAGTTATTTAGACCTCACAGAAATCCTATTCCTCACTTCTGTTTTTGTACTCTCTGGTTCTATCTTCTCCTCAGATACCACTAGTCCCTGCCGTTCTCCCCAAAAACAACTAGCCACTTTCACAAGACAGTGTACTTTATTTTGCTATCCTACTATTATTCTCTATTTTAAAGGCAAATGTGTAATTGCCAACCGAAGACTCAAATTTGTTTTATGTACTAGACTCATCAGAATGGGCCAGAATTACCAACTAATAACACTACAAGGTGAACCAAACTAATTTTACATTGGTAAAACCTTTGAGAGCACCAAGTTACTGTGGTTTCTCAGAGAATGTAGAGTCTAGGACTGAGAAAAGTATAGATAATCTCGCCTTGAGCTCCTGCACCAAATACATTCTTCTCAAACATATCAGGAAAAGCAAGCAGTCTGAGGTATCTTGCTTCTAAACAGCCTCTAGTGAGTTGAAACACAACCAAATAAAATAGTCAGTCTATCTGCACATAAGGAAAAAGAAGGATAGTCCTTTCATGGAGGCGAGCAGACAAACTTTAGCAAGTAATATGTAGAAAGCTTCTGGTTCTTAAACACAAATGATTAATGATGTAAACGTTACTAAAATTTCATTAACTACATTAGGACTTCCAAAAAGAAAAGCAACAGAGAGTAACAGCCGTACTTTTGAGTAATTTTGAAATTTAGGAAACACATGGCAGATTTTTATTAATAGTAGAAAAAGAATAATCAAAGAACTTGAGAGACAACACACAGTCAAGTAATCAAAACCATAGACCAGCAAAGAGATTTGTTTCTTTACAAATTATCTTTTTACCAAAACAAATCATGCTCTTCTGCTTCATAAACAATTCAATTATTTCGGTGGGTTTATCAATCAAAGCATTAAAATGTGAGAAAAAAAAAAACAGATTTCATGCAAATTCATTATCTACCTACTGTTATAAACCAAAAAAAGTTGATGTTTTCCCCTTGGTAAAAGCAGGATGGAGGGTTTTCCCTTTCCAGAAGTGCCCATCAGGACTAGTTTAAGACTGAAGTTACGAAGGTTCAATCTGAAAAGGGACTGTCCTCTGCCAAACATCTGCCTTTGATTTACGTATTTCTTCTCTGAGGACTACACCATGTGAAGCACAGTAGGCACAGGTAATTCTTAACAAGTGGGAAAAGCTCTACAATGCAAAGGCTTACTTCAATGTTTTCTACAATTCTTGTGACTACAGATGCAGTAACTGAGTACCAGTAAGATTCCCCTTTCTGTTGTTGTTCTTTCTAAAAGAGAAAATAGGGATAAGCATTAACCACTACTGTAACAACTCGTCAGGAAATAATATACCTTGTTACACCGAAATTACTGTGAACGGGGAGAAAGAAAAAAAAAACCAAACAATTTCAGTATCTCCAACATATGTGGGACACACAACATGACGGGGGTGGGATGGGGCAGAAATTGGACTATGTTAGCATGTATAAATCAAATTCTAACTTAGTTTCCTATGCATTTGTTCTTCTACTTGTTAGGAGACTTAAATGCAATCCATCTACCACAGCGGTTTCTTCAGCATAAAGGACAAGCATGACTCACTTTCCATTTTTCTTCAAGTGCTAGAAGAAGGGCTTTCTTGTGTTCTCTTTCTTGCAACTTCTCCCTTTCCTCATCAAAATCTTCTTTTTTCTCTGGTGCACCAATTAAGTGCAGTTTTGAGACAGATATCAGCCATGGATCCACATGTGGGCGATAAAAAGGTATCTGTAGTGTTATTTTGCCAATGAAACCTAGATATACAAAACAGAGATGATATCAGACTCCTGTGTAAACATACTTTATCACCCTTGGAAAACCTGAAAGAAAAAGTGGTGTAAGAAACAAACACGCTCAAATAGAACTGGATTACCTGAAAACAGATTACCTCATTTGTTCAAGCGTCTGACTCACAGGTAAAGGTTCTTCTAAAATATGCAGTACTTCCTGTTTATAAATATTTGTCCTGCACACACAAGCAAAATACAAACCTGCCTTTACTTCAAATGGTAATTCCAGTTCCTTCAAGGCATCTTTCTTTAGTGGCAAATTTTCCAATTCAACAGCACCTATACAAAGCAGAAAAAAAGACAAGCCTGCTAAACAAAATTATGTTAAAGAATGCCAACTTGAACATTATAAGCCTAAAATGACTAGCACTGTATTTTAAAGAAAAGAAATCAAATAGGATTTCATGAGAACAGCCAACCTACCACTTCACATTGTGTTACAATTGCAATGGTTATTTAATATACTTGTTAATTTTCCAATGCCATGTGCTCAGGCTATTTGATGAGGTCATCTAGAAGCAATCTTCTGCAAGGTTTTAGATCTGAACTTTATTGTAACCAAGGAGAAAGCTTCTCCTCATTGTCTTTTCAAAAGAGATACTTCAAGTATTTTCTCAATATTACAAAAAGCACGCACAGAAAAGCTTTGAAGTGTTATAAAATACTCTCTCCAGAAACAGCAGATACCAGCAGCAACAGGTAAATTAGAAAGCATTGATTTGAGGACTCTGTGAAAGTACAAGACTCGTGAACGTAACATGACATAACATGACATCAACAACAACTCTTAATTACAGGGGAGCAACTACTAGCACCAAAACGTAAGAGGTAAAGACTTCAGAATACTTCCTGCCACAGTCCCTCAACAGGAAAGCTACTGAACAGTATTAAGAAAAATGACATTCAAATATTACATAAATTAAACATGCTGATAAGATATGCTAAGCATACTTTTGAAAGTTTCATATAAATTGGTTTAACAGTGTTGACACAAAGCAAAGATAGGAACACAAGAGAATTTACTATTCACTGTAAAGTGCTAGCACAAAACTCTATATTAGAAGGGTTTATACCAACATTAAACACAATATTAAGTGATTGTTTCTATTCCACCTTCCAGTTATTACAAAAAAATAAAACTTTTTTTTTTTTTTAAATCACAGTATGAAAACACTACAGAAAATACCACAAAGCCTCACCCTTTAGAAGAGCGACCGAAAGTTGGTCTGTGTTCAGGTTATTGACATATTTGCCCAAATAGGTGTTGAGGACCCAGGCTACCAATCCTTCCAACATGACTGTCCTAGAAGAGGGCAACTAATGTTTTTCTGTCATTTTCTGGATTTCTGTTCCATAATTATAGTCTCACTCTGAAAGAAAAAACATGAAGAAAATGATTGTCTGAAATACACACTTTCAGCAGAGCTGACATACTGCTATCACTGTAATTCTTACTGTAATCAATCTAAAAAGCAGTAAAAACACTAAGCTCGATTTCTACTTTAAAAAAAATGTTTTATGCTATGCCCTTTAAGTCTCAAATCAGAGTTTCATATAGAGCTTTGATGATTACAGACCACTCCCATTTGCAAATTAAGTTCATCTTTCCATCCTTTTTTTTCTCATCAAAACACCTCATTTTGTTGCAATAATCAATAAGGCCAATCTACAATCCTCTTCCAGAAAATGGAAGACTAAAACTCCACGTTGATCTGAAGCAGTTTTGCACTGGCCTCCTCGACTTCTGCTGCCAGTATTTTCTTCAAGTTGCCAGCATTCTGGTTTTGGAAGCCTGGTCTAAAGTAGCAGCCCAGAGCCTTCAACTGTATTTTTGTAGAATTCTTATGACATCTGTGAAACAACTCACCCTACCCAAACCCCTTTTTTGGGAAGAGCGTATGTGTGGGAAGTAATCAGATACAAGTCCCATAAATAGCTCATCAACAGTCACTCTAACAGGTTTTCAAAGTGATGGCATAGATTACTGCATCAAGGAGGGGAAAAAAGCTACATTAGAGAAGCAACACTGGACACACATGTAAACATTTCCCTTCATACTCCTCTCCAATCATCTCTGTTTCAACTTATGTGGTAATCAGACCATTAAAACCCCTAAGTCCCTGTTCAAGTTTTTAACTAGTGAATTGCAAAACTACTATTAGCTTCTGCAAGGGCAGGATCAAGCATGTTATTACAGTAAGGAAAAAAGCATGCAGGCCATATCTTGAGGTTAGAGTGCAGTAAATGCATCAGTTCTGTGTTTAGCAAAGTCTCCCAACTCCACATACCTCCCTAAACCAGTGTACGTAAGATTGAGTTCCACAGAGCAGAAAAGCAAGATATGTCAGACTTATTTACATCTGACAATAGAAGAAAACAACAAAAACGATGACTTCAAGAGTTACATTTTAAATTTTATATTAAGATTCAGGGTTTTCCCATAATGAGGTTTGCTTGATTTTAGGCACCCACATTTAAGCCTTTGTTTGTTTAAAAAAAAAGCCACTGAAAACATTTAACTAACACAGTTAAATAAAATAACCAGAATTAATCAAATAATGAAAGGCTTTTTCTAAAGGCTGAAAAGTGAAACTATGCTGTCATGCAGAATGAAACACAAACATCATAAATAACATAGGGAAGTTACATTCGAATAAAGCATATCTTCATGTTAAACACGATTAACATTTTTATCTTTGTAAAATTTCTCAACATTTTTCAAAAACAATAGTATTATTCCACACAGTAAAGACCAAACATTCGCACACATAGGGCCACCACATTATAGGTTTTTATTCTAGTAAAATGCACAAGAAAGCTGAAGTTCAACAAAAGCAAATATAGTAATCCTTGCGCATTACCCTTAAAAAAATAAGTAAACAAAAAAAGAAATGTACAGGTGTTAGGAGCCAAATCAGAGGAAAGATCTTGAAGAAACATTCAGTAGCACAGAACAGGTTAGCATCCCAGTGACTGAAAACCTCCAGTGCATGAACAATTCCACACCTGAAGTCATCGTAAGAACTGTAAATAAAGTAAATCATCTCCTTAACCTAAACTTGTGGCACATAATCTAGAAATCTTTCAAGTGTTTTAAGGCTTTTACATTTTTAACTTTCTAGTCCACTGCTGTGCCACTGGGAAGAAAAACAAAACACTTATTTTCTATGACAGTGTTCTTATTTCCTTAACACACATAGTAAAAAAGGAACAGGTCCAAACCAGGACCTTGCTCAAAGCTGCCTCATTTTTTCTGGAAAAAGATGCAATTTTTCCAACAGGGAGGACGAGACAGGCCCTGAAAGAACGGGGCCGGGGTGGGGCAGCTCAAAGGCTGCGCGGCAAGGAGGGAAGCGAGCTGGGATGCTGCTGCCTGTCAGTGGAAGGTGGAGGGGGACATTTTACTCAGCGGCCAGTCACACAAAAAAAGGGCGGGGAGGAGCTTTCAGGACACTCTCCCTCCTCTCTCTCCACGCAAGCAAACACACCGTGGGGAGGAGGAGATAGGCAAGAGAGACCTGTTGGCACGCAACGCGTGTCGGAGACGAAGCGAAAGGTCACCTTGCCCAGAGGCGGCCGGAGAGAGCCCTGAGGAAGCCACGGAGAGGCCGGGGGCAAACAGCCTGCGCCACGCGGCGAGGGCGCCTGAGGAGCACCCTCGAGGCCCGGCCGCGCGGCTGAGGGCGGAGGCGCCACACAGAACCCCGGCGGAGCGGCAGCGCTCCCCTCCGCGGCCCCGGCCCCGAGGCGTAGGGACAAGGGACTGCGCGGCTGCCCCTCGACCCCCCCCGCGGGGCCGGGACGGCGGGGCGGAGCCGTGCGAGGGGCGTGAGGCAGGGAGGGGCCCCTCAGGGCCAGGGCCGCGCCATGCAGCCGCGGTCGAGTTCGCAGCGCAGGCTGACGCAGGAGGAAACGACAGCCAGGCCCGGGGCCGCCGTGTGGCGGCGCCGCCCCGCGCCCCCAGCCCGCCGGTACCCACCTGGGCTCCCGGTGGCGGCCGCCTCCTCGATGGTGCGCCGGGACGGCGGGCCGCACGCCAATCGATCCCGAGCCAACCGACGGGGGGACGCCTGGGTAAGGGAGCGCCGCGCTATCGATTGTGCGCCTCCCCCGCCTCTTTGAGGCGGAGCCGGGCCGGCCTGCGGCGGGGCGGCAGGGGCCGCTCTCGCTCGGCGCCGCGCCGCCGGTAGGGGCGCCCGGGGAGCGCGGCCCCGCGCCGGCCTCGGAGCCCGGGGACGCGAACGTCCCGCCAGCGGGAGGGCGGGCCGCCCTCGCGTGCCTGCCTGCCTGCCTGCAGCTCGGCACGGCAGGGCCCGCCCGGGAGCCCTGGCCAGAAGGTTGTGTCGGGCTGGGATCCTCACGAGGGGCCCCTCACAGCCGCTGTCGTGTCAAGTAAATGGCAGTAAACAAAGTCTTTTGGCTCTTAAAAGCGTCAAAGGTCCATTTGCCCGGACTGGAGGTCAAGATGATGGCTTCGTTGACGCTGAAGTGAAAGAACGGTGTTTGTGGAGCATAGTGCCTGTGCACAGGCTGCAGTGGATCGGTCCTCTTGTAATTAGGCAGTAACAATAGGAAATAAAATTGTTTGGAAAGCAGCAGCTTAACCTATGGAATTAAAGAACCCGTTCTAGAAATGAGAATTTTGTTTAATGAAGAGGTCAGGAAACTTGAAGATAGATGTAATTATAAAAATGCTGGCTTTTTTTTTTACTTTTTATAAGCAAATGCAAGCACATTTTTCCTACTTCAACATAAAACTTGGATTTTCCTTCTGTCACACAGCTCCACAATTTGAAAACCCAGTAATTAACTGCCATAATGGAATCCTCCTTTTCAACGTTTTTAAAACTTCAAAAGTCTTCCACTGCTTCTTCAGTGTGGTCCCAATACTGGGAGCTGACGAACAAGACATGAAAATGCCCAGTACAGTGCAAGAGGTTCAAAGCGCTGTATAAAATTAGGTTCTTTTATTGCCTAAATCCTTCAGTTTTGTAACAGTTTCAGTGTGCCCATTTTCAAAGTCTTTTCTGAAAATTACGTTCAAGTACAAATTTAATACACAGTTGTAAAAGGTTTCTTCATAGTAGAATTAAAGACCTGTTTGCCAGTTCTCAGTTCCAGAAATAATGTTAGTAAATCTCAGCTTTTGTGGAAGTTTAAAATTTGTATTTTTAAAATCTGTATCTCATCTGTAGTTGTAGAATAAATGCTATTCCAAAATACCCTTTTTCACTTTAAGGCCTCAGAAATAACTACTGCATTTAGCTTCTCTTGAGGTAGAATAGAATAGTTCAGTTGGGAGGGAAATACAGTGATCATCTAGTCCAACAGTATGTTTTTATGGCATAAAAGAAAAAAGTTATGCCTACTGTATGACTTCATTCGAATGTACTTCAGACACTGTATTGCATAGTCTGGTTGAATACAGACGCCACAATTGTCAGTTAAGTCACATACGTAAAATATAATTATGGGAAATGGGATCCTAAAAATCGACTTCCAAAACCAAAACACTCCCACTTGATTCAAGGAGAGCCTCTACTAATTTTCTGTAAGAGGTGGTTGGATCTTCAGCATCAAGCAAGGAGTGAAGCAGAACAGGATTTTCTGGTTCTGAAGTCTGAGTCAATTCCACTGTTGACAGATTATGCTATGCAATCATCAAGACAGAGTCCTTTTCCTGAGGTCAATGGGCGTGAGCTATCTGGCATACATACTTACATGGATCTTCTCTAATATTCACTGGAACACAGGGAAAAATATTTTGGGTTTATGGTTAACCTCAAAAATGAGGTCAGAATCAATCAGGGAACCATATTAAATCAGCCAGGACACAAAGATGAGAAACTTTAGAGCTGTCAATAAAAGGAACTTACTTCCTACTCCAAGATAACAACTATTTACTCTAGATTTTCTTTTCTAAAATAAAATGAACTATGTACAGCTAATGAAATGCTATTGTTTAGACATAATAGTTGTAATCTAGTAAAAAAAGCTCCTGTAAAAGATTTCACTCCTTGATATACTTAAGGTTGATTTGAGGAGTTTGATCCAATAATGAGCAAAAGCAAACTGTAATAATAAAAGAAATATCCAGGAGGATGAGGGTATATCCATGAAGATATGGGATAGGAAATTGAATGCAATAGTTTTAAAATTAAAATGAAATGGATAATTCGTTAGCATTGAATGAATGATAATTTAACTCCAGTCTCTTAGAAGTGCTGGTCACAGCCATGCTCTTGACAGGTGGCATACCTGAACCCAAATTATCATCACAAGAAGTCTCAGCAGAAAAATCGATGGCATAAAGTTAGAAAAATGTTCCTTTTCAAATCTGGTAAAGGTCTCTCTAGGGTATCACAGAAGAAAGGGAAGAGTTGGCCATTCAGTTTAAAAGAAAAAGCATTCAAATTTTTTTAAACTGCAAAGATCATCCTTTGACTCTCAAAGCTGACAAAACAGACTAAAAAAGTCAAAACCATCAGTGTCTATATTCATCTGAAATTTCAAGTCTCTGTAGGAATGCTACATTTAACATAACGTTTATTTTAGAAGATAAGGGGTTGTTTGATTAATTTTATCCATCAATCAATATACGTCTGTAATTTTCTTTAACTGGTTTTCATCCCCGCATCTTGAATACCCAGAGGAAACTTCTTTTCTTCTGGAAGTAAGTCTTGAAGTAAATTGTCCTCATTTTCCACTGAGATCTGAATTTCAGTTTCTTTTTTCAAGGGGTTTTCTTCTTTTGAAAGGGGAATTTCTTCCCCTGTTGGGGAATAATAGGGACCGTTTCCGTAATCCATGCTAGTTGAACTAGTCTGTTCTGGGAACTGGGAACTGCAGTCTGGACTACATACTTTAACAATACAAGTCACGTTCACCTGCGTTCCTCCGTTACCAGAATGTTCTGTCAAATAAACAGAAAACACATTAAACAAGGAAGAATGAACCCCAGAACAGGATGGTTGGATTCTTTATCCAGTTCTTTGACTTACAATAGACGCTAAATATCTTCTTGCTTCACTTAATTTAGGCAAGCTGGTGGAGTTGGTTCTGTAACATTTTAGCGGGTTTTTTGGTACCATAAAATTCACATCATCCCAGAAATAAAAGAGCCATAAAAATTAATAGAGAGCCCTGGATCACAGCCAACTCCCTACTCATCTGTTGCCATTTCAGATGTTTTTGACAATGTTCTTTTCTTACTGCTCCCTTTGGCTCTTTCTCCCACTCACACATAAGTGCCTGCCATCACACTGATCCCCTAGTCCGCAAATAACTTTTTCTCCGTTGAGGACACTCTCTTTACTGTCTCAGACTGACAAGTTAAGACAATGGCTTTTTCTTTTCAAAAGTTACTAAATACTCCCTCTGCTGAACATGAGTCCGATTTTTTTATCCTGCCATTTAAACTTCTGCTAAAGAGTCGTAATTGATAATCAAATTTCAAGAGGTTCTGGATCATTCTGATACATTCTTACCTGAACTCGCCGAGTTGTGTCTGTCTCCACTGTGAAGCTTACAACCTTCTGCAGCCGCATGTTGCTGAAATTCTTCTGTTTCTTTCTTTTCATTGTTCTTGTTACTGACTACACTGACTCTTGCTGATCCAGTTGGATTATTCAGGGAGCTACTGCTGGACCCAGAAGTTTCCAAGAGATGCTGTTCCTCCTGTTCAGAACTGCTGGAGTTTTGCGATCCTGTATTTCTTACTTTTTTGTCGCACTGCTTTTCTGTAGGGGAAAAAGGCTGGAATATTTGCAGAGAAATGCAAAACATTAATCTTTTTAAAAAACACTAACAAAGAACTGGTCAGTACTTAGGCAGCTAAAGAAACCACTGATAAAAGTGATTTGCATAGTGATGACTAAGTAAAATTCATATCAGCTCATTAGGCGTTCAACAAAATGAACCTGTCTCCTGAAGGCACCTAAAGTACTTCACCAATTACCTAGGGAACAAAGGCTCTAAAATCTGGTCTTCTGAACGACACCTGTGTTTTATTGCTAATATAGCCTAACATAAAGCGAGGATGGTTTATGTGGGTTATGCAAGGTACATCTTATACTCTAGCTCGGGGACCAAACCACCCCATTCTCACTCCAGTTGTCTTTCTGCTGTGCAGTTTTCTTCTACTTGTAATTAGATAAGACTGCATGATTTCTATATAACTTTTAAAGAAATGGAAAAAATGGAGAGAAAGGAGTGACACTCACCGAATCTGCTTCTGTAGTCGGTGGAGAGTATACAAGGGCTGCAAGTGAGGAAAGACAGTTCATTAGCACCCAAATTTGTTTCAGTTGCAAAAGCTGCTCTCTTAACTAGTCTGAGTGATATCCTCTGCTCCTGGAATAAACTCCAAATGTACATTTATTACACGCTGTTTGAAAATGTTGAAAGCTATATTGTATTAATTTTGTAAGGTGACTTAAATTTAGCCAGCAAGCAAAGAGGACTAGAAAAATAATTTTTCTCGTTTAGCTTCAGTGAGAAAAGGTACTGATGACAATAAACTACAGTCATGACTGTTTAATGATAACCTTTGATGATGTCTAATATTTGAATGATGAAGTACAAAATATTTAACAAGCTCCAGTAGGAGCACAACTGTTCTACAGTTGTCCAGTTCCACTAGGATGTTGTACGTTTAGACAATTACCTAAGGTCTGAGGAACAAGAGAAATTTGAATGGGACGTTTGCCTCACTGTATCCCTGTACTGAGATTACTTTCACCCCATGTGATTTAATAAAGATACTCTTATTCTAAATACATATGGAATTCCTGGAGGTTTTTTTTAATTCTATTTTTCTGTAGCCGCAAAGCTTATGTGATCAAGCTGATTTGCACGAGTTTTCTCTTAGTCTCTCTTCTATTGACCTTTGAACCTTTTTGCCAATTTCACCCCAATGTAACAGAGGAATGGTGTCAAAAGCTCCTCAGGGTTTCATGAAGATATAGGTTGCCAGCTAGTGATGCAGAAACCTGTAAATCATCACCTTGTCCCCTTGAGAAAAAAAAAAACCTCATACATTATTAGACACCAAAGAATCTCCACGTTAGTGATACTTCATCCATATCCAGCCATGAGAAAACCTTCAAAGAGAGCTAGCATCTTCTAAGACACTAACGGCAGTCAACCACTAGGCTCAAATGTAGGAAATAAGGTGACGCTCTTCTAATATTTACAATCTGCTTGTTTTCACTTCATGAATCTTACCTTTTTTTTTGGAGACTAAGCAATACCCCAAAATAGTGATTATCAGGACCAATAACAATGGTCCTGCTACTGATCCTGAAAATAAATAAAAAAGATAAATTATTTAGCAGGTTGATCTGACAAAGGATCTAATTAGAAAGAGGTAGTTTTGTAGTTTCTGTCCATGGCTACAAAAGCTAAATTTACAAGTATCAAGTGTGTCTGACATTCACATTTGATGCCTCTATTGTTGGATACCAAGGTCTCATTTCAGTCTCCACCACTTCATAAAATTGAATTTTCCTGTCCTGAAAAGCGAGGACAGACTTTTGGCCTCAGTCACAAAAGACATCTCTCTAGGCTAGCAACAGTTTGTGAAATACAAGCCCAGGCAGCCCAGAATGCTCCTAAACATATATGCCTTCTGGATAGGTTGTGAACAGGAGGGAATACATCCACACTTGTGAATGCTATCAGGACTTCCTGTCTCGGGAAAGGCTGCCAGAAGTCTCCAAAGACCTCTCACCAGGAGGTTTATGAAGTCAAGTTTGCCTCAGTCCAGAATCTAAGCTGGTTTCTACCAGCTCATTCATAGTAGCAATTCTCAGGAAATGCCTTGTATAATCTAGTTTGGGGCTTTTTAGAAACATTTCCAGAAGTACAAGGACTGTAGAATGCACTGGGGTAGCGCAGATGCACAGGTAAATATTACGCAACTCACTACAAGCAGTGTCATATTGAATTAATTCAGCTCTTCTGAGGTTCTGTTTGGGTACAGGTAATCGGTCTTGGAAAGAAACTCAGAACTAAATATAAACTTGCTTCCTAGCCAGACAAAAGTGACTTTAAATGAGCGAATAGCTCACCGATGATGTGAGACATGTCAGGTACAGAGTTTAAAATGACAGGTCGAGTTATTATTTCAGGTTTGTTGGAAGCTGAGCTTTGGGTCAGGAGCACGTTCATAATAGTGTGAGGTAGAACTGTGGCAACTGCTGTTCCGGAGTCGCTGCAAACAGTGTCATTCATGCTGTTTCCAGGAACAGCCACTGATTTACAACTGCAAGAAACAAGAAGAGAAGTTAGGAAAGAAAGCAACCCTGTGCACAGTTAAGGTTGCTATTAGGCAGAAACACTGGCTTACACTGTATGTGGTATACAGCTGGTATCGTAAGATTCCTCATGTGAAAAAGTGCCAGGAGGACAAGGTTTACATTCTGTATCTGTGCTCTCTGTCCCTTTAAACAAATAGAAAAACTCCAGTTAGTCATCTAGTGAGAAACAAGAGTGAATAATCAAGGTCTGCGGTACAGATCCTGGAAGTGATATAAAGGCAGTACACAAAATACAGTCTTTAACTGTCACAGAAGAGATTCATTTGAAACACCCAACCCAAACACAAATCAGAAGATTAATTGGCTGTTAGTTTGGTGCCCTTAATAGTCTTTTTCAAAGACTGCAGAAACCCACCAAAAGGTTAAAACGTGGTACTGCAGACAAAGTTGAGCTTTTTCACTAGTCCCTTACAGACTGACCACCTATTCCATTCTGTCGGGAGCTCTGTATCTTTTCAAATGATTCTTAATTTCTTAAAAATATTCAGTGTTCCACCTCTTTGAATATTATTTATCATCTTGAGACAGCTACATTATTAGAGTAGTGAATTTCATTATCTAATAAAACCAGATTAATTCTGCAGGACAGAATAGAGTCATCGTTATTTACTGTAACCAAAATTCAACGTGAAGCCCTGTTTCAAGGATTTAAGGAGGAATTAAGTGGTCTTGAATCTGAGTCACTTGTATAGAATAAATTGCACAGTACAGCAAAACAAAGGAAGATTAAGTTGGATTGAGGAACTTTATGATATATGGTAGTAACAGATTGCAACATGTTGTCCTTTTGGATATGCCTCTTGAGAATGCTTTTGCTCTAGTTACTGCCTACTTGCTAAGATAATGCTTGCACTAAAAAGAATGCATAACTGTAGGGAATTAAAGGACCACATTCCTGTAATTCACTGAGTTAGAGGCAGATTCAGAAATATTTATAGACTATTAATGCAAAAAATAACCCTCTTCATACAGTAAAACTATTTTGTGTGTAGAATGTTCAGAATTAAATTACCTCTTCTGGAAACTCGATAACCTTTTCCACACTTTTTATGCACTTTACATATTTTGCAGTAGTCATATATTTTCGAAATGCAGTACTCATTGGGTGGGCAGCTACAGATTCTGTCCTGTGACTTAGTGCATGTTTGATTCTGCACAAATCCTGTTTTTAAAACAAAAATAAAGCAAGATGTCATTAGCAACATTTAAAACCATAGCCTGCAATGTTTCAAGTGAATATGAGGTGATGTTCACATACCACAACTTGAAGACAATTTTGCAGCTTCTGGCTAGTATACCATCATAAAACAAATACGTTATATGGCCCAACATCTACATTTTTGGAAGAGTTTCCTCTCTCTCTCTCCAGGAAAGGATAAATTTGCATCTGTAGAATGCACACTTGAAACTCTGTACCTGCAGTTGCATTATATTGTCTCATAACCATAAATATGCACATTTGTGTTACCTGTGTTCATCACTGCAGTATCTGGGGGCCATACTAAGATTTGTAGTCTATGGAGATCATGCAACTGTGTTTAAAGTGATTGGAGACCTTACTACAGACATTTTGATACTGTAATTAACCAGCTTTGTAGGATTATCTATTTAGATGAGACCAAAGGTCCTTTGAACAACTTAGACTGTATCCTTAAAACTTACTTGGCAGTGAGTCAAGTAGATAATTTTCTACACCGGGTTGCATTAGAAATGATGGGCAACAGTATGACTGAATTTGTTAATGCATGTGATCTATTAGACCAATGTACAGATCTTGGTACAACGTACTACCTTATATACTGTTAAGCTGCTTTAATGAACTGAACCAGCATGCTCTCAGTGACTATGCTGCTTTGTAAAAGAAATAAAAATAATATAGGAATATCACAACTGGTGTTTGCTGCTGTCAGTTCAGCAGACAAACCGAGAAATGACTGGATGCTGGAAATGTAATTATCCATTTACCGCTCTGCAAGTCAAGTCTTAAGCTCCCTTGGGTGGAGCGCATAAGCAGGAAGTTATTCTGCTGATGACATCTGGATCTATTTTAGTGATGCAATGCCTTAGTTTCCAAGAATATAAGATTGGTGTCACATTCTTAGGACTTAGAAAGAAAAAGAGGGAGGGCCCCCTGCAAGACTTTTCCCTGATTCTTTTCCCCGATTCTTTTCCCCAAATCTTATGAGTACCAAAAGCATGAGAATGGGACTATACAGGTGATAGACAAAACCTCCTAGTTTTCTTAGGAGAAAAGACTAGGTTAAACCAAGCCCACTCTTTGAGCAGGCTGATAAAGTCACAAATGCCTCTTCAATAATTCAAGCCTACCTTTCCTGCAGGGTGGTGAGCAGGCAAAGCACTGAGGAGACCGATTCCAGATTGCCGTATACGTGTTAGGTCTACAGGGACTGCACTTCGTGTCCGCAGCGTGACTGCAGCTCTCTGTCTTATACTGGCCTATTAAAAACAAAACAAAACAGAGAAAGCATCTCATTGGAAAAGATCAGTAGGAATTGTTTAAGGTAAGTTTCATTCTTAGCTGTAGAAACCCCTTCCCTTCACTGCCACAATCAGATTGGTAATGTATACCAAGCAAGTATTGATTTAAAGGAGGGCTGCATGTATATACAGGGAAACTCTGATTTCTTTTATGTTACTCATGTTTGACCCCTTCTCCTACACTCAGTTCAGTGAATTCCAGCCATGTTCAAAACAAGGTGGCCTCAATCCTGAGCAAAACCCCTCAGCATATACTTAGATGCAGCTACCACAGTACATAAAACAAACTTTTTACCCTCATAGAAGCTGTTTTGGGGTGAAACACAGGATGGTGTTTCATGCCAAAAGTCAGGCACGTGCTAGAATGATGTGTCTGGGTGAGGTCCTTACTACCTTTACAGGCAGCAAGTGAAGAAGGCATAATAAAGTATTATCACAAACAGACCTGAATTAGAACTTCACCACTTGTCACTACTGAAGGGACATGAGCTCACTCTTTTTGCTTCACCTCTTCAGCCAGCCCTAACATTGTCAGCCAGCCCTAACAGATCAAAGCAATGAGTTTCTGAAGCTGCTGGCATTCCAGACAAAATCAAAAGCTATCAAAGGTAGTTTCTCCAATGCTTCTCACCAACAACAGAGTTCAGTGCAGTGGTGGGAATAAGGAAATATGAGCTCCAACATATCTGTTTTGGAGAAAGGAAAACATCTCAGTTGCCATTTCCCGCTTGCTTGAAAGGAGGAAGAAGATAAAAGTCAATGTCTCATATCCTGTACAGAAATATCCTGGAAAATATACTCAGAAGGCAGGAGTAACACTGAAAGTCTTTGGAGAATCTCTGTTCACCAAAAGATGGGGCCCCGGAGGTGAGCCATAGGAATTATTTCCAAAGACACTGTTTTTCCATGTAGTTACTTGAAGCTTAAAATTCTGCCTCCCACATCCTGCTAATGATTAGGCTTCAATTTTTGATAAATTATAGTAAAAAAATTCAATTCATAATAACAAAAAAAAGGATTTTAGACTTCCTACAACTTGTTGAGAGTTTGTTATTCTGAAAAATTAAAATTAAGGAGAAATAGACTGAACAGTACATACCACAACAGAAAAAGGTTTTACCTATGAATTATCATCTTTCATCCGTTGTGTTTTTAACAAAGGAAGTTTGACAGATCTATCTAGACATTTTCGGTTAATTCAAGCAACTGTGGCTGCTTCAGCATATATTGATTTCCTGCTTAAATTTCCGGATCTCTCTGACAGGAACTCAGCATTTATGGAGACAAATTTTGTTTGCTCAGCATGTAATGAGAAAAAAAAAGGCAGTTTTTTGCTGTGTCTAATGTAATAATATAATGACAACTTGTTGCAAAAACTCTGTTATTAAAATATGCAAACGGCATTACTACCCCCCAAAAAAACCAAACCCACACACCCACCTTTCTGCAGCCAACAACTTTTGCTAACAAAAGATCACTAGTCATTATCACTGGAGTGTAAGACTTGACACCTCAAAGCAGACAGTTTCTGTAGTCTTGTACCCAGCCTCTGATAGTGGTCTGCAGTGTCTGATTTACAGTAAAAGACAACAAAACTCCCTTAATGAGCAATTACAGATTAACCTGTCCAATGGAAAGCACCTTATATAAGTGATATTATCAAAGTACAGAAACTAAGCTCTACCTCATGCCTTGTTTTACAATATATTTGTTATTAGTGGGCTTGGGTCTGACACGTGTTGTCTAATTTTTGTTATTCCCTCAGTGAGCTGTTGCTCCCCCCTCAGCGTTCACTTAAAAATACTTCAATCAAAACACCATGCAAAGCTCAGCAGCCTACCTCCTGATAAGCCCCCGCCAGGTTAACCTTGTAAGAGAATTCCAATTCTGATGAACAGTGTGCCTCTTTCGCAGATGTTTTTACAGTCACAGCATTTTATTGTCTTCCAGCTAGAGTGCATTACAACAGCAAAAATCTGATGTTCTTCAGATGTATAAATAATCAAAATGTACTATGCTTATCTGAAAATTGACTGAATTTGGCTATGTAAAGTAATAGTTTGAATTATAACCTACCTGGAGGGCACTGGCTGCAACATTTATTAAGTCCTTCTTCATAGAATTCAGTGCTGGGATCTTTGCATTTTGCAAACTGTGGTGTATAAGGCAATGAATATTCCTAGGAGAAATTAATGGAAAATCATGAGTCACAAGTCCATTCCAACCCTAAAGTAGAGATTTAAGAGAGACAAACACTTGAAGATCAGTGCAATTATAACCATCTTCCTTTCCAAGGCGCTGATGTAGGCCTGATGAAACAGAAAGCAGCAGATGCCACAAAGCTGAAGGAGAATGCACAGCTTATAAGCTACTTGAGACCATTTAGAGGTTCCTCTGTTTTTCAAAGATCTGTCACAATGAACAAAGTGATTTCTCCAGGTTTTACTGTCAAAAGAATGCAATGGAACTATGGGATTAGCATCACACCTGGTCACTACTGCATCCCCTAAACCAAAGGGCTAAGTACCTATTCTCAGTTGCCATGATTCAAACAACCTTTGACAAAATGCAGTGAACCTAAATTCTTACCTGTGGGTTTGCGGGGAGAAGCATTTTGCAAAGCGGCTATGTTAAAAATGATACCTTCTTATTTAGTAGGTCTAATCCCTATACACATTTAGAGCTCTATCTGAAAACTAAAAGATTGACTTTGCTACTTCTTAATTCCCTTAGGCCTCTCGAGCTGCTGGAAGAGGGAGCTGTGGGTCTAGCACTACTGCAATGCTTGAAGGAATCTTTCTGTTTTCATCAGTGGGTCCAAAGGACACAGGACACTAAGTTCAATTCTCTATTGCGCTTATGTTCATTATGCCCTCACTTACACCCATGCAATATCCAGGCAAGATAACCCGTCCCTTCAGTCAAAGAACCTGTACTATTAGAACTGTTTCACCAAAGGAAAGGAAAAAAGGTTTTTATCATTCTAGATACTTTGTGATTCCTTTCCGAATGAGAAAGGCCTTGATGTTTTGAAAACAATGTCTCCAAAAACTGCATTGCTGCTTCTGAAAAGGAGCAACTGGCTACAAGACTTAAACCTACCTCATATGGCAGGTCAAATGTGTAAGAAACAGTCATGAAATACAGTGTACCTAATTTTCAGCTCACATCAATCAGCACAGCTCAATGACTTCAATGAACAAGTGTCAAAACATTTGAGGACCTGCCATCAGTTTTCAAAGGGAAAAATATACTCACTCAAAAGAAAAAGGCTAATGTTAGGTAGTACCAGTGTAGGAGTTTCCTGCTAGATCAGAAAGATGCTGTTCAGAAAGTATGTGACACTGCTCAGTTTTCTGCAGTCTGAAGAGATTGCTCCATGTGCAATATACACAGATTTAGAGAAGTACTTTAAAAGTATTGTTAAAAAGAGAAATCAAAACAGGAACAAGCTCTTTGGAGGCCGGTAATGAAAATATCCTTCCTCCTTACTGAAAAAACATGTTGATTACCTATTGTGTCTTCACATTACTGACAAAGTAGACTAACATTTCCCACTCTTAACAATTGCTTAAAGGAAACCCAACATTTTCTTATGCAGCTTGTTGAAATATTTTACCTCTTATCTAGCTGTATATCAGAAACCGGATTTCACCCATCTACTCAATGGTCACTGTCAAAAAGAGCCTTTCCTGAGAATGTGAAGGCAGAGAAAGGCCTTCTTGAGTTTCAGTATTCATTTGAGAAAAGAAAAAAGGCAGGCAAACTATTTAAGTAGAAGTTTCACTGCTCCTATTTAAAACACTGTGAAAGATGGTAACACTGACCAGACATCGGGACAATTCAGATCTCTTCTGATCAGTCAGTTGAGTTAAAGACTCAAAATCAGGGAGACTGGGGATGGGTTTCACCAATACCAGCCCCATTCTCTCACAGCCAGATCAACAAGAAACAATCAAGATGGAAACTGAAGAAACTGTTAATGCTGGACTTGGTATTATACCCTCATAGGATGGGCAATGATAAACCATACCATTTGCAAATGTGAGCTGACACTAAAATCTCATGAAGGAGAAGAAAAGGGGTCTGCTCTCATCAAAAATATTTTTCATTTAAGTTACTTTGTTTATTAAAAGAAGAAAGATCAAGTGTTGTCGTCACATTTTTGTAGTCACTATGATTAACTTCATTAAAACAAGCACTTGAGAGTCTTTTTAAAACGTAAAACTTCACTGCAAGAGCAGACACAGAAAAAAAAAGGGAAGAAATACAATAAACCGCATCACAAGTTATCCTGCTGGTGAGGCTTCCTGGCAAAAAATGTTCTTATCTCATCCTCTGCATTGTCTGTTGTAAATACTGCCCTGCGAGTTAAAGACACAGGAAAACCTGTTGGTTGATGGGTTCACATCTACGTCTCTTAAGTTGTGCTTGAAAGGATATCTCTACTGTCTGATACAATCTCCCTGAAATTTTATCTGATGCGCTGCGGCTCTCAGTGACATACAATTGACAATTTCTTCGCAACTGTCCTCAAAGAACATTATGGGAAACTAAAAGGGACTTCTAACTCACTTAGATACAATTTATATACACACATGAGCTCAGCTTTGCTTGCACTGGAAGGATGCCATTAATTTCAGTAGTTACTTCCAATGTAAACTAGTTTAATCAAAGCTGTCAAGGCCAGCAGTCAAATCTCCTACTCTGTCAGAGGAAGTGTAGGCCTCTTACTAGGTATAAAACTCTCCTGGATTTCTTGGCTACTAAAGAAGACCTCACTTTTTCTAGCCATCTCACCAATTTTAAGGTCTGAGTTGGGCAGTACAATATTTGTATCTGGCATCCAGATCCATTGGCTACTTTGGACTGAAAGACTGATGCGTAGGGGCCAGATTCTATTGCACAATCTTTGCATTTTTTACTGTTTGTATCTCTCCTAAGTCCTTATTTTGTCTTCTGCTTTTACTGTGATTCAATGTTCTGTTAGCAGATTGTGTGAAGGAAAACTAACCTGACGCTGCATCTTTGCACTATAGCCTTAGAACTTCTCAGATTAGGTAGTAGTGTCTAATGGCAGCAGACTTTTAAGATATTTATACAGACAAAATGAAGACTTTGGAAGAATTCATTTGATTTGACAGGTACCAGTAGAAGTAAAATGCCTCATCTATCTAGCAGCAGAGATACAAACATTATTAAACATGAAATTTAGTCTAGCTTTATGCACATCAGTCAAATTACGCAATATATTTTGGCACAGAAATGGGTAAACTATGCCTTTGACTACACAACTCACTAGGGAGATTTTTGCAATGCCTGTGTGTTAAGCAATAACTAAGAAGTTACATGCAAAAAGTCAATGACTCAAGGCTCTCCAGAGTCCCTGCATTGTTTGAATCATCTTCCCATCTGCACTACAGACATCCAGTAGATAGGTGACCTAATTTGTCACCGGAGAGCAGTGGGCTAACAGCAGTCTCCATACCAACCGAGAGGTTAGTACAGACTCTTCGAAATACGTATGCACGAGCACAACTGTTTCCAAGAGTCCCTATATCCTACCCACTGGAAGATAAAACTAGCAGAGAACATGCCTGTACCTCATGATTTTCAGGCCTGCAGCTGCATCTGTGCTGTGTGGAGCAGCACTAGTGAAGGGAAAGGGCCTGCGGGCTGTCCCCTCCCACACAGTCGTACAGAGGTCAACCACAAGTGAGACCCTAATGTCTGTACCAGAGCTGAGCCCGAGTCATCGACTACAAAACAAGATTTGGATTCAGACTTCTTCCAAATGAGAAGGGCTTGATCCAATGCACCAACCTGGCTCTACCTATTGGTGAGGAAGTCCAGGTCTCATCTATTCACAGCACGTCACAATGTAATGCTTCCCTATGTGCTGAAGATTAATTATAATGAACATATTTTCCTTTAATTCCTGCCTTACAGCTTGTTCCTATATTCTTGGACTTTATATGTAATTAAATTTAAGTATCATCAATAATAGAAATAACACGTTAAAATAATGGATGAATATATATATATTAATCCATTCACATAACATTCATTTTCACTCAAGGAGGCCATTTAAACAAAGATATTTAAGCACATATTGTAATCCTAATTCACATGTCTACATTTTTATTGGTGTCCTTTTCATACAGTTGCCTTCTTCAAACTTAAGCCGTCAAACAAAGGAGTCTGAACAGGAACTACCTCTGGCGTATAATGTTCTTTATGCATATGAAACCACAATGAAGTCACCAAGGACTCTGACGTAAAAATCTGTTGCTATGGAAAGGACTTGAGGTAAAGAGATACTGTTTGCTGAGCTACCGAACCTACTGAAGACAGGAAAAAACAGAATTCTGTTTAAAATATTTAAACTGGTCATTTACAAAAACAGTTCTGTTGAAGATGAGTCATCAGATAACAGCAAGTGTCACCAAAATCAGCTGGAGTTGTATCAGGCTGTACCAACTATACTCAAATCATAAAGCTTCTTTTAAAGCTGCTTTCCTGCAAATATCTCTCTCAGATTACGGGTCCATTATGTGAATTGTTCTCCCATCCTATATTGTATTTTACTTCTGTAAAGCAGGAGTCCTTGCATAGCCACACACAAACACGATTTACAACTCCACGTTCCCCCTCCCTGAGAAAACTATCTTTTTGCTTACTGTTAGGGATTCTACTTCATTGCCACTCACCACCATAATATGAAAACATTTTCCCAGAATGAGATGGCAGGAGGCTGCATAGAATATGGAAGCTATTCACAACACGCAAAAATTATAGAAGCAAGTCAAAGTTTGTAGAAAGACACAGAATATTTTATTATGTATGTATTTGGAAAAACATACACATTTTCAGGAATATCAGCTCTTCTGTTTCAAAACTTTAGGCTTATGTATCCGAAAGTTGGTCTGTTTTCCCAAAGGTTGCCCTAATAAAAGATACTATCCACTAAATCAAGATCTGACACAACAACAGGCACTGTCAAAGCTGATGAGCCTTAAAATCTACAGTTTCCCTGTAGAAAGTGAAGATACTCAGGCAAATAAGGGGTGAAAGCAAGAGGAATAACAGATTGCAGGCCTGAGAGGCAGGAAGACAGGCTGTATCCTCATCACTTGTCAGAGAAGGGCAGGTGATGAGCAAGTTCCCAAGAAAGGATCAGCAAGTCAAGACTGGCCCCATTAGGTTTGACCTTACGTGGAAACATCCTAGAAGACGCACCTAAGGGAGACAGGGTGATACCTCACATTGAGAGCAGAGCAGGAACGGAGAAGCTATGTGAGCCTTACGTGTAAAGATGGCAGATGAAGAACCTTCCCAAGATGCCCCAGGTGTACCAGCCAAAGACATTGCCAGAGGGGATAACTCCATTCCATCTAGGCCAAATACCAGAATTGGCCTTTTTCTATTATTTTGAAACAAATTATTTTCTTGGGATGGTGTTGCTTGTATCACAGATGGCTTTTGCAATGCTCTCTTAAGACTTGCAGTCATCATGAACTTTGATGCAACAACCACAAGTGTGGATATGTACAACAGCAAAGCTGCAGGTCACCCACAGCCCTCCTAGCTCCAATCATAAAAAAGCAGGGACATCTGAGCAGTCTGCTCAGTTTTATTTCAGTATTTTTCCACAAGATCTCCTTTATGCTCATCCTTTTGCAGTTCAGAGTATGTGCGTGGTTATCAACACACCTTCCATGTACCAGCAGCATTCCCCTACAACCACTCAGCAGCATCCAGAGGATGATCTTCTCTGCACACATCAGCAACTACACTGCAGAGCACACTGCGCTGCTTTGCAAAGGACAATTATTTAGATTTGAGGCTATTGAGAAAGTTTCTATTAAAAATATCTGGTGACAGAGTTGTTCAAAATGGCAAAAATGTTCAGTCCCTGTGAGTAACACAGGGACTGAGGCTAGAAGCTTTCAGATAATTTCAGCTGAATGAGAAAAACCAAGAAATAGTGTCACTCAAGAACTATTGCTTTGCCAGTTTCTCTCCCTCAAAAATAAAATAAGTTTTCTTTAACTGATCACTTTTTAAAACTGATATAACAGGCAGGTTTTTTCCAGCTCTGTAGCAGATGTGGTATTTCTGAAACTACTGGTGGTTTTTTTTTTTCTCATTTATATATGGACTTTTCTTTGGTTTGTCACAATGCAAAAAGTGATGCCAAAAGTTTCCTTCATGATTTCCATCATTATGTTTAGGTCATGTTTAGGGTGAGAGGAGAGTTAATTCCTTTTGAATCAAAGCCATTTGTTCAGCAAGAAGCATGACAAAACTTTACGCTTAAATTTTGGTGATAAGGTCTGCTACAATTCTGAGACTCTCCCTTCTTTACCTGCTCTACCCTATCCACTCCAAGGTGTTCAGTAAATCAGGTTCAAAA
Source organism: Gymnogyps californianus (assembly GCF_018139145.2). NCBI lineage: Eukaryota > Metazoa > Chordata > Aves > Accipitriformes > Cathartidae > Gymnogyps > Gymnogyps californianus. Next base: position 6,412,091 of record NC_059491.1, on the reverse strand, counting down.
TGCTGTCACCTTATAAACCAGGGCTGCATTCAAAATGAGTGAGAAGCAGTTAAAAGAATTAATTTAATATATTATCAACCCACTATAGCACCCAGTACTCCTTAAAAGATCATTGTGTAATTCCAGGTTCAATATACATTCCGACATCCTCACCTGGTTTCACTGAACCTTTGTCTTATCAAGGCTAAATTAATATGATTAAATAAACATGTAAACAACATACACATCCCACGAAAAAGCAATGACCTGGACATCTCAGCAACATTTCCATATTTATCTTCACAATCCAGGACACTTTAAAATCAGATAGAAAAATGCTATCAATATACCAGTAAAGCATGCACACGAAGTCAAATAGATCCCATCAAGCTCTTTGGTTTAAACAGTTAAAAGCATTCGTTGCCAAATAGTGGTAGAGCTGGATGTAAAAGAGAACAGTCACAGCTGCAGCACATCAGGTCTTAGATGTAAATTAAAGGGCTTTTCTATGTAAATAGGGAATAGTTTTAGGGATCCAACAGAGCACAACAAGCTCTTCCTGTTTAAACAACGGTGTAAAATACATACAGATTTACACTCTGCACTTGCCAGGATACTCACAGTTGTTGCAAATACTCAAAACGAGCCTGAAAAATCAACCCATTTCTAATGAAAATCCAGGAAAAACGATTAGTCATTGCTTTGGGAAGCCAGGAAATAACAACGACGTAGCCAAAGGGAGCAGGATGAGCTTTAAAGAAGTCTAAGAGTGGGACTTGAGGCTCCTGCAGAGATCACACCGAGTTCAGTACAAGCAGAGGGAGACAGATAACTCAAGGGACTGCAGGAGTAACAGTAAAACGATGCCCACTTGCATTACACCTCTGCAAGCATAACGGTAAGACGGTGCCCACTGGCGTTACACCTCTGCGAGCATAACGGTACGACGATGCCCACTTGCATTACGCCTTGCATGACACCAGGCGCGCTCCCGCTTTGCAACCATTACGATCACAAAAGCCGCTCGATACCGCAGAGCGGCGGGCAGCCCCCCCCCCCCCCCCGCCAGGCCACCGCAGGGGCTCCCCGCCGCCCCGCACTCACCCGGCCGCCCGCGGCGTGGAGGAGCGCGGCGAGGAGCGCCCAGCGCGGCCCCATCCCGCCGCCGAGTGAGGCCGCCGGCGGGCGCGGGGCGGAGCTGGCGGCCGCCCGGCAGCGCCCGGGACCGGCCTGGCCCCGGCAGGGGGGCGGCGCGGGGGCACCGCCCCACGGCCGGCGGCATCGCGGAGCCGCGTTAAATGTCAGCCCGAGCGCGATTTGCCAGGTCGGACAGCGGTGTTGCCTGCTGGCCGGACATAAAAGTTACTTCAAGTATCTTGGAAGAGACTCTCCGCATGTGTAAAGGGTCTCTTCGGTCGTATTTATGCTCCGTTAGCCCCAAAATATCAACTTGCCTTTTGCAGCATTCTAGCATTCCTTAATACCCACCGTACCACTGCACGATGTTCACTCACGTCTCCTACAGACTACCGGGATGGTATAGAGCGACCTTAATGTACATTCAGACCTGCTCTGCTCTTGAGAAAAACTCCAGTCAACTAATAGCTTTGTAAGTTTTGAATGGCTCTCTTGCAAAAATATTTTTTCTGCAACTGATACACGTACTGAAATTACCAACAATGAAACATTTACATACCAGACACGAAAAGTGTGGCTATGGCTTAAAATCCATGTTATTTTTAATTCAAGGATTACCAGCGTTATTAAACTAACCAACTATAATACATCTAGCAGGTTGCAATGCATATGATTCATCTAGAAAGCTGTTCCAGTAAAAAAGATTAATTTATATACAGAGCTGAAATACACAATTAGCTGTCACTACAGAACATCCTTTAACAATCACAGCCAGGTGAATGTGGTTATTCACAGTTTGTGGATACACAAATTGGTGTTCTCTAAAATGAAAAAGAAGTTCCTATATTTTTCTAGAATGAAGCGTATGCACTGGAAAACAATGAACTATCCTGACTGGAAGTGAGGAAAGGGTGACCAGTATTTGTCCTACACAGTTTTTTCTTCTTCCTTGCATTGCTGTTTTATGTCAGCACTTGGGGACTTGACCTTCTGTTCCACAACAAGCACTTAAACCAAAAAATGTTAATTCTGTTTCCTTCTTCACCTCACATAACTGCTGCTGACATGGCAATTACTGATGGCCAAAAGAAATTTCCATCTGAGCATTAGGAGCAGCTTATCTTCTGAATGAAACAAAACAAGTACAAACACAGAAATACACAGAAAGGATCCACTAATTGCCTCTCTTGCAAGACTCTCTAGACGAACTGAAATATACAGTGGCAGCAGTTGTTTTCAGAAATTATTTTATGTTCTGGACTTGCAGAGAAGAGTGGAACTCAAGAAGTAAATACTGGAACTAACAACACTTGAAATTACAACCAGTTTTCAAATGTACTACAGGTAGATAATCCACTGATGAAAGTCAGTGACTAGATCCCGTAATGCTGAGATTCTCCCACTTCATCTCTGGGGCTGTGGTTCCAGGAAAGTATGAAATTCTCTGGCTGTATTTCTTCAATCACAAAATCTTGATAACATACCTTCCCTTATATTGTGAGGCTTAATGGATAAACAAGATCCAGTGGACCTACTACATGGAGATTTTCAAAAAGCCTTTGATAAGGTTCCACACCTAAGGTGGTGGAAAAACAAAGTTGTCACAGGATTGGAGGAAAGGTAACGTTATGGATTTGCTAAAAGGATACAGGCTACAAAAGTTATGGCTGTTTAAAAGGCAGGAAGGAAAGAGCACAGCATAATGGTAATTTTTCAGGATTGAGAACAGTTAGCAGGGGGGATTGGTGGGGCCAGTTCTATTCAATATCTTCATCAATGATCTGGACAAAAGAGCGCCCACACAGTGAAGGCAATACTAAACTTCTCCAGGTAGTTACATGCTGTATAGAAGGCAAATAAAGCCAGAAGGAGCTCAGAAAAAGGTGGCAAATGAGCTTCTACATAAACACAAGGCAATACATTTAGGGAAAAATAATCTAAACCAGGTGTACATGGTGCTGAATTCACATCTAGCAGCTATCACTCAGAAAAGCGATCTTGGAGTCATGCTTGATGGTTCTCTGAAATCATCTGCTTAGTGTGCAGGGACAGCCAAAAAACGGAAACAAAATGGTGGGCATCATCTAGAGAGGTATTGAGAACAAAATAGAAAGTATCATTTTGCCACTATTTAAAACCTGGGCTCAGCCCTCTTCTTCAGTGCAGTGCATGGTTCTGGCCTCCAGATGTCCAGAAGAATGTAGTGAAGTTAGAGAAGATGCGGAAGAGGTCAACTAAAATGACCAAGGCAGTGGAGCATCTAACTTACATGAGAAATATAAAAAGATGGGAACTCAGCTTGGAGGCTGAGGACGATACAATAAAGAATCGTAAAAGCAACTCAGTATCGCACTAAATTCTGTAATACAAGAACTAGTGGCACTCACTGAAATAAGAGGTCAGTTTAAAAGTGGTAAAAGTACTTCTTCACACAGTGAGTGGTAACTATGTGTAATCTGCTGCCACAGGTGCTTATGGAGGCAGATTGTACCAGGAAATTCAAAAGAGAGAAGAAAAATTAATGGCAATATGAACGAATACTAAAGGCTGGGACAAACTCTTTAGCATCCTTAATCCAATTACAGCTGATGCTGCACAACTATGAGGAATGCAAACAGCAGGTATTAACCAGGCTTATGTGTTCTTCCGAAATAACATCTCTTACTGCGACTGTCAGAGATAAAATGTTGGGCTCATACTACTAGTCTGGCCCAAGAAGGTGTTTTTTATGCCCTTCTCTTCCTTTTGTGTGTTCTGAGACAAAAGATGCTGAAGTTGCACAGCTGTTATTACAGTACTCTGGCCAGGGTAAAACTACAGAGCAAGTAATTGTTTTTGTGGTTCCTTTTTTTGACTATTAAGCCACACTTTGTCATCTTGCTCATTTTCCATTGTCCTGTGCAAAAATATAGTCAGCACTATGACATTTACAGTTATCAAACAAGCAGCATGAAAGACTGAGAAATAGCAAGCCAGTTGACCACAAAACAGATTTTTTTTAAAGAATAGGTATGCAAATCAGTGTCACCCTGATGATTATGAGCAATTATAAAACAAGCAGATATTAACAATGTTATAGGAAATAACTGCTGTGCCTGTTTTTCAGTCCTTCGTTTTTGTAGAAAACTAGTTTATTTTCTTCTTTTCTCTTTTTGCAGATTGCACACTGGGCTAAACCCGTACTTCATCCCATATGCAAATGTTCAGCCTGTGGGGCTTCCATCAGAAGAGGCCATTTTGTACTCTTACCGATGATCTGAAGTAGTCAAAAAACATGAATCAGTCTTCAAAACTTAGAAAGAATGGCCTACAGTACAGTGGGCTTCAATTAGTTTTATTTGCCTTCTGTTTTCTGAGCCTGTGTGGCACCTTTTGATCCTATTTCCTCAAGCAACACGAAGTCCACAAACTTAAGAGTTCTGTTTGTGTTAGGGAAAACTGCAATTGTCATTACTTTCAGTCAAGAGTTGAGGCCTTAAGAAAAATACCATATGTTGCAAAATATATGACAAAATTGGAAGTATTGGTAATACTGAAACAGAAGCAACATATGAAACATGGCTGAGTCTCAAGCTTAACTCAGAATTCTGGCCAGAATTTTTATAGCTAATAGAAGTAATCAGACATAGTTTTCAATCCATTCCTTCATGCGGAGAAAGCAAGCTGCGAAACTTGAGTTGGCATGCAGATGTCCTCTGAATTTTGTAGCTTTGATTCAAATTTGTTTCCAGCATGATACTGGGAGAGAGAGGGAAAGAGAAATATTTGACGTCAGCTATGAAGGCCAACAGTTTGGATGATCCTCTCATTTGTTAGATGAAATAGGTTCTAGAACTCCTTGTTTGAATGTGTTTCAGTGTTTTACATGAGCTTTCAGATAATCTAAGGCACTATGTATTTACCTCCCTTATCATATATTCAGGCTTAGTGTCACACTGGATGTTTCTGTAGCTTCACACATCTTCTCACTGGGTTTTCACTTCTCAGTGGCAATGGTGGGGTGATGAAATTCCTTTCCCTCCTCTTCCACAGGAACCATTACATCATTCCCTGGAAAAGACTCTGTTTCCTGCTCTGGATAGTGCATTGCCAGTTCCTCTTCCATGTTTTCCTGGGCATCAACATTACTTTCACATCCTCTAGCAGCACAGTTCTTGCCACTAGGCACTTCTGAAATGGACCCCACAATAACAGTGTCAGCCTTCATGATGTATATTTTTTCTGAGGAAGGAAAAAAATAATGCTGAGCGTAGTTAACAATCACTGCTGACCCTAGAGATGGTTCCTTTTCATGCAAAATTTTTATTTGGTACTCAGTTTTTCTTTTTCTTTTTTTTTTCCTCCATTCTTTTTTTAATCAGAGGCATGCAGATCAAGCCCATCACTGTGAAAACACAGAATTCACTAACCCACTAAAGCTTTTAGAATTCACACATTGTAAGTTGTCTATTCCATTGTTTATTTATAAGGTGCTTTTAATTTTGAAATCAAAGCACTGAACATACTAAGTGATAAAGAAGGCCTGCACATTTTATACTACACCGTCTGGTTTTGGACCACTGTCAGTGAGACTCTGGGCATTTTAGATTAAGGAGACCTAGATCCCATGTGATGAAGTCACTGCACTATAGCTAGGACTACAGGAGAAAGACAAATTAGAAAAGGCAGTAAGATATTCACAAGAGTCTGTTAGAAGCAGCAATTAATCGGGATCTGGGGAAGATAGATATGGAGAATCCAAGGTTTATGCTCCTGCTGTTTCGAGAAGCAACAATACCTGCATTAAAAGCAGCCTTTGGGCAAGGATCAGCACTGTACAGAAATTCTGGGTAATTATCTGGGGTCTTAGGACCAGCAAAGAAATGAGCTTCTTTCCAGCGGAGAATCAATTACAAAATTTTCTAGGATAGACTTGAGCCTTGTGTCCAACTTGTTGACCCGACTCCTTTACAAAAGGTAAATAAGGCCTTTGCTATGGCTTGGACCACTACATTTTATTCAGAAGGATGCTGCAGATCAGACACTGTAGGTTATTGTTCACAATTGCTTGGAGATATTTGGGTATGGTAAGTCAAATCATCACATTCATCCCAAGTCCGTCACTCACAGAAAAAACAGAAAGGGTATTTAATAAGGAAAGGTCAGCTCTAGTAATAAAAAAAAAACAACCCTTCAAATAACCTCAAAATTGCGTTTGGAAACATTGCCAGAATGTCTCATGTAGACTGTGTCTCAGGTAACAATTCTCCCCCTGTGAGTAAGCTTCCTTGCCTGACTTTATCTCCTACCCTGTGCCATGGTCAAAGACTCTATGGGAACATATGGGAGACACATTTCAAGCTATTGCTGTGAAACCAAGAGAAGAAAATGATAGCTTGAGACATGTGAAGTACAACTTTCATTAAATATTACACCATCATTTTCCAGCTGACATATTTTGGATTTCAAATTTCTTCTGCAAATTTACATCTTCTGGAATGAAAAAGAGGAAGAGGAGCATTTTTCTGTCAGGTTCATAAGTGACTAAGGCAAATGTGAAAATAGGAAAGCATTATATTGAAATGAATAGATATACCAGAATTTGTGCGTCAAAGGTTCTGGAGATTCAGCTCCAACCTTTGTTAGAAGCTTTGGACACTTTGCAGATTATTAATAAAATCAGAATGACATTATGTGCCCATGGTTGAAAAATAGAAAAGGCAAGGGGGGGGGGAAGCAAGACTCACCAATTCGATTATTTGTGTGGTCTCTCACTCGAGAATCGATAGGGCAATCTGGGGCATTTCCATTGCTCTGTGTCACATCAGTCAGACTCAGATCAGGACTATATGCTTTTTCTGTGCTGGAGACCAAGTTATTGTTGGTTTCCAAAGGAAGGGTTCTGTCAATTAACTTCTCTTCTGGCCCACTGTCAGCAGTCAGTATGATCTTCTGCCAATACAAAGAGGAGAGTAGAAGTGGGGTGAATGTAAAAACAACACTGTGAAGATTGCAATAGGTCTACAGAATCCTCCTGTGGCAGTCAGAATAACATAATGTACTTCACAGCACCACTGTCACAGGGAGTAAAAAGTTCCAAAGTGCCTAACTGATATAGGAACTTAAGTTTCTTTGAACTAGGTTCCTGCATCACTTAAGGCCATATTTAAAAATAGCATTTGTAAGCTGAATTCACAGATTTTTGATGACATTTGCAAGAATGTACCTCACTTCCACTGAAACCAAGTTTCCTGGGCCTGCCTGGATGCTTTGGTAAATTCCACTGCCTTGTCTGCAATTTAGATGCCGATGAACCTTTGTAAACCCACCTATTTGTCATTTTGACTTTTTGCCACAAGTCTTATACTGTATGCTCTGTTGCAGGGTCTGCTATCCTGTAATACAGTAGCAGCTGCATTCTGGGGGGTTGAAGCTCAGTAGCACTTTTCAGCAAAGAGTGTAACATCAGTAAGAAAGATAGATGCTGGAGGTAAGAATTTTAAGGGATTTGCTCAGAAAGAACTTTAACAAGATCTTTTTCATATTTAGTTGTGAGATAAGTATCAGAGGACAAACCTGTACAGATGTGTAGTCATATGGTGAGAGAGTCAAACAGTCAAAACTGAAAATATATGGTTTAACTTCCTCTTAGATTTTGCAAAGACCTACCACGCTCCTATGGAAGAACAAAACAAGCCAGAGGTTGAACTGGTTGAACTTCAAAATGGAATTGCCTCAGCAGAACCTCAGGTAGGAGAAACAAGCTCAGACTAGCTATTAAGTGAAGAATTAATTACAAACAGTCCTTTAAAAGAGGAGCCAGAATCTGAGAGAGGCTAAAGGTCCTGCATCACAAATTTCTGATGGTTCCTAGCTTTGTTTCTGTTTCCACAAGGTTGGAAAGGAAAAAAACCCACCATAGTAAGATTTTGAAATGTGCAGTTTAATACTCTGGTTCATGTCTGACTCCCTATGAAAGCAAGAGTGGAAGCTCCCCACAATTCAGGAATTAGCAATGACACACTGAAATTATGATAGCTGATTGCAACCAGATTTATTAGAATAAGTAGTATCTTGTATGTGTGCAGATGTACAACAGTTAGAAGCAAACTGATTTAAAAAAAAAGGAACACACTAAAAAGTGTTTTAGCAGATACGGACATTTAAAGATAACAAGCCTAATAAACTGAGAAGACTCAGAGGATGAAAGTTGCTGTAATTTCACTGGAAGTGAGGGAATCAAACAGAGCTGTGATGATTTCAGCAGCTGAGGAACTGCTTTCTGTTGTTACCATATTGACTGATGTTTGTCTTGTTCATCTGCAAACTATACTGTTAAACCAGAAGCTGGTCCTGATGGAACGTCTTCCAGACAAACAATACCCACTGTGTACCCATATTACAGTCATGCCAAATCCTACAAAGAGGGAAGGTGACATGGAGGGAGACAGAAGAATACAAATCCCACTTGTGTGACTGGACCAGTAAGATAAAATGGGACTGACAAAGTTCTCCCAGAAGGTAGAAAAGGCATGTTCATCCTGTGATTTTGGATCTTGTCCCATACAATGCAACATGAATGGCGTAAGACCAAACCAAATACTCCATTCACAAGCAAGATTGGCAGCATCACATTATTTAACATCATATTAAACATGGCCCAAGACATGAAAGTAGCAAGTCCTAGTATATCTCATCGCTGCACCTAGAGGATCACACGTTGTAGAGGAAAGTCCAAACAAAAAGGCTGGCACTCTTTAACAGGACATTTACAAATATCATTGTTTACATTGGAATGGAAAGTGATCTGTTTTGGAATATTGCTCACACTTACTGCGCATTTGTTCACTAGATCAGAACCTGCAATGGAAAGAGGAAAAATTATCAGGAGAAAATTCACAGCAATCACAAGAATGTTAATATTTACTCTGAAAGATCACCTAGCCATGTCCTAAACTACTCTACTGCCCAACCCGGCTGCATTATGCTTTGTTTACCACTGAGGGCACACTTACATGACATGGCTGAGGTGAACCAGCAACATGTTGCTGCCAAGACTGTGATGTCCTGCTCTCCCCAATGCCCTTTGCGGCCATCACTATCACTCTCCCCACACCACAACTGGTATTCATCTAATGAAATGATGAACTGATTAAACTTTCTAGATAAGCAGAAGACAGGCTTATAAAAAAAAAAAAAAGTAAAAAAAATGTTAATAACTTTCTACTGGATTAGCAACTTGGATCAGTTCATCCTGTGGTCAGATGAATATTAAGGGGATGGGATTTTATGCGAGGATGGAGGAAGGGAACACTGGGGAGAGAAGAGAGGTGAGAAGAAGGGAGTGTACAGCATCCTTCTGTAGTACCATGAAGCTAGACAGGCTCAGGCCTATCTAATTTCACCCCGACATGCAGCCACCTTTATTTTCAATGCATCAGCTCTATAATGCCGCCCAGTAACAGTTTCTACTGTGTAAGGCAAGTGAGGAAGCAAAAAATTCCATTTTGAGAAAATTAAGCTGCACACGAGAGGTTTTAAATTGTATTCCTGAATAAGTGAGTATAAAAAGCTCTGATGTGTGGTGCTTAGGAGAATCTAACGCAACAGAAGAGAATGGATCAGTCAATGGAAATGGAAGTGCTGAGAGGGGATTAGTTAATTGGGCACAATGTGTGTACTCTAGGGGACCTGTACAGGTTGCTATGGCTAACACCCACTTTTTCTGGAACACGTCTCCCACATTTGAGTGCCCAGAAATTAATGGGGTGTTTTTCCAGGAAGGCCTGCCCGCACCGCCACATCGCGCAACCATTCCGGTGCAGTGGGGGAGAAGTGCCATCTAGTGGCCTGTCACCCCCAGGGCGTCACCTGCCTGCGCGGGACAGACAGGGCTGGCCTTCTGCATCACGTTTTAAATTAAAATTCCATAAAATAAAGTTCCATATTAAAACTATCCACTTATTCTTTAGACATACGGATTACAATTCCTGGTCCATCAGTCACTCACCTTGAGATTGAAGCCCGGATTTGTGTGAAGTGACGGAATACAGATGTGCTGATAAAAGAAACCATTCCTTTAGCAAAACTCATCATGGAGCGTACAGGCTCTAACAGCTTTACCACACCCACAGGTCTACAACCAACCTACAACGTGCACATCCTGCTTTCTATAAAAGAGGGAATGTGGTTCTGCAGGCACACCCCACATGTAACTCTAGGCAAAGCTACAGAGAGTCAGTATCAGTAAAAATAACTCTTCCTCTCATGCTCGAAGTCCAACCCCATTCCTGGAACCAACAAATACTCACAAAACACTTCAGGTATCACTTAATATTAGTGTCTGTGCTGAGAGAAGAAACCACTGCTTACCCTTTCCCCACCCAGCTTGTAGTATCTTCCTCCATAAATTCACAGCTGCTTCAATCTTTCTCTCATGTTCTCCAACATGCTGCATGAACAGTTTGCCTAGAACCCTTATCTGGCCCACGTTCACCAGAGAGTAGTGAGCATTCTCTTCCTCAATGACCTCCACAAAATTTTGGGATATTTGTGTTCCCAGTTGGCATACACTTGGAGATCAAACAGCATGCTATGTATTACAGCTTTAAAAACTCACGCTTTCCTTTGAAGATGAGGATCCGCTTCTTGCAAACCTTCCATTTCCAAAATAACAGCATGCCCATAAGTAGCACTATCACAGAGAGAACCACTCCCCAAAGAACTAGACCTATAGCACAGAAAGGGAAAGGGAGCATAGGAAAGGCTAAGAAAAGGCAGAAGGGGAACTATTAGTAGATCTATGTGTTTGGACATAGATCCATGGACATCATTTCACAAGTTGTAGGGGATTTGCAGGAAGCTCCCACATAAAAATTGCATTTACCAAAGAGATATCCAAATAAAACATGCTAGACAGAGTAAATGCTTTATCTTTGTTACCTCCCATTGTCGTCTCCCCCTTGGCTGAGGTGGGAAAAGTGCCAGCCAAAGCTTTCTCCTCAGGAGTTGAACTGGGGTTTTCAGTTGTAGCGGCACTTAAAAGGATACTAGCAATGGTCACCATGTTCTCCTCAAACCTCATTAGGTCAGAGTTATTTGTTTCATTGCTGAATCTCATGGACAGAGTGCTTGGGATGAGGTAAGTGGGCAACTGGTCCAGGCAAACCTGATCGTGTGTGGCATTTCCTTTGCTTAGTGCTACTTTGTTTAACTCAGCACAGCTAGGGAATGAAAGAGAACAGTGTATCAGCGCTAGAGGAAACTGGCATGATACAAGATAAGAGTATTTTCCATGTGACAAACATCCCTTTGGTCATTTTTGTACCACCTGCATTTATTGCTTCCAGTAAAAAAGTCATTAACCTTCTTCTCACCCCTGTGGCATTAATTCTCGACCTGGATGCAAACCTGATACTCACACGCATGTATAATTCCACTGTACTTAGTAAACTAAAAATGAGGCAAGAGGGATTCCTTTCTTCCTCCAGTACAGAGCTGTGCCACAGGTATAAAGAGAGGCCTTCTAAACTCTGCACATAGGCCCAAAGCTATCCCATTGCCTCTAAAATAAATTTGTATACTTTGCACCACAAGTGACAGGTGTCCCTTTTCGTCCTTTATTAACTTTAATTAATTAGTTAGTCACTTGAAAGAACTATGGACTTACTTCGTGTGGGGCTTGCAGATGTCAGTGCTGGAGTTTTGATCAGAGAAAGTCCCAGAAGGGCACTCTTCACAAGTAACATCATTTGTTGAGGTGCCTGAATAAAAATAATGACTGAGGACCGACCAACCAAAATGCATCAGGTCCAGGCCTATGGCCAAGATCAGAAAAGGTAAGCTAGATAAGTAGGAATTCCTACCTCTGACTTTGACTCCAAAACCAGGCTTGCAAACAGTGTGCTGTTGGCATCGTATGCAGGTGTTCAGAACAGCGGTTTGACAGAACAGGCCTGGTCGGCACTCACACACGCGGCTAGAATTGAAGGAGCAGGGCTCTTTCTCCACAAGGTCAGATTCTGTGGGGAAGAAACAGATGTGGTAACAAAGGATCACCCTGCAAGGAAAACGTAAAGCAGGGGCCAAAGCTGAGCAACATCAGTTCAAAGGCTCAGGAAGCAGAACAGGCTGCTGGCACTCTTCGTGATGGCAACTTAAGTCATGAATAATTGGAGAAGCCTGTAGACAATAGCTTGTAATACAAGACAGAAAGCAGAAATCAGACTTGGATAGCATCGGATGAGAGAATTTTTAGGTAGTCCCAGGTCACACAGGAAGCGATACTGATTATGTGCAAGGTAGCATTCTGCTCTCTATATCAGTAACCAAGGATGGATAATTTTGTTGCTGGAAATTCTAAATGAATAAAATATAAATAAAGTGTAAATAAAATATATAGAGAGAATATAACTGTGAGGTATGTGTGAGGGAAAGCAAACCTTCTGCGCATGATACACAAGCATCACATCGTGGCTTTTGGAATGCTTCGTTCACATATTGTTCAGGTCCACATCTCATGCAGTCTTCATCTGGGTCCCTAGGACATGCTTTCTTTTTAACGTAGCCTGGAGAAAGAAAAACAAAATATGCAGAATACCTGTTCAGAATCACAGGAGACAGCCATCCTGAAGTGTTCTTGTATGCTCATTTACCTGTTAGACACACTACCACAGTCTTCTCTTTGTACCTATCATTTGATTTCTCTAGCGCATTTTTGCCTTTCCTATTCAAGTGTGAAAGGATCACAGCTGTCCTGTTACAACAGCACTATGCATGGTATTATCACAGTCAGTATGGATTGCTGCAGAATGGGGACATGGCAAGGCATTTGCTGACAGAAAAGACCACCAACTCTGCAGTGAGGGCAATATTGTCCTGCCATTACTAAGTTCCCAGGCAACTGTTTTTCATGTTTTCTTCTTGACTATCGCTACCGAGTCCTGATATTTTGCTACCTAAGGCATCACTTTTCCTTTCAAAAGCTGCCAGAATCACCTAGATGCACATGGATTCATGCAGGGACAACCCCATCTCCTATGTTCAGAATGGGAGGTTACAAGATGGTAGGTACTTCTTGAGCTGTGCACTATATACCCCTAGCAGGTTTGCAGTAGGTTGCTTTCTGAGCAGTCCTGCTAGTTTTACAGTTGCCTTGACGGTTGTGAGATGGTTTAAGTTTCCAATTGTTTTCCTTTAAACCAATCAAATTACATATATATGTCTTTCTGATGCTGGATGTACATGCTATACACTTTCTCTGCTCAACACTTCCAACTCACCTGGACTCATTGCTCACAGTTTGCAAGCACACTACCCTGGATCTCGCAGACCTTCTGTGTATATGCAGCATGCATGAAGTTGAGCAGCTGGCTGAACTGGATGACCTCTGGAGGTCTTTGCCAAACTTAAGCTATTCTATGGCTCTATGTTTATGTCTGGTAATCATTTCCTAGTGACTAGCTTTTAAAAGCATCTGTCTGGCAAGCTAGGTACAATAACCAGCTAGGAGTATGGATAGGCTGGGACAGAAGCATTCCTAATGTTTCAGCTCCTGAAGCAACAGATGAGGTATTCTACCACTGGCCGTAGTGCCAAAGAAATCAGAAGGCGCAGTGGTCAGCTGTGACCCTGTGGCCTTCCCAGGAGGTAGAAATAACTACCAGAGGGTAAGGAACAGCAGCAGTGGCAGAAGCAAAAGGAAAAGCTAAAGCAACAACGTAAAGATAGGAAGAGCTGAATGTTTCACAGGTGGAAAACGGAAGGAGAGAAACAAATCCTAGTTTCAGCACGCAGCCTGCATCACCCAAACACAAAGAGTTAACCACAGGGAGGGGGAACCTAGCAGAGAAATAACTCACCTACTATGCATTTTGGCAAGCATGATGTAGGAGTGCAGGTAAAAACAGCTGTGCTATATTTGGCCCACTAAATACCACCAGACAAGCATCAACCACATCACTCCTACCTCCTCAAAACTACTTGTCTGAGACTATTCTTTTCAAGGTGGGGGCTGATTGCTGAATCTCAGTGCTCAAGCTGCACACGTGTACCTGCACATGTGTGTCATTTTCCCCTTCCTCCCCCAACGACCCAAAAGCTTTAACTTCAGTTATTTGAGATTTCCTGTACACATGGGTGCCTCCCTTGGGGGATGTGTGCCCCAGGTGCAGTAGCTTTGAAGTTTGCCTAACAGTGTCTTCTGGTCCTGTTCTCCACTGATTGTGTTCATAGCTCAACAACCAGATAAAAGCCTGAGCAGTAGGAATACCAGCTGCAATCACCTGTACAGAAAACTGTACTGAAAGTAAGTAGATGAAATAAGTGTTTTAAGTGTTTTTCTTTTGTGAGTATGTGCATGCATTCACTCCTGAGGATTTGCTGTTAACTGTGGGTGGGAAATTATCTTGAGTGTTGACTGCAGCACTATCTTGTGGAGCTGGATACCTGATTTAGAGTCAAAACCAAAAAAACAACCAAACAAAAAAGGTAAAAAACCATAAACAGAATAAACAGAACTGAAGTGGAATACCAACTTCTGCATAACATGAGCTGTTCTAGCATATACCATTATTTCCCATGAAAGTCTGTTCCCTTGACAGGAGGGAAATATTTTGTTCTGTGATGACAGAAAGAAAATATTCTTCTGGTATCCCAGGTATGAAGTCTCATTTTACCTGCACAAGAATTAAGTACATGAGAAGAGATGTGGCAACTGTAGAGATTGATTAGAAGGATCTCTTGAGGTTTGGTTTGAAGTTTATCTTGAAATTGAACTTGAAATTAACTTCGAAACAGAGGATGGCTTGCATGTGGGCCAGTGTGCTCAGATTGAAAGCTGTACATCTGTGGGCTGGAATACCAAGGAAAGTAAAGCCAGGCTGCATCAAGAGTTTGAGATGCTCCACTTTGATTAAATGGAATTTTAGAAAAGCTTCTCTTTCTTTGCAGTGAGCAGTCAAGTTAGTAGCAGATATGAACAGGTTAGTGCTTGAAGGAGTAGTGGAAGATTAAAATGAAAAAGGATTCTTACGAGTTTCTGTTGTGAAGAAGGCCCTGGAGGATGTGAAGAGATGTCCAAGACAGACATCAAGTTGTGGCAACAAAATGAATTTCAAGAGTAAGCAGAGGTGAAATGATTGAGACTGGTGGATCATTACAGCCAGATGTAAATCAGATCTCTGCTTTTTACAAGACCTCACTATGACATTTGTCATTATGGGAGCTTTTGTAAAGTATGGTTTTGAAGGAGGAAAGAGCTTTTCTTGGGACTGGCTCAGAGTCAGGTCCCCACCCCTTTTCTTCTTTTACAGGACCAGCTTCCCCATCCCTTGGTCTTGTTCACTTATACAACTTCTGAACGATTCTAGTGGTGTGGCCAGCAGTACAAGATGTCCCAGTGGGAACCCCGATGTAACTGCATGCAAATGCTAGCAACCAAGTGTGAAACCTCTCTTTATTATTAGAGCACAAATAAATGTCAAAAATTTCCTTTCAAAAAAAGAAAAAGAAAACATTTCTCTAAGAAGAGATTGACGATGGTGAAGTACCATAAAATGCCCCACCCACTGAGGGTTTTTTTGGCCAATAGGGGGAGTTTCAGACATTTCCAGAACTCTTGTCTCACCGAAGTGTTTCCTGCTTCTGACCTCATGTGCCTCTGAGTCACAACTAGCTTCCGGCAAAGCTCACTGACAAGGGGCTGTTCCCTTTCTCATGTGAGACACTTTCTAAACTGTTTTGACTATGAGGATAATGACAGATTTTCCACACCTTCATTTTATATTTTTTGTCTCTGATCAGTAACTTATTTAGCCTAATTTCACTGCACTATTTCACACTCTGAGGCAAGTTGAAATGAATTCTTAGACCTGCCTACTTCTAGCTACTTCAGAGTGTCAAGTCAACCGATAAAAAACGCATAAAAAATTCTAGCAAGTTATCTTGTTTGCAATTTACAGATTGTTTGCATGCAGACTGAACAGAAGCAGGGCATTGGAGTATAAGTTCACATCTGGATCCACACTAGATAGTGATTCATGGAATTGCACTTTTCTTCAGGGACAAAATGCAATTCTGCAGATAGACATGGTTCCTACTATCTCTGCGAGAAAGGCTCCGTGTTAATTTGACTGAGTTATAAACATACTGACCTGAGGGACACTGGTAACAGCAGCTTCGTGAAGTTTCATCATAGAACCAATTCTCAAGTGTATCACAGCGATGAGATGGGGTTAATGATGTCTAGAAATTGAAACCGACAAAAGACACAATTAGAAAACAATTAGTTCTGTATTAGAGCAGATCCCGGTATCTGTCTCAAGTGATGGTAGTTGCAGACGGTAAGGAAAAGCCCACAGCTTTTTGAAAGTTCAAGTATCCCCAAAGCAACTAAATTACTGTTGCCCATATGCTTAAGCAAAGATTGCAATATGCAGTGTATTTAGCAATAATTCAATATATATCTTCACTCAGCAGGTTCTTTTATCTGAAAGTCATTTAAACATAGGAATGGAATACTGTAGCCCAACCTGTGTATCAAGCATTTCAGCGCTCAGAAACTAACTCCTTGTTTCATACAATAGAAAGGGTAGTGGCATTGCCCTACAAAAATGTTTTTCAGCCAATGCTCCAAACACCCTTTGAAACCTAGCTGCAGGATCACTAAGATCACTAAGAAAAGCTTGTCTATTAGTCTGCATCTCCTTTAGAAATCTTGTAGCAGTTAGAAAATTTTAAAAAAGGCTAAAAATCGCTGTCCGGAAATGATCCCATGTTAATTTGAATAAGGATTTTTCTAGAAAATAAAAAAAAAGAATCCCTAACATCTGTAACAGATTTCCAGCACTGTGTGCACTGGAATAAGAGGTGGTGTCATAGTCAGCATCACCTAAATCTAGCTAGATCGGCTGTAATCCACAAAGATAATTCTTGTTTGCAGCAAACAAGTCTTTCTGTTCAGTTATTTATGCAGTCATAATGCTTGAATTTAGCAACCTAAAGATGTGTTTATTATAAACCAATAAATTGTTTTACTTATCATTTAGGGGCAAATCCTACACTGAGAACAAGAGGGTTTTGCCTTGAAACAAATGCTGCAAATACTCACACAATGAAGCCCTTATTCAAAAAACTAATCCCACTTCTATTGTGAGTGAAGGTTTTCAGGAACAACCTTTGGTTTGACTACATAACCGATACTTGTTTAGTTAAAAAAAACTCCACACAATAGTTCTAATATTAGCTTAGAAAATGAGACTCAGCTATGAATTGTATCAAGAAGCATGTAATATGACTTCATTTTTGTATGGCAGGGCCACTACATGCTCTGGGAAATTACAGTGCTACAAGTTTTCTGATGAGAAAATCTGATTTTTGAATTTGGCATCTCCCTTAATAATCCCCTAAAAATGTTATCTGAATTTCATTTTCAGTATTTGCTAGAAAGTATAAATGGTAATTTTTTGTAAAGACTCAATCAGCAGATTCCCCAGAGATTTTCCCACACGATATTGGGTAGAGCAGTTAAATATTTCAGAAAACCTACATCTCACTTTCTGCAGATGAATTTCCCATTGGCCTTTGAAATAATACCTACTGTCTCCTATTGCCTTTGTATGCAGTGCAGAATCTTACTACCTAATTAATTTCACAGCCGTATTCTCCTGTTTAATACGCTGTTCTTTTCACAGCAGGACCATAAAACACAGAAGTTATTTAAGTTGCCCCAGGTTACATCAGAAAATAGGAACTTGCAGTCAAGGAGGAAATTAACAGAAGGACAAGAAATAGAAACATATTGAAACCATTAAATTTCATCAAGCTCTGGTAAGAGAACTGAGAAATGGTGCCTGACACATTTCTGCACTAACCACTGGGCCACACAGCCTCCCTACAGAGCATTTTTTCTAGCTTACTGTATAGAGGAAATAGCAGATGTCTGCTTGCTCAGCCTGACTCAAATCAAGTTTACAAATGTGCACTCCGTATTTTTCTTTTCTGAAGAGGAAGCCCTAGACCGTAGGAAAAGGAAGTGGAATCTCCTTGCATCTGCGTGGAGAAGCACCCTGGTTAGCCAGCCACTCAGACTAAATTGAATAACAGGAAATGACACGAGACCAGTCACTAGACAAAGGGTCATTCAGGAGTCACTTCTGTGATATGAAGTGAATTAACTAGTTTTATAAAGAAAATTTATGAAACAAGAGCATCTTGGCTATAGCTAAGTCATCTTGGATTAGTTTCTCTGTAAGAGCTATGGGAAGTCACCACAAAAAGCTGATCTTCTCTTCCTGGTTCTCCTGGGCAACCAACTCTGGCTGCAAGTGATGCTGAATTTTAAACCAGGGTGGGAACAAAATTCTTGAATGATTTATGCAGCATATAAGCTTACAGCTTATTTAATTGTCTCTCTGGGGGTTTAAATAAAGGAATAGTGTCTGTGTAAAAGTGTGAGGAAACAGTTGCTTTTTAAAAAGCTACCTTGTCTAAAATATTGAAATCAGGAGTGTAGGATTAGATTCTGCTCTTAGTTACAGCAATGCAAATTCTGATTATTAATTTGACCTGATGCTAGTGCTGTGATAAATTGCTGCACGAACTATGCATACATACTACACAAATTATGAAAATATTCATACGAAAGAAAGTACTCAACCTTTTTTTTTTTTCCTTTCCACAAGAGGGCAGCTATATACTACAGCCAGCTACATAATACATGACATCCGCAGCTTCACCACAAATGCTGCTTTCAAGTATCCAGTTACGAGCGCAGCTTTGTAGCCACCTTTACTGTTTACTGAGCCAAGCCCAAGGTGCTCTGCTGTAAAAAGAAGTCATTTTAACAAATCATGACATGATTTCTATGGCTAAGAAACCGCCTTCTGAAGACCCCACCACTGCTAATCTGTAGCTACCTGCAAAATGTCTTTAAGAGTTGCCATCTGTTCAGTAGAGGTGTTTCATGAGTATGAAACTTACTATAGATCCTTTCAGTGATAAATAATGTACATATCAATGCTCAGCATCAGTCATCATCTCCCCATTCTTGTCATTTTTGCCCTCTAAATCATAAAGTGGTTTGATTCCTAGTGTGACCTGTAACAGCAATGCAATGATGCAAAGTTCTGCTCTTAAACTAAGCAGAAAGGTTGGCCCTTTGTAGACAGCGTACTTTTAAGGTAAGGACCTGAGTATAAACCAAGCCCCCATACCTCTAGCATTTCAGGCTTAAAAGCTCAAAATAAATTACATAAGCAAAACTGGCAGTGTGGAAAGACAAGTGTCACTAAAAATGATACGGGCTCTGCTGCTTAACTTACGCAAGGTGTTTTGTAAGCTAAATTTCAAGTTTTCATGCATCTGGAATACAAAATCTTGCACTAAGAACCCACCAAAACTTCCATGAGTTTTTGGGGGAGTGAAACAAATTGGTGCCTAAAAGCAAAGAACATGCCTTGAAGAAATGGCAGAGATGAAGAGCCAAGGTCTCAAAATGTTCTGATCTTCCATAAAATGATGGTGCCAACTCATGTTTTGCAGAGGTTTGATGAGGCTGCTTTTGGGAAAAGGGTGAAGGGAAGTCAGCCCTACAAGGATAATGTAATTTTCATTTTTCTGCCTATGTGTAATGAATATCAGGGTAATAAGTTAACTAAAACAAAAGATAACCAGCCAAAGATATGAAGTGAAAAGGGAACAAAAATGTGCATTATCAGTGGGTAGCAATAGGCCTGAACTGAGGTAATTTACCCACTCAATGACTGAACATTTGAATTACCTCAGTTTCACCACCTGTAACTACTCTTCCCGCATGTAAATTACCACCTCTGACATCTCATCTACAATTAGGGAAATTAGGGTGCAAGTTTGCAATAAAATATTGGCTTGTTTGATCTTTCATTTTGATGAGCTCAGTATTTCTAATTAGGAAGAGATCGCTGGAAACAATTCACCAAGAAACACAGGGAATTCTAGATTCTGTATTTTCCAGTCCCACTCCCTTCACGACTCAGTGCTTCTGGAAAGCTACCTTATGCATTTTCTTGATTTGACCATCATCTTAGATCTCTGTGTGCAAGAAGACTCCAAGTGATAAGATTCATGTGTTTGGGCTTTTTTGTTCCTCAGCTGTTGGCTGCTCCTTTTTAACAGCAGAAATCTAGACATCAACCATCAAATCCATCCAAATTTGGAGAGCCTGCAAAATACTTAATGCATATTTGTCTTCCTGTTCCTGGACAGAATGATGACTGAATGCTGGGGTTACAAAATATTTTAATGCTGATGAACCAATACTGTTAAAAAGCGAAAAATATTTCAGTGGCTTGGCCAAAAAAAGCATTAGATTTCCACAGAATTATGGAAACAACATATGTGCATAACTTCTCAGAAATTAAGGCTGTTGAACCGACATGTCTATTTCCATTAGTGACTTACCATTTCTATATAGTGGTAAGCCTACTACAAACTGCAGCTGGAACACAAACCGGATTTCTAATCCTCACTTGGTAAATATCAAAATGACTTGGGTGAACTCCTGCTGTCTGAGTAGTCCAGTACTGAGCTTGGACCTCCAGGCTCAACTCTGTGTAAACCCACAGCAACGTGACAGTGAGGCCACCACAAGCCTGAGGGCAGGAAAAGGCCCTGTAGCTTAATGTTCAAGGCTGGTGGTTCCGTTCCTGGCTCCATCATTGCTCAGCCTTAGATGTGTTACTTTAAAGTCCTTGCTGTACTGGGTCCAATGTCCATCTACAATTATGGGTATTTTTGTGGTGGTAGCACCAGGGAACCCCAGATAGGCTCTGTAAGAGCATACAGGATATACTGTCCCTCCAGTCCCACCGGGTCCTCAACTTTAGATTTGCTTGCTTTTACCAAATCTTGTCCAAACTGTCACCAATGGTGCTGTAAACACTTCTTATCCTGCCAACACTCACAGTTCAATTGTTAAGGGGAGCACAACTGCTACCAGTCAGTCTGCTACAGCAGAACTTACAATTTACGTTGTCTCTAGCTTTTCCAGTGAAACATAAAAGCATCTTTCCACTCAAAAAAACCTGGGTAAGCAGTTTGCTGAGGAGGCCATCACATGCTGTTTGTAATCAAAACAGGCAGGGGAAAAGCTAGTTGTCTTCTAACACAGTGGCTACAAAGGAATCTGGTGACAGCACATAACGATCCTGTTTAGACGAGGGAAATTCTGAGAAAAATTCCCACTAACAGTAGCAGCATTGATCTCCCCAGCACAGATACACACTGTTTTGAGCTGCAGAGACCTGTTTTGAGCTGCGTTACCAATGGCTGCAACTGTGGGAGCCTGCTATGTACTGGGTTTCCAGTATTGTGACTGAGATGATGGTAGCCAACAGTGGAAGCTTTTAAAGAAAATGTCCCTCTTGTCAAGCCTTAATCAGAACAGGGATCACCTAAAAGAAGGGAGGGTATCACAAGGGCAATGAGGAGAAAAGGGGAAAATTCATGTAAAAAGTGGTACTTTATCATATGAGGGCTCAAGAAGAACACAGCAGGAAGGAAAAGCATATGCGCTTTTACTGCTCTCATTGCCAACAAAAATCTCAGCATTAAGACGTTTCTAATATATTTCTGGTTGTGAGTGCTTGGACAAAACCAAGCATTATAAAATATTGGATAAGACACATAAGGTTTAACTACAAAATAGTGAAAGCCTTCTGCCTTGGACCATTACCCCATTTGTTAGTATGAACTTAAGTCAAACAATCCTTTTTTAATACGTTCTAGGATGAATTTAACCCTGTCTCAGAAAAAAAGATGAACTTAATTACTTTGACTCAGGATTGTGTGAATATCACTAATAAAACTCATTTTTCCAGAGCAAAACCAGTTTATTTAAATTAAGACTCTTTGTTAGGCAGAAGCTGAAGGTTAAGGTTTGACTTAGCAGGTCCTAGTTGCTCATAAATAGCTCTTGAAATGAAAGGAAGGGATAAAGCAAAGGAGACAGAAAAAAGTTTCAGCCTCGCATTACAAAACCTCAACACTATCACCTTCTTACAAAAAAGCATCAGCTGTGAGTGTTGGGGTGGGGGGTTCACCTTCTTGATTCCATGGTCCCTGTGTGTAGAGGCCCACAAAAAAGAAAGTGCTAAGAAATCCTCCGCTTACAGTGTTGGCCATTTCTCCTTGCTCCAGTATGCTTATAGAAATTGTCAATTAGCCAGTGAGAGAAGATTCACTTCATCATTTTTGCCCCTTACTACTTATTTTGTAGGGAAGGATTTGTGCATAAGAACTTTCACTTCTGCCCCATTCCCTCCTCTTCTTCCTGGAATGCCTAGAAACGCTGAAGAGTGTGGTATAATCCATACTCAGCAGCAACTAGCATGCGGCTTTGCTTCATCAAGGAAATCTCCAATAAGTTTTACAGAACAAACTCTCCTCATCTCTGCAAGGAACAGAATGAAATGCAGTAACCTCAAAATTCTGTTTAATTAACATTCAAAGTATTTTTCTCTTTCATCTTTTGCCTGTCCCTCCTCCTTACCCACTCTTGTCTGAATCTCAAGACCGACAGAAACAGAACTCAGGTTCTGCCAGGGAAATTCAAAATTCTAGCACAATTTCACTTTTTAAGGCATCATTTCCTAGTGTTTCCTGAAGAAAAGAAAAGGAGACGTTGTACATTTCCCTGTCCCCTCTCCAAAAGATAATCCAGTCTCAATGAAGAAATACCAATTTTATCCCAATGACATATAGTATTGTCCATTAGTACTTACAGTTCTGTTCGTCAATACGTATTATAAAAAAAACTTTAAAATTCAAGGAAGACCACAGAAGTATTGGTGGGTAGGGGTGAGGAATCCAGCTGTGGTGGACAGTAGGTCTTTTTCCTTCCTTCTGATTCTGAGGAAACTCTGAATGGATGGGTCTGTACTAAGAATGTATTAGCAAAGTGGGAATATGTGTCTATTATAGCTATGCTAATCCTGTGGCTCTTTGCCATCCAAGGGTGCAATCCCACTTCCCCTCTCTTGCCTGTACCCACATTTTCCTTCCCCTCTAACTCCTTGATTGTTTAAGACAGAGCAATTGTGTTTCCAGAGGACGAATCAGTTCTAGGAGTTCATTTGACTGAAAACTCTGCTTTCTGAATTTATGAAGTTGGTTTTCAGGGGGTTACTGCACTGAAACAACTCACCCTGTGGCTGCACAGTCACTTGCACTAAATTCAATGCAAGAAGGTTGGTGGCACTGTGTAGCCAGGAGCAGGGCCTCCCCTTTGCGTGACAGGTCTCTGCTGATGGGCACAGCTGTAACGGGAAACCTCACAGACATTATTTCTGCATCTGTCTACTATATCAGAATTGATTTGATCTGGACTGGACATGAGGACACAACACAGAGTTAATGCTGCTTTATGCCGGCTGTAGAGGAAGAGACAAATATTTAAACTAACAAGAAGGTAAGCTGGTGTAGTAAACAATTGCCAGTGTAGCACAAAGCCTGCCACTACAAAGTTAATCTGTCCACATTTTTTGAACAAATTTGAACAAGCCACGACTCTACATGAGACTAGAAATTTGCATCTGGTTTTGCTCTAATACAAGGAGTTCTTAAATTGGATTCAGTGTACTGTTCAACCGGAGGGAGACAGAGACTGAATTTCACAAATCTTTTACTGCATGCACTTCAAATAAAGGTTTTTGATTTAGCAGGAGCTGGAATACATCTTGTGAAAGAAAAGACCACAATTCATATCCTGTTCGGACTGCTCTGTAACAGGATGGCCAGGGATCCCTTGGCTTAGTGCTTTCATTGACCTATCAGGCCAACCATTTTTTCTTTTTTTAAAGCGTTGCAGATCAAGGCCTGATTAAATAAAGCAAACATATTTGATACAAAGCATTTGGGTTTTTCAGTGCTTGCTTTTGAGAATTTGTTTTAGAAAATAGGCTTTTTGTAGCTTTTCTCACTTTCCTTGTATCTACAAACATGTTTGCTATTCCAATTTAAAAAATGGCAATTGTAAAGATGGTGCTGAATTCAGTAGGCTACTCTGCAATTCAGTCAGGACAAGGTTTGACTCATTTATTTATGGTCTTTTGAGCTCATAGAGAAAAAGTGATGGTGAGGCAGAGTAAGAAATCAGCTTGCTACAAATGAGCTGTAAGTCAGGAAGAAAGCATATTACGGTAAAAAAAAAAAATCTTCTACCAGCATTGGCTATTCTAGAACTGACTAATACTGTAGCAAAACAGTTGACTCCCTTTCAAGCTTCTATCCAAATTCTAACAGTACAAAAGAAGCTGATAATCTAAGACTTCAAGTAGTCAAGCTTCATCTGCTTGATAGTAAAGACATTATTAACAAGTGAGAGTTAACTGAATATTAAAACGAACAAAACCCAAACTGTGGACTCAAATGAGGTGCAATATGGTTTAAAATATGACTGATAAGCTGTGACTTGCTCACATTAAACAGTATCACTGGTACTCCAGTAGCAGTAAAAGCAAAGGTCGCTGTGATAGAGGCAATACAGAAAGACAGTGAAAAGCCAGTTGCTTATCCCAGCAAGATCTACATATTTATTCCAGATAACTGATGATTTTGCAGTGAGTCTGAGTGTTGACAATGAGTATCAGAAAACCAGATTTTCTCTCTGCCCCTTTCATTTTGTGAACAAAACACCAAAAGTGATGTGAAATAGCAAAAATACCATCTTTTTTCTATTGCCTTTCTCCTAAAGCAGTTTGCATTCAGCAGACTGGGCAAGCTTATCTGAATGCCCTCCTAAGTATTCCTCAGGTGGGTAAGGACTACAGACTCCAATCCTATAGAAGAACAGTGATCCTTCTATATTTCAAGAAGGAGACAGTGGCAGGACAGATAACCATGGCAAAACAGAGCAAACTTGCAATGTGGGAGGGGAATTTACAACTAAAGACACGAGGGCAAACTTCTACTCTTATCAAATGAGCCAGGAGGATCTTTTTCAAATGTCTATGAAGAGGATGCAGGACTCAGTTATTTTCAAAGATCTAATCGGATTCAGTTTCTTGTAAAAAATCTCCTGACAGCCCAAGTGATGTGCTATATCATTCATTTACAATGTACAGACAGGTGCCTTAGGCTAGTATATGCTCATATTTCCACTGCAAGGGAAAACAGCCCATTTCAGGATCCAACGCAGCGTGTAATTACTCACCTACTTGACTTTACCTATGCAAAGAGCCTCTGCAACTGACCTTTTTTTTGTGTGTGCGTGCATAAGCGTCAGCCAGGGAAATTACCTGGATTTATGCCAGGTGCTGAGGGCTCGTTGCCACGTGATCCACTAGGGAGGAGTGGGTAAGTGGCGGGGGGGGGAAGCAAACCCACAAGAGATGATACGATCTGAGCAGGGAGCTAGCTTGCATCTATAGCATCAGCTGAGTGCGACTAGTGGGCTATGTCTATTTTAAGTCAATTTGATGCAGAAATAATAGCCCATTCATGAGGAATTCAGTGTCAGAGGGATGGGCGGTTGTAAAGAGGAAGGTATTTTATTGAGTTGTTTGCCTCTACACATTTCAGTTTGCCAGCCCTGACTCACATCAGCAGAGTGAGCAGAAGCCCTCCGAACCAAGCTCTGCAAGGAACGTGCCTGTCACAGAGCACCTGGCCATCCAGGCAAAAATAAAAGCCACTCACCCAAACAAACGAGAACAGTCCCCCACCCCATCAAATCTTTCCTCATTCCCTAGCTGTGATGTGCGTGGAGGTGCAGTAACACTAGCAATGCCAACAAAAAGATGCAGATCATAGCTCGTATCCCCTGCTCCTGCCTGCAAAGTTCCCAGAGAGGGCAAACTCTCCTAGCTGCTCTGCTTTATACCTTTATCTCCTGACAGGTCTGCTTTATACCTTTATCGCCCTGTGTTGTACAAAGCCTGTTTCTGTGGATGCCCACTACCAAGCACCCAGCCTATGGGCAGGATAGCCTTGCAGCCCAGAGTGCCCCCAGACCTCTCCAGGCTCCTGCACCCTGAGGGGCTGCAGGATCCTGGTGTCACCCTGCCTTACCTGTGGGGCTGTCTGGATATCCTGGAGAAGCAGCAGGAGCCACAGTCCTAGTGCCAGGCTGCAGGCAGCCATCTGCAGTGGTGTTAAATCTCCCTAGCTCCCAGCATCGCAGGTTAGACAGCCAGGTTGCGCCTCCTGGAGGTTGAGATCCTCCCAGGGTCCAGCCCAGTCTTGCTCCGTGTCTGTTCATTCAGTCCAGAGCCATTCCAGCTGTTCAAGACAAGCAGGAGACAGGCTTTGAGACTCAAGCAAGCTGAGAAAACAATATAGAAGGAAGGGGAGGGGGGAAGGCTGCCCAAAAAAGAAAAGTAAAAAAAGAACAAAGCAAAACCGCGTCAATCACTAGTCCCAGAGCTGTCGGGTTTCTGTGAGTCGGTTGCATGCATCAAGGTTGTCATCCAAGGTACACGCTGGCTGTGCAGAAACGCAGGCTCCTGAGTCATCTAGGCTGCCCTCAGAGAGCACTTCACCACCCCAAAGCCTTGGCCAGGCACGAGTCCAAGCCCTGCCCCGTCCATCCATCACACTCTCAAGAGCTGCAACCAAGCCTCAAGAGAGTTCCCAGTAAGAAACACTCATTTTTTCAGTACAGTCATTTTACTCCTGTTTGGATGAGTTTTTGAAAACTCACAACCAACCAGGGTGACTCCACGAAGGTTTAGGCTTTACACATTGCCATTTAAACACCAACATACCATAGACCATCCTCTTGAGAATCCTTCTCTTTCCTCCAATCCCACTTGAAATCAATTCCCGTTGCTGACAATCATCCCTTGGACTGCCACTCGTCATTTCACTCACTTTCATTTGTTACTCTGGATAATGCTTTTTGGCTCTGGTGCCTGGAAAGATTTCAGTTGGTTTAAGGTGTCATGAAGCTTTCTTATCTGCAGTAGAAGTTTTGTCAAAAGTAAAAGTTAGCCACTTCAAAAAAGGGCAGACTGCCTTGAAAACCTCTCTGAGCTGCTCAGGAAAATAATGAGAATTTGAATTCTCACACCCATGGTTTTTTGCTTCTCATCCTTATCAGCAAAAAGAAAAAGAAAAATGAAATGAGAAAAGATTGAAAGTCGGATAATTGATTATTTTATTAAAGACCCACAGCTACTTCACTGCCATCACAACAGAGTACCAAAGATGAGAGCATTCCACAGGGACCCTGGGATGATGTAAATACCTTCTTTAACTCACAGCTGTAACTCTTTTCTTTTTAACTAACTGCCTCTATTTCTTTCCTCAGAATACCATCTTATCAAACCCAGGCATCTTCAGAACATTGCATACTGTGTATTTGACACCTAAATCTCCTTTCTTCACTCTGTCAGGTTACTTCTCAGTTTCTAAGCTCTCTTAGCTATAAAAGCTGATTGTGGTAGGTAAGCCTTTAAGGTCTAGAGACAACTAAGTATTTGAATGTCCAAATATTACATTCTTTTTTTCCTAATTAAATAATGGGCTGGAAAACATCTTAAACTTGTGTAATCATATGCCATCAGGCAATTCTCCCAATTTATGAGTGCGGTTTCAAATGACATAGCAGTCAGGGCAATTGGTGAGCTCTATTTGACTCTTTTTCCCCCCACCACCTTTTTTTTTTTTTCTTTTTTCTTTTTTTTTTTTCTAATCAGCTCCTATCTAAGCTTTTCTAGCAAAAGGACAGGAACCAACATAAGACACAGCCTGGAAATTTTTAGCCTCTGTAAGTTATACTGCTGAGGTCAACGTATCTGATACAAAAAAGAAGTATCCGAGTACAAAAAATTGAGTATAAAAAATCAAATGTGAAAGACTTTAGGACTGGCAAGAGGGAGAGTTTTCTGGCCTGTTTTCCAGAAAAAATAAGACTGAAATGAGCATACTGAGCATTTTGTATACATATGTATGTCAGTTCCTTTTTAATCAACGGTGTCAATAATTTTTTAACCCATTGGATAACTTCAATCAAATTTGGCTGAGGATGCAATGTCATTAAGTTTTACAAAGTTTCATGGAAGTAGATGACTTGGATAAAGAGGAAAGATTCCAGTAACACTCTCACTGAGGGAAAGGCTGCGGTGGGAGACCAGATTCAGAAGAAAGAATCCATCTCACACATCCAAAGTGAAACCAGGCTTCCCAGCTGCCATCCTTCTTAGAACTTCTTATTCTTAAAATCATTCTTGATTGAAGTAGATATTAAAAGGATGGGAAGTGGAAGGTGTTTATTGTTGCTGCTGGCTTTTCGGAAAGGCTATTAAATCACACAATGCTATTGCAAGTCTGTAATAAAAGCAACAGCAATGAAAAGGGTGAAGAGGTTGTGTTTAATAGGAATGTTCCAACCTGCATGCATTTTTAACTGAATGCATTAATTTCAGACTTTGTGTGTTTTGATTTCAAATACAATGAAAGGGGTTTTCCAAAAGAAGCCCTATCAGTAACTGGAAGAAGCACCTCCGTTTTATAACAAACCCACGCTATTGTTCTCTAAATGTTGCCTATATTTCCTAGAAAATAATCCTCTATGTTAATATGAAAAAAAAATAAAGCGGAACAAATAGAAACAAACAAACAACCCCTATTTCTCTGTTCTTCCATCAGAGGACAATGTCTATTAGAAAAAAAGGGGAAAGCCCCTACGAGCATGCTATTATTATTTATGTTTATCTGATTACATGCATCTGTCTCTAACATCTGAATCTCCTTTTGTTTTAGGTGTTAAAGGTAGCAATGCCCAAAGACAAGGTTGCTTGGCATTTTCTATTTTAACTAATTTAGTTAATGCCGAGCTTAGTGAATGCTTAGGTAATTTTTACACCAGCTATCTGATCAGTGCTGATCATCTGTGTGTGTTGCGTGCAGTTGAGGTGGAGGGGATCAGAGAAGGTCCTGTAAGTCAGCAGTTATTCAAATGTCACTTGATACCTGGAGCAAAAGAATGCAGACACCCAACTAAGCCATGAGGGAAAGTCTCTTTAACACGTGCCCAAGACATTCCTTCAGCACTGTCTATTCATTGTGCTGCTGACAGTGATAGCCTAGTAAAAAAGTGGTAAAAGAATACTGTAGAAGTAGCATTGTTACACACACACTCAAGCAAAAGTACTCCCGACATTTTCTAGTTTTGAAGTGGCTGATTTTAGTCTCATATTGTACTTTAGCAGGGTTCCTTGTGTTTTTAAATATGTATGTTCAGTTAATATATATCTAGCTGTATCGGTGAAAAAAAAACAGAGAGAAGCGTCATCTCTAAACATCTGTCAAACAGATAAAGGAGACCATGAAATTTAAAAGGATACATATTAAAATAACCTTGTCTAAAATCTGTATTTCAGTGTCTGTCAGTGTTGCTATTTAGAGCATTGCAGTATGCTGATGAAAAAAATCACTAAACTCTTGCTACTTAGCTAGATGAAACAACACCAGACCCTAAAACTTCACTAGGAGTCTCAGTAGTACCAAAGGCAGTGCTCGTTGGGATACACACTACATACTATAGGGGGTACAAATAAAAGGTGGAATTCTTAACCAATTAAAAAAGAAAAATGAAAGCATTTACTGTAATAAAAAACAAAGAATCTCATGGTTAAAGGAAGAGAAGCAAGTAGTCACCAAGAATGACTTTCTTGACACCTCTCTTGATCTATTTATGCATTTTACCCATCGGAGAGCTCTCTTCTTGGGGATCTTGGAAAGTGACACTGTGGTAAGAACACACAGGGAGAACATTCAGTATCCCAATGATTTCAGGCATTGTAAGTGAAGCCAACATACTGAACTTCTCTGGAAATCTTTCAGTTGTCCAAAGAGGACAGACGGGAGGGAGGGCAACACTAGTGCAATGGGATCTCATTGAGAAACATCACTTACCGACCAAGCAATCGGAGTCTGAACTAGCTGTAGCTGACAAAGGATTTGAACTTGTCTGAACGTCTAAAAACGAATAAAATCCCATTTATGCCAAGTGTGCCACAGATTGGCAAAATTCTGTCCCTGTGTGCCACTCTGGTACTGATACTTATTTTCTGGCACGTACACTTCTCTTAGTATTAAGTATTTGTCAATCCATTCAATTATGCCCCATCAATCAAACCACTCTGCAATATGTTAAATACGTTGCAGGTGCTCTTGATGACATGATCTGCAGAGCTATATTGATTTAGCAATTTACCTTCATATATTTGTCCACTGTGATCAACAAGGAAGATGGTACGAAGCTCTTGTTGCATACTTGTTGAAATGTAGCAATGGCTTAAAACAAGAGTTCCCAGCAGGAAAAAAACTGGTTATAATGAGCTGGGGTCATAATAAAATCCCAATACACAGGGGAAATCCCAAGTCATTTCAGTAACTGTAGTTTCAGTAGATGGACATTCTCACAGGGTGTTTCTGTTCTCTAGTAAAAATAATAGAAAAAGAAATCAGCTTCCTTGCTTTATGTAAAGTTCCATACATACATAAACCAGCAATCTGAAATAAAAGAACAGACTAGTTCTTCTTTGTTTGCAACTCGGGACTTTTGTCTCAATCAGCTGTGCTCTTGCTGAGCACAGAAAATTTCTTGGCAATTAATGAACAATCAAAGGAAGGAGATGCATCCTGGTCTGTTCCCAAGCAATGATAAGATTACTTTTCTTTTTTTTTTTTTTTAAATTACCGAATATAACGTCACAAAGTACGTATGTTCAACAGCCAATTCCTGACTGTGGGAAGCTCAGAAATGCTGTCAACAGTAATTGTTTTTGCTGCCTCTGAGCCACAACATAGCTGTTGGAAGAGCTCTCCAGACAGCAGAGAACCTAGATGTACTGGGAAAAAAAGAATCTTCTCGGCTGATACTAGTCTTACTGCAAGAAGTCTTGCTTCAGCCAAGTTCTATAAATCCCCACACACAAAGCCCATTGACTCCATTCATGTTCCCTAGTTTTCATTCCAATTACTTCCACCCAAACATATCCTCAGTTTAAATAGTACAATATATGGCAATGCTACACTCTGGCCTTCCAGAAGCAGCAAAGTCACTCTTAGTATTGTTATGCTTAAAAAGTCAAATTTTCTGGAAGAGTAACCATGCATTTCTGATACCAGAGACTTGGCTTCAGTGTTTATATGCAAAACAAGATATGATGATATGTCTGTCATTTTATTCACTTTTTGATTGGGTTAAGGCATGCAGAACTTTGACTGAAAAAAAATTTAAGCAGCTAAAAATGTGTCAGACTGATCATGTTAATAATAATGATAACATGGCTTAATTTTCAATTAGATTTCTTTTACAGATGTCATTTATATAAAGTGGCTGTGGATAACAAAATCTTATAACTCTGTTTTTGTTATCTCAACTAATACAACTACCTTATATAGCGTGATAAAATAACTAATGTAACAAAAAAAGAATCTGTATAAAATGCCTTTTTCTGGTGCATAGTAGCTTCAAAACTGAAGTGCATTTTGAGTCAGACTGAAAAATGAGAAGAGCTGACAGAGAACTCTGTGCTCTCAGGAAAGACTCGGCTTCCATGAAAGAAACCAAAACCATATCACAGAATTACTATGCCCACAGGCTAGCTGAGAGAGAGAGAGACGACCTTAGAAGAAAGATCACATCATGTCTGTACTTTCAGTAATTCTGACTACAGCTTCTGGAAGAGTGGTAGATTTACGCGTCGTCATTCCCCATAGAAAAAGCTCTTGACAAAGATGTTATTATTTGAATGGCATTTGTATTATGCCCTTCCTCCCATACCTTGCTAGAAATGGAGAGGCTTACGGGTGAATATTCCATGGTCCAGACAGGATAGCCATTTGATCATTATAGCTGTAAAGAAAGTGGTAGGTAATAAAGGTTAGACAGGTAATATCATGTGAAGGCTGAGGCATTTTAAAGATCCTTCATGTCCTTTCTTCCCACCTCCATAGCACTGGTTTAATTTAAAGCACAAGTCTTCTCGGCTGCTTGTTTGCTGGAGTAATCATACTGTAAATCTAAATGACCCACAACAGCATTATTTGTTTGGGGCTCCTCTCCCCACCCCCAGCCTTTGCACTGATACAAATTAATCCGTAAGCACCAGCTTTGACTTTAGCTTGGTATTACCTCATGTCAGTCTTTGTCTGGAGTTCTATAAAGCTCGTGGTTTCCCCTACCTAACCAGAAAGTGCAGGAAGGCTTCCATAAAGCCATCAGTTACATGAAAGGACGGGTAAAAGGCAAGAAACTTAAGTACATACTTGCCTTCGGCCAACAAGTTTCTAAACGTGCAGTATGTCCACGCAAAGAGCTAATAAGCAGCAGCCAGTTTGCAGTAAATTCACACCTTTTTTATTTTATAGTAATTCTCCCCATGCAGAAAGTCTACTTGAAATAGTTAAGTTATAGTCAAAGCAGCATGTTCAAGGTTTACATTATTTGATTTTGACTGCATAGTTATTCTTCATGAGTCTGGTGTTGAGCTTTATTTGGCACTTAAAAGATCTTGTTTTTCAGCTACTTAGAAGCCAGTCAAACTCTGAAGTGTTAGAGCAGAACATTGTCAAGGCAGACATTTGCCTCAGTCTGAATTCTTGAATTCCCCTACTACAAGGTAACTCTTGTATCAGGACTGTGCCTTTTGAGAAGCCATGAAAGTCTGCCAAAAACTGACCAACCTAAAGCCTCATAAAAATCCAAACCTTGCACAAGCTTGGTGGTGAATGCATTTGATTTTCAGTGGGGAGATCTCTAATAAATTCATTCTCCCTAAGCATTCTCAAGCCACTCACAGCTCTTAAAGTTGCAATATCTGTTGTGCAGTATCTTCACATCATTGAATTCCCGCATGGAGTTTCAGAAGCAAAACCAGGCTTTCTCTACAGCAATTTCTCCTCATCAGCATATGACCAGGAACTGGAACCAAGAAGAGGAAGACTATCTCCTTTGCTTTCAAGGAGGTCTTCGAAGTGAAGTTTTGGAAAGAAAGTGCCGTATAATTCATATAGAGGACAAAGACAGAATCAACTGAAGGGATCAAAAAGCTTAGACTAGAAGAAACTCACAACTAGGACTGGAGAGGAAGGAGACCAGCTCACTAGGGAGAAAAACAACTGGTGAGGGAAGCTTGGACTGATTGGATACTGTAAATAAAAACCGTGTTAGAGGGAGCGGGCATGTGCAAAGAAATTTTAATGCTAGTATTTCTTAAATTTTGAGTATCAGACTGAGCATTTTTAATTGTGTTCTTGTACTCCAGTCTAGGTGTTAATTATTTGAGATTCGTTAAAACTAAAATCTAACCCATCAGATCCAGTTTTCACCTACAGTTTTTGGAAGATGCTGTTCAACTGTGAACAGAATCAAACCAGAAAGTATACTCAGGCACTAAAGAATTCCAGTCTGTAAACTCTTGGCAGAGGATGCTAAAGAAAACTTCAGTGAAAGGTACTATGAAGCGAGAGATTCAAGCATAGGACAGAACCAAAGTGAGAGGTCAAAGAAGCTTTTGCAGAGCTTTTGTCACTTCACAAAAGATCTACTTTCAGATATTTCTTATGTGTAAACTGACAGACAGGTCTTTTGTAGCCAGGCTCAGTTATTTCAGCAAAGTGTTTAACCCGTGAAGTTCATCTGTAAGTCAGTAAACAGTTCCCAAATAAACCAGCTGTTTCAAGATGAAACACTACTCTATCATTTACTAGAAATTACTTATGATCTTACTGCACTCCCTATATTAACTTTTTTTTTTTTTTTTTTAACTTTGGGAATAAATACACCCTTTTAGAAGATTACTGGAATTATGAGCATTTCACTTCCTTCTAATAACAAGAAATTCTGCTCACATTTACACAAATATAAATCCAAACAAACTAGTGAATTCAACAGAGTAACTCTGGATGTCTATTACTGGAAAGGCGAAGAATCTTACTAAGTTCAAAATAATAAGGAGATATGCCTGAGTTTTCCTTGTTAACTACCCTTTGTGCAAATACTTTACATTTGTTCACTGATATGCAATTGTTAATGCTATTGTTGCAATCGAAATGTTCTCTATGTATACGCCTGGGAAGTAAAACAAGGAAATTGAAAAAGCACCAAGAGTTCCAATTCTATACATTTCAATCCAAAATCGAAAATAAAAATGTTTGGGGAAGACTGGACATGTGGTTAAAACACAGGAGTGGGAGTCATTAGTTCCCAGTACTGTCACAGACTTTTTGGGTAACTCATATCCTTTCTTGGTACTCTGGTTCTCCTCATCTAAAAGCTGAGAGTTATAAAGTTTATTTATTAACAGAAGCAAGATGAGCTTTCCTTTGCTGACACAAACAAAAGAAAGTCAGGAAATATTAAATGATTTTTGTGAAAGAAACAAATGGAAAGATTTTCAGGACACATTTTTTTCAACTTTTTTCTATGACTATAGCTGAGTATCTCAACTCTGACAATTTAGGGTCTTATTTTCCTCCTCCTAGCAGCATGTTCTTGCTCTGCAGAAACCAATGGAATACACCAGCTGAAGTAGAAAACCAAGTCCTTACATTTGGTCTGCCATTACCCAGGAAACTGGTGAAATTGAGGTTTTTAACTCCAAAGAGAAGGGGCAGAATTTCTCTTGTGTTTTCAGATTTGACACACTCTGAAAACAAATTCTTCTGGGCTTTGAAAACGCAAGTTCCAAAGAGATGAAAGCCCCAAAAATCAAAGTTTGCAAATCATTCAAAAAGCAAGCTCATGCCACATGCAGATGTTTCACCTGAGGGTTCTGGAGACAGTCATTCCTTGACATGCTGATAACTAAACAGAATGAATAAATCAGCACTACATTCATTCAAGACTCTTGATATTAATTATTACAATGTACTGACAGCAAGAAACACCTGAGCCTGAGACATCACCAAAACTATCTTACAATAATCCTAGAGGAAGCAAACAGACAGAACACTAATGGCAGTCTAACACTGTTACTGAGAAGCAGATGGAGCTACGTTTTAAAGGCTGAACTACACTTCTCTGTTAAAACCAATCACAAATGCATTATTTACTGTGTCTAATTTGTTTAATTAAGCAAAACTGGATTTCCCAGCTTATGAATCAGTTATACACATGCAATACAGTCAGAAAGGGGAACTAAACCACCGACTTTACCATCAAAGCATCAGGCAGTCATCACTCATGCAAAAAGAGAACTAACACAAATAGTCACACACACTGGAGCCAGCCATTAACGGAAAACACAGCTGCACAGACTAAGCCAGCATGTTCCCAAGTGCTATGAACGGGAAAAAAAAAAAAAAAAATCCAGGTCAAATCAAGAATGCTGGGCTTCGCTTTGGCTATTCCAACTTCTAGTGGCATCGAAGTGTGAGCAACATAATAGCTTCCAATTTTGCCAAATACATACATTATTCTCCCAATAAATTCTTCCACTGTAATCACACACATCAGTCACACATCAGAGTGAAGGATCTTGCCTTCTCCCTGAGGGATTTTATGCCCCATTGCAGAAGGCAGTTGGGAATAGACTACCACCCCTCTATAGGCACATTTGAGTTCTCTCTTCCCACCCCTAGCTGATCAAGATAAAAAAATTTCATCTTAAAACCATTAGAACAAACATCACCTAGTCTCTAATGTAATGGCAATACAAACGAAGCCAGGCTTAAGCAGATCCTTCCTCACCAACTGTTGTAGAGAATTCTTTCTCCTTGGGGATTACTGTGCATCTCGGGCATTAGGGGGACATATTTCCCTAAATCTTGGCCACAGGCCATGCAGCAGCATGACTACCTCCAGGAATGGGAAACAAGCTGTCCCAGAGCCCTGCGCCTGCATAACAAAGTTCAGCGTTTGTATTATTTTGTGGCTAAGGACATAGCCCTGGAGATGCTGGTACACTATTGGGAACTCATCCTTACCACACCATTTTGAAGTCCAGATCAGCAAAGGCCTCCCCCACGCCACATCTTACATTCCTGCTTTCCAAATCCAGCCCTCCTCTCTACAGTCCCAGTATTTCATGCCCTCTGCCTCCTCCCAACACACCTCTCACCACTCTGGCTTCCTACTACATATTCCCTCAGTCCCACCTCTGCTTAGCCCCCTCTCCAGAAACCCCCCGCCTCAAAACGTTCCCCCATTTTCCTAATCCACATCCCGACATGCCATGCACACTACCCCTGCCCTCTGTTCTCCCCTGGAAGTACAGATTCCAGCACTGGCTCCATCACAGCTCAGGTTGCTGCAGAGTCCATGGTCCAAGTGCAGAAGCTGCTTTAACACTGGATGAAATGCAATTTTTCAACTAGTAAATAGATGTATTCCTTTACAATGTACCCCCAGGTGACATCTCAGGCACCCACCTACACGAAAGGGTGTATTATCTTAGATTGCATAACACTTACTGCAGGACAAAGCCACCATGCAAAAGCTTATTACACTGTAACTCATCCATGTATCCACATCCAAACTAATCCTCACAACACATGGTTCAAAGGCATCTTGTGCAGGCCTGGTACTTATTACTCTAGGCTGGATAAAACTTCCTTTGCTCATCTTTTGCACTGAGATTTTGTCTCATATTCAGCACCAAAAATAATAAAATCTGGTTCTCATAAAGCATGACCTCACTTTCTAGAAATGACTTTTCTGTTGTTATTCCTTGCATTACTGCTGTTCAAATTAAACTAACTAGGACTTGTAACTTTGACATCTTGAATACAATCAGCAGCCACATCGCTCAGCACATAGCCTTACAGACCTCAGCAGAGTGACTGTGAGAAAACAGATGAAAGGGTACACATGTTTACCTCAGCTGCAGGTCACGTGAAATTAGAGCAAGCATCTTTTTGGTAACTCTACCTTGAAGTGAGATTATGATCAGAAGCTTGACTATACGTGAATCACTTTCTTACTAGAAGATGAGGCCTCCAATGCACATCCATGGCCAGGTGTCCTAATTAAAAAAATACGGGTTTACTCACTTTCAGACCTCCTGTCTCTCTTCCAGAGAAACACTGCAGCTAGAAACAAAGCATTCTAGATCAAATTCTGGATCATGTATCAACAATATTAACCAAGCTCCAATTGCAAAATCTTTGATAATTTCAAGTATAAATGGAAAGAGAAGACCAAGTTGGCCAGCAGAAAAATCTGTTTCTGTATATTATCAACTACTACAAACTGACCTGGGCACTACTCAGAGTAGATATTTCAAAACACAGTCTGCTTAAGCTCTGCTGGAGAACCTGAGTACACTGGTTACATTCCCTATGCAAAAAGGATCATGATATAAGCTTATTCTGCACTGATATGGAGACATAACTATAAAAACAATATAGAACCATCAAGTCATTCTCTAAGTTAACAGGTAAATCAGATTTTCTGCTCTGAGAGAGTAATAAACAAAAAGCAAAGGAAACTATTCCCTATACCCGTTCAGATAAGAAAGTGAACTAAGGTGCCAATATTTTAACATGGAAAATGAAATCAGTTCTCCTAATGTGAAAGTGAATTTTTTTTTTTTATTAGCAAAAAGGGCACACGGGATGGCTCAGACAATTAAAAAAAAAAAAGAATATTTTGAGACTGAGCATTTGTGAGAAGCTCCACCTGAAAGAGGATGTGAGGACACAAGAGGAAGGGTACGAAGGGAGAGTTGAAGCTAGCCTGAAGTGCGTGCATGGGGAAAAGAACCTCTTCTAAACATTCGCTACTCTGGACAAGATCCGGCATTGTAAGGCTTAGCCTTGCAATGGAGAGACATGGAGGGAGATGAAGGGGGAAAAAAAAAGAAAAAAAAAAAAAAAAAAAAAAAGACGTTCCATAAAGGGGTAGCATTTTCAGTCTGTTTCAGCTTGCAAATGAGGGCAGGATCAAACAGGCCAGAACCAACATACAAAGAGACAAACTGAGGTTAACTGGGGTAAGCAGGTGCAGTGTCACCAACTTCTTTCACCTGTTTCTAGTGGAGGAAGAGAGTCATAATCACACTTTCAATACTTTCACAAGTGTAAAAGATTGAATGTATTCCTAGCTATGAAGAGACATTTTGAGTTCAACATTGGTTCCATCCTGCATTCACCAGACAGATCTCACATAAGTTACTTAATCTTACAGTGCTTCATTTTCTCTGTTTATAAAGTGGAGCAGGCTCGCTGTAATTTATTTCAGGATAAATTAAGAAGAGGTTTATGACTTCTAATGTTTTGGGTTTGAAGGCAAGGTAGTAAAAATCTTGAATTTACCCTATTTAGTATAACATTTGGCAGCTAGTGTTTTATATTCACTGGATTAATTTCTTTTAAAATTAGTATTTTCAATAATGGAAATAATGTGACTAATTCCATTCACTTTACCCTACATATGCACAACCCAAAACTAAACTGGTCAGTCATGCTTTTCATTTTCCATTCTAAGTCTTACATTAAGATTTCATAAACTTGCAATATTCCTTTCCTTAATTAAAAAAAGTCTATTCATACATTTGATTTAATAAATAATGTATTTGATATATAAATAACAGTGAATGCCAAGAAGCTGAAAATACCATTGGTGTAAACCCAATTCCTTCCGTCAAGTTAGCTCCCAGAAATAACTTTGAGGCAGGAATTTCTGTTTCAGGCTTATTCAAGGCAAAACAGAACATCAGTTTTATTGTTTTTAGACAAGGAAAGTAAGATCAGTCTATAAAGTTCAAACAAGTCACACTATATATTTTTGTTGGTACAATTTAAATACTCCAAACTGTTTTTTAGTTTATCTCCAAAAAACTTGGAAAAGCAGAGGTAAGTGTAATTTGCAAACATTTTAAGGCATTATCTAGCTTTTTGATGAATAAAATCTCATTTTACTTTAACACGCTTTTTCACATTCATAATTACTCTCATGTAATGCACCCTGTAGCTACAGACATTGCACTGAAAATAAACTGGATTTTTTTTGTTTTAACTAAATTACTGAGTAACTCAAGTTTAAGGCACTAGCAAATTATGTGTCATGTTTCAAACATTTGGAAATTAACATATCTGTATGCATTCCACTGAACCAGGCCATTCATAGGCCAGTTCCTCACCCTGGCATTCAGAGTTAACATCACACTTCTGGTTTATTTAGTTGAGGTGGCAGATGAACTCTGTTGCTACGGCTGTCTTAGTGGTAACAGTACTAGTCAGTCATCCTGTACACATCACTTTATTCAGCCCTAGGTGGGAAAGCTCATGCATCTGCTTAGAAGTAGCTGCAAAAGGCAAAAAAGAAAAGTGAAAAAACATAGTCGAATGTACAAACTCTCATATATATGTATTGGTTGCTCACATATGCACACGAGTATGAAGACTAGGAAAAATCTGTGCAAAGATTTATTTTTATCCAAATAGAGTTGTTTCCACACCCTGTGCCCATCCCTTCCCCAGGGCAATCAAGTCAGTGGTTCACAGAGTTGAGGCAGTTGGATTTAAATTTGGAGCTGCTCTGTAGTGTCCAGGTTTGTTTTGCTCCCTCTGCTGAGAAGCACTGCTAAATCTGAAGCGTGTCAAGTGGGTCAGGTTCAGAAGCTGGTCAGTTCTGGTTCCTCCTGACACTCTGGACACCAAGTTCTGGAATCCAAATAAAGAGATATTAATCAAAGAATGCCAAAGTGACTTTTCCCATTTTGATGAAGATTGGTGAGCTGAACAGGCTTTTTTGCCTGTTATCCAGCTCCATTTGCTTTTTTGTGTCTGCGCACACTAGTTTACACAGCAATGGAAGGAAAATGTTACCCTGCGGAGATAAAGAGATAACCTTCCAGGCATTTTCGTTTGCTCAGCCATCAGAGAGATGGGATTGCAATTCCCATCTGTGCAATTCACAGCATCTCCAGGGACTCTTCACAGGCTGTTCTTACCAGGTGAGGATGGCAAGGCGGCTTCTCTTCCAGTGAAGCTCGCAGATCCAAACTGCTGAGCATGGTGTTGCTGGAAGGGATGATATTTTCCCAGCCAGCCAGGCAATGCTGTGAAAAGAGATGGGAATGCTGCATTGGAGTGCTTTACCCTTTTTAATCTATTGTGGCCTGTTAGTTCTAAATAATAACTTCTGCACAGGGAGGTTTTAGCAGGTAATTAATTCATTTTTGAGGAGTTTTATATGACTAACAGGAAAAAGAAGAAATCTCTAACGAAGCAAAACTGCATAGCTGTCCCCTCTTCTACCTCTCCCTGACTAATTATTTCTAAACCAATCTCCTGCTTTGTGAACTCAAGCACCCGACCTCTCTGAACCTGTCTCAATGGACTCATCCAGTTCCCTAAACTTCAAACCCAGGCTTTTTCCTGCCTCTTCCCTGGAAATCTCTAGGCCATGGCTAGGTCTAATTAGTAATACTGCCTGCAGCATTGCCTAGTGGCTGGAATACAGGACCAACTCTACAAAAACAGTTTTAAATCCACCCTTGCCACTATTGATTTTGCCTGGCCCCTACACACTGTGAATACTTTACAGAAGCTTATCTTTTAGACTCCCTAACATCTGTGGAAAGAAACACAGGCACTCTTAGGTATGGTTCATTGTGTTGAAAGGTCAATGCCTGAAATAAGTCAGCTGAATCATGCCTCAGAAGTACACAGCTCCATATGGCACTTTCTTTTTCTCAGTGTAAAGCATTTGGAGATATGTCATATACTTTATGCCAGTTACACGAAGGTATGAACTCAGAAGCACGCACCAGTGGTTTTTCTTGCTACCTCAGTGATGCAGATCAGAAATTTTAGTGGAAACCCTGCCAGGGGGATGAGTCCCAGATTCTCTTTCCTTCTTGTGCTGTAAAACAATGTCCAGCCTGAGCTGTGCCATCAGTATCAGCAAGAAGACAGCAACTTACCGAAGGTAATGCTAGATTGTCTGCCAGTTCAAAGCTCTTCCTGCGATGGGCTTTGTATTTGTAGGCAGGCATAAGGGTAGACCTGGGAATGCTGACCCTGCAACCACACAAGGGAAGTAATTGCCTACATTTTCGACAAGGCAGAAGAAATTTGTATGCCTTCCCCACTCAGAATCCAAGGGTCTAATCCCAAAGTGAACCAAGTGAAACAGTTTTGGATTAGGGCATTAGACACTTAACATGTACATTCAGATTCTGGACCACATTCAGATAAAACACGCATTTCTCACTGACTTCAAAACTGTTTCTGCTTATGGAAAAGATCAGTAGGGAGTTTTTAAGCAAGAGATATCTCTGCTTTGAGAACAGCAACATTCTACAGAGCTATTTTGACGCTGTTTTCTCCCTCGCATCATCAGCTTTTTCCTCCCTATTGTTTCCTTGAGTTCTGCATATTACAAAGCAATAATTCTTATCTACCTGACATAGGCTGGCTCTTCCAGTATCTCTGGGGGCTGGTGAGTACGTGGGATCTTACACATGGGGCAGGCAGATTCTGAATCCACAGGGACAGTGAAGAGGCGTTGGTTTAATCGATAACAGTAAACACCTGCCACAGAGTAATGAACCATCATGGTATTTCTAGTTTATCAGAAGGTTCCTCAACCCAGTCAACAAAGCTGTGTTCTACCACAGTGCCACACATGAATTCTATAGAAAGAGCTGCTTTTCCTGAAATATCTTTTACATTTCCTGTCCCCAAATAAGTTCCTAAAAAGCAAAACCAAAACTTCAACCTCCTCAACTTAAAGAGAGAACATTAGCCAACTACAAGAAACCCTGACAAAATAAGATGACACTGATTGAGAGAGGATCCCTAGAAGACTCAAGTATCTTTGGAGTAGAAAGTTGAATCTGGTTTAGAAGCTGCAGCTAAAAATAACACATTCTTCCTTGTCTTGCATGATATGGGGCTCTCTCAGAACAACAGGCAAAGACTGCTCAGTTGTTTGTTCACAGAAATTGGATTAGGAAGAAACCTGATCTTACACTTATGGGAACTGGTTATCAAATCTGGGTCTTGTTCAGGAACTATGTAATCCAGAGCCTTGGGCCTAAAGAAACACACAAACAAATCAGTTAGTGACAGGGGGGCAGGCCCTCTGAACAGCCCCACCTTTTTCAAGCATACATTCCTGATTGGGAGGTAAATAAACGCCTACAAAGCCACCCTTACAATTTCCCACTCCAATCAGACCATACTTCTCATTACTTTAAAGGGATACATTGCTGCTTCAGCCCTTCCCCCATACCCACTTACTCCAGGTGCTGCTCATGAATACACACTTCTTTGTTGGCCTGTCGGAACTCGTGCAGCTCAGCAAAGTATTGGTCAGACTTTTCTGCTACTGAAGAATTTGTATCTAGGAGCCCTGAGAACGCCAAGAAAAGTGAAAAGTTCAAGGATTTACCAAATTTGGGAAAGCACCAAAGCGAGCCTCACACAAAACAGTCAAAACAACTAAAGGTCTGAAGCACCAAAACAGATGATGAGAAAAGCATGCCATCATGTCAAGCCAGAGGTTTACTGCGTGGTTTGGGTCCCTTATTGCATTCATTCATTTTGGTTACTTGGTATCCCCTCTGACCCCACTCAGCTTTGCCATTTGCTGCCTGGATTCCCATACCACTGCCACTTCACCATTCCAGGGGAGCACAGGTCACCTCTGGCCTGGACAGGGAACGGCTTCTGACAAAACTGCAGCTCCTCTGCTGAGACCTGCTATGTGGGCTCTAGGTCTGCATTTCTGTCACATATCAACGACCATAAAGGGGTCGTAAACTGTGTTTTAACTCTTCGTATTACCACATCATGCTGAGAGCTTTGCTTCACGTTTAGGATTCACCTGCAATCCAGTCATAGCCCAGGAAAGGACGCACAGACCAGCTGCTCACAGGTATGGTATATTCTTCAGGGTCAGACTGAAAAGTCACATGACCAGCTCCCTTCTGGGAAGAAAACAGTTCATAAAGACTTTCTATACATCTAGCAGGACATTCAAAGGTACAGCTTAGGAGACAAATGGCAGCTGTTCAAATGGGACAGCTGTGGCTTAGTTTGAGGCTTGATTCTATCTATGCCTCTACCAGTAATTTGCTCACCAGCCCTTTGTCTTCTCAATTCATAAAATAGAAAGAGGAGGCAGGGGACTTGCCCAGGCTAAGGCAGTATTTTTCAGGCCTTTAAACAAAATGCTGACTTCCCTGCATCACACATCCCCAAACATCAGGCCATCTGTGCTGCCTTGGAGGATGATCACGGCAATAGCCTGCCCTTCACACTTAAGGAATCAAGGTATGTAGCAGCAGCACTGCACCAGGCTGTTCTCCCTGAGCATATGAATCACACATGCAAATGACAAGGAGTCTTACAGTGAAGTGCTGCAGTTTTCTGGTCTTCAGTTCAAGGGCTAAGGAAAGCAGGGCCTGAACAAACTGCCAACAGCCCCTGGCTGCTAAGGCTGGGAACAGTTCTGACCCCAACTTCCAATTTACACAGTGGGAACAGGGCAAGTAATGTTCTCCTGACCCTTTCTCCGCATCCTTCTATTGACTTACGAAAATAAGCAAAGCACTGGTTTCATCATTTACCTTCACCTCTTTGGACTGAGATGTCAGCAAGACTGATTTATGGATTATGGGCTCTCCAATGACCACATGCTGCTTGCTGGTCTCTTCACTTTGTATTCTGCTCAGTGATGGGTCCAGATGACTCTTAAGCTGTTTTTTCTCATGGAAACCATGTAGCAGAGTGGACTGTTTTCTGTTCTCTCCATGTCCCAGAAGGAAGGATTCTTTCTCCAGACTTCCTCGAGCACGGCCATCCCTATCCACTCCGGAGGTTTCTCTGCCAAACGTAATGATTGCAGACACTGGCTTAACATTCTTCTCTTTCCCAGGAAAGCTGGAATCCAAACCTACTGCTTCCTGCACCTTCGCCTGTTGTTGCTGTACCCCTCTGTCATTGCTGCTGTGTTTAAGAGATGAACAGAGGGCTGCTCTGGCTGCGTAAGCTCCGGCTTCCACAGACACCAACACTGCAGGGTGAACTGTACGCTTCACAGCGTCAACCTGATTTTCCTTCTGTAAGGACAGAGACTCTCATACCACATGGCATCATTCAGATTACAAATACCTTTCATTAGGACATTTCACTCAGTAAGAGAAAATCAACCTCTCATTCTAGTCTGCTCATCCCTTTAAATTCCTGGGGGGAAAAAAGCAAAATCCTTATATTATTCATGAGACATTGTTAAGTGTTTGGAGAAGGTGAGAAAGGGATCCACTTCCAGTTAAATGCAGCTCTTCCCAATTTGAGGAACCACTAAACTTTCAGCTTTTGTGCTTAGAAGAAATAACAGGATTATGTTCCACAACGTTCATTCCTATCTTAGATTAA
This sequence comes from Gymnogyps californianus, assembly GCF_018139145.2. Taxonomy (NCBI): domain Eukaryota; kingdom Metazoa; phylum Chordata; class Aves; order Accipitriformes; family Cathartidae; genus Gymnogyps; species Gymnogyps californianus. The sequence continues at coordinate 6,367,679 of NC_059491.1, read as the reverse complement.
GAAACCTACATTTCTTGGGCAGGAACTGATCTCTGAACTCTTTGCAAGGAGAACATATTGGAGACCACAGGATAAACAATAAAGAAAGTCTAGCTACTTTTCTAACAGACTCCATATTCCACATTCCACTTTCTACCAGCTCCTCCATGTCCGTATGTCTCCTTTACTGCACCACTCCATAGGCAGAGCTGCTGCCTATCATACAAGGCCCATTTGCTTCCCAGTACTTCTAGCACGGACACAACACATACCCCTCCCTTGGGCAAGAGGACAGATCTTTCAGTAGCTGTTCTATTATGAAGAGATGCTGGAAAGAGTGGCTTGCTGGGAAGTCTTTTTCTGATCTCTTCCTGCTTCACTCTGAGCCTTTGTAGAAGGTCCTGGTTGGCCTGACGCAGCCTCTTCAGGTGCTCTAACTCCATCCTATTGAAAACATTTTCCTGTAAAGCCAGAGGAAGGATGAACTACATAAATGGAAGCATTAAGCGAAGAAGCAGACTCAGGAGAAACAACTTTCAGGGGACTTTTCATAAAAACCACTTACAGCTGTTGGAACGTTGGGAGTGTTGATCATTGCTCCTGAGAAATCAGCCAGTCTCTAAACTCTTTACGGTAAGAACTAGCACCAGTGCATGCTTCTCTCCCCTCAGATGTACTGCCAAATATTTTGCACCCAGAAACTGGTAGCTGACTGAATAGAGACAAGACACTCTTACAGAGGAAACAGTAAACATGAAAAAAGTCACATCAAAAAGCCAAATAAGAGACATTTGATTCAGAGACTGATATTTAGGACAACCTTATGTAATTCTGCTTTAATGTTCTTTTTAAGCATCCAAATTTATATTGTGATAATACCAGGATGCTCATAAATTCAAAATATGAATAATGAATAGGAATGTATTTATTACATCCAAAAGAAATATTGAGTCAAAACTGTCCTCCACATTCCCCAGGCAGGAAGACTCCAAAGGCTCAATTATGACTCAGGGCTAGGGCTCAGACAATTCCAATCCCACACATTAATCTCTAAGGGTTACTGCCCTTTTATTAGAGGGGGGGGAGGAGTTGATAGATAGATAGATAGATAAGTAAAGCTTAGTTTGACTGGAAGGCTGTCACGCTGTTCAACATATTTACAACATCACAAGCTCCTCTAAATTTGCAGAAAGTGTTTTTTTAAATAAAATAAAACAAAACTCTAAACCCAAACCCCCACATTGCTTTTGGATAGAGTAATCAATTATGTTCTCAAGAAAACTATGTGCTTCTCCAGGACATTTTGTTCTGAAGGATCCCTAAACCCTTCTCCAAAGCTCATCTGATTTCTTTTTGCATCTGCTACCTTGGCAACTGGACACGAGGAATCAAATACATACGCTGTACAACAACACTGGGAGGAATGAAGAGCAGTGCTAACAATCAAAAAACGACAACATATCTTTTTGTTACAAGAAATAAATGAGAGGTGCACTACTGGACATAAAATAGAAATACCAGTCTTGAGGCACTAAATTTGAGATCATTTGAACAAAACAGAAGTTCTCACAGCATTCACAGGACAAAGCTAACAGCATCCTCTCATCATTGCTCATCGGAAAGCAAATACTCCGAAAATAACATTAGTCAAGGGACTTTCTGGAAGGGTTTTACCAGATGAGATCCACTCTTAGCATAATCTACAAGAAGCTGTTAGTCCTTCATGCTCAACCCCAGGAGCTCAAGCTTATGAAACTGCTTTAGTCTGAATCCTTTGCAAAAAGGAGCTTAGCTTCTCGCAGTTAAAAATAAATAATGGTTGTCTCGGGAGCTAAGAACGCCCATCTCTGCAAGAAAGCTGTCTAACACTTATGCAGAGCTTCCCAGAGCTGTTTCTGCGTAGACGCACTGGTTCGGCTCTCCCACACCCATGAGGAAGGGGAGACAGCCTTGGGCATTGTAAAATTCGCCTTCCCTCTTGCAGGAGGCCAGTCTGGCAGCCGACAGAGAACTGGTAAACCCTCCCTCCAGAGTACGGTGCGGAGAGCCTGCGAGTCTCGCCAGGCCAAGCGGCTCCAGGGCTGCGGACGTTCAAACTCCCCGCGCTCTTCCCCCGCCGACTCTGCGTTTTCAGGCCCACCTGCGCCGCACCCCGCCGCTCCGAACGGCCGGGTCGCCAGGCGATCCCGCGGCCGGGGGATCCCCGCCCTCGCTCCAGCCGCCGCCGGGATTCCCCAGGGCGGCCCCGGCCCGGCCGTTCCCGCAGCCCAGCTGCCGCCCGCCGCGGATGGACCCGCCCCGCGGCTCCCGGCATGCGCGGGCCCGAGGCGCCGCCCGGCGGCGGCGGCAACTGGCCCGGCCCGGCCCGCGGAGGAGGCGGGGGAGCCCCTCCCGAGCGGCGGGCCGGAGCCCAGGCGCGGCGCTGGAGAAGGGCAGGACGCGGCCCCAGAGTTCCTGCGGTTGGGTTCCTTAAATCGCCACAGCTCATTGTCTGAACGGGCCACGTAGCCCCAACTCCCCCAGAAGCCACAAGGGAGCTCTTTTGACAATTTATGACGGGAAAGCTGCCGCCTTCTCTTCTAACACGCGCAATGTAATCCTAACAACGCAGAACACTGATTCACCACAATTTCAGCCTATTAACGCGGTATTTGCTCACGATTACTTCCACAATATTCTCAAGAAATCACTGACTCAATAGTGACGTTTTCAGTGTAACTTAAGAAGGCATCTCTCAAACTTTCTATCAGATAATTCAGTATCATTGGGCTCCTTAACTTTCATAGTAAGAACACAGATCAAAGGTCACTATTGTCAAACATGCAATTTACTACAACACAGCAGCGTATCACTATCTGAATATATTATACTTACACTTGAAGACTTTGTATCACGACATGCAGAACACATCAGGAGAAATATTTTTCCAATTCATTTTTATTTTGGTTTCCATTGTTTACAGCATTGATACAGGAATAATTCATGCAAATTTATCACCTTAAATACAGCAGAGAAAAAACTCACTGGTAAGAGTATTTTGAAGAGCTCCATCAACATAACAGAATGAGAAAAATAAGTAGCAGCAATAAGATAAAGTGCATTTAGCTGACCTTCTTTAATAAGAGTTTGGGGAAGATTGTTTTTGGAATTAGCCTTTCTAAAGATTAGTTTATCATTCTTTATGAAAATCAGAAGAGAACAGCCTCCTTGCTGATAGTGTTCATTCCTCCACCATTCCGAATTAAAGAAGTACAGCTGTATTTTGTTTAAGAGGAATCCAGCTCATAGGCCTTTCTGTTAAAAGTTTGATTCTCCATCACTCGGGCTTCTAGGGACAAGGGTTACACACACTTCAAAATTCTTCCCTCCCATGTTAGCAGTTTTGCTTCTTAAAAAATTCAAGCGGTTCTTTCCCCCGTTCTATAGGTTAGGTTTCAGCACTGCAGTGAGAATGCCTACACCACCAAAATCTGAACAGTGTCAGAAACACACTCATGGGCAAGACACCAGATTCTAAGAACCCATCAATCTCTTTTCCCTTTACAGATCTGACACTGGCTTAAAGATCAGCTTATTTATCAGATTTCCCCTAAAGGCCTGCTGAAGAGATGCTAACACCACATGTCTTCAAAAGCAAGGTCAGCATTTCAGGTAGCCTAGAGGTGCTGAGCACTAGTACATCATCATCTCCCTCTGCCTGGAATTGACAATTTCCTGGTGTTTGAGGGATGTGCTTAATGTTTTAACTCAATAGCATAGTACATAGCCTGTTATAAATGTGTATGTGATAGCCTGAGAGACTAGAGATCCGAATTTATTCACATAATACCTGCAGCAGAATAACAGTGGATGATTCCACTTATTCCGGTATACTTCACCACAAGCCTAGAGAACACATTTCCAGAGGCAAGGACTCAAATTTCTTTCTTACTCATTCTCAGATCTGATCCAAGCCATATTTATGTCCTGGTGGTTGTCTGAGGAAACCGACCAAGGCCAAATGAAGCCCTCTGATGAAAAAGGCTTTTCAGTTTGGGTTGGATTCAAAGCTGTCTACTGGAAGTGAAAGGTTTGTTTGCTTCCTGCATTCCAGGGACATAAGAAGAGTCTCACTGCCAGCTCTTACATGATCAAGATACTTCAAGTCTTATTGCAAATCTTAGAACAGCCTAAAGCACTTACTGACATTTCACTATTTATACTCCCTAAAGTATCAGGCAGCTTCTTCTTTCTGGAACTTTTGTGACGCACAAAACAGGGGACTTGTCACAGGCACGTATATTCACACCTGAGCATGAATGAGAAATCCTAAGGCCAGCTGATACCATTTTCAAGTGGAAAGTCTCATTGTCCATAAGAAAAAGAAACCCCACTGCTTAGTAGTTCTGAATTCAGCCGGGACCTGCTCAAAGATAGCCCATATTCTCTCAAGTTTGATGCTGAACAGATTTAGGTTGTCACCAACCTCAGAAATACAGGATCTGATTCTGGATTCCTCACATGTTTTGTGGGGAACAGAAAGGTAACACCCAACACATGGTAAAATACTGACCCACCAAGTGGAAAAGAAACTTTGCACATAGGAACCTCATCCTAGTACTACTGAAATCAGTGGGAATTTCTCCTCTATCAATTCCAACAGGAAGAGACTCAAGTCCTTACAATTCCCAAATCTTATACTCCAAATTCAAAATTGCTTCAGGGCAAAACTCAATGATTAATTTCATCTATTTGCAAATAAAGAATGCCTTTAACAAAATAAGTTGCCTTAACTCATTCTTGCCCTGGCATGAAATACAAGGGACAGGTCTCCCCGCCCGTCCCAGAGGAGCTGCACTTGCCAGCTCATTCTCATACCTTTAACAGAAGAGAAACAACGTCAAATCGTGTTACTGCACAGACTGGAACATCCTATGGGAACTCTACATGAAGCAAAATCTCCTACAGCTTGTAATCTGCAAGCTGTTCTTGTGGCCAAATAGTGGTAGTAGAATTCCAAAGGCCTGCTTCCAGAAACACAGCTGGGCATTTCCAAAAAAACCCCACATTCATCAACTTATCTCATAAGGCAGTTCGTTACATTCTGTCAACTGGCTTTTCTTTCCTACTTTTCTTCCTCAACAAGCCGCCAAATTATCAGCACTACCTCCTTCACAGGAGCTAGTTATGTCTTTGCAAACTATTTGTCCATGACATGAAATGGGCCAGACTGCATTACTAAAGCACTCTTAAGAGGAAGAAACTAACTCGAAAGACAATAAGCTTACCAAAGCAAAATCTTAGTCCCTCTTGCTCTGCAAGAGAACTGGGTTTTGTTCATAGATTCAAACATACTGACAGTAATAAACCTTTCTATGAAGGGACACAGTGATTCTCTTCATGTTCTATAATAACGGAATACTAACCTAGGGGATAGGCCTGCATGGGCTATAAATGCATTGTGAAACCATCATTACGTCTGTGTGCATAGGATCTGTGTTTAGACAAACAGCTGCCTGTCACACATACATAAACTTGGGGCTTGGAAGTCAAAAGTTCTATCTTCATGTAGTAAAATGAATGACTCCATAAAGACGTGTCACAATAACTTTGAACCTGATAAACATTTGTTTGTTTGTTTTAAATTTGTTACTGTACTTGATTTTGCTTTAAAAAGCCCCCTGTAAATGTATGAAGCACACATTCCTTCTGAAGTAGCCTGGTCTCACAAGAAGGAAAAAGTAGAGTTATGAACAGCTAGTGTTTAGAGGTGGGACACAAAACGGGGAAGCAGAATCCTATTGTTCACACAGCAACTGGAAACATAGCAACAGGCTTTTGCTCATTCCCTTTACGGAATTCCATCACCCACCATGTTCTCTGCAGTAATTCAGAGAGCACTGAAGGGAAACAGTGTTGTTTTTCTCTTCTTCCCACACTATCTGCTTTGCTGCAAGTACTGATGTGTGAACATGTTGAGTTCACTGTCAAGCCAACCCGCTTTATTCCTGCAAGGACAGAAAGTCTCCATTAGGTGAGTAAAATAGCTCTTCTCAAGCCAATCTGAAAGCAGCATGACTAAAACGCGTAAACAGCAAGGGATGGAGAGGAGTGCCAGAGGTCCCTTCCAAAACGCTGCTACCATTCCTTGCCCTCCCTCAGGTCGGGAACACTTGCCTGCTAACAGTCCCTAGGCTTTGAGGTTCAAACCGAGATCTTGGTCACAACTTCACATTGATCTTATTGTGTAGACAAGGAATGTTTGAAAAATGCTTCCTGACGGCCTTTGCAGGGTGAAGAAAAACATCAGACAACTGTGTTCAAAGGCGAGGGTGACACTTTTTGCATAATTTTGTAATAGCCTGAAGGAGTTTGTAGGAGTAGAGACTGTATGTTTTGATAAATGGAAAGGAACTGTAATTCCAAACAAACCAAAAACAAGAAGGAAAAGGTGTTTTGTGAGACAGAAGATTTAAATGACTGTCGACAGTACATCAGAAAGTACACAGTGAAAAGGAACACAACTTGGTAGGGAAAGATGCTGGTGTCTGCACATCCAATGCTATGACGGAAGGAGGACTGCACTCAAAGATACACCCTAATCTGAACATCTTGGGGCAATCACATGCAAAACAATTGTATGCAAATGTCTGTGCATATGGGATAATAAAATCTCACCTGAGCAGTTTTGCTTTGCTCTGCAGTGAATCCAGAACTTCGATTTTTTTATTCATGGCAGAAATTTCCTGCTCAAGATTCTCCCGTGTGACATCCACTTGCTGACACAAATGAGCAAATGTTCCAGCAAGCTCTCTATGAAACAAGGAGAATAGTTGGATCGACGAAAAGTAAGATCAAGCAGCAAATTCAAGGAATAAATCCCTTTGACATATAGCGATGATGATACTGACTCAGATGTTCATCTTTCCACTTCTGCACAAGAATATGTTAGATCATCAGAGCAACTTGATTTGAGAGACGGAAGTATATTAAGACTAATGCTTAACAGCACCCAAACACTACATCGGTGATTCAAAAACCTGTAATGTTCTTTTAAAACACATGTATCATTACACATTTTTAAATGTGGAATTCAATATGCAGACTCATCTTGTTTTAACAAGGAATATAACTTTAAAAACCCCAAACAACAGAATTTAGGTAAGGTTTTAGCTGAATATAAGCAACTCACTGTTGGACTTGGTGGCTGCAATTAGAACCAGTATAACTGACGATGAGCTGCAATTTCTCACCAGCATACTCTACAAACTGCCGTTTGAAGGCTCTCTCTTTCGCTTTTGTGGTCCAGGTGAGGCGCTCATATACGTAAAGGAGCCCATAAAGGCCAAAAGAGAGAGCGATCAGTCTCCAACCCACAGCCTTCCAGACCTAAAAAAAGTACAAGGAAAAACAAATGACATGATCATCATCTAGGAATGACTCTAACTCCTAACAATGGTGCACAGAGCATTGCACTTATATTCTAGGCACATGAAAATGAACCAGATAGATAACCCTGACTTGCAAGTGGTTTCATTGGTCAGATAGCTTCCTACTCATGTCCAGTCTACAAAATAAAAATACCTAACCTAAACTATTGGGGTTCTGTATGGGTTAACCTTTCCAGCACATTTAAATTACATCTGCAAGTGCAAACAAACTTTGTCTGGTTCACAGAATCCCTGTTTCTGAAGTAAAAGACGTTCTTAAGCAACCATCTCCCCTTTGAGAAATCATCCACACCTAGGCACTGTGACACTAGAATAGCATGTAGGTACCGAACTGGCACTACAGAAACTCAGATTCTTCCTGCAATAGGAACTAGAATTACCACGCAACTCGAGTTAGATCTCTTATGCCTCCACAGTTTGGGGAGATTTGAGATTCAAAACACTCATTATTTTCAAAAGACAGAAAAGCAGAAGGTGCTGATTTTCTCTGAAATAAATTAGGCATAGAATCTAAAATTAAGTGCTCTCCTCCCCTTCCAGGAAGGAAGATACACATGATCAGAGGCTCTTGGTAAATATTTCTGTCCTGATTCCTCTGTAAATGGGAAAAGAAAAATGCTGAATTTTCTTTTATGCTCACAAAAGAATCAGAGACTATTTAATGCTTTTGTAACATACTTTGAAGGGTTATCTTCACAACAACCCTGGCTCCAAGCCTAACTATTATGCAAAATAAGCTCAATATTTATACTCAAATGGAAGATCAAAGGAGAAAGTATTTCACTATCTGTGAATAGCAAATATCTACAGGATTCAGCAGTGCAAGCACTTTTCAAGTCAGTGCTCCAACTTTATTTATATAAATGCTGCTCAGATTGCCAACGCACCACACCACCAACCACGATGATTCCCATGGAAGTTCGGGAAGTTAATGACGCCAGTCCAGTCACCATCGACACCATGAGCTCTTCCTGCGTCATAGAGCCCTGAGGCAAAGGAGGCAGACTGGGATTTGCTGGTGTTAAAGGGCGTTGAACCTAATTAGAAAAGCAGTGACAAGAACAAAACAAAAACAAAGTACAGAATAAGAGAAGACAAACCACTGCCCTTCCCACCAAAAAGACTTCAGCAGCCACTGAAATGATGAATATCACATCTACCCCGACCACTCAATGAGGTATCTTACCTGGTCATTATAGCCCATCAAGGCCCGACGACCATTCTTTGGTCCCAAAAACCTGTTCACCAGCATCGTCCATCCGAGAGAGAAATGGAATTCTATATCCTCTTGGAAGTCAGCACAAAGCTTGTCACAGTTCAGATCATAGCTCAGCATGAAGCACTGCCGGGGAATTAACATGTCTATCTGGCCCCGCAAAGAGACTGGGAGAAGGGGTTTTAAACCATCTGCACAGACAGAAAATAAAAACATTCAAAAAATGGCTACTGAGTTCACAAGAATTAACTGGACTTGCATTCTGTAATCAGGGTGGTTATGGGTTGTTCCATCCTCCACAGTTATTTCTCTTAGTACCTTAAATTTCCTAAAGCCAAGCATGTTGCAAAGCGAGAGGTACATCATGAATTACTATTTGATTCTTAGTTCTTCAGATAACTCAGAAGGAAAACTTTCCATGGACCCTCATTTAGCAATAGCTTGAAAAATGGACTCTGAAGGCCAGTTCTAAAAGTGTTTAGGCATCATACTCCTATTAAAGCTTATATTCAGACAGGCACCTAGTTACAAGTCGTTCACATTTCGTTAGGATCTTGGTCTGAGAATCTCTCAAGTTTCCAAAGCCAGAGTTCCTCTCTGTCATGAGGATTAAGCTGATTGTATATATTCATTAGCAAATCACTGCACAAGTTCAGACACAGGGTGGAAAAAGCAGGAGTAACTAGTCCTCTACACAACAGCATTACTAATCAAGACAGAAACTGAGATGATGCCAGCTGCACATCAGCTGTCAGGTTAAAGAGAAACCCCGGATATCTACCTAGTTATTTTGCATTACTGTTAAATGAAAGAGAAAGAGAAATATTGCCCGTTGAACTGACCTATCATTTCTTGCTGCATTGTCTGCAGGGAAGCTGTGATTGCATTGGAGCAACGATCTGACATGTTACGGCCCAGGCCTTCCTCAATGTGTTTATGCAGCTCCTGACAAACAAAGAAAGGGTTATTAAGCTTAAAATAAACATAGATAAGATGCAGGCTGGAGGTGCTAGAGCTTGCCAGTTAAAAAAACCCTCCCAGAACAGGAGCATGAATTCTGTCTGCCCACTGTTCTAACATTAATTTCATTTTTTCCCCCCATTATTCAGTGAAGGAGAGAAAAAAGCAAATAAAAAAATCTCACATGTACTCTGTAGTCTAGGAAAAGTTCTGTTTGACCTATACAATGTGATACATCATATACGTATCAATTTATCACTGAGATTATTTAAAAAAAAAAAAAAGGTTTTTTTTTTAAAAGAGGTTCACTTTTTACAGAAGCTATCCAAACGCAAGAGACATTCTAACAAAAGATTTTTCACAGTATGAAAAGCTTAGCTCATATCCTAGATGGACGACTGTTAAGCATCTCAAAGAGCTGGCATAATTACCAACTCAGAGCAAAAAAAGGCCTCTTTAAATTGCTTAAGCAACCTGTAAGAAGCAAACATCACTTACACTCTTGTAAACTTTAAGAACTACTTGAGATGGATGGAAGTCTGCTTGGTATTCATCTACCAACACTGAAAGCCGTCTGATTTCTTCTGCCATTGCATTTGACACCTAGAGAAACAGCAGAGGACAGAGTTTCTATATATTCTGTCCTAGGGAGAGATGGAAAACCACCACTGCATTTCTTAGTAAGCACTACTGAACACTAGGCACTGTGACTGTGCAGCGCCATGGGGCCATTGTGCACTAACTGCAAAATGCAAAATTGGTGACTTGCAAACAAAGAAGATGGCTGAGAAGTACGTAGACCTATGCTCTGTATAACAACGCAGACAGAAAAAGACTGGGGCAATATCAGACTTGTGAAAAATGAATAGGCCTTTTCTGTATATTCATAATAGAAAAAATGGCATGTTTTTATTGATAGTAAGACGACTGACATTATTCTAGATTGAAATAATAAGGAAATTTATCTGAAATATTTTAGGAAGCATTTAAGACTGAAATATAGTAGCAATAATAATTCAAACATTAATCAAAGTCTTGTTGTTTATTTAAAGCATCTTATACGAGTCTCCCCCCAAGTATTCTACTTTTTGTTTTATTACCTCAAGGGGAAAAGGGAAAAAAAAAAAAAAAAAAAAAGACTTATTCTGAAATTACTTCTTCTCATCTTTGTCAGCACTTTGCATTTTTCCCACCATGCTGGTAGCTGTTTCAGACAATCTATTTTTCTGCAGCCACTCCTCCTTACCTGCCTCTCCACTTCTTCTGTGATCTGTTTTATTTTTCGCTTGTAGTCTTGAGTAAGGAGCTCCAGCTGTTTGTCAATAAAACCTAAACGTTCCTGTCGTTCCTCTCGCATTTCCAGACAGTAAACTCTGGTGAAAAAAAAAAGTGCCCATCAAGAAGTCAGATAAATGCACTTTTAATCTACAAATATAATTTGAATTCCAGAAACAAGACAGATTCTCCTGCCCAAGAACAAAATGTGTCAGTATCTACAATACATTACATACACATGGCACAGGACAAAAAAAGAGGTTCTTTCCCAATACTTTCACAATTCACTAGAAGCAAGTCTACTGGTACATGTCCTTCCCGCTCCCAAACATGCTGTATTCTGCTTTGCATTTTAAATGCTCCTATTTCCTTAAATTTCTCCCAGAATACAAGCTTCAGTTATGCAAGCACCAAGCATCAGCTCTCCTCACCGCTGTTCCTGGGCAGCAATATGCACAGAATCCATGATGAGACGAACATCTTCCGCAATCTGCTTTGCTCTCACTGTATGCTGCTCAAATTTTGTCTTTACTGCTGACTGTGAGATACATTCCTGTACACAAAAGGCAGCGCAAGATTAGCAGCAGGTAGAAACACACTAACACAACTTCTCCTTCCTGTGTAATCTATTTCCAAAATGCGGTCCCACTCCGTGTTTATAAACTCCAGTCCCCAGCCTTTCAGGAGTAAAATCTAAACAGAAGGTTAGTACACATAACACTTACCTCAAATCTTCTCTCGAAGTTCTGAAACTCAAACATTCTTACTTGAAATCCATCTGCCAATGCTCCACCTGAGAGAAGGAAAGTACAAAAGAACCACTTAAGTTTTGAGAAAGCAGCAACCAGATGTTGGACACCAGGAAATGCTCCTGCTTTACCTTGGAGCCAATGCAAAAGTGCTGCTAAGTCACCTCTTTGTTTTTGACTGCTCTATTAATAATCTGATCCACTCCAATTTTATCCATTTTTTGGAACAAGATATTCTCTATTTTCTTCCCTATAAGAAAATGGAAAGCTTCTGTTAGCTTTCCTCACCTCCTTCTGGCATCCCTTGAGCCCTCTGAATCCTGGCATTCAGCACTTCTTTTGCCGACACAAAGAAAATTCGATCCCCTGCCTGGGCTCGATCCACCACGCCCAGCTCATCTACCAGGAAACTGGTACACCGCTCCATGTGCTGTCGACGCACCTGAGGGATAAACAGGATAAATCCCACATGCAGTTAAATCCACTTTACGCTCCATTTCTTAAAGGTTAGACCAGGCACCCAGATGCCCTCTGCTGGTGTAAGCTACCAATATAAAACAATAAGAAAAAAACTTTGCTGTTTTATGGAATCTTCCAGAGGTTATCTAAGTGATCTAACTTCAAAAGGCCCCTGTGAAACTCTTGATTTCCAGCTCAGAAATTTCAAGAGTCATGTCCTGACCACTAGTCTATACTCCCTCTAGTCTCCACACTACAGCAATAAAAATCCAAACTGTAGAACAATCGCATACAACACTTTATGATTCTACCTGCAAGGACCAGTCTCAAAATGGACTCTAAAATATCCATGCAAAGAGAAGGAATTTAAACACATCACAAACCTCTTCCATGTATTCTGGTTCAGAGGCAGATGCATCCCAGCGGTTATTTAAAATAAATATATTGGGTCGAGACAGACGTTCATTCACCTTGTGAAAGAACTGTTTCTCCTAAGCAAAATGGAACAAAAACTCTTAAGATTAATATGTCAAAATTTTTAAACTTTTAGCCAAATTCACTGAACAAGTGGACTTGAACATACAGTTTGCATCAATGTTGATTCAGAATTTGCCACCAGGACAAATACATCAGCATCTAGACAGAATTTGTCAATCCAGCTGTCCAGCTCTGTGGTTACATCAATGCCAGGGCTAGCAACAAAAAGAGAAGAGACATTACTATGCTGTGGAAACAGCAAAAATAGAATTAAAAAAAGTTACTGAGAAATGTGTTTCAGCTTTTCAGGGCATTAATTTCCCACGTCTGAGCTACACTATCCTGAGGTGACAAGAGAGTACAAACTAAAAGGAAGAACCAATTAAGAGAAACTCTGACTGCTAACTACAGCAAAGGACTTCAGTCACTGCCACAGATCAGAACAGGGTCAGTTTCCTTGATGTTTGTTAAATTTGTATTTGAAGCCATTTCTGTAATTAATCTGTGATAAGCAGGAAAGAAAGGTATTTCTCACCTGTCCATCAGCACCAGGTCATCCTTTAAGAGAGGACATTTGGAATTGGGCCACATTACGCTGACTAGGCTGCCAGCATTCAGAAGTTCATCTTGATGAAGGGCATGAGCCAGCTGGTTTACTGTCTATTAAAAAAAAAATGGATAATTTATAAAGTTTCCTGTATGCTAAGACCCATTAACACAATTCTCTCCCCTTCAGGGCTGTTCACAGACAACTTAAGATAAAACCCAACTCCAAATCACTTTCTCCCTGGGAGGGAGGTTTTCCACATAAAACTTGCTTGAGTCTCCTAGTCAAAAGGCAACTGCCTAGTGAGAGTTTACAAACAATTTTCCTGTCAAGAAAGGCTACTGAGCAATTATCAGGAAGTCTGTGCCTTCTGTCAGTCATACAGAGCTCAGAACTTCTTGAGTCATCATTTTGGTTCCCTGCTATCGCTAACAAATACAACATACCATCTTTTTCACAAAATGAAAAAATTCCATCCTGTAACTTGCTCCATTCCTCCCTTCCTACATCTAACAAAAACATGTTCTTCGTCTCTACTCCTTTAATGATTAAAATCCTTAACTGTGAAATCTATTCATAGTGCTTTCATTTTCTTGTTCTTTCCCTTTTCTAGCACTTCTGAAGAGCTCTTCTCCTTTATCTTATGCTTATGGTAATCGTACCTTAACACTCTTCTTCTCCTCTGAGCCTTCAGTAAGCAGGAAAGCTTCATGTCCGTCTGTCCCTTCTACACGCAGGAAACAATTAGTGGTGTGTCCAATTCCTGAAGGAAGGACTTTGTCCCATAGCATGGCATTTATCACAGTGCTTTTCCCATTGCTTGTCCTGAAGTCAGATTAAAGAACAGTATAGCTAGGCTTCTGAGATTCAGGTATACTCATTTTGATATTACAGAAAGCAAGTTCTCTAAACCCAAGCAGTATCAGAAGCATTAACAACTTAGGTGCCACAGGCAACTTACAAAAATACTTTTCTATTTTCTTATTTTAAGAATTCTTCCAAATTGAAGAATTATGGCCTACAATATTTGTTTCCAATTTGCAAGGGGACTAGTACCAGGAACATGCACATTACAAGCAAAAGCTGTAGCACTGGTGTTTCTATAAATATTTTTTACTGGCTACAATCCTAAAGATGCCAGTTGCTCTACTGAGCGGGGAGCATAGGCAATATAAGCACGTGACTCACCTTCCAAAAAAAGCAACTTTCATGTGTCGTCTTGCCAACACTTCACTAATGCCGCTGACTTTTGACAAGTAGCCTTTGACTTCTAGCACCTGCTCTTCTGTGGTGACAGGATCAAGCTCTATGTTCTTGTGTGTTTCTAAAATCAAAATACATCATGTCTCTGAATTCCAGAAGTCATCTGTCTCAGTACTGGGTGAAGCACTTCTTCATGATGCAACACACAAAACTAAATGTTTATCTGTGTCCCAAAGACTGCGTGGGTAATCTTGACACATGCAATTATACCCTGAGGCAATTTTGCATCAGCATTTATCAGCTGGTCTCTTTTGTGTATCTAATAGCCATTCCTATCCTTAGGACTGCCTTAAACAGAACACAGCCAACACTTCAAACATTCCAACACCCTTAAAAAAAAAAAATTTCTGTGTCTTAAGCTGTTAAAGCCAATTATTGGCATATGCTACATGTCACTAGCAATAACACGTTTAGGCAAGAATATTGAAAGAATTATAGGAAAAAAACCTAAAGGGTCTTGTATAGTTTATTAAAACACTCTCAAACAACACAAAACCCAAGCATAGCTCACTAACTAGCTCAGTTTCCTAACATGTGAACTTGTCAGCTTTAAAATATGAACCCTGAACTCCACCCAAATTCAATAAAATAATTTTCTGTTCTTCTTATAAATATTGATATACAAACCGACATGCATGTATAAATAAGCACAAGTCTAGCAGTGCCATTTAACTGAGTGGTTTTTGGTGTGTGTTTGGGGGCATTGTATGTGGGCAAAGCACTGTTACACACTTGTAGTTCAAGAACTCAGCTTACCTTCCAGGAACGAGGAACTCTCATTGATGTATGCAGCCAACTGTTCAAAGATACCATTGATTTTCTTCTTTGCAGTGACAAAATGTTTAAGCGGAGAAGCATTTACCTCAGCCATGTGTCTTTTATCCTTCTTCACTGCAACTATTGACTTGGAACGAGTAAACAACAGGGACATTGCGCTACAGGGAAAAATCCAGTAAATAAAGGTGGCTCACCAAGTGCCAACAGCTATCCAGCTAAGCATCCTACCAAAAACTAGATAAATACACATTTTAAAAACAACGTTCTTTCTTTCACAAAGAAATTGTTCCACTGTCTACAACTGGAAATTACTCGTATACCACAAATAAAAAAAATTCATCTTTCCTTCTCCCTCCCAATAAACAGGCCCCCAGCAATCACTTCTCCCCTTCCTCCGCTTACTTTCAGGATGAGTTACGTTTTCACAAGTCAGGCATGGTCAGCTCGAGTCCCTCTTGAACATGAACGACTGCAGTTTTCCTGCCTTCTCCCTCACTCTGGCCAGACTCTGTCCCGCAGCTCCTTCAGCGACGCCGAGTCCAGCCTGTCCCCGTCCCTGCGGCAGAGGGACCAGGGGATGAGGGACACAGGCTGCCGAGCTCCCTGATGGGCCAGGCTCGGCTCCCCCGCCATCCCAGTGCCCGGGAGATGCACTGGGCAGATGCTCCGGGCGGCCGCCGTCGCCTTCTCCTCAGACCTCAGAGAGCAGGCGGGCCGGCCCACGGCCGGCGCGCGCGAGGCAAAGGGCGGGAAGCGCCCCTTCTCCGCTCCCACAGGGCGGCGCGCAGCTCGGAAGGGCGGCAGCACCCTGCCCCGGCGGGGCCTCCCCTCCCCTGCCGTGCCCCTCTCCCTGCCGCCCGAGAGGCGACCCCCCCCGAGAGCCCGGCCCGGCCTCGAGCGGCTCCCACCTCCCCTGTGGCCAGGCACCGCCCCGCCTCTCACCTTCACCACCGCTCCAGTAAGGCCGCCATGTTACCCCCGCGGCATCGTCACCCAGGAGGCGCAAGGCGGCGCCTGTCATCGCCACGCGACGGGCGGGCCCTTTCCCGCGGCACCTTGGGAGCCGTAGTCTGAGGGCACCGCCCCGCAAGGCCTCACGGGAGGCAGGGGCGGGCAGCAAGGCGCGGGAGGCGGCGGGCGCCGGCCCCCACCTCAGGAATGAAACCCACTGACGGCGTCACGGTGGGGTAAGGGTTTAATGCGAGTTCCCCTGGCTGAAACTGTACATCTCGTGTGACAGACTCCTACTTAATTCCAATCACCGTACTGAGCAGAGGAAAGACACAACAAAATAAGTGAAAAAAAAAACCAAACTGCTGAATAAATACATACACCTTTTCGACATCTTCTCAACGATTGGCCTATCACGTCCCTTCCTTTGGCAACGGACAGTTCTGGATTTTGTCTAACAAGGTTTATTATTGTTTTACTTTTCAAACTGATTGTCCATGCCTGGATTTTTCTCCCTTGGGCACGCGTGAGTGTGTAGCCTTGAAACAGACCTAAAAAGCACATGGAAAGCAGTGGAAAAAGGTCTATGTCGCCTTCCTCAGGTCCATTCAAATTGTATAAAGTTCCCTGCCAGAAATTACATGTCTAAAGCTATTCTGCCTGCGTTAATGTGACCCATCCTAGATGAAGGGGCTCTACACCTGACAATTAGACAGTAGAAGCTGAATACACAGAGAACTAAAAGGAAGATTTTCTTCTTTCCTAAGGACAATCATGATGTGAATTTACTGCTTGTGAAACATACCAGTCTGGCAGACCCAGAGCATAACAGTGTCTGATAAGCAGAGCAGATATCTCACAGGCAACAGCAGAAAAGGTTTCTCCCCCTTCCCTCTCTAACCATGGGTCTAGTCTAGACAGATTTTTACACCTACCAGTTCACCACAATCTCTCAGCACTTTCCAACCACTCATTTCTATCAGCCTTGACCCCACTAGAGAAGTGTCTCCAGTGGAGTGTTTTGGTTTGGAATCTCAAATAATAAAAACACTGAATAATGATTTCCTCTTAAGTACCAGAGAACAGCTCTTTGATAGCCCATTCAAATTAGATGCAAAGAAAATTATCAAAACAATCTCTGAGAACTGGAATGAGGGCACCAAAGACCACTGCGGCCTCTGGGTTGTTATCCAGAGATTGATTAGAGCTTTTGACAATCTTAACTTGGGACAGAACAGAGACAATTCAGCAGTGAAGCCCTCCTGAGTGACGTAGTTGTTCTCAGCCTTCTTAGATTTTATCTACGCATACCAACAAGGTCTGAATTTGTCTGAGTATGCATGCTCCTTTTAGCTGCAGTAACAGAAGATAGGGAGGCTATCTTTGATCTCTTCACTCTAATCCCAGAGGTAAAATATCATTAGCGGACCTTCCTTTAGCTAACAGGAAGCACCTGTATTGCCACTGCTGCTGCTTTGAACTTTGTGGTATGCTTCCAAGGACTGTAAAGAGGTAAGGAATCAGATGATCTTCAGGCTCTTATTACTGAATTTCATCTGGTATGACATTTAACTGTTGTGACTCCTGGAGTCAGCTCCCTGATTGGTTTATATTTGGAATAGTATCCAGGAATTATTGTCTAACGTCCAGTCCTGTATATGCTGTGGATGAAAATGGGTTTCCAGCTACTTGGAGAGAGAGCTTGTGACTTGCCTCCAAAAAGCTGGATTTCCAGTCCAAGAAAGCATTTTTGTAAAGCCAACCAATCAGTGAAGGTTCAAGTAAATCACATTTCCAAGAAACAGTGGATGAGGAGTAGAATCAAAAATGAAGGCACAAGTCTCCTTCCAAATTCTACAGCAATATTCCTAGATATTACCTGCAGTATCAGAGAGGGAGATCTTCCAGTAGTGGAGTCTTAAAATATTGTTAAAAATCAATATCCAAATAGCTTTGATCAATGCCTTAGAAACTCTCAGCAGCATTCCCTGTTTCCACTCAAAGTCAGCAGTGAGCAGGGCCAGGGAAGGGTCCTTCCTGTGAAGCATGGCTCTAGGGGTCAAGAAAGGACACTGCAATATAACGGGTTCCTTTGGTGGTTGGAAGACCTTCATGATAGTGGGTCAGGCGTCCTGGATGCATAAGGGTCCACCCTTTCCGTGGAGCTCGAATGGAGCAGTTGTAGCGCAGGAACCGGCAGCCTCCTCCCTGATGGAAACAAAACAAGAGACACATCAGCTTGGTAAAAGCACCTCAGGGAAAGGGTCTCTGCCTTCTCCTGGCAGCCCTTCTGAAAATGTGAGAAGGTGCTTGGGGAATCTCCTGTGTTCTGATGCTTTCAAAAATCTTCTTTCTACCCTAGCCCAGCCATTAATTGCAATCCTTAGTGTGAAGAAGCCAGGTACGGGTAAGGAAAGGGTTTTCAGCTGCCTGGACTGCTCAAGAGGCTGTACTGCATTCTTGATACACAGGCAAACACTTACCTCATAGTCTATTCCAACTCGGTTCAAAGCAATGTTAATGGTAAAGGTGGAAGCATCATGATGGGGCATTAAAGAGGGCTGCTCGTCAGGTTTGTAGCGAACTACAAAGGCTAGCTCAAACTGAGTCTGCACGAGAGAAGAACAAAGTGCACAACTGTTACAGGGCTATAGTAGTCCACGGCTACTGAGCTGCAGAGCAGGGTGTAATATTTAAATTGCATCCCACTGCTAAGAGAGAAAGGCAACAATAAGGTGAGAATGTCATTGGGAAATTGCATATTTCCTGATGTCATACTCCAGAGTCAGTTCCTCCATACTGGGAAAGAGTATGCATATTGCTAGAGGATTCTAGCAGTCTTTTCACGAAGTTGCAACTGGAGGAGGTGCTGAGCTGACCGTAAGTTTTGATGCTAAGGTATACATACCTTGGTATAATATCCTGGGTACAGTTTCTCTGTGATGGGTGCAATATACTCCAGAAGAAACTTATACCATTCTCTTTCAAAGCCAATTTGGTTCATGTGTATGTCAATAGTTGGGACATTCTCATATCCTCCTTGTATTCTGCTGTCCTGAAACAGAATCATGAAAATACCCGTACGGATGGGAACCTTGGACTTCAGGAATGAAAAGCACTTGTTTCTGGTAACTACAAATAAACATGATGTCTATTTATCAGAATTTCCAGGATGGAAAACTCATTTCAAACAATAATTAAAACCTAAGGTAAACAATATTACCATCAGAAGGGCTGAACACTGTAGCTTCAGAGGACACTAAAGAGGACTCAGAAAAATTAATTCACATTTAAGAACAGGGGCAAAATCACAGGGTTAATCGGGAACAAAACTAGAGTATTGCCTCCAGTTTCTTGGTTTAACTGTGGGATCTAATGCCTGCCTACAGCAGGCACTGCTGCCACCAAATGTGCATGGATAATGGTGTGACCCAGAAATCAAAAAGCTCCTGCTTTTTCTTACCGTGTTGTCACCTGTGGACCACTGGCCATAATGTTCCATTTCTTCCACCAGCTCATCACAGGCAGTGTCAGTGAATATAGGGAACCAGTAAACATCTGGGCAGGGCTGCAGAAAGTAGACAGGTGAGAATAGCAGAAAGAAGGACAGGTGCTTGAGGCAAAAGGAATAAGACTAAACCGACTGTAGACTGAGTCAGTTTAAGTGGAAAGTAACTAAAATATTGAGGACAGAAATTTGTCTTCTGATTTATGTGCCCCACTTCAACTTAAAAGAGCTGGAGATGTACATCTAGAAGAACGATTTGTCTCTAAAAATACTTTCAAGGTCATGTTTCCTCTGGATTTGAAAGACTACGAGGTCGTGCTGAACTGCTTATTCCTCAGAATGACAATAGTGATGATCCAAGCATTGTCCTGATGCTAATCTCCCATTCTGATGGATAAGAGCGATGTTTTCTTACCATTTCTACCAATTTTCCTTTCAGAGCTGCTGTGTAGTTTTCATGGATGTACTTTTCTCTCCAGTCCTGCAGTTAAAAGATAAGCGAACCAGTCATTTCTGTGGGGCCTGGTTAAAGAGGCAATGAAAGGCCAGGCACTCGTGCAGCAATATTTCACAGGCTTTGAAGATCCAGATGTTATGAATCACATAAACACCCTCTCTTTAAATTCTGTGATTACACTCCTCATCCCACCTGAGAGACATCGTTATTACAAAGCCTGGACCTTCCTTATTGGTGAACTACTCATCAAATCTTCACATGCCACATTGCTAAGCCTGCTGAGCATGCAGGTTATCTCACCTCAGGATTGCTGAATATTTGCCAAAGGTCATTGTGGAGGTGAGTCGTCTGATAATTCTCCAGGGACAGTATGTGTCCAAACTGATGCCGATTTGTCAGGTACATAAAGACTCCCTGCAGGACAGAGGGAAACAATCAAGCTTTGTTTCCAGGCCTCACATTTCTGTGAGCCACTATGAAATATAAGCACTGGACAGTTCCCCAGTGATGATGGCTCTGCCCAAGCTGTTCATTTACTCATTCTTTCTCCTGTGGGCCTTCAGTTTAATTTCCACCCTAGATATGAGGAACTTTGAAAGGTTATAGCCAGAGCCAGTAATTCTGTGCCTCTCATCAGCCAGGGTTGGAAGCAGAGCAGACAGCTGCTGTGAGATCAGGTTCTTCCTTCTTACCCTGTCAAACCCATTTAGAACAGCCCTGAATAGGCCCAAGAACAAAACTGTTATCCACATTTAGTGGTTCCTGGCTCTGCGTGGTCTCACAGCAAGATGGAAATCCCACACTGTTCCAATCCTGCACAGTATTGAATAATGCCATTTCATCCTGTCCCATGCCCCGGCAGAGCTGAATGCCTTGAAACTACTTAATCTTGTCACCTCCACCCTGGCATGCAGTTCTCCCCTGCCAGCCTCGCTCTCCTCGACTGACCTGATTCCGAACGTTGTGGCAGAAAGCCATGTCAGCATCCAGCTTGCCACTGTGGAAGAGATCTTCCTGGTCAAGCTCCGATCGCAGAGCCTTGGCTTTAACCATGTAAACGCTACTGATGTAGGGAACGTTCCAAAGCCCGCTGAAACACAGGGGTAGGAGAGTAAGACTTAAAATACCACTAAGACAGAAACTGCTGGACTTGATGGGATGGCAGGCAGCACTGCAGTTATCAGCCAGGCTTGCCTAAATGAGCCAACTCAGAACAGTAGAGACAAACCATACCAATAGGGATTGTCATTCCAGGAAAAATCACTTACATTGCCCAGAGCTTTTAAGCTGCACAAATGCTAGTCCACTGCGAAAGCAATTAATTGCTACTGTGTGTTTTTGCTACGGACATAATTAATGGCTTGAATCTCTTCCCAGAGAGATCAACATTTTTTTTCCAGTGATTTAAAAAAAATGAACCAGCCAAAAGTGCATAAGATGATTTCCAGCACTTATCGCACATATAACGGCCTAAAAAAAAAAGAGGGCCCCTCAAGAATATGAATGAACCAACAATTATATTTTGTGAATCTTCCATACAAGGATCACCTGGTATTTTATGAAGACTATCTGATAAAGATTAAACAGCACTTTAGAGGATTTTAAGGATCACACTAACTATAATCCACAGGTGGGAAAACATGACATGAGTAAGACAAAGTGATTTCAGCAGAGTCAGGACTCTCAAACTCTTACTCTGATCGTAAGAAAATCTGCCCAAAGTATCTATCGTCTCTGCTCAGGGGAGAACATAGAGCAGCTTCCAAATGGGAGTACGGACTTCTTTTCCTTTTCTATACACAAAGACAGTTGTGCTCTCTGGTTCTTTGACATTAGCTAGTTTGATGATAACGTGCTGCAGCAAGCTTTACATTTGAGGGATTATATTAGTAAGAAGCTCTCTTTGCATACTCACACCCTCCGCCTTTGAACAACATCCACATAATCTTCTGAGCGGGCATAGTATCCATCAGGGCTCAGCGCTCCCCAGAAATTTGACCACAACTTCTCATGACGGCTTACCAGTGGGGCAATCACCAGCCTGTGAGCACAAGAGAAAAAGGAATTGCAGGACAGGATGTTACCACAGGAAGAAAAGGAAAAGATTTACAAACCACAGGACCATAAGAGTTAGATTCTCCCTCGCTTACAGAGTTGCTGCTTCTGTTAACTCTGCTGGAATAAAATTCCACATAAGAAAGGGCAAATATGGTCACAATCTCCTATCTAACTGCACCCTGCAGCAGGTCTCTTAGAATCCGATTTGTTCTAGCGACTATATAAAGACAAAACTAGGGATGATTTACATCCACTGCCTAAAATCCAGGGATTACAACTACAGTAAAAAAAAGACCAAATAAGAGGTGTTCGTCTAACATTCCATCTCTGACACAGTTCTCGTAGTGCCTTACACATCTCAGTGATAAAAGAGCTCATTGTATTCCTTGCGTGAAAGATGACCAGTAAGGATTGCTCAGACCAAAGAACTCACTTGTTCTGTTCGATCAGGAGCCTTAGAGTCTCTGTGTTCTTCAGAACTATCTCAGCGTCCAGGCTAAAGTAATAGTCACAGTCAGGATCCTTTCTGCACAAATCCCTATAGCCAGAGAACAAGAAAAGTCACGCCAAAATCCTCCTAAAACAGAGCAAGACAAGGGACAGAACACCAGGAATTCCTTCACCTTGTAGTCTAAAGGTCTTCTTCTGGATGCTCAGAAAAGTTCAGTTTAATGTAACAACCCAGAGGGCTAGCATAGTACAAGTACATCAGATTCAGTATCCAATAGCAGACCCTGAGACACAGCCAAAATCACATTTAGCAAACCATTTCCTCAGCTTAAACTGAAGAGGTTCCCATTTACGGTTGGCCCAAATCCAGACCTGAGCTCAAACTCACACCTCCTGATCACAGACAGGAAGACACTCTGCCACTAGCTCTTAGTTTTACTACTACACTCCTCAGAGATATAGGTGCATATTCTTTGTGATCTACGACTGGACGTATAGACTGCTTGAGGAGGGTGGGAGCTACCGGGCTATCCTTCTAACAGAGCAAAGGACCAGTGAGAACTTCGTTTCTGAAACTGGAGAAAGGGAGCTGGTATCGAAGCTGATTTTTTTTCCAATATATAATGGGCATGGGGAGTTAATGCTAGGAAAATTGAAAAAAAAAGGGTGACTGAAAGAATCAGTTGACAGTGATGATCCTCAGAAAAAACAGACTGCCTTAGTTTGGACACAGGCTGACTCTGCTAGCCATCATGTATGGCCTCTTCACTTACATGCCCAAGTTACGCGCCTCAGCATTCTCCACCTCATCATCTGGTCCAATCACTTTGATGGCGAGATATTCTTTGCCATGCTCTTTAACAAAAGAGTCCACCTGCATCAAGTGATGTTGCTCCTATGCCAAAGGAAAAATAAGGAAAAACAGATAAGATGGGCTCATCCCAGGCTGCTCAGCCTCCTGTTCTTGAAAATGCCAAACCCGATGAGCAGCAGCTCTTCCCACTTCCACATCTTTACAGCTGGATGGAGCTATCTTATAGGTGCCATTGCAGATAAGCACTGGGATTACAGAGCCTGGAAGTCTAGTCAAAGGTTGCAAAGGTGCCTAGAGTACAGGAGGTATACATTTTCCCCGCATTTGCCAAGACTATCACAGGCCAACTTTACTTACATGGTTGTGAATGAAGAGCTGGATTCGTTGCTTTGGGTAATGAAGGTTACGAAGCCGCAAGAAAAACTGGGAGAGGAATGGGGTGGGCTGCTCGATGAAAATGCCAATCAGAATCATTGGCAATGCCTCATCCTACATTCAGTGAGAAGAGGAGAGAAGCGGTGGCTCACATACCACATCAGACACATAAGATCCCATTGTAATCGTAAGACTTGTCTTGAGAGCTTTGAATAGACATCAGCCTTACCTTAAACCCTGTGAGGCTTCGCAGACCTTCATCACACACAGTGCAGCCTGTCTCAAATGTCCATATCTGAGGAATGTAGTTTCCCAGGTAGTTCAGCTGCAGCTGCAAGAGGCAACGTTACGCGTTACAGGGCAGGGGAGTTTCTTTGCATCCACCCCCAATGTAAGATCACGTTTCATCAGAACTTCATTTACCTTCTTCTTGGACTAAAGGATCTGAAAAGCATGACAGCCTGAGGGTCCAACTACATGCTGACCTTTGAACCAGACCCATCTTGCTGCTACGGACCTGGACCACTTATTGTTTCTCAAATACAAATGCACACGGGGAAACTCAATATATGGGAAGACAGCAACCTGAACACTTGAGCCTAAAGGGTCACTTTGCAACACAAACATACCAAATCTTTCTTTCAGGACGCCCACTTACCTTGGTGGGTCCATTTCCATGAATCACCACAGGCAGAGTGTCATATAACAAGTTTCTTGCTCTCACTCGTGAGTTTTCAAACTTCAGAACTACCTCATCTGGAAATGACATTGCCATCATGTTATCAAAGGAAGGCTTTTATTGATCATTAGCAGCACAATGCCTCATTTCTACTGAACTGCTGAAAGATGAAAGCATGGACATGGATAACCATGCACAAGTAGTTTAAGGGCTACAGACCATATCTGGAAAGGAGAAAAAATGTTCAGAATGATCCTGTGAGGTAACAGCAGGATGGCTGGGAAGTTGGACAAAGAATGCAGCTTGCTGGGCTGACAAATGCGCCTTCTATTGGGAATTGGCAGAAGCCAAACTGAAACAGTCTTTCAAAACTGGCATTGACAAATTGTGCAGTGAGGAACAGCTATTGATGGGCAGGGAGGACTCAGGCCCTTCTCACCTAAGCATTCTCTGCACCTGCTGTCTCTCTTTTTCACCCCTGACAAAAGTCCACCCTCGTGGCAGAGATCATCCAAGATGTCCCCACAACACAACCACACAAAATCCTTTGGAAAACAGGCTAGTACAGATCCAAGCTCCAGTCTATCATTGTTATAATGAGCACAGGAGCCAAAAACTACACTGCTGTTATCATTTTTTACCTGACTGGAATAAAGATGGAGTGGTGCAAGACTACAAACTGAAAATATTAGGCAGTAGTGTCAGGAGAGTAAGTGAATCACTTTTGCCAGGACTAGCAAAATCAATCAATCAGCAGGTCAGGTCAGAAGCCTGGTATGGTCAGCGAGTGCTCACAGGCAGTATCTGGCTGTATCTCACCTTCTATGGCATTCCAGACACAGTTCTGAAGCGGAAAGACAGACAAGCCCTAGGCAGGGTTGTGTGTTACTACTTGTACTGAAAGTCCCTCCCAATTTCAATCCCCAAGGCTAATGCAATCCGACATGCTTGGAGATCAAAGTGGCAAGGAAGTGTAAGATGGAAAACCTGACCTGCATTCCCCCAAGTGAAGAGGGAATTGCAATGAGAACCTAGTTGGTCGCAGTGGAATTGCAAATAAATCCCAGAACTCTGGCAGAGGCTTTTTACTGAAGCTTATTCTGCAGGGACAGGAATTTCTGACATTTAATCCCTTCAGCCACAACTTTATTTCCGGTGTCAACATGCAGCTGCATTCCAAGGATAAATGAGCTTCCTTCTTCCATCTCACCTAATGCTCCATTTAGGTTTTGGAAGATCCGGCTTCTTTGGTCTAGACTGATGTTGATACTTTCCTTTAAAAGAATGAGATAAATAACCTTAATTAGAACACAAGTGGGCATCCATTCTTTACATGTGAGACCCTCTATGCTGAGCGAAGATGTATCACATTCTTATAATCATTTCCATACTCTCCAAGCTCTGAAGCCTAAAACACTCCCAGCTAATCCTCATTTTCACTTGAATCTGGGACAATTCGCCATGTTCCAAAACAATTTAAACATATTATGTTAGGCAAAACCATGCAAATAAACATGTTAAAGCTGTTGTGGGTGTGCCAGTAATAATACGCAGCATATTAATGAAGTACACTTGCAGCACAGTCATATAAAACCCACGTATAATATGCAGGAATGCCAAGACAGCAAAAACATCTGCTGTGAAGACAGTTTCTTGCCATCTATCCACAGGGCAAGCGTTACCCCAAGTGTTGCCCCAGGTATCGGTGTCAAACCAGAACACAGTAAGGGTGCAAGGCCAGCTTGTGCCATCTTTGTTTTTATCCCCTGCTGCAAGTCATATTCTGACTGGATTTTTGTCAGACTAAAATCCAGCTCTGACTCAACAGAGTTCAGTGTCCCTCCAGGCATCTATTAAGATTGATTACTGGAAAGGACAGCAGGGTGCTAACATCCGCTGTCTGAATGCCAAGTCAGTGGAATTACTCAGCCTTTGTGTGGCACAGGGCCAGAACTGCAGATGAGAACATTAAAAGAACTGTTCATGTTAAAATATCATGGGCCACATTCAGATTTGGGGAAGTAAAAAAAGTGCAGCTGTTCTGAATTTTTTACCAGCCCTGCTGGTAAAAAAGTGCAACTCCTTCTCTAATCAGTCTGAAAGCAGTTTCCTATTTCTAATGTTTCCTCTTGACTTTACTGTTACAGTTTGACTTCTTAGTTCCCATGCATCTGTGGTGTCCCTCAGGGACAGACTGCACTGCGTAATGCAGAACTGGGCAGGGACAACAGAAGCAGCATCACCCTATGGGCTGGATGATTCAGCCAGTGCACCACACGGTGCTGGAATGGCAATGATGCTTCCAGGGTCCATTCCAGGCTTCCATATGATGTTACGTGGCATGCTACGTAGGCTGACACAGATTTTGTCAGCCAGGATCTGGAGGTGTTTGCTGAAGGCAGTGGCAGCCTCTTTGTTCCAGCAGGGCTAGCCACTGTGATGCCTACGGTCCCTGTCCTGTGGCTTAACAGTGGCTAAAAGGCTGTGAACCTTTGTCCCTCTCATCACCTCAAATCTGCTCAAGCCTCACCTGCCCCTTTACCTAAAATGTACTTTAGTGCTAGGCTGGGTATCTCTAAGTCAGCACTGCACTCTGCAGGGAAGAGACACACTTAAAGTCTGGGTTTCACATCCCCTGGGAGCAGGTTGGTTAGTTCTGCCACACTCAACAGCTTTAAACACCAGCACATACAGATACTGGTATGAATTTCCAGTAAGACTTGTTTTACGACATCTATCTTCCCATTCAAATTTCAAGCTTAAAGATAAAAACTGCTAATAACAGAACAAGGGGGTAGCAGCTAGAATGCAAATTTTCAGAAGGGAAATGGGTAACTAGACGTACTACCGGCCTTTTCCATGTAAGAATGCCAGAGCAGTAATTAAGAGTCAATATGTACGCGATTAACTTCTTTTACTGTCAACAGGGATACTGCACAGAGGATTAACAGCAATGCTTCTCAGATAACTCCTCCTAATACCAAAATCTAGCTACACCTACTCTTTTTTCTGGATCCAAGAAGACATTCGTATAGAAGAGCTGGTCACTGTCATCGTCCTGTCCTTTCCACTCCTCCACAAGCTTCTTCAGGTTTGGAGCATAACCTATGAAGCCTGTGGGAGTAAGTACGAAGAGGTGTTTCAACCCAGACAACCAAAAAAGGGAAGTACTCCTGTATACACATACTCTTACTTCTTTCACACAAAGTCTCACTCCACCCTGTGCTGCTGCAGATACACACCAGCTTTCAGCAAGCGCATGTCCAGACCGCACTTCCCAATACAGAATGACACCAGGATCAAACCTGTAATCTTCAGCATCAGAAAAGCTCAGATACCCACACCCTGAATGACAAGTCTCACTAAAAAGGGAGAAGGGATAGGGAGCAGGTTCCTATCCTCTACAGGCAATTCATACCTATGTCCCCTCCTGCAGGTAAAACACAGGAGCATTCTTAGTCTTTCCATTACGGCCAGTTATGCACAGAGCTTCAGTTTGCACCATCTTCTATAAAGATGCTTTCCACATCTGGTCCCTTGCTACCTCTCCCAAAGGCCTTCTAATAGGAGGAAAAAGCTGAGAGAGGTTCTCAGCTGAAAGAAGGCTCTGCGTCTTACCTCCAGAACCCAGGAAGCGCTTTCCGTCTCGCACCTGAGGGTACTTGGCTTCCAACTTTCTGTCAGGATAGATGTAGTTCTCTGCTGAGAAGACCACCTTGCTCTTGGCTTGTTTGAACTTCTTCAGCAGTTCTGTGGGGCCCGAAGCAAAGAGTACATCATAGCTAGAGTAAAAGACAGACAAGAAAGGGACAGAAAGGAGTGAGTCAGAAAAACATGTCAGTGTGAAAAGTTTCTAGAAACAGCTAGTTCTTTAGGAATCCCTTTCTTTTAGTTCTGCTTCACAGTATTACATTTTTTGTCATACTTATAGCTAATTAAAGTGCAATCTTATTCATAGAGTGGAAGATGTTACTTTCCACTGCAGAAGATTCCACACTGGCTTGGGGCAACTTCCGCCCATTCTTAGGTTTACAAAGTTTTCACTGATGATAAAAACAAATCTTCCAAGCTGCAAAACATGCTGATCTCTTTTTGCTTTTCCCCCATTTGGAACTGTGAAGCCCTGGTGCCCTCACTGTTTGTAACAACTTTCTACTTATTGGAGGAAAAATTACTTTGCCATTCTTTTCTAGATTAAACAAACCCATAGGTCATGCTTTTTACATCTTTTGGCATCCTGCCACTCTCCACTGAGCTCCCTGCAAATCTTCAGGAGGTACCTATACTGGACACTAGTCACTGGATGCTGCACTCCAGCTGCTATCTCTTCAGTACTGGGTAGAACTGACTAATTCCCAGGCAACGCTCCCAGAATGAGACTTGCATTTTCTGCAAGAGGATTTGCATACTTCAAACTCATTTTGGTGAGTGAAAAAGTTGCTCATTCCAAAGATTAATCATTCCCAACTTCTCTAAACACACGTAAACACTCAGAGCTGCAAAAGACGATCTCCCTGCCATAGGAGCTAGAGACAGATACAGGGATCCCAGCCCTGCCTGTCGCTGGGCATATGAAAAGACACTGAGACTCCAAACCGTCCTTTTCCCTCTTCACATTTCTCTGGCAGACTAATTCTTGGCTCTCAGGATTGTGTCGCAGCCTGCCTCACCTTATAAAACAAATAATTCTGGTAAGAAAAGCCTGCGTAGATCCGCAGAAATTGTCTGCTCATTCTCTGCAGATAGAGGCAGCCAAATTCCACCGTGGCAGAAACAGGTATAATGCTATCAACTTTATGTAAGAGTTGGAATCAGCCTATTCTGATCAGACCTTCCCAGCTGCCACGGATGCAGCTCTGAGCAACTCTCAGGCAACTGCAGAGAATTCAGGGGAAAAAAAGACAGAGAAGGTCTGGACACACCTTCCAAAAGCAATCTACTTCACAGTTAATTTCTTCTTAGTAAGAACCTGTCCAAACAGTCTTATGATTCAGTTCATGGCAAATACTTTCCAACCCATTACCTTTCTACGAAAAGGATGATCAAGTCTTCCTTATCCGCATACTGCTTCAAAGCTGATTTCAAGAGACGGACCTTCTGCCCACCTCCTGCTGGCTTCGTGTCATCTCCACCCTGCCATTCCTCATCCAGCCCCAGCACCTAAAGAACGACAGGCACAGGGTCTACTGAACAGGTCACTTTCCCAGCAAGACTCACAGGAAAGGACCAGAACCCACAACCTTACTAGTCCTGATAACTCCCAGTGCAAATCACAACAAAAAAACCAGCATCAGGACAGATGGACTAGGTATATACACCAGCCTTTGAACCATTCTCTGGGATGGACAGTCAGAGTAACGTGTAGCACAGTAACAAAGCACTCTCAGCAACAGGGACAGGAGCACACTCTGTATTGTGTGCTTTGGCATTGCATCGGAAAAGTGCCATGGGGCTCCCCTGAGCAGGACTTACAGATCTCATCTCAAGCCAACACTCAGCATGGAATAAGAGACTGCTGCAGAAATGCCCCAGTCACAGTATTTTTCAGCCAGCTGAGTAGGTGTGTCGTCTCTTGAGCTTTTATTTAATCACTTTGTGGCCAAGTCTTATCCATTCCACCCTTCAAAATTCCCTTTGACCAACCACCACTGAGGCTGCTAGCCATCACCTGGACTTTGTAGTTGAAGAATTGGGCTGATCTTCTAAAGCGTTGGAATCCCTCAGTCTGCTTGGTGGCAACAGTAAGGACCAGCAGGTTTTCTGCACACAGGAGAAAGCACAAGAGACACATTCAACTTGTGTTGTTTTCACAGCCAGCTGTTCCATACCTAACAAAGAGGCTTTACTATCAGATACTGAGCCAAGGTAGGGATCAATAGTCTTAAAGGTACTTGACAGACTTGACAAAGGGAAGTCAAAATCCAACCACTGAGAAGTAAAGTGACTTTCCCAGTACATTCTTTAAGTTAACCATGAATCCAGCAACAGAATCCAGGAGTCCCAACTTTTGCACAAACAGTCGCTGCTGTTCATGGACACAGGTTACATCTGTTCTATACGACACTGACAGATGTCCAGGTTCATTTTAAATCAGCCAAGGGAGGCAGTCTAGCTGTGGAGCTACCATATCCTGCTGAGAAAAAAACAGCTTGCTTACACCTCACCCAATTATCTCTACACTGTACAATGTTAAGCACTGTAAGTGTTCTCACTGCCCACAAAGCTTCAACCTCAGGAAGAAAACCAGCTTCGAATCATACTTATTTGCTGCCTGGATTTTCTTGGCACCAACTCATCAAAGATTCGTAGAGGGGAAAAAAAGAAAGCATGGATGTAGCTGATGTTTTACTGGAGGAACTAACTACCACAGGGGACAGAACATGGCAAAGATGCCCTCAAATTTCAGCGTTTGATTGAAGAACCCAAAACCAACTGCAGCACAAGTAAGACTGTTCCTTTGCAGCAGAGCTTAGAACTTGGTCCTGGGTATAAAATGAGAGATTATGTAAAGATACAATCTCATTGCCTGAGTTATGAGCTAGAAAAAGAAAATATAATGTATTAAGTGGTTTTTTGCCCTGCTATTGAAAGCTACAATTCTGTTCTCTCACATAGAGTATGAAGGAAATTAAACTTGAAGATAAAAAATAGAACTACGACAAAAGATTTGGAAGTCATCCATTTAGTGCAATTGGCTTCCTGTTCCCCACAGAGTTGCTTTTTTGTCACTCAGCATTGACTGGGTGTAGGGAAGACCAAAATTAGGCTGAATGTTGTTATTTGCTCTCCATGGCTGCTCCAATTTTCTACTGCATTCCTGAGGTGTTTTCCAGATTTTTTCATACATACACAATGTGAATTTAATTCTGCCATAACTTTCGTTTACATTCTCCTCCCAAACTTGCTTTTCATTTCCAGTCCCTTAAAAATTACAAAGCTAAATCCTGAAGTTCTCTTTCAGAAGTTTCTCTATAGTACCACTGGA
Organism: Gymnogyps californianus; assembly: GCF_018139145.2. NCBI lineage: Eukaryota > Metazoa > Chordata > Aves > Accipitriformes > Cathartidae > Gymnogyps > Gymnogyps californianus. The sequence continues at coordinate 6,336,270 of NC_059491.1, read as the reverse complement.
ATACGATTTTTATGTGGAAGCTCTAGTTTCTTCATTGTAATGATTAAATGCTATGCTTCATCTTAAAACTTTTGCTTAAGTAGGAATTTGTATAGGCTCTGGCAACAGTGCTTAAATGTGAATCCTGACCATCCGATTTTAACATCAGAAAATACCAGGAAAAACAGAAAGCACATTTTCTTGGCTTGAGCAGGCTTCTTTTGGAACAATGATATTTTTCAATGGATGTACCAGATGCATCTTCCTAGTGTACCCAAATTGATATTCTGCCTGATCTTAGAGAGGGAGGATCTAGGAGCTGGAGTCCTAGATAGACCTGACAAAGGCAGCAAAAGTAAAAAAATAATTGTAAGACTCCAAGTTAGGAAGAAAGAGGATGTTCCCAAGGAAATTCCTAAAATCCTTTACCTGCATCAGAATAAAAAGAGAGGAGAGATTGAGAACAGTCAATAGAAGGTCAGCTCTAATTGTATTTTGTTAGACATTCACACAGACAGGCAAAGGGAGTTATGAATAAAAGAATATGAATCCTGCATTTGTGCAGTTTTTAAAGGCAGATTTTTAGACGTATGGAGAGCATTCCTAATCCAGCTCCTCCAGCACACTCCAGTTCCTTGTGTCCTGTCCAGTCAGAGGGTGCAAACAAATGAGTAAAATAGGTATCTCCTCAGGGAATATGTTAAAGCCATTAAAGTTTCTAGCCATACGATGGCATGCAGAAAACCACGGCAGCTTTATTAGATAGCTCTAAGCTCATGGTTCATGAGAAGGTGAAGATCATACTGCCAATGAAGAGGGGGACAAATGTGGCCTTGCCAGAGAGGAATGTAAAGACAAACATAAAATTCTATTATCTGAAAGGAGAGGGAAAAGCATATGATAATGCTAAAAGAAGAAAAGAAAGAAAAGAGCCTGACTGCTACGCAATTATTTCAGCTTGAATTCTCAGGCATCTCACATTAAATAACTAATTCATTTTCATGCTGCCACCCCAAGAAAGCAACAAACTTTACGATACGACTGCCAGAAGTTCGCTGGACAAGATGTGAGAGCTAAAGGCTCACACGGATGAACAGGAAGCGGTGTCCTATTTCTAAGACAGAAAAGGTTTCACCGTGCAGCGTGTGAACTCACTGGAGCATGGAAAAGGCAGCACAGAGACAATTATCCTCCCCAGCAGAATTCCAAGTTACAGATTCCCTTCTCATTACTGGTCTGTGGGGGTAGGACTCTGAGAGACATTAAGCTCAGTTTCTGTTCTGAGAAATCTCTGCAGTAGCAAGAGCTTTCCATCCCAAGAGACATTCCTTCAGTCCAGTACTAGAAGCTTGTGCTGAGCTATGCTGCCTCCGCTCCTTCTCCTTTAACCCCTTTTTCTCTTTCTCAAAGATTTTGCTGAACACTGGTGCAAGCTGATAGATATTTCCAGAGACAGAGCAGTAAACTCTTTTAATTTCAGTATCACATGCAGGCATTTTAAAACCTCCAAAAGCAGATTTATGCTTCCCTATTTTCCATGTCACAGTTACTTTTCATATGCAGAAATGGCAGCCTATTCTGTTAAGCTGGGCCTCCTGGGCCCAGAGACTCCTTGGGCCATACTGACAATTAGAAATCGTATAAATGCATTTAATAATGGTATGGCTGCAAAATACGAACACAGTGTGGTTAACAAAGCAAGCACTGGTCTAGGAACCAGGGGAGCTGGACTGTACTGCTAGCTCTGCTATGCCACAAGGAGCCAATCTTGCTATCCCTCTGTTTTTCCATCCATAGAATAATAGAGGACATTTACCACTTTTGTGAGGGTTCTTGAGCACTATAGATGAAAAGGATCCTGTAGGGACAAAGCACTGGAACAGGGACTCCAATATCACCATCACAGTGAAATGACTGGGTAGACTTCTGAGTTTTTACAAAGAGTAAAAATCAGTGACAAGATGAGTTCAGTAACAAAAAATTTTACAGTTATCTACTTCTGCTCTGACTCTACAGGGAAAACACAGCTGCAGCTGCATTTTAGGACAAGGAATGAATTTATCCCTAGGCTGTCCTTTGGGAAACCTTACTGTGCCACTTCCTGTTAAGACAGCGTCCAAGAAAATACCATTAATACGGGGATCAAATAGAAAAAATCAGTGCACAATTTAATAGTCGATAATATAATCTCTGTATTAAATTTACATTTACGAAAGTTTTTTTTTTTAAAGATTCAATTAACTACAAATAACTATGCTTAGAGCTTTTGCAGAGATCTAAAAGAACATACAAGAGAGAAGATAGGTATCATTATTCTCATATTACTCTGAGGAAGCTGAGGCACAGAAAAGGTAAGGCATTTTTTCTTCGAACCGTGCCAGAAGTGACGGGTTCAGAAAGCAGTTAATTCCAAATCCCTCTTCCTAACCAATATACCTCATTTTCTTTTCCCAGCACCCAATTTTATCTCTCTAGTGCACTCTAAAACCTTACTAAAATCATGGAAGATTTGGGGTGTGTAAGGAAGGCAGGATAGCACAGAAAGATTAATTTCTTACTTACATTTGTCTATATTTGTCTATTTGTATAACTATTAGTTATCCTAAATGCTGAAATGGTTTTGCTTTAGTTATGCCACTATAGCTAAAGAACTCCCCTTCCAACACTCCCATGGATACACGTTAACCGTATTATTGTTAAGAAATATATATAATGAAGGTAATTATACCAGAACCACATATTGTGAAGGGAAATATTCTAGGTAACAAGATGAAATCTCCTCTTAATTGCCACATCTCTAATAAAGAGAGAGATAATTATCCAAACTTCTTGGCAGAGTGACAGTGTGTGAACCTCTTTGTTAGCCTGGCTGACACTCTGTAGCTGCCCTAATCCTCTACTGTTCTACCAACTACGCTTCAAAGCATCTACCAACTGTTTATGTGGGGATAGATTGATGTTATTTTAGGAGCATCCTGGATCTCAGGTCACAGCATGGCCAGTCTGGGATCAAATGCTGTTACTACACTCTTGAACTGTGGAAGTTCAAAAGCAGGAAGGGCTGACCCAGGTGGGAAGCAATCCAAGGGACTGTGAGTACTTTACTGGGACGAAATGGTGTCCAAGGCTCGTCTCACACAACTCCAGAGCTGTGAGCGCCCGTCTGGTAACTGAGGCGCTCAAAAAGCACGTGCAGAGGACACCCACGCCAGCCTGTGCACTGCCTCAGAACTCGGCAGCAGGCTCTAGATGCCGCCCAGGGGCTCAGACTCTGCAGTGGGCACTGCTCTCAGGTCGGGCAATGCCTCTGAGCTGGACCGGGGCGCCAAGGACAGCGGTGGCACCAACAGCTGATGTGCCTGGCCACCAGCTCCCCACCCTCTGCCCCAGGGATCACACCCCCCTTACCTTCCTGCTCGGAGGCACAGCCGCCCTCCGCCCCGAGCAGCGCCAGCACCACCCAGGGCAGCAGCACCGCCGGAGGCACCATGGAGGCGACTCCCCCGCCTGGACCCCGGCCCGGGAGTCGATACCGACCGGGGCCGCTGCCTGCGGGACGGACCCGGGCGCCGCGCCGCTCCGCAGGGACCCGGCAGACGGCGGCTCTAGAAAGCTCCGGGGCTGCCGGAGCCTCTGCCACGCACCAGACCCGCCCGGCGGGGACGGGCGGAGGAAGCGGGGAGGCGGCGGCTCCTCCTCCCGGGCCGCCCCGGCCCCCGCAAGAGGCGGGGAGGCAGCGGGGGCCGATCTGGCAGAGGGAGCAGGAAGCTCTGGGGCCGAGGCTTGGGCAAAGCAAGGGAACATCTGCCTTTTGCAGGGACGCAAAAGCTGGTGGGGCTTGATCCCGGAGCAGCAGCAGCAACTTTACCTGGGGTGCAGGGTCCAGCAAGCCTTGCTGCCGGGGGGCTGTTAGAGCACAGCCGTAGGACACTGGGCAATGGATCTGCAGAGGAAGAAACGTGCATTAAGCAAACGTGAGCCTGTGTAGGAGGAAGGCGCTCGCTTTTGGGCCTGAAAAGTTAGTGCTGGGCTGCATCTGGTTGACACAGTCATTAAGTGTGAAAAAAGCAAAACAAAAATGGATTACACAGAGCTCTGGAAACTGGAAGCCCCTATTAAATACCTTCTTTCCACCTGTCATCTCACTTCATATATTTCCTTGGTGAACACAAAATCTGCTGTGGTCTTGTTTCCTATACTAACTTTTTCTCTGGCCATATATATGTCTTGAAGTCTTACATTTATCTCTTTGTCCTTGTGCTGGGTTTTCTTGCTCTAGCCCTGTGACTTATCCATGCATCTTTTTCTAGTTTATTCTGCCTAACTTCGAGAACAGGCAAAATAAACCTGTCTCATAAAATTACACTTGTTAAAAAAAAATTGAGTTTCGGGTCATTTTTATACTGCAGTGAATGTAAGACTTAGATACAGGAAAACCCTTTTGAGCCTGCAGAACACCAGATGAGGAGCTACCACTGACACCTACCTTACCTGAGGCCTTGAGCAACACATTATTTCTACTGAAGCAAATACCTAGAAGCGACAGTGCCATTTTCTTAGGCACTGTGTATAATTAAACCCAACTCTGCTTCCATTACTGAAAGCAACATTAAGAGATTACTTATTTTCTCTCTTGTAAGGTGTGAACAATAATGTTTACTTGTCTGCAAAGAACTCTCAGAATGACACAGGCTATATAAACGTAATGTACTGTTCTGTAAGACATTAAGTAGATGGAAAGCAATGTTGTGGTATACTACTGAAGCCATCACTGAAAGAGGCACTGAGTCCTCAGCCACAGCTGAGCTTGGGCCACGGAGCACACGTTAGTATAGAAAGGTAAGGTGTCAGGCAGAAAGTAGCAGTACTGGGTAGTTTAGCAGAGGCATCAAAAGCGAAGGATGCATGCTGAGTGATACCAGCATTATCTCAACGCATGGCGTTGAGATAACAAAGAAATGCAATGCCTCAATGCAATATGTATCGCTTAGCTGGACCGGGGCTATGGAATACACAGCTGGAAACATACAGGGCGTCATAAAAGCATTGGGATAATACAGAAGCCTCCCTCATTGCAGAGGTCAGTTTTAATAAAAACGTTGGCTGTGTAAAATTCTGAGGCCCAACTCTGCTGTTTTCTGTCAGTAAACCACCTCTCTAAATTAAGAGAAATCACAGATATTATAGGATTCAGATTTTTAAAATAAAACCAAGAAGGTATGATCTTAAGAGGAGAAAAAATTAAGCACGTTAGAAGGGCCACACTGTAGCTAACTAATATTCTCCATGCTTCATAATAGCATCCTCCCAAAGAACTACCATTACTATTTGTTTGTTCACTGAGAATATTCTTGAGTGTGTTCAAAGCACTTTTGTTTCCATTCCCTCTCCCCAAAGCAGGAATTCCCTCATAATTACCTGGCAAACAGAATAGTCCTCATGCTAAAACGATGTACTACAGGCAACAATCCAAGGAAATACTAGTTCTCCCTAAGATGGTGATTTCAGGAAATTTCCTTTTGCAAAGCTGCCAGTTTCACTAAATAAAAAAAGAAAAAAAAATTCACTTTAGATGTCTTCAGTACTTTGCAGGCCCAGACAAAGCCCCTGATAAATCTTTAGCGGCCTCAACACTTTAAGCCAGGAGCCACAGCAAAGGTGTTCAGCCCTTCACCTTCAAACCTCACACTGAGATCTGTGACTCAATCTAGAATTTTAAAAATTGCAAGTTTCTCATTTTAATGAAGTTACGTCTCTCCATTCTAAAATGAAAAGGGTTTTTGCACACGAGAAATCATGAATGCATCATTGTTTATACTGCTGTACTCACACTGTCCCTACTTGACAGCTCTGTTTGCATTCTGCAGCTATGCCAACCCAGCAAGCATATTTTTTTTCTTGTTTCTATGTTTGTACTGCTTTGTGCGCTCTGGCTGGAGTCAGCTGCCTGTCTTTTTAAACAGAGGCAGCTGCCAATGCAGATGTTCCAATGAGTACGTGCAACACGTGCTCCAGGGAAAGCAGCAACTTCCCAAAAACTGAAAGAATCAGCGCTCCGTTTTTAAAGCAGCCTCAAAACACACCAGACCTTCTGAGAAAACACCAGCCCCACTGAAACATGCAATGGACACGGTCTCACCCACCATTTTTAGATTCCAGCGCCCCCCTCCCAAATCAAACATCTTATTTGCAGGAAGAAGTTAAGAAAGTGTCTCGTCTGCTCCCCTTCACTAAGCCGGTTCACTGGCTCTATCTGGTCAGGAATTTCACACTTCATTTTAACTCACAGTGTCTCTGTATGGCTTGCTACTGTCTTTTGACAGCTGCACTGGAGTACAAAGCTGTCCGTGGCTTGAGGTGCACATCTAAGTCACATCATAAAGTTTGTTCCTCTACTACACAGTGGAACAGAGCCTGATAGAATATAACTTGCTTTCCCACACTAGGCTCTCCTGTGGTAACAGGAGTAAATTGCCACTGGAATTCCGGAAAACTCCTCCAGGCCCGCCACAGATTTTTTCCGTCGGTGCAGTCACCCGGGCGGGAGAGACAAAACCTCAGCTGTGTGCTGAAATAAGGCTGGAGCTGCTGGCTGACACCCGCGGCTACGGCGCCGGGGGCGCCCGCCCCTCCCTCTGCCGGCAGCGGGGCAGGGGCAGCGGCGGCCCAGAGCCAGGGCGCGGCCCGGGGCCGGGGCCGGGGCCGGGGCCGGGGGGGGAGCCCTGCTCCGCGGCGGCGGGGCCGGCCAGGGCTTCCCGCCAAGCACCGCCTCAGGGGGCGGTGCGGCGGGGCTGTCGCAAAGCGCCGCGAAGCGCGGCGGGGCTGCCGCACGGCGCGGCGCTTCCGGGCGGCGGCGATGGCGGCGTGAGGGTCGCTGCGCCGCGGCGGGGTCGGGGCCGGGGCGCGGCCGCGGGGGGTGCCGAGGCCGCGGGACGGGACGGGACTCCCGCGCCGCCCCGCCGCCGCCCATGTGGCTGCAGCAGCGGCTGAAGGGGCTGCCGGGGCTGCTCTCCAGCAGCTGGGCGCGGCGGCTGCTGCTGCTGCTGGCGCTCCTGCTCGTCGCCTACTGGTACCTGGGGGCGGTGCGGGTGCGGCGGGGCGCGGGGCGGGGGACCGAGCCCCGCGGCGCCGCCGCCCTCTGCCTGCAGGCGGCCACGGGCGCCTGGCGGGCGCAGGCCGAGCGCGGCGATGCGCTGCCGCTGCCGGAGGAGGCGGCCGGGGCCGGCGGCGGGCCGGGGCCGGGCCTGGCGCTGGCGGGCAACGGCTTCCTGCTGCTGGACGTGGCCGCCGGCCGCCTCTGGGTGTCGGCGGCGGGATCCGGCGGCGGCCCGGCGCTCGCCACCGAGTACCCGGCGCTGGTGCGGCTAAGGGCGCTGGGCGGGCGCGGCGAGGCGCGGGCGGCGCTGGCGGCCCTGCGGGACGGCGCCGTGCGGCGGGTGCGGTGCGTCCAGACGGGGTCTGGGGCGGGCGCCGGGGACTGCGTGACGGTGCGGGAGGAGGTGGTGGCCCACCGGAGCCGGCCGCATCTCTACCTGCAGCGCATCCGCATTGCCAACCCCACCGAGCGGGTGGCTGCTTTCGAGGCCTCGGCCCCAGCTTCTGCACCCTCGCTGGGCGGCCGCTTCACCACCAGCCTGGAGAAGGTGGAGGAGCGGCAGTTCCTGCTCTCCTCCGGTCGCCTGCTACTGGCCGGGAGCCCCAAGGTGGTGCTTATGGTGGTGGCTGCCAAGAAGCTCGTGAGCCGGGTGCAGGTGGCGCCCAAATCCCACTTTGATGAAACCGTGCTCTCCGTGGTGTACACCTCAGAGCCCATCGAGGTCTCCAGGCTGGAGGAGACCTTCAGCAAGCTGAGGGAGTCGGCCAAGAAAGAGATGCTGGAGGTGATGCAGATGGGGGTGGAAGATCTTTTCCAGGAGCACCAACAGACCTGGTCTGACCTGTTCATTTCAGGTAAGGAAAGTGATGCTCAACTTCCAAAGGGTTCCTTTAGAGGGCAGCTGAAAGCTCAGTGACCTGGTTGCTGTAAGGTCTCCAGAGGCTCCACTCTTCCTGACAGCCTTCTCTCGGAGGCCAGAAGGTATATTGTGGAATAATAAAACAGCATTCCTGGTTTGGAACCGAGTGTACTTTACAAAAGTGGAGTATTCCTTACTGCGTAAAGGAAATGATAGAAGAACATTTCTAATCATACCTCTGGATGTACTGGCTTTCATGTCTTCAGGAACTTTACTGATTGCCCAGCTTGTCAGCTCTAAGTTGGACGTAGAGTTGACCTCTAGTGACAGTATAAAGGACAGATTTCTTCATCAAAGTTAAGGACTGTCCTACAAGGATGCTTTTTCTTAAGATTTTAACAGCCTTGCGTAAAAGAGTAGCTGCCCAAGTAGTGTAGAACTTGCTGTTTCATAGCCAGTAAAAAGATAGATGTTCCTTTGACAGATCATTCTTGCGGAGTCATGGTGACAGCTCCATAAGGCATCTGTATATGAAACTAGCTTTGCCTTTAGTGGGAGCTTGGCTTTCAAACTCCAAGTAGCAGAGAGAGTGTCTAAGAAAATACAAGGAAACATTTCACTTGAGTGTTTCATAGCCAAAGATTTCTTAAATGTTATAAAGAACATCTGTGTATTGAACAACAACATGCACATTTGATCTTCTTTAATGTCATATTCATGTGTGATCCTCTGACTCGGTTGTTTTCTTTTATTACAGGGGTTGAAATGAGAAAGATCACAGATTCGCATACACCATCCAGTGAGACTGTTAACATGACCCTCTACTATGTGCTGTCAAGCATGCCAGCTCCTCTCCTAGATCCACTCATTAGTGGTGAGGACAGAGAAAAAATGGAAGCCAGCTTGAACTATGCTGACCACTGCTTCAGTGGCCACGCGACCATGCATGCAGAGAACCTGTGGCCAGCAAAGCTGACTAGTGTCACGCAGATCTTGCAGCTCTCAGACCTGTGGAAGCTAACTCTCCAGAAACGGGGATGCAAGGGTCTTGTGGCAGCTGGAGTCCATGGACTTATGCAGGGAATGGTGCTTAGTTTTGGGGGTCTGCAGTTCACAGAAAACCATCTTCAGTTTCAGGCTGACCCTGATGTACTTCATAACAGCTATTCCTTACGTGGGATCCATTACAATAAGGACTTGATTAATCTAGCTGTTCTGCTGGATGCTGAAGGAAAGCCCTTCTTGCATGTGTCTGTGAAATTCCAAGACAAGCCAGTTAGACTATATGCGTGTGAGGCAGGCTGTATGAATGAGCCTGTGGAGCTGACCTCAGAGGCACGAGGTCATACGTTCCCCGTCATGGTGACTCAACCCATCACACCACTGCTTTATATATCGACAGATTTGATCCACTTGCAGGACCTGAGACACACGCTCCATCTAAAAGCTATTCTGGCTCATGAGGAACACATGGCCAAGCAATACCCAGGCTTACCCTTCCTGTTCTGGTTCAGCGTGGCCTCCTTAATCACATTGTTTCACTTGTTTCTGTTCAAACTCATCTACAACGAATATTGCGGGCCAGGAGCCAAGCCGCTCTTCAGGAGTAAGGTATAAGGCTGCTGCTTTTGGCTGCTGTCCACTGAGTGTTGTCAACCTGATTTTGTCAGCTGTGCCTAGGGAGGTTCTGTCTTGGACTGTGAGGATTTTCAGTCTCTCTAGCAACAAGTGATCTGTGACCTCTTCTTGCAAGAAGTAGGATTAGGGCAGGGACTGGAGCGGTAGGGCTCACAAACTTTAGAAAAGAGAAATCCATCATCTGTCCTTAAACATTTGTAAGGCCGCAGATCAAGGCAGACACAGCTTTTCTGTCCTTTTTCCACACATGGGTGTAGGACATTGCTTGTTTTTAATCCAACAGTTGCAGCTGTGTCACGAGATGATGTTCTTGTTATGCAGTACCAGAATGCTTGCAAGAGAGCTGCTATACTTCTCTTTACTACTGTGTGGGAGACATGCACGCTTGTCTGCCTGGTTTGAACGTGTGACGTGTCATACGAGAACAGACAAATGCAAGCTAATGTTCTTAGGTGAAGGTGCTGACTAGTTGGGACTACTGGTAAATGTTCATAGATTTATAGACACTGTGCAGTCCTCCATCAAACCATTTACCACCATCCTTTTGGGAAGGTGCTGAGTTAGCGTTTCTCCCATTCAGACAAAATACATAGCTGTGTTAAGAAAAGTACTGAGTGCTTTTTACTGTGAGTTGGAGGTTCTGACTTCAAGCTCTACTGCATCTCACTTTGGTGTAAAGAATTTGAAATTCTTGTTTTGAGTTGCCTTAGAAAACTTAGTTGCTAGTAAAAACTTAGCACAGAATAGACAATAGACAGTCATTTCTGCTCTTAGTACTAGTACTTTCTGGTTGCGTGTTGATACGGAGTGGAAATGAAAGACAAGACTGGATTTGCTGTGTGAGCTGGCCACATTGTTGAGAGGTGTCCCTCCTTAGGGTTGAACAGAGTTAAAAGTGGCTTGCGTTAAAAAAAAAAAAAAAAAAAGGAAAGAAAAAAAAAAGGACATAGTTAAATAGAGCTGTCAGAGGAAAAGTTCTAGCTTTAGATTGCCCTGTTTTTCCAAATTATAAAAGCCAATTCAATTTTGGATAGCTAAGGCTGGATAGAAGGTACTGGACTAAACTTGACAGTAAGTACATAAGGGGTGAGTTGGCAATTTTCCTCTCAGCTCACTGGCTTTGTAGTGTTGAGCAGTGGAGATCAGGCCTGATCCCAAGCAGGTCTGAATACCTGTCATCTGTTGAAAGAATGAGAGTGGAAGGTGCTTGTGGCTCGACAAACTAACCTAGGAAGAGGTAGGATACATATGTGTATCAAAGACAGCTGCAGTTATAAGCCTGTGATCATGATCAAAACCTTAGTGCAAAAAGAGGAAGCGGTCAGGAAGTAATTTCAATTATTGGGTATACAGCTGCACCCTGACGTGCATCCTGAAACATGTCCTTGAAATTATAAAATTACGTCCTTTTTTCACTGCTGTCTATCTGGTTGCCTTTGTCATCTACAAGACTTGCCTTCTGCCTTTTACAAAATGACTTGTTAACCATTACTACAGGTAACTGTCCCTGACGCTATTCTCTGAAATGCCGAGAAGCTTCACAGCTACACGCCAGGGCTGACGTAACACCTCTTCCTTCTTGACAGTGCAAAAAGCCTTGCAGTTTACAGCAAACAAGTCTGTTGCCTCGTCTTAATTGGACCTACTTAAAATGAAGGTGATGCAGAACTTGATTCCAGAAACAGGGATGAAGTGGAAGCCAGCTGAAGCTCAAAATCTGTAGCAGTAAGCAAGATTAATGGTGTTGAAATAACACCTTGTTTCATTAATTGAATGGGAACATCCCAGTGTCCAAGTGAACTTAGTCCTGCTTTCAGCCTCCATTTGCACAAGACATCTGACAATTTTCCAACTGAGAACAAGGACCTTTTGAAAGCAACAATCCTTTTGTGCCTTGTTAAGAGAGGAATCTGAGACTTGGAAGGTGTGGTTATTCAAGAGTTTATCCCAGAAGCTGTGTAACAGATGTTTCTTTTTCCTTGTAAGCTGTTCAGTCCCCTAAGAGTAATCCATTTGCTGAAAATACTTGAAGATACACCAAGTCCTTTGATAATTTGATTTGGTTTTTAATTTTACAGGAAAATAAAGAATGATGATTCCCTTCAGAGAGTTAACTTAACTAGGAAACTTTAGTGTAACTTCCTTTCTGTTATACATTTTTTTAATTTATTGCTTGGGGGGAGGGGGAGGATGTTAATAATTTTGCCTCCACTTCAGTAACAAGTTAGTCAATTGAACTGTAGATATCTAAGTGCTGGTAACAGGTTTTTCAGCCTTTATGATTGTAGAGTGCAAAACCAATTTAATGAAATTGTTTTCTGGATTTACACTTGGAAATGTTGATCTGCAGGTTTCCTATTCTAAGCATATTGAGACTTTGTGCATTGATTTGTTTTGGCTATGGGGGGAGACATCTCACTTTCTAGTGATTTAAAGGTCGTTTGGTTTTAAAATACCAAAGCTGTTGTTTCTAAATAAATATATTTCAGTCTAATCTGATCACTAAAGTATGGTGGTTTGGTTTTTTTGGTCTTTGTTCCCTCCTCCCCTTGCTCCCCACCCAGTTAAAACAAGCAGAGCCTTATGTTACATCTGTGGCCAGTATTGACTACAAAAGTGCTTAGATTAAAAGGAAATGCAGTGTGGAAAAAAATACATAAATGGATCTAAGCTGGGAACAGACAATTTGGAAGGACAATAAGAGACAGAAACACACAGGGTGGTGCTAGCCTCTGTTTCCCTGGCTCTGTATAACCTTGTTCTATCTTGAGGCATGCAGGCCAAGCTTTAGTTTTAAGAACACAGAAATGAACCCAGGGAACAATCAAGTAGCAGATTTAATGGCCATCCAGCAAGTAATGAATTTGGCATGTTTGGTGCTCCCAATGAAAAGCTAGGGCAGGATTTAACTTTGAATTTTTAAATAGGTTCCTGTCTAGTTTCAGATGAAAAATCTCTCTCAGAAAAGTAGATTTCAGTGTCAGTTACTTATCTGCAGACCATTCCACTTACTAATTGGTCTAGCATAGTTACTACCTTACAAGGGAATAGACTAAAGATAGGGAGGCAATGGAGTACATTATAAATTGTACGCTAAGTACATTGTGTATTGAAAGAGATACTAGTTATCACGCTTTAACAGAACATACCAGAAGTTCCTGATCTTTCTTACTGAAGTTCCATGAGCTGCTTAGTTTCTGTGAAACATCTGGCATGAAGATGATAAGAGCTTCCAGGGTGCTGTTTCCAAGCCACCATGGTATCAGCTGGAGGCTGAGCCTTTTGATGTTCACTTGCAGAACTGCCAACAGTATGATGCCCACTGAGTCCAAGAAGATACTTCAGCCTATTTAGACTAGACCTGGAAAAGATGGATAAGCAATTGTTACATAACGCAGGGGTGGAACCAAAAAAAAAAAAAAAAAAAAAAAAAGAGCTTTGAGTGTTTTACATTAAAAATATTACAATTCTTAGGAGTGTTCCCCCCATATAATAAAAGAACTGTTTCAGAATTCCTTTACAAAGAAGAAAAGGAAAAAGAAAGAATAGGGTTTCTCTATTTACAGTGTGCAAGATAGCAGAAGGTTATATTTGTGAAATTGCAGAAATGCTTAAACTAAAAATTCCATGTTTACAAGCACACCCATAAAACAGGAAAGTTGAAATAGTAACTGAACATCCAAAATTTATTTTGGTTGTTTTTTTTTATTTTTAGTTGGTATTCAATGAAAATGATAGTGGCATGGAATTAAACTGAAAAGCATAGTGTGTTATTTAGCTTGTAAATTCAGATATTAAGAAGAGAGCCAACTAATTCATGAAAAAACTTTTTAGAATCTCAATTCTGCACTCAGTTAATCCTGATTTATGCTTTTGTCAGATAATAAATACAAGATGCCAGAACAGAGTTTGGTTGATTCCATCTGAAATTCAGAATGCGGCTTTCTCAAGTGCTATTGTTTGGGTAGGACAATACATTATTGAGAAGCAGACAAAACAGCAAAGCATTATACATTTCTGCCTTCCACATGTGTGCTCCAGGCATCTTTCATCCAAATCAGTACCTACTGCTGAATGGAACCTATGAAAATCAGGGATTTTGCTGCTTCTTAATACTGACATTAAACAATAGATTTATTTCAGCTTTTTTGAAAGCTCTAGTTTGGTCTATATGACAATGCAACTCTGGTTACAAAACTGGCATTATGATATTTGTTTCCATTCTAATAAGTTTGCTCCCTGTGTGTGACCTGGCTTATGGGATAGAGATGTTTGCTTTTTAAATAACCATTAACAGTTTTTCCAGGTGAAGCATAGGTGGATGGAAACGTGACAGAGGATGGAAAATTCCCGTAGTAGCAGAAAAAAAAGGAACAGACACAAGGGTAAGTGTTGATACCAAGTCATTGATCTCAAATGTCCAGTAATGAATTAGGACACTTTCTTTTGTGGCAGGAGCTTTGTAGTGGTCTAAATGCCTGCTCTTGCCCGGTTTGTCCTTTTAGTGAAAATGGTTTACCCTTTTTCATTAACAAGCTCACACTGCATTATACCACAGGTCAGCATGCTGATTTGGGGTGTAAAAATGCTCATTTGAATGCTACAGGAACCCTCTTATCCTCTTCCAGGGATGTGCTACTGATCTAACAATTAAAGGTAAATAGGAAAGAAATGAAGTCTGCCTCACCGTGCTACACCAGTGTTTCTCCATCATCATGGACAGGTGGTTCTTAGTGTTGCTTGAAACATCTGCCACTTCAAAGTGATTATAGTTTGTATTATTGAAGAAGTATGACATGCTAAAGCACATGCAACTTGATCTAGAAAAGAAGATACAGGTTTTCAGTCAGTACAAAGTGGTAGTTGCCATTCAGTCACAAAATAAACCAGAACAAAATACCATTTCAAGCAATCACAGAATCATACAATAATTAAGGTTGGGAGGGGAGCCTCCAGAGATCATCTAATCCAACCCCACTGACATGTCTGAATCTATCACTGTCTGAATATATCAGACACTGCTACTGCTGACATACCACCAAGTGTTAGAATAATTCATTTAACATTTTCCTTCTGAAAACACCTTTGTGATGAACTTTCAAGGCAATGGGAAAGCAAACAGCTGCTAGAGATAACATGCACCTCAGTGGGAATTTTTTTTAACCAAGTTGTTTATATAGCCTGGATCCAAGGTCTATCTAAACTGGAGTTTTTTTAGGCACTTGTGCATATAAAAAAATTATCCCACAATTACACAATTTTTCCATTGGTATCAGAATAGCACTGCATTTTAAGTCACGTGTCCCAGAGATAAACAATAGCATCTAAAATGGCTTGCAGAGCAGAGCCTGCAGCATACAGCTAATCGGCATCATGCTTGGATCCTCTTCGCTGTGTTGACTCTGGCAGCTGCAGGTACGTGTCCAATTTCAGCATTAGTTTTAAAGGAAAAATGAATTAAAATCTAACAGCAACTTTCCTTTTTTAGGGAAATTAGACATTCTGCAACAAAGCAGAAAGATACAGCATAGGCAGTTAATTAAAAAGTTCTCTCAAAACAGTAACTAGGTGCTGTGCTATTCTGTTCTTATAGGGGCTCGATCAGCATTACTGCTCTCAGGTCTTTAGCAAATTCAAAGTTATTTTACTTAGCTTGAATACACTGAAATACAGTTAATCCACATAAAATTCTTGCATTGGCTAAGAGCTGCATCTCAGCTGACACATGAGAATTTGGTTAAGCCAACTTGATTTGATTATCTGTCAGAAAAATGAAACTGTTCAAACAGGCTTTATGTAACATCGGTCAGTTTTGACTGATGGCTGTATCTTCACTTGTATCGCATTAAATCACAGCCTATATTTGTACCTTGTAATGTTCTGTACAAACACAGTCTATATTTAAAAAAACCTCTCTCTTACAGACATTTTTTTTTAAACCTCCTACTTTTAAAACACACATCCTATTTTCTGTCTTCTAGCCTTTGGCTGCGGGGTTCCTGCCTACCCACCTGCTGTGTCTAGAGTTGTTGGAGGGGAAGACGCAAGACCGTACAGCTGGCCCTGGCAGGTTAGTCATTTTGTGCTTTCCCTGGAACAATTAGGGTTGTGCTACCCTCACACAACATGGCTGAACAAAACCAGGTCTTATATTTCATTTGATGCATCTTGCCTGTCATGTCTTAGGTTTTGAATATTACGTTCTGATCAATCCCAAAGTTTCCAGTCTTTTTAAGAAAGCTCTCAATGTGCCACCTCGTGCTGGCTATGCAGGCTTTCATGTTCTTTCAGTAGTCTTGGGCACCATCCCATATTTAAGAAAACCGTGAAATTCAGTGGAGCATACAATGCCTAGCGGAGCATAGTTGTACATGGAGTTAAAAATACATTTCTGAAGCAAATTAAGTGCTCTATTGGGCCAGGCTTAGCGAGAGTTTTGGAAGAAACAACATTAAAAAAAAAAAAAAAAATCAAGGTTTTGGATGATAGGGAAGGAGGGAAACCTTTTCTGTGGCCAGGAGCTGGAAACTTGTTGCTTAAAAGCCTCCCACCATCTTCCAGCAGCAAGTTGTGTTCTGGGTACAGGAAGAAGGTGCAATAATGAAAAATCAGTAAGCAAAAAATCTGAGCCTTATTTGATACGTTGATCCTAGGCCTCCCTTCAGTACAATTCAAATGGCAAATGGCGTCACACTTGCGGAGGAACCCTCATTGCAACCAACTGGGTGATGACAGCTGCACACTGCATCAGGTAAATAATGGAGTTAAAGTCTGTACCCAGGAAGCAGTGCATGACCAGAGACAGATGAAGCAAAACTGTATTAATGCCAGTTCTCCCTTTCCCAATTAAGAGCTCTGAGCTTCACATCATATCTTTTGATTATAACTAATAGGTCAGAAGAAGAATGACACCTTTTCATTTTTTTAAATAAAAGTAGAGGGGGAAAAAAACCCTCATACAATTACCTGAATTATATACTCTTCATTTTCTGTAAATAACTACAGACATCATTATGTATTCAAGTTGCTATTAAAATTCAGCTGTGTTGCCTGTTTCTAAAATATGTGGCAGTGAGATCCACAGATTAATCAATCCACTCCCTGAAGAAATAACCACAAATGTTTTGAATATACCAGTCATTTTCAGTAAGCTCTTCATATTATGGGGCAGTATAACAAAGAAATGATCAGGTACAGCTATGCCCTTTCATCATCAAAACTGTTTCCACAAAGACAATCCCATTTTGGTTTGGTAGCATATGTCCTCGAATACATACATACAGTTCTTGGTTATTGTAACAATAAGTTGTAGAAAATATCATAATAAGAAATAAGGATTGGCTGCATGTTATTATTATAAATCCTACATATCTCTCACACAGTTGTTTATTAATGAAGCTGTTTATCACTGTCAAAAAAGCAGTCCAAATTGTGTACTTCATTGAAGAATACGAGCTGAATCCTGCAAAGATTGGAGGCATCTTGAGTTTGTTAATGAAGCCTTAAGCAGGAGTTGACAGGACAGCTTGGAGATGAAATGATTAAGCCTAGCACACAATGCTTTGTCCTTAGCAAATCAGTCAGACATTGGCTCAGCTCCAGACAAATCATGCATGTGATGTGAGGTTACAGTCTTAAGGCTATTCTTACTGAATATCTCAGGTGGCAAAGATGCAGATGCCTAAGCAGCAAGCCAGCAGCTGCATAACTGAGTGTTAGTCCTTTTCTTGCCCAGTTCTTCTAGGGAATATCGAGTATTTCTTGGAAAATACAACCTAGCAGCTGTGGAAGAAGGATCAATTGCACTTCCTCCAGAAAAAATCATTGTCAATGAGAAGTGGGATCCACAGAATGTTGCAAATGGGTAAGCTGGTGGCAAGTATTTTTTCAGTTATTAGATGCAGGGCAAAAATCAAACTGGCTGAATCCCACCCACCCCGAGTTGTGGCAGCTAAATGCATAAATGTTTAGAGCCTCCTGTTACAGCTTCCAGTGGTACTTCTAAATGTTTGCTCATAGATGAGAGCTGAGGCTCCAGTTTGTACCTTTCCCCCTCAAGAGAAGATAAAGAATTTTCAATATTAATCGCTTATTGATTAATTGTGTTTTCAGATGCCATTTTGCATGTTCATGCTTGGGTGGGAAGCTGTTCTATGCAATGATTTCTTTCATACAGTGGAAGGGAATGAATTAATTTATACAACACTCTTTGAAGCTCTCCTACGAACGGCATAAACACAGAGTATTATTGATCAATGGTATTAATATCTTTGTTGCTGAAGGACTCCTATGTCCTGCTGCAGGCTAAGGGCATTAGCAAAGAAATCCCCTCAGTTCCTGGGTCCTTGGAGCTAGTCCTAACACATGCTTGGTTTTGGTGAA
The DNA here is from genome assembly GCF_018139145.2 of Gymnogyps californianus. Taxonomy (NCBI): domain Eukaryota; kingdom Metazoa; phylum Chordata; class Aves; order Accipitriformes; family Cathartidae; genus Gymnogyps; species Gymnogyps californianus. The sequence continues at coordinate 6,318,316 of NC_059491.1, read as the reverse complement.
AAGAACCTATAAAAGGCAATTTCCAGAAAGCTGCCAGCAGGAAAGTGGACAGTTCTGCAGGGAATAGTCTTCCAGTCCATGGATTTCCCCATTGCTTTGTGGGTGGAGGAATCTTTACTGCTTATGTACTGGCCTCCTGGCTCACTTGCATCTCTTTTGAATACACCAAGTGCTGTATAACTGCTAAGTATTCGTGCTACTGTGTGTTAATCTATTTGCAAACCTCTTCACGCCTTCCCTTTCTCTTCCCCACTCTCAAATGTGGGCGTATGACCACAGGTATGACATTGCTTTGATCAAACTCACTGAACACGTCACCTTAAGTGACCACATTAAGCTGGCCTGCCTCCCCCCTGCACAAAGCATCCTATCGTCCAACACTGCCTGCTACGTGACAGGATGGGGAAGACTGCAGAGTAAGTACTTGGACATTTGCAAAATTGTTGCACAAAATCTTTCAGTACTGCCTTCTCCTTTGAGATTGATTGGAAAAAGGCTGTTGATGGTGCTCAAGATCCCCTCAACCTCAATGTAGTGAGGTAGTTTATCAGGCCCCACTTCACTCACACAGTATGATTCTTCCCTGCCTTTCAAGTTTATTTTGCTTGTAACGGGGCTAGTCATGCACTAGAGGGCCCTATACTAAGCTTTTAGAAGCTATTGTAACAAACGTTAACAGCATGCAGACTGGTGAATTTGCTAATCCTAACATACGGCGCTGAATAACTGAAAAGACACCTAAGGGAATAGATGTAAAGTGAAGAAAATCTCAGAGACTTCAGCAGAAGTGTCAGCTCGGCTCAAGAGGCAGCTCCTGGAGTGATAAGTAAATTGCAAACTCCTGAACAAAGAGCAGCCCTTTATTTCTCTAACAATGCGACATTTTTAAATGGAACGCAAATTATTAGTAAGTTAAGGCCTTTTTATATATATATATTATATATATATATATATATATAAAAAGAATGGAGCTAAGGAATGGATTATACAGCTTCTCCTTTAATACAGCCCCTATGGAGTTTCTTACCTGGAGGGATAGTACCCAGATCCTGGGAGAAACTTAACAATGCAGTTTTGTTCTTTCTTCAGTGCCAGTTGGTACCATGACTCCTCTGTTTCTATTCCCTCCCAGCAAATGGAGATCTTCCAGATGACCTGCAGCAAGGCCTTTTGCTGGTGGTGGATTATGCAACTTGTTCCAAGCCTAGCTGGTGGGGAAGCACAGTGAAACCCACCATGGTTTGTGCTGGTGGGGATGGAGTCATCTCCAGTTGTAATGTGAGTCCAGAGAACACCGCTCTTAGGCCTTGGTTTCAGACACAAACAGGCCTGATGGGAAGGAAAGCTTAAAAAAAAACCAAGGAGGAGCTATTCACACTATGACTGCCATTAACTGTTCCCCCTTCCTCCCAGGGGGACTCTGGTGGCCCGCTGAACTGCCAAGGTGCTGATGGCAGGTGGGAAGTGCATGGTATCGTCAGCTTTGGCTCTGCTCTTGGCTGCAACTATTATCACAAGCCTTCTGTCTTCACTCGGGTCTCTGCTTACAATAGCTGGATCGAGCAGGTAAGGCTCTAGGTATTGCTGCTAGAGAATACAGACACTTAAGCTATTTCTGAGGTTCTCTCTGATTGAGATTTCTGCCACCTACTCAGGGACATGTATCACTTTTGATTCAAATGCTACTTTACGTACAAGTAACCTCTGTACACAAGCCCTTACCAGCGCAAAAGCAGTCTCTGCAGCAAAAGTAAAGTATCCTCCTCTTAAATAGGTATCCAAATTATTTTCACTTTTAAATAAGTCTCAATGTTTAGGAATGCATTCTCCCTTTATACTAGAGCTATATTTATAGTCATAAAGATTTTATTGGTATGACTTCAGAAGTGATTACTCAAATTTGTATTCATCAATAACATTGATTGTTGCAATTGCACCCTAGAAGGCAGCACATGCTGCTCAAGTCTGGAACATCAATTATTTTTTAATTTAATATAAACTTTAATCTAAAAAGTGACTGAGAAGCAACAATCTTATTTCAGTTATTTAAATCCTGCATCTGGGATGCAACGTACAGTATTCACAAATCCCTGGGTCTCATGATCTGATTTTTCACTTGTTTTACATTTTTGTAGGTTATAGCAACCAACTAATCCAAAAAGAACTGCATGATAGATGCCAAGAAGGAAAACAGTTTGAATAAAGTCATAATCACGACACCTTTGATCACAAAGAGCTGGGAAATTACGCCTTTAACAACACAAATATTATACCTAACTATACTGCAATAAACGCTATTTTTCACAAGATGAAAGAAAAACATATGTCCCTGTCACTTCTTCCTGTGTATTGTCAGGACCAGTGCCTGTACTTAGGGATAATGCTGGAGACCTTTTACAGCCTTTCCCCTGCCTTGGGCTGGTGCTTGCTACCCTCACCTGGGGGAAGAGGTGAGCCTGCTGTGAAGAGGCTGGGCGGTAGGAAGAGTTAGAGAGCCACAGGAACAACTCCGGGGGGGTAGGAGGTGAGAAAGCGAGGCACTGGCAGGGCTGAAGGCAGCAGGCAGGCAGCTGTCGGGACCCTGAGTCTGCGAGCGGGACTCACCAGAGCAAGCAGTGGCAATGCCCAGCAGGAAGGCAGCACGGGTGCAAGCAGGTCCATGCAGGTGAGTGTGGGAGCGCCGCAAAATGCTTTTACAGAGAGGTTTTTAACACCCTGTGATCTTGGGAACCTAGCAAGGGGAAGAGTAAAATCCAGCAGTAAGTACCGGCAGCACCTCTGCAGACCTATCTCCTTCATGTCCCCATTGCTCGTTTTTAAGTCATTCAGATGCCAGGTGAAGACCTCTGAACTGTCACTGTCGGCTGACACGCAGACACAAATGGGGATTTTTTTGCAAAGCACAAGCAGAATCACCACCTTTTAGCCTGGTACTAAATTAAGGCCCCTATTTCTATTTCTTTCATTGTAATAAAAGGTAGGCAGTATAAAATCAAGGTGGATTTTTGTTGTGTTTTTCTTCTCCCTCCTGGCAGATATTTAGGCAGATTCAAGAGTAAACGATTGATTAAAAATGGAGGACAAGTGACTCAAACGTAAGGAGTAGACAGAGTAAGGAAAAGATTGGAAGTTTGTTGTGAGAACAGAAATGCATCTGGGTTCAGAGATAAATTTTTCTAGGCTTGCGGTTCCTTTCAATCAGACATTTTGCAGTTGTTACCATTGGATTGAAAATATATATATTTTTTATTAAACATAAATTGTATTAAATAAATAAGAGAAAATATGGCTGTTTATCATCTTTGGGGACCATACTTTTATTACTTTTCTTCTACTTTACAACCATTGACCACCATTCTGCCATGAAGAGCCCAGCAGGAACTTGTTTTGCCTAATATCAGCCTCTGCTGAGAAATAGCAGGCTTTACTGGGTTTTTATTTATCTTATTAAAAAATGTAATTTCACCTCTCTGAAAGAGCAGGGGATCTGAGGAGGGCTTTTTTCAGTCACCTCTGCTATGCAGAGGGGCTGGGGGGGGGGGGGGGGAGAAAAGGACTGAGCTGAATGGACTGATAGCAACCCAGTCCCCTACTTTGTTCTTTATCAGTGGAAATAAGGGTTGCCCAGTTATTCAGGAGTCGCCAGCTTCAGCATAACATCCCGAGTTGTTTTCATGAGTATCATTAATGTAAGATTGTAAATGATTGATTAATAGTCCTGAAAATGAAAATCGTTAGAGGTTACTTCGCTGTATGGAGCATGGATGTCAATTATTCGCAGAATGAAAAAGGACAGAAAAGGTAATCACAAAGCTCAAACAGTAAAAATTGGATATGCATATACTTCTGTAAAAACTGAAACAAACCCGAAATTTTCCTTTTGAAATATTTAGACAATATTGTGGAAACATCTGAGCTTATTTGAACATATCAACACAGATTACTCATCATCTGCAAATTTCTATTAGGAACAAATTCTAAAAGTTTGATTAAAAAAATTCAACAGTTCCAGTTTGTGATCACTGGAATAAGTAACCCATCTTTTCATGGGCTTCCTTCAGATTTGGATAGAAGTACCACAGAGAATAAACCCTACAGCAAAGGATTTTATCAGTCTTAATACTCACAGAAAAACTGTATGATTTCATTCATGTGTTTTTGCAGCTCTGCGTGTCATGGAAACAGTCTCTTTACTACACCTTTTCTTTTAAAATAAAATGTCAGGTGGAACAAAATATAATAAAATATGTCTTTCAATAACATTCAGCTAATGCATGTTCCCTGTACTTTGTTTCAAAATGCATGTGAATTGTTAAATATCACTACTAGCTCCAGTTATGTTTTCAGGAGCTGCAAGAAACATCCCAGTGATCAGACACCCCCACTCGGGTTTTTTTGGTGTTTTTTTTTTTTTAGATGTTCTCCCCCCTCCAATGCTGGTGGTAGAAAAACAGTTCAAAGGATTTTGACAGCATGCATGGTCTCCCTCTGCAGCCTCCTTGGAGCCATTTCTTTTGAGTTGAGCAACAGCTTGGAAATATGGAGAAACACAGGGAAAGCCCTTCAGGAAATTGCCTCCTGTGAAAACCTTTGGGCTGTTCGCCTCATCTATCTCCTGCAGGAAGAAAGGCACAGCTGGCTGTTTTCAGCAGCAGACAAGAGGAATAGATCATTTCATGCTCAGCTATTGGGGAATTTAAACTCCCTCTGTAAGGCAAGTGAAGCGGAACTGTATTGTGAGAATTGCCAATGCAAGAAAGAGAAAATCTCCATTTGTAGATTTTACGTCATTGACATGAGACAAAAATTAAATAGCACAGGGGATACTGAAGCCAGGCAGGTGCTATCCAGAGTGATCTCTGAACTGCTGGAGCGTTTTACTAGTCCCCATGAAGACCTCAAAGCTATGAGATACAATCCTGTTTGGGCAGACATAGTAGCTTTTAAACTCATCCTTCACATAAGAGAAGCCATGCTTAAAGCTCATTTAATGCCAGCATCTACAAGCTTTCAAGCAGTACTGCATCAATCTTTTGCCATTCTGAACTATGCTATCTTCTCATCACAGAGTGTACATAAGTGCTGGATGGATAACGTCAATCTATCACTTCATTTCACCCACTATGAAGGAATCTCTTTTTTCATCCCATTCCTGGGCTCAGATGAATTTGTGTCCATTGAAGCCTTGGTAAAGGGACTGCATTATGCACAGAGCTGCCTACTGCAGAAGGGACAGGAAAAGCTCATCAAGAAATCTAAAGAAATCCTGTCCACAATGAGCCTTAAGATCAGTCTGTTAGTGATAGCCTGCCTCATTTACCCCATAATCCTGATGTCCTTCAAGCAAATGACAGATTGGATACACAATTATGCCAGGAACCTCAAGGAAAAGACAGAGGACTTGAAAAGGGAGAGGCGGCTAGCTGAGGACCTCTTACACCAGATGTTGCCAAAATCTGTGGCCGAGCAGCTAAGGAAATGCCAAAAAGTTGAGGCAGAAAACTATGATCAGGTTAGCAAATGGAAAGGATGCTGTCACCAAGGATAGAAAAGTATTTGCCTAAAAAAGCACCTACCTTGCCATCGTTTTGAGGAACCTGGTTTTGCACCCATAGTTGAGCGTGGATGGAAATCCAAATATTCACGATGGGTTTTGGAAAGAGCTGTGCAATGTGCCATGAAGCACTTAGGCTGATGGGGAAGGAAGAAGAGCTGAAATTTCCAGAAGCGTAGCTTTAGGTGTCAAAGATCCTATATTGGCAAGTTGTCTTCTTTGGGTTTAAGAGCCTACTCAGGAGAGCCAGCCAGCATCATTAGATCACGAGTACATAGAAGCAAGAAATTAGTCTCCTCCTTGTAAAATGGGAAGAATCCTGAAAAAACAACGTAGGACAAACCCTGTCTGTACTTGTCAGTATGATTCCATAAACATAACTGAAAGGAGAGCATGGGACTTAGAGAAGGATGAGAGGGACGGATGATCTTGTAGCCTCAAGTGTGCAACTAACGAAAAACAAGGGCAGAGTTTGGCCAGGCACCCATTTATTTGCAGCTCTGCCTCACAGCATGCATGCTGCTGTCAATGCTGAATTTAGCATCTGTGCTGCACAGCCCACAGCCAAAATCCTCATGCTACAGTAATTGCAAGTCTATTCACTCTTTTTCCCTGGGACACTCCGTTACTTTCAGCTGTGAAACACAATAACAAATGTTTGCATTTAATTTGTAGGTGTCATTATCGAAACAGCAACCTGTAATTGCACAATTAATTATAATTCTCAATAGTCATGACATCAAAAGTAGCTGAACCAAGGCAGGGAATGAAAAGGTGGCTCTTCTGGATTAATTGGTATTACCAAGGATGAATAAAAGAACAATTTTAGTTTAAACACTGACACAGTTCAGGCAGCACAGAGAAGAAACATGTAATTCTTTGCCAACAGCTATAACACACATTTCCCTTCCTTAATTCAGTTATTACGGTTTCTGTTGTTCTTTCTTTTATAAATTTGATTTTTTTAAAAAAGTTAATTTCTCTGTAAATTACTTGATCATAACAAAGATAAACAGCATTTGGAGAGAAACAAAATCCAGTTAATATTTCCTAACTCAACAAGAGCAGAGACAGCAGTTGAGTTTTTATTTTGCAGTTTGTTCAGATACCTAGTTTTAATCTCTACCACAGTTTAAATCACTTTAAAAGAAAAATTAGGCCCTACTTCTATAAGAATCTTTTGATCACAGCTTACAAGATTCAAAGCATTTGACTTTCAGTCTCCCATCTAACACAAAGTATTCAGAGAAGTGCAGATGATAAACTCTGGAGATAAGCACAATTTTATCTGTCAAAGTAATAGAGAACAATTCAGAGCCAGAGCTTGTTAATTTAGGATTAACAGAACTATTCAATTCTGCAACACTGGTTCTACATGCAGCCTGTGCCTTAGGCTGTTCTGCTCAGAATTTCACAAATCCCCAAACTCTTCAAAGGCTCTGCCACTGTTGCCTGGAGACCTTAGCATCACACTTTCCTTCTCCCTGTGACAGGTGACTATCTTTTTCTCGGACATCGTGGGGTTCACAAGCATTGCTGCCTCCTGTACTCCCTTGCAAGTTGTTGAGATGCTCAACAATCTGTACGTCTGCTTTGACAGCAGGATTGAGTCTTACGATGTTTACAAGGTGAGTACAAACCTGCAGGCAAGGAATCTGGAAGTTGCTGAAATCTTTCTTACTTTGTTCCCCAGTGAATATCAAATACACCAGGCCAGCTGGCCAAAAGCCATGACATCCAAGACCCGCTATCGCACAGGGACTACACTGCAGCTTGGCAAGTGGTGGACAGCTGAGATATGTATTTTATTCTGATCTCCTTTTGAAAGAAAAGCTTGGTGCCTGCCACTTAGTGACACGTGCCCCTTCCCATCAGGTGGAAACCATTGGAGATGCCTACATGGTAGCAAGTGGCCTGCCAGAGAGGAATGGCACCAAACATGCTGACGAGATTGCCAAAATGTCCCTGGATCTGGTGGCAGCAGTTCGTCAGGTTGTGATCCCTCACATGCCAATGGGCAGACTGCAGCTGCGGGCTGGGATACACACAGGTACGCAGGCTGAGGTGGAGGCATGAGAAGAAGAGAATAGAACACAGTCTAATTGTGTGAGGAGAAAAGAATTCTGCATTTCTGTATGAGCCATTGACTCTCTGCAGGACCTCAGGATCAGTATTTTTCCCGGTTCCAGCAGTAACAGTGGGCTGAAATTACTTTTGCTTGCATCAGTGTGGAAAGGGCTGTGAAACAACTTAGTATTGGCAAAGTGCATCTTCCTCTGATATCAGCACCAATTAGCTACAGCTAATCAAATCGTGACTTCTCTCCTTAAGTAAATACTGTGCAGCTAGGCCCTAGATGCACTGAGTATTCCCAATTCCCATTGCTCTCTGAGGATCCAGAGTGACTAGCAAAGGTGTCTGCATTTGGCATCTCCCTGCACTTTTTCCACTTGTTTCTTATTGGGGTCTCTCCGCCTTGTATTTTCTCAGGACCCTGTGTAGCTGGAGTTGTGGGGTACAAAATGCCTCGTTACTGCCTTTTTGGGGACACTGTAAACACAGCCTCCCGCATGGAGTCCACCAGCTTGCGTAAGTGACTCGGGCACAATCTGTGCATTGCTTACATGCCAGTCAGGCTCACACCTGCACTCTACGTCTCTTAGGTACTACAGTGAAAGGAAAACCCCTAACACCCCCTCACATTGGGCACGGGCAAGTGTGAAATAAGATTCATACAGGAGAAGGAAGATTCTCTGCGGCATGTCCCAGGCTAGAGAACTAATTACCATAGATCTAAAGAACCAGCACATGCATGACCTGCAATCCCCACTATCCCTCTACATACGCTAGTTATCAAATAAGCAAGAGAAACTCTTGTGTATTCACATGGGCAAGTACAGTCACATCCCTTATGCCATTTCTGGAAAGCGATTGGAAATAAGAGGAGAACAAGAGTGACAAAAGCCAAATAGCACAAAGTAAGCTGAGTTTGCTTTTAAGGACTTCAACACAAAGACATTAGGTAGAAACACCATGGCTACATAGAAGAGGGCAGTGCATGTTCTCTTGGTCCAGCCTTTTATGCTGCCTTTGCTACGAATACCACCTATTTTTACTGCTGTACAATGCTGCTGTGCATATACCCAGTGCAGCACTGCACAGTCATGTCAGTGAGTCAGTTAACCTGCTGAACTTCCTGTGTTTTAGCTGACATCTGTGTACAGTGTCACAGAGTCTTCAACAAATGTTTAAGGCATCTTCCCCTTCTCTGTGCTTCTTCCTCAACCTGACATTTTCCAAAGTGGAGGTGGAAACACTGGGCTGATAAATGCAGGAGGGCTGGTGTGTGGTCTCTGGGAATAGAGGGATCATTCATTTCTAATGCTCTGTTCTGAATCCTAGCACAGAAGATCCATATCAGTTCTGCTACATATGATGCCCTTCTCACAGATGATGCATATGAAATTGAACTGAGAGGAGAAATTGAAGTCAAGGTAACAGCTTTTCTGTAACTTTGCAACAGTAAAGGCGTTTAATGAGATAGGAAAGAGAGATGATAGATTTGGCCACTGCTCTTCTGTGAATTGCAAGTCAGTTTTTAACCATGGCCCCAAGGTTCTTTTGCTAATTCAGTTGGAAGTGGCTATACATTACTCCTCCTAATCGATGAAAAAGTGTTACTGTGTGCTTTGAAATACAGCTGCTATGTCTGCACCTGCATGGAACCACATGAAAATGGGTGAAAGTGTTAGGATTCAGTTACAGAGACACACGGGTGTAAGGCTGATTTTAAGCCCTTAGCAACACTGCCAGTGAGCAGCAAGGCCTTTCTCTGAAATGAAAGAATTATTAGCACCCAAACTGCATATAAACTACAATTCTTTCCCCAAACAGCAGCCACTTATGAGAGAAGGAGAGAGAACAAATGCAATACAGGTAGTAGCCCTGGCCATAGTGATTCTCTGCTCTGCTTCATATCCCATGAAAATAGCTGCTTTCTGCTCTCTCGTTTTCTTGTCCCAGGGCAAAGGGAAAATGAAAACCTACTGGCTTCTTGGTAACAAGAACTACAGTGTCCAAAATGACAGCCTGGTGTGTCACTGGAATCCAGCAATCTCCAAGAAAAAGAAGACTGAGAGTAGCCAGGGATCTGTCCAACAAGTAAGGAGGTGAACGTTTAGCAGGGTGAGACTTCCCAGATAATGAGCGATTCACTAAGGGCTAAGACATGTAGAACTTGCATTTTTAGCCTGCAAGTAGAGGGCTCTGCCGTGTACAAATACAAGCTCTAATGTGTGTTCCTCTCTGTCAATAGCATAGTGCAGGTGCTGTGGGAGCAGCACTGCCTGAGCAGAGCCCTGCAGTGCCCTGGGATGAGCGGAGCCCTGACAGTCACACTCAAGGGAGTTCCAGACCAGCCTGGACCCCCGAGAGTGCCACCCATGGCACGAGCCAGAAGCAGAGGAATGGCTTTCATCAAAGCTCCCACCAGAGCCTCCAGGAGAACCTCACTTCATTGGGCTTGCCTGCTTTGGGGGAAGATGCCAAAGATGGCAGTTTAGAACACAAGGCACAGCTTGGAGACCATAGTATTAAAGCAATGTTGAAAAATGAGTTTCTCCCAGGTTTTGTAGACGAGATGTGACAGGATAAGAAATGACTGGACTGCCCCAGGCAAACACATTCCTTTTAAATAACATTCACTTTTTGTTCTTAGCCATAAGAACACATAAGTCACATTTTTAACTAGTAAGTTTACTTGGGAACCTAAAACACCAACAGAAGTTTAGAAAGGTGTCTCTAAAAAAGGAGAAGCCAGAAAAGTGCAGGTGGAGTTCCATGAGGAGCACAAATGGTAGATAAAAGATGTACAGCAATGTGACTCCTTTCACTCCAGTAAAGCTATTCTAGATTTATATTTGTAGGTGACAGAATTTAACCATCGAAGTCCAGACATAGTGAGGACATTTTCAGAACCTAAGCCAGCTTATTTCAAGCTAGCCTGTACATCTCTCCAGTAAACTATTGCTTGCAAGGCAAGTGTAACTGTAGATAGTAGGAGAGGGAGTTGTCAGACCCTGATGGCAAAGAGGACAGGTAAACAACTCTTTTTGATCATTGTTTTCAGAGATACAAATGAAGTGGGAACAATATTAAATTACTTCTATTAAGTCTCTGCTGCACTTTGTCTTTCCAGCTCTTCTCCACTACAGAGGAATCTCCTCTCCATACGTGTATTTTTTCCCTTATCCAATCACCAAGGGGGTTGATGGTGACACAAAGATGCAGTCTAGCTGTGTGGGAGACATTAGAAGGACAAGCTATTTCTCCCATCAAATTGTACATTGCTTTTCTTTCCTTGTTGGAGGAAAAGACACCTCTGCAGTGATGAGCAGAGCATCGTAAATTCCTCTTCTGTGTATGACACAGAGAAATCAAAGCAAACTGAATTACTTCCTGACATTGACAATTAGTAACTCTACACGGAGTTCAATTCATTTGTAAGTGGGCTGCACATATTTGTTGTCATTAACCCCACCCTGCTAGCCACCTTCTTTGAGCAATTCCAGAGTGAGGGAACGATTCTGATGGGAACAGAAGCACAAGTGTGGGAGAAAGGGTTTGGCCTGTCTCCTCTCCCAATTGACAGGTTCATGTACAGCATTACTACTGCATAAGAGAAAGATCTTAGCAGACTAAAGTTCTTTTTAAGGGAGGCAAGGCAGTGCTTAATGGTTGCAAAAGGCAACAAAAATAAAGGTATGTATTTAAGAGGAAGACAAGCTTGCGAAGCTGCAATTGGTCTTTGTTTTTTTTTTTTTCTAAAATAAAAGTAGCTTTATGAATTTCAAAGGAAGCTGGTCGGGGTATCTCTTTGTCATTCACCTGCCTAATAAGAACAACTGAAAAACCTCATATTGTTGTCTCTTTACAGAATGAAAGCCAAGAGCTGCTCCCTTCAGTCAGCTCAGAGAAATTCACTGTAGGACTGTCTGTGTGGCTCTATGTAAAGCAAGCTTAGACTGAGGTGATAAGGTTAACTTGCTCCCAAGGGTTGGGGATCTCTGAAGGTCAGGTAAAGTACTATTCAGTCTTGCAGATAGGTAAGCCAAAATTGGAGGCTGAAATATTAATGATAAATGCAATATGCATGTTTCTACATGAAAAAGAATGAACCACAGAACTAACTCTATCTCTAGTGTCTTATGAGTCAAGATCAGGTCTTGTTCTAAAAATATATTCACCAGTTCAAGCAAGAATTATTTCAAACAAATTCAGTGGTTCAACTCATGCAGGATTTTGCTTCCATCATCACAATGGTCACTCTAGCCTCACAACTTATGAAAACCTAAAATGATAATGTGCCCATCTCAAGCACAGCTTCCTTTCCCACCTCCCCAAATCTCAGAACTTGTCTACATAGAATATTTACATGGCTGCAAATACAATTTCATTTCTGTTAAAAGATACCTGCAAGCATGTGGTTAAGATTTTCCCATTAAGGTAGCTGGTAAGTTGCTCCAATACTTTCACACCAAAGAAAACAAATGTAAATCATATTATAGCAAGCTGCATCAGAGAAAGCCATGAGGAATACAAATCAAACACTTAAAAAACCCCAACTCTTTTTAAAGTCAGCCTCTTGAATCCAAGGGGATGGTGGTGTGTTGGTTTTTTTAAATGCTTGATGATGGTATTGCTGGAGATGCTGCACAGGCATGCTCACACAGCGTTAAACAAACACAAAATCATATGTACTCAAAAACACACACATAAATCTGGTTGATGCCCAGTATGGATACTGAAAGGCTGGAATCCTTTCATCTGGTTCCTGTCAGCACTCAGCAAGTGGGATCAAATGTGGAAAAAAAACAAACAGGGAAGGGGGGACAGAGATAAATGTTGTTGAAGAGCCATGACTTTCAAGACAGCAAAGGAAAATGCCTCAGGTGCACATATCCCTTCACAAGCAGGCATGAAAGGAACACCACTGGGGAGAGGGACAGCTGGGTACCGCAGGGCAGCTCAGAGCCACAGGAGCCCCACGCTGTCTCCAATTGTTATGAAAATCCTGGGTCAAGATCAGAGGCAAATTATTTGCATGGAAAATTGAGCCTGTTCTGATCTTCATCTCTTCAGAGGCTTCAGTGTGGATTTTTAATTTAGAAAATAGTAGAAAGTGGCCCTGTGTGCTTGATGATAGACAGCAATTAGTGTTTAACGAAATATGCTTTGGTTCGACTCTGAACAATCCCTCTCCAGAGAGGAAGGAGGAAGTGATGAGCTGCTTTCTATGCATATGGCTGATGCTTTGATATGGTGGCTTGGTTTCCAAAGATTTTTGGGTTGTCTATGCCTCACATACAACAAGGCTTGGAGTGGATGAAGGCTGAGGCTGTACCAGGTTGGCTGGCCTGACTCTGAGACTGACTTTTGGTAAGATGAAACGTTTTCTGGACTGAAAACCTGGGTCTGGATCAGACTAATACAAAGTCTCAAGTTTACTCTATGATGGGGTAGTGGATTTCAACCTAGTCAAAGGCACAGAGATATACCTTCGACTAGACAAATCCTGCAGGAGTAAAAACAGTTTCCATTTTTCAGTTTGATATACAAAGGCAGTTTCTCCATAGCCTTCCCTGAGTATCACTCAAAGGTTACACCTCATTTCCATAAAGATCATACGGATTATTTTAGTCGTCCTGCACCCGTCATACTGTTGAGTTACATGGGATGCAGAATCTGGATAATAAGCTGTCCTGGTTCTCTCAGCAGATCTAGAAAAAAGAATCTCTGCTTCCTCCTTCAGCCAGCCTGTTCACATCTGAATTCTCACAAGGCCAGAGCAGCCATAATCAGCATTTTCCTAGACTGAACGCCAGGTGTCATTACAGGCCTGCCTGATAAATGGTGCATTCACAGTTCTTTAAGCATCCTTTTGGGCTGCCAAGAGAAGACTGGACTCCAGTCCCACACACACTTTGTCACAAGCAGTGAAAGGAGAAGAAGGGAATGTCATTGAGTTGCCACAGCATTTTCCTCTTGAGATGGAGAAGGACAGAGAAGCTAGAAGGGCAAAACAAGTCTTTGAAGACAAGGCATTAAATAGGAACATGCCCTTGAATTCCGAGAGCAGGTAAAAAGGGAGGCAGATTAATAGAACGAAATAGAAGAGAGCACATATCCTGGAGTATTTGTCAGCTTCTAGCTCGTCCTGGTTTCTAAACCCACTCTGGCAGTGACTGTTCCCTACTCTCACATATTCCAGGACAGTTGGGATGATCTCTATGGCCCAGATGCAGAAATGGAAGCCAAAAAAATCAAGGCTGAGCACTTGACTCTGCTGACAACTTGTTCGATATGTTACCTAACCTGTGGGCTCTGCACTGCACACTCTGCACTTTTCAGGGTGTTAAGAAGTTTGTTATGAACAAAAATAGTTCATTGAAATTAATCAGTTTGACAAAGTTCTTGCCAGTGACATTTCAAAGATCCTGGATGATACTGCTAGAGAAAGAGAGCAAAAGCTATCCCAGACTGTGCAGTAGTTGGGGTAATTCAGGTGCTCATCCAGAATGGAGAAGTCCTGTCCCCCAAGTCCCTTCTGTCCTTCCATTAACATGCTGGTGTAGTCCCAGCTCCTGCTGGGATGCTCAGCACATGAACCCTACTGCCACTTTTGTTCTCATCCATTAAAGCCCAGCTGGAGCCAGGTGCCAGGTGTTTGGCCTTTAGAATATTCAGTAACACCAGCCGCGTTGCACTCACCTTATGTGAGCCAAAGGTATTTTTAGTTCTCAGCTGAATGATGGCAAGCTGGGAAGCTCCCCTGGCTAATAGTCTCACACCCTGCAGAGGCTAGGCCATATATCCAAGGACCCTGGCAAACCCCAGGGTAACAACCTCGGGGGCTATTGTTTTTTGTCTCGTGTCTGCTTTCAGTACTGCTCAGAAAAGGCCCCATGGACAAGTCAGCCCAGGATCCAGTTGGATGCCCAAGGCCTTTTTGCCTTTTCCTATTTATCCTTCAGGACATGGTGTGTTGGAAACTGCAGGGAGTCCATTAGCTGGTCAACTGACCTGCAGATACAAGGAGCTGCTTAATTAGCAGGTCTAAAGGAACATAAGTGTGTGTGTGTCACTCCCAAGAGAGTGACATAAAGACAACAGCTGCCTTAAAACATTTTTTCCTTTCCTATTTAGAGAGTTCTTTAAAGACCTGGCTTTTTACTCTCTGCTAATTAAAAACAGCAGTTCAGGCTTGCATTGATCCTTCAGTACAAGAGCTCACATATTCAAGCTCACGGAAACAGCAAAAGGCAGGAGCATGAAAGCCCAGTGATTTTGTGGAGTTTGTGCTCCTTGTCCTCATCTCACAGTAATTCCTAATTCTTCTTTTTACTTGTTCTCAGAGCAGGTCACTGCTGCACATGCCCTTCAAGGACAGCAAAGGCAGATACGAACTGACTTTGCTATGGGATCAGAACCATTATTGACTCCTAGGCCAGTGCTCATCTAGTTAGGCCCCAAAAAGAAAGGATGGTGATTAGAGCAATTGTCCTAGGCAAGCCACAGAGGACACTGAGTAAGTCCTTTCACTATACTTCTAAATGTCATATCTGGCTGCAGCCAGTCCAGAAAACAAGTTCTTTCTATTGCAAAGTCCTTGAAATACAGAACAACTCATCCAGATTGGACCAGATCCATACAACTTTGTGATGTGCAATCACCTAAGTTTCTGTTTCTCTGGAACATTCCTATTCTCGCTCAGCTCAGTATGGGTCTAACAGTGACAGCAGTTTCCCCACTGCACTGCTCAGTATTTCAGTATACACTGCCCAAATTTAGGCTGACAGAGGCCTTAGCTGTGGACCCTAAGGACTAGGGATTTTGTTTTTAAACTCTCAAGAACATGTACAAGGCAGGAGAGAGTCAGAGTCTATTTCAGGAAGGTGTTTGTGGCAGTCAGGCTAAAATTAGACCATTTGTTCCTAAAAAGACCGCGCAGAACGACAAGGATTTGGCAAGAGGCTCTTCAGTTGGGAATGTGACACAGGAAGCGCCTACACGGCTGTTGGCAGTGATGTCACCTGGCTGCCCGACGGTGCCGCGCTGCGCCGCACTGCGGGGTCCTGGGAAGCTCCGAGCGCGAGCACTGGAACTTGTTCAAGCCACTCTGTATCTGCAGGCAGCTGAGTGCAGAGCAGGGCGCGAGGCAGAAGTGTCGACAGGCTCCACCGCTTAATGCTCCCAGATAAGGGAATCTGTAGCCATGACAGAGAACTGTTATTCTTGCACTATTTGTGATGGGCTCTTCAGCGAAGTATCAGTCTCCTCTTCCTGTCATGCCCCCCTCCTCTTGCTACTCCAGGAATTCCTGCCTTCTGAACTTTCTGCCTTCCACACATGGCTCACCAACACTTGTGCTTAGCAGCCTTAAGCTGGCAGAATCATTAGGGAACAAATCAGTGGGCACTGGGCCTAGAAGTTCAGCCTGGAGGGATGGGACATTTTGTTGTCTCAATGAAGGTACTTGCTTTGAAGCTAAGTAAAGGAGTACCAAATCAAGCTCTCAGACCGGTACAAGCAGGGATCTGTTCTGAGGTTTAAAGTACAGTAGTATAATGATTAGGGATGTGCAAAAAATAGCTCTGCAAAGCCGCACAGTGTTACAGTTAGGAGGTATAGAAGTTTTAAATGCAGCCTCTCTCCTCCAGCAGAAGCTTTCTGATGATCGGGCAATTACTGAGCATCTGCAAAAGCTCTCATTCATTCTTGCCTCTACGATTGCAAAGCTGCACAGACAACAACCTAGTTTCGTAACACCCACGTGAGACAGGGGAGCATCATACACACTTTGTGCAGGGGGGCAATACAGAGACAAACAGTTGCTTAGACTGCAGACAAGATCATGAAAGTGATGCACATTTTCACTTCTCAAAGCAATACTTTAATCACTGGCCAATCCTGTCCCCCATACAATTACAGAATAAAAGGCCTAAAAGCAGCTAAGTCTTAGTTTAAATCATTCTGCTCTCAACGCTTGACACAAGGAAACAAGGAGAGAGAACTACAGAGAGAGAAACGTGCTCTATCAATTTAGAGAGCAGATTATTTACAAAACCAGCAGCAAGACAGCATGAGATCTGTCTGTGAGTCAGGTCTGTTTGGACTTTAATGAAGGCCTCCTGTGCTGTGGGCAAAACGGGACTGACGTGACCCAGCCTGAAGGTTTGTCTTGGGTCTGACTTCAGTGATAAGCCCCACAGCTGTTGGAACCTTGGACCAAAACAAGCCCTCAGCTTTGTAACCCACTGAGCAAGACCTCAGAGATAATTTACTTTACAAACCTCTCCCCTCCTTGCCTTTTTTTTTTTTTTTAAGCTGACTAATCCCCTTCTGGTTTACATCAGTTCAAAAACAGTTGAAACCATTGAGTTTATGAACCAATACTTATAATGATTTCTTTTTGCAAAAAACATTAAATTTTCTGGAAAAATATAGTTAGCTGGTTTTCTCCTATTACCACCTTCCTTACCTTCCACCCCACCAAAACAGCCATAGCCATTAATATACACATGTGTCTTTCCTCAATGGTAGTTTTGATGTGTCTGGAGGGATTTATTGTTCTAGCTGTGGTTAGAGATTGGGACCCAGAATTAATTTTAAGCCTCCTAGAGTTAAAGAAAGGTCAGACTCAGAGCAGTCTAGCTGTTCAGGCCCATATCCCCTTTACTCCTTATTGTCTAAGGACAGCTCTGATTTATTAGCATGTCATCTAGTGGATTTGCACCCTAGTTCACCTCTACCTCTTACAAGCCATCTCTCTGCGCTAAAATATCATCATGTGCTAAAGTGTGAAAGATCTCCTGGTCCTATTACACTTGTCAGGTGCATCTGACCTATCTAGGCTAAAGAATGTTGCTGTATCATATGCCTTCTCTCCTCCATTCATTCTTCCCACGGCCAATATTTTAGGCCTCCTTGGTCATTTCCTGATCTGCTCTGGCCTGAGATATGATGTCATGGCTCACAATGGTCTTCACACTTCAACACTAGGCAAAAAATGTGCTGCTATCCTCAGGGAGGTGACATGGTAAAACAAATCCTCTTGGTCAAACAATGCAGAAGTTATGTGAAGAATCTCCAGTGGCAAGGGACACTAAAAGCATTCTCTGCCTCCGAAGTTTTGTGGCATCTATCAGCTGTGCAAAGAGGAGCCATACTAGCATGTTGGTTTTAATTAAACACAATTAAGGGTTTACAGCATAGACACCTGTTCACAAGATGGGTTTTCTCAAAGATGGGTTTTGAGTGCTCAAATGAAGACCCTTTGGAGGGTTCTCCCGTGTTTCAGAAAGCACTGAAGCACCACTTCCTGTAAAAAGGACTAGTAAGGTGTCCAACTCAGACAGATCATGTGGCCGTATTCTTACCCTAGGTCTCCATTACTGCTTACTATTGCATAGCTTTCCCATCCAGCTTTCAAAGCAGAGCAGACAGAGACTAGTCTTGGGGGAGAGAGTGAGTGGATACACAGAAGAAATTGTTCACAGATCAGGAAGTTCAGATAGACACAGATCAAAGTTACTCTTGGACATCGTACTCACTCCAGTGGGGCACAGCAATGTAACCAGGGTGTTAAAGTTCAGGCTTAAAGGTGGCATCTAGGGCCCTCTTTTAACAGGCCACAGAGCTAAATCACTGATAGAAAGTAAGTCCAACATTTCCTACAGCCTATCAGGCATGCACAGACACACTGCACAACTCCTCCACGTGCAGCTGCTACTCAAGCCTGACCGCTCCACCGAGTGCAAGCAAAACTGTGTGTAAAAATGCTATTTGCTGACTTGCACACATGCAGATGTCTGTGCACACATGGAGCTGTAAGCCAATGGTTTTTTTATCTGTGCAAATGGCCAAAACCTTCCCTACATCAATAGAGCTGTATCATTTATGAGAGTAAAGAATTTAGCCCCATATAGGTTGAAAAATCCTTCAAGGTCTGGACTGAAACACCTAGAGGGAGAGAGAACTGAAGCTGTATCCATCCAGCTGATCAACAGTGACCAGTCTCATGGATTCGCAGTCTGGTTGACAGTTATATTAACTTAAGTAGTAACCTTAACTCTCCAATCACTTAGTGAACAGAGGACCTCTTCAGCTTGGTGAAAAATCCCGTTCATTTCCCCATCCATATAAGCCCATTGGAAGTGTGGGTATGATACAACTTCCCTTTACAAGAAGCACTCTTTTGTGAGCTGAAGCTGACACCATACATGTAGGAGGAGACCTTTGAACTCCATATTGTCCTCATCCTGAAGCTAGGTTTAAACTCTGGTTTTGCAGTGATTAAACTATTTTGGTTAGAGGAATGATTCTTTCACTCATTGGCACAGCCCCAAGGGTTTCAGCTTTCTAGCAGCATTCAGTTGCTTAACACAACTGTCTTTTGTCCCTGTAAATTAATTAAATGAAATCCTGTAATTCCAGAATAACTCTGTCCAGCCCATAGCCACTAAACATTTAACTCAAAGTTAACTTTTACAGAGAGAGAGGGACTTTAAGTAACTTGGAGTGAAATCATTGCTTTCCTCAGCATCCATGGGCAGATTTAACTGCCTTCCCCCAATCTCTGTCATTTCAGACAGCGCATTTGGTGTTTGCATTCACACGAGGAAGCAGCCCCACTACTGTACATCCCCTAACTCACACCACAAGCCCTGACATATAGCTAGTCCACCCATTTCTCTTTTGTCCAGACAGCAATGGCTAGACAGTGTGTCCCAAGGGGAAGTGGCTGAGTCCAAAGTTCAGGGTGACAATCCTCGGTGACAAATCTATTCCAACCCACAGTATTTCCTCTAGCCGCCTCAATGTCACCCCAAGGGCACATGGAGCAATGCAGCCCCTGGGGATTCTGTAGAGGAAGGCACCGGGCCTGATACCCCTGTGCTAAGGCTTTGTAGCAAGTGACTAGTGGGAAAGGCAGGACCATGGGGTGCCTAATGTGACAGGGTAGGTGTGAATGTGGCGCTGACAGTGGAGTTTATCTCAAGCATGAACACAGGCTCCAGCCCTGTAGCCTGAGCACCTTATCGTAGCTTTAGAAGTGTTAGTTTTTGAAACGCTACTCGCCCGTCTCGCTGTGCTGACAAGCAACAGCTAAAATATCCTGCCCCTCTGGCCCATGGCCATGCCATCATCCACCACAAAAGGATGTAGCTATTTCCAGAAGCTTGGCGAACACAGTGAGTATTTTCTGGGAAAACAAAGGGTTGTCAAATCGAGAACAGTGGGTGATAAGAGTCACCATAGCTACACTGAGTTACTAAGAAAGAGCAGCTTAGCTAAGCTCTGGATGAGGCTGCATTCCTCCCACTGCAGCTCACCCACCCGAGGCAGGAAGGAGCTCTCTTTCTGTTCACACACAGCCTAATGTGCATCCACTGCGGACTTCCAGGATGGCCTCCCTGGAACAACCAACTGCTTGCAACGCTGTGCCATGACAGATTTGCCTTCTAATCCTAGTGAGCAAGCGCAGACACACGCAAATATCCAGTTGTGCCTGAACTGATGAGAAGCATCAACAAAGAGGACTGTAAATGTTATCAGGAGGAAGAATAATACACACATGAATTCTCTGCCAAACAAAAATCAGGATAGTTTACCTCCCTGTTCTCAAAAAGCAGGGACCTACCTACACAACTCTCTAGTCAAGGAAAGTCCACAGGTCTGAGATGTGTCAAAACTAATGGACAATTGGGATCCTGCTCTGGGAATACCAAATTGACGTTATGCACAGCACCACTCTCTCACAGGCTGACGAAAATCTACAGTGTTTAGTGGAGGACAGGCTTTATGTAATGGCTACATTTTTAGTTAGTCAAGTTATTCTTAGGTTCATCAGTCCATTAGGGGAGGCAGAGGGGAAGTAAACAACCACAGCAACTTCTAGGACAGGTGCCATTTCATTCCTGTAGCTGTTTAGCCATTTCTAGAAATGGCTTCTCCTTCTGCACGCTCTATACTGACAAATGGCATGCAGCAATAAATAGCACAATGGGATAGTGTGACCTCTTGCCCCTTTATTTGGCTTCTTGGCTAGCAAACCTTCTAGATCAATGGGCACTGTTGACACTGCTCCGAGCTATTCCAGGATGCTCTAGATTGCAAAGAAAAACCTGGCAAATGTAACTCCAGACAAAATGCTTAAGAAATGTCCTCCCCACTCCCATCTCCTCTTACAGGAACTTACATTCTGCAAAATCCATTACAAGAGCCCAGATCAACACATCTAGTGGTGGATCTAAACTTAGCCACCCACCAGAACATCTGACACTCTGCTGTACCCAGAAACTTTTAAATATCATGCACACGCATTCATATATCACACACATACCATGTGCCTTCCCAAGACATAACCACCCACACATACTTACATGGCTACTAGAGTCTAAAGCCTGCAAAAGAGCCATTCAGCCCCTTCTCGTACTGTACGTACCATGTTCTTCAATCAAAGATTGAAGTGGTCATCTTATCAAAACCTCTCACAGTGTCTGCTCTGTTTTCTTTTCTTTAACCAGAACTTGTTCTAACCGAACTTGGCGGCATATCCTCTATTCACCAGGAGAGGTCACCACACACCTCCTTAATGACAAAGGCAGCCAACCCGAAGTGAAGAGGCTAGGTGGGATCTCACAGGAATGACCTTCTAGTTTTGCTGAGGAAATCTCTCTCAGCTGAAAACAACTGGGGATATGTAATCTCCATGCTGCCCAGGAATGGTTCTCGTTCTTCCTCCTGTCAGAGGTTATGAACCGCAGACTAATGTAGCAGCCTTTCTGCTTTCAGCTGCTAATTAGCTCTATGCTTCGCTATACAAACAATTTTATGAACTGAGGCCTGACCTAGCTCCCACTGCAAGTCCAATCTTTCTATAGTGAGGCAATAATATGTAGACCAATTAGACCTCAGTTCAAATACCAAGGGTTTCTAATACAACACAGAAAATGAAAGACTGATTCTGAACAGTTTAGTGCAAGATCAGCCTAAGAATTTCTGAGGACCAACTTAAAGATCAAGGGGAAGGAAGACTGGCTGCCACAGGACTAAAAAGACCTACATGGTTTAAAACCATGCACAGCTAATCCATGTTTTCAGTTGCACTTGCCTGTGTAGACATTCCCACCTTTCCAAAACAACTGGGCAGCAAGATGCTGTTCATCTTGCTAGAGATGAAGCTTAGCCAAAAATACAGCTTCATGTGAGGATTTATGGAACATGAGTACTTCTTTAAGCCTCTGCCTCTCACCAGGCACCAACCAGAAGTCTTGTGCCATTGCTCTGAACACCTCAGCTTGTTTCCTATTTGTTTCAGGATACATTTTACTAGAGTCTCCAAAAATCCTCAGTTTGTTTCAGTTGATCCTACAATGTTTGCCTAGCCTTCATTTCCCACTTGCTTCTCACATTTGTCTAATACAAAACCCTTCCTTTCTTCCCATCATCCTGCCATGATTAATCTGACAATCTTCTCCAGTACTACAGCCTGTAAAAGCCATCTGTGTTTTTCATACCAGGTCTCCAGAAGTTTTCACATTTCATCTGCTTTATGCTGCTCTACGACTATTATTTACATCTATAACTTGATCCATTCCCTCTCCACTTTTTCCTTTGGGAGCTGATGATACCATTTGCTGAAGAGTGCTGAACCACAGGCAGTGGGACTCTGTGCTTAAAGCACCTTGGGAAAAGCAGCTTGCCTCTGGATGTCAAAAGAATTTACAGCAAAATTGTAATGAACATCAGCAAGACTAGCACAGAGCAAAGTCAGGGATCTTTAGCATCAAACCACACAGCAGGACCACTGAACCTAAAAATGCCCTCATGCATGAAGAAAAAGCTCCTTTGGGAGACAAATCATGGAAAGGGGGCCAGGAACACCCACCAATGAATCAGTGGATGTTGCACTTCTCTCCCTAATACCATCCACTGGGGGATAACGAGGGAAGTCAGACTGATCTTGGCTGCTACAGGCCAGGTACAGAAGTCCCACGTGGCTTCTTTGTTTCCACCCCTGCTGCAGCAGAGATCGGAATTGGGCCCAACTCCTCTCCCAGCAAGCAGCAGTGAGCCACAGAGCATACTGACACAGCCATTTGACTAGCACTGAACACAATCTCCAGCTATTTCATCCCCTCCCTCACGGCTGCTTCCCTGCTGGGCTTCATTAGCGTCAGCAGAATGTGATAAATGTGCCTGACAAACCTAATATTAAAATTTTGCCATCAAAACCCAATGCTCCAGAACCACCTACGACCTGCTACTAAATGCCAGCCTGCTGCCCTCCTTGTCCTCAGGTGGCCTAGGCCCCTTCTTGTCCCAAAGGGCTACAGAGGAAAATATCCCCTCTTCACCCCTACCAAAGAGATCAGAGAGCATTAGTGAGAGCAGAACAGATCAGGCAAAGGCAAAATGCATTCTTGGGACCCAGAGAAGAGTGGTGACAGCACTGAATCTGTTCTCTTACTGGCCTTTACAGTCCCACAGAAGGTGCTGTTGGACAGGAAGAGGAGAGGAAACATGTGCAGTGGGCCCTGTGGGATGACCAGCCCACAAGGGACACTCCTTCTGAGTCAGCCGATAGCGAAGGTTTGGTTTATTCCCCACAGATGGGCTATCACAGACACTAGGAGATCAGAGTTCCTCCCAGTACACAGTCCCAGCCATCCCTGAGGTAGGGACCAAATTCTTCTCTGGATTGTGCTGGTGCAAATCCAGTGGATACATGCCAGCTTTACACCAGGTAAGTGAGCTCAACAGTCTCTGTGCCGAGTCCCTTTTCTGTAGAGAGAACTGCTCCTGCAGATCCCCCTGCGCCCCCTCCTGCAACAAGGCCTTGCTATCAGCACATAACCTAGGGTGAAGGCAATAAAGTGTCAGAAGAGCAAGCAGAGCACCTGCAGCTGGGTAATTACCAGCCAAGCCCGGGCTCATGATGATGCTGTGCGCTGAACCCTGCCTCAGCTCAGCCGCTACACAACTCGGGAGAGGGCAAGGGAGGGGGACAACGAGGCAAATGCTTGGATACCACAGCTAAATGTTAATGTCTCATAATGAGGGGCCCCTGGTGCCAGCTTCCATCAAGGACTTGGCGATCCCACTTTGATGAAAGCGTCACTGCCCTTTCAGCCAGCTGCAGTGAGCCAGGAACTGCTGGCCTGAGCAATTGGGAAGGAGAGGGAGGCTGAAAGGGGTCACTGAGCTAGGAAGGAGGAGGATAATGAGTGCGGCAGTGCTCTAATGGTACCTATCTAGGCATGCCACACACTATCAACTTCAGAGCTTGGCTTCCCCACAGCAGTCTGTAGAGATGAGGCAGATATATCCCCAAAGGAATAGTATGCCCTAACTCTACTCTTTTAATAAGAAATAAGATCTCTGCTGGTACAGGAGAAATATCTCAGTAAGCTAGGAAACAATTTACTGTTGGAGATGAGCAACACACGCCAACCTGCCTTCTTCTTGATGCTTCCTTCCACCCTATGTGGAGGATTTACCATACAACAGAACACTTCAGAAATGGGCATGAAGCTATTTCCTGTCTCCCAAATATTTTCTACTGTCTTCAGGGGTTCCTCCCTTCTTATAGACTGAAGTTTGTTGTAGGAAGCCTCTATCTTAACTCCACCACGCCAATGGCAATTTTTGAAATTGCTGTGAATATTCAGACACTGAGTTTCAGTGCTACTCTGAGCCCTGAGAAGATCCAGAATGTAAAGCAGAGACTTTTGCTGGATGGCTTTCTGTTTCTAACTAGTTCTTTCCACTGCACTAAATCTGATTTGAACCCAGCCATTGACTAGATGGACTGAAGCCGTCCTCATTGTCTAGGTTATGCAGCACTCTGTGAAACGCACTCACATTCAGTGTCATTGTCTTGGGAGATGGAACATCCTTTTGTTCTGCTTATGGACAGCATCCAGCTGCAATGCATTAGGATGAGAGGCAAGGACACAAACTGCAACAAGGAAAATTCCAACTAGATATTAGGAAATCATTGCTTCTTGAAGATTTTCAAAAAACTCAACTTGACAAGGCACTGAGCAATTTGATCTAAGTTGGCTCTGCTTTTAGCATGAGATTGTACCACAGACCCCCAGAAGTCCTTTCCAAGCTTAATTATTCTGATTTTACCAATATAGTCACAGATGAGGACTGTGCTAGTGTATACATTTCCAACAGTTACCAGAGAGACAATTCAAGAGTCCCCCAAAACAAGTTCAGAGATCTTGAGGTCGAGAAGATTTATTATCCACGTATATGCAGACTTGTGACAAGCCAATCAAATCAACAAAAAACCCCTAAGCTTTTTCAGAGAAGAGACAAGCCCGAAACTGCCCTGACCTTCTCCTACTGTCTTGTTACACTGCAAAGTACACACCTCAAGCCTCTGAAATGATGATTTCATTTTCTAATAAGATTCAGATCAAATGTGGTTTTAATCAACATCAACAACAAAAAATATCCCAACAATTTAGTAACATCAGACCTCCCTTTCTGTCATAGAGGAATGTTTATAAGCTGTATCCTTAGTATACCCATTTCTAGAGACACATAACAATTATGTCTTAAACTGATCTGCAGATGAAAAAATGCTGAAAACATTAAACCCGCTTGCACATCACAGAATTATTTTTTTCCAAGCTTTCAGTACCAACAAGACTCTTAACCTCAAAGATCAGATGAAAGGTGCCAGATGGTCCTTCATTTCTATTTCCTCCATACAGATCCAGCTTAATGCCCTTTAACTTTCTGCATCATGTGTGCAAAAATGCAGTGAAAGATCAAGATGTATTATTGCATACTCAAGAACATTTCCATTTTTCAGTGGGGCCAAATTTCAAGCTCCTACAAAACATGCAACTTAACAGATTTTTATCGCTGCTCTTCCTCACTGCCCCCAAAACAAAAAAAAGGGTCATTTCTTGGTATGGAACCTAGTAAAAAACTCATTAGAACAGATGGGGGGTTTGGAGAATCAGTTATCTATATACATCTTTATCAGGGCACCCACACATCTCCCAGGTGCTTTTACAGTAGAGGGAGGTCTGGCCAACAGCAGTGATTTAAATACCCTCAAGACCCTGGCTAAGAACCGATTCAATTTCTTCTGCTCTCCCTAACATTTCACAGAATCCATTTTGTTTGAAGCTGGTGCTTCAATTCATTAAAAAACAAAACAAAACAAAAAACCACAAAAAAACCCACAACCAAAAACCCCACCAAACACACATTCTGATCCTGAAGCTTTTTAATGTCCCTGTAACTGTACATGTTGTAAGACAGATGTTGGAGCTGGGCTTCCTTTCAGACTAATTTCAGATTGAATACAAATTATGCATGATAAACTGAGAAAGAACACATACAGGAAATGTTTTAAGCTGGATCCAGGGGAAAAGAGGAATTTCTTCCTCAACTTAAGTCATGTAGAAGCTTTCTGTGCACACCAGCCTGGTTTCAGCCACACTCCCTGTCACTCAGGCCAGTAATTAACGCAACTTACTTGTCATATTTTTAGGACTTGGATTTCCCTTCTTCTCCAAATCACACTCTTTTGTCTCATAGGTTACTAATGCCATATCATTATGTTAGGTAATAACACTTAGTTCTTACATAGCGTGTTTTATAAAATGCCCGTCCCTCTGATTTGGTACTTCACGGTGACAAAGGAGCCAGGTGAATGTGTCGTGGATACAATTTGCTTCCTGTCTTACTTTATACTTCTCTCACAATTATTTTTCTCTGGATGGAAAGGAAAGGTTTAGCAGTCAACCCAAGGAACACTGAGCTAAGCAAACTGACATACATAAGTGGCACCAAGACAGCAGGCTGCGAAGATCTTCAGATTCACAGCAACAGAATGATGCTGCATTGCCTAAGTGTAAAATGCTCCTTTTATTCACCATCAGAAAAGAGAACTATTTCCTCCCTCCTCCTCCTGGGAGAATGAAAACAGATCAGAACCTCAAACCAATCCTTGCACTGGCAGGAACTCAAAAGGTAGACTTGGGAGGGGTTGGAGAAAGATATAAAGGCTGGTAGCTGGAGACACAGAGCAACACTGAACTGGAGAGACTCAAGGGGAGGAGGAATCAGAGACACCAAAACATGAAGATGAATCTGAAACTTCTTTTTTGCCCTGGATTCCTTCTGCTGCTTATTGTCAGTCAAAACCAGGCAAGGGCCAGGCCCATTTCCAGCTTACAGGTAAGTGACTGGCTGCTCAATAGAACTGAAAGAAGCTGATCCTTCTTTAGAACTTAGACACTTCAGATTAGCTCCGTTTCTTCCAACCCCAGCTAAAGCAGTAGGAGACACTCAAAGAGATCATGACAGCAGGAACCCTGAGGTGGGCAGACACAGAGCTATTAAATGGAGGGAAACTAAAGTAATCGATTACTGGGTTTAAATTTCTGATCACAAGAGGCAATTGAAAGGAAAATGTTTTTTCCTGTGGGGTCAATTTGGGGGTTGCAGATTTAGGGTCATCCTGTGACCGAGTGAAGCAATAAACTTTTGGAGTAAAAGGAATTTTTCTGGAAGGACTTCAGTCTAGAGCCCTAGAGCAGTCACCTGCATGCTCCTCCCTGAAGCCCCTGGTTTAAGCTGAAAAAGGAATTAATGGGTTGTGCCTGCATGATCTCCTCAACTCAGTAGTGCAGTAATGCAGTCCCTGCTTGCGAGTCTCAGAGGTAGAACATGAGAAAGAGAGAGAGTGTGTGTGTGTCTGTGTGCACACCCAGGAATTCCAAGTCATTAGGAAAACACATTTCAGCTACCTGACTAGGGATCTGGTATTCCCAAATATGAAGTAACCTCCCAGTCTGCAAAGAAATATATAATCCTTCTAGCTCCAATTTCAGCATGTCTCCTGTCATTGCATCGCTTCTCTTATTATTCCAAGGTATCAACCATTTTTTCTTGTTCCTTATTCACTCTTGACCAAGCCTCTTTCACTGTCTTTCTCAATTTATCCCATACCCCAGATCCCCAGCTCCAGGAAAGACTTAACTGGCAGTTTGTCAGCTCAGAACTATAGAATATGGTAATAGCATAGAGCCTTAGAGCATTTTGAGAGAGCATACAGTGCTAGCTCAGAGCAGCTTGGTGAACCAGAAGAAACTAAAGATAACCATCATCAGCTTCAAAAATCACTTCAGTACTTTCATCTTTTGATAGATGTTAAAAATAAGTTTCTCCAAACTTAGCACTGAGCATGGCTTATACAAAAATAATGACAGAGTTCCCAGAACCCCTCCTTCTTCTCCTCTCCTCCCTCTCCACCATCTACCTTTCCCTTTTTCAGGGTCTGTCCAAACTGTTAGATGAGGACCTGGAGCATCCCCTGGTCTCAGAAGAGAAGGACCATGAGCAAAACGACATGATCCCAACAGGTGCCTTTGGTCAGCAAGATGTTGAATTCCAGTGGACCCAAAACACCAGGGACCAGCCTGAGAGCATGTCCATGGGTGATAGTGCTGTCCAGAGGTTCTTCAGCAACCTCCTAAGTTTAGCCCGTAGATACCGAGGCAGAAGCAAAAAGGGCCTCTCCAGGGGCTGTTTTGGTGTCAAGCTGGACAGAATTGGGTCACTGAGTGGACTGGGATGCTAACTGCTTACTATGGTAAGAGAAAGCCAGAGGCAGGTGGTCTGTGTGTTCATGTATAACTTGCATAAATATGCAGAAGAGCAGATTTAATTCAGCTTTAAGGAAATGGTGCCTTGAAGTAACTTCTACCCTCCTATCGCAAACACAGTTTACTAATTTTACCCTCCTCAGAATTCACTGTCATCAGACGTATCCTTAAAACCTGTGAATGCCACATCTCTGCTTTACCTGCTTTCACTCCTTTCTCCAAGTCAGCTGTATGCATTTCATCTAGTCACAGAAGCCAGATCAGAGAGGTTTTCACCAGCTCCCCAGGGATGCTTGTGTCAATCCAAAGAAACTCTGAGCAGAACAGTGGAGCTGAACCTGGCCCTAGAACAGTAAGAAATCAGTTTATTTCCATGCGTGAAATCCTGTCCACTTCTCTTTCTTTTACTTATTCGTCTGCTTTCTTGACAGGACTGACTTTGAGGTTTCAAAGGACCTGTTGCCTTTCAGTGAGATATTCAGCCCTTATTCACATCAGCTCCACCAATCCATCTACTGCATGATGTCCTGAGCAAATTGCACCCCACCCCTCCCCTGAATTATTTGGCCAATAGAATACACCGTTGCTGTACTGCCTATTTGTATCAGAGTAATAACTTGTGAACATCTATCTGAAATTTAATTACAAAAAATATTTTTACTGTTTGTGTACTAAAAGTATAAATAAACAAGTCTCATTATGTCACAGATAATAAACTGTTTTCCGTAATTTGGTGAATTTGCTTCAAGTCTTTGCTGTGATTCTTTCATGTATCATTCCTGAAACTGAAACAGTGCCTCAGTTTGCAGTTAGACACAATCCACTAGAATTCAGAAGCATTTCAGAGGGATGCTTTCTGGCAAAAAGGACTTTTTAGCTGCTCTTAAACAAAAAACAAAAAACCCCCACACAATCAAACAAGCCCTTTTTACCAAAAGAACCTTTCTAAAGTTAAGATATTACTATCTAAACATAAATATAACAGGAACACGACTGACATAGCCATCTTCACAAAAGAGTCATCAGAAACCAGGACACAAAGCCCCAAGTCTCTGACCACCACAATTTGAACTAAAAGGGTAGCTGTCTTAGCTGATACCAGTAGAAAGCTGTTACTCTGCATTTGGATCTGCAACTGACAGAGGAAAACAATTGTTTCTTACTAGTATATCTCGTCTTGTCCAAAAAAAAATGCTACCCTTTGAAGAAAGTTCAAGGGCACCCTACTCTTCCATAGGCAGATCCAGATATTGCAAAACACTTTTCCAACAAAAAAAGTAAAGTCAAGGTTATAAAAAAAAAAAAAAATGTATCTGACCATTCTATTTTTTAAGCAAACCAAGTATTCACTGAATCTAACTATGAACAAATCTAAGAACAGCGACTTGGCAAACATCCTGAGCCAAAGGAATTCTGTACGAAGCCTGGTTTGCCAAGATCATGACTGTGCTCTCCTGATGCTGATGAGAGCTGAACTCTGCAAGCAGCTCCATGGAAATCAGTAAGGCTGCTCACACAAATGTCTACACTGACGGGCACAAATGAAGGCACAGCTGTTCACTTCCAGCCTTTTGCTTGGAGTGGACAGATGGGCTACACAGTTGTACTCCTGCCATTTTCTTGGCCACAAGACAGATGCTCCTGGAAGAAAATATTCTGGTAATAAGCCTTTTCCTAACAGGACCCCTGGCAGTAAACTGCAACATGGAGCACAAACATCTATGCAAAGCAAGTTCATCAACAACCCTCTAGCTGCACATGCTCTGAATCTCTGGCAGTTCAGCTCTCATTTAAGAAAGCCTGTTTGCACAGAGCAGCTAGAGCTCTAGTTTCTGGGCCTGCCTCAATCACTTAAACAAACTCTTTGATTTGGTTCTGCTCCTTCTCACCACAGTTCCCACAGAATGAAGGCAATCCAGGACCTGTTGGAGAACCATTCAGAGCCAAACTAGAGAAAGCTTTATTCTTCTCTCATGCTATTTGCAATATATAGCTTCCACCCTGATGCCACAGACTTGCTCTAGGAAGGACATCAGTACAAGGTCATAAACACATGTTTCAACACTTAAGAGCTGACTATCAGAGACCAGAAAGCATAGAATGATTTGTTAATGGAGATACTCTCCCCTTGCACAAGCTACCAACAGCTTCTCTCTCTATTTTCTTGCGATCTTTTACCCTTTCAATATCTCTTGCACATTTAGAAATTACCATTAATTCTACCTGTCTATGGCTATTCCATCCTCCAGAATCTCTCTCCTCAGACCAGTAGCTATGAGGCTATCAACACATATCCTGAGCAGAAAATTCAACAACATATCCCGAAGGCTTCTCTAGTTAACAGTTTTTGTTAGGTCTTATGCTGTTTGCTACGTACTCTGTTTAAGTTAACTTTGATAACAAAGCAGCAGCAACAGTGAAAGTGCCCTAAACAGACACTTGCTGGCAAAGAATGGTCTCATCACTTACATAGGCACCCCTGAGTACAAGCTCTTGAACAACAGAATAGTCCATATAATGAATTTATTATAGTCTGTGTTGCCTTTCCTAAACAAAACAACAAGAAAATGAAGCATTTCACCAGTCAGATGAAGAATTAAAGTGGGGAGTGGAAGATGAAAGAATAAATCCATTTTCAGCATAATTCACATATCAATAGACAGGCTATGCATGTCTTAAAACTAACGCCATGGTCTGATCAGTATGAACAGCTTTTCTAGATGGAGCCCCATAGACTGCACAATAATTCATGGGCAAATTCTCCTGGAGGTCTGGAGTCTTGTTGGGCTATACAGATAACACTCTCCCTTGTCGTAGCTTCCATCATACAAAGACCTCTGCCCTGCACAAACAGGAGCAAAGAGATTTCTGATTCATTATTCTAACTTAACACACAGTCAAAAAGAGATTTTCACTTCTTTTCCCCCAATACACAACAACTTACTTATGCTAAGAAGCAGCAGACATGCCTACTTGTGGGAACTTGACAGGAAGCATCCAGCTTTCTTAAACAGAGTCCCTCTTCAGGTATGCTGGCCCTGGGGCTGGCCCAGGTGCAACCTATATGGTGGAAAGGTTAATCCACACAGCCCATGGACATTATGGTGTCAAACAATGAAGAGCTAGTATCTTGTGACAGTTGGTGCTAATGGGAAGGTTACAGCCTCCTTCCTAATAATGCTGGGTCTGATAGCTTACTCCCAGCTCTCAGTAACCCTAGGGGCAGGCACATTCTCATAGGCATAAAAGCTTCCTGATGTTGAAATTTCACTGAAAATCCAATGAAGGGTAAGTGCTACTGGAGTTTGTTTCCTGAACATCGTCAGCCTGTTTCCAAACTCAGCTACACTAACATAAACTGTGGGTCACTGAAATTATTTGCAGATAAAATAACAGAGGTCAGAGGAGGCTGAAGACTGAGCTGTGAGCACTTGTGAACAGAATCCTACAGAAGATGAATAAGAAACAGATAACAGCTCCATTTCCACAGAGGCTGAGCTGGTAATGTGCCATCCCATCACCTGGCATTTTGTGTGAACATTTTAAAAAGCCACTTTTCAGAAAGCAAGAACAATTTATTTCACATAAAAGGCTCTATAATTAGATCCCTAGGACTGAAGCCAGGTGTGTTTGTACTTTAGGTAATTTGCTGAGTTCTATTAGCATTTAAATAATCAAAGCTAACCTTTGAAGTTAGCATGCCAGTCAGATGGGGGAAGCTCATCTCTAGCTGTGTCATTTCCATCTCCACTAAGCAGCAGTGCATGAATTTACAGAGGATTACAGAAGTTGCCACGGAGAAAAGCCTGCAATAAAACTACTCCTACACAGAAAGAAACATTCAGATATCTTTCTCAAATGTGTCTGCTCTTGGGGTACCTGCTTATAAGTGATGTTAGGCAGCAATCAAGATTTGGTCTCATCCAAAACTCAAGTCTGCCTAGTTTATTACTAGAGGGCTAAGTTGTATTTATTTCCCTTGGTCATCACACATATCCTATACACTCTCACTGCTTTATCCCTTTCCACTCCTGTCTGTCTTTACTACACACAAAATCGACGATGATGCACATCCTCACCTTAGCTATCTGCTCTCACTATGTATCAACATAACACTCCCACCTGATGCGAGCCTCCTTCATTCATGTACCGTACTTTCAAAATATGCACCTCATTTCTCTGCCAGATTCTTCTTTGCTGTGATGCTTTAAACAAAACCACTTGCCAACTGTTAAGACTGCTGGATGTAGGGATCATTGTCCCACACCAGCTGACATGGCTAGTTTGCTTCCACTCTAAGATAAATTATGTATGTCAGGTGTAGGCAGATTCGTGGAACAGAAGGACAAGAAAATGGGGGAAGGAGATGTAAAAACGTAATGTATGTTGTTGCTTGTTCATACAGCACCTAGCAGTAATAAGTCCACAACAGCTTGGTTCAAAACCCTCTGAACTCAGAGGAAAGGCTTTCTTTGGCTTTGCTGAGCTTTAGGACAATCTCTGAAATAAGGGCCCAAGCAGAAATCACTGCATATCAAGTGAAATCAGAGAGATTTATGAGTGTACTGGCTAAGGAAACAAGGAGGGGAGAAGGCAGAGACTTAGTGTAACTGCTTTAATATTACCCAGGCAGTGATTGAAAGGACCCTGTCTGCTGCTCTACCCGCTGGATATCATGGGTTCTGCCTTTCATTCTGTAAGGATCTAACAGGGTCATCTTGATTTGCATCCCGGGACCAGTGGAAATTGTACTCATTTATAGTTGAAATTTGCCACTCACACAGGAGAGATGCTGAAAGTTTTACTGAAAGTTAATAAGAAACTGCTGTAAAGCTCTGAGGCAAAGTAAGAGAAAGTTTCATACAAACAGGCTGCCTGTTACAGTTGCCAAATTGGTAATTCAGAGTCTTTTATCTGGGGAGCCTAAATCCAAAGATCTACAAAATCTCTTTCTTTGGGCAAGGCCCCTGGGCTTTCTGGAAAGAACATTTGTTCCATAGGAATTTCCCACTCCAACCCAAGCTGTGTGGGACAGAACACACCATCATTTATGGGAAAGATGGTGGGATATGAGGAGAGGGTGGTGACTGACTCACTGCTGTAGCTGAGGTGTGGCTGGAGAGCAAGTAACGTTTATAGCAAAGTGGTCAGCTATACCATTGCTCAAGGCAGACTTAGGCCACTAAAAGGTTAGTGCCTCTTAGCTACAGAGGGAAGGGTTTGCAGACAATGCCAGAGGAAGTCAAGAACCATCATCACCTGACCTTGCAAGGAAGGAAAATCTCCTAAACCCAAATCTCAGGGCATGGTCTATTCACATAGCACAAAAATATGTATACAGAGAAGAAAAAGCTGTTGGGAGCTGCTGCAGACAGAGGAAAATTTCCAATTCCCCCCACTTCTCTCCACCATGGAGGAGAAATGATCCATCCCTCATCCCCTTGGAGGGGAAATCAACCCCCTGCTTGGGCCAGCTCACAGCTCCTGCATGCCTGCAGATGTGAGGCAGAGCAAACAGGCAGAAAGTGCAAGGTCCTTTCACTGCATCAACTCCTACCTAACAATGATGGAGACTGGAGGGGGAGGAAATCTCTGGGAAAATGAGTGCTGCCAGGAAGGGAGGAGATGACTCAGGGCAGCTCTCTCCCTCTGGAGGAGTTGCTGCACTCAGGAGACCCCCCTCTCCTGGACGGTCACCTGTGGGGCCAGTTGTAACCAGTTCCCTTATCAAAGCCGGGGGGCAGAGTGTGGCACTCCGGCTCCTGCGGGGATCTGGCAGGAGGCAGCTGAGCTCCCTCCGGGCAGAGAGTGGGGATATAAGGAGAGGTATCCATGGGCAAAGCAGCGATACGGTGCCGAGCTGGGTTAGGATAGGGTAGGATAGGATAGGGATAGGATAGTAGGATAGGATAGGATAGGATGCAGCTCCCGGCTCTCTGCTGCGGGGCCTCGCTGCTGCTGCTCGTCCTGCCATGGGCAGGAGCGCAGCCGGCCGGCGGCGAGCACGGTGCGGAGCTGCGGTCCCTGCAGGTACCGGGGCGGGCCGGGCCGGGGCTCCCGGGGCGGCCACCCGCACCCGTCCCGCCGGGGCGAAGCGGGCAGGAGCGGGGCTCCCTGTCCTCTGGCCGCGGCCGTCGCTTCTTCCCTCTCCTTCCCTCTCCAGGACCTCCTGGAGGCGCTGGGGCAGCTCCGGGAGGAGGAAGGGGAACCGGGCCCGGAAGACGAGCCGGTGGCCGGAGCAGAGGACGGCGGCTCCGAGTGGGACCTCCCGGGGGCGCAGAGCGGCCCGCCGGGTGCGCCGCTCCCGGCGCCCAGCCCTCCCCAGCCGGCGGAGGGGCAGAGCCAGTGGAGGAGCCTCCTCTCCTCCTACAGACGGAGGCACTTCTCCGGCTGCTTTGGGACGAGGATGGAGAGGATCGGCGCGCAGACGGCGCTGGGATGCAACCAGTACAAAGCCCGTAGGTCCCGGGTTAGAGCCCGCGGCTCCCCGCGGCGCAGGGAAGCGGGGGAGGCCGGAGCTCGCCCCTGCTCGCCAAAGCGGAGGCGGCCGGGGCAGCCGCTGAGAGCGGCCGCTGTCCCCGGCTGAAAGCCTCGGAGCGGCTCCCCCAGCAGCTCTCTGCCCTTCTCTCCCAGGTTTCTGGAGGAGAGGGAGAAGCTGAAGCCGGGACCGGCTCCCAAGCGCTTCCTGAGCCTCCAGGCCGGTGTCCAGCAGCCAGACAGTCAGGCTTCCCCCGGAGCCTCCGCGGCGGCGGGGTATGGAGCAATAAACTTTTGTACAAAGCCTGCATTGCCTTTTGTGTGTGTTTTTTCGGTCACGGCATAGCACACGGTCAGAAGATACAGAAATCCCCTCCAGAGCGCTCCCTTCCCTCGGCCCTAAGGGCTCGGTCCCGACCCTGGCCAGAGCATCCCACCCGGTCTGGACAAGCCTTTGCCGGAGGGTTGCAGCAGCAAGAAGGATAGTGGTTGCATCCTTCCAGGACAATGATCAGTCCAGTGACCCTCCACGCTGCACTGAAGGGGCACTGTCAAGCACCGCTGCCAGCTCTGGGACCGCGGCAGCGAGCTGGGATGCCTTTCCTGATGGCTTCACCGCTGCTAGCAGTGAATCCTCCCAGGAGGTGGGCACTGGGCTTGGGGTTAATTCCCGGTAGTGTCCTACACGCGCCCCTGTCCCACGGGCTAAGCCGCTGGTATCAGTGCCAAGTTTGGCACGGCGGACCGGCACAGGGTGCCACTAAGGACAGAAGGGCTACACGGCTTTAAAAATACATTTGGCAGCGGCTGCTGAACGGCTGCCGCTGCGGGCGCAGGGCCGCGAGGCGTTCAGGACCCGGGACAGACGCCAGTCGCCCCGCACGCCGAGTGCCGGCCCCGCCGGGCTCCCGCCGGGCTCCCCCCGCCTGCCCGGGGCTCGGCCTCCCCGCTACCCGGGCCCGGAGCGCAGCCAAGCCCACCTCCCCCGGGCCAGCGCTGCTCGCACGACCGCTCATCCCCAAGCTCATGTCACTCGGCTTCGAGCAAAGCCCCCTTGCTCTTCTGCCCGGGTTTCGTGCAAAGCCCTCTCCGGCCTCTCAAGGCAAGGCTGTGAAGCACAGGGAGCCCTAAACAGACAGAAAGACTCAAGGCATTGCCGAACACCCTCCTCTAAAGGAACTGAGAGAGGCAGGGCCCGTGCTGCCTGCACTGAGCCTAGAGAGTCCAGCAAAGGAAGGGGCAGCTACATCACAGAGATAATATATCCCCATCAGCGGGAGAAACACTCCATGTTTGGGATGAAAATAAGTTTCCTCCCCCATGGAAAAAGTGAGGCACTACTTAACTATCTTAATTTCAGCATGGCTTGTCGTATGATCTTGGTGCTGCATGCCCTGCACCGGACATTATTACATTTCTCTTTTGTTCCCCACACTGATGGCCTTTTCTCTTCATTTCCTTCTTAATCTAACCAAATTGCGAGTCAGGGAAAGAGAGCTTGGGGGGTACTGCATAGTCTTGTCAAAGGGTTTAGTCACTGGGAGATGAAAGAAATCCAAATCCAGCCTCTTCCTCAGAACAGGACTACAGACTCTTTACAATCAGCTCACACTCTAGCACTCTTCAGCTGCAAAATGGCAATAGGAGAATGGACATCACTGGAAGGATGTGCAGCAGATAGAAGCATCAGTTAGGACAGATCTATCAGCAGAAAGAGTCCACATGACACCAGCCCCTAGGCTTACAGTCCTTAGCCTTACAGGGCTGAAAAACAAGGACATCTCATCATCCTGCTGGGGAAGGGGCTGTGTCACCCTCAGCTGAGCTCTGTCTGTGTACCATCCTCGCAGGGATCCACACATGGGGCTGCCAGCAGCACCCTTCATGCTCTCCCTCTCTGCTCTGAGCAACCGGTGCTGCTTTCTAATGGAGCCTCATGTCCCCACACCTCCTATCCCATACCCTGGGATGCTGGGGAAATGTGCCAATTTCTCAATCCTAAAACCGGTCACGCTATGCTTTTTGTAAGGACCTGCTGCCCTGTTAAGACTCGCAACAGGGGTGTTACTAGGCAAATGGCCAGCTGAGCACGGGCAATGCCTGAATCCTGACTATCCATTGCTGGTCTATAAAGCCTAAAGTTTGTATTAATCTTGCCAGGGTGATGATACTGAGATACCACAAGCAAACAAACAAGTGAGCCTTATAGCTTCAACAACGACGAGCTGAGTTCTGACATTTTACACTCCATTTGTTTTGGCAGGACTGCAAGATGGATAATAGAGGGCAGAACTTGGCTTTGAAAATACAATAGCTACTGTGATGGTCAGCCATTTTATCCCATCTACATATTTTCATACATAGTACATGAAATAGCGCACAGAAATCTCCCTGTCTTAGAAAAGTGTTGTCAAGGCTGAAGTCAGGCCCCTACATCTCATTTATCTGCTGTGGAATACCAAAGATGGAAAAAGAACAAACCAGTGAAAGAAAGGAGTACCTCTGGGTCCAGGTTATCGAAAAAAATCCTGGAATATTAGATTGTTTCACAGGGACAGGTCACTCAAAGCTAAATATTTCACACCTGTGACTGATACTGTCTTCCTCAGCTTCTTGCTCCTGGCTTTGCACCCCAGCAGTTGCTTTACAGATGTGCTGAGCTCTCGGGCAAAACTCAGATCAAGTGACAGAATGTTTTTGCACAGAGATAGCACTAGAGAATACTTAGCGGGTGGGGGGAGTGTGAAAGGAAAGAAACAAAAAAACCCCTAATAACACATCCTAGTTATCTTAAATTGGACACTCAATATTAATGAATAATTCTGGTTTATCTTCTCACACTTTCTCAGTTTACAAAACGAAGTTACACCCTAGTGCAAACAAGCACATACACACCCAAGAGCAGCAGTAAAAGAATACTTGTAACTAATTAGTGAATTATACAGACACTGCAGCATGGAGTGTTAATTAAAAAAAAAAAGCTATCAGGATCTTAGTCCTTTCTTAATAGCACAAAATAAGAATGTGTTGGGACGCACAATAATACAAAAGACGAGTACTGCCTCCATGCACTGAAAAAAGAAAGCATTGGGGAAAAATAGGGAGTGCTCTTATAATAAAGGGCTTCATCAGAACACACGCGGAGTTGGGCTGACTTCGGGCTATATTAGGAAAAAGTAGCATTTGAGCTTGACTTCACAACCTTGAGAATGTCCTTTCTAGTATAATTTTGGTAGCTGATCATGTGAACAGTCTGTGCACATGTTTGTACACAAACACCATGTTAAGACATTTAAGACATGAGAAATATTTTATCGTTCTACTGTTATTTAGAAACTGTACTCAGGAGATTCTTTCAAGATCTATATTCGTATTAAAAGTCAACAAATCATTACTAGACTGACATATTCAACTTGCTTATATATTCATTCTTGATTCAATTTAGAATAACAAGAAACGTTAGGAAAACGCAGGATAAGCAATATGCTTCACGATTTAGAACTCTCCTGCAGTTCCGTAAAAAAGACTAATTTTTAGTTGCACTATACGCACAAAGACAATGCTGAAAGAGGAATTTGCAGCAAATCTGCATTTTTGTAATGTCTCCTTTAAGCATGGGCAGTTTTTAGCTAATCTTGAAAACTTCATCTCTCAAAGAAACAAATAAAT
The DNA here is from genome assembly GCF_018139145.2 of Gymnogyps californianus. Taxonomy (NCBI): domain Eukaryota; kingdom Metazoa; phylum Chordata; class Aves; order Accipitriformes; family Cathartidae; genus Gymnogyps; species Gymnogyps californianus. Next base: position 6,279,913 of record NC_059491.1, on the reverse strand, counting down.
ACCTTTTGTTTTTAATATATTAAAATAAACTTTTCATTTTAACCCCTCCCAAAACACACATATACACAAATTCATTCATTCTTCCTTGGGGTCAGATTCTGATACCTTCGCTGAATAACACCGAAAACCATCTATCTAAAGTTCTCGTCGAGCAAGTTGCTTTCTTGTATGACAGTACAAAAAGATTATTCCTGAATCTGACCATCTCTTCTTTAAATTTTATTGATGTAGGGTCAAGCCTTACCATCGATGTTTAAAGAAATCCCATTGATTTAAATGTTTAGCTGTTAATAAAGACTAGTGTTTTTCAATGGTGCCGAAGTCAGTTGTCGGGGGGGCTGGAGGTACTCCGTGTTCCTGCAGAGTCAGTCTAGAAGTTATCGTCTGTATTGAGGTGCAGATCAGGGCGCCTCTGTTGTTGGCAACACACAAATACAAAGTCTCAACGGTGATATCACCCCGACAGCAATGGGAACAGAGAAGTGGCCCAAACCTGGGATTTTCAGCACACTCCATGGTATGCGGTGGCTGTGCATATTCCATATATAGAAGGAAAGTGTGCACAATACTTTAGGTGTCCTAAAAGTAGATTTATCTTCAGCCTTTACTCTCCACCAAATACTCATCTGAAAAGCCCATTGTTTTCCCTGTAAAAGGTAATTTCCCTATGGAAAGCTTCTAACTGAGCGGAGTTTAGAGCAGTTTCAGGGTTGTTTCCCATCTCTGTAAATCTGACTATAGGGGTCTCTTGAAAGAAAATTGCTAAGAATTTCCAACTGGAGTATGTAATCACAGCGCCTGGTATCAAGAGGAGGGGGAGTGACATGAAATCACTGACTTGTGACATACATTCCTCAGCAACAGCAGCTGCTGCCTAATGACAGCTAATAAAGGGAATCTTCCCTTGACAGAGCTGCATGCCTGCAGTGGGACTGGAATGTGCCCCAGATAAATCCACCGATAACCTAGGAAGCAGAGATCACACCCAAAGAGTATAAAAGACAAGCTTCGGAAGAGAGAGGACAGGACAAGGAAGAGAGAGACCTGAAGAGACATCTCAGAAGAAACAGCTTGAACTTCCCCATTCCCAACGAACCCAGTGCCATGGACACTAAAGGCTCATTTTCCTGTGGCTTCCTCTTGCTGCTGCTCATCCAACTCCAGTCCAGCAGAGCCAACCCTATCTACAGCCTCAGCCCTGCCAAAGAACTGGCCAGTATGGAGGTGAGGACTCTCTCCTTTTGCAAGGTTAAACTTTTGGGGTGCTTAGCAGAGTGTGAGGTGGTGTTTTTGCCTTTTGCACGGTCGGATAGCCACATCAACAATCATATGCTGGGGAACAAAGTCTCAGTTCTTCACAGGGGTACAAAGAAGCTCTATAGAGCAATATCCTCCAGTCCTGGGTTCACTTGAGCTACTGGGTAGCAGTGGGAAACAAAATTCTGATGTTGTGGGATGCCTGCTTTGGGTTTTCAGTTCTTTTTCTCTTAAAGATCCACCTTCCTGGGAGCTAAGTCCCAGAGAGGGAAAAATGCATCACAGTAGCTCCATAAGAACAAATAGAAAACTTTCAGGTGGGCTCTTGTTTATCCCACTAAGTGGCAGGAACAGTGAAGCAGGACAATCAGACGGCTCTAGCTTTGTGGATTTAAAGAGAACTGGCTGCATGCGGATGGGAGATGAGGAGGTAAGGTGGAGCACCCAAAGTCAAACTTATAGAAAAGTTGCTAGAGGAATAGTATGATCATTTAGTGTGACTCATCCAGAAAAGCTTCTAGAGCTATGAAATTACCAGGTGCGTACTTTAATGAATGACAAAGAACATCCATTGTTGCAGCTCAATACAAGCTTAAGACTCAGTCTTGCAAGATGAAGTCTGAAAGCTCAAACTTTCCTTGGACTGGTACCAGTGACCAGCTTCTCACAGCATCAGACCCTGAGAACAAACTCCCTAGATGAATAGGACAGTGTCAGCCAAAGCTAAAGCTGCCTCATGCCTCTAGGCTGTTTCCAGCAGCTAGCTAAGAAGAGTGGCTTCCAAATGCATTCACTGTCCAGCAAGCCATAAGGCTCACTCCTCTCCACTCTACTTCCAGAGATAGACAATTAGATTCCTCTAATTGGTTGAGCTGCCCTTGAGGAGGTTATCTGATCCCTGTTACACAAAGCTTTAAAAATTATACAGAACGGTACCCAGGAAGAAGTCACATAGTAGACATAAATTTAGCATACAGGTATTTTCAGGGAGATGCATGTTATTTAAGGAGAAGCAATCCTGTAACTCCTGGGATAGAGATTAGTGAAAACACCAAGAGCTTCTCCAAGTGATGTCCATTGAAATAGCCAGGGGTGACAAGCAAGCAGACGGTCTCAGCAAAAAAAAAAAAAAGAGAAAGCCAACTGCTGGCAAGCAGCATCGCAGGCAAGTTCTGAGAACATGGGAGTGGACTATGGATTCAGAGGGACTTTGAGATTGTGTACCATTGGTGGGTTGAGTAGTATCTCCCTGTGCAACTCAGACCTTGCTTTTTTTCTCTGCCAAGAGCTCTCTAACCTTGCCAGTAAGATACACTTTCGTGGCAAGCAGCTTCATTCAGCTCTCAGCTAGAGCTACCCATAGGTGGAATGAATGGGAACAGGGATTTACTGAAGGGGACAGAGCTCAAGTACCACCAGCAACCCTGGGATCCAACCTGACAGTCTCCCTAGGGCTGAGGGAGGTTATGGGACCATTGATGAATGCAGAATTGGATGACTGGAAGAGCTAGCAAATGACCACAGAACTAGGAGTTTCATGAAATTAATCTTCTCTGTAGGCTCTGCTGGAGAAACTGGAGGATAAGTTTGCAATGATTGAAGCCCTAGAGTCCAATCCTGACCTGCAAGAACCCAAAATCCAGGAGGAGATCCCACCAGAACTCACAGATGACAGCGATGACCAGAAGGCTGAACCCAGGCTAGCACCCAGCACCCCTCTGTCCTACAGGAACCCCTTCCTCAAGAGACTGAGGGGGCTGCAGATGCCCAGGATGATGAATTCTGGCTGCTTTGGGAGAAGAATTGATAGAATCGGCTCCCTGAGTGGAATGGGTTGCAATGGTGAGTCCCACCTAAGATATTTTGCTGAATAGAACAGACTGCATCTATGTCGTGACAAGGGAGGAGCAGGTTCTCATTTAAGTCTTTAATAAGACATGGTTTGAGAATGGAATTCATTTTAGCCTAATATTTAAGCTAGTATTGGTTTTTCAGAAGAAACCCTGTGCCTATTGATTTGGTAGGTAAAAGCACTGCTGACAATGGTGGCATATACTGAGAGAGAAACAGATTCTAGTAACATTTATTTCATGTTTGGCTTGCAGGTTCCAGGAAGAATTAGGACAACCTCCCTATACCCTACTCTGAAGAATGCTTTACAGTACCCGTTCCTCCCAAGATGAAAGCCGGATGCTTTCTAAGCTCTTCAACAGAAAGTTATTCCTATTTTTATTTATTTATTTATTTATTTATTTGACGTTTTTTAAAGAACATTTCTTACTCTAGCACCAAGAGACCATCTTTAAATAAAACTAACACATTAGACATCTATGCTGGACCTCTCTCCTGTCTGTTGCATTAAAATTTCTTGTATTTTCCTAAAGTCAAAAGCCTATGTTTTATTGGTACTCTGGTACCCACAAGGCTGGATCTTACTTACACAAGACGGAGAAAGTATGAACTTGGTAGAAACAAAAATGAGTTTTTCACTAGAATTTTTGCCTCTGCACTAAGAAATTATAACAGATTAGCAGGGAAAAAAGCTTGCTCAACATTGAAAGACCAACATGAGTCCTCCTATAGACAGGGTTTCAGTAACAAGAGGGTCCTTTTGCTGGTATAGATTATTCAGTCAAGGGAACAGCCACAAATCCCTCATGTAAGCAAAATTTACATGAAAAGAAATAAGAAAAATCATAACACTCTAAAAGTTTCAAGATAACCAGAGGGAGGAAAGGGAATTCATTGTATATGCTTTCTAGCACTGCCCAAATAAAGGTTACGAGCATCAACAGAAAGATACATCATTAACTGTGTCTTGTCTCACTCTGCATGTGGCTGAGGTGTTGATCCCCAGTGTTTCTTGATGGATCCTCAACGGGCTTGAATCCTATCATGGTATTTCTCATGTGAGGGCAGATGGGAATCACTCTAATTACAAAGCAGCTTGTACATAACATTTATCACTTTCTGGGAATGGCCCCTCAAAGTTGTTCTAAACATGGCAAATGGGAACACTGCAAGTCTGATAAAGGTTTCATTTAAGCCTTTGTAGCTAGATTTCACACCTAGGATCTGAATTTGGCCCAAACCACATTCTCCCCCCCAAAGAGGGTTATATTGCCAAGACCACATACAGTTAGCACCCTAAGGACCAAATAGCTTGGATTCCCAAGTCAGCCACAGCAATGGCATTGAGCTCAGGCTCAACGCAACTGTCGTGTGATTGCACATACCGCTAGAAACGGTGTTATTTTTGGGTCTTGTTCCCAGCATCCATTACTCGAGCACACCGGAAAGCTCATTCAGGGCCTAAGAACACAGAAGCACCAGGACAGACTCAACTGCCGAAGTCTAATTCTGACTTTGCTTATGCATATGCGCATAGGGAGAGGAACGATACTTGGTCAAGATAAGCTATGGGGAGGCAGATGTGCCAGAGCCATGACAGTTGCTGATAACAGCTCTCAGGAACCATAGCTACAGTGAAACCGCAAGTTTGAGTGCTGAATGGCACACCACTCCTGCACATGCCTGTTTACAGCTAAGGCTGCTGTACCACTTTAATAGGGCTGATGTCACACATCACATTTCTGACAAGCCGCCCTCCCAGTCCTCCCTGTACTGCTGACATGGCCTCTGAAAGGCACCTGCGTGCTCCCTGCCACACTGGGCCTTGTGGTTCTTCCCTAGGGAAGAAGAGCAGAAGCCCACTCTGAGGGAATCATTTTGTTCCACTCCAATGGGAAACATCACATAGTGTGATACAAATCACATGTCAGAGCCTCTCCTTCCAGCAGCGCCAGCCAAAGATAAAATACTGCGTGCAACCGTGCCACATAGGTTTCCCTAGCAGGAGAACCGATTCTCAGGTCAAAATTCCAGCAGCTACCATGAGACATCTCTGCAGTGAAAAGCTACAGTAACTTTGCATTTACTCAGAGGCAGTTTCACAAAGCAAGGTGGTGTGAAGTCACCCTTTGGGGACCCTTTGTGGTGACAATGGGACTTTGTCTTCTCAAACAGGCTTTCCAAAGACACCCCTGCAGCCACCTGTTTCACACTGCAGCAAGATGGGAACACACAGGTGGGTCCCGCCACACTAGCAACGGGCAACAGCCTGACTTCCCATGTGCTGCTATAAAGGAAAGTAAAAACAATCCTCGTACTCTAACAATAACAGCCCTTGCTGGAGCTGAATTTTACCCAGTCAAGCAAAACTTGCACAGACACTGTAAATTGTCCCTCCCTGTCAGCCCCTCAAGGCACAAAACACTAATGAGTTCAGTGGAATGTGCTAAAAATGGCAAGAAGAGTTGGCACTGCCTGACCCAAAGCCAGGTGGGTCCAGTATTAACAGCAAGCCAGTTCCTGGTGGAACAAGTCTGTATTGGCTTGCAGACAGTATGTTAATAGACCCTGCGGTCTGGGAGAACCTAATCGAGAATAGGCAATCTAGGAAAAAAGCATCTTTGTGGCTGGATTTTTACTGCTACTCCCATAAACACACTGAGCTGTAAAGATCCCCCAGGGAAATCTCACAGTCAGGTCAGAATAGGACTGCACACAGAAACAAGCACTTGGAAAAGCTGAATGAGAGAAACTTAGCACTGATCGGCTCTACAGGCAAAGAGCATCACCCCCAAGGACAAGTGAAGCTACCACTGTTGCTGTGAGGGCTGGATCAGAGAGAGCAGGGAACAGTCTTGGGAACTGCCAGTCCCAAACAAGCACACAGACAAAAGCAGCCCACTGCTTATGGAGAAAGCAAGGACATCTGAAAGCTAAATGTCTCTCTAGAGCTGTATTGACTGCTTTCTAAAGAGGGTACAGAAATACTGTGGCCAAGAGGGTGCATATAGAAAACAAAAGGCTACACCAGGAACTTGCTTTCAGCGAGGACAGGAATTTCAGCCTGTAGGTGCAGAAATGAAGGATCTTGGAGCAAGCTAGCAAGTGAATTAATTTATCATCGGTTTCACAGAACACACACTGCGACCCAGCAGCATCAACGGCAAGTGGCACAGCTCTGTTCTTCACCAAAGGTCAGCAGGCTGACCTTTACAGCAGGCGAAGAAGAGAGGCACAAGCAGTTACCACAGCATGGGATGCATTACACGTTCATGCTCTACCTTACTTTGCAGCAACTTGGACTAGTGTTCACGGCTCAAAGATTCGAAGGACAGTCCTGTGGTCCCATATACACATCAGGTGCTAACCTGACCGCCTTTTATTTCTTCTGCTGCTGCTGTCACTGCAGTGGATTTTCACAGTTGCACATGCTATCCATGAAAGGATGCAGGTATTCCTTTCGACTAGGCCCTGCTCTCTTCCAGCAGTAGCCAGTTCTGCACAGACCCACGCCTAAACGTGAGGTAGCTTCCTTCAGGTTTGTAGTGGATCTGCCTATGGCGCCTGTAAATTTTGGAAACTAATCCTGGTAGAGCTGTTTGGAGGAAAATATGGGATTGGACTGGAGGAGAAACAAGCAGTATCAGACTTTTGTGAGGGCATGAACTGAAGATATGTTAATCTTCAGTTCTACATTAATTCCTACTAAGTCTTCACACCTATCCAAGATACATCTCAAGTCTTCTAGAGAAACTTCCCCTAGGGGAAGGTAAGGTTGGTGACGTGTCAATAATAGTGTAGGAAAAAGGCTAGTGGCCATGCAACCAAACAGGCACTTCAGAGTTTTGCTTTAGAAACTGTGCTGTCAACCCCAAGACAGGGAATCAGTGTAGCTTGTAATTGTAAAAAATTCAGAAACAGTCTAACCACAGGATGCCTTTGGGACAAAGCTATCACTGCAAAGCAAGAGCTGATGTCAAAAGCAGCTAATGCAGGTTAGATTCCAAGTAACTATTCAGCACTAAGCATGGGGCAGGGTCCTGAAATCCTGCCCTTTTCCACCCTGTCAGGCAGCAGAGTGCTTTATAAACCTTAATCAACCCCCCACAACACAGCACCTAGGATGCATCCAACTGCTATCATGCTCGTTGTGCAAAGGAAAAAATATCCCAGTGGGATCAGAGAAGGACCAGGCTAACACCCTCCACCCAGCTCTAATGACATTTGCCACCTCCTGCAATGCCAGACTTCATACTTACTTCCTAATAGCTTCTGGCAGTAACCCTGACTGGCAGTGCATAATTCAGCAGCTTTCTTTCCTTTGAACTTTGAAATACAGTAATTACACTAGCATGCTTCATGTACACTGTAAGGCATGAGCCTCATTTGGAAAAGTGGTCTGGTCGGCGTGGTTTTTTTGGCAAATTAGATTTCAGGGTTTCTTTCCCCCTCAGACACTGCACTATCCCTTTCCAGCTTCCCACTAGATGAAATGTTTCACTGAAATCCCAGTCTGCAGGCAAGAATGCCAAGAGGAGCTGTCACCACTGCTTTGTTTCTCTAAGAAATCATACGTGAAGTATAGGGCACACACCCTCCGCTGCTGCAGGGAAGCGTGGAGCTGTGCCAATTCGCATAACAATCTGGCCATATCCAGCTTGCTTGATTTACTTTCACTGAAGCTCGGCCCCCAAAGGCCTTTGCTGATTGACATCTGCTTGATAAGTGTGTCCCAGTCATCCTAGGCAGCAACTCTTTACAGATGATAGTACACTGGCACCGTGCCCGAAGACAGAGGCTACCAGCAGCATGGTCATATAGTTCAGAATTTAGCAGAAAGCCTGTTGACAATTCTGCCGTGTTGAGAACAGCCTCTCCCCGAGTCTCTCGCATGCTTACCCAGAGGTACAGCTCCCGTTAGACGGTTGGCACCCAGTTGTCCAACACTTGTCTCAATTTTCACACTGAAGAAGGAAGAGTCCAGAGACATTGCTGAGAGATAAAGGAAGGGGGATCTTTTCTGGTGCTTTTCTTACACCTTTGAGGTGTGAAACATCTTGAAACAAATCAAGAATGTTTCTTGCAGCAGATGTCCCTGTGCTGTCATTCCCTGCTGGAGCTGAACCATTGCCACTCCAGTGACAGCTGCTATGGAAAAATAACTTTAAAAGGGAATCTTCTGCTGGCTCCAATCCCCAATCCTTTACCAGAGCAAGTGATAGAACGCAGTGGGCTTTGTTCTTTGAGTCTTATTCTTGCCATCATTGCAAGTATAAAGAAAAGAGGTTTCAAGATCAGTCTCATAGCGAGGAGAAGTAAAACACCGAAGTGAAACAAAAAGGCAGGAAGAAACTTTAAGACCACAGGATGAGCTCTTGTACCTCACTGCTGGCAACCAGAAACAGCTGCTGCCTTTGGGCCCTTTCACTGATTGCTTGTAATAGTTTCTGAGGCCAGCCTTTCCATCATCCTATCTGAACAAAAGGAATTAGTACAACAGGGGTTCCTAGTTCAAAGAATCCTGAGCACATCAGTTCCCCTCTCAACAGTACAACACACCCTTTGTAAGCAGACAGTTATACCATGCATGTATTTTGTTTTCCTAGCAGCAGACTCTATCCCTGAGTGATATACTTCCACAAAAAAAAGACAAAAATAACGCTTACAGTTGTAATCACAGTTTGGGGTCTTTTATGTGGGAAGGAAGGAAGGAAGGAGGATTTGTAAGACCCTACCTTCCCATCTCCTGAATGCTCTCTTGGAAAACCAGCAGAATCCTGTATAGAAAAAGCAGAGTTGGGAGGAGGGGAAGTTTTAAGAAAACAGAAGGTAGTGAGAAGGCAGCTAGGGTCAGGCTGCTATGCTGGGAACTGGGAAGAAGCAAAAGAAAGATAAAATCAATGTGTAAAGTCAGCCATCCCACAGAGATACTCTCTAGTATAAGCAATCAAGGAGCTGCTGGGGGAGTCAGCAAGGGTCTCAGGGTTGTCCTGTTTTTTCTGTTAGAGTCATGAGTTCTTCAACACAGTATTGTTTTCTATGTTCGTCTATTCAAACTGGTATATATGGGTTCCAGTCTCCCGCTCCTAGATGCTTAAGAATCACTGAAATGTGTGTTAAACCATACATGCCCCATACAACAACTCATGCTTTTATTTCTGCAGCTTTGAAACAGCCTGGAGAAAGGGACATCCTGCTTACTATTAAACAGTGATCTCAACGTCTAAACCTCACAAACTGATACCACTCACTTCCCAGATGGTGGTGGAACTCACTGCCATCTCATTCCAGCTATGAACAAGCTGTTTCACACACTCCATTTGAAAAGCTACAGTGGATGCTGAAGAGGCTGAGTGTATCCCACTGGCGCTGAAAAGCGCTTCAGCACCCTGGACAAGAAGAGCAGCTTCATTCTCTCATCTTGCAACACAAGTGCAGCCGAAGTTCAGGGCGGCCATCCTCTGTTTCTTCCTGTGTTTGCTGCATGATACACATCTGTATGTGTATGCATATATGCTAAAGTAGGCACCTTGTATCTTGCCAGCAAATCAAATAAAAAATAATAATAAAAAAATCTCACTGAACAACACTAAATTATTCTGCTAGATACACAGTTTACAGGTACGGGGATCATGACACATGGTTGGATTTAATGAGTTGCTTTAAGCATAAATGTATTACACAGCTTTTCTAGTAACCACCTCTATAATGCATGATAAAATGCAAGACAAACCACCACTTATAACTGGTTTTGATCCCTCCTTCTTCAGGCAAGAAACTTTACTGCTTTTATTCTTTGCAATAGCAATCACCTTGCTTATAATCTTGACACCCAAAGCAGCCCTAAAGCTGACAAAGGCTCTAACCAAGAGTCTGGTATCTGCATCAGTCCAGCTGGCTGCTTTAGTAGGTTTGGCTGCAAGGAAGTTGCCATTACACCAAATTGTCAAGCTGTGTCTGTAAGCGTGGACAGACAGACCTCTCCCACCCCTTTTTTTGGGGGTGGGAGGCGAGAAAGTAGACAAGAGACAGATAGGCTATTTCCTCCTTTACTGTTACGCTAAAGTGGCAGTTAAGGTACCGCAATTTTAGGAGGGAAATGCTTCTCTCGTTCCCTCCTACATTACTGCATTTATGACTCAAGGCAGTAGCAGAGCTGAAGCAGAGTTCCCCCTGCTCTTTTCTCCTGATGACTCTCTTCTACCCCGATTCCTCTCTTCTACCTTGACTCCTTGCTAGGAGCACAGCTTAATTAAGACCACCATGGCACTTCTTACTTAGCTCGCAAACACAGACTTTCTGCCATCCCCTCCCAACAGATGCTTTTATGTATTTCAGGCTCTCCCTGTCATTACATACACACCAAGCAAGAGACTGACGGCAGGAGTCAGACGAGCTGCTGGCTAACTTTAGAGTTAACATTAGAGTGCATCAGAGAGCTACTACATGCATCCTGTACAACACAGCTACCTGATCCAGAAAAACAGCACACACGTGGAAAGGCAGTGAGCCTGTGGGTCAGATATTTCTACAGTGCTCAAAGACTGCACTTACGCACATTTTTAGCCTGTAAGTATGTGATGAAAGATCAAAAATTGTCACAAGTTCTTTTCCATAAGGTAGACCGCAAGATAAAGCAGGAAAGATAGCCACAAACTAAATAAAAGCTAAAGATGAAATTAAGATTTTTCACATCCTTGAGAAGCCACCTGTAAAACAAGAGGTGCAACACTGCACTCTAAATGTGTTTCATTACCTTACTGGGAGGAAGGTGGAAAGCAAGAGTTCTCAGGTAAGAAAAGCAGCAGTTGCCTCTAGCACAATGTGCACAATTCAGATCCTTATCAAACATTTGGTAATTCCCTCCTTTTAAACAGCTGTTGTGAGACAACATGGGACTAGAGTGGTCGCAGCCTAAAGGACTACACTAATTCCTATCTTTGCCCAGCCTCAGAGCACCTTCTCCACAAACTGTTAGATCCAGACAGCTCATAAATAGCAACTACTCATCTACCTCAAATCATGTTCTTGGATATTGCCATGTTCTACTAGTTTTATTACAATAAAGGGCAAAAATAAGACAACACTAGAAACATCAAAAGGCCTTGAAAGTGCTGAAGGAGACACACAAACATTTTACTCTCAGACATGTTATGGTTACATGAATACTTCCCAAGTGCCATAGTTCAAATAAAAATATATTCATACAAATTTAAAAAAAATACAATTTATATACACTGTGGAATTAGCTTACATCATTTCATAACAAAAAAACAGTGCAAAAAACCAAATGGAAAGGTAAGTTGCTACCATTGGAATGGCTCACAGTAAGTTAACAATTCAAAACTGCATAATTAACACTGCACAGGAAACCATGAGGCAGGGGAGAATGCCCCACTCTACCCCCTAACTTTTGCTATCAATACTAATCCAGTTCTTGGTTACTATTCCTTTAGTGTTGCTCTGAGTAAAAGGTTACAGGCACCTATGTTAGAAGTAAGTTTCTTAGTAAATCACTAAGCAACCAGAGCCAGAGTAGAAGCAGTTAGTGTGTTGCAAGAAAGGAATTAAGTGACCAAAGTGTGAGAACAAGACTGATTCAACACAAGCCCCTTTGCATCAGTCCTTAGCAGAAGGGAAATGCTGCATCTCCAAAGTCAGATGAACTTGTAATTCCCTTTTGGCAGGCTACATAACAGTGACTGCACACTGAGATTTCCCTTTAAAGCAGCTGACAGGGTGACCCACCATCCTCATTTAAAACTTCTTTACTGAAGGAGTGAAAGGGGTGTGTTTTCCAGCTGAAACATTTGAATAAGATAGATGCATAGACAGAGCAGACAGTGCTGACAACAGGCTGAAGGCAAGTGGCCTTCTCATGGGGAAGCGCAGCTGGTGCTCAGACAAACCTTGACAAGATTTTTCAGCCTGTCTTGTCTGGATTGCCCAGCTCCAGGCCTCAGCAGCAATGACAAGACATCCAGCAGCAAAATACACTGCTGCAGTTTGTGTACAGAAGTAAAATAGGACATGACCAGCTCAAGGCAAACAATCTAAGGAGCCCTATTCATGTGCAGGAAGAGAAGGAACCTTCCACACACAATCATTCAACATGAGCAAGAGGAAAAAGATTTGTCATGAAGAGACATAGGGCATCCTTGACAGGTGCTCTGACAGTATGGGATTGCTAATTCCACATTAGAGTGATCTGAAATCCCGTCAAAACAGGATTCCTGTCATTTGTAACTGCCCATGAGCACAAATCCTCTGAATGAAAGGCAGGTTAACAGAAGCATATTTCAAACCTACAGTCCAGCTTCAGGGAGTGCAAAAGGGTGCTTGAAGTTTCTTGGGATAGCTCAGTGCAAGACCAGAGCTCAGGGAACACAGGCATTTTAGAAATCATCTGCAGAGACTATCCAGAGAGAACAAACATCCTTACTCTACTTACAGGGAAAGAACTTGCAAGTCAAGAGCGGTAGCTGATGCTAACTCATATGCTCTAAGGAACATGCCACACCTGTCCCAGCTAAGGAGTCCAGGTTGAAGGCACAAGATGGATCCTGGCTGTAGGAAAACACCTTTGCTTTACTCTTGGAAGTTTAAGAGCTTGCATGCCTGATTTGAAATGGAGCTAGGATATTCAGAAGTCAGCAAAACTATTTTAGTGGAGGAGACAGGAGCTGTTGCTGCAAGTTCCACAGTAAGAAAGGGAAAAGAATGAACGTATTCCCTGCTCTTTAGATAGGTCACTTCCCAAGCAGCCCTGGAGAGTGGCCATAGTTAACAAAGGGTCCTGGGACACACACAGCTTCCTTTGCAACAACTGCCATTGCACATACCACAGCCCACACTTTCCTTTGTGGAAATGGTATAAATCCATTCTTGAAAACAAACGAAGATCTGCCCTTCCTCTCTTAATAAGGCAATAGGTGGGAAAGAACACTAAGTGAAAAAAAGGCCTCCAGATGTCAATGCAGAGGAATAAAAATTAAAATCTAAGTGCTTATAAACAGATTTGCTAAAACCAAACTTTCCAGCTGAGCTATGCCGTGCACTGTATGACAAGGACAAATTCTTCCCTAAAACTTGGCCTCAGGAACCACTTGTAGACCAAGTTTTCTCTCATCTGCTGGACAAAATTCAATAGCCTCCCATGACTCAGCTGTCCTTATTGCAAGCACAGCCAGAGAACACATCTGTCTACCAACTATCCAGACTGCAAAGACTCCATGAACATCTAAGGGTTCCAGTGACTTAAAGAGCCCTACATCAAGACCATGGCTGGTGACCTGGGCACAAAACCTCCTCCTAACCCTAAACATAGTAGGGCTCAGCAGCCAGCAGTTTGTAGAGCAGTGCCCCGAACAATCAGCTTCCACAAAGTCAGTCAAAGAGGCTGTTTTAACAGATTTAGTGTTCTGACATATGTAAGGAAAGGGCACAAGTTCTTCAGGTTTAGTTAGGAAAATCTTCAGCATAGATGAGTACCTGAATTCAGAAAATACAATAACGTCTCATTTCTTTCTGCCACAGCTCTCACCTAGCCAGCTCCTTATGGCAGACAACAGGTTAACTGGAGTGCTTAGAGGCTGTGTAGAAGCTTTTCTGGGATACACTCCCCATGTTACTTGGCCCAGTCTCTTGGCTGAGAGAATGCTCTGTGCTTTATCAAGCCAATCAGCTCTGCAGCCCCTGGAGGCACAATGCTGGCTTCCCACTGAGGGTTATCTGTATGCAAAACTCAGGAGGGCAGGTGCCTGCTGGAACAATACAGGTGCTGGCCAGGATGGTACCTGCTAAAGCAGTGAACTGGCTGCAACTGGCTTCTAAGTGCTGATTTTACCCTTACAGATATTCGGCTGTTGCAGTTGCAAAGATTATCCCAAGCATTTTTAGAGCACAGACAGCCCCACTTATCACCCTGCAGCAGATCCTGCCCGTTAGTCACCAGCACTAAGTATCCCTCCTGCATGGCAGCCTGAAGTTACAGCAGCTCCTCTCATGACACAGAGATAATTCAACCAAGCCCAGAGACAGGGCATCAGTTCTATTTGCCTCCAGAACGCAACACTTCACCATGCTCTGAGGATGTGGCATTCCCTGGTCTCTAACCCTAGCTGGAAAGGTGTCCCAGGCTCTCACTGTTGGATCAGTACAAGGACAAAGTGCCTAGAAATGCCAAGAAATGCAGGAGTGTCAGGGTAGTGACAAAGTGGAGTACCACAAAGTGCCTTAGAAGAGTCTCTTACAGGGAGATAACAGCAACAGCTAACAGGGAAAGAGATCTCCCTTCTCTGAGATGCTCTGCAAATGTATTAAATATTTATAATCCCAAACAGCAACTGGAATTGAACTGTTTGAACTCCTGATTTGCCGAGCTGCTCTCAAAAGTCAGCTGCTGTCAAAAACATCACAGCAGGGACGCTTCCCCATGAAAGAAGGAGAGAAATCAGGAACAAATGAAGCCAGAGTGGAAACACATGGGCAACTGGAAGCACCCGCAAAGAGAGGTGTATTTCCAAAGAGCTGGATTTTTTAATACTGCTTTTGAGGAAAACCATCCTCCAGAGCAGCTATTTGATAACTGCAAACTTCAGTATATCCTCTCAGCCTTCACAGCAACCCCCTTCTCACACAAATAAGGCAACAGTTGCAGGAACAAGGGAGGAAGAGGAAAAGGGAGACATACAGGAGGATAGGGAACAGATGCTGCAGTTCTCTGCAGGACACAGTGGAGCTAGATGGTTCTTTTTTTCAACCCTTAAAGAAACCCAAACCAAAACAAAATAGCAGAACATACAGTGTCAGGACAACATCTGATGAAAGGAGATAACTGGGGCACAGGGATCAAGAGTGGTCAAACCAAGTGCCTGAGACCAATCAACAGCTCTGGACTCAGGCAGCTCCTCTAATTCTCTGGCTAGCAAGATGTTTTCCAGCTCCCCAGGCTTGATATGCATGTGAGAAGCCAAACGGCAAGTCTTGGGCCTTGTGGGGTCCAAGCAGAAAGCGAGCGCGTGTGCAGGCTTGGAAGAGGGAGGTAGCCACACCGACAGTGGGGCAGGGTGGGCAGGGGCATCAAATGGTCTGATAGTGTTGTCTCAGTCTTGCCTGCAGAAATTCGTGGGTCAGGTTGTGCCGAGTGATTATCCCAACAATCTTAAAGAGGAAGAAAAGAGGAAAAAAGATACAAGTCAGTACCACAGATGTGCCACTAAGAGACGTGCATGGTAGAGCTGTTGTTCTTTCCAACCCCCAACAAAGAGGGAACCTGCAAGCAGTTCTTGACCAATGCTGAATTAGAGTGGGTTCAAGTTCAAATCTCACCAAAAAAATGCCCCTCCCTCTCCCAGCACTTATCTACAGGCAAGACACTGCTTTAACTACACCCAAACAGACAGCTTAACTGCTGCTATCGTGTCTGGACACAGCAGTAGTTACCCCTGCATAGGAAGGGAAATCCTGTCCATGTTAGCATACACATGTAACTAAATCCTTTGGAAAGTGAAAACTGTAACTGGAAATAACAAAGCTGTCTCTTATGGCTTCATTACATACATTTCTGGTATCCCACACGACATGACTGCAGATAGCTCATATCAGATACATTCTAGGAAGTTCTAAAGACCAAAACAAAGAAATGGTAAAGACCAGCGAAGTGGTGACTGCACACTGGCCATCACTAGCTGGCAGGTCACAAAAGGGACCCTCTCCCAGCCTGCTTGGGAAACAGCCAAACCACACGTTTCAGCTGATGAAACACCTCATTGATTTTACACATTGAAAGAGTTTAGAACTAGGCTGCTCTGTAGTACTGCAAGAGCATCTTGTACTACACATGGAACGAGTCAACATCTCTTGTTTTCAACCAGCATGCTCTGCAGAGTAGCCATTAGGAACCCCAAGAGGCAGAAAAACCACTGGTGTCTCATAGGGACAGACCAGTTCAGGCCTAAGGGAAACAATTTCTCGCTACATTTATAGGAAGTTACTGACACCTACTGACTATCCCTGAGCATTGTAGATGGCAAAAAGACAAGTACAGTGAACCAAACACAAATCATTCAAAGACTCCTTTATGTTGCTGCTCCTATGAGTAAGAACAGAATGCAAGTTCCCTTCCACCAGAAAAACCTCCTGCCCCAACACACAGGAAATTCTGCTCTTGGCCTTGAATAAAGCTGTCAAAGTGGAAGCCAAGTTAGTGGCCTCTGATGAGCTCAAGGCCTTTCAACAGGTATAAGACAGTAAGAGCTTCCACACGCTGCCAACCTGAGACAGAAGGGAGTCTGCATGTCCTGCCCTTTGCAGGGAAAGCAGGAAGCAGGCTTGGACACAAAAGACGGTAACAAAGTCACAGTAATCAACAACACTTCAGGGCCTTAAGAAGATCATATTCTGATCTCTCTAAAGCATTTCTGTTTGATGTTAAAAGAGATCTTAATTCTCCCAAAGGTGGAAAACATTGCAAAAGACATAATGGCTTCCTCGCTCAGCCAAGACGAAATGGAGATAAGGACTCACCTCTCCAACTGCATTCACAACTGGTAAATGTCTGAGTCCCATTGTCCTAAACAGGTTGAAGACTTGTGACACATGAGTATTTGGAGAGACAGCAAAGGGTGATGGGTTCATGTATGGGGTGACATCCTAAGAAAGAAAAACAATTATATTATTTACAAGAAGCATTTTCACTATCTCTGGAAATCACTAACAAGCAATTCCTACAAGTCCTCCAATGCACTGATCTCTGGACAGGGTATTGGACTGTGAGCATCTTCTATTTCTCCACAAATATGAAATTATTTCAGGAACCTGAATTTGTCACAGTTTGTTTGAACACTGTAACCCATGATCTCAATAGCCCAATGCTGCAGAAAGCCTCTGAGCAGGATAAATGTAGGTCCATGAAAAGAAGAATGTATATTAAAAAAGCACTTTGGCCTACACAGCAACCTTCCTGACACAAAGACAATGACAGGCCTGCCACTGACTGAGCTGCCACCACACAGAGTTCCAAACAGATATCAGCAGTTTGCCTGTCCAATCTCACTCAGGCAGGAGTCTAATCTAGAAGAATGTTAAACTAGACAGGCAACATCCTATTCTGAAAGTAAAGCACCTGTGTGCGATGTTACATCATAGCAGGTATGAGGATTGATTTCCACATGCAGACAAGGCTGACTGAATGCATGAGAAGTACAGGATGTTGGTCACTGCACCAAAGGGTGGACTCAAACACGCTCTCAGCTTTTTTTTAAAGGCTTGGGGCAGTCCTAAACATATATCAGGAAACACTGTCATACTGCAGTGCATCTCTTACCACTATCATGCGAGGGTTTAGCAATGTGAGGTCCAGGTCATGGATATCTGGATAGCGGGGATAATCCTCTGACATCTCTGCATGGGACAGACGAGGCTGACTTGCACTCTGCAGTTGAAACAAATCCCACTGAACCGATGTGTCACCATCCCAGACAGTACCTGGGCTGCAAGCAGCACAGCAAACGATGCCTCCCAATCGCTCACCAAGATCTCCTCCTCCCCCCATGCCCACGCATACAACTTCTGCAGAGGTACTCCTAGCAGCTCATCTCAGAATGCAGTAGTGCAAGCCCAAGCCTATACAGGCGTTTAACTGACAGAGCAATGGATCTGCTCTCCAACCTCTGACAGATCTACACTCAACACCGGAGGGCAGCAACAAATCAGCCTTGTGGAAGATGGGCCTCAAACACAAATGCTCATACTGATCTCAGTGATACAGCTGATGCTCTTCTGGTAAGACCTTGGCATGCAGCAGTAAAAACACACAGTGTACACTGCTGGTTGCTCTATTTGTATTTAATATCTGCCCTCCATTCTCCAGTTCTGACAGGATTGCACCTTTATGCAACAAACAGGTCTGTTGGTTTATTTTTTATACAGTAGCTGTCCTCTTTTCCTGGGGATACTTGAACAGAAATTCAATTCTCTTTATTCTAGAGCTGCAAGGGAGAATTCACATTACCTGTCTGCAGCTTTTAAAAGACAGATGCATTCCTTAAAGTGTAACAATAGGTAAATTCTTTTTGGCAGCCCATAAATATTGTTCCCAACCTTCTCAGCTGAGGGCAGGGATGTCTCTGCTACAATTCCTGATTAGGAAGACTCACCGACTGGCTCTCAGAGTAACAAACACCCCGGACAAGGAGGGTGACCAGCTGTGAGCGCAAGATCAAGCCATGGAAGGTCAAAGGTCTGAAGCGTTCCTCCATGGTCCACTCTTCACTGGGAGACTGGTCAGGGTACAGGTTGGGGTAGGGAGTGTATCTGTGACAGATTTAACACTACATGTTATAAGTTGCATGAACTTAAGCAGAGACACATACCCCCGCCTCCAAAACAACAACTATTTCAGCTCTTTGCAACCTTCTCCTGAACATTTCAGGGACTCTTGCTAGAGACAAGCAAGTCTTTTCTCCACCAAACAAAACAGCAGAGAGGGGTCAAGAGCCATTACCATGGGCAGAGTACGACAACAGCAGCAGAATGGAGAAGTCTCCTAAGTCTCAATTTCAAATCACTTGCTACTAAAGCAATTTTCAGTGCCAAATTATTCAGATTCTAATAAAAGCTGAAGCATCTGGCAAAACGTCAGGGTCAGGACTCCACTCATAAGAGTCACAATCACCAGGTTAGAAACTGATTCACTAGACTAGGCTTCTGCTTGGAAGCAACTCCAATACAAGCCTGGTGACTCAGCCCAATTAGCAGAAAGGTAGTATCAGTATTATGGCACTAGGTCATTAGCTCCTCTCTTGGGAGAAGTGAGCTTTGCAGAGCCCTCAGGTTTTTGCAGACAAGAGGGCATCGATTTCTACAGACAAGACATTTCCCCAGGTATTCCATCCTCTCCAGGAAATATTTCTGGATAGGTGTTTGAAGGAAATTTAAGTTAACAGGTTGGACACCATCAAGCCATTAGCCTAGGACTCTGTCACAGGTGTGAGCCCCAGCACTGGCTCATGAGACCTGACAAGTCACTTCTCCTAAAATGTGGATACTAGCACTGTTTCCTCTGACATATGGAATGACAGGGACTGTAGGAAGCATCACAACACATCTCAACATATGGAAACACCCTGTTTCCATACATTTGTGCCTACCAGGATCTCACCTTCTCTCTAGCATCTGTTGCAGCAGATCCTCCTTTTCTGGTGGCTCCTCCGTTGCTATGTGCTCATCACACATGTTACGCAATTCACTTGAAGGGTAGGATTTCATAGACTGACTACGCTTGCGCTGCTCTCCAGCTCGGGTGAGGATGCTAGATTTCTGGATACAACAAACAATTTCCATATACTCACTAAGCAGGTCAACAGTTATCCAAGAGCGACTATGAACTATTTGATCATAGCTTTATGTCACCAGATAAGGTGTTCCTTAGACAGTGCTGCTGCAGTACTTGTAAGAATAGCCAATAGGACTGTACTCTCCTTGGACAGAGAACCTGGAGTTTAGGAACTCAGGCACCCTTTTTTGCTAGAGCACGAGTATGCCACAAGCACGTTCATTATTCATTCTGACCTTAAGTTTTAAGTTTCCCAAGAGACTAAAGCACCTGCCCCACTACCCCCCCCTAGAAAGGAGGGAAGCATTTAGGCACCTACTACTGATCTCAACGGTGGGTTCAGTAC
Organism: Gymnogyps californianus; assembly: GCF_018139145.2. NCBI lineage: Eukaryota > Metazoa > Chordata > Aves > Accipitriformes > Cathartidae > Gymnogyps > Gymnogyps californianus. The sequence continues at coordinate 6,260,123 of NC_059491.1, read as the reverse complement.
TTCAGTGCCAAATCCAAACTTTTTCTATGTCTATCCTGAACAGATTACTTAGTCCTCTTAACTTCTGCCCCTAGGAATGCAGCCCACTCTTCTGCCTTTACCATGACCCAGAGAATGGAATGAAATTGAGTCCTTGAAAATTTTGTATTGCAGTAGGTGCTTATCTCTGACCTGAATTCTGCACTGACAAAAGCCTAGATAACAAAAGAAAGGGCCTTCCACTTGCAAAACAAAGCTCTCTACCCTTCAACTTATCAAACAAGCAACTTTTTACCTTGAATTTGATGTTGTTACTTATCAGTTGATTTCCCTTCATGAACTCCCTCTCATTGCCCCGGTTCTCAGTCACTACAGGAAAGGCATGATGGACAGTTGTGCGCAGGATGCTAACAAGGGACTGGATCCTGGTGTGTGGATAGACATATGTCAAGTTGGGTTCCATGATGTCACTGGCTCGTAGTCTGAGGAAACAGAAATCCAAGATTGCTGCATGCATCATGTCAGCGACAGAAGGCTGGTGATAGACAAACAAGGAAACAAACCAGTCCCAAAACGAGATCCTGAAGCAGTCTGCTGCAGTTTAGTTCTGCCAGCTCCTTGTACCTGTGTGCTCACCTTCACTGTGTTATTGGCAGTGCTGGCACAATTTTTTTTTATTATTTTTTTTTTTAACATAACATTGCATCAATGATGCGCTACAGGCAAGGAAAAAGGTTTCGACTTATAACATAGAAAGTGTTTAAACACTACGAGGAAAAGACAACAGGTAGAAAGAAGATGAACTTCTGCAAGAAGTCAAATCCAGTGGAACATTTTCACAGAGTTCTTGCTGAACCTCACAAATCTGCTCCTCAGATCTCCACCCATCCGCCCCTCCTCAGAAAGGACTCCAGCACCTCTTTCCTGCCGCAGGCCTGATGCACAACTCCCAACTCCTCTCACAACAGTCCTCCTCACAGCTGCTCCTCTCAGAGCAGCCAGGTTTGTTGGAGATGAAGCATCATCGCCTCACATTACAGCATTCCTTTCTGAGCAAGAACCCTACCACAGCCCTGCCAAGAGAAGCAGCCTTACTTATCCATTTCCACCTCTGTTTCCCACTCCAGAAGAGGCACTCCTCGCAAGTTCACATGGATGTCATAGATGCCTTTGTTGAAAAAGTCTCCTGTCCATTTGGCTACCTGCAGAGCAAACGGAAGGTCTACTGAGTTGTTGCTCCAAGTACAAGAGTCCTTGGCTTATCATAGCCCTGGAAGGAACAGAGATTCAGGGCCAGCACATGTTCAAGCAGCCTGCAAGAAGCCAGAGCTAAGACCCTGCACTCACCATGAGGGTGATCATTATTGGGAGCCCATAGGTGATCTCGTTGGTGGACTCAATTAGGATGACAGTCAGGCTAATTGTCATGCGGACCACTCCTCCCAGGAATGCTGCTGCCCCAATCAGTGCAAAGGTTCCGGAGTAGATGTGATCCAGGCCAATGTAGCTAGGGCAAAACACAGAGCCCGGAGATTAAACTAACCTGAGAGCTCAGCGTGCGTCTGCAGCACATCTCTCACACACATACGCACACTCAATGCACCTTTTGAGGAGGTTGGCGACCAGGCGTCCGAAGGCAGCCCCACAAAGCAGTGATGGCACAAAAAGACCACTGGGCACAGAGATCCCGTATGTCCAACAGGACAGTAAGAAATAGAGAAGGAAGAACAAGGACAGTGTGACTGGGCTGAAAGTACCTGCAACACAAGAAGAACCGTGACTAAAGGGGCACATGTCTGTTGGACAAAGACAGTAGTCTTGCACCATCCACCCCTCAGCTCACAGAAGGCTCATCTCACAACAGCTACTTAGTCTCCCAGTCCAAACACACATGAAGACAATGAATAAGTGAAAAAGAGAGGAAAAGCAGGCCTTTCTTCCCATGGAGGAGGCTTTCAAGTGTTGTACTAGCAGTCCCCCAGAGCCATGAAGGCCTGAAGATGCTCTTAGCCTTGTGGTTCTTATGACAAGGCTGTTTCAAGCAAGATGAAGCTCTGAAGCCTAAGCATGGGATGAGGCACTGTCTCTTAGCCACTCACCATCCTGGTGGAAGAGCTGCAAGATAGCTGACTCCTGAGGGTTGAAGAAGAGTGTGGCCATGTCATTGTAGGTTTCATTCGGGCAGAAAAAAGTTTTGATGCTTGAATTCACATCCTCTGACATACCCTAATGCAGGACACAAAAGACACGAACAGTTAAAATCCACTCTCTCCTACATTAGCCTTTGGGTGGAATGGGAGTAACCCTTCTCAGCCCACACTTTGGGAAGTTCAGACCAAACATCAATAGCAGAGATGGGGCCTGCAGCATCAATGGGCTCCCCGATGCACAGCCTGAGCTGTTTTGCCAAAGTACAAAAGCACAAAGGGTAGCTTTTATTATTACCCTAAGCTCCTGCAACTGTCCATCAGCTTTCACTGAAGTTCTGTTATGTACTGCATGCTGTCAAAAGCTCATTATGTGCCTGTGTTTCTCTCGAGGGTGAACAGTATGATGCGGACATATAATCTTCACATAAGATGGCTCACCTGCAGGCTCAGAGTGTCATTGCCACTATGACTGGTGGAAGACATCTGCCGGCATTCCCCCAGAACCATGGAGGCTACAAAGACCACGACCGTGGTAGTCAACGACACCAGCAGGCTCTCCAAGACTCTGCAAGTACACAATAGAAACCATACAGTGAAGTCACACTCAGCCCTGCAACCCAGTCCCAGCTCTGCACACAACTTTGATAAGGCTGCAAGAAGCAGCAGTCACCACAGCTTAACATCAGAAGCAGGGGACTCTGCAAGTCAAGCTGAATTATGACTCAGTTGGCAGGGATTGTGTTAATTCCCCTTTTTAATTGCCTGCCCCAAAAAGGAGCTATTTCTGCCCAGAGAATACATAGCAGTCACATATAAAAAGCCACAGGGAAGGGTTCGGTGATGAGGCTGTTCACATGGAAATGATGTTCTGTACATCTTTACAGGGTAAAAGGCTAGACAGGACTGGACAGGTTGATGCATAGTCTCTCATAATCTCTTCTCTCTTCTAACTGCTGAAATGCACTTTTTTTTTTAAACCTGGGCTTCTTATTTAGGAATTGTCTAGAGCAAACAAACAGCTATTTTCCAGAATTACATGGCAATTCCCTCTCTAACTAGCACAGATATTAGCTCAGTTGTAGATTTAATTAACCAAGATAATTTAAAAAAAAAAAAAAGGAAAAAGAGTGGGATCAGCTATTCCTTCCACATCTGTTTGGACAAGACATAAAAAAATACTGCATGGAGACAAAGCTCTGGTTTGTTCAGCTATAGCCTTTATAATAAAGATCTCCCTTCGTAGCCCTTATAAGGGGGGTTGCAGCTCTCTCTGTACCATCAGAGTAATTACAAAAATGCACAAGGACTGTAACATCTGGTTTCTGGTGCTCACTTTTGGAGGCTTCATTTTGTGATTTCAAAAAGAATAGGTCTGGGATTTCCTCCAATCCCACTCACTGGGTCTTCTAGATTGATGCTTTTGCTTTGGACACTGAATACAGATCAGAGATCCCTGCACAAACTCAAGAGAGCACAAATACCTGACCAGCTTTGGCTTGGGATGCACGTTCCGCATGCGGTACTTCGCAAGTCTCTTGTTCAGGCAGTTGAAGGTGGCTCCAAGAAGGCCTCCTACAATGCCCATCAGAATGAAGAAGCCCAAGTCCACAGCTGTCCAGAGGTGGCATTTCTTATCAGACTCAGAGCACTACATGTAGAAAAGTATAAAAAAAAAGCATTACAGTGGTTGCTGCAATTTCCTACCAATGCTTCTGTCTCCACAGCAGGAGACTTTCAGCAGCTATGACCAAAGGGGAACAATTCTGTCTTAGCCTATCAATGTATTGCAGCTAAATATCAACTGCCCTTCATTGAAATATAAGCGTGTATCGAAAAAAACCAGAAAGAAACAGTGAACCGACAAGAGACTGGAGGGGGCAGGGGGGGAAATAACAGCACTAAATCTTACCTTAAACTCCCCAAAGTTCAGCAGACCAGGGAGCTGGAAAGACCCCCAACTTCCAAACTGAATCCCAGAGCGGAAAAAATTCAGGGTGAAGGTGGCAGCCATGGAACAGAAAAGCTGAAGAAGAAAAAAAGAAAAAAAAAAAAAAAGGAAGAAGTAAAGACTCCCAAAATTAAGATTAGCACAGTCAGCTCTTCCTTGAGACTTATTCCTGGGGAAGGGAACCTCAAAAGTGTTCTCAGGCTTTAGGAAAATAATCCACTGAGGTTTAACACGCATTCCCTGCTTGAAAAGACAGCAGGGTTAGAATGGACTACTATAATCATCTGATTTGGTTTCCTGCACAAGAAGTTAGGAATCTCACCTAGTAATTCTTGCACCAAAAGCTCTTTTTTTTTTTTAAATCAAATATGCTAATTTGCAGTTGCAAATCAATTACAAGGCACTAACACAACTTGTTTACAGTTGGAACTGAGGTCTTCATTGGCTCTGAAAGAGTAGCTATCTTTGCAAATCCCCTGGCTCCTTTTATCACTGCCGAGAAAGAGTAGACTAACTGAATCCCATCAACAGGGCATTGGGCATAAGAAATGCCAAAAGCATCATGAAATCCAAAACATTTTTAATATACTGTCAACTTCATGAAAGTAGGCACTACAGCCAGAGAAATCAGCAACCTGAAGGCACAGGGCATTGCTGCAATACAGCTCCCAAAGGCAGAGAAAACCAGAAAGAAATCCAGCACCTGCCTACTCTGTCTGCTCCCAAAGGATCGGACTGCAAAGAGCCCAGACACAAAAGCCCTTTCTCCCAGGTACACTAAATCTGCTGCCTACAGAGTTGTCCCATAGTTCCAGATAGTACCAGATTCATCTCTGCTCTTGATCTGTAGTAATTCTGGAGCACTGATAGAGCAGGCAATCTCCCTCCTGCCAGGAGAGCTCAGGAGGAGACAGGATAATCTGAATGCCCTCACGGACATCCCAAAGGTCCAGCTCAAGGAAGAGACACACAGAAAGAGCCAGAGTCGTTACTCACCACTTTCCATGTAAGTCCCTGGTTCCAGAAAGAGGAACCTTCTTCCAAGCTGAAGAGAGTGCCCCCAATTGGGGCTCCAAAGGCAGCTGCAACACCTGCAGCAGCTCCAGCAGACACAAAATCCCTTTTATCCCTGAAATGTAGAGGAAAACAATCCCAGTTTAGCAAAGTAGAGCTCTGGAGGTGCTTAGGTTCTGCAAAGTAAGAGACCATTCCCATTTATGGATATATCCCAGGGATACAGGAGTGACAGCTGGGAGAAGTGCTGGCCATGGCAGGCAACACTATTTATTCAGTATGTCGTTGCAGCATCATGCTCTTTCTCTAGAGCACCAACACAGAACAAAACTCTGGCACTACGCAGCTGCCCAGTATATGAGGAACCATCCCAAACCGTGGGACTCCAGCATCACTTGAAAGAATTACAGAGAGGGAAGGGCAAGATTTTGTTCACATTCAGGTGAACCAGCCTTCTCTGTAGTATATCTTGGTCATAAGGGGCGAGCAACTGAGCTTGTTCCCAACAATGAAGCCATTTAACCATTCAGATTAAAGGTTTTAAATGGGTAGAGATTTGCTGAGTAGTACAAGAGAACATCAATGAACATGGAGACCAGAGCAGAGCAGCATGGAAGAGTCAAGTCCTGGTGTTGTCTTGCTGCAGAATGAAACTGCAGGACACTAAAGAGAAACTGAAAAAACAACCGACTGACTCATCCCAGCCCGCCACCCTTCTCCCAAGGAAGTCTGCTCACTCATCCTCCTCTCCCCTCCTCCACATCCTGGGTACAGTACCTGTCACTGCGGAAATAGGGAAAGTTAAATTGGATCTTCCTCAAAGAGATGCTCTGGAACTACAAACAAAGTAAAGATTTAGAAACATAGGAGATGGAAACTTACTCCTCACAGTACTCACAAAGCAGTGGTGTGACCAGGCAAGCGACCCAGGCCAGCACTAACCTGTGGCAAACCCGCACCCACGACAGCACCACTGTGAATCATTGGACCCTCCTTCCCGACAAAAAGACCTGAAAAAACAGGACTGATGAGGCAACACGCTCCCTGCGCCCACGCTCCCTTGCTGACAACGCCAGGAGAGATCAGCTCACCACTCCCATGCCATGGCACAGTCCCCTGTGCTGAGCCTGCAACTCCTCCCTCTCCCCTCAAGGTGAAGGAAGGTGCTGATCCCTGCCCCCTAAACCCCCCAAATGTTTTTGACGACTTGCAGAGATTTTGCACTCCAAGTGGGTGGAACCATTCAAAGACAGCTGTTACAAGTACCCTGAACTCTCCAAGTTACTCTGCCCTGCTGCCTAGAACATAGCCTCCTTCAGGCTGCTCTAGACAATGTGTTCTGGAGAATTCTCAGGTCTCCCTCTTTGACTGAGCTACAAAGAGTCACTTCTGACTAGCCCACCCAGAAAAGTACCTGTTCCCCTGATAGTCCTGATCCTTCTGTCTCTTTTCTACTCTATATATGCATTCAGGGCTCATGACGCTGCTCCAGGCCATCAAAATCATTTTACTGGAAAGGCAAGAGGAGCCTTTTGTGCCCTATGTACAGCAGGGACAGCATTTTTGCCCCTTCAGTGATTCCTTACCCCAACAAGATCAATACACCACAGCCCTTCTTACCTCCTGCCACACTGAAGAGCACTCCCATAGCTTTGCACACCACCGTCCGGAGACGCACAACCCCTGGAACCTTTACCCCGTTGAGGTAGCACTTAATTTCAGGAATTCCTGATCCAGCTGCTACAGGCTGCAGAGAAGAAACACTGATGCTGTGCTGCATCGATTTCATAGCTGACCCAACAATATCTCATCAGAGAGCACAGCAAGGGACCAAGAGACCCTGCTTAGCTAAAACAATTAGCACTGTGAAGCTAATTTGATGTCTTGGGGGGCAGAAAGTGCTTCCAGCAAGGATACTTCATACCCAGGACCCGTATAAGAGGAAAGGGAGGCTGTGTAAGGAGCAGCAGCAGACCTAAGTCTTACTTGGATCAGGACCAGAAGACTGGCAAGAAAAACAAAGGTCAGGTTGAACCCCAGCAGCTCCAGCAAGGACAACGCAAGACAGCCCTTCTCAGTGCATTCTTCCACCGCTACAGGGACGGTCAAGGAAAACAACTTTCCCCCCACCAACACACAATCATTCAGTACTGTCTGGGGGTCCCACTGGCATCAGGAGCCAAGCTTGCACTTCCTAATCCAGCCAGGGCAGCTGACACAACCCATCAGGAAGCCAGGCTTCCTTTTCAGAGCTCAAGACTGAGCTACAAGGAAGGGAAACCACTCATTCTTTCAGGGATTAGCCTTTGCCTATGTACATGATACTGGAAACTTTCCTTGGTTTCAAGTGCTGAATTACATAGGCAAGTTGAAAACTTGATTAATCATCAACAACATGACTGATGGCAGAATTCTGAGAGTCAGCTGTTCTGAGCAAAACATGGCAACAGAAAGGAAAAGGTCACTTGAATCTAACAGGAACCCATACACTAGGTAAAAGATACAGCTTTGTACCACCCGGAACTTGAGCTGGGTAAAGAGCCGTACAAAGAAATCCACAAAGAGGCCCACCTACGAAAAAGAAGACAGATTTGCCATCAGAAATTACTACATACAAGTAACAAAGACCGCTCTCTAGTAAGTTCTACCAGAAGTATGCACACATGGGAGGACAGAGGATGAAGGCGGCAAAAAAAGCGTTGTTCAGAGTAAAGTAACTTCGGAAGCTCAGATTTGCTGCCTCCCTCATTCTCACTGGGACAGATCCATCCTAGAATTATTCCTGAAGAGATGCATTTCAGAGTACTAATCTGGTAGCATTTTTAACACCCACAACATACTTCACGGTACAGAAGAAAGCTGGTGTTTAACTGAGGCATACAGTCAGCAGAGCTAATTTTCAAACACTCTAGAAAGCACACGCAGTGACGTTAGTATTGCCAAACATAAAAAAATACAGTTCAACTGTAAATTGGCATCCTTTTTTATTAATTGCTCACTTTGGGTAAGTTTTCCTGTATGCAGAATTTAAGGATTTGCCAGAATACTTTGCAAAGAAAGCCTAGCAAGTGCTAAAAGAAAAAAAGGCTTCTTGAAAAATAATCTAGCAACGACGTGCTGTGATTCCCAAAAGACAACTCCAGCTACTAAGCTCTCCACTTCATGAATGTTTCCTCCTCTTTACTCCTCGGCCACTGACTTCTAAATTATTCCTGCTTAGTCTCCTGAATTTTCCTCGTTCCCCGAACAGCATGACCCTTACCAGTCCTGTGCAGACTCCAATAGCAAAAACCATCACCCACTTCACTGCTTCGTACCTCTGGGCTTTCTGCTTAGGAAGAGCATTAAAAAAAAAAAAAAAAGCCAGGTCAAAGCAACATAGAAATGGGGATCAGAAAAAGGCTCCACAGCTCAGTTACAGCTAGAGTGATAAATCAACAGAAGATGGTGACAACAGCAAACTGAAAACACATATTTTTATTCTTTTCATAGAGAAACCAAGAGAGCACATAGAATTTCTTTCATAAAGAATAGAAAAAACGACAAAACTTCCCACAGTGGAATGTATTTAGAATCATAGAATGGTTTGGGTTGGAAGGGACCTTTAAAGATCATCTGGTCCAACCCCCCTGCCACGGGCAGGGACATCTTTCACTAGATCAGGTTGCTCAAAGCCCCATTCAACCTGAACTTGAACACTTCCATGGAGGGGGCATCCACAACTTCTCTGGGCAAATTTCTCTGGGCGATTTCCACAGTTTTAGCCCTCGAGCTAGTGAAAAAGAAAGAACAAGGTCCTACCTTGTTGTCCATGCTCTCCAAAACTTCCAAGTATGGGTCATTGATACAGCGATCATAATCCAAGCTCTGAAAGAATGCCAAAAGGTCAATTTAAGAGAATCAGCTGCAACAGACTGAGCAAAAAACTATGGATAAAAGACCTTGTTAAAGATTACAGAAGTCATTACTACCCCCCCAGTAAGTTTTGCAAACAACAGTAGGAGAAAAAACTCCTGGAAACAACTTCATTTAAATATTTCCAGCAGAGCCAGACCCTGAAAATCAGGAAATAAAAGAACAGACCAATTTCACTGCCCACACTGAGAGAGACAGCGAACCAAACAGGAACACGACTCATTAATACAACTTTAATTTAAAGAAGTCACATTGTACAGATTTAGACTTTACTTCAAGTGCCTCCAATTTGACAGTGCAGGGCATAACATTAGATCTTTATATTTAACCTCTCACTACAACAGGAACACTAGATAGGAATTCTTCTCCAGATGAACAGCATCAATTCTTAAACTTATCACAGCAGGGAGTTAAAAGCAATATAGAGTTGCCCAGTCGTACTCACAAAGTACCGCTAGCTTCTGTCTACACCAACTTCACCTTTTTAAGCCAAGCAGTAACAGGCTGAGCTGGTGACACCCATGCTGACAGCAATTGCTCTAAATAGCTCAGGGCCACTATACAGACATGCAAAAAGCAAAAATCTCCTGTAAGAAGCAAGATCCGATAGATGGGAAGATCTGCGGTGAGCCAGCATGACATCAGAGACAGCAGTAAGGCAACAGTGACCAAGTAGCCACAGACGCTTTCTACAGTCATGAGGAAAGAAGACCACTAGAGCCTGTAAATCTCACACTAAAAATGTGGAACAATGCAGCAGACTCTGAAAATCAATTTTCTCAACAAGAGCCTGACTTAAGCAGTGGATGTTCAAGCTCTATTCACAGGGCTTTAACCCAGAAACGTGTAATGATGAGGTGCAGTTCTTTGCAAGCGCAGCAACTCTGGGTATTTCTGCTGGAGCCAATGCAATCTAACTAGTGATGCATTTTGAGTACCTGCCCCATTACAAACTCAAACAGATCGAAACTTGTCTGCAGTTGTTTTCACATTAATTTCACAAGCTGCTATCAGCTAATTTCCCACCTCATAGTCTTTGCGTGGAAGAATCTCATCCTCCTCTTCATGAGTTTCTCCTAGGATTGTCTGCAAAACAAATGTGGGAAAGCAAAAATCATCAGGGGAATGAATGCATGTACAGGTGCTCAAGAACATTGGCAGCAAAGCCAAAATTAGGGAAGGCCTATGCCACTATTGCTTATGAAGTCAGAGTATGGATTACCAGACCACCCCTTACTTTGGGGTAACTGTATAGGATCTTACCTTAAAGCTTGCCCCTCAGCAAGAATACACTACTTCTATACAGGAGCTCCCCACAGCATAGCAAAGCAGAGTACTAAACCCACATTCCAGCTTCCTTCACAGCAACGGGTTACAAGGAAGCACAGGACAAGAAACTTGCACAGACAGCATTCTCCTATGCCGGGCAGCTGGAGAGAGCCCCTGCCAGAGCCAATCCCCTCTAACGGCTGCAAGGGGTCCTGTACCCGGGAGGAGCAGCAGTGCAGGCTGAGGCACCGGCCACAGCGGCTGGGATACCAGGCCCAGCCAAAGAAAACGTTGACTGGGGTACCGGGACAGTGCGGGCCGAGACACTGCCAGCAGCGGCTGAGGTACCGGGCCCAACAGGAGGCAAAAGAGCGGGAACGGGCTGAGGCGCCGGGCCGAGCGTCGGCTGAGGTATCGGGCCATGAGGCGCCAGCTGAGGCATCGGGCTGTGAGGCGCTGGGCCAAGCGCCGCCTGAGGTACCGCGCCCTGAGACGCCGGCACCGGGGCGGAGGTACCGGGCCTTGAGGCGCCGGCACCGGGGGTGGAGGCACCGGGCCCTGCGCCATAGCAACGCTCAACGCCCCCTACAGCCGCCCGCCCTCGGGCGCTCCCCAGAGCCGGCGCGGCGGCGGCGGGGCCGGGCCGAGGCCCGGTGTCGGGGCGCCGCCAGCAGGCACGAGGCCGGGGGCGGCCGGGGGCGCGCGGGGCCGCGGCCGTACCAGCTCCTCGGGTGTGCGGCTCTCCCGCTCGCCGCAGCACCGCGGGCAGCAGCAGCAGCACAGCCCGGACCCGCACCCCGCCATCTTCCGCCGCCGCCACCGCCCCTTCCCGGCCCCACCCGCCGCGCCGCGCGTGACCCCGCCGCGGCCGCCGCCTGGCCCCGCCCCCGCCGGCGCGCGCGGGGAGCTGAGGTCGCGGCGCCATGTCGGAGAAGGGAAAGCGCGGCCGCACCACGTGACCCGCCCCGCCCCGCCCCGCCTTAAAGCGCCGCGGGATGCGGCCGCCCGCGATATGCAGCGCCTAGCACCGCCGGCAGGTGAGCGGGGCCCTGGGAAGGGGGGCCCGATCCCTGCCCCCGCGGCGGGCCGAGCCGCGATGCCGGGCCAGGCTGCCGCTGCGCCGCGGCCCGGTCTGCCCGCCGGCTGCTTCGGGCCGAGCCGCGCTCCCAGCGGGTTCAGCTGAGGTGAAGGAACGATCAGGGTGCAACTTGTTCCCCCCCTGGCCCCGAGCCCGGCTGCGACGCAGGGACCCCCCGGCAGCAGGGACACCCCCCCCCCCCCCGGCGCTGCTGGCGCCCCTTCTGCCCCGGCAGCCCACGGGGGTGCCGGGCTCCCCTCCGGCCCTTTCCCACGGGCCTTTCCGTGGCCGTGCCGCTGCCGCATCAGCCGCCCTGCTGGCATGGCGGTAGATCCAGCCGCGGGCCCCTCGTCTGCCCCGTAGGGCTGTCAGCCCGATACCGTGGCCCAGGACAAGTCCCCTGCAGGCGTGCATGCCCCATGTGGAGTGTACGTCTACGCAGCCGAGTTTAGCTTGGGTGGTAGAACTAAGCTTAGGAGGATGCAGACCTCCACACTGCGTGTGTGGGTGTCAGCTCAGGCCTGGAAGCAGAAAAATAACCTACAGCGAAGCAAACAGGCATCACCAGCATCACATCAACACAACAGGCACATCCATGCTGATCCGCATCAATGTGCTGGGACACACATCTTTGCTCTGAGCTCTGCAGCGTGGTAGAGACAGAGGAGCAGGAGTGCTGACCCAGTGGAGCTGATGGGTGTTTAAGGTTGTCTTATTTTGCAACTGTTTTTGTTGTTTAGAAAGTCTTTTTTCTCTTTGCAATAACTGCAAGCTTCTGCCAGCAAATCTGTGATGCATCTGATGGTAAGTGCTCCAAATGCTGCCTGTAGACAAAATTTAAGTGGGGCATTTCTCCTGTCTTTGTGGTTCTAGATTGCCAGTAAGGTAAGGACCTTTCCTCAACAGCAAGTCTCATCCTGTAGACACATTAATACATGAACCTTTCCCTTGTGATGGGTGTCAAATCTCAAGTGGGAAAACAGAGGTCCTTTGATTTGCCTACAGTGCTGTGGCATGCTTGCTAGAAGTGAGATTTTGTGCCGCTAGCTTGATCAACATATGCTTTGGGATAATTCTCCCAGATTAGTGCCACGTGGACGTCAGGCAAAGTCCTATTGAGAGAGCTTGGTCAGGGCTGTTACTGTGCACCAAGTTGCTTTTGCTTCACTTGTCAATAGGTCTGTGGTGCTGATTTTTACCATGGCGCACTATGTTGGTACACAAGAGATTTAAGACTCCCAGTTGCTCTTGGCAGCAGAAGGCCTGTGCTCCTTTCTGGTATCTCCTGCCAGCTGGAGAGGTCCCCAGGTGGTAAAAGTAGACTTTCTCCCAAAGGGGTTTTCTTGATTGGCAACCAGTGTAAACAGTAGAAGATGAGTTCAAAGTCTTCTTGCGTGACCTAAACCCACAGAGCTTATGATAAGGACAAAGTGCACACTAGCTCACGCAACCATTTCCTCCAAAACAGGCTCCAATATTACGTAATGCTTGGGCAGCTTGCTGCTTCCCAGTGACAATTTTAAGTTTTGGCAGGTACATAAGCAAATAATGCGGATCCAAATTTTATGGCAGCTCTTCTCTAATTATCTGTAATCACTACCTAATTTTAAAGGCATAGGGTGAAACACTTCTGGGAGCTAAGTGGAATTGGGCATCCTAGACCCACTTGTACCACTGACTTGCAGTGCCGTTTTCCTTTTTGTGAAGCCGAGCAAGCACAGCTCATCATGTTGCAAGGCAGGGAGAAGGGGATGGTCTCTGCTGACCTTGTTTCCAAGCAGCCACAATTGGCAAGGAAAGAAACATGAACAGCGTATCTGGTAAAGGAAAGAGCCGAGTGTGTGCAGTGGTATTGGCGCAGGGCACAGTTGTCTGCGGAGATGGTGTGTCTTGTGGAAGAAGGCTAACTGTTAGAAATGCAACTGTGTGATGCCAGCAAAGACAAAACAAAGGATGGTAGTTTTGGGGATGGCCTGATCGGAGGGGATTCTTCACTTTTTTTTTTGACACAGGAATAGTTTGTGCATTCTTGTGTACCCGCCCCACTAGCACTTGCTCTCCTACCTACACTGTAAAGAAGCACTGCTTTTTGGGAACAAACAGAATGGGAACTCTGAAGATGGATACAGTCCAAGAACCAGCTACCATAGAAAAAAAAAAAATCTGCTGGCATGTCCAGCCCAAGGCCACAAGATCAAAGAGGCCCTCACCTAATGCACATGGGTATCGTGGCTTGCTAAGCTGTAGTCAGGGCAAAAGTGATGTTGACCTGACTCTTTTGAGAGCCAAATTTGACCCAGCAGGAACAGACGAGCTGCATCAAAGTGGCATGAAGCCATCTGCTGGGTTATTTCTCTCAACACTATCTAAACACACGCTTTTTATTGTGTTTTCACCAGATCCCCCACTACAGCTTATAGCGAGGGCTGGCAAAAGGGACTCCTTGATGATGATTAATTTTGGATCTTGGCATAGGCTTCCTTTTCATCATCTGCTGTCCACCCCAGCAGTAACAGCTCCTTGCTGAGATCTGTGTCCTGTCTTGTACCCACTGTGCTCCTTGTGTTCCCCTCCTCCAGAGAGCTCACCATGGTCAATGAGACCCAGCATACCTGCAGTGCCAGTTCCAGCTCCAAGTCTGATGGTGGCAGCAGTAGCGGGAGCGAGAGCTCCAAGGACAGCTCACGCTGCTCCACCCCTGTCCTCGATGCTGACCGTCACGAGCGACTGCGGGAGAAGATGCGTCGACGGCAGGACTCTGGAGACAAGTGGTTCTCCTTAGAGTTCTTCCCTCCACGCACAGCCAATGCTGCTGTCAATCTCATCTCCAGGTGAGGGCTGCAGGGTGGGAGAGGGGAGAGATGAAGTGTCTTTGGAGGAGGGCTGGGAAATAGCTAATGAGGCAGGCTCTGCCCCATGCTCTGTCTCCCCTTCCAGGTGATGAAGCAGGTAATGGGGCTGTGCTTTCCTGCTGAGGAGGGTAATGGACACCAGGTAACTTGTCTTCCTTGGAGGCCCTGAAGAGTTAAGTGTCATGGTGGGGTTACTGAGGGGGCCAGACTGTTTCCCCTCTCCCATGCTCTGTGAAGATAGAGCAACCTCACTGTCATGCTCTGGGGCTGAAGCAGAGTGCTGGGGGACAACAGAGCAGAAAAGTACCTATTAAAAGCAGAGAACGTTAAGTGATGGACAGTGTGCCCTAGTCTCTGGAACAGAGACTCCCACTTGTTTTTAGAATCATCCAGCCACTATGGTTTGTGCCTCTATTACTGAGGACTACAGTTTTAGCCTCCGAGATAGATATCCCCAGAGCTAAAGGTTATCCTGGAGCCTAGTGGGGAGCCCCGGGAGCCACCATGTACTCACCTGGAGGAGAAGAGGGAGTTTCATAACTCTTTTTGTAACTTCTGTATGCCAGTGCCAGGTTTACTTTAAACAGAAGGGCCTTTTCCAACCCAGAGCAGGAGAGAGACAAGTTGGGGGAGTCTTTGTTTCTTCTGTTAGGCACACTTGGGAACACAACAGAGATCTGGTCCATCTTTTTGTATTTGTGGCCTCTACAGCTAAAGCTGGGAACAGGGGGTTGCAGCATAGTCTCCCATCTCAAAAGGAATGGGACTTGCATTGCTGTCTATCAGAAGACATATCAGTCTAATAGAGCATGCTGGGAGGAAGTTTATTCTACAGAGAACACTTAAGTTGCCTCTTCTTCAAAGAGATTGTAAGCTGCTCCTCATACAGCCTTAAAGGATGACTTTCCCCATTTACATTGGCCACTTGCTAAACTCCTAGTTCAACACTTTTCTTGGTCTCTCCTGCTGCTGTCATCCAAGCTCGCTCTGCCTGCTGGCATTCCAGCAGTGAGCAAGATATCCCAGGCAAAGAGAGGGGAGTTGGCTACATGGTAGGCTAACACAGCTCTAAAATCCACAGGTTTGACCGCATGGGAGCAGGTGGTCCACTCTTCATTGATGTGACGTGGCACCCTGCAGGGGACCCAGGATCTGACAAGGAAACCTCTTCCATGATTATTGCCAACACTGCAGTCAACTACTGTGGCCTGGAGACCATCCTGCACATGACATGCTGCAATCAGACCAAGGATGACATCACAGGGCATCTGCAGAAGGCCAAGCGGCTTGGGTTGAAGAACATCATGGCATTGCGTGGAGGTGAATCCTTTTGTCCTATAATGTGTAGGGCTGAGGTTGTATTGCTGTTGTGTTGAATTCCAGGGTAAAAATGGAGAAATAAGATTTAGAGGCTCCTTCTGCTACAGGAATTCAATCTTGAGACTGCATTTCACCTGATCCCTTTGTTAGCAGTCTCTCCAGCACAAGGGTAGATAAAAGCAGTCCATGGGTAAAACTGCAAACTTGGAAGTTTCATCTTGTCTTCCTTTTGATAGCAGGAGGTTTTTACAGCACTAGCAGATCTGAGTCCAGCAAACGGAGAGAGATGTAGATTTGTTCTCTTTTCAGATCCTGTCGGTGAGGAATGGGAGGAAGAAGTAGATGGCTTCAACTATGCTGTTGACCTGGTTAAGCACATTCGCAATGAATTTGATGATTACTTTGACATCTGTGTGGCAGGTAAATGTCTTTCATTGCAGAGTGTGGGGTAGGGTCTGAGATAGGGAAATCAGCTCAGCAGTCCCTCTCTGGACCTGGGCTGTAGTGACAGCACAATCAGATTGGCTACTTTCTAATTTCTAGCATGTTGTCCTGACCACCACGGTTTCACTTTTTTTTTCCCCCCTTCCCCCCAAAGGCTACCCCAAGGGTCATCCTGAAGCAGAGAGCTATGAGGCAGACCTGAGGCATCTGAAGGAGAAAGTCCTTGCTGGGGCAGACTTCATCATTACACAGCTTTTCTTCCGATCAGAAACCTTTCTCAAGTTCATGAAGGACTGTCAAGCCATTGGCATCACCTGCCCCATTATTCCTGGCATCTTCCCCATACAGGTGAAATCCAGTAATTCTGGTTCAGGGAGGGAATAAGGATGCAGGATGTTAGGTGTTTGTGGGTCATGCCTGAGAGAGGTCTGTAAATATCCTCCACAAAATTTCTGGGAAGTGAGAGTGCTAAATATGTGATAAATCTGTAGATGGTTTGCCAAATTAAACTCCTAGGCATGTAATAACAAGCTTAAAAGGTTTTCTGTGCCCATATGGCAAAAAGGGATATAAAGGACAATGGTCCACCAGTCCTAAGGTGTTAGTCATCACTGTCAGCATGCTGGGCTCAGGCAAAGAAATGGGAAGAAATCACCTAGTGACATGACCAGGACTGCGTTACCATCCTAGAGATGGGGCCTAGGAGTAGAATCCAGGAGCCCCAATTCTAAATCTTCTGCCACAAAATCGAGATCAAGTACCTGTGTTACTGGGATGTCAGAAAAGGGCCTTGGAAAAATGAAAATCCCCTGCATCCTCACCCAGGGTTACCACTCCCTGCGCCAGCTGGTGAAGCTCTCCAAGCTGGAAGTGCCTCAAGAAATCAAAGATGTGATTGAACCCATCAAGGACAATGATGCGGCTATCCGGAACTATGGGGTGGAGCTGGCAGTGTCCATGTGCCGGGAGCTGTTGGATAGTGGCATGGTACATGGGCTCCATTTTTACACCCTCAATCGGGAAGTGGCTACTACTGAAGTCCTTAAGCGCCTGGGCATATGGAAGGAGGACCCCAGGTGAGCAGAACAGGCTGGCTTCTGTTAGCTCCTCTTTCACATCCATCCATCCCATCTACTGAAGGCTCAAGCAATGGATGGGTTGGCACCTCTCCTCTGCTGCCCTTTTTTTTTTTTTTTTTTTTTTTCTTAGCACCTTTCTGCATTTAGAAGTTCACCCTTCCTGCAGGTCTCTGACAAAAGCTGGGAGGAATAGAGGGGACAGCTGAAGGAGGAATTTGTTTTAGCCAAGTGGCTCTAAAGTAGCCTGTTCTTAAAGTAGCCTGTTCTGGAACTTTAAAAACCTAAACTCTTAGAGCTGCCACTTGGAAGAAACATGGTTTTTGAGGTCTGCCACAACCCCTCTTACAGGCTAGGTGCTATGTAAGCTCCCACTGTGGATTTCTAGGGTTCTCTGCAGTTGATAAAGGGCATGTGGACTTCTCTCCGAGTCCACAGGCTTCAGCATAGACAAGAGGAAGCAAAGGAAAATGGATAGCTGTATTTTCTTCTTGTTAAAAATAGCTTCACACAGTGCTTTTCCCTTACTTCATCCAATTTCAGCTGTCAGTCCTGTACTTAACCATTTAATAGACACCTACCGAGCATCCTGTGAGGGAACTGAGTGGGAAAAGATTTTCCATAAAGGAAGAACAGTTTTCTGTCCTACTTCTTGACAAATAGAACTCTTCTCAGCCCCTGTTACTTGCTCTCCCCAGAGGCAAACTTCTCCAGGGGAAGGGCTTCCAGCCTCTAGTGGAAAGTCAACAGAGGAACTGTGTTAACATCTGCTCTTCCCATGCAGGCGGCCTCTGCCCTGGGCAGTCAGTGCTCACCCCAAGAGAAGAGTTGAAGATGTTCGGCCAATCTTCTGGGCCTCTAGGCCAAAGAGTTACATCTATCGAACTCAAGAATGGGACGATTTCCCCAATGGCCGATGGTAAGCTGTCAGCCTGCAATGGCAGTGAGGTAGAGGTGTGGTACGAAAGCCTGCTCCATAGTTGGTCTCTGTTGTTAGTGGGTGTCCTGAGCATGCTTTGGGCTTGACAGAGCAGGTGGCAGCTTAACAAAGTGGTCCCCAGTTGCTTGGATTTGAATGAGGTGAGGAGAACGGCACCAAGATGTTGAAGCTTTTGGTCTCCAGGTGGATTTTGTTGAATGCGTTCTCTTCCTGGGTGGCTGTCTTCCTGCATCACCAAATCAGCTCATCTTCCTCAGTGGCCTGTTAATCCTGTGTCTGCTCCCCTTACAGGGGTAACTCCTCCTCTCCAGCCTTTGGGGAACTGAAGGACTATTACCTCTTCTACCTGAAGAGCAAGTCTCCCCGGGAGGAGCTCCTGAAGATGTGGGGAGAAGAGCTGACTGGTGAGGAAAGCGTCTTTGAGGTGTTCACGTGTTACATCACTGGAGAACCCAACAAGAACGGGCACAAGGTGAGTGACAGCCCAGGAAGGGATGGTCAGTGTGGCACAGACAATAGTGCGTATTTCCTCTTGCTCCTGGTACCACATTGTTCTTCTAAACAAGAATTGGCACTTCCCTATTCAAAAGGACTTGCTGAGATAGTGGCTGAAGGGAATCCAACAGCCAGAGCTAGGGCTCAACATAAAAGGAAAGCTGCTACAATATGACAGGACCAGTACCGACAGACTTCAGCAGTCATTCTTAGAGTTGAAGATATCCTGCCCCTTGAACCAAACCTGGGAATTCTGTCCTGAAGTAGGTGTGTTTGAGACCATTAGGGCACTTCTGAATTCCTTCAACATCCAGATGTTAACGAAAGAGTTGTTACATCCATTGTGAGCCATCCTTTCTCCTCACGGTAGGTTACGTGTATGCCTTGGAACGATGACCCTCTTGCTACTGAAACCAATCTTCTGAAGGAGCAGCTGGAGAAGGTTAACAGACGAGGAATCCTGACCATCAACTCCCAGCCAAACATCAATGGCAAACCATCCACAGACCCCATTGTAGGCTGGGGGCCCAGTGGGGGTTATGTCTTCCAGAAGGTACTGCACTATTCTGGGCTAGGCAGCAAAGAGTTATGACCCAGTTTGGTCTCTGCTAGGTAGGGAGGTCCTAGGCTTTCACCCAGATAATCCTTCTGCCTGCTCCTTATCTTAATGCCTTCTTGCTGAGATGAGGCAAAGCTCCTTTGGTGTCGTAAGAGATAGACTATGTCATCTCTATGGCTTACTTCATAGCTGTTTTCCCCCACCTCTAAACGTGTATTGAACATCTATAGAGTTTCTTGGTTTTACTCTCAGCAAGTAATTATTGGTAACTTCTTTCTAGAGCAGGGCTATGAAGTTTCAGATACAGATACATGCCATTCAGTGATACAGGAAGCACCCATGTATTTCATAAAATGGGAATCAATGAGGTAGTATCTCTACCATCCATCTTCTCAGGGTAATTTTTAAATGCCCAATTATTACTGTATCTGCCCTTCTCTAAGGCAGAGTTCTCCACCAATTGCCCCCAACCCACAGCACTACTGCTGCGCTGTTCAGACAGCTGCCAGGTTCCTTCTCTGGCCTGCAAGCAGGCCTTATCTCCCAGGCCTGCCTCCTACTGTCATGCATTTTCAGGCCCTAGAGCCTTGCCACTAATGGCTGTGATAGGAATCTCCCATCAAGGTAAATGCCAAGCAAGTGGCTCATACTAGGAAACAAAGCAGCCTTGTTCAAAGGGATCCAAACCGCTAAAGCCATGAGACCAGCAGATGGCAAATGCAGTTATGTTTTCAAAGGAAAAAATTCCCCTGAGGTGAGGGGAAATCCATCATCTCACACAATAGCCAGGAAACGGGGGGAGGGGAAGCAGTTGTTGGGAGCAGCCAAGCACAGAGCAGCGGTAGATGGAGCAAGTACAGAATTAGGTTGTATAAGCACACAGGGAGAATTGTGAACAAAAGATGAGGACAGGGAATGGTAGGGTGCTTAGGAGAGCCCAGCTGAGACCCCTGACTTCTGCTCCTGACAGACTGGGCTGCCTTGGCAGGACACTGCTGTTCACAGGGTACCATGTAGAACAGAGGTCAAGCTCAGGCCTCTTCCAAGCACTCTGTCTGGCACAGGCTGCTTCCCCGGCACAGCAGTTGTGGTTATGCCCTCTGGAGCTTATTCCAGCCTGCCTGCTTATGTGGATGAAAATTAGGAAGATTGTAGCTTTCCTGAGCTGGCTGCTCCTGGGCTGTTACCTCTGCTCTCCCTAATTTTTTATTTCCTCCCCCGCCAGCTCCCTTAGTAATTTGCTCTGCCCTTTGCTCAAGCATCCTCTGTAGTACATGTTTCTGGGAATGGACATACAAGTCTTAAGCTGCCTGGTTTCCAAGCAGCCCAGACTGTACAGCTGTTCTCTTGGTTGCCTCTATGCGTCCCAGCCCTGCCGTGAGTAAAGGCTCTTACTCTTTTTGCCCTTCCCCATCCCGCCCTGTAGGCATACCTAGAGTTCTTCACCTCCAGTGAGATCGTCACGGCACTGCTCAAAGTGCTGAAGAAGTACGAGTTGCGAGTGAACTACCACATTGTCAATGTCAAGGTAGGCTGTTGTTTACAGGACACTTTCCTTTCACCACCTTGGGAGAGAGGCAAATATCAAAGATTCAGATATCACTATGAACAAAGTGGGACGTGAAGGGAAGGGAAAGTGAAGCAAGTCAGCTGTGATGCGCAGCAGCTGTCCGATCTCTTAACAAGGAGAGGGTAAATGCACTTGTTCCAACTCACTCAATCCCTCCTCCAGCAGTTGCTTCAGAAAGGTTTTCCTTCCTTTGGCAGGGCCAGAATATCACCAATGCTCCAGATCTGCAACCCAATGCTGTCACCTGGGGCATCTTCCCAGGCAGAGAGATCATCCAGCCCACTGTAGTGGATCCTGTAAGCTTCCTCTCCTGGAAGGTGAGTCCTCCCTCCTGCTGGATACATTGCTGTGATGCCCTGGAAGTTCAGAGTGTCTGGTTTGTTTTTAGTCTGTGACACTTCTCACAATTGAGTACTGTTGTGGTATTAGCTTGCAGAGGTCCAGATATTGTTCCTCCTGCTCCCTCAGTGTAAGGAGAACTTTGCTCCGGCAAGAGCTCTTCACAGACACCTAGCGCCCAGTACCAGGAGGCTTGGGAGCTACCACTGTCACTGTACCGGGCCCCAGAGCTCTGGGCAGTAGCTCTCCCTCCCCTCTTACACGCACAGGGGCAGTATTGAGCCATTTTACTGCAAACGTGTCTCCTTTCAGCTCTGGGCACTTCCCACTGACTGGAAAGCATGAGGGTCCTTGCTCACTCTTGCAATTTTTACTAAGGAACGAGCTGCAGGCTGGCCAGGCATGTGTGACACTGGTTGTCCTAAATGAAGTAATATGCAAATGCAGCTCTAACATGTGCATTACACCACTGCCAACATTTTTTTTTTTTCCTTGGCAGGATGAGGCCTTTGCACTGTGGATCGAGCAATGGGCCAAGCTCTATGAAGAGGAGTCACCCTCTCGCATGATCATCCAGTACATCCATGACAACTACTACTTGGTCAACCTGGTGGACAATGACTTCCCACTTGAAAACTGCCTCTGGCAGGTTGTGGATGATACTTTTGAGCTGCTGAACTCTCCGACTCAGCAGTGAAAATTCCTGTTCTAATCCCTTACTTCCTCCTTCTGTCCACTGACTGCAGGGGGAGGAAAAGCAGCTCTTGTGCTGATGGTGGACCACACACTCCTAAACCCAGTGACCAGGCTAGCTCTCTGATCTACCCACACTACATGCTCTATCCCCAACACAAAGGCTCCCTGACCCCTTCTCACTGAACAACAGCCAGAACTACCTGAACCTCTGAGCTGAGGCTCTAGACTGAGCTTGAAGGCCAGCTCTGCAGGATAAAGAGGTGCTAATCATGGCTATGTTGATTACAGTAACAGGAGAACTCTTGTGCATCAATGTGATAAAACTCAATGGGATTCTGGTAACTTTCTCATGCCAGAAATGCTGCCTTGGGGGCAGAAACACTCCTGTCAGCAGTGCCTATGCAAGGAGACTATTTCAGCAGTTACCAACCCTGAAAAGAAGCTCAAATTGCTTTTACATTGCACTAAGATGTATTTCTTCACAACTGATCATATCAGGCTCTTTTGCACTCACTCCAGAAGAAGGTTCAAATTTTCTCCCTAACTTTTCTCCTTTTATTGTATTTCCTGTTTTCTTTTTAATAGGAATATGTGAATTCCACTTCTGGATGAGACTGAGTAAGAATCACACTATTTCTTACATTAAGTACAATAAAATACACAAATACAAATGTCCTTTGTACTAGGCCATACTCTTGTAAGTAGCAAAGACTCATGTTGTTTGCAAACTAATCAGCCTGGCACAAGAGAAAATTTTAAGAAAACCAATTGTTTATGGGGTAGTTCTGCCTTCACTTTCAACACATGCCCTAAGTAAAGTATGGACAAAGCTCCATGGTAGAGCAGAGAAAGCTTAAATCCTAGAATTTACCAAAAGCAACCAGCTACAACCTTTGGCTCAGTTCTGCAAGGTTACAGGAGTTGTAGTGGTCCTTTTCCAGTGCCTGTAGAGAAAGCCTATCTTTTCTTAACAGCCTTAGGCCCCACAGCATTGAGCAGCTATGGAGGCTGCTTTGTGTACTTAACAATCCTGCAAAGCTACCACAGGCTAGGAAAACAAGACCTCGGGGCAGTTCCCAGTGGAATTTCGAGATCCCTGCCACACTGTGAGCATCTCTTTCAAACATGCAAGGAAGAAAAGCCTTTTCCAGATTCTTCAGACCCTCTCATTACAGCTGTCTGAGACTGGGCTCATATATCCAGGGTAATTACAGGGCATCAATCACAGAAGCAAGTAATGGGAAGGTTGGGGGTCAGACACGCCTGTCTTGCCTCAGCAAAGCTTTTGGTGCTCAGCTGTTCCCAGCAGGTTTCTTCATCCCTAGCCTATTCAGCACAGAAAGGAACCAGCAGGAAGCAGTCAAAAGGTTGGCCACCCACTGAAAGGCTTAATGAAGAGCTGATGGACCTAGACAGGGGGAGGAGGTGGGAGCCATGTGGGAATCCCCCCCAGGGGAAGAGCCAAATCTAAAAATAAAGACCTGTGTTCACACCTACCGAGGACAGTCCAGACTTTGGAATCAACAGGATGTAGCGTTTGCACAGGCAGACTCCTGCTCATCTCTTTAAGACTGACGTATTTGCTTACTCCCCTGCGTGACACTAAACTCCTGTCCAGGAAAAAAAACACTGAGTAAAGGGAGAGCCTATAAGGTGTTTTTTTGACCTTTAATCAGAACTCCAGCAAAATCAGGATCCAGAGGAGAAGGGAATGCAACCTCACAACAAAAGGGAATAATTTCTCAAAGTTGTGCTTCTAGGGAGGTAGGATACAAGTCCTTTAAAGAGGAACTTTCACTAGGTACCATCTCTTCCTGGTTGTCCTTTGGCTATCGTGCTTCTGGCGTGCAGCACTGCTTTTATCACGTGAGCAGAGCATTCGCTTTCTTGATTGCACAGGACCAGCTCTTTGTTGTGACAGCCAGCTGTATCCTCCACATGTCCTGAAATGAGCAGCAGCTGCAGGCAGGCCCTCACCATTCAGCAGCGTCCTTTGTCCTTGAGCTGGAATGCTGTTAGCTGGCGCCACCTTCCAAAGGCCTTAAATAGTAAAGTGGACAAATCAAATACTCAGGTTACCCTTGAGGGATTGCAGCCACCCTCACAGTACCTGTAAACACAGCTTTTCATCTAGCAATGGCTAATGCCAACTGCCTCACCATTCACTCAGAGCCCTTCCCTGTCTCCCCTATGTTCCTGTAGCCACTAAGTGAAGTGCAGAGTACAAATCAATGTGAGAAAAGAAAGACCAATGCCCCCTCTGCCCTCTAATTTCAGTATTTGCTCTCATCTCGTTAAAGGACGACCTAATCCTGCATGGATCTTTGGGAGGCAGGCAGAGGAGCAAACTGGCTATTTGCGCTCTAAGGCTTTGCCTGCTCAGTCAAATTTATAGCAATTTGCCTGCCCCTGGGTGCAAGTCAGCACAGTCCTCCTGCACCAATGTGGAGCCTGTATCTTTCCTGAGTGGGCTCTTGAGAGGCAGGGGATTAGTGGATTAACATCTCTGGTGACAGTGGGGAAGGGGGCACACATCAGGGAAACTGACTGCTGACACAAAGCTTTGAAAAACACCCAAAGATGACCCCATATAAAGCTGGAAGCTATTTCCCTTTGTTATAGGCAAGTCCCATTCCTTAATGTATTCAGCTTCTCCCTAAACAAGTGCTTTGTGCAGGGAGAGAGATACAGGGAACACTAGTTGTCCCTTTGGGGTGCTTTTTGGTCCACTGATGTCCACGGAATTAAAGCAGTCATAAATGCTTACCTGAGATAGCAGGCTCCTGGCTTCCTCCTCCAAAAAATTCTGCACCACACAGCTTTGCAAATGTCGTCGTCTCCATACCCTCCAGGCCTTTTCTATCAGCCGCTGCTGGTCCTGCCAGGAAAAAGAGGCAGTGCACAGATTAATTGGGCTCTGGCAGGCAACTACCTCACTTCCCTCTTGTCCCACCTTGCTTCCAGCTGCTCGGCTGGGTCCCTCTTGAATGACTTTGCATTGGTAACAAACAAAGCTGACTACTAACAAAGCTCTTGCTGAACTACTGTCTCCTGCAAATATTGTGGCTAATTAAGTCACAGTACCCTGGGGAAAGGACAGTGCTCCATCAGTGCTCTGGCACAGCTCCTCAGTGACTATGGATGCGCTCGCTATATGTGCGTCATCTTGTCCCACGGGCAGGCAGGTCAGAGCACATCTTACACAGCTAATGCCAAGGAAGCCAGACAGAACATGGGTCTGTTCCATAGATGGCTAGGGCCTGAGCAGAAGGGGAAGCCAAATGACAGCCCTTGGTAGGCTGTGGACACCAGAGGGATGTATCAGGAACACAGATAAGGACAAAGATTGTAATACTTGCTGTGGACTTTTTGCACAGGCTACAGACAATCTATACAAATCATCCTGTCTCAGCTTCCCATCTGTAAGATGGAATAAAGCACAACTAAATATGTGGATATGCCAGTCTGCCATGCTGGCATTTCAAAGAGAAAGATGGAAAAAGTAGCCACAGCAGCAAATCAGGACTTCTGGTGCACTCTGGTACTTGTTAAATCCCCAGGTCTCATCTCCCAGGATGTATATGAGGCTGCAAGCAGAGCAGGCTTGCCCAGTAACACCCATCACTGCCACCCTGGTGGCAGTACCAGACACTCACCAACACCTGAGCCAGTACCACCACCCTGCTGGCTTCTTTCCACTGATGCCATCCCCTTGCCAGACAGCGCAGTCTCCTGTCACGCTGCCACTGGTGAAGTATCACCGTGTGATGCCACCACCTCAGATACTTCCTCCTATAGGCAAGAGGGGAAAATAAGCTTTATCAGCCCAACAGCCCTACAAGGGAGTCCTTCCCTGACAGCAGCAACAAGACGAAGCCCAGAGCCCTCCACTCCACTTACCCAAGCCACTTCTCATCCCACTCCTCCAAGTCCACCTCTGCTTTGTTCTGGATTCTTGCATGTGCAGGAGAGGGTCCTACCACACCAGGTCTCTCTACCAGGTGAGGGAGCAGCAACCTTTCAGCCCTGTTTTGGTTTCTGTAGATCACCAGCCAGCGGTGAATGGCACTGGGAAAAAGCCCAAGAGGGGCAGCTGGTGCTGAACCCTTTTCTCTGCCTCTTCTGCTTTCTAGGAAAGAAAAGAGGAATCACACAGGAGCTAACCTCAGAGGCAGAGAAGCAGAGATCAGAGCGGTCATGGGCCCTTAGTCCTTTGGCTCCTGAACACAGAAGCAAGCCACAATCAGAGTTTGACTGCCATGAGCACCTACTCCACAGAGGAATCCCAGTCGCCTGGCTGGCAAACACTACTGCCCTTCCCTCCTCACTCACACTCCCCACATGGCCCCATGAAAGGAAGAGAGGAGCGGGCATTTTCTTACTCATGGACCAAGACAGAGACATCTTCCTGCTCTTCCTAGCGCCTATCAGGGTACTGCACTGCCGTGAGCACTGGGAAAAGGCAGCTGCTTTTGTCCAGTAGTTGCAGGCCTGCAAAAAGAAATAACACAGCTGCAGCTAAGACTAAACACAATGCGCACAGACAGCACACACACAAACTAGCCTTAGAGATACACTTATGTTCATATCCCTGCAAGTAATGTGCTAGACCCCAGGCTGGAAACTGCACAGATGAGATCCCAGCAGGACTGACTCAGCCCTTCCAAATCAATCGACCCCTTTGTGGTTTTCTAGCTGTGAGTCTTTTAAAAAAGCTGCAACTCTGACAGCTTGCTCTGCTCTGCAGGGACAGTGATTATCCCATCTCATTCTTGAGAAGAGAGGAAGGAGTAGTCCTGTCTCTCTGGTCAAAATGTCCCCATTCCTTTTTGCTGTGCTCCAGATGGTTGC
This sequence comes from Gymnogyps californianus, assembly GCF_018139145.2. Lineage (NCBI taxonomy): Eukaryota > Metazoa > Chordata > Aves > Accipitriformes > Cathartidae > Gymnogyps > Gymnogyps californianus. The sequence goes on along the minus strand of NC_059491.1, from coordinate 6,233,628 downwards.
TGCTATCAGTGCCAGATTATGGTGATGAAGTTGCGTGCACAGTCTAAAGAATTTCAAGGCAGGGACTAAGCAGTCACCATGAGTCAAACCAGGTTTTTATACAAAGCCTTGTCACTGTATCTCAGTGCCTAGTGACTCACTGAGGTCTTCACGAGAGAACAGGCATTTAAGAATAACTGTCTCATAGGGACCTTCATCTTTTCTTACCTGTTTTACAGTAGCCACAGATCCTAGGCGCAGGGCTTGCTGTCCCCTTGAGGCCAATCGCCAGCGGTGACAGGCTTTACCCTGAGAGGGTTCCCGCCACTTGTGGTTTCTCTCTCCCGGCACCCGCTGTTCAGCTCTCAAGAATTTCACCCTCCACTCGGTAAAGCTCACAACTAGGAGACGGTGCTCTCTGACCCTTTTAAAACAAGAGAGGGCTTCGTGCTGCCTCAGTCTACAAGCAGTGACCTGGGCCCACGTGACTAGGCACCTGAAAAACAATACAAGCACAGAAAAGCGGCAGATGCCTAAAGTCACATTTCCATGTCAGCACTGAACAGGCTAGAGAACAATTCCACCTTCTCACCCCACCCTGCAGTGTCACGCGTAAGTGGTCAAGGCAAGCAGAAGAGCATTCAACAAGAAAAAACGCTGTTCCTACTATTCCTTCTGCAGTCAACATTTATGTATCTTTCTCCGTGTTACTTATTTTTCCAGTGCCTTGTCCTTGGGAGGTGTAAGTTCAGACTCCTCAACTACAGTGTCCTTCTGCTAAAAACTTGCCCTCATTTTACTTCAGATTCCCAGCACTGTTACCTTTCAACTCCTCAAAGCCCAGGAGTATGTATGCTTCCTTCTGGCCATTTTAGCATTTCCTCCTCTTCAAAGGCCTCTGCAAACTGAATGCAATGTTATACTATGTTTTTCCTTTGCCTACAAAACAAATGCTTTTCCTAGGCTGCCTTGCCACTACACATAGTGGACCCCTCAAAAAAAGAAAGGAATTAAATTAGTTAGTCTTCAATCTTTCTCTGTGCCAGCAGCTGACCTTTAGGACGATGGTTGAGGAAGGCTTTTTCTTTATGGGATGAGAATAAAACTGCTAAAATCTCCTTCAGTATGGAACCCAGCAGACTCCTTAAGTCTGCTTGCTGCAGAACCAGGCTGCATTTAAGACAGCAGCTTGTTGTCAAGATTCAGGTTTTAATTTTTTTCTTGGCTGCCAGAAACTAAGGGCCTGCATACATGGGATGTACAACTGGAATCTTTATGGAGACAATTTTATTCCAAAAAAATCAATGTCTACAGGAGTTACTATTAACAGCACTGTAAATCTGCACCCATGATAATCTCTCTATATCTCACAGGCTGATGCACAGGACGCCAGTCTTCCTCTGCAACCCCAGAAGCCAATCTGCTTTTAACTCCTGGCTTATCCTTTTGGTTCCTTGTTCCACTTGGACTTTCATTATGCAAATCACCCCACTGCACCATAGGGAAGAGGTGTAAATATCCTCTGCCTGGCAGGCTTCTCTGAAGATCAAGAGAATCTATTGCAGGTTATTCTAGCATGAAAAATGCCCCCCTCAGAAGAGACAGGGCTCAGCCTGTACCATATCCAGGTGAGAAATTAGAAGCGCTCTCTCATCAAAGGAGAACTCAGAAGGAAGATTAATGGTGGGGACACACTCTACAGGAAGGAGCAACATTAAGGACTTCTCTCAAACACGCTTCCCACTAGGGTGCCACCACACAGATTGATTTGCAGAAGAAAATGCAATTGGGTGGGGTGAGTGCAGAGTCTAAGCATCACAGCCACTAAGGTTTTACTGGGTTTTTAGTTGCTCTTTCCTCTGCAGATCTTTGTCTCCTCTCAGCCTGAACCTGCAATTCAAAAGGAAATCTGCCAGGGCCAAACCTGCACTTCTCATGCCTTAAATGAATCCTTGGCATAAATAATCTTATTCATTCTTATCTTCCTGAATTATCTCAAAGAGAACCACCTGAACAATTCCTGGTTCACTACAGCTGGACACTTTGCTGTGTTTCAGGCAGACAGTAGCCTCACAGAACATAAACCACAAACAATACAGATTTCAATGAGAAAGCTACTAAACAACAGCTAAGAGAGAAAAGAAGTTGTTAATGATTGGCAGCAGACACCTTGCTCTTCCGATTAAATTCTTGTGTTTTCAAGATCGGCACCATAACATAAGACTCCAAAACATACTACAGCTTCACCTATATTGTAACTAACACCGAGATGAATTGAGTATCATGGTTCTCTCTTCATAGGCCTTACTGAATATTGCTTTTCTGCAGGAATATATTGAACTCAATTTTTGACATTAGTTTAGATTAAAATCAACACGCTGTGTCCAGAATCTAAAAGATTCATGTCTGTAAACATCAGATCTCTGTAAGACCTCTGCCCAGTATTCCTTTTGGCAAATACTGAATAATTCCAGTGGAAATGAGACTTTCACTTTTTTTAAACTACACAAATTTGTTTGCATCTCCCTTGCTTAGTTTACAAATACCACACTGCATAACTAAGACTGAACAGAAGTTCTGGAAAGAAAAGAAGTTTTGAATGAGACTAACGAGATGGGGAGTGTGTGAACAGACCCCTTAATGTAGGAACACCCTCAGGGAAGCACTCCTACAGAAGCTTCATTTACACACAAGTTATCTGTACTTTCAAACTCAAGCTGGGTCTGAATACACTGGATTCTCTGCTACATAAATTGCTCTTCACTCAAAGCTTCCCTCAGAAATGCTTTGAGGGCAGGAAACAAACCTGTGCAGGAGAAGACGTTCCCAGAATAAAGCAGCATATTTCTGCTTCCTTGTTTGGCAATACCACGTCTGCAGGACCATCCTCTTCTTCTCCTGGCAGCTGTGTTGAACCCATCGCTGCTGCAGCTCTCTCACAGCACGCTTCCCTGTGAGAGAACACAAGAGCTTGCTGAGCTGAGCCCAACGTTTTTTTGTCCCATCACAGAGTCCAGACAAGAGCAAAGAATACATCTGCTGCAAATACCAAATGGGACCAGACTTTCTGAGATTTCCTGTCCTCTCTTTAGCAGCTGAAGAGACTTTTCAACTCACCTTGTAGTTTTTTGTCTGCAAGGCAGTCAGGCTTTTTTTTTTCCCCTGCCCTTCCCCAAGCAAAGGATCACAGATCACTTCTACTCTCATCTGCAAGGCAGTTTTCCATCAAAAATTGGGAGTGTTCCTTCCCTGGCACAGTGTAAGTACTTAGCACTTAAAGCACATGGAATCCCTTGAGGGACAGGATCAGGACTGTTAAGCAGCCCCAAAAGATACACCCTGCTCCCACTGAAGCAAAGCCTGACTGTTGGGTCTGAGGAAACATGTTCAAGCTCGGAATGTGGCATCTGAACTCCATTAACTCCCCAGCTGCTAAAATGCACTGCTTGAACACTCCTTTGGTAGCGCAGGTAAGGCGAGATCCACCCCTTTTCCAATCAGCTGCCAAAGGAGCATCTCCCCTAGCACAAAGCACTACAAAACAGCAGGGCACGTGCCCCACTTGAAACCACACGAAGGCAGTGACACAGGCACTTACTGACCCCTGGACTAGTATCTGCCATTCCAGAGGAGCAGTGCACAGTTACAACCAGAAGTGGGACTTTCTCCATCCCAACCATTCCCACAGCATCCCTCTCCTACAGACACAAGTGCTGCTGTAGGATGCGGTAACTCACTTTGCCAGCAGGAATGCCAACGCCACAGAGCATCACCAGTCATCTGGTGAATGTGACACCTGAATCTCTGGTCGGCTTCCACTTTCTGGGCCAGTCTCTTCTTCCACAGGCTGAAAGCCATCTGGCAGCAATGAACTCGATGTTTTAGGGCTGCTGTTGCATTTCGGTTCTTATTTTCCATGACCCAGTGGTACCAGCTGAGAAAGGCTCTGAGAAAGACAAAGGTCGTTGCACCAACTGTAGAACTGAGAACAACTCACACAGATTCACACCCTTTTAAGTGAAACTTTAACAATAAACATACACAAGACAGAGCTTAGGAAATACATCTGATCTGTTAACATCCTTTCCACATTAAATGTCAGGGGAAACGATGGACAGGGCAAGCTGTTGGGAGTAAGGTGTTCTGTCCTAGCTGTGCCAAGCCTGTTGTGCTCTTCAACTTCCAAATGAGTAGAGAGCAAGGCCAGTTCAGTGGATAGGAAGTTACCAGGGCTTATCAGCAGCAGCGCTGGGCTTGCTCTAATTTGTGAGGCATCCCATCAAACCAGAAATGATTGTGTTCAGATATAATAATTTTGAAGCAGGAAAAAAACCAACAAAATAATGGGCTGCAAAACTCCCACTGAAGACAGAAAAAGATAGCTAGAGAAAGAATTTTTTTTTTAAAAAGGAAGTGTAGAGCTCTCAAAACAGACAGCTTTAGGAAACTTCTGGAAATCACAATAACTACCGAGACAGCTGAATGAGCCTGCAGTACTGCTGGGCCTTTACAAGTTGCTGAGTCCGAGCTGACCAGACAATGAAGTACCTCTGCAGGCAGTGTTTCTCTGCTTGGTGCCAGCAACTCTTCACCTCCTTGTCAGAACTGCAGTCCTGTAATCCAGAAAAGCAAAAAAGGGCCTTGAACTGCTGCTGTAACACAGTTACTCCATGCAGCTCAGCCCTTCTCCTTGCCACTGTGACTTCTATGATTGCCCAGCTCCCTGTTGCTAACCCCCCCACACCCCACCCCCCCCATATGAACACCCAGACATGAGGGTCTAACACATCCCTTTTAAATCCTTGACACCCGGCCAATTTCCAACTCAGCTGGCAAATAGCAGGGAAGAGTTACCTTGAGAAATGCCTCAATCTCCCAAAATTTCTGTCTGAGAGAGAAGAACAAAGACAGAACAGCAGCGAGACCTTCCATATGCTGATATTGAAACCCAAAGGCTCTTCGCTAAATTGAGCTATGCAGAAAACACTTGTACATTTACATGCATCGCACCACTTTTCAGCCTTACCTCTTCCCATGTAGAGTAACTGGTGAGAGGCTGGACATTATTGTCTGGACTCTGCAGTGCCAAAGACTGGAACTGACCTCCCACAAACCAATTTCTTCTGCAAGACAAAAGTGTTAGGGGAAAAGGGAAAGAAAAAAGAGGATAAAGTATCTGGAAGGATGGTGTGAGGTGACATGAGGGACTATCCAGAAGGAAGGAATTCAGCCAGACCAAACAAGGGGCCACTGCTACCAGCATCCCAAGGAACCAGTCTCCAACTCACCCAGATCCAGTACTCTGTGGAGGAAAGGAGGCCTGCAAGTACAGCTCCCCACCCAGCTCAGCTGGCAGCTCTGCGCATTGGTGTAGTTGCAGGAAAGAACTGTAATATGGCATGTGTGTGACATCCTCAGCAGTCAGAATGGAGGAGAAGCTCTGCTGGCTGCTGTCACTAAAACTGCATTCCTGCAGGTATAGAGGGAAGAACATGCTGTGAGGTAAGTGTCCTCACAGTGGAATCACTCAGCTAACAGTTCTGATCATGCCATTTACTCCTCTTTTTGGCAAGCATTCAGGGAAACCCAGGATGCATCCGAAGGAACGGCAGGCTTGCAAGCACAGCTCTGGAGTGCAAACATGTAAGTGATGGCAAAGTTATTTCTATACTGAATAGTTATACAGTTATTTCTGCGCTGAGAAAAGGGGAAACAGGCATATGCACTTTCCCAGTGATGAGGCTCTTTGTACCTCACCCCTTCCACCTTGCAGCCACAAACAGCAGCAAGTGCACAAGAGAACCTCACTAGCTCAGCACCTCCCCATATCACTAAATGATGAACCAGGAAGGACACAGAGAGAAGTGACTTTACGATTTCTGATTACATTTAAACTCCAGGACCCTACAGGCTCAGCGCTCTTCAGGCCTAAATACTAAGCACAGTTTGCTGGTGACAATATCACGTTGAAGCAGAAATTTTCCCCTGAAAAATCCCAGCAATTTAATACCCCAGAGCAGTCTGGATGTATCAAGACCTCCTTACCTTTTCCAGTGAGCTTTGAGAGGCCAGAGTAGCTGGAGCACTGCTGTCAAATCCGGAAGATGTTGAGAGGTCCTCAGAAAACAGCATGGCAAGAGGTTCTTCATAGACAGTCCTGTGCGAGTGCTTAGGACTTTGTTCAATTGTCTTCAGCACGAGACACTTTTGGTACCATAATTTCAGAGCTTTTCTGAGTCTACACTGCTCCAAAGTCTGAGAGAAAGAACTGAGACAGAAGATATTGAGACAGAAAAGTGACTGAAAAGGGATACCAGAGGGGGACACTAGTACAGACACAATGGATGATAGATGGTAAAAGGGGTTCTTCCAGAAGGACCAGCAAGTCAAGTGGACACTACCAATGAGGGCAGGGCTCCAGGAACTGGCTCTTCTTCACTCACTCAGCTCTGTGATGCTCGCACAGCCTTGCTTTCCACAGCAGGTACACTCTCTGGAGCGTCACCTTTTGGCAGAAGTCATCAAAAGAGTAGCCTGTTTTCTCCGGAAACCGTCTCTCTACAGTCCACAATGGCTGTTCTTCATGCCTCTTTGTCGCAGTCTTGTCAGTTACTGAGCTTATAACTGGTCCTTAACCAGTTACAGAGAGTGACAAGAGACAACGTTTGTCAGAAGGCATTCCTAAGAAACTCAGCCCAGCCCAGCCCTCAAACTGCTTCTTTTCAGCAAGGTTTAAGACTTTCTGCTAGGTTTATGAAGCAGAGCAACAAATCTCCCTGTAGCTTCACTGACACGTCCAGAACAACTAGTCCTCTGCGCACTCTGATTTGTTAATACCCTGTATCACCTGAGCCTCTCTGTTATCAGGCTGTTTTCAGCTGTTTTTCACCATACAAGAAGAGGAGGAAGGAGCTTAAGCACCTCCAAATCTTAGATTCTGCACAGACCCCAAGCTGCTCACCATAACGCTGCCTCCATCGTAGGAGGAAGTAGTTCACCATTGCCTGCTTATCACCTTCTCTGACCTGCAGCATCTGAACCCACTGCTGGAAGTATTTCCTCAGTGATACTGCTCTGAGACGGGCCAGGTTGCACCTGTAACGTGCCTTCTGCTCAACAGTCTCCTTCCATGCACTGAAGCACCTGAGAATACCAAAGGAAAATAAAACTACATGGAAAACCAGGTGTACAAGCTTGTGTCTCCTCCTGAGACTGGGTTTAGTTCAGGAAAGACAGACAGACGCTGTCATCTTCTGAGCTTCTATTTGTTTATTTCATTAAAAAACCACTGTCATGCTTAGAGCACAGCGGCACAGTGGGTGCTCTCGGGTTTGGTCTTTCAGAACATCAAAGGTCAGGACCAAAAAGCTTTGGCAGCGCACAGGAGGCAAGTCGTAACGTCTCTGGCCACAGTAGTTCCTTTTCATTTTTCTATTCCTACTTTCATCTTTATTAACTCCTAAAACAAAAGAATAGATGGCATTAAGATGGAACAACACATCACTGTCTGGGTTAGCTCTGTCATTCCTTGGACTTTCACAGTGAACAGACTTTTCACATGAAAAATAGACCTCATCAACTTACCGGGAGACCAAGTTTCTTTGGATCCGAGTTCTCAGTGCTAAAATCTGTTCCATTTCCAAGCATCGGGAACGCCACACCCAGAAAATGTTTTGTAGCTGCTTCTTTTCCAGCAGAGCACGGGCTTCCAAAAGCCTGGCTTCCTCTTTGCTCAGCAGCTCCTTCTGCAGGCGCCACAGTCTGAAAGCTGCTGTGTTGCAGGGCAGGAAGAGATTGACAGGAAGAAAAAATAACTTAGAAGAACTTCAAACAACTTAGTGTCACACAGCAAACATCCTCTGGGTGAATTCCAGCTGTCTGAGAAAGGGCACTTAAGGGAGACAGCTCACATTGCTGGAGCAACAGCATCTGCTGCAGCTGAATTAATACAAGGAACAAGGCAAAAGGTGTATGACACAGTGAGTGGGCCACCCTCCACCATCACAGATACCGGCCCAGCTATTTGCAGGATCAGGTTCTGAAAGAGTCTGGTCAAAGCAACAACTAGACACAAACCAAGAAACATGGTGAAACACTGATTACCTCCAAGCTGTTCCAAGGCTATGGAACATGTGCTTACCAGCTAGCCGTCTCATATCTCTGATTGCTTGAACTCTCCAGCAGAACTCATCTCCTCTCTGCCTACGATGAAGCTGTGTCCACAGTCCTCTCTCCACCCTGAAAGAGTCACAAGCATGCTTTAACACGCATCTGTCCAAAGCGGCACTCAGAGAACAGAATCCAGAGCCTTCCTTCTCCCTAGGTAGCTCTCTCTTTTTGTCTGGACTTGTTCTTCTGCCTTCAAAATCAGAAGGCACAACAAAAGGTTTTTCTTTTGACACTTCTACTGTCCTGCTGGAGGCTGTAGTATTGCCTCACTCCAATCTCATTTATACCTGTATCACATATGCAGGTGATAGCTGAACTCAAGAAATAGTACAGGAGTATTTCTGTCAGACACTCAAATCAGACTGAAAACACTAGTGCACAGAAGCTCTGGAATAGGATTGTCTAGTTCTTAAAACTAAGTTACTAATTCTTGCAGTGCTTATCTGCAGCAATACATCCAAGGACCTGGAAACAAGTTTCCCACCAGTTGAGAAAAATTTCTCCCTGTGTTTGTAAACCTCCACTTGTCCAAGATAACACAAAGAGAATGCTCTCAGCTTACCTACAAGCCTGCTCAGCTTCCTTTGAGTATCCTACTGTAAGCTGGTGCTGAGCTGAGGTTGTCATAGTTGCTAATCTTCCTACTCCAAAAAACCCCACTGATGAACTCTGGGTATAAGAATATGGCTCAGGCTGCAGAGCTTGCTTCTTGCTCCGTTTTGCCACAGCTTCCCTCCACTGAAGGAGAAACCACATGATTAGAACAAACTGCAGGCAGAGTATCAGGGTCCACATCACTGAATTTCACACAGGGTACCCCTTCCTCCTCCCTGTCCAAATAGGATTTCTGCCTTCTCTGATTGCACAACAGAAAACTCATGGCACCACTTCTACTGTCCCTAGCCCATCCTCACCCTGCAGAAGCTGACAGCTAGCAGAGCCGAGGCATGTCTCTGCTGGGCTACCTCCAGCTGCATCCTCCTCTGGTGCACAGCCCACTGCAAAGCACCAAGGACCTTCCGAAGCAGTTGATGTCTGTAAAGCTGCCTGGCTGCAGCCCTTTTCCAGAGGATGTGTCCCCTCCAGGCTTGGAAACACCTAGTTAGCATTTGTCTGTCACACAAGTGCTGGAAACTTAAAGAGAAAAAACAAAAAGTGAGCTCCAGTTAACAAAAAGGAAAGTTAAACACAGCCAGGAGGTGGCAATCAGAGTTCAGCCATCAAGCTGAAAAGAGGTGTTTCAAATCATTCTCTCTGAAGAGTGAAAAACCTGCAGCCTCACAGCAAATTAAGGTTTCACTGTTGCAACCAATTTAGGAAACTCACACACATCTCATCCACAGGTCACAAATTTGAATCCCATCTCATGGATAAGCCCAGTTCTTGGATCTTTGCTAACTATGCAGTGAGCATGCCGGAATTTGCTGCACTGAAAAGTAGCATATATGGTACCAATGCTTTTTCATTGCTAGCAACAACCAAGGTTGAATTTAGAAGCTAGAATTTAAAAGATACAGAAATTATTTTTTACAGCATGCTCCATTCTAGATGGCAACCCTTTGAAAAGAAACGGATGCAGCCCCTGAGCCAACCACAGCAGAATAACGTAGGTTAAGTCCTAAAACCAAACATTCCCAGGAACATGGCTCCTTAGCCACTTTCCAGCAGTATTCCTGCCCTGTTAACTACCAGCACACTCACACATAAACAGAGAGTCTTTTACCTTTGCTCATTCACCTTCAATGACCAGCAGCTGTTCTCCAAGACCTGCAAACAGACAAAAGACAGTAACTCAGATGATTATTCACACTACTCTACTCTGTTGAAGAATTTATCTGTGCCTAGCACGGCAAGTCATTTTGGACGGAGACCAGAACAGTGCTGCCTCCGGGTAGCGTATTATGTCAGATGCCTTTGACACTGCCCCCACCGTTGTTCTGTGAATACTCTTACATACTTCAGACATGGAAAAGCACAACAAAACTGAAATCTCAGGGCCCTGCAACTATGCACAGAGTAAAAACCAGTTTAATGCTTTCCCTCTGCATGCAGATTCGGAGAATATAAACAGGTGTTCACATTCCCAAGGACAACCAAGTTAACAAGCTGGTCTTTAGGACGAAGCATGCGAGACGGAAAGATCCGTATGTTGGGATGGAGCAGGACCATAAGAGGATAATCTGGCCATTCAGTGCCAGAAAAAATTATAGGACAAGCATCCCCATCACTGTTGTACCTCAACTCTGCACCTGTAGCATGAAGTAGAAACAAGCACAAGTAATATCTGTGAACAGGGATGCTACACAGTGAGCACACCCTCACCTCTCTGGACACAGTTTCCTGTGTCTGGCTCCCTTCTTCACAGCACTGTGGTTCTTTGGCACTCCTCTCCACAGAAGGTTCTTCAGGCTGGTCGACATTGGCGTCAGCTTCCCAATTCCTCCAGCTGCTTTGGTAGGAGTATTTGTTTCTCCTTCCTTCTCTGCTCACATTCACACAATCTATGTCAGAATATTCACCAAAGCCTTCTACAACCTGAATACCGAAAGGGCTGGACTGGCTGCTTCCCACCACAGCCACTCTTCTGGCCGCTCCTGACCTAGAGTCACACACCTCTTCTGACTCTTTGCTGGACTTAACATGAGGTTCAGAGTTGTTGACTTCTACAGATTTAATACTAAGCTGCTGGACTGGTCTAAACCCTTTATCTCCAGGAGGAGAAGCGACTCTCACACGCACTTCCCTTGGAGTCCCATACATGGCTACACCAACGTTCATCTGAGCCGCCCCCAAATCTGTCTCTAGTGACACCTGCAGACCCTCTGGATACAGACTGGCTGGAAGGTCTTTCTTCCAAGATACAGCACACAGGGATGCCCCAAGAGATGTCTCTTCTCCTTTAAGAGCCTTTTCAGGGGAATGACTTTTTCTGTGAACATAAAGACTACCAGTTTCCAGAGTTGGCTTTGCCTGGGACTGGCATCTGAAATAAGGGGAGCAATTGTAGGAGAAATCTGCTTCTGTATCCACTAGCCCGCCAGAGCCCACCCCAGAAGAGAGGGTTTCTGGCTGGATGTCAGCTGAAATTTTGGTTCTCCATGTTTTTGAGTCAATGTGTCCGTATCTGTGAGAGACAGAGAGAGGTTCTGCACAACTGAAGTCCCTTGTCACTGCAGCAAGGCTCCAGTCTTTAGCAAATGGGACACCCCATTTCAGTCTTGCCTGAGCAGCACTGGTCTTTACTCCAGCTAGCTGTTCTCCTGCGCTCAGGATACTAGGAGGTGAATCATCAGGAGCAAAGTACAAACTGCCACTGACTGCAGAAGACTTGGGCTCCAGAGGGAGGGAGCCCCGTATACCCATCAAAGCAGTTTCTTGCTTAAGCCTCTGGATTGAACAGTACAAACTAGCAGAAATCTGTGAGGACTGCAAAAGAGACTGAAGGGACTCCAAACCAGATGGGTCAAGATCCCCCAAGGTCAGGGCTGAACTACGACAAGCGTTCACACTTTCACTTGAGCTCCTTGAAGAGGGACACACCACTAATTCATGCCTAAGAGGGGAATCTACAGTACGAGATGACAAACATGCATTGACCAGCGAAGGATTCACAGGATCCATACAAGACGCAGCAGGAGGCTGATGCTGTTGTTTTTCCACTGGATAGTCACTATTCTCGTTCCTACTTTCTAAATAGCGATAGCGAGCAGTGTGTATGGAGCAGCTGCCAGCTGCCTTTGCTTTCTGATGGTGTTGTTGAGGAAAGTCAATACTCTCACTCCTTCTCCCTTCTAAACTATATGTCTCAAGGCGTGAGTGTCTCTGAGAGGGATTCACAGCAGGGAGCACTAACAAAGCAAGATGGGGAATCCTATGAGCCACACACTTAGTGCTGTGCTGCTGCAGCCTAGAGCAGAGATTATTCTGCTGCAGGAAGCAGGAACTGGAGAACCAACTGGTGGTGTCCCGGAACGGCTGAGAAGGGCAGGAGAGATTAGTCTGTCTCAGACTGGGATCTCTCTTCCTAGCTGACAGAGGTGCGGTACACAGCTGGCCTTGTTCTGCTGTCTGGCTGGGAATTACACTGAATGCCGCAGCCTCAAGCCAGTCATGAGAAATGTCTACTTGACTTCTAGTGCCCAAATACAGATCAACATTCACGTTCTTCTGAATGTTTCTTTGCTCTGAAGAAAAAGAAGAAGAAATATAAACAAAGGAGCATGCATACTTCTCATCACATCTTGCCTAGTTTGCCAAAGGCTTTGGGTACTTTCCTTATGAATTTCTTGTCTCCAATCCACCAGCCTCAGTCCTGAAAGTATTACGGACACTACTCTCTTCCTGTTTCTCAGCAGACAATCACGTCTGGCAGAGCAGGAATGATTGAAGGGGACAGACTCACTTCTCAACAGAAAACCTGGAAAACAAAGACTTCCAGCATTACGCATGCGCCTGCCACCTCAAAAAGAACTTGTTGCTAGCAAGGCTGAATTATCCTGCTGCCAAGACAAGGTAGTCTGTAGCTGCTTTTCCAGAATGCTTTACATCTAAGCAGATCTACGTGACACCAAACAAGAATAGGTCTAAAAGAAAACGTTTTTACAGAAGTCAGAGTAACGTGATTCCAGCTGAAGTACAATGCTTATCCCTCTTCACTGATTGGAAATCCAGCTCAGATCTCCTCCACACTTGTATTTTCTCCAGGGCTAATAGGAAAGGTAGTGCCTCGACTTAAGGTACTGTTGAACTGCTTAACAAGTGAAAATTTGTTCGCGTATCATGCTACAGCCCTGCAAAGGTTCAAGGCTATGGAGGCCAATTTCTTCTCGTCCACACTAAAGGATGAAACCATGTTTACACATCCAGAGAATCTACATTGTCCCCTAACCTGGAAGAGTTACAGCATAGATGGGAGACCTAATTTGCAGTCTATCCACTAAGTCAGATGGTTATACCTATAACACTCATGCTGAGCACAGACTCATAAGTTGCTGCTAACAGGTAAGTGCAATTTGAGGGGACTGTGCTTTCATTCCCTCAAATTTTAAAAGAAGTTGTCAATCACACTGTTATTCTAACCACCGTTCTTTTCCACCCCCCTTTTAAAAAATGAAAATGGTATTGTGAAAAGACACACACACCTGTATCATCTTAAAAACACCCCAGTCAACCTGAAAACAAAGACACAGCATGGCCTATGAAATCAATGCCCGCTGTCTTTTTCAAACTTACTCGCATACCAGAAAGCCTCCTGTCAAATTGCTCTCTGTTTCCAAACCACGTTTATCTCATTCTCTTCTAAGAAAGCATCTGAGCCTCAGTCATCCCTGTTTGCAAACAGCCTGCGTGTCCTTCTCACGTGCAAACTCTTTCAGTAATCACCACAAACTGGGGAGTAAACTCAATTACTAAAGCAACAGGAGATAGTCATGCAGTGTTGCTTTTATCCTTGGGAACTGCTGTTACTGCCTTTCATACATCACCAAGTGTACCATGAACAGAAAGATCCCATTATTTTTTCCAGACAAGCAGAAGCTGGCAACTACAGAGTGAACAGACAAAGCATGGCTGCCTTCTTTAGGGTGCCTATCACTGCATGAAGCATAACCACAAAATGCAGGGGGCTGGTGTTCCGTAGAAGCACTCCTTGCATCCCAGGAATATCCAGCCAACAAGCGATGTATCACAAAAGGGTGTTATAAAGGATTTGAATTGTGAAAGGACATGAAACCATTGTGTTTATGAGTGTTGTTTTGCTCCACGAACACCTGGAATCTGGCACTGGACTACTTTTTGCTCAAGAACCTAGACATAATCTATTTTCTTGATAACTCATACAATTTTTTTAGTTCTCCATTTCAGTTCTTTCTGCCAGGTACCAGGTTCTCAACACATTGCCATGATTATTTTAGGTGGTGGTCTTCACCTGACTCATTCCTAATTTCAGTCTCATTGAGATCAGGAAGAGATAGCGTCCTTTAAAAATCCTGTTTGTCTGCCTTCCCAAAATTGCCATTCAGGACTTTAGTGTAACCACTTTTAAGGAGTAATTAATCTTACTGAAAAGGTAACAAGATTTTATGAAGTGCTTTTTTAAAACTTCTTCTATACTCAAGGCAAGCTGCACATTTTGCGAACTGCAAAATCCATGACCAATGGATTTCGTATTAGCTCTTATGTTTCCAACTAAAACATTTAACGCATGCTTACTATATACACTTTGCAGCAACACACTAACGCGTTAAAATCTGAAACAAATCCAATTAAGCAAACAAAAATTAAGCTGATCAATGTATTTCTGTTAGCAAAAGTAAATAGCACAGTTCATGAAAAGTAAATCAAGCTTTCAAGTGAATGCCATTTTAGCATTACAGTAACAATGACAGACCCATAATAAACACATAAGCACTGCACAGACAATGCTAATTTTCCCATTCCTGCAAACCAAGGCTGATCCATTTCACATTGCAAGTTGGGACCGGTGACTGGTCCAAGATCACGCTTCACATGCCTTAGAAACAAGGCTTTTCAAACCGAACCATCGCTGCTATCGCATGAGCCTCTTGTTGCCCCTTTGAGATCAACAGGCACACATAAGCAGTCTTCCCTTAACCAGAGAGAGGGCAGTTACTGCTCTGGCACCTGAGGAACAGCCGAGCCAGTGCTCTTCGCGTGCTGCCATCCAAGAACCAGCTGGTGTCCCGGGATGTGGTGCTGCCACCCAAGAACCACCCAGTGTCCAGGATGCGGTGGTGGGAGCGGGAGGGCCATCACCTCCAGCCCAAGGGAGACGTTTCAGGCCTGCTCTCAGCTGGCACGGCCAGGGCACATGCCCCAGGCCCCCACTCAGCATCCCCAATGGCTCCCAGCGCCCTCCGCGGGTGCGGACGCACCCCTCATAGGCACTTACTCCGATAGCCGCCACTGAACATGCCACTGGGCCTCCCAGAACCTCAGGGACGGGACACGTACCTCTTTGTGCCTGCACCTCCTTTGCAGGGACAAACCTGCAGCTCTGTCCCCTCTTAATGCCCAAACCCCGGCAGCGAGTGCACTCCAGCTGGGTCGCTGTAAGCAGCTTATCCCCCGCGATTAGCAACGCCGCCTGTCACCGGGGCTGCAGATGGCCACGGGAAAGCCGCTCTCGCCCCCGGCTAATTAAAGCTGAGTCCTGAAGGCGGCCCCGACGAGGCGGGGCCCGGCAGGCCGCGGCGGCTCACCCAGGGGACGTGAGGCGTACCTCGCCTCCCCCGGGGCAGCGCCTCAGGAGAGGGGGCACGTTCTCCTCCTCCTCGCCCGCCCAGCGCCCCGAACCCGCCTCCTGTCAGCAGCGCTGGGCGGCACCGCCGGGCCCCGCGGCCACCCCCAAGAGAGCCTGGCCGAGCCCCGCCCGCGCTGGCGGCGGTGCCGGGGTGCGAGCCTGGGCGGGCGGGCGGGCGGCGCGCGGCCGCCCCGTCGATTGAGGCCGGCCATTAGCCACGCGGGCAGGCCCCGCGCGCCCCCTCGGGCCGCCTGAGAGGCGATGCCGCTGAGGGAGGCACCCGCACCGGGAGGGTTGTGGTCAATCCTAGAGAGCTGCCGGCTCATCACCAAAAAACCCCGGGCACATCAGGACCCGAGGATTTAAAAAAACAAAACAAAACAAAAAAAACCCAAAACCAAAGCAAAAAAACCCCTGAGCAGAGTATCAGACCTGCTGCACGTCTGGGTGAGGAGCCCCGCGGTGAAGCCAGGCTGCCCGGATCAGCAAGGCTGCACTCCAGCACGACAGGCTCGATGGCTCCCCACACGCCCTACGAAACCAGGTACTGATCCAAGAGCGCGTTGGTGCTTATTGTAAGCACTGCCGAAACAAATGCCCTCCTCCTCAGAAGCCAGGAGAGGGGCCTCATTTTTGTCATCACCTCCCTGATTTACTGCCCAAAACAGGTATCCTTGAGGCACAGTAAGCCTAGCATAACCCCTGACTTGCTCTGCTCCCCTGAGCTCCCAGATGCGCTGAATTCTCCACAGAAAAGTGCACAGCAGGTCAGCTAGATGGGTATCAATAGATTTTGTGGCATCTTTTGCAATGGAGAATGGCTGGGAAGGCCTCACTAGATGTGACTCTTTGTTGGCGCAAATACACAAAAAGCATTGCATTTAAAACAATTGTTTTCAGTCTGTGCTTCACAGGTTTAGGGAAGAAAAAACCTGAGCGTTTAAATGCGTTATTCACGGATCTTTGCTGTCACTGTACAGTTCTGAAGAGCTGAAAAAAACATTAACTGTTTAGCTAAAAAAAATATTATTATTAGCTTATTATTATTATAAAAGTAGCTGAAAAAAACATAAAGGCCAGCTCTGCAACTCCTCTGCAAGCCCCAGAAATTTCTGCCTACCTATTCTTCTCTCTTCCCCATCTGATCACAAGAGTAGACCCATTCCTGTTCCTATGCTCTATTGCATGGCAGCCTGCAAAATGAATGCACATCACTCATCTCAGGAGAGTAAACCAGACTATCGCACTTTTATGGCATTTACCGTGTGCTTGGTCCAGGCATAAATGATGATGGTCCAGGTACAGCAGCAGGTCACTATAGTGCTTGTGCAGCATAGTGGAGGAAACATCTGCTTATGTTTAAAGCAGTCAAACTCGGGAAAAAATTGCTTGGTTTTAAAAATGGTTCTAGAGGTTAGAGCAAAGTTAACAGGGCTCTTGGTCACTGAAAAGTCAATGCAGCAGCAGGTCTTGTCAAGAGAAATGCAATTGTAGAATAATAGATGTAAACTTTGAAAATGAACCTGCTTCAGAAAAACGCAGATCTTCCTAGCACTAGTATTTTCATTCTGCCAAAGCTGACATACTCTTTTTCTTCTGAAAAAGAATCCTGTTGAACATTTTTTTTTAGGATTTTACCTGAAAGCCACAGCAGGGCAGATTTATTGTGCGTAAGATTAGAGTTTGTAGTTTGTCACACCTCACAGAGCTCACCACTGCAGTGTAAATAAACCCATCTCTTCCTTTCCCCAATCCTCATTTTACTAGCCCACCTTCCCACCCACACATTTACAAGCCGTACCCTCTACTTGTCTGAGTAAAGCTTAGACTAAAAGCCATCGAAGCCCTGTAGACCTTCCCCCATAATGACTCTCACATACTGCCTGGCTACAGTCCCAAACCCTCAGGAATACCTACATTTTCAAAATGAGACATAGGTGACCAGTGTAACTTTTTCTAACACAGAAAAACTGTGTTCATTTTATAGTTTTCTTAGAAAAATGTAACATTTCAAGTTCTGTTAAGATAGGCAGCTGAAGGCAAAAGGACATTTCAAGGCACAGAGTATCAATAACCTCCATCCAACAGCCATTTTAAGTATCCTGAAGGACATTCAACTTGTGAATAAACCCCGAGACTAGATACTGGGAGCACAAGCAGCTCCCTGGCCCAGTAAGAGCATTTTATACCAACCCCAGCTTTGTGCAAACCACCACAGCTTGCATAGGGAGTTATGGTCATAAATCTTAGTTAAATAACACCATCAAAACCAGCCCTCAGGAACTCCCAGATGTTTCCTGGAAATGTATCTGCATAAAAGCAGGCTAAACTGTATTGTTTAAGGGCAGTCCATAAGCCTTTTAAAGATAGCTTGTCCAGGAATATTTTGAGTGGTTCCCTTACTTACAATAGAGAGGATGCACAATACAAGACTTGGAAGACTGCAGAAGCTGCGTCCATTCAGATATACAGAGGAGGGATTTAGGGGGAGGGAGGAAAGGAGAGTACCAGGATTACAAAGAGTCAGTGTGCTCAACATGACATCTTCGAGATCTGCTGGATTTACTACAGGAACCCATCTGCCTAACCTTCAGGGAGGCAAGGAAATGTAAAATCAGGTCCTCTCCTGTTTGCTCAGTAGCAGGTCTTGCTCCATCAGAACGGACATGGGAAGAGCAGAAGGCTAGACTGGGCGAGGGAAGCGTCCGTTCTCTGTTGCAGAGAGGGCCTCAGAATGGCTGCTGGGCTGTCTTGCTTGAGTCAGGCCGCTGTGGAGGGGCATCCTGCTGATCAATTGGCTCATAGGCGCTGCGATCCCGGCCTGCATGGGTGACACCTGAATGGAGAGGGAAGAGAACAAGCTTGGGGGAAAAAAAAGCACAAGAACCGAATGCCCTAGAAGAAACCAACAGCTCAGGAGCACACCACATTAGCTGCTCTACCAGCTCCCCAGCACCTGTGTTCTGTGATCCTTACTACACAGGCAGGAGGTAAGAAAACTCATCTTTGCAACAAAGGCAGAATAACTGAGATGCATTTAAACCTGCCTCTTCATTCCCTGAGGACTGCTCTCTTAGTAGCCACATGGTGGTGCGGAAAGCAAGACCCGTGATACTATGTAGCAGCCTAACAGGCTCCTGTAATAGCATATTTCAGCAAGATCAAGTTTATGAGATCTAGTGGAAAAATGAACAGACAAAACCAGAAGCAGCAGGAACCATGGCTAGCTGACAGCATAGATTTAAGAGCATGATTCATCCATGAACCACTCTTCCCAACAACGCAGCTATGCCTCGAATATGCCACAGCATGGCACTAAATTTGAATCCAGCAGTGCTCCCAATTGCACTATGAACAATTTGCCTGTGGTACAAGACTGGTACAAAATCATGTTACTGTCCAGGGGATGAGCAGGTAAAGAAGAGAGACAGACAGAGAACGTGCCTGGACAGCTCTTCATCTATAGGCCAGGCATCTGCCATGGCTTGGAAGCAGTCTGAATCAAAGGTGGGCACCAAACCGTGAGGTTTGTTCTATGCAGAAAGGATGCTGCCAAGCAACAAAAAGGGATTTTGCGTGGAAAGAAAACGAGACAGAGAAGACCAGGAAAAATGCAACACTGTTAGGTTCAAAAGGAAAATGCCAGACAGCAGGAAAATGACAGAGGAAATTTGTCAACCACATTCAACAAAACAGCACCACAGTTTGTACTGAAAATCTTGTGAGAAAGACAGTTCAGGAGAGGATATGAAACTACAAAGTGTCTGAATTCCAACCTGTGCCTGAGAGGAGACTCTCAGACAGTATCATGCCTGTGTTGGATAGTGTGGTTGAAAAGAAGGAGCGCTCCCAAATTCCAAGCAAAGGGATGAACTCCTCCATGATACATACACTTTCCATGGAATACAAATGTCAAATCCCAGTTACAAGCACAGTGAGCAGCTTATAAAAATTGGCACAAACATGGCCCACAGCAAGGCACTGCAGTTGACTCACAGGCCTTCTGACCCAGTTAAGACAGATCTGTCTGGCATCTGCACAAGTAGCTGATGGAGAAGACATCCACATTCCGCTAGCAGAGAGATGCAAATAGCACGTAGCGCCCCAAGCCATGGTTTCCTTCCATGGCCTCTCCTCTTCTGCAGGTATCCATCTCTTTTCACAGGAAGCATTATCTTCTTTGCTAGCACCAAAGCAGCACAAGAGATAGCTTTCAAACACTGTAATGCAGTTATACCATACTTTGTCCTGCACAGCCTTCTTAGGAAGGCAAAAAGATAACTGTGCTAGGCTGCTGGTTTTGCCAGGGTGAACTCCCACACAGCAAACAATCCCTGGCAGGTGCCCCAGCATGAAGTAGCACCAGGCATGCTTGGGAAATCTGACTAAGACCCACAACATCCAGCCACAGCCCCTTCTCTCTGGCAAGGCTGCCATGTTATCATTAGCAAGTACAACCAGGAGAAAAATGAGTGCCTCCAGGCAAAGTCCCATGAGGTAAACATCAGTCCCATTTTGAGGTGAGGAAATGGAGGTCCAAAGCAATCAAGGTAGCTAGGACATGTGAGGCCCAGAGAAAGCATGGAGTTAGAAATCCAGCTTCTTTCCCTCTCATGCATAATCCAGCTAGAGGGGATGCTGCCTCTGCTTTCCCCTAGAAGGAAAAGAAAGGGTTGGCAAAGAGAGAAGGACACCCAAAGGCTTCCAACAAGCACACACAAATGCAGGAGGAGGAAGAGAGGAGAAGCCTCTCAGTTATATTGAGTAAGAGAGAAAGCAGTGGTATCAATACCATTGTGGGCAAAATGGCTGTCAGACAAGGACTCCAGGTCTGCAAGGGAAGAGACGAAGAATGTAAATTTAAGGCCTAAGACACACCAGAACCACAAAATGGGAGAACAGACATGAGCAAGAGAGAGAGAACACCCCCCCTCCCTAGAAAGGAGGGCAGAATCCAGCTGCACAGAGCGCAGGCTGAAGGGTCCAAAGTGCAAGGTGGTCTCCCTAACACCAGAGGAGGTGGCCCACACTGACATGGAGGCAGAGTAAGCATCCTACCTATGTTAAAGGTGTACTCTCCTCCACGCTCCCGATACATTCGATACACCAAATAGCAGGACACAGGTTTGAGGAGGAGGCTGAAGATGGCCATGCCTATACTGAAACGCTTCACATCAGCGAGAGAGTTGTTTGGAGGGTAGAAGACAGAGATGTGAATGATGTCTGTGAGGACCGTGAGCAGCAGGCCAGTCAGGAACTGGAAACAAAGAGAGAATGGTACATGAACTGAATAGGGGATTAACCACCAGGAGTAACAGTCAGTCACTGCGTCTATTTCCTGCAAGATCTGTGTTCACACAATCATGCCTTCACCCCAGTATCACACATTGCTAACCCTTGACACTGCCCCAGGTAGACAGAGATTCCTAAATGAATGATCTTGTATTTCGTTCGTTTTCTTCACATCTGTCAGACACCTTCTCGTGATATGCCCCAGGACTGTTTATTTTTGCTTGCCAATCTCTTTAACGTGCAGAGAAGGGTTTTAAAAAGCCCCTCCAACTCAAGCATATTAAATGCTTTGAGTCCTCCTCTGGCATTACAAGTCACAACAGCAGGTAAAAAAAGTAAGAATCAAGTATGCTTCACCTCTGAGAAGCAAAATAAGTGATAGCGAATGCTTCTCATCATGGTTTACAGTGCTTATAGATTTATATGCTCTCTTAAAAAAAAACAAAACAAAACCACCCAAACAGGGAATTTGACTTGTTCACTGCTGTATTGGGAACAGCTGAAAATCATCACTGACTCAAAGAAGCTGTCTCTGCCCTCCACCCTCTCCCTGAGCAGCCTGGTGGAGGCATATACCCTTACACTCACCATCATGATAGCATCAAGGGAATCTCGCTGCACAATAGCCCAGATCCCCACTGCAAGGACACTGAAATTTCCCCAGGCATAGGAGGCTGGAAACATGTAATTCATGCATCCCCTGCCAAACAAGACAAAAAAACCCAGCCCACATTCACAATAGGCCTGCAACAGTTCGTTTGCATTCATCCCTGTTCCCATACAAACACCTTACTCTTAGATTTAGGATCTTCTTGCACACAGACAGGCACAAACAGGGAGTGCCGATTCCCTGAGAATGTCCCATTCCTAGTTTGAAGGAATACCCTCTTCTCACCCAGGCCAGGCCAGTTACCAATCACTCACCACACTGTGAGCAGCCAGTGTACCAGAATGATGGCCTATGAAAAAAAACAGAGAGGAAGACAGGTCAGCAAGTTGGGAGAACTCTGGGAGGATCGATGTGAAATGACACCATCTTGTTTCCGAGGGACGGGTGGAAGAGTGCCCTGGACCCATGAACCAGTGCAGAAAGCTGGCGTAGCAACTGGGACAGTGAAGACACAAAACCATTTTTCTCTGCTTCTGTTGCTGAGTATTTCCTGTGGTGCTACACTGTAGTCATTCATTATTGTTGTCATCTCTGTCAACAGTTGATTCAGGGCCCACTTAGTCTTTTCTAAATGGGTTATTGATTTTGGAACTCCAGAAGAGTTTGTACAGAAGGCCAGGCAATCTGATTCACACTATGCTAGCAGTTTATACATGACCAATCTGGCATCCCATCACCAAGAAGTCCATGGATAGTCATGCCTGCAGCTCCCAGCAATTTCACTCCAGTCCTCAGTAAATCCTCCTTTTACCTCCTTCCAGTCTGTTCAGAGCAGTGGTTCAACCTCACTGCAATATTAACAGACCTGAAGGCATCTTCCAGGAATCTGAGAACCCGATCCTGCCCTAGTACACAGTCCTTTTCACTCCCAGTGAAGCCACCAGGGCCCAAATGCCGGCAGTGCCCTAAGTAGCCGTAAGATAATGCTGTCACAGATTCTGTACTTTGCAAATGTCCTTAATGATCCTGATCCTTGTGCTCAAGGGGACAAATCCAAGAAGAAAGCATCTTACTGTAACAAATGACAGAAGGATTCTCTTCATCAGCACTTGACATTTCTGTAACCAAGGAGACATACTCTACATGTTTATTAAGACAGCAAGTGGGAACAAGAATATACTACTTCAGTCTTTTTCTACACCTATATCCATGCGCTCACTCGCTTTTGAGCCTGCTGGCCAATCTCAAAGGGAGATCACTCATATTCACTCTCTCAACATTTGTGAAAACAGGAATATGAAAGACAGGCTCTATTAGCAGCCTCATAAAAGAAAGGCTGAAGCCCGGACATATCAGAGGATCCATGGGAAACAGGCGCTCTTCCATTTTTTTTCTAGCTGTGAGAAAGGCTCCAATTGGCATTTATACTGACATCGGTTACAGGAAAAAAAAAAAAGCACCACCCCTCTGAAGCACACTCCCCCCGCATACTCCCACAAGAAAAAAAAAAAAAAAAGAAAATTGGGAAATGAGTAAGTAGCAAAAGGCTAAATTACTTGGTGGACACAGGAAAGCTGTGTGCAGATAGGACCATTAAGACACTAAAAAAAAAAAAATTAAGATCTACTGACATCCTGCTACATTCATTGACTTAAAATGTCTATCCATGCTCTAACTTAATATAAAACTAGTTGCTCAAGAAGAGAGTTAATAACCAATGAAGCTGTGACATGAGTGAAGCACAGCCAGGAAATCAACAGGAGTGACACATCTGCTGTGGCTCACACTGCGCTGCCAAGATACCACAATGTAGATGTCTTACGATAAGACAGAGCTCTTGCTTCTGCAGTACCCTAGCACATCTGCTGAGCGTTCACCCTGAGTAGCCTAGACTTTGTTGTAACCTCAAACACTGCTTAAACAGATTTTTATTAATGATTTTTTTTAATTGTTCATGAAAGCCTACAAAATGCTTCACCACCACCCCCCACTTTCCCTTCTCCCAAATTGTACCACGGAGACCAGGCAGAAACTGCTCATCAGTAAAACACAAGATGTTCTTAGATAAGAATGGAGACATGCAAATAGCATTTACTCAAGAGAATATCACAACGTCGGGGAAATTCCTAATTAGGTAGTATTGAATTGCATGTTACGTACCCGCAAGACCCCTCAAGGCTCACCAGTTAACATAATTAGGCAAGGTGGCCTTTTTTTTTTTTTTAAAAGCTGTCTAGATCAATATTGCAGTTATTAAATTATGAAGCATGCTTATTCATCAGCATAAAATCAGGTAAACTAGGGCTGAGAGTATGAAGGACTGCCGAAATAAAAACAAGGCATTCCTTCCTGGTTATTAGTCCAATTTACTTGACAGTTCTTCAGGGCACTATGGAATTAGCTGGTGGTCTTGGTATGCTTTAACATAGAAAATGTAGTGTTAATGAAAAACATTCTTTAAAGCTACAGTCACTATGTGAGATTAGATAATTTGCAGGCAGTCTCCTGATGAGACAGCAGAAGAATTTAAATTTTTTCCATCTGTTCAAGTGTACCTAAGAAAGGCATACGTTTCTTCTTTTGAGAAAATAACTCCTAAGACTTGAACTAGTGCTGAGAGCAGAAAATAAGAAAGGTGGGACCTTTGTCCCCACCCCTTCTGGGCAGAAGGATGACCATGTGATTAAAAGCATCCCACTGGAAACTGGGGAGAGCTAAGGGGCATTCCTAGCTTCTCTGCAAATCCCAGCATGTGATGGAACTAACTGCCAAGCATAAAAAGAGCCTGGGTCTGCCTGGGTCTTGTTAGATGGGAAACTCTTCGGAACAGGAACTCACTCCTTTAAAAATGCTTCAGCACAGAACCTAGCAAAAAGTTGAATTTTGACTAAGTTAAAAATTACATGGTTCCAAATTACAATTATTTTCTTGCAGTATCTAACTTTTTTTATTTTACCTTTTTTTTTTTTTTTTTTTTGAGAGTGAGCTCATCTGCTCTGAGTGACATTTTCACCTGAGGATATGCTAACCAAAATATAGATCTGAGTGGCCACCTGTGAGGATGCTCCTCATTATTATAACAGAGTGATAATAATGAGAGCGGTTAGGCAGTGGAACAGGCTATCCAACGGGGTTGTCGTAGCTCTATCCTTAGAGATTTTTAAAAGTCAGCTGAATTTTGAGTTTAGCTATTTGATCTAACTTTGAAGTTAGCTTTGCTTTGAGCAGGAGGTTGGACTAGATGACATACAGAGGTCTCTTTTAATCTAACTTATTCTACGATTCTGTGACCTAGCATTTTAAAATGCCCAAGCACCAAACGTATGTTTCCAGGCACATGGATTGCAGGGTATTGTCCAGGCTTGATCAAACTCAAACTTCGTATTTCGAGGCTCTGCATAGTTATTACAATAATCCTAGGTGTCAAGCATTCACTGCAAAAATATGGCTATGCTGCTTCCCACATGCTTTGCTGAGCATTACTATTAGAGCTAAGCCAGTTGATGCTGTTTCATGGGCATGTTCCTCATCCACTCTAGGGCAAAACCTGCTACATTAATTTTATAGCTCTGCAAGTAGCTTAAAGAGAGACCTCAGGA
Organism: Gymnogyps californianus; assembly: GCF_018139145.2. Classification (NCBI taxonomy): domain Eukaryota; kingdom Metazoa; phylum Chordata; class Aves; order Accipitriformes; family Cathartidae; genus Gymnogyps; species Gymnogyps californianus. The sequence goes on along the minus strand of NC_059491.1, from coordinate 6,208,718 downwards.
CTAAGACATTGCTATGTTCTGGCACAAACACAGCTCAGTCATACAGTTTTCTTGGAGCTACCTCTGTCATGAGGCTCATCTTTTCAACCTCACAGAAACTGTAAGCAGATCATGCCAATGAATAGCAGCAGTGTGTGTTATTTCCAGTCCCTTACTGAATAAGAATCTTTCCCTTTGTGATATGTTTCAGGGAAGCAGGCCCTAACTCAGGAACAGTACAAAGATGCAGGTACAATTATTAACTCCCTATTGCCCAGCTCTTCAGCCCCAGAGCAGTACCGGCAGACTTGACAACAAGGAATTTCTTAATGCTGAAAACAGTTTGCCCAGGACAAGCTCACTCTTATCGAGTAAGAGATTTGGGAATGGTTGTCTGCAATCAGAGAAGAAAGGCAACATTTTAGTTGTGTTGTCATGGTGACTCATCCATTCAGGAAGTCTGTGTTTTTCAGCTCCCCTATCTCCACCTCCCATGGTAGAACACGTATTTCATGTTGGCAAACTTTTTAATTAAATGTCCTTATTTTTCACTGTTGTTTTAGCATGGGGAAAAAAAAAACAAACCAAGTTAAAAAACAAAGCAGAAGGCAACATCTTTTAATCTTCCTAGCGCCCTGGGAATCACACAACAGACGAAACTTGTCAGAGCAAAGTATCAGCTAGTTTCCAGAATGTAATATAATCCACATGCCAGGCCTTGAAAAATCCATTTGCTTACTTACCTCCAACAAGGGAAGTTACTTTTCTTGGTGAACTAGTAAGAGGGGGAAACATCATTATATGAATGCCAAGCTTTTATTTAGCACAGCCACATGAAAGCCTTCCTGTACAAAGCTGAATTCACAACGGCAGCTGAGATAATACTATCCTCCCACCCAACCTGTAGGCAGCCTGCTCCAAGGCCACTGCTTACAGCTTTATGAATCAATAGCAGAAAAAAACCTGATGTGATCAGTGACGCTTTCATTCTCTAGGCAAAGTTTTAACCAACAAAAGCACCTGAAACTTGCCATACCAAACATGATACACAAAGTAGTGAAGCTGGAAAAAGGCACACACACACCTAGAAATCTCAGGGCTCTGAAAATATGAAAACAAAAAAAATAGATGAAAATTTCACCTGTCTAGTATCAGGGAAGGCTTCAATATCCAACATCAAAAGCAAAAAAGTGATTTTGGCATCGTCCAGCTTCTCCGCAAGTATGTGCTTCTTCCCAAAGTGAAAAGCGTAATGTAACTGTGTTAAGTGCCTTATTTCCCATTTCTCTGGTTACCAGATATTCACCGAAATTTTCAAATTGTCCCCAATTGAAGTACACCCCCCCCAACAGAGACGCAATTTCATTATCTACCAGGTGATAACCCCAAAGTAAGTGGGATCATCTTTCTATGATATTTTGCCTGACAAGCAAAAACTTTGCCTCCTCAGGATCTTGTGTACTGTTTATCCTGGATTAGCTCTGGTCAGCTGAGCTGGAAACTTCCATGGACACAAGTTAATAACCAGCTGTTGTCCCAACCCAGTCCTTGGCCACTTTAGCAACTGCCCTGAAGTAAGAGAGAACCTTGGAGTCATTGCCTGCCGGTCTTAATGACCAAGAGCTTTTGCAACGTTTGCCCATGTGATGAAAAAGGTTTAGAAACATCAGTCTTTCCTCCTCGGAGGCCTCCACATCTCCTGACCAGGCCCTCAGCCAGGTCCTGGACCAGGCCCTCAGCTGGCCAGCGTGTGAGAGGAGAGGGCGGGCCGGGCCGAGCGCCCGCTCCCCGGGATGCCATCCCGCCGCCCACGCCCCTGCCTCCCCCGAGCCGCGGCCGAGGAAGAGCGCCGCCGCCCCGGCAGAAAGCCCCTCGCAGCCCTCCCGCTCCTCACGGCGGGACCTCGGCCAGCGCCGCGCAGCCCCCGGCCCCGCCGCGGGCAGCCTGCTCTCTCCGAGACCGAGCGGGCGAACGGCCGGCCACGGGGCAACCGGAGAGACCCCCTCCCCGCCAGGGAAGCCCGGGAACGGCTCAGCCCCGCGGCCCCTACCTTCAGGTTGACGGCAGGCAACTCCATAGCAGCGGCCCGCCCGCCTCGTGACTCCCGCCGGCGGGACCGCCTCACGTGGGGCTGGGCCCGGGCCGCCCAGGGGGAGGGCGGCGGGGCGGGAGGAGCCGGGACACCGCCCCGCCGCGCCCCGCGGAGGCATCCCTCCGCGCCCGGCCGGCCCCCGTCCCACGGCAGCCCCTCCGCCGCGGTGGGTCCTCGAGCGCTGGCGGCACGTCGTCGGGTCAGGAGGGAGGTGGAGGCCCGGCCGCTGCCCTGAACCGTGCCCGCTGCCACGTGAGTTGATGCACGGTGGTTCTGGAGCGTGCCTTTGCGGACTGCGTGGCAAGTGGTGATTTCTTGTCAGACGGCCGTATTGCAGGCGAGGAAATAGTCTGGATACTCTAGCTGCCTGATGTGTATTGCACAGCACCTGTTTCCAAAATGGAAAGCCACCACGAGGTTAAAAGTGTGCCTGGATGAGTTTGTTGACTCCAAACACCCAGCCAAACGGTTCTTCCTGCTGCTTACACACGTAATGCAGCTGAGGGAAGGTTTGACGTTATACTTGGACTGTAGTCAGTGTCCAGGAAGACTAATGCGTGTATAGGACTTAGCAGCTTTCTGGAGGAAGAGAAAGCTTTTGTGCACGCATCAGTACTATGACAAAAAGATGAGGAGTGACAAAGAGAGTCTTGATAAACACCAATAAAAAAGCAATTGCAAGGTGCTGGCAAACTGAGTCACGTTTAGGTCAGTCTTTGGGGTTGAGCACTGAAGTCTATAGCCAGGTAGCTAGAATGGCTGGCAGATACTTAGTTGCTTCCTTTGGCCCTAGCTTTTTCCCTAGAACTAGATGACTGAACTCTTTGCCTAAAAGCCTGGTACAAATCATGAGTTCTTCATCTCTCATTCTGAAAGAAAGCTTGTCCCGTTTTAGGGCTAGGGAAGTTGATAAGTGATCAACCCAACCCCACACAGTAAAGCTACAACTTACCATTTCCTGTCCCGTTCATAACAGCAGTCTTTTCCCCAAGTATGGCAAACGAACTAACAGAACCAAGAAGTCGGGATGACCCCTCTCAAACCCTCCCTTCCTTGCCCAATGTATGCTTTACCTGTCTGCAGGGTAAGACTACAATGTTTTACTGGGTCAGTTGCTTTCTTGTCATCATTTATTCTTACAGAAAAGATGGGGCCTCTAAGGAATGAGCAAGGAGTCAGAAGTTCATTGCAGAAGCTGAATGTGGAAATGTATGAGTCATCCTTCAATCTCATTTCCAGTTCAAGCAGTGCAGTGCAAGGTTATGCATGAGAATTGTGCAGGGCTGAACCTACACTCAGACATTCTCAAACAAGCCACACATGTAGCCCTATCTAGCCTGTCCTTCGCTGCACCCTGAGTGCTATTGACTGCTAATATGAAGCATGCTTGAAGATCTCCCAAGGCAAAGTATTAAATGCCAAAATGAAACAACCTAGGAAATGCTAACCAGATGAAGCAGCAGAACAAAACTGACTGGCTGCATAGCTCAGAACAGCACTAAAAAAAAAGGCTGCAGAAGTCCCCCCAGGAATCTCTGAATGTGCCACCTTACCAGTTGAAAGATTGAAATATAACTCATCTGTTGCCACATGACACATCGGCTGTGACTTCCTTTCCATTTCTGTGTCTTGCAGGGAAGCCCTGCCTCTATTCACAGAATTAGTGGCATCAAATGGTATCAATGCTAGTGGTCCCAGTAATGTCAAGGACTGGGTTTTACCCTAAATGACAAAAAGAAGATGTGACACCTGGGATTGGGGGAAAGACAGAGACTTTGCATAGCCATATTGCTGGCTCAGTGTTTGGGTGCAAAGTGCAATAGGGATGCCCTTCCGCCGGGATAGGTATCTATCAAAGGAGAACTGTTTGTTACAAATTCTACTGTCCCAGTTTAAGTATAAGCACTGTTTGGATGCAGCAGTATGTGGGCGTCTTTGCTCCTTTCAGCATTCTCACTCAGTCTGAGACAGAGTCTCATTATCATTTATGCAGCATGAGCCATAATTTGGATTGATGTGACTGCTGTTTAATGCAAAGCATTCGTTTCCCCTTGTACAATAAAAGCGCTTTACTTCATTTTGTTCATCAATGTATTGTGCAATTAATTCAGCCCTGCTTATTATATCCTGGGCTTGCATGTCATGGACTCAGGGGACTTAGAAATGTCTTAATGATCTCATGGATATGAAAACAATAAGAGCTATGATAGACATTATGCATTTGCACGTCTTTTGCACCTATCTGATCTGGGGGGTTGTTTGTTTTTTATCTCTGCTTTGCTTTGCTTGTACCTTGTAAATTGCCTCTCTGTGTAACCTGCTGTCTCTGTTCCCATCCCTAGGCTTGATAACTCAAAGCAACATAAACATGGTGAGAAAGATAAGCAGCAAGTTAAAGAACACCTGCAGGGAGAAGCAGACTACCCAGGAGACTAGAAACAGGATACGGAGATTTTCCTGGCTAGCAGACTGGTCCAGGTGAGTTCAGCTCACTGCAACTAATATCCAGCAATTAGCTGCTTTATGTCAAATATATTGGTGGTATGTCTTGTGCAGACTGAGTAAAAACCTAATACACAGCTGGCTCCCTTCCTGACAGCATAAAAGTGAGGCTAATAAGGCAGAAATGCTTTCCTTAGCATTTTCAGGACACTGTACCCTTGGTGGGTAAGGTGATGGCAGCTCTGTGGGGAAGTAGAGGAGCTAATACAATTGTTCCTGCTGTCCTTATCTAGCCTGTGGGGATGGAAACAAGCTCACCCCTCATAGTTCTGCCCTTCTTGTCCCTCACTTGGGGTCTAGTCTGAAGGTAACTAAAGACTGCAGCTGACACTGGTGTCTTTGAGTTGTGCCCCTGGCTGTGGAGCTGAGAGCAATGAAGGCATCAGCTCAGCACAAATGCATATATTATCAATAGAGCCTTTCTGAATAAGCAGTGAGGAAGGGCATATAGAAGTTGTCCTGGCTCTACAACTCCCTTTTAAATCCTAATGGGAAATCAGCAAGCAGAAACATTATTTGGATTGGAGGGGAAACTGAAGGCATTTTGTAATGCTGGTGGGGAGCCTCCTCCTGCAACTTCGCTGCAAAACAGTCTATGGCAAGATGATTTGGGGAGTGGAGAGGGTTACACTAATCTTGACAAGCGCACTTGAAAGTCCTTTCCAATCTCAGCAAGGAAGAGCTGCTCCTCTGTTTGTCTAAAATCTGACTAGAGCTTTGAGATATAATTGAGGGACTACCCTTCAAGTTTCACTGGCACTCTAGAAAATGAACTGACATACCAGAAATGGGTTTATGGGGTACATACGATCACTCAGAACATTCCAAGAAAACAACAGCCCTCATTTTTTCTGATAAAAAAATATGAAAGCAATGCTTTTTCCAGGCTTTATGTAGCAGAGAGTGACTGGCATGGACTTGAACAATTTGGTATAGCATGGGTTTGAAATTGAAGCACTTTCACACACTGTGGATTGACAACAGGGTAATTACTGGGGAGGAGGGAGGAGAGAGGGTTTCAATAAAACACCCCCAAGCTAAAATGAATGCAGACTATTACAGACCTGAGACAGAATGATTCCCAAGTGTTTTAATTTGTGCTTCCACTCCTTGTCTCTCTTGCAGTCATCATTTTGGCAACTGCCAGCAACATCCCCGAGATTCAACAGCATTTGCAGAGCAGGCAGCTGCTGAGATGATTATGTCAAATCAGCATGCTGTCCTCTCTTTTCCATGTCTAATGATTCTCACCCTTGGCGAAGTGGTTTAAAATGATGCATACCCCTTGGACTCATTGTGAGGCTGCTAACAGCAGTAGCTGTAGAGCAGGAGTTTGGGTGGGACTCTGTCACTCACCTTTCTTGCATGCATGCCCTGCAATTAACTTTAAAAACTATTCCACAGAGCCCTGCTATGGCTGGTTTGGGCCTGATCCAAAGTCCTTTCAAGACAACAGAAAATCTTGCAAGATCTCTGGCTTAAGCTCTCTGGGGGCATTAGAGAAGCTGAGCTTGTGTGAATTCTTAATTTGAGTTTCTCAAACAATTAGTTGAGAAGAACATATAAATCAAGACTTGCTTGACATTTGTCTCCCTCTCTCATGTTCAGATCTAATGCCCCCAAAGGCAGAACGGTCACTGACTGCACTGCGACTGGGAGATACTGGGAAAGGAGGGGAAAGTTGCTAAATGTAACCCAGTGATACTATCGCTCTGCAGCTGCTGTCATGCCCTTGAGACAGCACAGAGCGGCACTAAAAAGCTTTGCTACACTCAGAAGTGGGTTGGACTTCTTGTACGAATGTTGCCCTGGGGTTTTATATCACAGGCTGGTCTTGCATTCCACACCTTGGCATGTTATTTACTCAACAGCTTTCCTTTGCACTGCAATTGCAAAGTCAGTAGTTGATCTGGCTGATACATAAATCAGGTTGTCTCGTTCTTTTCACACTGCTGTGGCTGTGCAGCATGTGCCTGTGCCGCTGCTCACCCTTTCTGCTTCACCTCTGCAACATCACAGTTTGATTCAGAAAGAATGAGTCTCAGTCATGGGCTCTCTTTCTGAAACTCCAATATGAGCAATCAATCCAGTAATCCTGTGACTTGATTTATAATAATTAACTCAATTTTCACTGACCTTACACATTTAACTAATCCCACCAATTAAGAATAATCTGTTCTTTATATTCAGAGTTAATAGCAGACCGAAAGCTGAAAAAGCAAGAGCTGAAGAAGTAAGTCTCCTTTTGGAGTCTAAAAGCTCTGGCTTAAAATTCAGACTTGCTGTTTAAGCCTGCTTGTATTTCACATGATGTGCAACACAGTCTTGCCCAAAACACTGCCCAGGATCCTACAAGGATTCTGTATGTAGTGTATGGGGCAATGAATACCTGCATCACCAAGGATAAAGACCCTTGCAAAATTTCCCACTTTCTTTCAGTTGCACTGTTCCAACCAGATCTCGGCTCCTACATTGGAAAGCAGTGTGGTATCAAAACCTGGCTTTTATAATGGCTGTGCACGTGGTTCTCATCGGTGTCACACAGACCAGGGTTTGAGAGCTCTGCAATTGACTGTGATCAATTAAGGCCTTTTTCCCTTTATGCTTCCACTGACAATAGCACTAGCAGCACCACCCACTATTCTGCATCTGGGCTGAGGGAGGGGCTGCATTTCTCTCTCTGGGTTAACAAATTGCATCCTTGCTGCCGTGGCATAGAGCTGGAGCCAAACCACCTTTCTTTACTCCTGCCTTTTGGGCTAAGACTGTAATGCTTTAAGCAGAAATCTAAATAGCTACCTCCAACCGAGTGGTAGGTTTTGCCTAAATGCTTCTTTACAAATTCCTCCTGTAGTGTACCTCCTAGAAGTGCAGGTGTATGCGGGTCAGAACTAATATTGTATTCATAGCATATCTCTGTAGTCATGACTGGGCACTCATCATATTAGAGGCATAAACTGGTATGCTAGCAGCATTTGAGTGAATACACAATGCAGAGTGACACTACAACAGAAACAGGAGCGCAAAATGGAGATTTGCCTACCTAAACAGAACACAGCAGGGTTTAGGGAAGCCGCATAAAGAGGATTCTGACCACAGTACCAGGATTAATATTTCTGTTCCTACAAAAAGCACTGTACATCTCCAGGTTCTTTAACATAAAAGGCTTCAGAGCTGTCTCCCACCAGAAGCCAGGGTATTGGGGTGTTAACAGTAGAAAAGAACAGCTTTACCAACTAACACTACTCCTGTTTAACACGGGTAGCCTGTGTTGCTCCAATATATCACTGAAGTCAGTAACTATGTAGTAATATAAAGAAGTTTTAAACATCTGGATGGCTACACCAGGCAGAAACTGACTGTTAGCTGCAATTTGAGTAAGGCTACAGGGAAGCTTGCATCCCCAATTTGGGTAGAGAAATTTTTCTACCAAGTGGCACAATTGCTCTGTGTGATTACCTGAAGTCATCAGTGCTACCTGCTGACCAGCTCCCTTATAGGCCTTTCTGGCTCCTGCCACATCCTTAGGTGCAGTCAAAGAAGCAGAAGAGTTGCACAAAGGATATCTATCATATCTTTATTTACATATCATGGAAACACACATGCAACATGTCACAGGATTTACTACAATGGAACAGTCTGTCCCTATCTCCTGTTACCAAAAACTTTATTTTTGGCTCACTAGGAAAACTATCACTTCCCCAGAAAGCTCCTAAAAATAATCATTAAAAATAACAGACTTGGCAGGATAGCTAAATGAGTGAGAGCTGCAGGCTGGGATGTCTTGCCACATCCTTGCAGAAACCAGGTGTTTCTCTGGAAGCAAGAAAGGAAGGAAGGAGCGGGACTGGATGGTCCCAGAGAAGACAGGTAGGAAGTGGTAGTGTGTAACAGCCAGGGAATATCTGTCTGTAACGGTGAACAAGGGAGAGAGCAAGAGCTCTGTCAGAGGGTCCCCTCTCACCTAGGCAGCCAGCTTCCTGCTGATCGGTTTCCCACCTTTGATTCCACCTGGAGGCTACAAGCTTCCTATCCTCTAGGAACCTCTGATCCTTAAGGAGGATCTACCTTTCTTCTCAAGCAATAGTTAAGGGGTAAAGTTTAAGCTCATATCCCCTTTGACCTGAAGGATCTTTCATATCTTGCCTCTGTTGAGAGGAGGAGATGAAACTGCAGAGCCCTTTCCCGCCAGGACCATCAGAACAGTAGTCATGATCATCTCTTACTAACCAGGAGAGGGGGACCCAGCTCAATGGCAGGAATGTGCTGAGGGAAGGGAGGGGGAATGCAGTTCTGGTATGGAAAAGGCTGAGGCCACTCTATTTATAGTTAAGATGAGCTTCAGTCTTGTTGGAACCTGGCATGTTCAGAGCCTGCAGCTTCAGTCATTTGCTTGACTTTTTCCTCTAATTCCTATTGCTAGGTATAAACAGTTTGACCCCAGCTCCTGACCATCCAGGCGGGAGTCCCACCCTCCTAAACATTAATGAATGATCCCTGCTCTCCGTTGGCCGATTCGGGCTCCACGCAGCGCCCTTTCCTCCGGGTCACTCTTCGGTTGCGGTGGAATTTGGCATAACAACGTAGCCCTATGGAAAAGACATGCATAAGTGAGCAGGAGGGACCAGGGCTCACTACAGCAGTAACATCAAAGAATTAGCTCTTGGCCCCAGTTCATGACAGAGCCTGCTGCAATGGGGACAGTCCCAGGGCTGGGAAGCCTGGGCTGTGACAAATGAGGTGGCAGAGAAATGCCTCACATGGGCAGGGCATATTGCTTTCCGGGCCCTGCTATTCTGTTTGGCTCACTGTTCTGGTTTGGGATTCATTGGCTCAGGCAGAAGGTTTCACTGGCTTCTTGAAATACCAATGAATTATCCTGATTGTTTCCAGTGATTTTATGGAAGCCCTGCTTGGTTTCCCCCTATTACTTCCCATTACTGTCTAAGTGATCTCTCCATTGGGAAATTACTATAGACTTAATGTGCAGCAGCAATGGCTAGGGAGCTCCCCTTGCTATTTATTTCCCTGAAGCTTCAGGAGAGGAGGGAAGAGACTTTGAAGCGTTATTACTGGGAGGTCTGATCCAAAGCTCACTGCTGATCTCCTTCAGTTTCTGTGTTTTGGATGCTCGAAGTGCAGGGTCTGAAGGAAGCTATCTGATACAGTGTTGATGAATACTAAGGGGGAAAAAAAGGCATTGTATTTGTAAAAAACATGAGTACATATTCTCCCATGGCAGCAGAAGGCAATGGGAGCCTCTGGTCAGGGTAACTCTGGCTTCTGGCACTGATAGATTTATCTTTTGGTGTCTGTTGTCTGACTTTGTTACACCAGAATGTGTAGCTAGTTGGGCCAAACAGGGCACAGCCTATGCGTAAATAATTCTCATGAAAGCCCTGATTTTCAGTAGCCCAGGATCTGGTCATTGGGGTTGGCAGGAGCTGATTTGATCATCCTAGAAACTGCAACTCTCTTCATTTCCAGAGCAGGCAGCAGATAGCAACAGTGCCAGCACCCCCAGAGTGGGAGAGGCTGAGGATTTATAGCTTTTATAATGAGACAGCCCATATAGTCTCCTTGAGACCCAGCTGATGTCACAGGTCACTGAGCAGCCTTTTGGAGTGCATGTCCCTGGGCTATGTTGAGACCCGGCTACCTTGAAGTCGGGTTTCTGCCCCTCATTACCAATCTCCCCCAGGGCAGTCTGGTCTCCCAGAAGGAGAGCACAAAAGATCAGAGCTCTGCTCTTACCTAAGTGTCTTGTCTATCTTATCTGGACCCTACATCTCTGGGGATCTTTTTAATGCTACAGAGGATGCACATTTGGCATCAATTTATAACTAGCTTAAGTATAAAGCAGGGCCGGGGGCAGCCCTCATTAGGCTTGCAGAAACACTTTTCTAGGCTAATCTATCAGAACATCGTCTCTGATGAGGACCTTCAAGCGTTACACGACACACCCAAGGTGAAGACTATCACTTAACATTGCAACTCCAGGAAAGCAGTCTGTTTAACTGGGTAAAAATTAGGTGAATGACCTGGTCAAAGTCACTAGTTACCTAACACAGGTCACAAAACTTGGCAACCAGAGTTTTGTTCTGGCAGACAAGACCCAGTGCCTGGAGCTGATCCTAAACATGTACAGACTAGAAGAGTGCCTTTCAACATCTTCGTAACACAACTGTCTATTAAGGGCTGCTGTGGATTCTTCAGAAATAGTTTTAAGAAACAAAAGTCTGTGCCCTGCCCACACCTGCTAAATTGCTACAAGTTCAGTTGAAATTAACTCAGGAAAGCCATATTAGCCATAAGGTCATGTAAAACAAGGATAGTAGTCTGTTTTTATAACCTGTGATACCTGAAAGCACCACTGAAGTGTTAATATATTGTGGCTTCTTCTATTAGGTTTGTAGATATCAGGATTTTTGTTTTCAAGAGGGAAAACAAGATATCCTAGATGACTCAATGGTCACATTGTGAGTCAGTGGCAGGGAAAGGCTAAAAGCAGCAGAGCTTGGCTCCTATTTTCACATATAAACCACTATTCCGAGTCAACACAGCCAACTATGAAGCTAGATGGAAGGAGGAGAGCAAAGAGCTGAACTCACCTTCAGTGCACATACAGTCGTCATAACATTTGTTGTTAAGGCCTCGATTGTGTGGTTTGCAGAGGTGTTCACGCAAGTCGCAGCAAGAGCCTGCAACACAGGAACAAGGGTCAGCACAGCTCATTTATCCCCTTCCCTTGTAGGGCTACTGACACTCATGACAGCTCCATGGTACAGACATCATCTGTTCCCACAACACGCCTAGAGAGCCTCTCTCCTTCCCTCTGCATACCACTTTCTATCAGTATTAGAAATCAGGATAGTTGTATTAGAACCTGGGCTGGATTTCAAACAATCTCACGTTTGGAGAAATGACTCTACCAAGCTGATCCTGACCTGGGAGGCAGTCAAGGTGATGATCACATGGCTCTCCTTCAGCCGTCACGGTTTCATTTCCACTGTTGGGGCTCTTACTGCGGCGTTTTTCTATGGAAAAAAACAGATGCTGATAGAAAATTTCATCGTAGTGGGTTTATTTTGGAGACTATATTGTTCCAGGGTAAAAACAGCCTCGAACTTCAAGAGTTTGAACTCTAAACCTTCATAGTCTAATCTCCTCCCTGTTTCTCAACCCTCCATCTATCATTTTTCCTCTGCCCTCAAACTATGATCCAAAATGAGAAACATTGTGAAACTGAGCACAAAACACAATCAGCATTACGCTTTTTCTCTTTCCTCACCACTATGATCTCACACCCTTCAGCACATCTGTGAACACTAACCATGGGACAAGCCTTACAGAATGACTTTTGGGAAAGAGGACAGGGAGGTTTAGCACCTTTCTTTTTGGCAGATGGCCACATTTCTGGTTTGAGATCCTCATAATCTGTCCAGTCAAAGAGTGCCATATCTAGGGTGGGCATCACATCCCCATCTTGCCTGAAGCGGGCCTGCAAACCACAAGAAACCAAAGAAACAACGGATTACACTTCTGTAGCGACACTGAAGTCTTTGCAAATTTTCCTGGTGCTTTTAGAACTTAAAAAGGCTTTATGATTTCCACCCCTCCTCCCCCCCACCTCCACCCCCGTCTTCTCCACTGGGGATTCTTGGCATCTCATTTTCAAAAGGGAAGAGCTTTCCCCTGTTGCGGCTGAAGCCAAGAGGGAAGTTTCCTTGGCTTCTATGTGAGGACAAGAGGCGAGCAAGGAGCATTAGGATATGCTGCCTCTCCAGCCAAGTGCTCCTACTGCCTCTCTGGTCCTTGAAGCTGAATAAAGATGGCTAGCTAAGGGATAGGTAGGGCAAGGAAGAGAAGCAAGTAAAAGGAACTGTTTATGAAGAAGAGGTGTTTAGATGTCTCCAAGACAGAGAGCTGCTTTTGAAGGAGGGCTTTGGTGTTAAGCAAGCACTTACCTCTAATGGGGGGGGGACGGGACGGGACGGGACTGGACCTTATCTGCAGGAGATTGCTGTCTGCATCAGAGGTACAGTGCAGTTACCAGCTGTCTCTTTACCTGTGACCGTGGTGATGTGGCTGGAAGAACAGGAGGCTCTTCTGTGGAAACAGCTAGTTCCAGTGCAGTGATGAGAAGCATGGTGGGAGTCAGACTTGTAGCTTCCTCTGCCTGGAGGTTTTGAAACTGTTCTTCAAAGCTTTCAGGTTTCTTGTACAGGGAGCTTGGCCCAGCATCAGGTGTCTTCCCTGCAGAGGGCAACAAGTACAGTAGCCTTAGCTTTCTCATCCCTTTTCTGTGTGCCATAGATTTGAGTCAAAGGAATTCAGATTTCATCCAGCCACTGGCCAGCGTTCTACCACCCTGAGCTGCTGTTCAGACCAATGTAAAACAGAGTCATGTGCTATTAAATTAAAGTGATAGATCAGGTCCAGAGTATATGCATCTTGATTTGTACACACTTACATCATACATAATCACACCTTCTTGAAGATATGTCTATCTCTTGCTGAAGAAGCAAAGGATTTCTTCTTCTGGTCTCAAGAGTACAAAATGTACCTGTTTAACCATTTTAAAACTAACAGATTAAGCTGCTGCAAATACCTGTGAACACATTCTTATTTGATTTTAGCAGTGGGTTATTTCAATTTAGCTCAAGTCAGGACCTACCTAACTTAAAATAAGAATATCTTCACAGCCTGATCCCTGCTTTTACTAAGTATTAATTTAAATATAGACCTTAAGTTAAACCAAAGAAACAAGGCCTGTGTAGTCTGCAAATACTGCTTCAAACCAGCTTTGTTGCATACTCTTCTATATTGCTTAACATGAGTTGTTTAGTCAGTCCCCTGAGAAAACAATAGAGCTCTCCTTACTGATGCAGGGAGGAGTGATAGCTGGAACTCAGGAATACTGACACCCAGCTTGTCAAATAATGTAGATTGACACAAATTGCCTGGCTTTAACAGAACTGAAGGTTTACTACACTGAGCATACCATACCACAGAGACACACACCCACAACTTGACCTGTAGAGGAAAGCAGCCCCAGTCAAAAACAAGCAACATTTTAAAGTAATTAGTGCAATTTCACATATGCAAAATTTATATTTTTTGTAGTTCAGCATAAACATAGAAGAATACAAGCTCTGATGAGAAGAAACTGATCTTCAAGCAAAGCAGGGGTTTTGTATTATTTCTAGTTCTGGTCATGTTTCAAAGTCAGTGGAGAGATTGAGCATGGCTTGGACATGTTTGTTCATAAATTGAACCATTTGCTAAAAAGGCAAAAAAACCAAAGCAGGCCACCCCAAAACAACCCCTCAAGTCCTAGGAACTTTCAGAGCTCCCCCTGTAAGGGAAACCAGGTCATTTTCACAAAATTGCAGCCAGCAGTAAAAACCTCTGGTTCTGGAGTTCCCCTTTTTTCTTGTGCCTCTTTTGTTTGGCAGATTTCTCCCCAGAGCAGGCACACATCTCATACCCTCCACACACCCATGTGGCTCAACCACAGCTGCATCTTCTTGCCCTCACACAAGTGACACTCATTTCCAGTGACCCAACAGCCTCAGCCTCCCTTGGAGCTCAAATACCTCTGTGGTGTTTCAGCCTGTCCCTGCGGCTGTGTCGACGATGCTCTCGATTCTGCTTCTTTCCTCTCTCAGACCCAGGAGACTGGTTCTCCCTCTCAGGATATGGGAACTCAAAACCCAGGAACACATCCTTATTCTGTTTCAGGGCTGCTGGCTGTCCCTCTGCCACCAGCTCTTCCACAGCTGGAGCTCCGCTACCCATTCTGAGGGCCTCTTCCCCAGCGGGACGCCCTCTAGAAGGCATGGCATGGACCCTCTCCTTCTTGTCCAAGCCATGCTTGTGGTGGTGCCCACTTCTGGGCTGCTGCAGCCACATCTCTTGGTTTTGAAGATGGTTGTTGTTCTCTGGGACATTTCTGAGCTTTGTGCCAGAGTCCAGGGAGACTGCAAGACTGATGTCAGAAAGAACCAGCACGCACAGGAAAAGGAAAGGAGAGAAGAAGGTGGAAGAAGTTGCCATAATCCTGGGTGCTCTGCCTCACCTGCAATTAAGAAAAGAAAAAAAAAGCAACCAACTTCTAGGAACTGTAAAGACAAGCAAGATTCAGACCTAGGACACTTAGATGAAAAACAGTTATGGTGTCCAGAGCTGGAGTTTTTCCCTCCTTGGTTACCTCCTCCTCTCCCAGCCCTGGTTACAGCAGCTGAGACACACGTGCAGGGCCTGCAGGGCTGAGAGGTCCCAGTTTCATGTGCAAATAAGGGCCATCAATCAGTAGGACATTTCCCTTTGATTCCTCACTAGCCCCCCTACCCTCCCATTCACAGCCTACCATCTGAGGGGCTGGGGAGGCTGGCTTCTGCAGGCCACAGCTCCTGAGCCGCCTGCACAGCACCAGCTGTCTGGCTAGGGCTGTTTGCTGCCAGGTTGGCATCCTGGGCCTGGCTGGCACTGGCCCCTCCTCATGGCTGGTTTCCTTGCAATGAAGATGTCAAGACGAACAGAACTAGAGGCAGATGGTGGCCTCGCAGGACCAGCAACAGCCCTGAGCAGCTCAAGACAGAGACACATGCACATGCACACACATACTGCTTCAGGGTGGCTGAAGCTGGTCAAAGGAAGAAAAAAAAATGGAAATTTTGTGCTGATACCTCACAGCGTAGCAGAGAAACAAATCTGCTGCTGCCAGCAGAGCAGAGGATGCTGGTCTAAAGATCAAGGGGCAGGGAGGCAGACTGAGTTTTCTCTAGCTTGTCCCACTTTCCCTCCTTGACCCTGCACAGGTCAGGTCAGCTCACCCACCAGGTGAGGCTGTCACTGGGAGGGTAATTTAAGTCCAAAGAACACTGAGATCGAGTCCCTCAGCCCAGTGGCTGCAGACTATTCTCATTCATTCTGCTTCACTGTAATATTTTTGAGGGTCTTCCTTCATCCCTGTGTTTGTGTTGTAAGACATGGCTTTGGGACATTGCACAAGTCAGAGATTTCCCTAATTAAGTCGTTCTCCCCTGTCCTTTCCCCCAAAAAGGGGAAAGGGATTTTCAGCATTTCCAGTGCAGCCTTTCACTTTGGGGCAGCTTTCTCAAACTGTCGCTCTCAATCTGGGCGGCATGAGGGCATGGGTAAAGCCAGAGTTCCCTGTGACACTGACTGTCAGAAAACCAGGCCTATGCTTACATTTGAGTAATACTGTCACAAAGTTACAGCCGCAGCTTTTCACTCAACCTCCTCCCCATCTTTCCTGCACCCCAGCTCCCAGTTGCACCTGATTTCCACCTGTCTGTTCACCAGGTGAACGACTTTGCTGCACAATTACAATGGCTTGTATTCCCTCCTCCAGGTGCTTTGCTGCTTGACCAGCCGTTGTCACCTGTGAAGGGCAGCAGGTAACATGCTTTGAGGCCAATCTCAGTGCCTTTTTGTGGAGCTGACAGGAGACACCCTAAGAATAGCCTTGGCTCTTCCTTTCCTCTTTTCTTTCAACCTATAAGACAGATGTGGAGTGTTTTGAGTCAGTGAAACCTCTGCCGTCATAGCAGCCCCAGCCTCATAGAGCATCTGGGGAGCGTAGAGGGAGATGTCTTCATGCCCTTAACTGAAAAGCCTGCTCACTCATTCACCAGCCAATTCTGCCTGTCCAAGATTCATCTCTGTTATTGCTTAGAGCCTGGGAGCAAATTCTCAGTTCAGACCTCCCCTGGAAAGAGGTAGGCAGCACAGGGGGCTTCTCTTTAATGCAGTGTCTGAAAAGCAGGTCTTTCTACTGGCCACAAAGGACAACAAACTGCTACTTGAGGACTGCTTTAGGAGGTGCTGCGTAGCTCATTTGCTGCAGGCATAACACTATGAAATAGTATTTTATTGGCAGCTACGTGGGACAAAGGAAAACCAGACCGACAGCTAAATCTATTAACAAAGCACTTGAAGTCCTGCTTCAAAACCAATGGAACAAATAGCAACCAAACAAAACCCAAGCTCTGCATCCACAGTCTTTGTTTTTTCCTAGGATTTTCTCTTTAAGAACCAGAGCAAACCAGCTGGTTCACAGCATCACTCAGAACAACTCAAAGAGCTAGAAACAGCATCTTACCTTTTCATCTGTACGCAAAATACCAAGAGGAGAGAACAAGTGCAAAGACAATGCGAGGCAGGTGTCTCCAATCTCTGTCACACAGACACGCACCCTTTGATGGTGAACCTGACAGACACATTAGCTGCAGATTCTGGTTTTCAGCAGGAGCTAGAAAGCAGCTAAATGCTGCAGGGCAGTTAAACAGAAGGTCTGCTTCAAAGTGTAGGGGGCATTTATTAAAGCTGCCCAGCTGTCTTGTTGGCATGACACAGGATGAAAGTGCAGCTAGAGCACGTGGGTTGCCTCATCTCCGCACTAGCTGAGAGGGCAGGCTAACATGCTGTGTTGCTGTGTCACTGGGAGTCTTGCATTAATAATGCAGATAAATACCTGTATTGCACTGTTGTCAGGGGAGATCTGAGCTGTTCGCCAAACCAAAACAGTGCATGGACAAGTTTTGGTACCTTGGGTTAATGCAACGCTGCTGTGCTAGAGGCACAGAAATCCCAGCCTTCTCTTAACCACTTGTTTCCATGCCCTGATCTATCTTTAATTTCAGAAACCTCTTCCTACCTCCTTCATTTTTCTTACCCTACAGAAGCCATAAAATTCACGCTTCCAAAAGGCAGCTAGATAACACAACAGCATCCCTAGTTCTCCTCAGTGCTCAGGTTCCTTAATGTCTGAGCACCAAAGTAAACTCCACCCTCTCCTCTCTCAGGACCACAGTCCACAAAAGAAGACCGTGCTAGCCCTGGGCTTGTTGGTGTAGGTGACAGCAATGTTCTCACACTGCTGATGCACCTTTTCTGCAAAGGGTGAAATTCTGCCCTGAGACATATGGCAGGCAGAAAGAAGTCTGGCCTTGTAAGGAGATGCCTTTCCTAAATTGCTCTAAAACAAACACACGTTACGAGTCCAGAATTCATCCTCTTCTTAAGGTTCATATAGTAATAAAGGAAACAGCTGAAGTACTTGCCAAGTTAAGCTGCCCCTGTAGTTCTTCACAACACCAGGCCTACATCCTCCTTGCTCCACCCAATGCCTTGCTCTTCCTTTATATACCCTCAGGATTACAAGCCACCTGCCTCTTGAGGTAGCAAATCTGCCTACTAACAAGAAAATGTGTAAAGCAAAGATAAGGCCTTAGAGCTACCCAGGGTGCAGGCTCAGGGCTGATGAGTGAGTTGCAGTGCTGTCTCTCAGCCACTATTTCTGATCCATTTTGGGTTAGTAGTGGATGGTCACAATCCTGTAAGGGAAATCGGGGTTTTTTGCATCTTGGGTAACTTTCCCTGTGGGCAGTCTCTTTCTCCGGACTCACTGATACAATTGCTATTACTCTGCTCTCTGCTTGTAATCCTGCAAGGCAGCCATGGACTGAGTAGGTGCACAGAAACTCAGGCATATTTTCCCCATGTAAATACAGTTATGTCACCTTGGCTCTGAAATAGGCTCTGAAACTGCCTGTGCTGCATTTGTTTTGTATTTGACAAAGCAGGAGCATCGGATCATCTATGTTCATTCACCTATCTCACTTAAAACATGGTATCTGACACTCCTAGCTTTAACTTTTCACATATGTTCTTCATGTCACAGCCAAAAGGAACAAAACTCTTGAACCGAGAAACAGAGAATATCAAGATCCTTTATCACCCTAGACCACAAATGATGCAGTTTGTATGCTCAAGGGCTGAACCAAGATAGACCCAAGCACGTACGCTGGGCCAGATTTCTCTTTGGCTCTGATAAGCTCAGACTTTGGCAGGCATGGTAAAAATTTCCTGGACTTCAAACAATCCCAAGCTGCAGCAATAGACAAAGTGTATATGCGTCTACATGGGTGTTGTGTGTATGTGCATGTGTGGCAGGGATGATAGACAATAAACCCAGCTTCCTGTGCCAGGCTCCCTGTAAATAAGCTATAGGGTGATGGATGGGCTTGGGAAGGCCTGGAGCAGAATGGACGGGGTAGGCTGTATGGTAGCTGACATGCAGAGAGCTGGCTGGAGCCAGGAGGATGGCATTGTGCAGATAAATGAGATTTCACTTCCCTGCTGGGTCTCTTTCCATCTGTTTTTCTGTTTCTGGAGGCAAATGCTGGGAAGCTTCATAAACAATCTGCCAAGAAAGCTTCCCATTTCAAAGGGCTCTCTGCCAGCTTTCTAGGGTCCCCAAAAGCAGGCAGGTAATCTTATATGCACCCTTCTCTTTTCCTCCCTGGGGCAAAAGTAATAACATGTTTCTTTTCTCTATCATTTCTTGCACACTCACTTTGTAAAGAAGTTTTTTTGCTGCTGGTCTAGACATCCTTGGGATGACAGAGCAGCAGAGTCCCCTGCTCACAGATCTCCAGTCCTTTTGGGTCCCTCTTCGGAGCTGCCCTCCTTTCTTAGGTTTCCTGTATCTATCATCACCTTTCCTCCCTGCCTTGCCTTTCATATTTATCTGACTCCAGAGTTTCCTTGTCCCTCATGACTGTGTTTGGTGTGAGAGATTTCCCCTCTGCAGATATTTAGGCTAGGCTACTCGAATCCCACCATCACCCTTTGAAACATCTGCTTTCCTTTGCCTGTGTTGTTTTCTCTCGCTTTCTGCCATCACCAAACAGCACTGCACCATAGAAAGGGCCAAATCCACTAATATGTTAATTGCACTAGTGGCACAAGAGACAGGACATAGAGATTCAGGCTTGCAGGGGGTTGAGTAGTAGCTGTAGCTGCCCCCGTGCCTCCACAAAGCATCTCTCTGGCGCAACTCATATCCAGTGGCCACTTGAAATGTGACTCACTCAACATTAGTTGAAGGGCTGGAACTGGGACTCTGTTTTTGCTGACCCATTGGCCCCGGCAATCCCTTCCCCTCACCAGTCAGCTCTGGCTGATAGACTGTGCTCTGCCCTCCTAACCACTGAGGACAGAAGTGGCTTGTTCACACAGCCCAACCCGGAAAATACCCTCTCCTGCAGCCCAGACTTGTGAGTAAGCTGGCAGTTTTGTACTTGTCACTAAGTCACTGCTAAGCTCCGGCACCCTGGCTCTGATGAACACTGGACACCTTGCAAAGCCTTCAGGTGACTATGTGCCTCTCACCTTCAGCCACAGCCGTGCCACCCTTTCTCCTGTGCCTACCCTGACCCGCACAGAGAGCTTCAGTGCTCTCAGTGTCGGTGCACAAGCAGGCAGTGTGCAGCACCAACATCCTCCAGGGACAGAGCAGCCCAGCAAGTCACTGTATTGAAGTGAAGAGGGGCACATGAATGAATATGCAGTACCCTCTGCTCTGCTTCCCTCTGGGACTTCACGGAGTGGCTGACACAGCCATCATAGGCGACCTGCTATCAAACAGAGTCTACTCTACCCAATAATGAGATTAAAATAGCAATGAATCTGAGATTAGCATCCAAGATATAGTCGCTTGCTGTCAGCACGGCAGAGAAGACTCTCCAGTTTAATGCACAATGCCTAGTGACAAATGAGACACAATCAATAGCAAAGGTCATTGCTCACCCGGCTGGAAAGCACCCGCCAGTGTGACAGGGAAGAATGGGGGCAGATTTGGCCCAATCTTCACTGAGGGAAGAAGTGGATATGTCCCAACTGGCAGAACAGTTAGGCTGTGCTTTCAACATTTTTCCTTGTGTGTCATTCTCACTTTGAACCAAAATGTGTAGGATTAATGCCTCCTTCTGCAAGGGAGAGGAGATGGGAATACAAAACCATTTCCATTAAACCCTCTGGTTGACGGAAGACTTCAGGTGTGAATTGGATAAATGTCACTTAAATCCTACATGATGAATTACTAGCTGTAATAAGCCATTAACTGATGCCAAATTGATTTAATTCAGAAATGAGATCTCACTTTTATCAACAGAGGAAGAGCAGAAAATAACCCATGGGTACTCAAGGGCTCAATGCATGGCAGCGCACGGCTCTGCAAACACAATGACTCGGTGGGAAAAGCTTCCTTCACCCCTCGGCCACTTTCCACAGCAGCTCTGGCGCTGAGCTGGGACGTACCCCTGGGGTGCACGAGGGGCTCAGCAGCTACCTGCGAGAGGGTCGATGCCTCTGTCCGAGGCGACTTTGCTTCCAGGAAAGGGGAGAGCCGTCTCGGGAGGGAGCTTGCGGTAGCCCCTGAAGTAAGCAGGGACTTGCAGTAGGGTGGAGGGGCGCGAGCCCCAAAGCCCACACTGCGCACCCCTGCAAGGTGCACGGCGCTGCACATCGCGCTGAGGGCCAGCCGGGTGGCAGAACCGCGGCGGGAGCGGGAGAGCCTGGAGCCTGCTCCCCGGCACGGGTGACAATAGGGCTCGCTGAAGGCACCGCGCACCGGCGCTGTCCAAGCTCGGTGCTCGGCTCCCGCCACTGAGCGATGCCGCCGCGACCCGAGGCACCGCGCACCGAGGGCGTCCCGGCGGCGGCAGCCTAGAGGCGGCGGTACCGGGGGTCCCCGACACCCCCGGCCTTTGTCTCCTCTGGGGCGCACGGAAAGTAGGAAGGTGCCCCCCCCACTCCTCCCCAATCCCTGCGAAAGCAAAGGGAGATCAGCTCGGTGGAGCATGCACCCCCGGCCCCTCCGCGGCCCGGCCCCGGGCTGGGTGCAAGGTGAACGCGATGCGGGCAGCGCTGCCTACCTGTCCGCAGCTCCTCGGTCTGGGCTGAGCCCGGCAGGCAAGGCAGGGCAGGGCAGGGGCTGTGCATGCAGCGGGAGGGGAGGCAGGTCTGCCGGGGGGGTAGGGGGGTGTTCAAACCCGAGAGGAGGAGGAGGAGGAGGAGGAGGAGACAGGGGGAAAGCAGTGGGGAATGTGGAGAGGAACTGGGGACGCCGGGAATCCCGGGGGACTGGGGTGCATGGTGCGGGGGGAGGTGAGGCTGGGAGGGGCGGAGGGGCTCGGGGTGTGCTGGGCGCGGGGGGTGCAGAGGGTGCTGTAGGGGGGTGCAGGGGGATGCAAGGGGCCCATGATGCGGGGGTGCCCGTTGCGAAGGAGGAGGTGGGGTGCGGGAGCGCAGGGTGCGCGCTGCCGCGGGGCTGGTGGCAGGAGCAAGCAGTCCCTGCCCCGGGCGGGGACCGGGGCAGACAAAGGACGGAGACAAAGGTGGGGCGGCCCGGCCCGGCCCGGCTGGGCTGGGGTGGGGTGGGGTGGGGTGGGGTGGCGGCCGGGCCCCCGCTCACCGGCACGGCGGGGCGGGGCGAGCACGGCGCCCCCGCTCCCCGCAGGGGCTCCCCCGCGTTACGGTAACGGGGTGGGAAACCGGGCCGGGGGACCAGCGTCCCCCCACTCCCTGCACCCAGCACCCAGCCCCGCTGCAACAGAGGGAGCTGCGGCTGCAGCGCGGGGGGTGCCGGCCGGGAGCCCGCGGCGGCGGGGGCGGCGGGCAGCGCCGAGCGGCGGGGACCGGGCCCCCCCTCCACACGCCCGCTCCTCCCGCCGCCGGGGGGCGCTCGGGCCGCCCGCCGTCCTGACGTCACACGCCCGCGCCGCCTCCCGGCCACCCGCGGTGGGCGCCGCGCGTGTGCGGCGGTGACGGTCACCGCGGGTCGGTACGGTGCGGGCGGGCGCGGCGGTGCGGGGCACCGGGGGTCCCCGCGGGCCGGGTGGAGGCGGTAAGGGTCACCGGGGGTCCTCGGCGGCTCCGGGCGGGCGGGGTCGAGGCGGTGACGGTCACTGGGGGTCCCCTGGGTTGGCAGTGGGGGAATGGAGGGCTGTGCCGAGGGGGTCTGCGAGGTCGGGAGCCCTGTTTGGGAAGGGAGCGGTGTTGAACGCCTGGCAGCACGGGCTCAGAAATGCAGGCAGGAATACCGAAGTAAAGGCAGTGCTTGTCTGCTGAGGAGCGGTGGGACCGGGGCGCCCTGGGGTACCCTCCCCTGTCCCGAAGGCTGGGGTCTGTCCTCCCATGTGTCCAGTCGTTAGAGAAACCAGTGTGTGAAACGGCGAAGGCACGTTTGGTGATTCTCCTTTCTGTCCTCTGAAGCCACGAAGCGGGCAGGGCGCAGCGCAAGCTGATGGGGGAGGCCTGTGCTAGTTATTCTGGGCTAGCGCGGGAGCCTGTGTAATAGACATGGGCACTTTGAAGATAACGGATTACAAATTACATAATACCCCCGCCTCCTTTCTTCCCTTTTCTTTGGAAGTTTCTTCGGTACGGGATTGCTCGCTTCCAAAAAGCACCACGAAGGAAGCGCAGGGTTTCTTTTTCCTGATGCCTACTCCTTGCTTCCCCTAGCCATCCCTCAGTGCTCTGTGTTATGCTGGGAAGGTGGGATGACTTTTTCTGGAAACTGACCTCATTACATATAGAACAGCAAATTCGAATGAATAGATGAAAGGCCATTAACTGCAGCATTGCTCCAATCAGTTACTCCAAAACCTGAAGCTGAGGGAGTATTAAATGTGTGATTCTTAGGCCTGACCTTCTGACTGCATTGAAGGGTGGACCTCTTGGGATGCTGTTGCCTCACTGGGACTTCTGTTTAAGAAAGGGTGATGTTTAGGTGAGGATGTGAACCTAAACCTCTAAAAACACAGATTCTTTATACTACTCTGATACAGACCTTTTGGACAAATTTGAGAGTCGCTGTGGCTGGGGTGCTAGAGACATGCTTAAATATCTTAATTTTATTTATTGTAGCAGGTCACTAATATTCCAGGAATTCTTTGTATACAGTGGCAAGATTCTGATTTTAAAAGGGAGAGGAGAGTAGCTCCCTATTCTGTGAAGGTTGAAGTACTTCTTTGTAGGTCTGAAAAACATGGTTTGGTGCAGGTGAAACAGCTTGAAAATCAGTGGCTAAACAACTGATGGAACGCCTGTGGCTTATCAGAGGTCTATGTAAGACACTTGTGTTGTTACTGATGGAGCCACGGTGCTCCTGGAGGCATTTAAAGACATACACAGGTTAGGAACAATGGTGCTGCTATTAGTGATTAGAGTTTGCATGCATGCGAAGCGTATGGATAAAATAATGAAACAAATTAAAATTTGTAGTAGAAAATTATGTACACTGTAGCTTAAAACATGTAAGGCACGGACTGCACTATATAAGGAAAGCTGTTGGAAAGTTGAACCCCAGTGTCTGCTGTTTGATTGTTGGCACATGGTATTCAGTTTGGCACAATAATGTGCTGTCCTTTATAATTGTCACAAATTTCAGGCTCCCCAGGGAAGTGGTCATGGCACCAAGCCTGTCAGAGTTCAAGGAGCATCTGGATGGTGCTTTTAGTCATATGGTTTAGTTTTAGGTAGTCCTGCGAGGAGCAGGGAGTTGGACTCCATACTCCTTATGGGTCCCTTCCAACTCAAGATATTCCACGATTCTGTGTGACAAATTCCATGTAAACTGAATTATGCAGCTGTGCAGGGTTTGGTTTCCTTGGGACTAGAGAGAGAGAGACACTCTGAAGCTGTTGGTAGGGGACAGCAGATGAGTACCTGTGTTGTGTAGCATCAATGGAAGATGCAGATCCTATGTTTCATGGTGGCGTTGTGAGAATAAACCCATAAAACTGAGAAGTTCTTGTGTTACAATAGGATATAGGGGTTAGAAAAGGGGTATGTTCTAGTATGTTACAAGAACACTTGTGTGGCTTTAAAAAAATAGTGCTCCTTGTGCTACTAAAAAGTGATTGTCTAAACTTTCCTGTCTCTTAGGAATCATGAATTCTCCAGTCCTAGCAAAATGCGTCAAAAAGGGAGGGAGACAGTGAAGAACTGTGAACTGGACAGATTTTCACTTTTTTTTTTTTTATTTTAAATAAAACCCAATTTAAAAAAGCAGGAATTAAATTATGAGTAATCTGTCAATCTGAGGTGTGAGCCAGAACACAGCAATGATATTGTCTTCGGTTTTTGCACTACTGGTGATTTCTGACGACGTGTTGTTGGTTATGGTGGGTGCTTAAACCTTTCACAGTGGGCCCTGCGGATTTGTCGTGGCAGTGTTCATTGCTTGTGACTAAGTGCAGAGGACAGGTTGTTGGGTCTGAGCTCAGTGGCACTAGGGAAGTGGATGGCTCCCTGACTGTAGCTGACTATAATTAATTAATATAGCTGACTATATTAATAACATAGGAGCCAGAAGATAAACATTCTTTTTGCGATTACTTCCAGGTTCTGGGAAAGATGACCACTCTCACACGGCAGGACCTTAACTTTGGGCAAGGTAATGTGTTGTGCTAAGCTGCAAACTGATATGCTTGCAAGGCTGCATGTGGGATTGTTGTTGGAGGGTTGCTCTATCCCTAAACTTCCTGCAGCTAAGGGGAAGCAGGTGAGATTTACGCAGGGAAAAATACCTTAAAAAAAAATATTCCTATGAGTATATGCTATTGCTCTGCATGCTTCCCTCTTTCCTTACTTCAGCATCCTTTACTTTTGTTTTTCAGTTGTTGCAGATGTTCTTTCAGAATTTCTGGAAGTGGCTGTTCACCTTATCTTGTATGTCAGAGAAGTTTACCCTATTGGGATCTTTCAGAAGAGGAAAAAATACAATGTACCTGTCCAGGTAGGAGATTTTCTTGGAAGCTCACAGCCATGTGGACAAGCAAAATAGCAGGGATCAGTCAACACTCACCAGAACAAACTAAAATCACTTCCAGAGTTTGTTGTAATGTGCAAATTCATTTTCGAAGAGAACTTAGTTCCTGTCAAAAGGGAAAACAGCCCTGTAGCTGAGGATACAGCAGTACTCATGGGACAAGCAGGTCATGGACAACAGTAGTAGAAGGCTTCCCCAGCTATGTGCAGTAAGGTAACATGAAAGCATGCTTCCTAGGAAGTAAGAGATGGTTGGAATATAATATTCCCAATATGCTATTGTGGGTATATAGTCCCAGTACACTACAACTGTGTGGGTCCAGTGATCTGCCTCAGCTAATTAACTCTTCTGTGAGAGAATTACTGGTTTGAATTGGCAACTCAGTGGTGAAAAATACTATTTGAAGCATGACTGTAGTGCCTTGTAACACACTGGTGCTTCTGTTTAAATCTTCCCATTTTGCATTGTCCTGGTTCACATCAGAACGCAGCTCTGACCATTCACTGTATTTGCTACAGATGTCCTGCCACCCAGAGCTGAATCAGTACATCCAGGACACGCTGCACTGTGTAAAGCCACTGCTTGAGAAGGTAAGATCATATCAGGGACCTGGGCAAAAGTACTGCAAGTGGTTTTGATAGAAAGTAAGAGAAAATAAATACCATCTTCATTGCAAAAATTTATTTACAAATTTACCATATACAATATACTAGCTGATAAAGTTACTAACAAAAATAAAAATAACATCCATCACCTTTCCTTGCAGTTAAGGCCCTGCCTTGCTGCTGATCATTGGCATTTAGTTGCATCTAATACATGCACATGAGGATATACATTTATATGTTTTCAGTTACATCATCCTACATCTTAATGTTCTGCTTTTGAATACATTTAAGTTTAAGCATCTGTATGACAGAATAGCTTGAATGCTTTGCTGTAAGCCACCAAGCAAAGGTAAGTTTGAACTTCAAGTTTTGTAAGAGAAAGATGTGCCCATATGAAACACTTCAGGATGCAGGATGCTGGCAGATTTTGCATTCTCTACCCTTTACAGACAACCTTAATGCACATTTAGAGAACGTAAATAGGTCAGTTTCACATTGCGGAAGTACAAAGCTACTGTATTTGACCAACTGTCTAAGCATATCTATCTTAACTTCCTCATCATTGTCCATTCCTGAGTGATGCAATGAGATGGCTGTACACTTCCTCCTTTGTTCCAAAACAGCATCTAGAGGAATGTACTCCTTAGTGCACTTAATCTCCCTAGGCCTTAGTAATAACCTATCAGTTTAACATCTAGCAGGAAATGGCTTTGCAAAAACATTTTTTCTGATTGGTAAGAATGATCTGACAGTGCTCAAGCTTTGGATAACTGCTAGTGCTGTGAGCCACAACAAATAAGCATACTCCACTTATCAGAACTTTGGGAAGCACACTGGGGCCAGAAGACAGCTTGTTTTAAGGAAGGGATTTTTCTATCTTTGTTCTTGCAGAATGATGTGGAGAAAGTTGTAGTAGTAATCCTGGATAAAGAGCACCACCCTGTGGAGAGATTTGTCTTTGAGATCACCCAGCCACCTCTTCTTTCCATTAGGTAAAGTTTCCATTACTGCTTGCCCACGGCATCCAACACCTGCCTCTGCAGAGGTGTTCTGGAAGCAGCTCCAGGCCCCAGTACTTTGCTGCATGCCAGTAACAACTGCTATCTCCTCAACAGTTCAGAGTCCCTGCTGTCCCACGTGGAGCAGTTACTGCGTGCCTTCATCCTGAAGATCAGTGTGTGCGATGCTGTGCTTGACAACAATCCCCCAGGTAAACATGTCCATACAGCCTAATAGGATGGCATTGCTTGACTTGAGACACTAGGTAGTCTCTGATCTTCTGTTAGTTGTCCCCTGATCTGGAACCTACCGTTCCTCTTGCAGGTTGCACCTTCACAGTTCTGGTTCACACACGGGAGGCTGCCACACGGAACATGGAAAAGATCCAAGTGATAAAGGTGAGTGACACCTTTGGCTACCTGATTGTATGTGAGCAAGCTGCAGAGCAAAGACTGGAAACTACAGAGTTTTGGCATCTCTAAGGTTAAGGTCGCTAGATATTTTGAGCATGTACACTAGCTTCACATGATGCACTTCACAACTTTGCTTTGAATGCGTTAAAATGGCTTACACTGGTGAGGTGACTGAGCACATTCACCACACACCAGCCCCAACTGCAGACAATAGCTGCTTCAATGCCTGATTGTAACAATACTGCATAACGCCTGCTCAGTCACTTAAAACTACTCTGACATATAGAATAGGTACTTGAATTTAATCAACAACAAAAAAAAGCCCACATCCACTATGTGTGGATAGCTGATTCTTTATAAATAGCAAGGAGGACTAAGATTCAAGTAACTACTGGGGTTTGGGTGCACAAACACATTTTCTCTTGCAGGAAAGTGTGGGCAGATCACTTTTTCAAGCAAGATTTTTTTTAAGAATCCTTGCTTAGGTACAGGGAAACTTTTTTTCCCTCAGTCAAGTTATTTTGGGTGTCCTAAGGCACAATAAAGCAAGCTAGTGAACTATAAATTGTTTCAAAATGAAAGTCTGCTCTGTACTGCTTAGTAATGGAAACTGGTAGTATAGTAGGCCACCCTTTAAACTTGCAAGGCAGGACAGAAATCCGTGCCATGAGCATTTTGGAATTGCAGTTAAATGCTGGTGTAATGAATGGAACATACTAGCTCAGGACAGCTAAGAGTATATCTTTTAAAGAAGCGAGATGTCACCTTTAGAATAAGCAAAGTGGGTTAACATTATAGTTTGATGCTGTAACTGAAGATAATTATGTGGAGTCTCAGGGCCAAGTGTGCAAGTGTTAAGTTTTGCTGTTATGAAAGGTTTGAGTTACCCGTTTCTTCCCTCAGCCACTAGATCTCATTCACTTAACGCTGACCTAGTGCTGAGAAAGAGAGCTCACCTTACAGAGACTACAGCCTCTCTGCAAATAAAGCACCTTGTGTTCCTGCCCCTAGGATTTCCCATGGATCCTCGCTGATGAACAAGATGTGCACATGCATGACCCCCGGCTTATTCCACTGAAAACTATGACATCTGATATCTTAAAGGTGAGCAGAGCATTCTGGCCCAAGAGGTGGCTGAAACTGCATGTAGTTCTAAGCTGTGTCTACTCTGATGCCAGCTCTGCAGTTTTCTGTAGGGTAACAATTTTAATACTGCTGAGCAGTAGCTTAGTCTTGCAGATGCCTGTAATCAAAACAGGGCAAGACTCATAAAAAAATAGGAAACCTAGTTATGGGGGAACATACAAACTCTTCCTGTTTAGCCTGTTGCAGACTTTTTTTCCATTCACCTACCTGCACATCAAATGGAACTGATGCTTGCTTCTCTCCTCCAGATGCAGCTATATGTAGAAGAGCGAGCTCACAAAGGCACCTGATTTCAAATCATCTTTGCCTTCAAGCCTCATGTGATATTCCAGTGGAATAAGATATCTCACAAACCATACCTTGATAACCATCTCTTCAGCTGGCCTTCTGGGTGAATGTAGAGCAGCTGCTGCCTCTTTATTTCAAGTGCTCTTACCACTGTATATAGAACTGACTTGGAATGTGGAGCCAGAGCCTGTTCCCATATACGCTCATGTGTGAGAGTGAGTATAGGTTTTGTTACAGTGAATCCCTGGGGGCAGGATATAGGCAACTGCAGTATGCAGTCAGTGCTTTGTACAAATCCAGTTCTCACCTTAATAGGGCATCTCCATTGCACACTGGTAGTGATATACAGTAATCTGTTATATGCTCCACTAGAGCAATGGACTCATACTAAGGGTAAGGCCTTACATAGCGTCTGTCCACTGTGACTGTCCCAAGTAGTCTTCAATAAATATTAAGTTTTACCCCTCTTGAACTAGGCTGAGTTCTGTCCAAACCAGCCTCGCCCCTTAAGTGAGGAACTATTTTTATTTTGTATGGAGCTTCCACCACTTTTCCGTACCTTTTCTGGAACATGTGGAATCTGTCAGTTCCTATGAGAGACTATACAACCTTGGTCTCTTCCCCTTTCCATGGAGAGCTTTCACCCACAAGTGGCATTAGCAAGGTGGAATTTGTCTGTCCAGCAAGCACACTTGCCAAATATCCTACTCCTAACAGAGAACAGACAAGGGAAACACCACTAATCCTACACCTATCAAAGGAGATGGAAGACGGCCTTAGTATTGGCTCTATGCATACAGGGGTAGAAGACGTGGTTCATAGTATTTAAGCTGAGCTTGTTGGTCAGACAATTTGGTAAGACAGCCAGTGTAGTACCTCCCTGCTTCCTCCAAGTAAAAAGTGCAAGAATACTATAGATTGAGGTTGTGCACTGCTTTAACATTTTATATAGGGTTAGACTGTTCAGTACAAACCAAGTACTTGGGTAGTACAAAGGTAGTATGGAAAAACCCCAGCACAATCAAAAGGCACTTATGTTGTAAGGTAGCCACCTTAAGGGATTTCTTACCTCCTCTTTCTCTAGCTGTTTACTCAAGCAACGAAGGGCTGTATTTGGACAGGGAAGGCATGTACCATTTTGATCATACACACTTACAGGAACAGTAAGGAATTGACTACCAGTGACACTGCATTTATGAAAAAGGGTTGACAGTTTCCTTATGCTATGAAAGGTCTGATGTGAAAGATACATGTTTTTATACATAAACTGAAACAGGAAAATACCATACAAAACAAGTCTCTGTAGCAGAGCCCTTGAGGACAGCATTGATAATCTGAAATAAAACATTTTAGCCTTATCTTTTGTAAGTTCCATAAACAAACAAGAAAAGGTTTCTATTTAAGACAGTGTTTGGCTGTAGCACAAGGACATATTAACTAGAAAAAGACAGATGTGATATTTAATTGTCTTAGTCTTCCTCCAAAGGGCTGAGCCTGCAGAAGTTCTGCTGTGAAGAAGGAGAACTAGCTGCTTGTATTTGAGATCAGCTGTGCAAGACAAAGCCAGGACGCTCACCCAGAGAGTCCAGACAAATAAGTGCACCTGAGACCACCTGGTTACAGTCCTGAGGTAAAAGCAAACACTTATATTGTGCCTTCATAACAATGTCAGGGGCCCAATGGTGATGCTGCTGTTTGTCACTCGGATCCCATACCATCCTGCCCAGAACTGGGTGTCTTGGCCTCCATGCTGAAACCAGATATAACGAACTCCAGCTGGGTAATTCTGGAAGGTGTGAGAAATCTAGAGAGAAAGAAGAAAATTCCTCTTAATTTGCCTAAATAAACCAGCACTGACTTAGAAGCTTGGACAACTACAGTATGCGAGTCTTGGTCTCAGGAAAAGCTCATTCTAAAATATCTTTCATTGAAAGTGCATCATAGCCCTTTTTGAGGGACAGGAAAACCCTCTCATTCAGCCATCTGCCCTGAAATCCTCTCCAAGTCAAACGTAACATTAAGCTTGATTCTTAGGTACATTTGTCATGTAAGCAACAACATAATGGGGAATCTGCAGCCAATCACACCAGTTAAAAACGTTTAGCAGTTTAAGAAAAGTAATGTCTGCAATAATTTAAATGACATCCATGCAGTAGTTTTAAAACAAAGCTTTTTGATCCAATAAAACCAAGAACTGTGCTCTTGTAAATTAGTTATTTAGACAAAAACTTAGGTGAAAAACAGAAACACAATTAAAGAGACTGAGCTAAAATAACACAGAAGCCCAGGGGATACTCTAGAAAACCCTGGGCACCTACAAACCGAACCTAGCGCTTTCATGGCACTACTGCTTCTTCAGCATTGTCAACAGCAAGGACTGACTTACCTTTTGAATTGAGTAGAGGAGGCTGAAGAGCAGAGAAAGAAGGTCCACTTGGGACTTTTGGCCAAGTAAGACTTGCAAGATTCAGGTGTCAACAATACTGATGTAAAGCTACTGCCAACAGGGCTGCTGCTTACCTCTCTCCACACTGCATCACTCCACTGCTCTATAACCACTGGCTCAGGGTGGAACTCCTCGAGGACAATGTAGTCTTCAGAAAGCAGCCTCACTGTAAGTTCATAGCGACACCCACAGTCAAATCTGGCAGCATACCTAGAGAGGCAGGGAGTAGTCAAGGACAGGGTTGTATATACAGCATTCAGTTTTCTTTAGTGTTCAAAAACAGTCTCCAAGGGGATCCTCATCTGCAGAGGAAAAGGAATGTCATCCCCATAGCTAGGAAGAAGTTCTGAAACTTCCAGCTATCCTGCTCTTCACAGGATTGCCACCTCTTTACAGCCCATTGAATAAACTTAGATTTAGCTTATGCTTTACACTCACAAAGGATAAAGAACTAATTTTATAGCATGAAAAGCTTCAGAGGCCTAGCTTATCTCTAGGCCAATACCAGAAATTCTAGTTTTCAGTGCATATGCTTACCAGTCCTTGACTACAATTTCAGGCCGTTTCTCATCCATCAACTGATTCCAGTATCCTTCTTTCTGCAGGGTAATGAGTTGAGACTTGAAGCATGGCCTGCAACAGCAATAGAAATATTCACAACACACATCTCCTCCCTCTCAATGTCCACACTTCCCCTGACAGCTTTACTCTCACCAAAAGCCCACCCAGACCTTGAAGGCCCACAAGGCTGACATGGCTAAGGCATGTCTTTTTCCATAGCCACAGCTAGCCAAGGAAGTGAACTCATTAGCTTCACCCCCAGATAAAAGGACTAGTTACCTACAAGCTGGATTAAGAGGAGTCCCTGTGGTTGTATAGCATATATTGGTAACAGGAAACTACTGCTTAATGGATGTAAAAGCAGCTAATCCTCCCCTGTTGACAGCTTTTATTGCAAGCTGTTAGCATGACAAACACATCTACCATTCTTAGAGGTTACAGAGCTTTGACCTTGTTAGGTAAGTGCATCCGATTAGCATGCCAAACCTTAACCTTTGCCCACCACCTTTGGGAGAAGAGAAGTGAAGATCCCATGTGGATTATCATGACTATTAAAAAGTTACAGGAAATTCCTAGTAGGGACAGAGAAATTTAGCACGTGCTGCGATTAATTCTCTCAGCAGTACACTAGTACTAAACTAGGATAAAAGGTTAATTAAGGTCCTTCCTTTTCCCACACATGCGCTAAGGTTCAGTGACCTGCCTCAAGCCACCTAACCATAGTGCCTCTGCAGACAGACAGGAGGAAGCCGGTTTCTCAGCTCCAGATTACTGGAATCCAGTTCTTACCCATATGAAGTGACAAAGTACTTGTGTACTTCGGGGTCTGGAATGTCTTTTCCATGAGGTCCAGGCAGATTCTCAATCTTCCATTTATCTCCGTCATTATTATCAAGTTTCCAGTGCTGAAAGTTCTCTAAAAACATAGATATCAAAGACGAGTGTTAGGACCTCACTTCAGTTTCCAGCAGTATCTCTGCTTTTGTTAAAGAATCAGCTACAGAATAATACCAGGAACCTACTTTGATGAGTTTTTCAGATACAGTGTATTTTTCCTACAGCTGAAAGTGACTCCTGTGTTTATGTTGCCAGTACTGTTAACATGGCTGTCAGGAGCTAGGACAATAGGTAGCAACTTTCTGACCACATCAGAAACTCATAATCAGTAATAAAGTAGAATTACTGTAGTCACGTTAGTCAAGTCTTTGACAACAAATGTTGCTGCCCAAATGTTTAATCCCAATACCTGATAGTTTCATTACCATATTGTACTTGCTGTGCAAATTAACTGTCACCGTCTGCAGTGCTGGGGCCTAAGTGACTCCAGAGATTTTTCTGGTCGCAATCACAGATATGTATTTACCAATACTTTATCTATCCACAGCAGTTTTAGTGCATACGTTTACTTGCAGATCTGACCCAGCAGAGATCCATCAGTAGCTGGACAGTCCCACACCACCAGCAGTACTTGAGTAATGCAGGACACTGACTCATTCTGTTAGGAAACTCTTAGCCCTCTGCTATGAATAATTAAACAAACCTTCAGCACAGGGGTTTTTGATTAAGTTTCTCTTCAAGTTGCAGAGCATATAGAAGATCTTCCAGTCAGAGATGCTTCTGTCCAAATTCTGAATATAAAACCCCTCGCGCTGGCACTTGCGTTTCCATAGGGTGGTCAGATCCACCACGTACCGCCACTGCGTGCAGACCAGTCTGCAGGTGCAGATCAGGTCCTGGGCTGGGAGCAGCGAAAGCAGCTCCACCAGGACGTCTTCGGGGAGGTCGCAAATGGATGTCATCACAGACCGATGGAAAAATCCCCGGGCGCCGACAGCACCGAGCTTCGGGAAACAAGCAGAGGATTTTACCAGTTACTAACAGAACTACACGACAAACCGCCCGCCCCAGGCTGCCGGGCCGCCCCCGGGCGCCCGAGCGGCACGGAGCCGTGCCACCGGGCCATGGCCCCGACGAGCAGCAGGGCAGCGCGCCGCCCCGCCGGCGCCCCCCGCCCGGCCCCGGCCCCACCTGGGCTCCGCCCGTCTGCGCCCTCCGGACACGGATGTGAGGCGGCGCCGGTGCTTCCGCAGCGGGCGGAGCGCGGGGCGGGCAGCCGGCGGAGGAGGCGGCGCCGAGCGGGGCCGCGGCCTCCCCGCCCCGCGGACACTGCCCTTTATCAGGGGAGCCCGGCCCGGCCGCCCCGGCCCGCCCGCCACAGACCCGCGGCCGCCCGCCGAGCAGCGCCTAAGGTAAGAGCGCTCGGCACCTCCGCCTGGCCTCCCCCGGGCCAGCCTTGCCGGGAGGGGTGCGGGGACACCCCGAGCCGCCTGCCGCTGGGCACGGCGCTGTGACCCTACGGGTTTCTCCCAGGCTGTCTCTGCGGGGCTGCACGGGAGGGAAGGGACGGAGGAAAGAGGGTTAGGGCGCGGGGCAGATAGGGAACCGGAGTGCGCCCCAAGGGATGGAAGCTACCCGGGGAGGTCTGCCGATGGGAGTTGCTGCTGATGGTAGAGCAGTCTTAGGTACCGTGAGTCAGAGTGGAAAAGGGAAGTCAGCCAGGGACCTTCACCCCTTCCCTGAGTGCGTGGGAAATCCTTGCTAAGCAAGGAGAGCAGTAATGCTCCATCACCAGGCAGAGAGCAGGCGAGGCCTGTGAAACTCCTGCAGGAGATGAAACCAGCATCGTCTCTCTCTTTTTTTAAAAAAATCAGATTTTACCCTTCAGGACTGTGGTTGAGGGTTGGGAGCGGGGAAGGGAAATCCCCAATGCTACCCCATAAAAGCCAGGGAATTTTAAATGACAGTTTCCTCCTGCTGTCTGCAGTGCAGATGGAGGACACGTGATAGCTCGGCATCTGGAACATCTAGATTTAGGATGCTGTGATAGTAGTGACTCCCTATTTCTTCTCTCCCTTGCCAGATTTGGCACTGCTATATTTCATCAAGTAGCACGTCAGGATATTTCACCTGCTTTGTTCCTAGTGCTCTCCTAGGCTTAATGACTCACTCCTGAGGAGTTTGGCTGCATCTATGCAGGTCACTGCAGTCTCAGCATCTTCCCAGCACCAGGACTCAGCTGAGACAAAAGCAGCGTCACAGTGCATCCCACACTGATGACACGGGCTCTGAATCTGCACACTCATCTCCTTATTCCTGCAGCACCTGACCCTAGAACCCAGGACAGCAGAGAGCTGTTAGGAGTCAGAGGGCAGAATTAGCACATGATTTTAAAGCACACAGTTCTGACCTAATTGCTCAGGTTATAAGGCAATAGAAAAAGGAATATTAGAGAGTATCAACTGAGTTAATTTCAGTTATGCTCAGACCTATGCTTTATACAGGCTCATGACTAAGGAGATGAGGTGCCAGCCCCTTGAGGGAAAGCATTTCAGATATAGAATGAACCACTGCAGATGTGGTTGGCAAGATGCTCACCACTGACGTTTAGGTACTGCTCTGCAGCATTTGTTACCAGCGATGGTAAAGGCAGAACAAACACCCAGATGCCTCCCTCTGCAGAGGAAGTCATTACTAAGAAGCTGATTTTTGCAGCAGCAGAGATTTCTGGAAGGACTGATTCCAGTCTGGGAAACTGACAAACTGTCCACAATTGGAGATGTCAACTACTTGCATTTTGTGGATGGATTTAACTAAGGGTTTCACTTAGAACAAAATATTAATCTGCTCATGTGCTTTAGGGTATTAACTTAATAGGGGTCAGGAGGCCTTAAGGTTAGGAAGCAATCTGTGCTCCCAAAATCATGCTTTTAGATAACATGCCTATTTTGCCTTTCTTCTAATGCATCAGTGTTTGACATTGCTGAGGGTGGGGGACACCCCATGTCTGAAGGGCCACTGTGTCATCACTCCTTTCCCTCTTCTTTCTCAGAAAGCTCCATCCAGCCTAGCCCAAGGATGGAGTCCCTCCCTGAAGCAGTCCTGATCAGAATCCTGGCTTCCATACCTGCGGTGGATTTGGTGCTGGCGTGCCGGCTGGTCTGCTGCCAGTGGAAGAACCTGGTCGATGGAGCTGCGCTTTGGATCCTGAAGTGTCAGCAGGAAGGCCTCACTGGAGCAGAGTCACAGGAGAATGCAGAGAACTGGCAAAACTTCTACTTCCTGAGTAAGAAAAGGAAGAATCTCATCAAGAACCCATGTGGTGAAGGTGAGAGACAAGCATAACAAGCCCCAAGATTTCAGGGAGATGACCAGTCACTGGGAACCGGGCATCTCCAGTCTTTGAAAAAAGATCTTAGTTGCTATCAGGTTGCAGCATTTTCTTCTTGCCCAAGAGTCAAATCACTTAATGCATGCAGTCAAATCATTATCAAAGGCCTTCATGCCCATTAAATCAGCCTTTGCAAAGGGCTCTACTTGACATCAACTTTATATAAGCTCCTGCAGGGATCTGAATCACACTTGAGAGACAAAAATGTCCTTTGCAGAACCCCTGTCCAATGCAGGCATGGTAGTGGCATCTGCGTTTCTAGATTGCTTCTTGCCAAACCACAACAGGAAAGATCAAGCCTTTCTCAGGAGCTAGTCTGCCCTTAGCTCACCAGGCACTTCAGGCTTCCTTCCTTGAAGCAGCTCAGGAAATCTTGTTTGTACCCTCCTTACTACAGCCCATGTTAGAGCTGTGCACATACCCCACTTGCCATTATTCTGATAATCTATGAACTTTGCTTGCCAGATCTACAAGATGCTTGGCAATAAGCAGCAGTAACCAAGCCTCACAATCCAAGCAGCAACAAATACATTTCACACGTCACAGACCAAAGCAGTATCAACACAGCTTCTCCATTTTGTTTACAGGTTATTTTTCTGCAAGCTTTTCCAGCATCCAGGTTCCCTCTGGCTAAGACCAGAAAAGCCTCATGTTTAAGGCCATACTGCTTCTAGAAATACCACTTAGCAATTTAGAACATTTAGAAATAAAGCAACCAGCATCTCTCCCCAGGCTATTCCTATGTTACGACACTGAAAGTGCTGACACACAGTTCAGAATACCTAAAGAATTTCACTGGAGTACTTTCTTAAATAAACCCACAAGTACATAGCCATTTTGGTGGGGAATGTTAAAGTTTGTTAATATTAAGTTCAGCCAGACTAAAGGTTTTTGCCTGACCTCTCCTTAACAAACATGTCTGTAGTCTACATACAAAATTAGTGCTGCATCTAACAGCATACCTTTCACAAGCCAGAGAAAGGTTCCAGAGGGAGATGGGCAGGTTCCCCAGGCCCACAGAAACTAAGACTCATCTGAGTCTCTTTTCTGCCATTTGCAGAAGACTTGCAGCACTGGGGAGAGGTAGAGAATGGAGGTGATGGCTGGAAAATTGAAGAGCTCCCTGGGGACTTTGGAAAAGAATTCCCTAGTGA
Organism: Gymnogyps californianus; assembly: GCF_018139145.2. Taxonomy (NCBI): domain Eukaryota; kingdom Metazoa; phylum Chordata; class Aves; order Accipitriformes; family Cathartidae; genus Gymnogyps; species Gymnogyps californianus. Next base: position 6,171,655 of record NC_059491.1, on the reverse strand, counting down.
AGAAGTCCATAAATACTTTGTTACATCTTATGAGTAAGGCTGCTTTCTTCTCTTATTCAGGGAAGGGGACATTTTTGGTTCCCCCAGTCCCAGGAGAGACTGTGATACCAATTAACATCTTGTGTTTCAGGTGGTGTCGAAAGGCTCAGGTCATTGACCTTAGGGCTGAGGGCTACTGGGAGGAGCTGATGGATACAACCCAGCCTAAAGTTGTGGTAAAAGACTGGTAAGTAGCAAGGATGCCTCAGAAGGCAGGCAGAGAGTCAAGAAAGAGAAGGAAGGGCATATACCTGCACTGGGCCTTAAAACCTCAGCTGCCAGGATCCCCTAGATGTGGGACAGGGCTGGGTCTTGGCTTACAGCACCACAGGCAGCTCCCACAAGCTTCAAACTGTTGGTGCATATAGCCTCTAAAGACCAGGTTCCTGTTGTGAATGAGGGCAGGTGGTAGGTTGGGGTAAGAACCATTACAGATTTCCACCTCAAACCAAGGCCCCAGTAACTCGATGAGATTGGTAGAGCCTGCATTCAGCAAGATGTAGTTGCATGCTCTGGCTCTTTGCAGAGTTTGCACAGGTGAGGCTAGCAGCTTGGATCTCCTTGCAGGTATGCAGGACGCAGTGATGCCGGCTGCCTCTATGAGCTCTGTGTGAAGCTGCTCTCAGAGAATGAGGATGTTCTGGCTGAGTACAAAAGTGAGACTATTGCCATCCCACAGGACAGTGACGCCAACTGGACTGAGGTGAGTTACAGCTGCGGGCTCAGCCAGTAACACCCAACCTGCATGAATCGGGAATATTTTCAAGCAGAGAGAAGCAGGAGAGTTCTCCTGCAGGAGAAGGCTCTCGTGTTCTGTGGAGCCATGACCCTGTGATTGAACAAAGGAGTTATACTGGGAGGCTACCTTACATAAAACTTGGTAACTTGCTGAGCCACCACTGCAGGTGTAGGGTGAAGGAGATGCCCAACTGGGAGAGGTTCAATGGCCTCTGAACAACAATGGGATCAAAGCTCCTCCTAGTAACTCCCACTGTAAATGTCCTCATTGTAACCCAACCTGGTAGGTATGACTCGGGTAGGTGGGGTTGAAGGCTCTGTGCACTAAAGAAGGGTAGGTTCATGGTGGTTTGATGCTTATCAACAATCATTTTCTCTCTCATCCCAAAGATCTCCCACACCTTTTCCAACTATGGGCCTGGGGTCCGCTTTGTCCGCTTTGAACACGGTGGCCAGGACACACTATTCTGGAAGGGATGGTATGGCGTACGTGTTACCAACAGTAGCGTGACAGTGGAGCCATAGCCATGCTGAACTGGGGCCTGCATGCTGGAGCTGACTTCCCTCAGGGCATCCCATGGCCTTCAGATGGTTTCTGCATGGTGCTTCTTCCAGGCTGTAGAGCATACAACCTTTCTGCATATGAATGTGCGTGCAAGATGCCAGGGGCCACCGTCCATGTTTTCTCAAGAGGACTATGCAAAGAACGTGAATAGATTTGTGAGTGGACCACATGAGACTCAGCCTCGCCACTTGCACTGATGTTCTTTGTCAGACATGAGATCACCTAAAAATCCTGCAGACCTTACTTCTCTCCTAAGCCACTAACCCCTAGCACCCAGCCCGAGCTAGACACCCCTCCTGCCTGCTTCCCAGACTTGGGCACCCCTTAACTTTAAGGGGTACTTTGGGCATATTTTCTGGAAGTTAAAAGAGTGGAAAAAAAAGGAAGAAAGAAAAGCATAGACCTTGTGTCTGAGAACATACCAGGGAAACCCAGAGCCCTGTCACATCTCTGTCACCAACTGCTTCCATGACCTGCAGTGAGAACCTTAGCTTCTCCAATTTATAAACAATAGATGTCATTGCTTGCCACACAGGAGCTCTAGCTTGGCTGCCAAGTGCTATTAGTTTAATTTTTAGTGATAATGCAAACCAGTAGGGATTGGATCCTTTTCTCTTACACTGTTCCCAGCATCCATTTATTAAGGAAAGTGTTGGGAACTGAAACCTCTCTGGAGTCCAACCCTGGGGCTTCATTTGGCTCCCTCAGACAGATGGCAACTGAGAGTAATTGCTGGGAGACAGACAAAAAGGACTTGGGGAAACGGGTTAGAAGCAAATTGGGGAGGGGGTCCAGGAACAAATTAACAACTCAGCTGCTCTTTCCTGGCCTCTGCATGCTTCATGCAAGAAGCACCCTAGTCATCCAGTATGACTCTTTGCAGGCAGGAGATATTCTTCACACAGAAAGCTGTTGTTAGCCCCACTTGATCTCAGTTCTTCCTGCCTACTGACAGTGTCTGCAAAAAGTACACGTCTGCCTCCACTCCATATGTTCACTGACAAGACAGTACTTCATACATACTCCCACTAGTGCCTCTTGATACCACTCAGGGCTGTGAGCCACCATCCTGAACAAAGACACCTAATCTTCCGTGAGCCAAGCCTGTCCCTGCTAGTTAGTCCTCTCAGAAGAGCATCCCCTTAATAGAGCTGGTGTTACCTAGAGAGATAGGCACTTACATTTGTGTGTCCATCTGTCTGTCTTCCCTTCCTGGGCTGCCAGCGCATACATACTTGAATGCCACTTTGCATCAAAGTGCACCATTACAAGTGCAGTGTACTACTATTACCTGTAGCCAAAGGAGAGAGCTTCCGAGCTGATCACTTTGTGCACGTTCTGCTTCATCAGGCTTTCTGCACTGCTGCACCTGGATGCCTAGGGCGCACTGGCCTTCCAAACCACAGCCATGCCAAGCGAAAGTCCAGGCAAACATAATAAAATGACACAATTGTGTGTGGATCTTCCCTTGTGTGCTGAGTATTTATGTCCTGTGCTTAAGCATGCTTTTTCTGTTCAGTTATGTGGAGTGATGTCGACCAGTCCTATCCAAAAACCAGGAGTCATTCTATCTTGTATAATACCATGAGTCTCCCAAAAAGAGGTACATGCTGTGTTCCCTGACCCAGCAGCCTGAACCTGTCAGAAGCACTTGATGGGCAACAGGTTTGCAGAGCAGCAGCAGACAGAGATGCACTTAAAACATCGTCGGAATTCATGCAAGGCGCAGAGGAGGTCCAGGAAGGCTCCTATACAGCCCAGCCCTGACAGATACCCTCCAGGTCATCTGTAACTGTAGCTCTACTGTGAGCTCAACCTTGGTTCTGACCCAGGAGAGACCAGAACCAGTTCAGAATTTAACTCTTTCCCCTCCATTACCCCTGCACACACTGTCACACAATGCCACTTTATTCACCACAGCCTTTAATGCAGCTGCAAAGTTGCTAGTTAATATTCAGCTCGCTGCCAACTCTCTGCCCCACAGAAAAAATGAGGCCTCTGTCTGTCCCCAAGGAATCAGTACAGCAAGGGGATCAATCTTCCACATCTTGATGCAATTGTTAAACTGAACCTTTCCTAAGCCACCATCTCACAGTCAGGATAAACCCAAGGATTAAGCCTTCAGATACTGTGTCCCTTGTAAATACAGCGTAGGGCCATGGTCCCCACTTCAGGCTTATCTAGGCTGAACTACTAAATGCACACAGCCTCCCCAGCAGCTCTGTTACAATGAATGCAGCTGCCTGGGGGCTTTCCCACTCCACACTTCCCCCTCATACCAGCAGGGTGGATGTTCACACTGGCTTTCAGGGGCATCCTGCAAAACCATCCTGACCTTCCCACTCAACTCTAAGAGGTGCTTTCCAAGACACTCAATGCCTTACAGCTTCACTGCAGAGAATAGCTTCCTCTGCTCCACAGAGCTTCTTGCAAAAGCTGCTGCTGACCTCAGGGGAGTGATTACTCCTTGCATTCAGCCACATCAGTGCTAGAGTCCCAAAGCAAGTGAGTGCCTGGGTACTTGGAAAAAAAAAGTCTTGCTTGCATTATAAATATTTTGTTCCAAATGCCTTTTGAACACCGAAATCTACACCATACACATACATCCAATTCCAAGACGATGTCAACTCATCTGTCAGAGACGAACAGAACGCAGGAGGTTAATGGGTTCTCACATGTTACAGACTTCATGGAAATTGAGACAATGCAATTTCATAGGATTACAGAAAGTCAGTGCAACTGTGACAAAAGGGTTTAGATGTATTAAAGCTCCCAGCCACTGAAGGGCTGTCACACACAGCTTCAATGCGAGTTCCTTCTGCTTTCTGTTGTGCCAACACCAGCAAGCAGCTGTGTGATACTACACAGTAGTTTTTGAGAACATTGATGACAAATGCAGACGTGTGCTGTACAGACAGAAAGAGGTCTGTCCCCACGTAATTTATAATAGATATTCTCATCACCCAGACTCAGAGTATTTAGAAATCTGAGCATTAAAACACAAAAATTGAGTGTTGCTGGAGCATTCATGCTGAAGGAAAAAAACAAAACCAAAACCACACAAAAGGGTGTCCTCCCAGTCCTGAACACAGCAACAAGAGCTGTCAAAAGAGCTCCTATTTCCTTTGCACAAACACACAGTGCACCACAGCCATCTCTGGGGCAGACTACCGCTGAGCTTAGTAGCAAGCTACACCATACAAAGAATAGAAATGTCCTCCGAAACACCCCACATTGGAACAAAACAGCTGGATGATGAGAACTGGAGAGAGTGTTCAAGTGAACTACTCACTCTTGGCCAAGACACCAGCATGAACACACCTCTTACCCTGGCTGCTTTAATACTCTGAGGCACTAAGAGAAGCCCTAGATACAGCACTGCACACAGCCCTTTCCCGCTCTCAGCAGCTAGCATCTGATGTCCTGGGTAGCCAATTGCATCTTGGTGGCTGCAGTTGTACGAGATCCCACTGTAATTTTATTTTCTACAAAGCCCACCACAGCTAGTCCTGGCTACAAATACCATGATACTTAAAAGGGTTGGGTTTTGGGTTTTTTTTCCATAATAGCTTCTACAGCAAGTCTCTTGCAGAGGAACAGAACAGAGCAAGATGGGGCCTTGGCAAGGAAGCACTAGCATACATCTCTTGTCAAGTCTAATTGAATTTTTCTATATGAAGCATCTATTATTACCCACCTGGGGGGTTTGTGGACAGATGGAGGAGTTTGCTCCCCCCCGGCATTCAAGACTGGGGATGGGGGGGGGGGAATCTATCTGACAATTCCCTGTTGCTTGCAGCCCAGCTGTTCTAGCTAGTTGTAAAAGGGAGGTTAGTTTGGGAGATTGATTCCCCCTAAATCAAACAGCTTGTAGAGGCTGGGAATGGCACTTCCTGAAAGGCAGGATAGCAGAGCATCAGCCACACCGGCAGCAGAGGCTTCCAGCCTAAAGCTGCAGCCAAGTGAGTATGGTCACAAATGGGATGGGAAGCCAGTGACTTACTCTTGCATTTGGGCCCACAAGCCTGTCAGGAGTAGAAAACCTCCGAAGAACTGAAAAACACTGGGCTACTGAAGAAATATCCTCCAGACACATACCTCCCTTTGCAGTTCAGACACAGCCGTTCCCACGCCTCCTTCATTGCTGTCTCACACCATACAGGTATCTCAGGGAAAAACAAAGTCCACGGGTGAGCAGTGTTGGCACTGAGCTAACGTGATTCCTGCTTCTCTTCCCATCCAGCTAGTTCCTCCTGATGTCCTTGGGGCAGTGACTGCCCTGTCCTTCTCAGTCTCCTTACCTATTAGGAAAAAAAGGGCCTAAAGATGCTTTCCTACTGGGGAGGCACTTTAGAGTTACAGAGAGAACAGCTATAGTGAGTTCAACTGGGAAGCCTCATGGAAGCTGGAAAGCATAACTACTGCCTGAGACAGCTGAGCTCCTTACACAGTGGCCTGCACATAAAGCAAAAGTACCCACACAAACCAGAACAGGATAGACATGGTCAAGATTGGCCTGTGAAGAAGAGACATCACAGGAACAGAAAAGCCAGATACAGCCAGGCAAGCACACAAGCACGCTTCTGGGCTGAGTGTCAGCCTCTCATTTTTTGAGGAAGAGAGTTTTGTCTCATGCAAAGAAAGATTGCAGCAGAGCTGCCCGACTGTCTTTACTTTCTCCTCCCAGCAGCTCTAGGCTCCAGCTAGCTGGCAGCATCCAGCTGTACAGTGCTCTGAAGGCAACCCTGTTTGCGGTCCATGCAGGGGCCACGTCAAAAGCCTCCTGTGACTATCGGCCCCGGTGTCTCCCCAAGAAAGGGTGCACCGGCCCCCTGCGCTGCCGGGACCCCCAGCGCTCTCGGGAGCCGCGGCCGCCGCAGAGCCGCAGTGACAGCAGAGGGCACTCGGGCTGCAGGCAGCGAGCCCGGAGAGCCACGCCGGCCTCGGGTGTTGCCGGCTCCTGATTTGGGAGCCCATGCCGAGAGATACACAGAATAGTTGCAAGTGTACCACTCCAAGCGTTGCATTTGTGGGCCCGTTTCTGATCATTGTACCTTGCTGCTTCTGGCTGCAGCTTAGGCTCAAGTTAGTGTTTTCTCCTCCTCTTGTCCTGTTTAAATGCCTGCTGTCATGGTTTGCAGAGCAGCTTTTGCTATAGAGACCCTAACGCTTATCCCTGCCATCTGGGACACCCCATGCATTTTGGAAGTACAGTTGCCTCTTGGGCAACAGACACTCACAGCACACTTGCCTTGGATGCAGGCAGTCTTTTAAACTGTTACGCACTAATCAGAGAGCAGCAAAAGCTTTCTTGAACACAGATCAAGGCCTGCCTTTCAAATTTGATTGGAAGCAGCACAACTCACCCAACACTATCCTAGAGCATTGATTTATTAAGAGTATCACTCAAATCAGTAATATTCCTTTCCTTGCAGAGTATCTTCTTACCTTAATCCAACCCATGAGAATCAGAAGAATCACACCCAGAGCAGTAGGGCTGTCTGCACCCCCATCTACACTGTGACCAGGCACACACAGCCAACTTTGCTACCTTCCTCGAATGCAAAGTTCAACAGCCCTCCCCAGCAAGGCAAGAGTCCCAGCTATATTACACATGCCCTTGGCTAACCTCCCTTGCAGGCACTTAGAGCAACTCATCTGGAGCTGGTATCTGTGCAGACCCATTAACCACAGTGCAATCAGCGTTCCCAGAAAGGCAGAGAGGCCACAATAAAGCCATGAGTGCTTGGCTGGACTGATGGATCATGGGGGAACACATCTAACTGCAGCAGGAACAGGAGCTCAGCGCTACCCAGGGAGGGGAGCAAACTCCAGCAGCGAGATGCCTCCCACTGAGCATGTTGCAGATGTAGATACCATGTTCAGAAGAACCAGGGGAAAGGGAACAATGCTGTGAACTGCTCTGTGAGCCAGCTACCTGGCAGGGACAGGGTAGAAGGGGAGCCCGGTTAGTGGGATGGGTTGTACAAGCACTCACAGGTAAGTGCATTGAAATGCATCGGGGCAGATAAACCCACAGGCATGTGCACATGTTCACAGCCACGCAGAGCATTTCAGAAACCACCCATTTGGCCTCCTGCACTGCCAGGACTGGGATGTCCTCAGACACTGACCACCACAGGGAACTGGCACAGCCTCCCACCTGGCATCAAACCGAGACCCGCCTCTGGCTAGTACTGCCATGGACCCCACAACATTTCCTTTTGGCTTCCCATAGCTCTTTTCCACACGTGTGCCCAGGGTTGCTATTGCATAAGGAGCTAGGAGATGAGAGCTAAGAGCATCATGGCCACTGCCCTGTGGGAAGAGGCTAGTTTTCCTGAGCACAAAGCTTCTTCTCTGAGGAAGGGCAGGAGATGGGAGTAGAGGAAGGATGATACCAGAGCTCTGCTACTTGCAATCCTTCCAAAAGGTCCTGAAGTCAAGCAGTGCCATTTCCACCTCACCGCACACCATGCGGCTCCTCTCGTTAATATTGACACATGAAGCATTGCAAAATGAAGCAGATAAAATCCTGATCCAGATATGAGTAATGACTTTGCATTTTTTTGTAAATTAAACCTAATCTTGTGTTGACTGTGCTATACAAGGAGAAATAATGAAACAGATTAAGATGAGATCTTGTTCACTCTTGCTGAACAAAAGCCAATTAATTGCCAGCAGGATTATTGTGAAGTCTTTCTCATCTTAGACAAATACAATCAGATAGAGTCTAGGTGCTGGTGGAAGAGCACTGCTTATTGGAGCAGTAACTCTGCCTGGACAGAGGAATACAGTGCAAAGATTCAGTTAACCACATAGAGATTCCCACCTTGCTTTTTCCCCAGTCTCTCTTGCCAATTTGCACACAGGAGAGAGATGCTTAGCACCAGCCCACACGACTCATGCTTACTCTGAGTCCCCTTCTCCTGACTATGACAGACCCCTCCCCATCTGTACATCACTCCTGACACAGATTCATTAGCCTTTTTTCACAGCTTTCTGGCTATGAAGGCTTTACCCCCTGTAAATCCTTTCTTACAGTCGTTCACGATGCTGAGATGTTTCTTCTCTGTTATCCAAGCTAAATCTCTGCTGCAGTCTCTGCGCTACTTGCCTGGTCCACAGCAGAGCCACCTTCTACCTATCTGTCTGCCATGATGACAAGCAAGGAGATCATTCCTGCCTCTTCTCATCTGTCCTGTTCCTGATATAAAATAGAAATTTGGGAAAAAGCAGGGATTGTAGGAAAAGGATCCAATGTCATTGCTCTCCCAGGAAAATGAGGGAAGGCTTGGCACAAGGACTGCCTATGGGATTTGATGAAAGACTTCAGCACAGCAATGCATGTCACTTGGGAGAAATTCATGCACTGCTGGGTACATTCAGCACCATATGGGAGCCCTAAGCCACCACTAGCCTGTAAGGCACAAGGAAAGATGCAACAGATGTTGTGGCACTGAAGGGTGGTGGTACACCACAAAAACAGTTGGCATGGAGAAGCAAATCCTAGTTCTAGCTGGGAAGCTTCAGGGTAGGAACAGAAACCAACACCAGCATGCCTGGAAAAAGGGGAACAGCTGTGTTGAACTCACTGCCCCACTCCAACAGCAGAGTGAAGCTAAAAGCTACCCTACCCTGCCAGTTCATGACAATCCCCACTTTTCTGACAGTACCGAGAGCTCCACACATCCCACCAGGGAAGGAATCTGTAACAGCTAGAAATAAAAGGCATTGAGTGAATTTGTGGACAATTTACTTGGAGAAAATACTTCTTACTTTCACAGCAGGTTAAAAAAAATAAAAAGTAAAATTAAACCCTGTCAAAGCCTGCAGCACTGGCATTGACAGACAAAAATGACTTAACAGAAAAAAAATGGGCAGGGAAAGTGATTTTCTTTGCCTGCATTGCCAGGGGAATTAAATCGTGGTTTTTTCCCCATCACCACCAAGTGGAATAATCCAATATATTAAAGCTAATGTGCTTCTTGTATTTATTGCTGTGTATTTGACCTAACAGAGTTTTATTCCTACATTAAGAATAAAACCATTCCGGAAGGCAAGCTGCAAAGCTCTAGATCAATTACTACCTTCTCCAACAGCTGAAAAGTGAGTTATTTCTTGTAAAAGGAAAAAAGTAGAAAATAATAATAAAAAAAACCTCCTTTCCCCTTGTGCAATGAGTTCTGCACTGCAGATCTGGTGGAGTTAGGTAATATTGAGTTTGGTTTCTATGCAACATTTAAAAAAACTCAGGCAGCAGCTCCAATCGCCCCTTTCACATGCTTGTTCCCCCCATCCTGCACAGCGCAAACTCGCAGTCACCATCAGTGGAAACGAGGGCTCAGGCAAGCAGAGAGCACAGCTCCAGCCTGTGCTTCCCACTGCGACCTCGGGGACCATGTCAGGTTCAAGTGCACCCAGCAGTGACAGGATGCATAATAACCCCTACAAGGCAGCTCTTGTTGGTAAGCAAACAAAACCATGGGCACAAAGCCAAGAAACACAGCACTCAAGTGAGAGAGGGCTAGGTAGAAGTGGACAGAGGCAGGGGGATAACTCACTGATCCAAAACCACTGAAACAAATATGAACACACTCCTCCTCGTATCCAGGCTTGGGGCAAGCCTGCAGTTATGCCAGGCACAGGATGCCCTCCTGTCTGGGAGGGGTTCGGACCAGCACATACAAGCTGTCCCTTCTTTCTTACTTGCAAGGCTCTGACACTTCACTTGGGGTGATTAACTGGCACACCTCGTTCTGGGGAGCCCCAGAGGCAACACAACAGCTCCCAGATGACACCACTGGGGGCTGTTCCCTGGAATATCTGAGCCAAGACCCCTCAAATCAGCCTTTCACAGAGAGCAAGGAACACTTAATACTTGCTGATGCCACTATGCCACTGTTCTCACAGCATGGCCACACCACCCGAGGTGGGGGGTGCTGAAAAGCTATCACAGTACATTTGAAGAGGCAGAGGACTTCTTTTCTAGAAATTGTGATGGTAGCAGTGATTATGAGGAAAACCAGATAAAACAAAGGAAATGATACTGATTTGTTGCCATTGCGTGTTTCAGCTCAGAGAAACAAGAAGCTGCTGTACTTAGGGTTTGACACACTCCTTACAGAAAAGGAGATGCTGCTGATGGACAATTATGAAGGTCAGTGGTTCTGTTCTTAGCAGAGAGTTTGGGATTCAGTATGGATGGAAAAGAGGTGGGGAGAGGGGCTTTGATACAGGCAGGCAAGCCTAAAAGGCAAGATCATCTTTAAAAAAAAGCATGGCATGCATTAATTCCTGATCTGTATCTAGACAGTGCTTGCTCCAGGAATGAGGGCCATGATATACCTATGTGCTTCTGAACTATCAGCAGATTTTATTACCTTCCATGAGCTATTATCCCTATTTTAGTACAGGGATAGCAGAGACATAAGCCTGTCTTAGCTAGGAGTCACACAGGAAGCCTGCGAGTACAGCCAAGAATTCCAAGCCCACAACCCTGTTTTCCGAACCACGTTGCCTCCCCAGCCAAGCCTCATTCACTTCTTCGTACAGCCTCCAACACAGCACACAGCCACGTGGAATAAAAGTTTGGACACAATAGCATACATTAAGAAAAAGCATTTGAATTGTTACGATTTCAGTAAGACAAAGCCATTCCTTTAAGTGGACAGGGCTATCTCAGTTTTTTATTCTCCCTTATGCTATCATGACATGGACAGAGTTTAAGGCAATTTGAATAGAAGTAACTATGAATTCCTATACGTGCATAAACTCCAGTTACATTTAACTGCAACCTTCAGCTCAAATGCAACCAGTATATCTGAACAAACTAGTCTTTTTAATAGCTTCTTGGAAGGTTTTTTTGCTGCTGCTTTTTTTTTTTCTAAAGCCTCAAATAACTGTTTTGTACATGCAGCCCTAACTCTCACTTGCCTGGGAATTTTTAAATTATTGATCAGGACAAGAGCTCTCCCTTCATGCATACTCCATCTAATCCTTTCATTTATTGTGCTTTTTGCCTGCATGCAAAATGAATGACATTTCATCTCATTTCCAAGCCCCATCAGTATCAAGGTCTACCTCCCTCAATACCCAGTTGGTGTCAGATGGAAATCCACACAAGCTCTCCCTCCCTGAGGGCATCACTGCTGCACATCTGTGTGGCAGAAAATAGCTGAGAACATTGTTATGTCCAGTGGGTAGAGAAACAGCCAGGAATACCCCAGGGTGTCTGGAGAGCGTCTACCACATGAGACCAAAAAAGGGACCACGCCGCCTCTTGTCAGAGTGGCACAGTGCTGGATATTGACATTTGTCTTGCAAGACACTGGGAGCTTGTCCTGCTGAGCCCCTGGATGTCAGTGCCAACCAGTGAACACCCCTGAGCCAAGAACTGCCAGGCTTCAGCAACACACTCTGGGTCTCCTCCCTTACAGGTTACACTCATCAGCAATGCTACAACCTTCCCCTACACATACACGATGAGCAGCTGCCTGCAGAGACCTTTGAACTGCCTGAATAATTTAATCATGCCCATTTCCCTGTCTCCCCACACTGCAGCCTGGCCAGACAGCTAACCTGCATCTCCAGAGATCATTAGAGCTCACTGAGAGGCAGAGGTGCTGCTGTTTTCCTAATGACTTGTATACTACAACCCAGAAACCCCAGCCAAGCTTTTCCAGGATGCTTTCAAACCTTTCCTTTGCATTTGCTTCTTCATAAGTCTAATGATCTTGGATAGGAGGCGGTGGGAATAGCCAAGGTGGGAGCAATTCCTGTTCAGATGAACTGCTACCTTCCTTTGGACTGCAACTAACTAAGTTTCATGCCTCTAATTCACTTTGCTCCTCTGGTCTTTCAAAAGTCTTCAGGAGGCTTTCCTGGGAACTGGAGTCCTGCCAAGCTGTGCACCTTACAAAGAGGCAGGCAGACCTTGCACAGCAAGCACAAACAAAGCAGACAGAGCACAATACAGGGGATGTAACATACAACAGTCTGAGCATGCCAATAGAGACCCATACAAAGAGCCACAGTGTCTTCTGTGTCAATAGTGTCCCAGAGAGAGAGAGGGCTTTGCTCCAGCTCCAGCCAACTGCCCTGCTTGCAACAGCAATGCTACAGGGTCTGTTTCACAGCCACATCTGCACAGATGCCTGCTGTGCAATTCACACCCTCTGATCCATTCTTCCCCTGACACCAGCAATCACACACCCCCCCCCCCCCCCCCCCAGCCTGGCAGGCTCCCACAGAAAGCTTGTCTTCATCAGTATGCACAGCAGCAATTCCCTGGCTCATCCGCACAGGTAATCAGGAGTCTGAAGCTGGCCTCAGAGACCACATAGCCCAATTAATTACTTGACACTATCATAGTCCCACCTGGAAATAGACCTGGAGAAATTACCCTACGTGTATCTGCAAATCACTAGATAAGGATGAATAGCACCTTTAGAAAACAGCAAATGCCCCATAAAAAAAAAAAACAATAGGCAGAGCTTGCAACACCTTCGTTTGTACAAAGTGCTAGGGCTGGAGAAAGAGAGGAAAAAAAAAGAGCAAAACTCCAGTGAGAAGCAAACTCAGTGTGCTTCCTGGCACGTACAGGAATGTGTGTGAATGCCATCACGTGCCGGACTGTAGGTAGGAGATGTGTCACTGTCTCATTCAGGCACCCAACCCCAGAACAGACAGGACGTGCTGGCACAGACCAGTCTCTCTGATTATCAGAGACTCCATGATGCAGAGGTGATAGGAATGTGACTCAGATTTTGTCTGATGAACAAGGAGTGACACTGCTACAGGGCATGGATCCCACATACCACAGCCTTGCCCAAAAAAATCCAAGGGTATTACCCCCCTATCCGTGGTGCTTTGGTAACCTCAAGAGAGACCTTGTCCCAGGCCAAACTGCTGGACTCCTTCCCAGCATGGTCACCAGGGCTTTTGTGCTTTGCACTGCAGTCTTTTCATCCCATGCTTACAGCCAGGGAAGGAACCAGGTGATAGACATCAAGGACAGCTTCAATATGAGACTAGACACCATCAGTCAATCACATCATGAGTCAATTGACACAGAGTCCACTGAGGCATTCATTTGCCACCTGGAAATCTTTTAACCACAGCTCTGAAGACTGTTTAATGACAGGGATGTTTCTTTACACTGTCTTTCTTAGGAATTAATTCTAGCAGCTTCATTATAAAGAATAAATAACAAAGGCACATGGCAAAGGACTCCTTGAAAGTCCAGGAGGACAAACTTCTCCTGCTCCTGAAGAGATCCCAAGGAAAAAAAAAGAAAAAAGAAAAAAGTGTAATGCTTCTGAAGAGATCAGTAAATAATGAACAGGAAGTCCTTTCCCCAGCACTAAGTCAGCGGAGTTCCATGAATAATTCACAATTGCTAAGAGGGAAAAAAAAAATGAATAGAAATGTTTTCCTGCCTCCTGGGCCCTCCCTCCAGGACTAGCACAGCTGAGCACGGAGGTTTGTCTCCCAGAAGTGAAAAAAGACTCCAGAGCATTCCTGAACACCTCTGTGCCGCTGGATTCAATAAGTTGCTCTGCACAGTCTCCCTGCATGGCTCTTGAACATGTCACTTCATTTTCAAGGTCTCAGATGCCCACTTACAGACCTTGAGACAACTTTACCACCTGATCCTATCCAGACCAAGCACTGGGGGAAATCAATCCATCCAAGTAGATGGTCATGGAGTACAGTGAGGGGACCAGGGCAGATTGCTGGCTGTTGACATCCTTCTCCCACTGTGTGCCAGGCATCTCCTCTCTCCAGCTCAGCCAGCCAGGTCTTTTTAGTGAGAGCTCCCACCCTGTCAGATAGGTCTGAAAGCTCCATTTAGCTAAGCTGCATCACTCTGTGGTTTATTCTTAACAAATAACAACACACTATCCTCTATAGCCCCTTTCATTCCCACAGCTTAGAACGCTTTAAGCTTCCCAACAAGCATAAATGAGGTAATTAAATGACAATGCTCCTTTGAGGTAAGAGAAGGGTATTAAGAGGTCCCCTCAGACCCCACTGAAATGCATCCACCTCTAGATGGTATTAGGAGCTGAGAGGATAACACAAAACAGTTATACAGACACATTTTGCTTCCTAGGCCCCCTCCAAGTTTTGACCCAGTCAGGATTTTCTCAAATTATACTATTTGAAATTAAGGTTCCACCATAAATACTATGAACAATTTTTGTAATGCAATTTCAGGAATTAGAACTTGCTATTTTGATGACAGGTAAGAGGCAACTTTCCAAGTCCTGGGGATTAGATTCACCAAAGCCCATAGATGTTAGCTGACAATAGAGCTGGTATTGTCTCCTGGCAACTCTTAGGACAGCCTGGCTTCATATTCTTCACTTCATCGCATGTCCCTGTAGGTTAGCTTACCCCCCACCCCCAAGTTAAAAATCAAAGCAGTGCTCTGGACATAGAAAAATTTACCACTATCAAAGTTGTTCACATGCTTTTTCTATACCAGGCTAGTCACACAGGAACATAACACCTAGGGGCTAACTTTACAGTTTGCTTCTGTTCCTCCTGGCACCCTTGTCCACTCACACTGCCTTTCAGCACACACCTGCACATGCCAGCAGGCTGTAAGCAACTGATAGCCTCGGGCAGGCAGTGCCTTGCCTCCCCTTATCACGGCTCTCCACTTTCTCCTGGAATGACTGCAGGCAAATCCGGCTCACCCTTTGCCGCAGATCAGAGCGCTGAGACCCAGGACAGACAGCAGGCAATAGGGATCTTCTGGAGCCCAGCTGTTAGGGTCAGCCCAGCTCCTGTGCCAGGGAAATCATCAGCCTTTCAACACAAATGATCGACTGTGCAAAGCAGCTTCCACAGGGAAGGGGGAAATGAATTCCTCCCCGATTCCCCTCCTGAGCTCAGCTTATCCCTGAAGCATGAGATTCAATTACCCTTATCATTATTGTAGCTTGCCTTGCTAGAAATGTTATTAGCAGTGATGAAATTATCCAGCCCTGTTTTACACTGGAAAGAAACGCAGGAGGCTCCTCACGACAGCTGTAAGGAAGCAGGCACTCTCCTCAGCAGAAGGGGAAAGGCTCTTCTCCAAGTGCCACAGCAGCCCCCCCAAAGGAAGGCCCAGGACCATGGCCTTAATTTCTGCAACACATCTCTGTCACGGAAGTCACCAGCTGAGGACTGTAAGCACAGACAATAGCTGAGTTGTCCTGAACTACACCCTCACGCAAGCTGTGACTTCCAGGTCTTTGTAGCAACACAGTATGCAGAGCTGGCTATCAACATCCCAATTCCCAATCCCATCCCCTTTTTATGCTCTGGCCCAAGCAGGACTTTCCCAAATTGTACTACTTGAAATAAGTTTCCTTCATCAGTATTCACAAGTGATCCTTGACCTGTAATTGCACTGGGCAGAACTCCAGCTGTTTCACCTGGGTATGGAGGTAACAGGAGACATTGCTGACCTAGGGGATCATGAGCTTTGCTATGAAGGACTAGAAACACACATCTCAAGAAAAATCAGGCAGGATTTAATTCCTGGAGATCAGGAAGTGATCTGGAAGCAGGCAGCCCTATAGCTTCGTCCTCTGAAAGCACCAGGTACCCAGACTGGCTGTCCACCATGGCTGCCATACTGAGAGAGGAGAAAAGCAGGACCTGAGCATGCAGGACCACAAGGACCTGGAGACTCATGCACTGCGTGCAGAGGGACAGGCGAGGGAGAATGCAGCCTGCCTTCCAGGGCCACTTACCAGGCGTTATCTGTACTAAGTAAAGAGCAGCTGTGTCCACCTCACAAGCAAGGCAGCAGACTAGCCGCAGGCACACAGAAGTTGGGGTTGCCCCAGCTTCACCCCTGCCTCAATTATACAGCAAGTTCCATCCGGGTATCATTCTGCCTGCAGGCCACCAAGATTCAGAGTGCCAGGCGACACAGGCTTTTCAAGAGCAGCACTTACCCCAGCTGTATGACACAACTAGCATGCTGCTTCCCTTCCTCTACTGCTCCCTGCATCCTCTTGGGAGAGACCTAGAGGCAGGGCACTTCTTGGCACAGGCAGCCCCAAGCAGCAGCAGCTCCCAGGGCCCATAACGACTTGCAAACCAAGCTCAGTGTGTCAGCAACCAGCACATCCAGTACTACTGAGGAAAGCAAGCCAGAGCCATCAGGGAGACAATTAAGTTTGAACCAAACCAACAATTCCCACCATGCCCTTTATGGCCTTCTCTTGTTAGGTTCATGTTTAAGCAGAGCTGGAAACAGCCTCAGTCTTGCTTGGAAGAAGCAAGCAAACTATGAACAGTACAAGGGAGAGCTCATGTGTGTAAGTGGATTTGGGGTGCCCTGGTAAAATGGGAGCATACATGTGTAAAAAGATAGAAAGGACAGCTGTGGGCCTGCGGGTGAATGCAGCTGTGCACGGACAGCTCCATAGGCTGCTGTGCTGTGGGACAGTGCATCATGCACAGGCAGAAGCAGGACAGCAATGAAATACAGGTGTAATAACACGGCAGTAGTGCAGCACAGATGCACATGGGGACAACAGGGCTCCTGCCAGAGAAAGTGTCAGTGCAGAGGCACAGCTATCCACTCTGGAGCTGGAGTACAACCAGGCACAAGGCTGGCAACACCATGCTGTATACACTAAGATGTATGCAATTGATTATGTCAGCCAAGCGTGTTTTCTAAGATTATGCATAAGGTATTGCCATCAGAAAGACGGTATGGAGCAGAGGAGTGAAAGCAGGCAGGCACACACACAGGCACCTGATCAGCCACAGAATAGATGGGGTGCTCAAGTCCAGGTGTCACTGCATTTGGAAGCATGGTGTTGTGACTGCATATGCACACATGCAGGCACACAAAATGACACTTAAGAAAAGCAGCATGTCGGGCATCCTGTGCACAAATCTGTGCTGGGGGAGTTCAGCGTCTCATCTCCTCAGTCTCTGGCTTCCCTTTGCACACTCAGCATCCCCTGAAGGGGCTTCCCCATCTCCAGCCAGCTCCAATCCCTCCTCAGCTCCTTCTCCCTTTGGAGCAAGTTTTAAATTCATCACTGTTTTTAAGAAAGCACTTAAAGAACAAAGCAGAACTGATAGCTAAATTAAACCTGCTGAGAGTGCCTGTTTAATTGAAAATGCCATCTGTAATTTAAATGTCAGAGCTGGGATGGTTATTAAAACCCTCCTTGATTACTGTGCCTCATTTCACAGTTTCAAAACAGACAAGAAAAGCTGCAAAATGGGCCATGTAACACAGCACCACCAAGCTATTAATAAGCCTCCCCACCACACACCAGTGGAGGCCAGGCCAGCTCAGTCCTGCCCCAGAGCCATTACTCCTTCTCTCCTTGTCCCCCATGGCAAGGCTGGCTCTTGTCTCTGCCCAGCGCCAAGCTGCCAGGAGGGCAGCAGATCCTCTTTTCTCTTGGAGGCTGCACAGCAGAGCCAGGCAGAGCAGCTGGGGAATGCATTCATCTCTTCCAGGCCTAGCAGGCAGGAAGCCCTCCGAACGCTGGGCAGAGCGGTGTCCCCTCCCAAGATCCAGCTGCAGACTGGAGAGGCAGCTCTCAGTGTCCCTGCACTGGCTCTGTCCAGCCGGCAGGCACGTGTTGCTTGCTGCCTGCTCCCCACTCCAGCCCTCAGCAAACCCACTGGCACCCCCAGGGTGCTGCCCTGTTGTCACCGGCCATCCACCCACAGCTTTCCTGCTTCTGTGTGCAGTGCTCTCTGCCCTATACCCTGCTTTTACCAAGGCAAAGGTGAAAGGAGGTGGCTGGTGGAGTGGGAAGAAAAGGGACAAGCTCATGCCCATATCAAGGTCAGAGAAAACAGTGCCTTATCCTGATCCCAGCTAGGCTACCACCAGCTCTGATGCAGAGGAGGGAAGAAAACAAATCAGCAGCTGCTGAAGTAGCAGCACCAAAGGCAGGTTTGCATTAAACAAGCACCATCCATCATTCCAAGACTACAGTTAATAAACCACGGGGCCTCAGTAAATTACAGCAGGAGCCAGAGGAGCATGCAGGCCACCATAAGCACATGCTGCAAGTCATCTCCTGCCTGCTCCCCCTCTCCTGGGGCAGGAGAGCAGCTAGCACTCGCCACTGCTCGCTGCCAGGGAGGAGACTTGCAGCAGCAGAGCTGGCTTCACAGATGCCCAGACAAACCCATCGCCAACCTTGAGTACAACAGCACACCCACCTCCTTGGCCACTGGTCAGGCTGGGGGTGCCCCAGTGCCAGCAGGGCATCTGCATGCCATGTAGACCCCCCTTTTCTGTATGGGTACTGCGTGCAGCAGAGAGGCTTGTTAAATTAATTAGTACTGCAGTGGGGGCACTGGGAGCACAACTAATTAGTCATTAATGGTCATTGTGAGAGTTGGAGGAGACTTTAATGAGTACCTGGCCACAGCACTATTGCCAGCTGCCTCTTTCCATCTCCCCTACTTGTTCACTTTACCATTAGGTTTAGTCTGGGGTGGTGCAGGGGCATGAAATCCATCACTTCTCTAACATCAGGAGCAGAAAGAACAGGGAGCAGGCAAACCAGTGCCGAGAGCGCTATGCCCCAGCTCTGGATTCCCTGATGCAGCCTGCTGCATCCAGCTGCGGCAGCACAGATCAACAGTGCAGAAAAGCAGTTGATGGGGTTTTGCACACAACTCCCCCCACCCCAAACCTTGACCTTCCTGGTTGTTTTCAATTTTATTCCTTAGCTTCACAATGCAAAGAACATAAAAAGAAATAATGGGAAACTAGAAAATGCATCAAGAGACGAGCTAGGACAAAGGGTAATTTATATTGCCCCTCAGCTAACTCTGTGAAGTCCACTGTAATTAGATGGTAAAGCGCTCTGCTTTACGTAAAGAAAAAAGTGAGCTCAAACAGATCCATATTACAGAAAGCTCAGCCCACATTAAAAAAATGCACTAATTAAAACCATAATAAGCTGTAACAATTAACAAAACTTTTCAACATCTTCAGGCTGTAACATTAGAAATGGTAATTTTTAAAGACAAACTTGACACTTCTCCTTAGAGAAAGGAGAAAAAGATCACTGTGGAAGGATCTGCTGGCAGTCAGTGCCAGGAGCTGATCTCATCCATCAATGACCTGCCAGTCACCACTGACACTCGAACCTCTCAGCAGTCTCTCAGGGAGCACGAGGTGGGCAGGGGCAGGCCGTAGGATCCTCCAGGAGACTGGCACACCAGTCTCACCAAAACAGGCACAGAGCCCCTGGAAAGGCCATACCCGAACAGCCTGAATACCTCCACGCTAGCAGAGCCCCAACTTCAGCATCCCAAATACACAGTACCCACAACTGCTTACAATACAAGCAATCAGGGTTTAGAAAGGCACTCAAAAGTAATTTCTCTGTATCAGACCTCAGTGGGGGAGTTCAAGAGCCTTGTAAGAGAACCATAGCACCATCAACCTGGCTTAAAACAGAGCACCTACAGACAGGTATATTGTTTAGGAGAAAAAGGGCTATCAGGAAGAAAGGAGGCACCTCCCCTGCATGCTGATCTCTATTCTGCGCAGCAATTCCATGCTCAGATACTTGACCTGTTTTTTTTTTTATTTTTAAACTTGGGAACTATGGCTGGTGGCAACTGGTAATGTGCAGCACGCACTCAGTTGCTCATGGATTTAATGAGAGTAGGGTTCACACACGCTCAGTCTGGACTAGAAGCATGCAAAGTTCTTCCAAGGTGCATGCAACTTTTTGGCTCTAGTATCCCTAGGTTTGTTGTAAATTACATCAAGGCAGAGAGGTAACTCAGCATCACAGACAAAGGCTACCACATACACAGGATCCACCTGCAAATACTTGGGCTGAGGATACAACTTTCCTCCTGCTAGTTTGACAAGGAGCAACTGCTGTCTTCTGTGGCACACAGCAATTAATGAATCTGCAGGAAAATGGGCATTGGAGAAAAATGTTTTGCCACTTTTTCTATGCATTTCTTGACTCATTGCTTTAGAAAATATACTCCCCTTTGTTCTGGGTAAAAAAGTCCTTTCCCTTTGGGTAGGCAGACTCTGGAGAGTTGTAGCCGTAAAATCCCTGATAACTTTCCGCATCAGCTATTCCATGCAACATTAAATTAGGATAGTTGTTAACACTCCAGAATAATTGTCTCCTCCTTTCTAAGAAGCAGTAGCATGCAATGAAAGTAGAATAGATTCTATTAATTAGGGTCAGGAGTCTGCAAGTTTTCCTAACTTGGCTTAGAGATGAGAAAGGCTCACTTCCAGCTGTAATACTGAGTATTTCCCTCCCCTGGCACCCAGTAACCTGGAGGAAGTGTATTCTTCCACCTAGCAGCAGGAGAATTTGAGAGGCAAGTTCGCCTTTGAGTGTGACTGAGTGCCCTGGCATCAGTCCAATGAAGCACTTACAGCCCTGATTAACTGTAATCACAGGTATGTCCCAGAGACATACTTTTTAAGATTCACTACTAACATTTGTGAGTAGAAAAATGCTAAACTAAATACTCAAAACAGTAATAAATGCTAGGTTCTGCAGTCAGAGAAATTGCAGTACGAGGAAGGAAACCAGACCTGGTTGTTCAAGGCTACCCATGAGTCAGCACCAGAGCCAACGATGGGCACACAAATCAGTCTCCTCCTGAGAGCCTACCAGATCCAATGCCTCCCCTAGAAGAGAGGCAACTCATTCATTGTCGTCATCTCTCATGGCAGAGCTCACAAGTGCTCACGTGGAGGAAGAAAAAAAAAAGTCTGACTGACCAGGGGAACAGTCACAAACCCCAACCCTCACTGCAAGCCCCCCCTACAGCAATTGCCTACAGACTCTCCTCCAGAGTCCGAGCCCTCACAAGTACCAACTTCCCCAAATGCAGAAACACAGCAGAACCAGTGGGCCAGTGGCACACATCAGGCACAGGCATTTGGGGACTACAGGGAGGTGCTGACAAGAGAGCACTTATCAGAGCCCAGTAAGACTCAGTAATTCCACAGCCAATATTCCCTGTCTAGCTCAAGGACCTGGATTTCTACCAGAGAAATGGAGGCATAGAAAAGTAGCAGTTTCCCCACAGTCATGCAGTCCATGACTTGCAGAGCTCAGATTAGTAAAAAGGACTCTGGATTCACAACTCCTCCCTTCAGCCCACCAGGCCACAGCTGCCAACATGCACAAGATGACATTCCTCCTCTTGTTCTGCCACATCAGATTGCCTCTGCAGGTCAGCAGGCTGCTGTGAACACACCTTGCTTTACCTGCAACACATCGAGCACTACCTCAGACACTGAAGACTCTGGCTTCCTTTCCCACAGCTTGGCTTTGGGTATTCCCACCCCCTAATCAGAGCACTGGGACAACTTCAACCAGCCCAGCATCTTCAGAAAGTCTTTACTCCATGTTCTATAGCAAAACTAGAAATGCAAAACTGGTTAAGTCTTACCAGAGCAGAAAAGAGACTAGATAGCAAGAAATTACAGGTCCAGGCATCTCAAGCACCGTTTCTTGTATCAATAACCAAGTTTTTTGGTTTTGTATTTGGAAGATGCACTCTTCAGAGTCTGATCTCAGCAGCATAGGTGAGTTATTCCTTAAGTTCTTTTAACTTACTACTGTGCATTGTATATAGTTAAATCACTTTTATTATCACTTTTGAGAGAAGCTAAGCTAACTCAAGGAACATCCCTCTAATAATCCTAAAAAATACCCTAAGGATTTTTCCATTCTGCACCTGAGCATGTATTTACATGAAGGATTCATTACACCTCATTGAGTGAAGGATGGCGCATTTTTAAGAACACTTATAAATATGCATTCACCTGATAGACTGGAGGAACTAATCTAGGTTTGAAAAGGTCCATAATTATGAATTTACAAGCTCTTCCCTAATCGTCCCTAAGGGATGGGGTAGGGATGGAAGAAAAGAGGATGAGCATCTGGAGCTACAGGGGGATTGTACACAACATTAGAGATGCTTTTGAACACAGCAGCTCAGTAGAAATACCAGGTTTTCAGAGTGTGTGGAAAGAGCGGCATTAGTACAGGAATCAGGCCGATACTTCGGGCATAGAAGTAGTCCACACGCATACAATGGATACAAATAACTCATGTTTCCAGGACTGTTCCCTCCCTCTCTCTCCCCAGCATCTCTGAGCAATGCCACCTTCTCTTAGAAAAGACACTAACAAAACCACAGCGCAGCTCTCCTGCTAAGCAAGCCACATAATTAGCAGAGCATTTCTATACTTCTACGTCTTCTCCCCGTAATTTGTTTTAATTAGAGATTCTGCTGCTGGCAGGGGATAGCAGACTGACAGCCCTGAGAGCAAGGAAAAAAGTCAGTTACACACAAAAGCATTCCAAGTTTCTCCCACCCTGACCCTTTTCAGAGGGGAGAGGGGATTTTGGCCCAGTAGTCTCAGCTCTGTGACTCCAAGGGGAGTTGCCCAGTTTTGCTCCTGCTTCCTTCCAAGCACCTCTCCCACATTTCACAAGCAGCTCACCAAAGGCAGACCAAGCAGGTCAGTGCTGGGAGAAAGCTCCAGAGCTGTACGGCATGACCAGCAAAAGGGACTTGCTGTTTCAGATCAGAAGCTGATCGGGCCATTCCTCTCCCCCTTTCCTTCTTGGAGCACATCCATCTATCTTCCTGAGAAAGAGCAGCCAGGAGGTGGGGAAACACCCCGGATATGTGGCAACTCTACCTCCTGGTGTGCTCCATGCTCCCTGCAGTGAGATCGTTGGCCTGCACAGGAGAGCGGGACTCTTAGGATCAAGCATTGTGAAATTTTTGCAAAAATTAGCCTTCCTTTTGATTTGTGCTTTATATTTGTGCACCTCAGTCAACCCCAGATTTTCTTCCCTTCCAAATTTCCCCAAGATGCTGCAGTTTCTAATTAACCAGAAAGGCTTTTTATTCCTTACAACTCTCCAGTTATGAATAATGATACTAGCTCATAAATGAAAATTGTCTTTCTATTTAAATTCTGTAATTTTGGGTGGGTAAATGGGGAAAAAAGCAAGCATGAAGCAGTGGCCCTTGGGTCATTTGCAACTTATTAATTTCAAGCAGAGCTCTTAGCTAGCCTATTAACACTGAGTATACTGCAGTGGAATTTAATGGCTAGGCTATTAATTACCTTGCAGGCTTTCATATACAGAAAATGGTTTATTTTCATGTTACAAAGCAGCAGTAGCAAGGGGATGGTTCACCAGTCTCAGCTCTGGCCTGTGCTGGTCCTTACAAGGCTGGTTCTAGCAACAATCAGATGTTCTGAGCCCTCAGCCTGGCACCGTGCCTAAGCAGGACGCCCTGTGACAGTGAATTGCCTCTGAAGGGCTGGGTCTTGGTGCCTTTTCCCAAACTGAGCCAGCCTGGAAGAAACCCACAGCTCAGCCCTTCACAGCTGAAGCTGGCATGGACATAAGCCACACTTGATATGTCTATGGCAGTGCCTTCTGCCCCTGCTGAGAGTCCCTCTAGAATCACTCTGCAGCAGAATACTGCAGATGCACAAGCTGTTTCGGTACAGAAACAGGACAAAACTAATCAGCTGCCCCCCACCTTCCCCAGGACACCAGCTGTCCCCCTGGGAGTGTGCCCTCAGGAGACACAGCCACTGCTGCATCTTCCACCTACACCAGCTCCTGTGCCAGAGGGTCCTGGAGCTACAAGGTGCTTGTATGGGTGAGCATTAACAGCCACAGGGGCAGCCGCAGAGCATTTTTAAATGCCAACATACTTTGGATATTATCCACTCCCATCAATTTTAACATAATTCATAAGACACATAAATGGGCTTTTCACCCATGCTTAGAGGAGCCACCTGTCTGTCCCACATGCCATTGACTCATTAAGCTCAAATCACATGGCTGTCTATGCAGAATGCAGGTCAGTCAACTGACTGTAAATGGAAGAAAATAAAATGCAACAGCACTTTACAGTCAGTGCTCTGCAGTAATAGCAAAGCCATGACGTGGCTTGTCTTGGTATTTTCTTTTGAGGATGGACTCCACCTGCTTTAGGATTCAACACAAGAACAACAGTAATTTGCATGTCTGTTAAAGCAACCTGACCCCTTGCAAACCATGCTGCTGCCAAGTGACCACTTTCATAGCTGCACTTACTATAAAAGCTAGTCACCCGCCTACACAGTCATTAAAAGACCTGATAAACAAAAGTAGAATTCCCCAACAGATCTCAATGGAGAAAACTGGAGTATAAAGTAATTTATACATACAACCAAAGCACTGGAAAAGAAATGCAGTCTCACTGCTAAACCAGCAACTATTATCACAAGTGGGAGGGTTCATAGGTGCCCCCAAATCTAAGCACAGTTGCCCCTCTTCACCCATCGAAAGGCATGGCTATTTGCTTATGTATAATGTAATGCATATTTTTCAGATGGCATAAGCATCTGTTAAAGGATGGAGAGACAGACACCATCCCAAATGCTTATATCTGACACACAACCTGGAGCTATCAGCAAAAGAAAGCAGAGAAACCATCTGCCTGTGCCAAGGTCTTTGCCTAAACAAGCTCTGTTGTGGGACCGGAGGGGACACCTTAAACACCACACAGTGCTTGCAATGTTTGTTCACTCAAGGCTGAAGCAGAACCATCACAGCACAAAGAGGTGGCTGAAGACACATGGACAAAGGAGATGGGAAAAAAAACCAAAACCCTCAGGGGTAGCAACAGCTTTATGCTGGCATGAACCATACACTAGGAGTGTAATGGCAAGGCCAGGTCTCCTCCCAGGACTGCACCTCACTCTTCAGCAGGGGATAAAACAGGAAAGCGAGGAGAGGAGACAAAGCAGCATCACGACCAAAGACTGCATTTAGGAGTGGCGACAACAGTTAGAAAACCTGTGAGGAGTCACAGCACAAGGAACGGCCTCTGGAAAGTAAAATGAATGTGGAGAGGACAATTACAGGTTAAAATTATGTTTCCCTCCCCCCTTTCTTTTTTTTGAATTTTTAAACCCTGCTAATTCCCCCCTTTTAGAATAAAAAACATTCTTTCATATGCTCAGTTCTTCAAAGAAGTTAAAGTATCTGGCACTTTCTCTCCCCTTTGTACCTTCTTCAGATGCATCTGTTGAATATGGAGGAGCACTCCTTTTATATTCCCAGCTCAAAAGGATCAAAACAAGGATCTGAGGACTAGTGTCTGAATTGTTACTAGGGCAGAAACCCCAAAGCATTGATGCTAATCTGATCCTGCCTCTGTTCTCTCTCAGATACTCCCCAGCTCTTTCAGCCCTGTGCATCTGTCCTTATATCTCCACTACTTCATTGGGGATGGGGGGAATCATGACCAAGGTGGCTAGATATTTCTCCTCCTCTGTTATTTTTCCTCAAGTGAAAGTGGCATTTCAGCTAAGCTAAAGTCTCAGAGATGGGGGAGGATTTTATTTTTAAAAAGCAGCCATATATTTGCTAGAGAAAGGAGAGGATGTGGATAAAAATCAAAGTTGTTCCAGTGAAAAGAACATGTTCTGATTGTTATAACTCCGAAGAAACCAGTTTCTCGTCCCACCTTAGGCTAGTGTCTCTGCCTATACCCAGGTCTCTGCAAACTCCTTTTCCCCAGCCTTCCTGAAGCCTGCCCCTCTTGGGCCCTGGGTCACACCAGCCTTTGTCTGACCAGCTCACGTTTGTGTTCAGGGAGGTGGGGACAGGTCTGGGGACCAACAGAAAGCCACATGATACAGCACATCACGCAGCACTGCCTTCATCCTCCTCCCCGCAGTCGGCTGGCAATTGAGGTGACTATTATATTGGTTTAATGAGGGTCATTAATTCCTCCAGGCAGAGGTTCCCCAAGCAATGACAGCCCAAGGGTCAAAGTACTTTTTGCACTGAAAACAATCAAAGCAAGACCATGTGGCTGAGTCTTCCCCAGTTTTAATGGCTGCTCACAGGGCATTTCAGGAGTCTCTTGTTTTGTGACAGCTGGAATTATGGGCAGTTCTACTAAAAGGACCTTTTTATGGTGCAGATAGATGCTCTAATCTGTTTTAATGGCTCTTCCAGCAAAGTCTTTGACACATTCTCATTACAGTAATGCTTTAATGCAGAAAGCATTCATACGATTAGGATAAAGTCTTCAAGATCTCCTCTTTATGGAGGTTTTTTTTTTTTATTTCAACACTGTTTTTCAACTCACACAGCAGGACCAGCTTTAAAAAGCTGCTTTGTACAGACCAAACTGGACCAATTCTATCCTTTAACAAAAAACCTACTTCCTAGTTACTAGGTCAGCACTGCAGCTGGTGTAAACATGCATCGCCCTCCTCCACAATCCAGGCCAAGTCAGAGTGTTTTGCAGTCAAGCGGTGCCAGCTCAGGATATTATCCAGTTTCCATAGACAGCAAATGTACAGTGCTCTTACCAGGAGTGGGCTGAGCACAGAGCCCTTTGCTCCTTCACACATCCAGACCCCTGTCCCCTCCAGTTCTGAGCAGAGGGCAGGGTAACAATTGCCTCATCACATGCTAGTTACACGCCCAGACCTCCATTTCTTCCAGCTCCGCCTGTTACCTACAGGTACCTCTTGCTTGGGCACAGCTGTGACAAACAGCACCTTTGGGTGCTGGCAAAGAAGGAGTAGCCTGTATAGCCTATATAACCAGTGAGCAGTTAGTTCCCAGTCAGGGAACTGGTTTAAAGGGAGAATGTAGCATAGAGCAAAGATGAGACTTTTCTGAGCTAAATCAGTTAACCATGAGGTCTTTGCTCTCCTGTCAGTGCCAAGGAGCATGAATAGATCAGAAACACAGTTTTCAAACCTGGGAAACTTCAGCTCACTGCTAATAGGAGGGGATAAGGACTGGCCATCCCCACTGACCACAGAGCATGCTTAGAAAATCACCTCTGCAACTGGAGTGGTTTCCTTCAATGCTGTTACATGAGCGTAAGCACAGAGTGGCTTGTGCGTGTTGGCCATAGGAGGCCACCTAGAAAGCCTGGACTATGGCAGGTCTGACAGCACTGGTCTGCTCCCTCAGGGTATGCCCTGGTCAGGCACAAATTGCAGATCTGGTTGCTGACTGTCAGCTTACAGCACACCTAGCTCTGCAGAGCCCCATCAGCACAGGCGAGGCAGGGGAAAGACATCATCTAGACATCATCTCTGTTGTATCGAGACTAAGCCTTTAGCATCAGAGCAGGCAGCTTGCTCTGCCCGTACGCAAGAGCCCATCACAGTCAACCCAAGCGGGCTCTGGATTTCATGGTGCAAGACTGAACAGTCAAACCGAAAGAGCTGCCTGCGCCAGCCCAGCCCAAGTCACACCACCTCTGAGCCCTGCCCCAAGGAGGGCTCCATGGCATCACCTTCTCTTCACTCAGGGCCTCCTGAGCTGGGGGAGGGAGCCAGCAACTGCATCATTTCTTTTGTGGAAATCCTGCAGCTGAGCACCGCTCCTCACCAGTAGGCACAGAGCAAAGGTCTTGCCATGGAACAGCTCCACACTGTGAGAGATATAATTACATTTCTGGCTCTATTACTCTCTTCCTTCACCTATAAAACAGATCCAGTGAAGAGAAGCAAGCAGCTCCTCATTTAGAGAGGCTTGGAAGATGCTTTCATCTCACTGCCACAGCAAGCTAAAATTAACCTGAAGGAATAAGGTATCTTAAACAAACTCTGAGATTCCAAAGTTTCTCTTAAAAAAACCTACACCCCAAACCCCAGCTTGTCACAGCATAGAGGAGAAGGATGGGAAATGTTTGTACTGTCCTGCAGCCTGGTCCATGCAAGCACTCCCAGGTCAGACCTCATGCCACTGGCTCCCTCCCCCCTCAGCTAATGCATAAATGAGTCTAAGCCCCAGCCTCAAGAGCCCTAAGTTAGATTAATTAGCAGAATAACCTCCTTCACTGAAACAGGAAAAAAAAATTATTTCTGAAGTCTCAGCTAGTCTCTACATTGTATCCTAGCATCATCTGGCTGCCCAAGCCAAACAAAACTCCCAGGGTCAGCAGCAGAGCTGAAATACAGCCAGTCCCAGGGGAGGGAGTCCCAGCAGCCCTGCACAGGCAACTCAGGAGTATTTCCCATTCCTTGTAGGAGGAACAGAAAGACAAAAAGGTGCTCAGCAAGCGTGGCTCATCCTGCAGAGCAGGCAGCAATCCCGCTTTAGACAGCAGAGGCTCATTAAAGGACATAAACAGGCTGTCTCAGAGGGCAGATTTATTCTTAATGGGAAAAGCAAGGAAAACCCTTGCCTCCTCATTTCACACTGATGATGATGTGAATGAATTTTATATTGGCTTGAAATAATATTTCAATGGGAGATGACTGCCAGCAGAGGGGGTCATGGGTTTTCTACTTGCCCTCCTGAGAAGAAAGGGCTCTTGAGAAAGGCAGAGAGCTGGCAGCAAACCGCTGTCAGCAACTTCTGCTCCAGGCCCAGGAGGAGCAGGCAGCATCTCAGCTCCACTGGTTCAAGGAAGAGAGACCTCTCTTCCCACAGCAGCCAAGGGAACGGTGTGGAGAATGGGGTCTGGACAGAGCCTCACACAGGCAGCCCCAGGTCAGGGTGAAATGCCGCTCTGATGGAAGTGAAGCAAGCAACAGCTCACTACACAGATGACATAACAAGGGCAGCACATGTCTTTGCAGGGAGAAGCTCAATGCCTCATGTCCACTCAGCTCTGATAGGAGATGGAGAAGTGTGGCTTCCTGGACATCCCTGTACTCCAGAGTCTGCTGAAGTCTCAAGTTTCCATAGACTTCAGTGGCTTGGCAGGAGACCCACCACTGCAGCAGTCCAGCTACCAACCCTGCAGAACTACATTCTCCACCCAAGTGCAAAATGACCCCTGCCTGAATAGCATTTTCACCAGTGCTAAGGTTTATCTGGCCAGGTCAGAACCACCACGCACACAGACAGCACACTCTGGCCGCACACAGAGGGAATACACTAAAAACCTACCAACTAGTAGATGAGACAAGTGCTGTGGCTGTGCTTCGCCAGAGCCTGACTCCCCAGCTTGCAGCAGGGGCCAGTTCACTTATCTTTCCATGTTTGACAAGTCCCCATTGTGCTCGCAGGCTGCACCCTCTGCCATGTGCAAGCAGTGACCTTTCCTCAGAAGCAACGAGAGCTCTTCACCCCACCTTTGGTGCACAGCAGCATTGCTATTACTCACTGGAGACTGGGGTCAAAGGGACCCATCTTTGCCCCAGCCTCCCCCCAGCAGTGCAGAACATCCTGATCTGCAGGGTCTGTGTAGCTTCCTTGCAGAAAGCAGTGTTAATTAGTTGCTGCCAAACATTATTAAGTTTGCACCATGACAGTCTGTCCTGGTTTCAGCTGGGATAGAGTTTTCTTCTTAGTAGCTGGTACAGTGCTGTGTTTTGGATTTAGTGTGAGAATAATGCTGATAACACGCTGATGCTTTAGTTGTTGCTAAGTTGCACTTATCCTAAGTTAAGGACTTTTCAGTTTCCCATGCTCTGCCAGCAAGCAGGTGTGCAAGAAGCTGGGAGGGAGCACGGCCAGGACAGCTGACCCAAACTAGCCAAAGGGGTATTCCATACCATAGAACATCATGCCCAGTATATAAACTGGGGGGAGTTGGCTGGGAGGGGCAGATCGCTGCTCAGGCATTGGTCAGCAGGTGGTGAGCAACGGCATTGTGCATCACTGGTTCTTTTTTTTTCCCCCCTTTTTTTGTTATATTCCTTTTCATTACAATTATTATTATATTTCACCGTTGTTAGTATTATATTTTACTTTAGTTATTACACTGTTAACTCACAAGTTTTACCTTTTTTCCCCTATTCTCCTCCCCATCCCACTGAGAGCAGGGGGAGTGAGGGAGCGGCTGCATGGTGCTTAGCTGCTGGCTGGGGTTAAACCACGACACAGTGGAACATGCGTACAGAGCCAGCAGTGCATCTGCTGAGGCAGCAGCACCATCCCGGTCTGGAGTCTCGCTCTTCCCTTCCTCACGACTGCTCAGCTCCCTGGTCCTGCAGCCAAACACCAGTGTCTGTACAGGGATTTCCCCCCCAAACATTAGCTGATCAGAGGGCACCACAGGAACAAGCCAAACAGGGTTCCCCAGGTTAATGGAAAATCTGTCACTTGAAATGTCACCAGTGATGTTGCAATGATTAAATCCCAGTCTGAAGTCCCCAGCCCATTTCTTATTGACTAAATCAAGTGCCTTATATTGACAGGGCTTCTGTAAAACGCGCCAAGGCACAGAGAAATCAATTCATTATTAGACTAGCCAGGCCACGGAGGTAAATTTGAAAGGTTTCCTGATAAAAAACAAGAAATCTGGTGGTTTTCCAGCCATAATTCAACCCTCCCCTTCACTTCTTACCCCCACCCTCAAAGGTCTGACAGGTGCTATTGACTGACAGGCACCGAGGAGAGGAGACGTATTTGGGTCAGCTCCATCCCTACCCGCTGTCCCCATCACGGTGCCGCTCAGCGCCTGCCAGGGCTCTGCTCTCCGCATCCTCACTCCAGCCAGCGCCCGCTGGGGCAAAAGAGGCAAAGCCTCTTCCCAAGCAACAGCTTGACTCTTCCGTCGGGGGAGTCAGACCTCAGCTTGAAGAAGGGGCCAGGAGGGGAGGAGGCCACCGTGGCACCATGAAACAGGCGTACCAAAACCCAGACTTACTTGGCCCTCGGGTAATTTGGCAGTGCTGGAAAGCACCCTATTGATAAAGAGGGAAAGAACTGAGATGAAACGAGCCAGCTCCACAACTCGACAGCCTAAGCTGACCAAATATCCATTTTCCTTAGACACCTCATTTTTTTTAGTACTCAGCTGCAGGTAAGCAATGGTGCAATTATTGGATGCTCTAAGCCCCTGCATCTTCTACCAGAGCTCATGGGTGTCCACAGCCTTACTATTGCCATGTCTATGCCACCCCCTATCTCCTCTAGAAGTGGGATCATCCAAAATTAAATGAGCATTTTTGGTGTGTGGGGCTGGACTAACTAGCCAGGCATTCCTCATGCTAAACAGGACAGCAAAACTAAACCTATTGCAGGAAGGGAAAAAAAAGGGGGGGGGGGGCCAGCAACATCTCAGACAGACTGGAAAAATATGGAGGGAAACAGCTATACAGCTGTGCAAAGTACCAAACTATAGTCCTCCCCCCACCTTTTTTTTTTTCCTAAAGAAACAAACTAGTGTTATCCAACATACTGTGATAGCAAAATCAATTCCTTTGCACCAAATTACCTCTATTAAAATAGATTTATTTTATGCCTATTGCCAGAGAAATGCATCTTCTATTGGCAGTAAAGCAACGCTCTTTGCTCCTTTTAAAAGGAAAGGAAGCTTTTCACAATGTGTTACCAGCAGGGAAGATGTTGAGGGGCTCTATTTTCTACTTAGTGCTCTCAGTAATACGACTGCTTATGCAGCTTCAAAAGGAGCAGGAGATTTTACAGTTAAGAGGTACAAGGAGCTTTGCAACATCAAACAGCCACCCCAACCAGCACATAGCCTAAGGAATTGAGCAAAGTTTGCTCCTTGCTTCTCTGACCTGTTTGGGAACACTGAGTCTTGGGGAAAATGAGCCTAAAGCAAGTGTTCGCCTGCAGCACTGTCAGTGATTTTGAGACCTGCATTCCCTGGCTATCAGAGGGACACCAGCTGCTATGTCTGTGTCAGTCATGGTTATACTCACCTTATGGGGGCAGAGTAAGGAGCTTAAGCCTCTAAATTTATCCAGCTCCCCTGGCAGCAGTCCTCTCACCCCTTTCACTGCTCTCCCAGTCACAGGAGGATGTGAGAGATGCTGCTTGGCAGAGACACTGCCATACAACTTCCCGAGCCAGTCTGAGGGATTGTTATTGGATCTCTGTACCATTAACTACTTGTTAATGGGTAGAAGGAGCATTTGCAGGAATAACCTCCATTTGTCATCCCATGCTCAGCTGAAGGCAGAGCCAGGAGTGCTCAGCAGGGCTCCAGAGCCTTTCCTCTGGCAGGATCTAACCAGGCAGGACGAACTCCTCCACCAAACACCTACTGACGGTCTGACATCCCTCCCCATCACACCGCAAAGAGCCAGCATGCAGGGAGATGCATGGGAGAGCCTGCTCAGCCCGTCCTGTTTCTCAGCACAGCCACTCTGCTCTGGGGACAGATGCTGATCAGGAGACTGAGCAATCCTCCTTGGCATCACCAAGGCAGCAGAGAGGGAAGCAGATGAGACATGGACCTTGAAAGGTGAGGACAAGGCCAAAATTTAACTGGGCTCCTCCCCAGAGCCTGCCGGGAGCATGAAAGACATGCAGATGATCCATTTCCTCTAGCAGGATGCATACCACTTTTTCCCAATTAATCTCCAATTAAACACTGACATAGATGAATCCGAGAGCATAATTAAGAAAAGTGCTAGGACACAAATTCAGTTCGGGCCAAGTAAAGAGTACTTAAGTATCCAGAAATAAACATGGCTGACATCCGGTTGGAAAATTATGCTGAGCCATTGTTCACAAGATCAAATACTGAGCAATCAGCCACCCCATTCCTCCCTGCACTGAGCAAGTGCAAGCCAGGGATGTCCCTCCCCATCAGCAAGGGAGGTTTTCTCCCCAGTGAGGGCACAGAAGCTCAACCCACACCCCAGGAAAAGGGAGGACTCCCAGGGAACAGCA
Organism: Gymnogyps californianus; assembly: GCF_018139145.2. Lineage (NCBI taxonomy): Eukaryota > Metazoa > Chordata > Aves > Accipitriformes > Cathartidae > Gymnogyps > Gymnogyps californianus. Next base: position 6,138,664 of record NC_059491.1, on the reverse strand, counting down.
CCACGAGCGAGTCGCTCATGTTTTAGGTGCTTTTGCAATTGCTCATGCTGCAGCCATGTCTGAAAGACCCTGTTTCAGCCCATGTTCCTCTCAGCACAAAGTGCTGTGCAAAGCAGGACTGAAAGGTGCTCCTCGCTTCAAGCAGCTTACAGCATAAGCACATAACAGGAGGCAGCTAGCTTGTTCAGGTAGCTCACCCATCCCACAGTCTCAGCCAGCACAGACAGGGCCTTGCTGATCTGTACAGCATCAGTGAGACCATGAAAGACCTCAAGACTGGCTTGCAGAGCCACCTGCCCCTCACAGAGTAGCACCCCATAACATCTGTTAGCCACTGCCCTGGATATTAGTAAATCAGACAAGACAGACTGAGCAGTGGAGACATGCAGGCAAGGGAGCACAGTTCGACTACAGTCAACTCTCAGAGCTACTAACAGCACCTAGGATTTCTTAGCAGGGCTACATGAGTATTGGCCTGGCCAGATCGAGCTTACTTCACAGAGATGGTGAGGCAGATCCAAGAAAGCTTTTTCCAGTCCTGTCAACAGTGGCTTCCAAAATATGCCCTTGATCGCCCAGGCTGAGAAGGGTGGGAAAATACTGTGTCCAGGAACAGCACCTCAGAAAAAGAGCCAAACAGGTCTACCCCATCCAACTCTCACACCTGCCAGGGAAGTTCACTGGAAGCAGCAGGCAATAACTCAGCCCAGCAAATAGGAGCAATCTCATACTGCTGATCTCGGGCTGGGCAAAGCAGAAAATCAATGAGGTACTTTGGATTTGTGTCAGTCAGGGAAAGCATCAAAGACAAACCCAGTGGATTTTTTTGCTGTTTGCTCTAATCAAGCTGAGAGCATGCTCAGTTTATATTCCACCAAGAAATGAGCCTGAAGATTGAAATCCCCCTTCCTATCCTCCAAATTCCTCCTCTTGCTCTTTCTAGCACCTGCCAGTGTCTTTGGCCTTTTGTGAATTTCTTTAACAAGTCTTCTCTCCAGCACAGAAGAGCTGCTCTTCAACTGGATAATAAAGGGGCAAATTGCAGGGCCCATGGGTCCCAGCAGCTCACAGGGCAGCTGAGAAAAAGCACAGAGCGCTCAACTGGCAGATAAAAAACTAATCCGGACAGAAAATTGGTTTTCCATAATAATGTGTGTTCTGCAAAAGGAAAGAGGCTGGACAGCACTCAGATCACACACACTGATCTCGGTAGCCAGGCAAACATACAAGCACAACAACCTGTTTGCAAGGAGCTGATCTGCGAGCTCAGCCCCCTGGACCTACAGCAGACAGCAAGACCTAATCTAGGCACGGGGGCACCACAGGAGCCTGGGACCTTGCTAGCTGGAGCACAGCACTGGTCTGTCTTCTGCAGCACCAACACAGAACAAAAACAAGAGGAAGAAAAAGAAAAGAAGAGCTAGAAATAGGCAACCCAAGGACAGTTCCTCACTGAGGACCATTTCCTTCCTAACCTCATTAAAACAGAAGGCTGATTTATACCCCAAACAGTGCATTCTTTCCAACATTTCTATTTTACAGCCTTTCCTCTCAGGACTCCAACCGCACATCCACACCCATGCCCACGCACCATAAGGGACGCTATACACCTCTGAACTGCCGTGATGTATTTCGGTAGCAAGTTGCACAGGGTAGTTTGTCCTTTGACATTGACCCAAGAGGCAGGGGAGTGAGAGAAGAGAAGAAGTATTTCCTTCTTGTCACAGTCGAACCAGCAAGAGCAGCTGTGGGATTACACAGCCTGGTTCCCTTCCCTCCCCGAATACTGGGTCAGGTCCCTTGGCCCTGCAAGCGAACAGTTGAACCGTGGGCCTGACAATTAACATGCAAGACAGAGGAGAGAACCAGGGCTCATTTTCAACTTGTCAGGGCCCACAAAATAAATTACAGAATAAAATCCCAGAATGACAGAATAATGAGCAATTCATTTGAAATGTAAAATAAATAGGTAAATCTCTAGTGAACTGGCAGAATAAATGGGATTCAGCTGACATTTGGTGATTAAATTAAACAGTAATGACCTCACGAATAATGGGCTACAGGATTTGGAGGGCAATATTTTCTTAAGTGGGGGGCAGAGGGACAACATATCCAGTAAGAGGCAAGCTACACTTTTTGCATTATTTTCAAAGCTCTGCACAAACTCCCCACTTCTGAAGAGCTGCACAGCCCTGAGGACACGGACCTCCTCTGCAGAGGCTAACCAAAGCCCTGTTGTCCCCAAGAGCCTTAGACAAGGTCTTCAAGCAAGAGGATCCCCAGCCCCACACAGCTGGTACTTCTGGCCTGGGCACAGAGTGGCCAAGGGGTGAGCAAAGCGGGGGATTCCTCCTCCTAGCAGGCAGCTGCAGCATTAGTTCAGGGCATGAGCAGGAGCACAGGTCCTACTGCTCCCTTTGGGGTGGGGGAAAAGAAGTTAAAAAAAAACAATAACAAAATCATTGGGGCATGCAGCAGAGCATCCTTTCTAGCAAAGCCATCTCCTGTTCTCAGAGATACCCACCTTCACCTGTACTGTGCTCCAGCCCCCTGGGCACACATCATCCTCTCCCATGTCAATCCACACCAAATGCAGGGCCAGGTTTTCAAGTTTTCCCTTCCCTCCCCTGCCCTCAGCTGCTGGTATTATGTTGGTATTATTAAAGGATTATGTTATCAGGGCTTCTAGGGTAATGACAGCTGCTGTTTCTTGACCTGCGGTTCTGAGCTTGTTCTTTTACTGATCAGCTACAGACAGAGCTATCACTGACCCCTGCTGTTATTATGAGCTATATCCACTGGTGTCCCAAGATGCCTTCCCCAATCTGCTGCTGGCCAGGCTCTTCTCTAAAAATCAGGATCCCCGAGCACATGGGGCCGATCTCTCCTTTCCCAGCCAAAACCTTGGCAGCCTGGGGAAGCAGTTGTTTCAGGGAGTTGATTTCTTTGTTTGCCTTAACTTAGTCATTGACCAAGGAAGATGTGAAAAGTGAAATTTCATCTTGGCTCAAGTCCAGAAAATCCTGTTTTGTATCAAACAGAATAAAAACAAACAAAGACTTTGTTTCAAAACATACTTAAACATTTCAGAAAAATACAAATACTGAAACTTAAAATATTTATCTTCCTGCCTCACTTCACCCTCCAGTCACCAACTTCGACTCAAAACTTCATTTCGCAGCTCGGCTTGGAAAAGGTTTTCTCCTACCTCCTCAGACTTAGTAGCAGCAAGCCCTCACACTACTCAAGGACAGTAAGCAGCACTTCACCACAGCAAAGCCACCGTCCCCTTCCTGCGTACAACCCCCCACTGTTCATAACACCAGAGAGGTGAAGACACCGAAGGCAGCAGGGAACCCCAAACCCAGAGCCATTTTTGTTGTGGCAGCCACTGCTGGGCTACAGGCTGTGCAGAGACAGACAGATGGCTCCTGCCTTGAGAAGCTCAGTCGGAGGGTCAGGCAAGCGAGAGAGGCCCTACTGTCTCACTGGGGAAGGGAGATGAGGTACAGCCGAGACCAGGCTGCAAATCTACAGTCTTAGTAGTTAGTTGTGCATATATCTGCTGTGAAATGAAGTCCTCCTTGACTTTAAACAGCCTGCCTGGATCTGCATCTCCTTAAGTCCCAAGGCAGTCTTACAGCTAAGGCCATATTTGAGAAAGGAGGGGTAGCAAGACTCAGCTACGCAATATTGAGGGACAGAGGCCATTCCAAGATGGGAAAGGAGAATAATTAACTCGTCAAGATAACATCCAGTGCATCCAGTGTGGTAAGTATTGCCATAGCAATGTTCCACTTAAAATCTGCACCACAAAACATAGATGATTTGGTTAAGAACTGTTCCCTTTGCTAATGCAGAACAAACTTGCTGGTCTAATAACTTTTCCGCCCCCTGCAAATCAAAGCTAAGCAGAAGTATTGCCACAGGCCAATAGATTGAGGGCTGGGAAATAAATCAAGATCTACAGAGATATAAAACCTAATAATTCTATTAAGACCAAGTTAAGACAATTAAATACTGGTGAGACATCAAAAAAGCTAAGTAGCCTGGAGAAGTTGATTTTATAAATGAACCGATTCATTTAAATCTATGCCCTCATAAATTGCATTTCATTCCTGCTACACATTTCAAGCCCCAAACGTCTCTTGCCAAGAGTCATACAGTCCCATGCCCTGCTAAGGGAGTCACCTGGGAGCAGTGCTCCTCTCAATTACTCTTCACCTTGTATCAGTAAGGAGTGAGCTGCACATATGTGGCTAGGGAAGTTTGTAAAGGCACAGATAACTCAGCATTTCTGATTCACCTTCAGAATCAGAAGGAATTTAAGTGTCAAAATACTTTGCTGGCCTGTATTACCGTTCTCCATGCATCTCTCCTCTTGACCTTAGCCTCTCTGCACCTCAAAGCTCCTATCTATGAACTGGGGAATTTTATTACTCCACAGGGATGTGATGAAAAAGGCATGTAATTAAGGCTTGTAAAGGCTCTGGGACTACTTTGACATGGAAGATGCTATGCAGAGGCAAGGACTGTCAGGAGAAATACTGAGTTTGATTAGAGCAAGCATCAATCCTGGGGGCACAGATGCCCCATTTGCCCTAAATACCAGCAGGGGTCTGACCCAGCCCTGGATATCAATCATTTAGATGGAGTTTACATACATGTAGAAGAGGAAACTGGGCCTTGTGTTGCATGGCTGGTGCATTTAACAATGCTCAGTGACATCCCTCCAGATGTACACCAGGCAGGAAGCACTTGTGAGGCTGACTGAGCCCAGGATGTTTTCAGCTTTTATGTCCAGGCAATCCATCTTGTCCCATGGGGCCACAGGCATAGCTCTGCCCTGGCCACCCACTCAGGGTACATGGCTGAGGAGCCTCAAAAGACATCCCCCCCATGTACCCACCTAGCCCACAGCCTCTGGACCTGCCAGGAACTGGAGATCAGCTCTTCCAGTTCAGATCCAGACCACCACCACCGGTGTTGGCACTAGGGTAAGTGGCTGCAAGCCCTCTTCCTCCTGCAACCCAAATGCCTTCAGAATAACCAAAGGCAGCTGCATTAGCTCTCAACACCCTGCAAAGCAAAGGGCATTCCTCTCTCCTGTCACACTAGGACCAGAGCTATCTGTAGCAGAGGAGAAAGTAATTTACATGAGCAGCACCAGTCATAAAGAAGCTGAAGAGGATTTAACTACACAGCTCTGTACAAAGCAAAATCCCTGCAACATACTTGTCGTAAAGCCTGAAACAGCCACACAGCTGATCCCCACTCATCTCCTACTTGCGCTGGGTAATGCTACAACTGTTGCCTTGCAGGTCTCTCAGTAAAGCTGTTCCAAGCTAACCCCAGCCACAGCGCACTGGAAAATAAAATAAAAAATCATATGGCTAAATCCCTGTACATCATCTCCTGTGCTTCTGCTGGGAGACCAGCAAGTTTCTGCTTACCCAGTTTGTTCTAATTCACAACAGCTTGGGAGAATAGGACAAGTAACAGAAATGAACAATGTGACATAACTCACCCTCTCCTAACCTCTCTCTCCCCCTCCATTTCCCTCCCACTGCTTGCTCTTCAGCCTCCTTCTCTCTGCCTGACTAGCCACATCCTCCTTCCCTTCTGTCTTTCCAGGTCTGTAGGTTTATCTGCACAGCCTCGGAGATTAAGAGCCCTGACAAAGAACATCTCTCATCACGATGAGAAAAAGAAAACCTTTATCTGGCCAGCAGAATGAAACAGATGAAAAGAAAAGCCATTAGGAAATATTTGGGCTCAGCTCTATATCTTTCTGGGAGGCAATTCCAGGGGCAAGTCTGGGGTTTCCCTGTGCATCCTTCCCAGAGGCCCCACCATCTTCTATCCAGGCGGACAGCCTACAAGCTGCAGCCAAGGGGTAGGTAGTTAAAGATGCCCTGGGATTTCTAGCATGTGCTGGATTCGCTGGGGTTGCAGATCCCAGCAGAGAGGCAGAGCTTTTAAGACAGCCATGGCCTTGGCAAATGCCCAACAGCAGAGTCCCATGTATTCCCAAAGGTTAAGAGCAGGCAATGCTTTGAGAAGCCTTTCTGCCAAAATGTCAGCAAATTCTGCATTGCTAGCAGTCTCAACAACAGATAATAACCCTAATAAAGAGGCTAATACATCTGAACCAACATCTAGTAAAAAAAGGGAAATTTAATTGGAAGTGTTGCCTGTAATTTAAATGTCAAAGGAGAAATCATTCCTGTGCTTCCTGCTGTTCACAGCCATAAACCAGCAGTTTCGGTGGCTGAGGAGGGACGACAAGGAAATGTCAAGGAGGTGCTTGGTGTTTCAGCTCCCTGCACTTGCTGATCCTGCTCCACGGAGTGGACAGACACTGCCCCGACAATCCTGTTCCAAGTCTGCATTCCCAGATATTCAGCCAAAAGCTTTTTCCACAGGGTGACCAGAGTGCTGCCAAGGATGAAACTGGGCTGGGGGCTCCCAGCACACGGTTTGCAGCACTCCAACTCCTGTGCCTATCCATGCCTCACTCCCACCACGCCGCTGGGCACATCACACCTTTCCTCTAACGTACAGCTTCACCCACAGCTCTTCTCTGCAGACAGACTCAAAACAGGCAACACAACCGTGCACTTCAAATTGTGTGCAGTGCCACAACATCCACAGGAACTTTCCAAAATCCGCAAAAACCTGAGAGACCCCAGGAAGGATGCACGCACATGGAGGGAGCTGGGCAGAAGCAGAGCCAGCTCTGCAGCAACTCGCACAGCAGCCGCCTCGCCAGCCAGCTCCAGCCAAGTCCCTTTCCCCGGGGACCAGTGTTCTGTGCTCACACGAACATGCTGGAGCCAGCAAAGTTCAGGGCTAGGGCAGCTCCACTAACACAACCACATTCTGCTCCTTAGTAAATCAAAACATTAAGGTCCCCTTGAAGAAATGTCACATCCTGAGTGGGTTTTATTTACTTGCCTGTGAGCTATCGGTTGTTTAGACAGACATCCAGCTTCATTTGTTTACAGTGGTACAACTGGAGGCATATTTTTTTTGTATTGATGACTTAAGTTAAACCTCTTATTTCTTGAACTTTCTTCTTTGTGTAAAGAAAGTGACACTTGCTACATTAATACACAGAATGAATTCAATTTTGTGATCGCACAGAAGCACATTCCCCCTCCCTCCCCCCGCACCACTGTAACACTCCCACGCAGCAGCAACCGCAGTGACAGTGGAATAACGGCCTTTTGTTCTCACAGATAAAATTCACAAAGGGTTTGTACACTGGGCCCCAACTCAGAAAGCACCCGAACCACATGCCCAAGGGCATGTGTTTGAAAGCAACATGGCATGGAGATGAATGCCAGTGGAAAGGCTGGCTGCATAATTACCAAGGTCACAGCACTGCATTTGTTTTTAAAATGATTGACTTGCATTCATGCTAGCTGTTGAGGCCAACAGGACTGAAATGCATATTAAAAGTGAGTAACTTTTCAAATGCTCTGCTGAATGATCACATGTATTTCAACTTAGAAGTGAGCTTAAATGGCACCAGTTTGGAACAGCTCCCACCCAATCTACTGAAGATAAATGTTTTGCTTAAACTGAAGGTAGGTTTGGGTGATTATTTTCAGGATGGAAGGGATTTATTTTTTAGGTTCAGTTCCAGAAAACCCGAGTTTCAAAAAAAAAAAAGATGATTTGGCTTCCATTTGGAACAAAATCACTTAAAATACATGTGTCAGTGTTTCCTGTGAAATTCTCTTTCCCGCTTTTGACCTACTTGAATTTGAACACCTCGCTGGCTTTGCTCACATTCACCCACGCACTGCCTGCAAAGCCTTGTGCTCTACTTGAAAACTTTTGCCATGAAAGCTCAATAGGTTATAGCTGAGATTTCAGCTGCAGAGGTACAGCAGTGGAAGTCCGAGGGGCCCCAATACAGCAGCAAGAGGGACCACACACAAATATAGCTGAGCGTACTCACAGTAACACTCAACATTTAGAGTAAGCTCACATTCAGACCAGGAACAAAAACTGACTCCTTTAAATCACATCTGGGATTGGAGGGGATGGATTAAGATTTTTTCCCCTTCAAGTCATTCTCACCAAGAGCCAGCATTACTGGGGGAACCTGCTCCCACCTGGCCTCTCCATACATTGAATTTTCACAATAATACGCACACATGCTCTAGCCTGGCAGCTACAGCAGAGCACTGATTGAAGCCTTTGCCTCCTTCACCCCATAACAGAGCAACCCTTGATTCAGCAGCAGAGATGAGGTGCTCCAGCTCAGCTCATCAGACAGGAGGTGAGGCCCCAGGTCCTCCAGCAGCAGAGCCGCCAGCCAAGTCCACACTCAGAGCGAGCCACTCCTGTGCTCTGCTATTGTTCTCATGCCTTTTGCATCTGTTCCTCTTGAAGCAGGATCAGACTCCAGCAGCAGCAGTGTGACAGCACTACACCTCCCAGGGAGACCTTTCCTCTCCCCCTCCTAGAAGAGATCACCACTAGCTCTTCCAGGGCTGCCAGCTAAAGGTGCACTCCATACAAGCCTCCACACCACTGAAGGGAAAAGGCACACTGTTTACATGAAAGCGTGGCTCAACCTTACATTTCAAATGCTTTTGCTCACTTTGAACAGGCTACAAAGTTTTTCCCCTTTAGAAGAGTAGTGTTACAATAGGAGTCACCCCAGCTGAAACAGAGCCCAAGAAAGCAGGCTATGTGCTTCAAGGTCCGATTCCCACCAGGCCTCACTTCGCACAGTATCCAAACTCAGACCGGCTGTCCGGCAACACTCACTGCAGCACTAGACATATGCCAACCTCAGCATTTACACCAAAGCTCCTCACAGTGTCCAAGTCCTTTTCAGGAGCTGGACTTGGGCAAGAGACAGTGCTTTCAGTACAGCTCCCACTAGCCCTCTCCATGCACTGAAGGGGAAAACCACAGAACAAACTTCCTTGTCCTTACTTGCTTCACCTCAGCACTACAAGGAAGGGCCAAAAGCATTTTGATTATATAGAGCATTTGCAAAGCTCGAAGCATTGTTATTACCTGTAATTAAAGTGTCCCGTTCAGCCCATAAGGACGTTCTCTTATGTGCTTCTAACCAGTGAAAGTGTGTTTTTAGAGGTGTCTCTCACCTTACTAGACAAGGACCCTTTAAAAGCTGTTATTTGCTGAATTCTCAATTAGCACATCATTCCCTTCCAAAGCCTCACTGGAGCCTCCTGGAGCAAAGCAAAGCCCAGTCCAAACAGTATATCAAGATCTACCACAAACAACCTTTCCAGCTATTATAATGCAGGTTTACATTCTGCACATTCAGCAGAAACTGCACTTGCTGTGAAGGCTGCAGTTATTAAAATACATATACGTTGTTTAAAGTGCTGAAAGCTACAGCCTTGACAATTCACATGCAGTCAGATTCTCATCTCTGCTACACCAGCACCGCACTGGTGACACCCTAAATTTTAGTGGAAAGCTTCCCAGATTTGCCCTGGTGTAACGAAGATCAGCCCCTGGGCATGAAGGGAGATGGAACAGACGCAGGGTTTTTATTTATAAAGCCTCCCACTCTCTGCCTCCCTGCAAGTCACACATCCTGCCAAGTCACTGCACACTGAAACCAGAATTAAAATACAATAAATTATCATAAGAAAAAAGTGCTGAAACCTCACCCTCATAACATTTCCACAGATGAAGACAATTGAGTACAGAAGATCCAATTAGGAATAAAGAGAGAAAGGCTCAGAAGAATGATAGCACTTAGGGAAGCAAAGCAGCCTTTTAAAGGGCTACATTTGCACGCAGAGCGTGGTACCAACAGGACAGGGGAGCAGCCTCTGAAGGTGGGGCTGTTGTCATGAGAAGTGGCAGATTTTGGCTGACCTTCAAGTGCCAGGGTCCAAAGGAAGGGAGCTTAAGCCCACTAGGGTCATTCCAGCGGAAGCCTGGACACCTCCCAAGCAAACAGGGGGGTTGCTTCACCACTGATTTCCCTGGGTGCAGGATGAGGCCACTCCAGGTCAGGGCTCTGGGCCAAGACTCCAGAGCGGCTCATTCCTGGCTCTCCCATCAATCCTCAGGACAGGCTCAAGACAGATGAAGGGCAGAAACCTTCTCATGGCACCTCCTTATGGTGACAAATACCACGCAACAGTATCTTGGCAAATTAACAAAGCAGAGTTCTGCCCAGCATCTCGCTTCCCCTGCACAATGAGGTTTATACCTCTGTCCCCTGCCAGTCACATCCACTTGGAGTGTAATCCTTCAAACCAACTGCATCCTTCCCCTTTACAAGGGCAGCAGGCAGCACAGGGGAGCCCTGATCTCAGCCAGGCCAGAGGGTTTTCCAGAACAAGTAATAACACTGTAATCACAAGGCATATTGCTCTAGCAGCAGGTGAAGCCCCACATTAAAAAACCTCTTGCAGATCCCACTTGCCTAGAACCACACCAGGGAAACGTGAATGCCCTTGAAAAGTCTGTGATCCACCTCGCACTTACATCGCTTTGGAAGGCTATTCCTCACCCAAGATAAATAGCCCTCTGCTCAGCAGGGCATCAGAGTGTTTACAGATTAATTTTTTTTTCCTAAAGAACATCTACTCCATAAAACAACAATTAGCTGCACTCTGAATTTATGAATGTAATTTGCAATGCTGTTAAAGCACGGGCAGCCGTGGCTTTCACGCAATGGTAATTGTTTGTATTGCTGTGAAGGAGCCAGAACAAGGCACACTGCTGGCTTTTTGGGGGGTTGCTGGAAAGAGGGGAGACTATTGTCCTTCATAGGAGAAAACTTCCACCACCTTCACAGGGGCATGGGCATGCACTGGTACCATTATCACCTGCAATGATGCAGTGACCACCCCAAAAACATTTGATTTCCAATACAGAGAGTGGTGGGAAGGATTTTGTTGTAAGTTTTGGCTACCACATTAGTCAGCTTGGGTTACATGAGCAAGAACCAGATGAGGCAACAAGGACCAAGGAAAGGTGGAAGCTAAGCATTTCAAGGAAGCAATAGTAATCAGGAGGCTTCACATCATTTAGAAATCAAGGAAAAAACATCAGGAGTGGTGTCGCCCTCATCAAGCTACTTTCTTAAGTAAAAGTCACCAGAGTCTGATAAGAAATTATTAGCTTAGAAACTTAGATGTCTCCAGGGGAAACACAGGTATTAAAAGAGATGAGCCTTGATGGAGTTAACGGTGTTTTCATCCAGCCAAGATCCCTAATGAAAGTGAACTTATTTACATATCCAACCACTCAGCACTAGCCTGTGCCAACTAACCAGCAGTCTCCTCCTACAAGAGGTAAAAAGGGCAGAAGCACCAAGTTTCCCTTCCATTCGCCCCCGCCATCACAGCAGTGAGCTGCTCTACCCACGACCCAAGCCAGTGCAGGCGACTGCATGCTGCTCAGGGCCAGCGCTGGGGTACCAGCAGGCCAGCTAGAGCACTGGCAGATGAAAGAGGCAGTGTTAATGTTAGCCAGAGAGCTTGTGAAGCCAAGAGGCTGTTTTCAAAAGGAAGGGAAAAAAGGCTTTCTAGTTCATAGCTGCAAGGTATTTACCTTAATGTTAAATGACAATTGCTTGCAAAACAATATTGCAGAAGCTCCCTGGAGGCATTAATCAGAGGTTGTATCTCCCACTCTCACTAAGCGTGGAGAGTGACAGATACTTACAGATAGCACCGCAGGGCAGGGGCTTTCATTCACAGGCTGCCAGCAGCAAAAGCACCAAACTCCCATTCGGGTTCCTAAATTGGGAGCCTCAGCGCCTTTGTGGGTCTAGACCCAAAGTCTTTCTATGGGTCTCTGAAGGCTATGACTGAGGCTCTGACCACTAGAAATCTGAGGTCTGTTATCAGACAAAGCCCTTCTGAAGCCAGGTGCTCCCAGGTCCGCCCGCTGGGTCCCCACAAACATGGTCTGCCGCACCAGCAAAAGGCCCTGCAGCTGCTGGAAGAAAATGGTACTGCTTGCCAGGTCACTCCCGTGACCGAGGGAAGGTTTCCAATGCAAGGATGAAAAAAGTCATTCTTCCCAGCCTCCATCTGCAGGGAGAAATGATCAGTCTGACTCCACTACAGCTGCCCGGGGTAATGGGAGGGGGTTTTTTACTGGCTTGGTTTTTGTTTGTTTCTTTCCCCCTCAAAGTATCAAGGCAGCAAGGAGGTATGGGGAACAGCAGTACATGGGAGCTGATGCCCTCCTCCCCGGCCCCCACCACCCCTCCTGCCTGCCAGCAGGCTGCACCCACAGAAACAGATGGTCCCTTCAGGTCACGGCTCCTCTGGACTCATAGTGTGCAGCCAAAGCCAAGAAGGCAGAAATAAATAGCATGCAATTTAATGGGAAAAAGGAATTTCATACAGAAGAGGCCAAGCCCCATCTGGCCAGAGGAAACACCAGCAAGTCATGGAGCACCACTACAGCCAGCCAGCACCAACATGCCTTTCTGCAGGGAGGTTCCCTCCACACCTGAGGGCAGCATCATTGCTCCTTGCTTGTAACAGACTTCTCCAGCAGCAGCACTAAGCCTGCACTTAGAGTCCTGCATCCCTCCTGCCCCACACAAGACATACAGCACTCATGGAGGCTATGTCAGGAAGACCACATTTGCTGGGATGCCAAAGACCTCACCCTGAGGTCTTTCCAGCCTTCTCCTCTCTTGCCACCCTCCCATCCCTGCCCTGTTTTGGGTCTCTGCCTCAAGCTGCTGCTCGCCCTTTCATTTCCCACTCCTCATTCCACCTTCTTTCCCTGAACTCCTCTCAAGACATGCTGCTATATCTGCTTTCCTGCACAATATATAGAAAATAAAGTGTATTCTACAGAGATGGGGCTTTAAATCCTTATTCCCTTCATTGTGTGCATCTTAAGGCATCATTTTTAAATGGTAGAAGCATGTCTACAGATTTATGTGCGTCTTTAAGGTCTAATTTACATAAAAAACAAGTGCAGAGTGTTTCTTAGCCCCAGGGCACAGCAGACACAAGAACACCTAATGAATTAAAAAATGTTTGGATAAAACTTATATAAACTCTTACATATGCTAATAAGATGAAAGTCTATAATTACGAGCTGAATTGTGTACTGACACAAGTAGCTCTGTGCAATAAATGACAGAATTTGTGTCCTTGAATCCAAAATAACATATTGTGAAAAGATGCTTTCCCATAAATCTGTTTCTGTAGGTTCTTTTCAACACCTCTGGAAGCACAGGTGATGCTAAGAGATGCAATAACAACTTCTCAGTTGGTATAAATTTCATCTTTATAGGGATCACCCCCTATTTAAGGGCACCTTTCCACTTCCTAAAGAGCACCTATAGAAGGTAATTATAAACCTTATCTCGCATGATTTGGATCATCAGCTGGCATTCATAGGAAAGGTACATCTAAACGAGGTGCATATGTGCATGGAGGGGGATATTCTCACCAAGTTTCAATATACTGATCTTTTCATCCAACATAAATTTTTAATGCAGGAGGAATTTAATTTTGCAATACAAAGCTTGGAAGCAATAGAGTTTGTGTAAACAGCCAGCCACAGGGAGACTGCGCTCCACAAATATGTAGTGCCAACAAAATCCATTTCCACAGCCGTTTAATTCATGAGTTACCGTCCGTTGTGCTCAAAACATAATCCTCCACGGCACTCAGCCTCCCCATCCGTGGCACTGAATAACACCCAGGGCACTGCTCAGGGTGTTGCAATTTATACCGTAATCTCTGTACAGCGCTGTCCTGCCTCAATAGCCTCACAGTGTGAAACACACCCACGTGAAACAGGGCTTGCAGAAAGCAGCACTACATCAACGGGATGGGAAGCCCCTTCTTCCCTCTCACGACCTTGGGCGGGCATCTCTCCCCGCCCCAGTTACTCAGCCATGGGGTAGGGACGATAGCTCCTCATCTCCCGGAGGAGGAATTCATTAGCATTTCTTATGCCTCTTGCATTAGGGTGATGAGACACAAAAAGCCCAGATCATCAATTTCTTAATGCCAGTGCAAGCCTACAGAAATGCTAACCAAGCCAGTGGAGCGAATCTGGAGCAACTCCAACATGACACTAGCCTGGACCTCCTGGCAACTAACAGTTGACCAAGCCAAGATATCGACTGCTGACCTTCTGCTAGCACCTCAGGGCTCCAGCCTTAGCTCCCTGTGCTAATATACACGAGCCAGTCAGGCTGTCCCTGGAAGTATTTACAACCTTTGCAGGTGGGACAAAATGACAGAAAAACGAGGGGAAAAAGTCACACAGAGATGGAAGCTGACACCAGAGCGGCGGCAAGGCTGGAGACTGGCTCCCGGGCCAGGCTTGCAGCACGCAGCCTGGCCATCACAGCAGCAATGAGAGCACTTCACCTCCCCCCTCAGGTTGGTCTTAGACTCCACACAATCATCGCCCCACTTTTAATCAATTTGGGGACATATTGTTCCCTCACAAATATAATTAGAACTCGGCTGAATATTTTTTCCAGTACTAAGAACTGCAAGGTTATTTAACAATACCAAATCAATCAGCTACCTTAATGTACCACCTGGAGTTAATGTGTACCAAAAGAAAGTTATTATACAAGAAATATGCAAAGACTGCAGTCTTTCCCAGAGTCCTTTCCTACCTCCTCTTTGCCACAGTGATGGAGACAGTCAGCACTTTTTTTGCAGATCAATACTGCACTTGAATGTGACCACCACTCCAATTATTGCCTCAACTACGGAGGCGTGAGTTTGCTCCTGCACACCTACCCCTTTATTGAAAAAACACCATGCATATGCTGCCCATTGAAATGATACCTGTGGGAAATCATTAACCCACTAATTTGAAATCAATTTAAAGTCCATTTGCCTAATGACATGAGCACTGTAAATTATCTATAAATTGTTAATTTATGAGAAAATGACATCAGAATTTTTGTTTTATTAATTGGCTTTTCCAGATGCAAGTTATTTCTAAAGCTTTATAATCCATGTCTCTTGGTGAGCAAACATTAAAACCCGCTTAATAAGACGTCTTTTATGCCAAGAAAAAGAGTAAAATGAGTAAACCCACTCTTGTGAACACTTCAGTATAAGGGTTTATGCATTCATCCTAGCAATTAGAGAAGGAGAAGTCATGGGGAGAGTGAAAAAAGGTCCTTTGAGTGTCTGTTCACATTCTTGAACAAAATTGGTTCCAACCACATTTGCATTTTTCAGAGGCAAAATTCCTCTGAGTGCAGAAACCAACACCAGCCCAGGTCACCTCTCCCATCATCCTTGTGCCTCCTTGGCAAGGACTCAGCCAGGCACAGACTGAGCTAAGAACCTCACCTCTCAGCAAATATTTGAGCGACAGACTCGCTGGCCAAAGCATTAGCAGGAAATGATTGTCAAAGTCTGCGTCCAGGGACCAGGTTGTGATTTCTTTGCTGATATGGAGGTATTAGAAAATAACTTTTCCTATCTACTTCTAGTGTGGGAGTGCAGAGATCTTCTTCACATTATTTTCTTGTAGTGTCATGTACCCAGGTCCACAAAGTTAAGTATCTAGTCAACTAACTCCTATTTCAGTCTCTCACTCCAGTTGGATCGTTCTGTATCCTTGATCTCTCATGCAATACTCCAGGTCCTGAATTTCCCTCCTACCCGAGGCAGCTGCTTGGGAATTGCTTGCACATCCATCCACAGCCACCCACAGAAATCAAGTCCATGCAATTTCTCTACCCCATGGTAACTAGGCAACATGACTGTAATTTCCAAATATTGATATCTACCAACAAAAATACAAGCATAAAGAAATCAGGGTTTGACTGACCTAAGGAGCAAATGCACCTGAGGAAACTGCAGCCTGCTCCCAGACAGTCACTGGGCACAGATCTATTGCAGATGAGTTTCTTAGTCCCAGCACTCACCTTTTCTGAACAGTCAGAAATAAAATTTCCAAGTGCACCATGACCTTGACAGGAATAAAAAAGGGAGCACAATGATTTCGGCTGCAGTCTGATGTCCAGCAAATCCTTCAGCACTGGATTCTTCAATTTCAGTACAATTTAAAGGAAAAGACAGCACAGGAGCAAGGCAACAGGAGCTCAGCAGAGCCAGCCTGGGAGACAGCCAGGCAGCAGGGAGAGGCACTGCTCAGCAGTGCTTCAAAGCCCCAGTTTCCACCTGGGGGAAAGACAAAGCCACGAGGTCTTTCCCGGATCAAGTGCCCAGCAGCAGCTTGCAGATCACCAGGCCAGGCTGCTTTCAGCTATGCCTGGAGAAAGGCAAGTGAGCCCCAAAGCTGGCAGCAATACTGCTCGTTCCACCATGGCGCACACACACAAGGCATGGAGTAAGCCAGCTCCACTCCCTCTTTTCTCTCCCGGATCTTTTTAGGACCTGATCCAAAAATCCCCCCCTACCAGCATGAAGACTCTCAGGAGTGCTTGTGTGCACATAAATGAAAGCTCCTCCATGCAGGGACCAACCACCCCTGCGCTCGAGCAGCAGCCGGCACACACAGAAAGCTTGGTTTTTGCCAAAATAGAAAGCTGCAATCTCAAAGCTTCCCTCTTCCATTAATACTCTATTTAAGTCTGTCTTTGAGTCTATCTGAATTACAAACCCACCCCCTCTCAGCAAACCCCCTTCCCAGACAGCCCTCCCCTCTTCTCTGCTAAATAGATACTAAATATAAATATATACCGGGATAACTTGTTGGGAAAAAAAGAGGACTGCGATTTTTAAAAGCTTCCCCCCCTCCTTCATCTACTCCACAAACACACACACCAAAACAGAGCTGCTTTGTTGTTTGCTTTCATGGCTCCCAACCGAGAGCTCATCCCTCCACCGCCATTCATTGCCACAGCTCCTGCTGCAAGAGTGCAATGCTGGGAATACCATTCCCTGGGGATATGCCAAGCCCCTCTGCTGCTCTCCTCTAGCAGATCCCAGCAATGCCCCGCCAGGTCAGGTGATGAATGCAAGTGTGCTGAAACAAAAGCTGCCAGATGAATGCTGGCCCTATTCCCTGATCCCCTAGTGAAACAAATCCAGTAAGAAGAATTCCTGCCTGCTGATATATTAATATTTTAAATGAGCTTTAATTGGTTTCCCAACACTATCCGTGTCACCCCATGCCAGTCCTCATTGCTGTCAGCCCCATTATGCTGCATCTGCACTGCCACCCGTACAGCCCAAATAGAGGAGACGCCAGTTCCCATGGGGAATGGGAATTGCCCTACTTGCCCCACTTGTGCTCTGAATATATTTATTCTGGTGTGAAATCACAGCACCACCTGCTCTGATCATTTCATAGTTCCCATTTAAAAGAAAACACCCTTACGGTAGGGGAGAGCAGATAAGAAAACCCAGCAGTCCTTGTGCTGGCTGCTCTTAGAAACAGCACTAGGGGAAGGGTGCGTGGGTGAAGGTATGTGTATGAGATTAGCGAGTCACACACCATCTTTAGCCAGCTAGCACTCCTCTGCAGCTCTTGCGGAGCTCGGTCCAAGAGTCCATTGGTATCTCTGCAGCAACTAAGTTGTAGGTAACGTATCTGCATGGGGTTGAGCTTTGCTGCTGCAGCTGCACAGAAGCAGAGGTGGCTGATCAGACTAGCTCACCTCCTTTCCATTGAACGCAATTCCTCCAATTTTGTGCTGGCATTAAATGAGCACATCATTTTTCCAGCTCTCTGCTCAGAGGCACTATGGCTTACAGTCCTCCATGCAAGTCACTTGAAGCAGCAGGATGACGTGCCTGGCCCTCAGGAGGGCCTGGACCCAGTAACCATCATTTTCCTCCATGGCCCTCTGGAGAGCCTTGTCCCCACTTCCCCCCACCTTCAAGCCATCAGCTCCCCCAGTAACACAGCCCTGCTTCAGGCTGGATCAAAATGACACAGCTCGATCTATACTGCCTTATGAGACAACAGGCAGCATTACCAAGGACAAGAGCTCTGCAGCATTCCCAGGGAAGAGACCAGTTGTCTTCAGCTCTTGCTACACCCCATGTTTCTGACCAGCACCTCCTCCTCTCTCTCCCCAAATTTTCTCCCCCAACCACCACATCCCTCCCAGCTCATCCCTTCTGGAGAGGAGGCAGCATAACCAATAGCCTGATGCAAAGGCTCTTGCAGTTAAGGCACCAGAGAACCTCAAGGCTGTCTCTTCCCAGGTAGACATGTGAGGCCTTGCCTAGATCCCTGGGAACATCCTCAGTTTTATGTTTATTTTTCAGTGTGATCATCAAGCAAGACAGCAAAGAGACTCGTCACCATCCATCACAAGCTTCATTGTTTAGTAATAAGATGTATTGCCCCCTTGCAGCAAAATAACACTCCAGCCAGAGCTCCCATTTGTTATGATCTGGCTGACTGGGACAGCTGTTCATGTCAATGCTGTAAACACTCCATTTGGAGCAGAGACAGCAAATTTTAAGTGTTAATAAATGGGATTGCAGGCTGCTGAGCGCATGCGAGGTTAACAGCTGGTCACCGCCAGCCTTCCCCAGACAGGCTCCTTCAGCAGCTCTGGTCCAGTGCTGCCAACCACCGACCCCCTTCAAACACAGCGCAGGGAGCATGGCTCTGCCTGCTGAGCCGTCCAGCTCTGTCCCATGTATCTTCCCACCCCGGCACCCAGTTAACCCTACTGGGAGCTGCCACAGCACAGCTACCATTGCAGAGTGCCCCCAAAAGCCAACTGCTAGGTGGGCAGCGATGGTTTGTTATCAGAGCCAGTAATATAAGGCAGCTTTCTTGGCTCAGCAGGAATGGGGTCAGAGCAGCAGTGCTGGAGGAAAAACTTACTTGTCTCCATGCATCGGGAGGGAGCTGAATCTGCTTTTCTGTAGTTATCTTTATTAGAAATGGCCTCAGCAGATCAGACAGCAGAGAGAAGGCTTTCTGGAGAGCACTGGTGGACTTCTCCGGTAGCACACGATGATAACCTGCGGAGGCCAGAATTAATGCTTAGTTGGGTGTCTCTGAGCTGGTGCCCTCTGTGCTTTCCAGGGTTAGAGGCATGCTCTTATCTCAGGCTTATTACCAGCTGCACAGACTGCTCAGCCCTAAAGCTCCAAAGCAGCAAAGGTCCAGCAAAACTGAGCCTCTGGCAGCAGCTAGAAATTGATAACTGCATACTGGGGGGTCAGAGATTATCTGTCACCATATCAGATGCCTAAACACACACTGGGGCAGTTCAGAGCATGCTTTCTCTCCCTACACAAGCTCGACTGTGGCCAGTGTAAGCCAGGCCCCAAGGAAACAGCAGCCTTCCTGCATTCCCAGCTACCGGCAAGAGCCCTGGGACATGGTGAGGGTGCCTGCACAACAGCTGGCTCAGCAAGGGCAGAGCCTCTGCAGAGCAGCCTTAGATGATGCATGAGAGCCTTCTGGCAGCATCCATCAGTGGATTTCACTGAGGTCACAGCCTCACACATTAGACACAGATGTCACTTCCATTTTTACATCAGGAAAAATAAAGCTTAAAGACATACAGACAAAGCACTGGCAAGATTTCATGATTTATCATCACTGTCATTCCAGGCATTCACAACAGCCTGGGTTTACCCTTTGGCTCCCTTATAGCAGCTCCTTTGAGAGGTACATGAACACCAGGGGCAGGGGACAGGTCTGCTGCTCATTCACACCTATGTCTCTGACAAACTAGAACCCTCAAGACAACTGCAATGGTAAAAAAAAAAAAAATTAAAAATCAGCCTACCACCCCTCCGCAGCCAGCCTGAGAAACTGTCATCAGGAGCAGTTTACCCCCAAAGAGCATACAGTGGCTAGCTCAATAGCACTTGCAGGAAAAGTAAAAAGCTGGTCTAGTTTTCACAGAATTCAGTCAGATCCCCAAACTGTTTCAGCTGTCTGCAGGCAGCACTGTGTCACCATGCCAGAGGGCATAGACTGAGTCTAAAGATAGAACAGGTATAGGCAGCAGACATGACCAAAGCAGCACCTCACCACTACCTTCCCTTGAGCAGCCTTGCAGCTTAAGGAGTTTCTCTTGCCAGAAACTTCCTCCTCTCCAAAGAGCGAGCTGGAAAGAAAATCCCACAGGCAGCAGATCCTTCAGTGCTCTTGGGCTGCATCTCGTTCAGGAAACAACCACAAGCCCAGGTGACACTCAAGGAGATGAACCACCACTGCTCACCCTCTAGTGACAAAACTGTATTGTCTATCAAACACAAACTCCTTGAAGCAAAGCAGAACAGCTATGGCAGGCAGCAGCAAACTCACCATGCTCTTGAATGCCACCAAGGGACTGCTGGTGGCTCTCATCACTCCCCACAGCCTGGGGCTGTTCTCACAGGCAGTGCTCAATGCTGAGACAACCAACTTTGGTCCAGACTCAGCCATTTGTGGGCAATTAGCTTATGCACTGACTGCTTGATCAGCTCACTTGCTTGTTTTCCCAAGTCCTTTGTTAGTCTGCAAAAAGCTCATGGGAAGCCCAGGCCATTACATCTTGGGAAAGGCTCCCAGGAGCCTGCACAAGCCAGCCGATGAGTTTGGGAATGGGTTCAAGAGAGAACACCCAAGTCCCTGTTGCATCTCCATATGCCTCTGTCCAACACAACAGAGCCCTAGGAAGCTCAGCAGGACAGAGGCCACCAGCTAGAAAGGATTAGAAGTCCTAGTGCAGACATGCAACCTTCCCTTGCAGTCACCTTGCACTTCTCACTCAGCACCAAGAGATTTAATTGAAAAGGTCATTAAAGTTTAAGAAAAAAAAAAAGCACCTCCGCACAGCTCTTTTAAAAGCTCACCCTGAGTTTGCCCTGCCCCAGGCTGCAAAGGGTTCCATCCCTTCTGCATCTGCACTCTCTGGGTTCAGTCTGGTTTGGGAAATAATCTCAGATCACCTCATTTCATGTGGGAACTTCTTAATCACCCAACACCCATCACCTGCAGTGCTCTGACAAGGCTGCAGAGCTCTTTGGTGATGGGGAATGAAGTATCAGTGCCCACACATGTAGCTATGATGAGCCTAACACAGAACATAAGCTAACAAGCATTAAAGTAAAGCAGTTATGAGGTAGCAAGAGCTGCTTGCCTTCCTGCCAAAACCAGCTGAGCCACAAGGCTCTCAGTGCCACATTTCAGCTCACCCTTTCAGCGACTGGATGTCCTCACACCCACCCTCACTCTGGGGACTCTGAGACTGCCACTTCTTCCACTGGAAGAGGACATGACCCAGCCTCCCTGCCCACACGCTATCAGATCAGCTACCCAAAGCAGCACCACAACCCTTCCTCTCAGACATATCCCCTCTTGGCTAGTCCATACCCCTCAGTAGCCCTTATTGTCACCTCACAATGTCCTTTTCCAGAAGCAGAACCTTTCATGTTTAAGATGGAGGACACTTCTACTGCCTGCTTAAATCACAACCTATTTGTAATTTAATTCAACCTCCTCCACTTCCCATCACAAGCGGTTGTTTACAGTGCTGTTTACCAGCTGCTGCCTTTCAGCTCAGCCATGGCTGCACTTCACTGGCAGATTAATCCATCCCCCCAGACTGACACATGCACAACCCCACCTGGCAAAACGGCTTCTCTGCTTCAAATCTGGGTTTGAAACCAAATCTTTGGCAACCTTTCTCACCCTAGTCCAATGCACTTCAGGCCTTATTCCTGTCCAGGCTCCTTCACTGCTTTTCTCCCAAAACAGCCATCAAGGTGCCACCAAGCTCCCCGGCCCTTCCTACTGCTTGTTGTATGCAGAAGTCTGAAACATGTTTTCATGCTGAGCTCCTGGGGCAATAAAACTTGCTCTAACTTGAGAGGAAAAAAAAAAAGGCAACAAGAAATAGGCACTGTGGGCCAACACTCAGAGAAACATGATCCACACACCTTCCAAGTTCCCACTGTTTTGGGCTCACTTCAGCTCCTGCGCTGGCTTACAGCGAAGGAAAGCCTGGCACCCAGCCTCTCCAGCTTTTGCTCATCACCATCCTCAGGCCTTGGGGAGCACATAATAGCTGAATAAACAGCCAAGAGGATAAAAAAAGAACATCCCAGTCGCACAGCTCCTCACAGGTCTGCCAGAGCTCTGTTCACTGCTTGAGGAGCCACTAAAATGTGTCATCTGCAGGGTGACAAATTACCAGGGAAGGGAAGAGAGTGAGTCATCCTCTTTGACTGACCTTTGTGTCAATCAGCAGAGGGAGAAGACTGTTCCTGAGCTACTCAGAAATGGATAATGAGCCTCATGGGGCTGTGCAGAAACCAGCCATGGGCCAAGTCCCAGCCCCGTTCAACACAGGGTAATGCCTCCATAGGCACCGTCTACGGGGTAGGGTGCTTAGAGACAGCAAACACAGTATGGGGGAGAAAAACACCAAGGAGCAAAAACCATGCTCAAGACTGTGTGGAAAAAAAACAAATTAAAAAACCAGAAGACCCTTGTTTTCATCAGCGTGGCTGAGTCAGACGAGTGCACGGTTTAAAAGCTCCCTATTTCTGTGCTAAGCCACCTGCAGCAGAGGGGAGGAGGGACGGGGGACGGCATTAACGACAGAGCAGAGAGAACGGGACGGGGAGCAGGACCTGCCCTGCTCTGAGGCGGGGAGAGCCGGGCTGCCGCCCCGACCCCGCTCCCGCAGCGGGCAGCGGCCGGCGCCGGGGGCTGAAGCCCCCTCGTAAAGGGCCCCAGGGCAGCACCCAGAGCCGAGGCCACCCCGCAGCTCGGCACGGCGGGGGCCTGAGAGGACGGACCCCCGCTTGCCTCCCCCAGCGCTGACTCAGCGCGACCGCGGCCCCCACCGCCCCACAGGGAACCACTCACCCGGGGCCGTGGCGTGCGCGTCTGTCCGTCCGTCCCCCGTGGCGGATGCAGCCGGCTCCCCTCAGCGCCCCCCCGCAGCTGCCTCTTAACGGCGCCCTGATGAGGTAACGGCTGCACCTGGGCCCGCCCGCACCGGCGGCTCGTGCCGCGGCCTCGTGCAAACGCCTCGTGCCACGGCCTCGTGCAACGGCGGGAGGGCTCATGCCGTCCCCCTGCACCCCCCCCGCCGGGAGCTTCAGCCGTTTTAGCAGCTTCCCCCCACCGAAATAAGGGGCACTAACGAGCCCAGCCCCATCTCTCCGGCTCCCCAAAAAGTCTCCCGGGGACAGGCGAGTGACGCAGGGACAGAGGCACAGCGACAGCATCCTGCGTAAGTGGAAAGGGCAGGCTCTGACACGCAGTTTTTCAGAGAGAAGGTGGCTTCTCCCTTTCAAAGCCACAGAATTGGGGCTTGGGGTTTGGTTTCAGGGTGGGAAGGAGCCTGTGGGAGAAGGGGTACAGGGTGCACCTGCTGCAGCACCCTGGGGTACACAGGCAGAGCCCCTAAATGCTGGTGGGGCACCAGGGAGGCAATGGAGACCTTGCTGTGCCTCAGCTTGACAGAAGACCAGAGGGAATTTGCTGTGCGTAATGAAGACTTCACACCAGACTCACTCACCTGGAAGAAGAGATGGGGCTCTGCCAAATCACAGGCAGCAGATTTCAGAGCGTGGACCATCATCTGTTAGCCCAGAGGCTGAGCCAGCAGCCCTGCATGGACAGGCTCCCACAGACAGACACAATTCCTTCCTGCCTCTGCCAGCTTGAAATGAATAGTGAGCAGCTGTCGCTCCATGTAATTCATCCTCTGAGCCCCTTCCCCTGTCCCAAACCCTTTCTCAGCCCACCAGCCGTTTTCTGAAGAGCTGTGGAAACCCTGCCCATCTCTGCCTGAGTCTGCAGCTGCCGTACTCCAGGGCACCCCTTCGCTTTGCCCCCATCTCCACTTCTGGCAGCCCTGGGCACTTACCACTGCCAGGTGGTCCCACAGCCCTGCAAAGTGTTACACGTGCTTCCTCTGTGGTCCACAGTCTGCACATCGCTCCCCACCAGTGTGCAAGGGAGCACCCATTGCGCCTGCTCTTGGGGCAAGGGGCTGAATTTGTAGCCAAAACCAACCCCCTTCCAGCCTTGCTTGGCAATTTCCCAGCAGCAGGCTTTAGCATAAACCCTCCCCTACCTGGAATCCCCAACTTGTCATTAAAGGGACCACATTCCTCTTTCCTGCGGATACTGCATTTTTTTCTTAGTAGTCAGACTGTGACCTTGAGCCTTCCTGGTATTTATTACAACAGGGGTTTCACCGTAACTTTGGCCTCATCTGGAGAAGTGAGGGCTTGAAAACACAGGAGGTTTTTGCTGCAATGTGCTGTCAGTGCTGTCTTTCCCAGCAGCGTCGTAGCTGGGTGCAGTGTGAGGAACCCCAAATGAGAGGGTGCGGGGAGCAAACCTCACTCAGCAGGGCTGCAAAGAGAGGTAAATGCCTGGGTCCTCCTCCTATCCTGCTGCTGGCCTCTGCGTGCATCGGTTCAGTGGGGTCCTGGGAGGTGCAGAGTAGCACTTTGCTGCTGCAGCACAGGACAGAAACAAAACCTTGACCAGAAGTTCATGTCAGGCATTGTGTGTTGTGAGAAACTGTGGTGCCGCAGGAGCAGGCAGATGAATCCCCTTCTCGTGGAGTCAGCTCAGAAGTGCAACCTTCATGCACTGGAAGAAGCACAGTATGGAATGGAGGAGTAAAAGGCCTCCACAAAAAGCTCTAAAGCTCCCGCTCAAGCTAGCCCTCTTGCAGACCTGCGTGGGATCCTGAGCTGGCTTTTCCAGACTGTCAGCTTTTCTGGATGTGGTAAGTTGGCTTCAAGGGGCCTGATTTCAGCAGCAGGAGCAGACAACCTTGTGCACGTTGGAACTGGTGCTGTGGCCTCATCCCTTACACACACAACACATAACCTGTCAGTGCCACTCTGGCCAGTACTACATTTACATGCAACAGTGACATGGTGATGAGTGAGGGATCCAAACGTGCGAATGTCAAAATCTTTTATTTACAACAGTCTCCAAAAATCAAGGAACACTGAAAATAGTGAGGGTAGGAGACGACTTACAAAAGTAACACACGTACGTTACATCAGGAATTGTGCTACATCACTCTGAGAACCGACACTCTAAGGTCTGCACATGACGTGGTGAAACGGCAGTGCCCTCCCTCCCTCCCTCCCTCCTTGGGGTACTCACACCTCTTCTCCCCTTGGCTTTTGAACCATCCTCCCTCCCATTTGTTCCCTTCTGCTTCCCCCTGCAAACATTTCTGCTCATCTGCTTGTTGCTCTGCCTCTGGTCCCGGCCATCACCCTCCCCTCCCCTCCAGCAGTTGCCCACAGGAGGAGCGGAGGGGAGAAAGCCAAACAGCCAAACAACTACGTCCTCAGGATGGAGAGAGGCCTTGAAAGACTTTTAGCTCTGGGACCCTGGGTACTAAGCCAGGGCAGAGCAGTTAGCAGAGGCCTTTGAAAAACCTGTGAACTATGGCTTGTGTGCTATCTGGGGTGAGGAGTGATTTCAGAAGAAGTAACCAAGAGACTGTGAATTTGTCCTGCCTGGCTGCAAATCAATCAGCACAGCTTCCTCAGTGGACAGTGTGGGAGGATTTATGCATGTCACAGGGTTAAATAAAAAGCCTTTTATAACCTTGCAGGAGGGTAGGCTGCTCTGGTAAGAAAATTCAGTGCAGGACAAGCTAAAAGAATTAGGTGCTGTGACATAAAGCAACATCCCAGTTTGCTCCAGTGGAGACAAAGCCAGGGGTCTCCAGAGACGATTGCATCCAGACTACCGTATCAGTGGTCCCAGTAACTCTGTAAGCCTGCCACACGTCTTCTCCTTGGGGATATTTCTCAGGCTGCCTTTGCTCTGGCATAGTTTCAGATCCAGCAGGGACTGAGAAACACAGCCTGCCTCAGCCACTGATCCCCTTTCAGTATCTGCAGCCTTTGGAATTGCTGAGGTCAGTGGCCAAACCTGATGCCCCAGTTGTCCGTACAGACCCCACGTGAACCCAGCACCTCAAGAGGCACCACAACATAAGGAAACAAACAGAGCGAAGAGACCTGGATCTATTCCTTCCTCTGACACTGATCTTTGCAAATCACGTCAGCTCTGTTCCTCCTCGCTCCAAAGCTGATTTTGACAGGGCTGTTGTGAGCAGAGACTCTCTCCCTGAGTGTCCACAGCCATGGGGAGCCTTGAACTCACTCAGCAGCTCCACTGAAGGCAAAGAGCAGCAACATCAACTCTGTGCATATATCACAGTGCTTCAGCACTGGGGAGCAGTGCCCTTCTGCGACTGCCCTGGGCTGGCAGGGAGAGAGCTTCTGGTCAGGACAGGACCCGCTCCATTTTGTAGGAGACTGCACAGTTTCAGAATGACCCCTATCCTGAAACATTACTATCAATTTTTCAGAATGTAACCCTCAAAACAGGATTTACTAGAAATAAAGGAGTGAGCAGTTAACAGAAATATTCCATTGCAGCGTGCTGTAACTGAGAACTCATGTACTTTTCTTTTTAATTGCAGCAAGATTGTTTTGAAATGGAAAAGTGGAGCATTCTCTTCCAAGTAAGGCTGGTCTACTGTGTTCTACTGTTTAAAAACATCAAAACTGACAGTTTCGTATGAAGCATTTTAACTCCCTAGCTTCCTCTCCATGAGAAATTCTCCCCGAGACAATCTCCAGCTGCTTTTAGTCCAGACTCTGTGAGCACCTTAGGCATGAGCAGCTACCACGGAGAAGGCTGAACCTTGCTCAGGAAGATGACAGGGCCCAAGAGATGGTCTGGGAAACAGAGGAGTCATCAGAGAAAGAAGACAGGCAGAGATGTGGGATGAATTAACTCAGGGTGAGCATCTGCTCCCAGAACAGCGCCAGACAGGTGAGACCTTGCTTTTTATTGCTATGAGCATCTGCCTCGGAGCACTGATTCCCAGCAGGGCTGTCAGCCCCACCTTCGCATTTGCTCAGATAAACTCACCCGTTTTCTTACCCCTATAATTTTATGAATATTCTCTAATCCCGAGGAGGATGCTGCCTACATGGAGATGGATGTACACATCTGCTACTGATTTATTGTCTCCACAGATGCTTGAGGAGATCAGGGTGTTGTAAGCACTTTAGGGAAGGCTGGGCCCCACCTCTAAGCCTCTTTCACTCCACAGAACATGGAGAAAGCACCAGCCACCCTGACCACAGAGCTGTGCAGAATGAAATGGTGATGGGGCAAATGTCTAGTTAGATCTTAAGACCCGTGTCATGACTATTTAATCAAGTTTTCAGGTTACCAACATCCAGTGAGTCCTGGCAGTGAAAAGCATCACCTAGGATCATCTCCTGGCTCTTCTGCCGTCCTACTACAATCTGGAGTAAGTTCCTCCTCCTCTCCTTGCCTCAGTTTCCTTGCTGGAGGGGCACAATCTCCTCAATATGCCTTTGTGAATCATCTGCTACAGCTCTGCACTTATCTCAGTCTCTCATTTTCTTTTCTGAATCGCTCCAGCCATTGCTTTCCCAGTACCACCTTGGACAAACAAGGGCAAGGTGATGCCTTGCTCCTGCTAGTGCCAGCCAGCCCTTCTGCACTGAGTGAGCCTGGGCTGGCCAGAGAGGAGGAGGGAAAATGGTAGCTTGTCCTTTCCCCTGCCTGCTCCAGAAAACAGGACAGATCCTGTCAGGTGCTAAGAACTCTGTTATTTTTGTCTGCAGATCAGACACTGCCAGATCAGACCCAAGAGACATAAAAGGTTTTCCACTACTTTGAATTAATCTTTGCCTTCCAAGAGTGGCTGAATGAATGGTCCCAGCATGGTATGTCCAGAATCACTCTGGAGGTGGGGGGCTTAGCCTCTTTATAGTGAGCACAAACATAGGACACCAGGGGCTTAAATGAGCTTTAAACCTTGCAGGATTCAAAGCACATCTATGCCTTGTCTTAAAGGCCTTTCAAGGTTTCTTCATGCTCGTAGAAGAGGAACTTCCTCTAAGGGTGCACTCAGCACCTTATTCTCTTGTGTGGTGACCTGGAAATATCCATCAGCTTTAATCACCCTAAGGAGGTTGAAGCATTAGCTAAATTCAGGTCAAGCTGCCAGCCAGAGCGTCCTTGGCAGCAGCACTAGGGCTCCCTTGCTCTCCCCTGCAGCACCCACACAGCCACATGGGTCTCATGGGGCTGTATATCATCAGCACACTGCCCTCTGCACTTGCTGCCACTTAGGAGTGCTCCAGGCACCACTAGTAATTAAATTTGGAGAACAGACAGAGGGAAAAGCATGGCTTACAAGATCAATGTTAGGGCTGAACTGTGCACAGCAGCCATCAAAGCAGCACAGCTTAAGGATAGCAAAAAATCCTTTCCAGAACCATTTATTCATGGGCACAGGGTTCATTATGAAGGAACTAGTGCAGATCAGAGGTAGGTGCTAAGGAACATTTAACACTTTGCAGAAAGGGGTAACTCAGCTGCACCATGGGATGGCGAGGAAGAAACCAGGTCTGTTCTACTCATGCTCTCACCACCCTCACTGCCTGCAGCAGGATTGCTCTGGATTTCCCCTGGCATCAACAAGAATCCTGTCCTGGCACTCCTCTCTCCAGCTGACACCTTGGGGAATCTACTTTAGGAACAAACATTTGATCCAGTTTCACAGGGATGACATGATGTTAAGGTGTAAGACTGGCAGGGATCAGAGCAGGGATACGCTGAGCCAAGCAGAAGCAGCTGCTGGTCTGTCTCAGCAGCACAATTCCCAGAACTTGGCTGGCAATGGGGATGGCCTTCCTGGAATTTCCATCTTAAAAAGGGGGTCAATCCAGACAGAGAACACAAAGCCACCAGGGACATGGTATCTGCAAACAAATGGAGTCAGGCTGCTTTCTGGCCACCTCCTGCTATTGGCATCCCTGTAAATAATGTTTAATGCATCTCCCAGTGGGCCCGACCCCTCCCCTTCTGCCGAGGACCAGATGTGCTGCATATCAATGCACACACTTAGCTACTTCAATATTAAAAATATGATAGAATCAGTGATGCTTAAAATGTACTTGTTAATGGCACCAGTTTGCGATTTCATTTTACTTTAATATAAACCATCTGCTCTGAGCAGGCAGCAGCCACAGGCTGAAGCTCCACTGCCCTCATGTCTCCACAACGGTGGGTGTCTCTAAGCTGCCAGAGGATGCACCACTGTTTATCCATGCACACCACCAGGTACGGGCTCTACCTGGCCCCAGTGGTTAGCTTGTCCTCAGGCTAAGAGCTGACTGCCATGACCAAAAGGCTCTGCAGGGACCTCAAGGCTGTCTGTTTTCTCTCCACCATGAAGAGCGGAGGCAGTGACTGGTGAGGTCACACACTGAGCAGGAGGTGGTACTGGGCATCAATACTGCCTTGGCCTCACTACAGAGATGAGGGTGAGGAGGGCAGGCTGCTGAGGGCACCAATTGCAATCCTGATGGCTGTTCACAGACCCAAGAGATCCCAGCGAAAGGTGCGTGGTCCCCTCAGAAAGAAGGGGAAAGCCATGCATCCTGACGCCCTCCACGAATGATGAAAGCAGGTCACTGCAGGTGGTGCCACCCAACATCTCTAGTTTGTATCCTACAATGACACCCATAAAAGCTCCTGTGCAGCGAGTTCACTGCTGGTCTAGCTTGGGTACCGGGCACAGCAAAGAGGTCCAGACAATGCTATTTCCCAGGCCTGTCCAACAGCTCACTGTTGTTTTCGAAGGCTCAGGTAATGAGGCACGGGCTTGGCGTGGGGGTATGACATCACCTCAAGAGTCATCGTTGCAATGCTGACCCTGGCCAAGGGGAGGGGAGGGACAGAGGGAAGGGTTTTAGAAAGGGATCAGATGGCCTTCCCAACTTCTCCCCTTTTAGCTTTGCGGTTCCAGAAAGCTCTGTTCATTTAAAAAAAAAAGAAAAAGAAAAGAAAAAAAAAGAAAAGCAGAAAGAAAATTGAGAGAAGGACACCTCCTCCCCTCCTGCTCACGGGCTGAGGTATTCCCTGGGCAGCCCTCACTGTCCGTCATCCATCCATCACTACCCAAAATAAATACAACTTTAGAGCAAAACCCATTAGAAAATAAAGTGCATCTGGAGTTGAAAAAACTTCCGGAAAAAGGAGATTTTTTTTTTTCCTCTTTTTTTTCCTTACAAAAAATATCCTTTAAAAAAAAGAAAAAAAGAAAGGGAGCAAGAGGACAGAGCATGTGGCTCTTGGCATAGGGTCTACAGGGCTGTCCCATTAGGGAGAGGGATCTTAAATCCGCTCTTCAGCAGGGCGAGGCAGATGCATAGACCCAGCAGGCCAGTAAGAAGCACCCCCACCACAGCCTTGAGGCAGGAAGTCCTGCTGCGGATGAAGGTGCCAGGCCCCATGATGCTCAGCAGGGCTGTGCTCACAGTTAATGTGTACAGGATGGAGACTCCTGTGTTGAGGGCCACAATCTTCCCAAATTTAGCAAAAGGGGCAATGATGCAGAAGAACAGCGGAACGGTGGCAATCACTGTGGTGACAGCGCTCGAGACAATTGCCACACCCACGTGACGGACTGCTTCAATCGTCCTCCACTGGCGGCACGCTGTGGGGTCCTGGCAGAAGGGACAGCAGTGTTAAGGGGGAGTGGGGACAAGTGCATGGGACTGCACTAATATTTTAGCCTTTAAGAAGATGACTTAGGTCATAGGGTCCTGGTCCAGGACAAAGATGCTGTGTGAGTGCAGATCAGACAGTTCATGCAGTCCCTGAGCACACTGGGCAAACAGCCATGAGGTTAAAACCCAGTAGAGACAAAGTCTGCTGGATTTTGTGCCTCCTTTCAGCCACGTCAGACTGACTGCTGGGCCTGCACAACAGAGGCACTGCATGCAGACACTATACCTGGGATCAGAGATTCCCAAGCTTTTGTGGTCTCCATCTTCCCAAAGAGGCAAAAGATGTTAACAAGGCCAGAGAAGACCTGGAGGTCCAGCACAGCACAGCAATTTGCAGAGGTTACAGAATTAGTGTAGGGCCATTCCAGCACAAGACTGTCTTCCCTGGGACATGAAAAGGGGTTGCTCTGGACATAGCTGTGGCCAGTAAGAAAGGGACAACCATGTGGGTTGGACCCTCAGCTGGGTTTCTGTACTGAGGTACGCAAGCTCACATCAGTCTCTGACCAGTCAGCTGGACAAGCAGCAAGCATCCCCGGCATGCTGTGAGAGTGGCAAGACACATCGCCCCTTGCCTATCATGCCTTAGGTCCTGCATCACAGCCAAGTGGCATCGAGGGCATAAGGGGAACGGGTGCAAGGCTACAGGAAGAAAAGAGCTCACCTCTGCCTGGTGTAGTGGCAGGTTTTCCCCTGCCAGCAGGTAGCCCTCCACCAAGTGCACACAGTAATCAACAGAGGAGCCAACGAGGATGGAGAGGGAAATGGCTTCCACAGCTCCCATTTCCCAGCCAGACCAGTACATGATGGTTACCACCAAGCAGACCACCCCTGTGTGAAGAAGGTCATGTTAGGCAAATTTAAAGGACTCTGGGACTGCTGCCCAGGCCTACTGATCACTGGGGAGTTTGGGATCATACCCCTGCAGGTCTGCATGCTAGCCAGTCTAAATCTTGTACACCCTCCCTCCTGCCCACAGAGGCAAACACTTCCCTCACCTTCCCTTGCCACAGGGACCATTCAATAAGGTCATCAGACCTGCTGGGGATAGAGAAGCACCTAGTGAAATACTAAGCAAACTGACAGACTGACACCAATCTAGACTAATGCTTGCTAAATGAATCCAAGCCCAGGCAAGTGTGCATGCGTGCACACAGGCACTACAGGAAACAGGACCCTTTGTTTTGCTTGCTGGATTTACACACAGGCTGAGTGCATGCACATGTTTTCTTAAAGGCAAGAGTGATGTTTGTTTGTGAGTCGTGTGGGAGACTAAGTGACTTTAAAATGATAGATTTGATTTTTAAACTGAGAAGTTTAGCAACACTCTTAGACCACAATATCGTCAAATCACCAGCCAAGGAGAGGGAACTATTTACAAATTTGCTTCAAATACTAACAAAACCACTAAAATATTCAGCTTTTAAAATCTCCCACTGCTTGGAAACAGCAGCCGTGGTGCAGATCCTTGGGAAGTAGTGCAATTGTTATTCAGAGCATGTGGGACTTAATCACATTATTATACATAACAGGCAGGGGTGGCATTTGTGTAGCTAAAACCCTTATTTAAACAAATAGAAGGGATTGTGTAGATAAAACACACTGGGAATGAGACACACAAATCTACTTTCCCAATGAGGTTCCCGTGCATTTTTTGAGAGTTTCTCCCGTTCACCTAAGTATACCAGGACTGGCTCCTGGTAAGCCAAAAGGCTTTACACAGAGGAAGAGCAATTCAGTTCAAATCACCAGAGACTCAGCAGTGCCACAACCCACCAATTTCAGACAAAGGGAAAGCTTGACCCATTGGAATTGGCATTTTTACCTAAAATGCTGAGCAGCACTGGCAGCAGGAGGAGGATGTGAGTGGTAAACACTGCCACTGCAGCCACACAAATAACCAGCGAGAGGACGAGACCGTACAGGGCACTCTGCACTCCTGGAAGAAAAGAGACAGCTAATTTGACTCCTGGAAGGCGACAGCTGGGATGAGAAAGGCACAGTGTCCCTGCTGGCAACAAGGCAGGCAGGGACTCACGCTGGGGGAGATGGGAAGGGGAGGATGAAAGTGGAAAGTGGGTGATCAACTTCTTGCCTCTCACATCAGCAGGGCAGAGTCCCTTCCCTTCTCTTCTCTATTTCCCTGGGCTCTGCCTAGGATTTTGACATTATACACTGCTTGGGGCAGACAGGCTTTAGGAGTTTGCACAGCAATGGTAAGGGACTGAAGATATAAAACATGCCCATCAGATGGGACAGAGTGTGCTGTGAAGATGTATCAGAGAGTGTGGGCTCCTCAGGGAGAGAAACATGGAAGTCACTTGCCTATAATTTCCATGAAGATCTGCTTCCAGTGCTCACAGGTCTGGAAACCATGCCGGAGAGCAGAGCCCTCTGGGAAGAGCTGGAGTTGCTGCTGCAGGAACGTCTCCCATTTCAGGTAGTCAGTGTATGTCTGGAAGGAAGATTTCCCTTTGTAGGTTGTCTGTAACAAGATGAACATGTTATTCTCATGTCCTGCTCTTTGGGGCAGGCTATGCATGGCAAGGGAAGAGGTAGAACAAGCAGCTGGAGTTGCAGCACCAGGCAGAACTGGCAGTGGCAGATGGGCAAATCTGCCACCAGCTCTTTGCCTGAGCTCTCATGGTAAAAGCGAATTGTGGCATAAGCAGCCACTTCTAGCAACTTCTCAACACAGGCATCTGTCTGCAGCAAGGCACAAACACCAGCAAACACTAAATTATGGCTGCAAATCAAAGTGGCCAGTGCAGAAAGAGCAGAGCTAAACCCCCAGAATTCACAAGAAGAAACTGTCACAAGGATAGATGGCAATGCCACGTGCTCACCGATTCAAATGCCATGGAGATCCACTGCACCTTCCCATCCTTCACCCCCACTGCCCCATGAGAGAGCTGTCCAGGCAGCAGATTTGGCTCAGGGATGTTCTTGCACTCAGGGTGCAACATCTGCAGAAAGGAGGAGATGCTGTAACCTGGAGAGAAAGAAAGAGCAAGGGATGGAGAACAGGACAGGGAAAGGAAGCACATTGGAGCAAGGGGGAAAAAAACCCAAGAGAAAGTTGCAGGCCCCATTTGTCAGCAGCTGCTTCCCCTTCCAACTCTGACTTGCCAAAGCCCTTGAGGTCTCAGCAGCAGAGCCCTCAGCTGCTGCCAGCTTGAAAGGGCACTCTGTGCCATCAGCACTGGACAGGACACTACCACCGCTGTTTGTCCCCAGCTGTCAGGAAGCAGCGCTGAGGAGCTGTCTGCCTCGCTTGGCCAGGATTTTCTCCAGGCATGAGATTGGCTTTTGGCCTGAAGCCAATATACACTTCCTAGACTCAGCTCCACAAGCTTGTGACCTCTGAAGTTGGAAGAGACAGTTACTGGTTAGGTATGTGAAACCACAGGGACAGTGAGTAGCCTCATCACAGCGAGCTCAGGTGTGATTTGCTGGTTATTTAGGAGCTACTAGGAAGGTATTTACTTGTCCACTTGATTGTAAGTGTATCACAAACAATACCCATGACTGGAAAGAATGGATGCAATTCTGTTCTTATCTTTACTGGATTAAATCCCAAAGAATATGCCCATTGTCTCTGGAGTTAGAGACCATTTCTCTTTCTCATCACCCAGAAAGCATGAACAGGGGCATGTTCTAGAAGGGTAAAGCTGCCTTGGGAAGAAAAGGAGGTAGCAAGAAGCAGCCACCCTTTCTGGTTTGCTGTTGAGGACCCCAGCTCAAACAAACACTGCTGCAAGCAGAGCTGCAGAACAGGAGTCTGATGTTCCTGTCCCACTCGCTGTGTATTCCTCATCCCCAAAAGGGCTGGCACAACACAAGGAAGCATGAGGTGAATGGCCCATGGAGATGGGAGCTGTGACTTAAGCCAGGTGGAAACAGGCGAGCTGTGCTGCAGTCAGGTCAGGAGAGCTGACTGCTGAGAAACACCTCTCCTCCCTGCACTGCCTGCATTGATCATTGACTGGTACCTCCCTTTCCTTTCCCTGCTTCATCAAGCTGGGATCTGAAAGTTTAAAAGCCCTTAGCAGCCACGCTCCTCAGACTGGAGGATGAGAACCAGTCTCCACCCAGGGACCCAGGATCTCCCCAAGGACTCTGTGGCTGGTGTTAGTCCTACCTACCAGAGGGCAGGCACTGAGCCCCTCCTGGCTTCACCAGCTCAGTGTTGCTGGCGATGGCTTTGCAGAGGCGGCACAGGTTGCCAATCTCTTTGAAGAGGTCAAAGCTGTCATCATAGATAACGCTGCCCTTTCACAAGGAGACACAACAATAAGAGCACCACACGTGAGGCATACACACAGCAACTGGCACAAGAAGGCAGAAGCTGAGTCCTCTCCTGGCTACACAGCCTGGGACTAGCTTATACAGACCACAGGCTATACAGTGGAAAAATCCACCAGACATCTTTGCCTCACCAGATAACCCAGGAAGAAACTACACGCCTGCCCTGCCCTCTGCTGCCCCCCCGCCCCCCCCCCCCAAAAGTCAGGCAGTATGACAGAGGCATTAATAAATGAATAGTCACTATGCCATGCCCAAAACCATTAGGGTCTGCCTAAGGAGCAGCTCTGAATCCCTAGCAGTGCTCAGCATGAAACTCCAGCTTTCTGCCCACTCCACTGCCTGCATTTTGCACTGCCCCCTCCAGAGAAAACAGGCAAAGGCTGATTCTGCACAGTGCCCCCAAATCAGAAGGCAGGAAGAACAGCAGAAAGCTGAAGTGCATCTGCCAAGTGACCAGAGCTAAGCATAATTTTTCTGGGGCAAGACTGTGAATGTGTCGAGGTATCAGATCTGGGAGATAAGCTGTTCCTGGAAAAGTCACATTTAGTAACCTTTCCCCAGAGTAACTGATTCGTATTTTTTCATGTTAATATCTCATAACAAGATATACAATTATAGAAAAATACCAGTTCCCTGGCTCTTGAATTTGTAGTGAGATTTTCATACTGAGCTCAAGATGGGTTTGCTTCTAAAATCCTCAGGAAAGCCAGATTTAGACTCAAAATTAGAAGGTTAGATATTGCACTCAGAAAGGGATTTTCTGGAAAGTCTGAAGTGATTTCAATAAGGGCTTCCTGATCTCCATTATTTGTGAATTTGCTAAAACAGAAATGTACTTTTGGCTCATCACAATGCCACCATCTCTGCTATTCCATCTATCTAGACCACTGCATCACATTGCCTGGGCTGTGGGGATTAACTAAACACCATCCAGGTAGACCATCCTTCACTCATCAGCCCTGAGCATGCCTGTCCAGCATGCCAGAATGTGTGTACCATGTCTCCGATGACGTGGTTGTCTGGGCGTCTTGTGCGATTAACACCTCTGATACCAAACACTACAAACACCATGGCTCCTGTGTCTACCAGTGGCCGCACTGCTGGCTTCCCGCAGCCCGTGTTCATGCAAGGATTAAATCCAGAAGTGGCTGACAGCTTTGCTTTGGGTGCTGCTGTCAAATACAGAAGAAAGGTTGGTTACATCAGAAGGTGGCAAAAGAAGGTCTGACTCTCTGGACCCGACCACCAGACATGGCTGAACAGGTCCTCATCAGCTTACCTTTCTCACTGGGAACATAAAGGATGCCTTTGGTGGGTCCATCTGGGCTAGAGCTGAGAAGACAGCCAGGAGGTGCTACACACACTCGGCCATGGTAAGGGGGCTTGTGCGACTGGGCAAAATACAGTTTCCTGTGCAGCAAAGAAAGTTTGTTATTAGGGACCAAAGGTAGTAAAGATGATATGTCCAAAGCATTACATGCAAACAGATGTTCTCAGGGACAGAAGGAAAGGAAAAGGTGAGCAACTCCAGACCTGGATCCCTAGCCATTCCATATTTTGTGCTGCCTGTTCAGCCCAAGAGTTCAGGTGGGTAAGGGCAAGACCAAGATTAGCAATGTCTTTCTGCCACCCAGAGAAGCCCCCAGTCACAGTCCTGCACCTGTCAAGCCTTTGGCACATTAATGATGCTATGGGCCTGCAAAATAAGTTTGCAAAGATGGAGCACATCTGCAGCAAAGCAAGTCCTAAGGCCATGGATGTCACCAACTGAGGGCAGGACTGGTCATTAGGCATCCTGTATCAGCCACTCAGCTGTGCTGTTTTTGCTGCCTGGCCCTGAGTGGGTTTTGGAAGGTTACCGTGTTCGCTGCTGCTCCTTGGCGGCCACGTAGAAACTGAAGTCGAACTTCCAGCCTCTCTTGGTGTCACAGGACAAGGTGGTCATCATCCACTTCCTGGGGCTCGTCTGCTTAAGCAGCCCTACTGTGGACACACAAGC
This sequence comes from Gymnogyps californianus, assembly GCF_018139145.2. Taxonomy (NCBI): domain Eukaryota; kingdom Metazoa; phylum Chordata; class Aves; order Accipitriformes; family Cathartidae; genus Gymnogyps; species Gymnogyps californianus. The sequence continues at coordinate 6,101,830 of NC_059491.1, read as the reverse complement.
TGTCAGCTTCCTGGTGAAGTTACCGAAAGGCACTCTATACACCTAAGCAATGGATTAATGAAAACAGACACTTAACTCCACAGCGTTGCAGCCTGTTGCACATTAGCATCACACACTCCCCTCCTCCCTGAGCACTGGCACAGCCACACAGAATGAGCACTGCAGGCACAAACCCAGCCAGCCCCCAGCCTGCCTCCTTCCCAGGGTTGGCCACTGTGTGATGGGGCCCCTCAGCACCCCCATTCTCTGTGGCCTAGGCTGAATGGTGGCTGCTCTGTCCAGGGTGAGGGACATTTGAAAGCAAGCCTTCCTGGGGGGTGTGTGGCCTGTGCACAAGCAGTGTTGCCTGCTCGCCTGTGTCTGTGGATGGACAGAAGGAGGCAGTGGGAATCCAGCAGTTTCTACTAGAATGAGCTCAGCCGATGATGCCAGGCTTCATCCGATCTCCACAGACACCCACACTTCTGCTCCCATTACTGACAGTCACATTGCAACAGCAACAGGTAAGTACTGTGGCACTACAAGGCATAACCTTTAACGATGCCAGGCACAATGCCCTCTGTGTTAACTGCCTTACTGCAATGCCCTGCAAATTTCACCCTGAGCTACCTAAGACCCTGTGGAGAGACAGGAGGAGGCTCTTGTGCTCACCTGTTGAGTGCTGCACTCTTGATAGAGGGGTCCAACATCCCTGGACTGACTCACCTGGAATGAAGGCACCTCCCCATCTCCCGGTGACACCATCTGCCAGGGGGCAGGGACACTGGCATTGAGCGAGAATCTGTAGATGGCTGGCCTTCCCTTGCTTCTGGACTTGGAGATATACACAGTCCCCTGGAGATCTGAAGAAAACAGAGGGCATGAGGGCTAGTGGTACTTCTCAATCAGCAAATCCTACAGACATGGGCAGCAGCAAAGGAGAGTTCTTCTGGTCTGCTGTCTCCTCTGGGGCAGCAGGCACACCCTCTGCCTTCTAGCAGCACAGCACACCTTTTAAAGGTTTTCACAAATATACCCTGAGCTGCAGTAATTCCGACAGCTTATTGATTCACGTCATCTCGGGACCCGGCCCAATAACTCTTTTATCCTCAAAATCTCCTGCAAAGCAGGCTGAATTTACTCTCCTCATGGCCTGCCAACAAGGCTGTGACACAGGACTGGGATGCAAAAGCTCTGAGCTCCTAGCCCTGTACTCAGACCAGAGGGATTTGTCTCTAGACTGTACTGCCACCTGGATTATAGGACCATGTCCTAGAGAACAGTAGGCATTCAGGGGAAGGGGGATTGTAATGATGCCCCTTACATCCAGCACCAAGCTAGGGCTCAGTGGAGCAGAGTCTGAAGAGAATTATTCCCCATCAGCTATTCAGAGATCATATGATTTAGTTTTTACCTGAGTGGATCCTCGGGCCCTGGACCCAAATGTGGTCAGAATCATCATGCCCCACTTACCTTGCTGTCCTGTATCACTTATGCTCCCTTTGCTTCCCCAAGGTGACCCTGAGCCCCTCTTCTTTTTTTCCAAGGAGGTTCGGATGTTGTTCTGCAAACTGTGGGGCTTTTCCTGAAACAAACCTGTCCCACAAGGTTAGTCAGGCAGGAAAGAGCGAATGGCATGACAATCGACCTAGCAGCCCTGCACACACCACGGACTCTGCTATTGAACACCAAACCCTAAGCAGAGAATGCAGAGCCACAGAACCCCAGCTGGTCACTGGCATGTGACCAGCGCTTATGTGTAAAAGTAGTCAGTTTTCACGGACTATAAAGGAATTGCTCCAGCAGAAACACTCAGGCAGTTCCTGGCTAAAGCAAGAAATACTTTTCAAAATACTCCACTCCTACAGGCAACTCAACCATCCCACTCCCAATGTGTGCCTCCCTTCAATGGGGTCCATCCAATGTCCAATGAGATATTTGAACAATGTAGGCCTCTACCTCTTGTTTCAGCTCCTCCAGCCCAGGGCTTAGGCCAGGCTACACCCACTGTGGTCGGGGGACCAGCACTCTCACCTGAGCAGGTAATGCAGGAGATGCCTTCAGCACTCAGGTTGTATTTCAGGTCTAGCAGCACCTGGATGTTAGTGTCTGGCCGGAACAAGACTGGAGCACGGCTAGCTGGATGGAGGCGGCTAGCAAAGAATATGGACAGGAGCAAAACAAGGAGAAAGAGCCCTGCAAGGAGAAGCCCAGGTAAGCGCGTGGGACCCTACATGGATCTTGCATTTAGGGTCCCTACAGGGATCTTGCATACTCAGACAGCAGGGGTGTGGCAGAAAGATGGTATTTTCAAGAGGAAAAAGGAACAGCCCCTAAAGCACACTGGCAGCTGGGCTTTCTTGTAATGAGCCCCATGCCTGGAAAACCCCATCAGGATTTGCCATTTCAGATCTGAGTGAAAGGAGAGGGATGGAAAAGTCTCAGAGTTCCTCATGCAGTTCCCTTAGGGACTGACTGTTCTGGGGACACTCTTCCACTGAGTTAGAAGCCATCTACTATGTCCCTTTTCTCAATCTCTTGTCACTAATAATCAAGGTTTGGGGACCGATTGAGATGCTGTCAAACCCTCTAAAATCCATGCAGATGGAATACCCTCCTCCTTCCTTACCCACAATCACCCATCTGCTCTTCACTGCAGACCACAGCACCCAGTGTTCCAGCAGCTCCTGCAGATGAGTTATCAAGTGACCCCGGTTGCTCTTCTCTGCAGAGAGCTGCAGATTTTCTGGCATCACAGATACCAAGGGGACATCCCCCATTTCCAGAGAGACTAGAAAGAGAGAGAAATCAAACGCAGTCTCAGTGCTCAGTGTCATGAGTGTCTCTCATAGCTGTCTGCTCTCCTTTACAAAATCTTCTGCAAGGTGCTGTACAACTCACTCAAGCTAAAGAGATGGAGTAACACCCAGGCAGAGGCAGTGACTTCCCAGGATGTCATAGGAAGCATCTTTGTCAAGTCACTGCCATGTGACAGCTACACTTCTAAATCCATAGCTCAGTCCAAAGCCTACGCTTCAGGCTATTCTTCCTCTGCCAGATCCCACTAACATTGTCCATAAGGTCACAGGGACACTGCATGCTTCTTGGGCCAAGCAAAATTTGTCGCTGTCTCATTATGTCTTACAGCTAATCACACACAGCTGACCTCTTCCTGACTGCAGCCTGGCTCCTATCTGATCTCTTTATCCCAGCTCAGGGATGCCTAGGGAACTGCCCTCTTCTCGACGGGTGAGAAGTGGGTACCTGCTGTAGTGGGGTCAAAGTGTGCCTGGCATGCTGTACAGCTGACCCACAGACCATGCTTGGTCACCAACTGGGACAAGCTGCTTTGCTTCTTCACAAGTTACCTGATGCCCATGGGTCCCTGGAGAAAAGCATCCTGCTGTTTACTCTGCTCAAGGGATGGGAAGGAGTTATTTCCATACATTAGCATTGCATGTGGCTCTGGCATACTAACGAGACAGTTCTTGTAGCACAGTGCCAAAGCTTAGTTGTCTGCCTATCAAAGGGAGCTCAGAGCCTACTCTGCAGGGAGGGGGTCTGCACACTGCTGTGGGATTGATGGGCTCTCAGCCATTGATCCGTTTGCCTCCAGTTCCAGTTTGATGCTAGGCCTGAAAGCTACTCACTGCCCAGACCACTTCCGTTGGGGATTTTAAAAGCAAGAGATCCCAGCAAGTTTTAAAAGCCAAGTACAACAGAGCATGACCCTGTAAGCACCCTTATCTTTGATCAGGTCTAGAAGGATTATCTCCTGCTAACAACAGATAGGGAATTTCTGGGCTCTTTTTCTAGATTGCTTATGTGGTCTCAAGGCAAGTCACTGCCATCTTCTTGCCATGACGGAGGAGATGCTCTGAGGTGATGCTGGAGAATAACAAAGTGTTCTCTTGCCTGCTTCCCAAATGCAGTGCTCTGAATGGCAGGGAAGAGGGGAAAACTCTTTACTCAAAGGTGAGCTGTCCTGGTGCTATGGATTAGATGTTTCATGGCTACATCCATGTCACAATCAGTGATTCCAGCCAGAGAGTACAATCCACATTAGACCCAAGAGGATTAACAAAGTAGTTAGAAAGCATGTATCAACACCCACCAAAGATCTCAAAGCAACTTACAACCATTAGCGAGTTCAGACTCCTACAACCTCCTGTGACAGCACCATCACCAGCTTAAAAGAAGAGAAACTGAGGCACGGACCAGTGGCAGGGACAGGAAGAACTGCAGGATGAACAGGGCAGTGTGGTTTCCCTGAAGGCACTACACAGCAGGCACATACCAGGCTCCTCGTCCACACTGAGCAGTGGGATGTCATCATCAAGATAGGGAAGCGTCTCTCTGCCTGCTCTGGAGGTGGCCTCCGAGGCAATGAAGAGATCTTCAGCCAGGTGCAAGGCACTCTTTTTGGTGCACTTCTGACTACAGCTGGATTGGAGCAGGGAAGGAGACAAAGGCATGAGTTTTAAGCCACAGACCCCGCAAAGAGTTACCAGCGGGTTCCTGGTAGTGACAAGGAGAGCAGCAACAGCCTGCTCCAATTACTTGGAAAGACAACAGGCACTGCCACAAGCAATTTCCATTGCTAAGTGCTGAGAGGTCAGGGGCTGAGCTGCTATGGCAAAGCTGTAGCAGGCTGGGCTGGATACACAGAGCAGGGCTGAGCCATGAACACTGGGTGCTGAGTGACGGGAGTTTCAGCAGTTCATCTCCCTGCTAATGAATTAAATCAGGCCAGGTCATCTGCACTGCTAAAGAGCAGGGGAAGGGGAAATGTGCTGACTTTCAAATACAAATCTGCATGCCCTGCTTGTGCTCACAAACAGGAGCAATGTTCATCTGTCTGCCTTGCAGGGCTTGTGTCTCCACAGCTTAAGGATTTAGCTGTGCAGTAAGTGCTCTGACGACACAAATGGCTCCAATACTCCATGGGATTCAATGAAGAGGTATGACTGGCATTGCAGAGTCTGGCTCCTGGGAGGCACCTGTGTGTACACCAGGGGGAACAAGACTGGGACCTGGCCCTTCCATTTTGCTCCAATCTGGAATGGCAGAAGTTAAATTTCCCTTCTGTTAGAGACTAACAGGGAATAGCGAAGCCAAGCTGCCTGAGGGGAGGAGGATAACTGAGAGGATGGGGCAGGGATCTGCACACTGCCTTGGCCATGAGTTCCACAACAACTTCCTACCCACACAAGGAGGCTCCAGGGCTCACCTGGTTTGGCAGGAGCTCTCTAGTGGGGACACATAAAGGGTCCATATTCCAAGAGCAGCTGGCATGGTGAAGAGCACAGCTACCCAGCAGCAGGACACAATCAGCGACATGAAGAGTCCAAAGTCATGCACGGCTGGGATCTACATGAAGAGAGAGAAAATGGAGTTGGGATCAACTGGGGCAGGAGACCTGGAGAGACAGCAGGCTGGAAAGAGACATCTGGAGGAACCTGAGAATAGCATATGCTGACCTCAGTCATGGTAGCCAGCAAACCTGGTAGGTAAGGACCTGAGCTGGAGCCTGACAGCCACTGGATCCTGTTTGATCAGTGGCACAGGAAGTATTGCCTTGGATGCTGATACAGGGAGAGTGTCCACTGCCTTAGAGCAGGTCAGGGACAGCTCTCTAGGGCAAGTAAGTCTGGCATGCCCCTGTGCTGGAGGAGAGGACGGAAGGATGGTGCTGGCAGCTTCCCTCTCTATTAGGCCCTCTGGCAGAAACAGAAAGCCCCAAATCCCAAAGCTGGTGTACCTGAGAGAAGATGTTGGCAGCATATGCTGCAGCCGTGGTCAGGGAAGTGAAGAAGGTGGCCTTCCCTGCTGTCTGGATAGTGTGGATCATGCGCAGCCGCAGGTCCTTGAGGTGGGTGGCTTGGCGGTAGGTGTTGATGAAAACGAAGACATCATCAACCCCTGCAAAAAGAGGGGGGAGATTTTGATACTTTGCTCACAGTAGGGACACACGCTAAAAATCTAATTTCCCCTCAACATCTGACCTGCAAATATTTCACTTACAGGTAATGCAGGGAAAGGACTTGAAAATTCAATCTGCATTTGCCACCATCACCTTTCTCTCTCCTGCAGGCAGGAGTTATGGCAAGGCAGCACAGGTAGGTTTTGAGTAAGGACGTGCTTACCAATCCCCACAATGACAAAGGCAGCCACACCATTGAGTATACCCAGGTACTGGATCCCAAATACGACGTGGTACAGGAACAGAGCCACCAGGCAGCTTAGCCCAATACTGGCAATGCCAAAGAATGACAGGAACACTACAGGAGGAAAGGAACATGTTAAAAATAGTACCGCTGGCCGCCCCCTGGGAGAACAGACACCTCGCACCTGCCCTGTTGGGATACTGGTTCCCAGGAGTGCATTGGTGACAGAGAATAGCTGAGGGCTGCAAGAGTACTGCTTGCAGCCTCCTTCCCACGAGGCCCACCCATGAAATTACATCAGCTTTACACCAGCATTAGTAAAATGGGAATTTGCATCTTACTCCTGTTCTCCTGTGAGCCTTCCCCCTGACCCTGGCCACAAATCTCTGCTCTGGAGAATCAGACTTGCATGACCTTCTGCATGCTGCTGTGCCACAAAGCCAGGCTGGTGTCAGGGCATCAGAGCCTCTCCTGGGGCTTGCACAGACAGGGAGTCATGGCATATTTGGATTTGTGTGAAAGCAGGGCAGCCGTGACTGCAGCCTACCTGAGCAGGAGGTAAGGATGTAGACCAAGACAGCTATGCAGCTACTGCTGATGAAGGCCAGCAACATGTCATTGTTGAAAGTCCTCCTCACTTCATAGTCAAACAAATCCGTCCCTCCATACAGCACCTGGACTTTGCTAGGGTGGGAAGATATGAAGGAAGGAAGAGGAGTAGGCAGAGTTGAGTGTAAAGGGAGCAGAGCCAGGTGATTTAAAGTACAATGTCTCCCCCAGAGCCAAAGGAGGTCACTGCTCTAATAAACTTAGCGGTTCTCTGAGGAAACAGCTCAGAGTGTTGAGAGCAGGTTGAACAAGGTTGCTGCTAGAGGTGAAGTTCACACAAGAAGGGAGAAAAATAAAAGAGTGGGTCTAATATTTTTAAAATTCCTCCAGTGCGTGGTGGGTCTTTGGCACTAACAGACAGCTCCTGAAGCCTCCAAAGCCAATTCCATCTGGAATCCTAATCATTGCTTATTATATTAAGCACAAAGGTAATAACCAGCGGATGCAGACAGAGTGAGAGCTTATCAGAAACCATATGATTTACCAGCTTCTGCTTCTGGAAGCAGGCTCTGAGCAGAAGTAATCCAAGATAATTTAACCAGGAGTACAATAACACTGCACCATAGGAGGCTATCAGGAATCTGAGCTTCAGAACCGAGCCTTGGCCCCAATTGCCTTTCGGCTTCCCATAACTGCAACCCACTCTGCCATCCCATTGCTGAGAACGCTCTGTGGCTGCCTGCTTTCCGGGCTGACAAGGGCTGGCTGCATTCCACTTTGCTTTTGAAGATCGGTATCCCTTCGTTCTGCGAGCTATTGAGATTCAGAGCAGTAGACAGCTGGAGACTGAGAGCGTACACTGACACTGGGACTCACTGCCTCCCCTCAGCTGTCTGGATACTGGGGTACTCTTTTAGCCCTTTTAGCTCTATTTTACCATCTCCCTCTCACAAGCACTGAGCAAAGCTCTATTCAACCAAAGTCATACAGAGCTGGTGGTGAAAAAAGCCCGCATTTCCTGAAACTTATCCTCCCCTGAAACTCCTCTCCTCATCTCTCTGTACAAAGAGCAAACACTTCTGGAAGGAATTACACTGGCTTCAGCAAAAGCAGAATCTGATCCATAGGGTGATGCCTTGAGTAAGGATCATTTCACCCCCTGCATCAGACCAGTTGGGGCCAAATTCAGACCAGGAAGGCAGAGAAGCAGCTCTGTTGGAGCCAGTGGAATTGGACTTGTGAGATGGAAGAGAACAGATCCAATGCCAGACAGGGGCTGAGTGGAAAGGCAGGCACTGGATTCAATCTTTGGCTCCCTTTCATTGTCTCTATTGATGTCTCTGGCATGTTGCTGCAGTAGGAAGTGGCATTAAAGGGAAGTATATGAGTGGTTTTCTGCCATATGCTCCCCACCCTCATTCACAGCACTCTGCCTGCGCCCAGCTTCAACGGAGATGCTTTTTCTCCTTTGTCTGGAGCATTACACTGTGGCCACTGTTCAAGACTGACCAGCAGTGTGAGCTGGCATGCCAAGCTTTCTGTGCCTAGTGCCTTCCAGGTGAGACTGAATGCTGCATGGCTATTGGAGTGCAGCAGGCATGTATGCCCTGCGTAAACCTTAAGACAGAGTTTTTACACCCTGAAGGGCCTATTCCATCCATTCCTTTAGCACAACAGAAAGCACCATCCTCTCCAACCTCTGTCTTTCCCTGCTCTCGCCCACTCCCAGCAAGGCACCTGCCCTGTCTGCACACACCCTCACCTTGTGGACTGCTTGGCCAGCATGGCCACGTAGGTGATGACGAAGTTCTGGAACTTGCGGCGCTGCTCCTCCCAGCGGTCCTCCACCGAGTAGTAGTTTGGCAGTGGTGCCCCAAAGAGGATTTCACTCCGTAGCAGGGAGCTCTTCATGTTCTCAGCAGACAAGCCCTCATCCACATACCAGTAGAATTCGGGGTGGGTCATGGCCAGCTCCAGGGACCCTGCAGGAGAAAGCAGCGCAACTTTTCTTAGGTCCTGCTTAGTTGACTTAGCACAGGGTCTAGTCTGACAAAGGGAAAGCGGGAGTGATCCTGTCTTTCATCAGCATGATGCTGACTGCTGTTGCCTTGCAGAGAGCAAGGAGGGCTGGGGAAAGCTGAATTGCAAAGACTCACATTCCACTTCTGCTTTGTGACTCTGCTTGCAATGTTGCCTACATGCAGTTCCCCATCAGGGACGCATCTTCCATCCGACTGTGATCTGAACCACAGCTCCCCTAAGCAGCAATGCACACAACATCCCCATCAATACTCCCGCTGCTGGATGCACTTAGTTCTCGTACATTGGGCCGCTATTTGCTCCATCACACTGGGAAGCACAAGAGCTAAACAATGCCCATGGAAGATGAGGAGTCCTGGCTCTGAGAGACACTGCCTGTCTACCCCCAAAATCCAAGTTCCCTTGAGTTCACACCAGAAAGACCCAGAAACTATGCTCTTTCCTGTTTTGGTAGCAAAACTGTTACTCACACTGGAGCAGATGGAGTTAATTCTTTGCCTGCTCCCTGTATGGCTCCTGGACAGCTATCATCTGCAGCCTGTGCTTGGGAGACAGATGGAGGCTTCATCCCACAGCCACATCACTCCCACAGACTCCTCATGATTCACCTCTTTTTCACCATCCAGAGCCTCTGCTCTACTAGAGGGGCATAGTACAGGGTAGGGAGCTGGGAGGAGGCGGCAGGGCCTTCCTCTTCCTCTCTTTATAGGAGCCTTTCCAGCTGGTGACTCACAAGCTGCCTTTCAAGCTCCAGAGCAGCCCACAGACCTCTTTTATCTGGTCTATGGTGCAGGGAAGCTCATCTCTATTGTCTGTCCAAGACCTGACATTCCTCTAGTTAACCACAGTCATTTACAGGTGACGAGGGTCAGTAGAAGGCATCTGTACAATGCAGGACTCCCCCTCTGTTGTTCCTCTCGCTCGCCTGTTGGGGCCTGTGTGACCCATGACTGGAGTTGCAGGGGCTTTGCTGAAAGGGTTGAAAAGGGGCCTTAGCGCAGAAAAAACGATTCCTCAAGGCACAACACGGCAGCATCTTCCTCTCTGCACAAGGCAGTCATCCCTCTTAGCTGCACACCAGTAAGTGACTGCCTGAACTTGCAGGAGATGCATGCCTTAAACATGACAGCCCTCACCCACAGCCCTCAGCTCACCTTGGATGTCAGCAAGGTCTTGTCCCATGCCATCATAGTAAATCTTCCCTCCTCTCTCAGTAGGGAAGAAGTAGGTCATGAGGGAGCTGGGAGGGGAGCAGTAGGAGTAGGAACCCAGGGGCAGGTCCTTCAAGACCTCATGGGGCTTCCAGCAGAACTCCCGGAAGCGAGGGTGGTCCATGATCTTGCGCTCGACCTCATGAATGGTAACCAGGCGCTCAGTGGTGAAGATGTTGTTTTCAGAGTCCCCTCGAGCCAAAAAAATGAGCTCGATGCGCCAGTGGGCATGTGTCTGTGTGTTGGCGCTGATGTAAGTGCTGGAGTAGTCCCAGCGTGGGGCACCCCTCCCCATTCGGGAAGTCCGGTTTCCTGGGTTCAGGTGGACATGGGGCTTGGGGGAGCTCGTCCTGCCCTCTGGGGTGCTGCGCTTGAGCCGCGCGCTGACCCCGAGATGGGAAGCATTGAGGTGAAGCTGCTGGAGCTGCTCAAAGATGAGCCTCTGCAGGGTTTCAGAGTTGAAGTCAGCCAGGTCCCGGCGATTCCTCCCCCATGACCCAAACTGGGACTTGAGGGCCAAGGCAAGTGCGTCGAAGCGCTGAGAGGACTCGTGGTTGCGGATCTCGAAAGCATTGTAGGAGATATCAATATCCAGGGCCGGGTAGTGGAGGAACATGACAACAGCAAGCACAGCAGGGATGGCACAGCCCAGAAAAAGGATGAAGCCAGCGCAGTACGGGTTGGTAAATACCCAGCCAACAATATTCCAGAAGCCAGACACCGGCAGTGTGACACGCAGGGGCCTGACTCTGCATGGGCTTTTCCCACACAACAGAGCACCCTCTTGCCTCTTCCGGGAGCTGAAGGCTACCTCTTCATCTTCCTCGTCTAGCCAGGCATCCTGTAACAAGGGGTCATCCTCTGTGTCCATGTCCAGTGCCTGCACAAAGGGGTAGAGAAAAGCAGTCAGCAATGGGTGTCATCAGGCGCAGCCATGAATCCATAGCAGTTCCCGAAGGGTCTCAGCAGCAGAGCCGGGGAGGGAGGCACACTCCAGCTCTCCCAGCCCTGTACCCTCAGCAGCAAAGCATGACTCCTTTCAAACCCCACAGATTTGCCACAGCCACTGAAAGAACAGGCTCACCATGGGGTATCCCAGACCCTGCCTGGCAGAGGAACCAGAGAGGGGAGAAGTTCAAACTACAGTCCCAGAGCTCAGTGCTCTGGCAGAAGAGGGCTCTGCATGGCTGCAGGAACACCAGGCATGGAGATGGCAGGGGATTCACAGTATGCCGCTCAGACTGCAGCAGCAGGAACATTTAATTAGCTAACCTGGTTCTCATGCCCAGGGACAGTTCATGCTACCAGATGAAAAATGCAACGGACTCTATCTTCCTCTCCTTAAAACTGACAATAGATTTTCCCCCAGCTATTTAGAGCTGTACTAATCTTTCCCACAAAGCGTGCATGTGTGCACACACAGAACCAGAAGCACATGCATCCATACCTGCAGACACACACATAAGCACGCACTTGCACATACCAACCCCCACAGAGAACTCGCTGCAACCCTGCTCTAATCCCTGAAGGCCTATCCACTGCCAGCATGGGAAGGGAAAGGGCTGAACAACCCCGATTTCCTTCCACCGCTGTGGGATGTTGTTTATGGAGTGGGTTTTCCTGGTTCCTATGGAACAACCAGGAAGCAAAAGCAGTTACTGCCTCCATGGAATGAGAAGGAAGAAACTCTCCCTGGTCAGCCCACACTTGGGCAGGAAATAAAAGGAGACGCGCTGGGAGGTGCTCTCCTTTGCAGGGGGCTGCCAGTACACACAGGTTCTTCGACCTTCCCATGTGCCCCTCCTGGGTGTTGCATGGTAGCCTCCCAAGCCAGGAAGCCACAAGTGGTGGTGCCAAGAGCAAAGCCCAGAAAGCCCAGACCCTGTTAGTGTCACTCCCTTTCCCAGCTCCGGCAGCAAAGCCAGCAGCCCCTGCTCACTAAATGAATGAACAGATTCAGTTTGTTACTTGACTCAGATAGTTGCAAGCAATTTACACACAGGCCAGAAGCAATTTACAAGCTTTGCTCCTAACCAGTGTTTCTATTTTAACAGCACTTATATCAGCAGGAAGATGAATTGCCAGCACTCCTTAACTCTAGGTCCTCAGAAGACCTGGGAGCTGCCTGAACTTGGACCGAGAGGAAAAGCAATGGGGCAGAAATGCTCCCTGGCAGAAGAGGGATTTGCAAAGGAGCAAGGGTCACAGCATCTCCCCAGCTCTGGTCAGCCTAGGTGATGCCTGTGGCTTTGCTCACAGGGAGTTCATGGGAGCTACAGCAGCTCCCATGGGATTCACACTGGTCTGGATAGCATCTGTGCTGGCAGGCTGGGCAGAATGCCTACAGCATTGCAGAACCTGTGAAGAACAGGGAACCTCTAAGCTCCAGCCTTCCTGCTCCTGCCCACACCAAGGAAAGCATGAGTGTTGATCAGTGGCTTTAATCTGCAACTCATATTGTCTCAAAACACCCCACCCTTCCTGTCAGTGTGAGAGCAGGGACTCTCCTTCCCCCTCACCGTGGTTAGGCTCATGCAGCTGGCTCACCCACCTCAGCCAGGCTGCAGAGAGCTGTACAGGAGAGCACGTGTAAGCCTGTGCTGAATCCTCCTCCTGCTCTGCAATCTCACAGTGCAAAAACAGATGGGCACCACTGATGGCAGATAGCCACATTCCCTCTTCTGCCAGACCTCTACATCCTCAGGAAGCTAAAAAATAGGGTGAGGAGAGGGCAGCTCAAACTCTGCTGTGTTGTTTCCCCCTTCACATGTCGGGCTGTTAGACAGCAAGAAGAAAGCAAAGGGGGATCTTTTCAAGTCTGGAAAGGTTAGGAGAAATCTAGTGGTTTTAGGCTCCATTAAGATTTCTTTAATATTCAGGATGCGTAATTCTAAACAGCCAGGGAGCATCTGAAAGTTTCCCTGAACAGCCACGCATTACTGGGTGAGCCTTAGGTACTGGGGCAAAGCCAAGAGCATATGAACAATGCTGCCCAAGACAGCTACTGGCCTGCAGGTGCTCCTCCACCTCAACTTCATGAGCATGCATACCCATGTGCTCCTCTGTTGCTGCTTACAGAGAGCCTTACTTGAGTCGTGACAGGGAGGAGGCTTTCCCCAGTCCCTGAATCTGCATATAAATCCTCTCCCAGCTGCTCCTTACTGCAGTCCTGCCTTCTCTCCCACACTCTACACTCCCAAACTCTCCCCACAGAGCAGCCGTAATCCCATCAATGCTGACAAAGCAGTGGAGGGCAGTGACATCTTCCTATGTGTCCAAAGCCTGCTGGCACGCCAGCCCCCCCAAAAACAACACAGTGCCAGCCCCAGCTCACAGGTCACCCCATGCTGCTCACCTTTGCAGACAGGCATCCTCAGCACATGCAAGCCCTTGGCCAGTGTGTAACTCCCATCCATCACTCATCTGACAAGTGTTATCACCCTTCTGCCTCTAAGAGACAACCAAGCTACAACTTCAGCTCACGTTACCAGCGCAGATTGGTCCTGCACGAATGTAGGTGCAAACCTCATTCATCCCATCTGGGCAAGTTGGTGTGTACATGCAGTTACCTCCACTCCACCCAGCTGCCCTTTCTCCCATTGGCCTGGGCTCTCCTTCAACAGAATGGAGTTACTGCAAGACCTGATCAAGCATATGTATTCTCTCTTTAGAAAGAGAGGTAAAGAGCCATAATAATTTCCCATTTATTGAGCTACTGAGGAGAAGGAGGGAAAGATTCTAATCCTGAAACAGAAGAGCCTGCACGTGACAAGAAAGGGAAACGAGAGAGACTGAGATAGTAATAAGCCAGCAGAAAAAGGATCATACCATCTTCTTTTTTAACCAAGAGCTAAATCCTCAACTCAAGGAAGGGATCAGGCATCTCCCTCCGGCTCTTCCATCCACTCTCATGGTGACTGCAAAACCCAACTTATAACAGATGGGCACCCACAATGTATAAAGGCCAACACATGCTACCCTCTAGCTAAATACTGGTACAAATTCTGATGCTGGTGTAAACTCCAGCACAGCAAATGCTGGAAAAACCCCAAGATTATATGCACTCACACAAGAACTGAGTCAGGGAAGGATCAAGATTTGGTCCAGGCAGAAAGGCAAGGGCAGGAAGGGAGGCACCTGGGCTGTGCTGTCCCTGACTGTGACAGCCTCCCTCTGCATACGGAGTAAGCATGTGCGTGCATCCTGCCGCAGTTCCACCACAGCTCTGAACTCCTTTCAGAAGAGAGTTAACCACATGATTCGGCTGCAAAGCCAGACACAGCTCACTTAGCATTGCCCTCGGGACTCGTCTGGCTTTACCGCCTTTGTCAGATCCTGCCTGGGTCAGGATGAAAGCTTATCCAACCCAAAACACAGCAAACTGAATCAGCGGGGGAGATAAACCCTGAAATCAGCCAGAAGGGGAGTGAAATGCATTTTTTCTGCTTGAATTCTACTTGGGGGCTGGCCTGTTTTCCTTCCACCACTTCCCGTACTACCTAGGGACTCCCAGCACTGAAGCATGGCCCAGTTACTTTTTCAATTCCCAGATATGCACAGTGGACCTAATCCTGCAGCCCGCATCAAAGCTCTGCCTCCCCAAAGCTGGGCCTGTACAGTTTGTGTTCAGCTCACCCACCTCCTATCCTGATGTCAGCACATGTTCACCTGTGCTGCCTTGCTCATTCAGCCAGCCAAGAACCATTTGGGGATGGGGAAAGGGGAAGAGGCAAGCGAGCTGCTGATTCAGCAGCACAGCTGAGCTTGGAGGGACCTTGTAGAAAACTAACTGAGCTGGAAAGGGAGGGTAGGAGGGGGATTCAAAAGGGGAAGGGAAGGAGGAGTCTGTAGTACAGTACGTAAAAAAAAACCTCCTCCCTTAGCATTCAGCCTTCAGACTGCCAGGCAGTTTCAGCATCCTCCCAGGATGAAGATCCTCCCTGATCTGAAGATGTGAGTTCAGAAAACCCATCACAGCAGAGAGACGTGGCCATGAAGAGACTCACATCTTCCAACCCTGTGTTGGTACAAAGACACACAGCTTTATGGAAGGTACCAATAATGCCAGGATCCAGCTGATGATCTGGTTTGCCTCTTTGCAGCCACAGCAGCAGTGTGGAAACATGACTAGGATGAAAACAAGGAAGGTCTCCTTGCCAAGGCTATTTTTTCACTGCCAACGGGCACTTCTGTCCAGAGGAGCATAAAGGCTATCTCACATCAGATCTGAGCCACCCGCCCCAGCCCTGCACATCAGAACCTGCAGCTGAACGTCAGCACCACGGCCATGAATGCTACCAGAGCACAACAGAAGAGGCTCACCCCTTTCCTCCCTGCATGACTGTCACAGATGAACCAGTGACTAGCAGACTGGGTCTCTAAGCCCTTGATATTTGCACCCCTGTTCAGCAATTTAGCCTGGGCATCCTCCACATCTTGCTGCAACTTACCAGTCTCATCAGAGTAATGAATTAAGCATTTAAAGCACTGGAGGGCTATGGAGCACAGGGTAGGAATAATTATGACTCCTGTGAGCCTGACACACAGCAGAAAAGAAGGGACAAAGCCAAACCTGGGAGACCTTAAGATCAGCAAGAGTTTTGCCCTTGACTGCAGCAGGTGGGATCCAGCTCAGACCCCAACAGCCCTGCAGGGATTGTCACTCACTTGCACCCCAACCAGGAAAAACACCCATGCAGTTCCCACATGACAGAGTTCTTTTTCAGTGAAACCTAGGATAGAAGAAAGTCATTGAGAAGTTGGGGAGAGGCAGTGACAGATGAGGAAGCGAATTACACCCAACCTGACTAATTAATGCTGACTTTCAGATTAAAAAATCCTCACTAGTGTTTCATTTCAATTACTCAGTTGTTCCTTCTTACAGGAAAAAGGAAGCCTCGTGCATCAACAAGCTAGAAAGAAAAAAGGCAAGAAAGCACAAGGCCAGAGAGGGAGGGAAAGACAATTCCTGTAATATGGGAGATTCCTATCGACAAAATAATTAAACTTCACATTTGTTTCTCCTGTGGGCAAAGCTTTCAGAGCACAGCTAGCAGTTTTGTGGTCCTGTTTGTATTCCTGAAAACTCTTGGAGTTTCTACCAAAGGCAGCTTTAGGCCCCTTTGTTAGCTATATAAAATTCCTCTAAGAGGGAGAGAAATGGCCTTTGTGCTTGCAAAATCATCCTAAGAGCATCCAGCTCCTGCAAAAAGCCACCTCTCTGTAATGATGCACAGTTGATAGCAGGGATGGACACAGTGCCTCCCAGGCCCTGTTATGCTGAAGAATGCTGTACACAGCTCTGGCCATGTAAAACAACTGGAGGGCGTCATTAATGTATACCCACTCTAAAGCAGAGCTCCACAGTGACACTGAGACTCAGGACCAGAGTTTTGCTCTGCACTTGAATCACTGAGACTAGTCTAGAAGTATCATTTTAAAAAACAACCAAGATGGGCTTTCTCAGGTCCCTGCTCTCCCTTTATCAACGCATGGAGTAAGCTGTGTGTTGCCTTTTGCCAGTGCAGACTAACTTTCATGAGTGGGAAACATGAAACAGTAAGGAGGAATTAGACACAATTTCTGGGCCCCTAATTGGGAGGTCTGACTTTCAGGTGTTACACTCCTGGAAAAGCAAAGCAGGCCCAGGACACCTCAGACTGGGCACCCGATTCTGAATCTCCTGAAATACTTCAGAAAACACTGGCTTAATTCAGCCATTGACCAGAACCTGTGCCTGAGGATACAACCTGTTTCCATGGGATACAAGCCCAGAGATGCACATGCTGCTTAAAGGCACCGGTTTAAACTGCTGGCTGGGCTGGCTCCACGATTATGAATCAAGCAGGTCTACTTTTCCAGCTGTACAGCACAATGCAGCAACAAGGCTTTAATCTATTTTCTTTCTGGGCCCTTTGCATTTCCCTTCCCACTTGCTTTAAATCCTTTGGTAAGATGCACAAAAACATTGCCAGACCCAGGCACTTTGCAGATCAGAATGGCATCAAAATGCTCCAGCAGCACGGTGCTGTTGGAATTGCAGCGCAATGATGTAAGTATGTGTTTGCTGGGAAAAAAGTTCAACAAAATGATTAAAAAAAAAAAAACATTTAAAAGCTCTATCATCTGCAATTCCACTTGCCCACAGGAGGCAAGACAATCGATAGGACTGTATACAGGATGGAGGATTGTCTGATCTCCCAAGCTTTATGAAATCAAGTACATGCATGCACACTCACTCCTAACTGAGGTGTCCTCTTTCACTGCTGACTGTCCAACCCTTCTTTCCCCTTACAGGCACTTTTACACCCTGGCTAAGACAAGAGCAGCTGGAAATGGAAGGAACCAGTCAGACTCGATGATCTTAAAGGTCTTTTCCAACCTAAAGACTATGATGTGCTGACCTGCTTTCAGAATGGACAAAGGCTGGTTGGAGCACTCTCAGCCTACGACATGGAGGATCTCCTGCCTGCACCTGCCTGCTATTCCAGGTGTCTGACAAGCACTGATTAGATCTACTCATAACTGCATGCCAAAAACAGTGTGGAAAGATTAGCTGCAAAGTCAAGCACTCACCAGTCAGGAAATGCCAAATTCAGGGCTGACACAGCATCCTTAATTTGCCCCCCTTCTGTAAATGCTTTGCAGTGCAGTTTTTCTTCCAAGGCCAGTGTCCAAAGGCAAGGACTCTGGCCTCCACCAGCACATGCAATGGATGATGCTCCCCAAACCCAGCAGCTATTCGCTACCTTGTTCTCTCCTCATTGTTCAGCGTGCGGTCTCACGCCTCATTTCCTGCATGCAGCTCATGCCTGGCTCAGAGGCAGAATTATTAATTTCCTCATGAGCTTCTCAACACTGCCTGTCACGACAGAGTCTGAGGGCTGAACAAACAGGACTGAACTGAATCTTCTCCTAGCATCTCTGAGAAGGAGGGGGTGGTGTAGTCCGCATCTGACAGATGCGGGAGCTCAGGAGATCAGAAGGAAAAAAAAGACACTTATTTTGGGTGCCTAGTTTGACACACAAGATACCTAATTTCTTAGAGTGCACAGAACAGCACAGATGGGGGCTGTGTGCAACAAACTGCAAACTCTGCTTTGTTCTGCAAGCATAATTTGAGCTGTAACATCAAGCGTAACCATCGTTGTGCAACGTAACCTCTATGCTTGCAAGGGACATCCAACCTCCACAGTGAGAGCCAATTTCACACAATCTATGCTAACCAGTGACATGCATGCCAGTACCTGGGACACCTCAGAAAGGCTTAACAGTGCCAGAAAGCACAAGGACCATCAGTTCCCTCATCTCTCTTTACCTCTAACCTGGCCATGTGGACAAGGAACAGGCTGGAGAAAGGGACTGAAAGATCAGTATATGGGGAAAAGGGAGAGAGATTGGTTTAAAAGGTGTTTGCTTTGCTATCTGAGAAGCCACTACCTGCACACGGAACAGACCAAGAAGAAAGTTGACAGAAGAACTAGGTAACCTTACAGCTGTGATCCAGACAAGGATGTACAGCAAAAGCAAAAAGTAGAGCAAAAGCAGCTCTACTGTTCTTTGCTAGGAGTAAGATGCCTGCAAATAAGAATTAGCTCAGCCATCTGACTTTCCTATTTTAACAACACACTTTTCCTGAATGTTTCCTTAATTAGGAAAAAGAGTGATTCCCACAGCCTTTGATGAGGGAGAGACCTTCATATGGCATCAGTCTGGGAAACTGAGGCAGCCCCACCATGGCTCCAGCAGGTACCAGCTGTGAGGTCCGTCCTAGGGTGCTACTTCCTAAATGACGCCACGAAGAATCTGTATCCTGCCAGATTTTAAAAAAATCCAAAAGGACACAATAAATTGCCCCAAAATACTTGCTTCAAAGTACTGAAACCGTCACTTTTCAAAGAGAAAGGTCCCCAGGATTTGTTAGCATCAAACCATGCATGTTCAGTGCCTTGCCATCCCAGGATTGCTGCAGAGGTAAACCTACACAAGAACTTCGCTAACATGCATGTCATTGCCAAAGAAAATTCATTTCCTGATAAAATAATTGGCTCCTGGTTATTGTAACTAATGATTGTAAGTGTTAGAAGACAGCTTCTTGGTTATAATCTCACGAAACATGCCTTGCAGCCTTGTGCCATGTTTACCACTTGAGTTACTTGCTTGTGCTAATGATAAGGCCCCGCTGTCACTCAGGCATGTGGCACTTACAGGTTTCTGCACACAGACACCAAGCAAGCTGAGACTCTGATATGCTTCAGAAATGACTTACCTAACCACTACAAAAATTACTTAGATTTTGTCCGAGCCCCAGCCACTTGCTGTTGCTAAGTAAAGAGTTGGCTTCTGGATCAGCTGTGTGCCTTTGGGTGCCTTGACACAGACTTCAAAAGAACCCTGGATCCCACCTACCAGGGGCCCAAGATAATAAGCTTGTTAAAGGTGTGTGGATTTCCACACTCCAGTGTCTACCCCGAGCACCTGTGTTCACAACAGAGCCTTTACAGATCATTACATACAGATGGCTGCCACAAACCAGGGCCTTGTATTATTATCCCAAGAAGTGTCACTCACTCCTGGAAGGAATCTCAGACCACAGAGAGGATTCACCAGTTCCCAAGCCCCTGGAATGAACTGCCATCCCCAAAGCTTGTGTGCTGCTCTTTTATAGATAAACTCAAGATTCCCACACCACTGTCACCCTGAAAAGGAAAGCCAAGTCCTGCTGTCAGCACCTGCCAGTCATTTATTATTCCACCCCGTGCTCAGGCTCCCCAGTTTACATCACCATGGGCACTGATACCACTCTATGCTCAGCTGCATGATTCCCAGCTCTGACCCTGCTCCCCACACCTGCTCCTTGCAGCAGGAGGAAGTAGGAAGACAAGGGCTGGCTGTGCACTCTCCTCCATCTGCAGCTCCCCAGCAATAGCCTGCTTGTGTGCACACTGTGCTTCTGGGACTAATCAAAACACCCTCTCCTAAAGGCCCCTCTCCAGAGTCTCCCCATAAGCTGCTAGTTCATTAGTGAGAAGGAGAAGGGCAATTTCTTCCTCACCATGCACGTGAGCTGCTTTCTCACCAGCAGCCTAAGCCGCAGTTTGTGCTGAGGGGACTTTGCTGGTTGTGGTTCTGCGGGCAGCAATATCAAAGGTAACACAGGAATGCCAACCTATGCTGCCAGTCCTTCTTGCCAACCACAGCACAGGCAGCTATTTCATCTCCCCTTCTTGCCACTCCAACATAAAAAGTACAATTAAGGTTAAAAGAAAATGTTGCAAGTAATCCCCTTCACCTGAAGTGTCTGTATTCAGCCAGCTCTGCTCATCATGTTCTGATCTTCCAGGAAAAGGAGGTACAGGTAGAAAGTCCCATCTGCACATGTGTCGGAGTCATATGGGTCAGAGTGTCTCACTCCAGATGCTACCTAGCCTCACTCCGACAGATCTAAAGGTCTTGCCTTTTTGCTGCTATAATTTACTGACATCAGAAAACGCCAGATTCATAACAGGAAGGCTGTAAGGACTGCAATCTGTGGTGGGGACAGCTCCCACGGCATTTCAGTCATACTCAATTCTTCAGCAGGGTTTTCCACATACCAGCATGAAAGAGGAATGGGTGATGCTGTAGTCGTCTCAAATGAGGGAGCAGAAGACATACCCAAGGTCGTTCATGCACCATTCCAGCTCCATGCACTGAGCTGAGCTCATCTGTGGTATTGACATGGCCTCTTATTTCTGAGAATGTGAGGGCCTGAATTTTGGGGAGAATTCATCCTGACAGTCACTACAGCTGAGTGGGAATAACTGCAGCAAACCATGCTCTACTGTCACCCGTGGAAAACTTACTACTGGATCAGGAGGGACTCACAAAGTAGCTTGTAGCTAGCTGGCTCTCAGCAGCCTATGAAGTGGGATCTGAGCATGTATGTCTTTCTTACCTCCCACACTTCTCTCTCTCTGAAACATATGCAGCTAGCTGCTCTCCTCCCATGAAAACCTGGTGCTTCTGGAATTAGATTATTCAGCACTGCTTTTTCATCTTCCCAGGATCAGTGAGAAATCTGGAAGCAGAGGTGTAAAACCCAGAGGCTAGAGAGCTTCTAGTGCCACAGCTGACTGCTCCAGAGCAGGGCCTGGGTGAACACAAGGTTTTTCAGAACAGAAGGAAAGCTTCCTGAGGGGAAGGGGAGGATGTGGAGACGAGATAAGGTGCCTCAGTGCCTGAAGAGCACGTCGACAGATCCCCTGCCAGTACCAGGACTTAAAGCTTCCTGCCAGCTGCACCAACCATGCAGAAACTCACATTAAATGTTACCACAGCTCAATGAGCACAGTCCTGCAGACCGTTAGCAGAGAAGGGGGCAGGGTCTCTGAATAAGCAAACAAGCTTTAATGACACATTAATCTCAGGGAGAGTCCAGGATGCTTCCTAATACAGACAAGAGACACTAAGAGCTGGTTCCTGTTAGTCTCTGTGCAAGGGAGGAAAATGTTGCTGACGGCAGCTCCCAGAAGCTGCCAGTGACGCCATGTCTATAGGATACAGATTTAGGCCACCAGCACTGAGCTGAGACAGCAGCGGTGTCCCTTCTCTCTCCCCTCTTCTCTCTCCCAGCACAGACCCGGAGGAGCGTGATCTAAGCCTAGCACAGGAGCAATTCAGAAAGAGGCAGACACCACCGTTGTCCCTATTCCCCTTCTACCACCAAAGATTCAGAGATTAACAGCCATGTGAGCTACGAGCTCAGGAGCTCATGAATGGCAATCATCCAACCCAAAGGATACCAAGGGACTGCCATGTGGCAAACGATCAAAGCATTTCAGGCAATTGTTCCCAGTTCCTTACCGCATCCCACACTCCTCAGCCAGGCATTCACAGGCTGAGATGCTACTTGTGCTAACTGCAGGACTGAGTCCTGCAGTTAAAACACAAAAACAAAGGAAACATCTGTGGCTCTGCTATTGTTTTTTCTAGCTTTCCTGGGGCAGATCACATCATCTGCTTCGGAACTGCTCTCATATTCTAGAGTCTGAGACCCCATCTTCCATCCTTTCACAACATGCCTGTCCAAAAGCCTCCTGGGATCCCCCTCCACAAGCAAACACAGGCTATTCTTGCACAGACATTTGTAAATTGATTTTCAAAGGGACTCACTCCACTGCCCTATGTGGAAGTGGAACTGTGTCTGGCCTTCTGGAAACCAGGCCCAGTTGGCTGAGTAAGGGAGCAAACTCACTGCAGGCACTCCCCAAATCAGCCAGAGGAATGGAAATGCAAACAGCACCAGGATCTGCAACATAACTGAATAGATGGGAATGTAGGCAGGTGGTGTACACGCAGGAATGAATTTAGCTGCATGTGTGCCAAAATTTGGATCCAGAAGGAATGATCTCCCCCACAACACATCAGAAATACAGCACAAATACAAGAAACAGCAAGAGGTCTGTAAAGGCAACGTCACCACAGTCTTAACTTAATCTGTCTTTGCTACTTACAGTATAGCTCTCTGTTATTGGAATCTAAATAAGGTCAAATGCTTTACTGTACCACTTACACAGAAACCCATGCTACGAACTCTGCCATTAGTGAGAGGTAACTTTCACCAAGGAATTGGTTCCATGTAGCAGATTTACAGGAATGACGCTTCTTTTCTTCAGCTTAAGCAGTGCCACAGGGGATGAAACATTTACCTGCTGATATACCTTGTTTCCAGTTGTCATAGGCTGGTGTTTTATAGCTCCCTACGATGCTGCAGTGTTTCCACCATGCTCTGTGCACAAGTATATTGACATCTGTGACAAAAGTGAAATGGACCAAAAAACACCAAAAACCACAGCTCAGTTGCCCACTTGCTGCCTGTCTCAAAGAGCCCCATGTGAAGCGACAGAGCTGAGAGGTAAAGGTTAGGATTGGGAGAAAGAGACGGGGTGGCCTTGGAAGTAAAATTCAGTTTGGATGCGGAAAAAAATGGCTCAAAGCATATACATCAGATTCTGAGACACTCAGGTGAGTCCAAGGCACTGACAAGTGCTCAATGGGTCCTGAAGAACCACAGCTTGCAAAGCCTGGGCCTGGAGTTTGGAAATTGCGACTGTTGGCAGGAAGCACCAGAAGGAGCAGCTTTCTGCATGGTTCAAGAACTAGCCCAAGCTGTCCAGCAAAATAGATTTAGCTTTCAAAACAAGCTGTTGTCTGTATTGTCCAGACTCACGGACCTCAGTTTAAATGGAGCCCACTGTTTTATTGAGTCACTTTCATGCTCTTGTGGGCCTGTCCACCTTTCCATTTCAACTGAGCCCTAAAAATTGGCTTGGAGATTAAACTTGGCGCATGAGTTGTTAGCTGGAGAGCAAGTGGGAGGGTGTGCAAGGGGGGAGGTGGAGGGAAAGAGGTGGCAGAGGAAATATGAAGACAGGATTTGGCGAAGTTTGATTTACAAGCAGGAGCCATGGTTGCTTTGGGCTTTTCTCAGATACGTTTAAAATGCCCTGTTGGGCGCTAGTTGAAATCTGAGTTTGCAGCCCCATCTTGTTCAGGAATTCATTTGCCTTGTTAAAAGGAGGAACAAAAAGACAAATTATTTGATTCAGGGAATCAAGTGTGCTGCATGTTCAGCAGTACCCCAAGCAGTAGAAAGGATTAGGTGTTGTTTTCTTTTTTTCCAAATTGTCTCCACAGACCTTAATACAGCACTCAAAAGCTATTCATTCTCAGCTCCTGGGTGTAAAACAAAGCCAGGAAACAAGTCAACACATAGTACATCCCCCTAGGAGCAAAGAGCACTTTGCATTTGTGCATCATATCAGCTTCTATCAGAGACTGCATAAACCCTTTGCAAACACCTATCAGATCCAACTCCCTTATTCCTCTAGGGAAATAGTTGGATTATATGCAAGTTTACAAATGAATTAAGCAAGGCTCCACAGCCTAGCTCCAGCTCTGCTGGAATTCAGCCATTACTTTTGCTGACTTTAACAGAAGCTAAATACAGACCAGGCAAGTTACAACTAACATTGTTAAGTTTTAGTTGCCATTTGGGGAGCAGCAGTGGTACCTACAATTCCAGTTAACAGTGACACAAACTGGGTGTCCAGAAACTGAGGCATCCAAAACCCAGAGTCATCTTTGCTACAGCAACCTTCCAGATCTGCTCAAAATCACAGGATTTGTGGCAGAGCAACAATAGGACCCAACTCTTCCCAATCCTCATCTTTGATTACCAGAAGCCCCAGCTCCCCCCACGCTCAATATCAAAAAGTGTAAAGAAGTTACTACCCAGCAGAGGCCTATAATGCTAATACACGAATTTCCTTCTCTGCTATTGGTCTGCAAACACACAGATCTTTTAAGAACATGGGAAGGCAGGGGGAAACAGGGCTTCTATGACACATTTTTGTAGATAGACTGTGAAAGAAATAATGTATTGTGCCAAATGATCCTGGAAACGAAAGTGCCAATTTAATGTAGGGCATTATTATTATTTATTAAATATACATCACCACATATAGATGAAGAAACAGACTCTGTGACTTGCTAGCCCAACATCAGATAGCCAAGTGAGCTCAGAGTAAAACTAGAGATCTCCCAGAACCTTACTCTGTATTCAACTCAAAGGAATTTCTGCTATGCAAAAGTAAGATGGGAAGAAATTCTGTGGCAGCATCAGACAGGACACCCTGAAGCCCATACAAGCTCGTCCATCTAGTCATCTTAGCAGGTAGATCCTGGGCTCACATTCCCAGTAACCAATCCGAAGTGACTTCACTGATGTGACTGCATTTACACAGAGCAAGTGAGATCGCAGCTGCGGAACTAGGCCCCAGAAGCAATAGTATCCACACCCTGAAGTCCAGGCAGAAAAATTATTCTCACCTCTGACTCTCCCCCATAAAGAAGCAGAGAGTCAAGGCCAGCAGCAGTTTAAGAACCAGACAACTGCCAGTATGTCTTTCACCCCCTGAAAACTCATTGGCCTCTCCCCCTTCTCCACTATTTATGTAACATGAACTGCCTTCTATTCAGGAGGAGTTGTTCTTTATCAACAGAGCTTGGCAAAGATCAGGAATTAACTGTGCCAACTTTCAAGCTTGCTGCCTTAAGGCATATGGCAGGGAAAGTATCCCGGCCTTGTTCCCCAAACCTCTTCTCCCAGCAAGCAGAGAGAATTCCAAACAGGAAAAAAGGGTCAGGTATCTGCGAAGCCCTAATTTCAGTGCAGGAGACAGCCTATGTCTGGGGTGCCCTGCTCTGCAATGGGTATGCTTGCCTCCCCACAGACAAGCAAAGACTGCTGCACTGCCAGGATCCGCAGGCTGAGAACAAGGGCACACGTTTCACTGGAAGTTTTATACTTCCAGAGTTCCAACAAGAAAGAGGAGATGCTCTGTCCCTCCAAGTCAATGAAGCTGCTATCGTCAAAAAATCAGCACTGCTTATGACTAGCACTGAACTGTACTTTTATGGGAAAGCAAATCCCTCTGGGGCAGCTGGAAGGACAGGATTCCCACAGTTACTGCAGACCCACAGCATAAAACAAGAGCTGCGGTCGCAGAGCATCCTCTGCTTCCCATCAGCAGAAGACAGCTGCTCTGCCATCCCCACCACAATGGGTCTCCCAGGAGCAGTTGCAGTGCCTGGGGGTTCAATTCACCCCCATGAAGGCAGATCGCACGCAGCCACTGGCAGGAATTGATACAGGTGGACTCCTCAGGTGTGAAGTGCTGAGTGTCCAGTTCTGGTGAGATCCATATGACATGGAAGTGTCTTGTTCTTACAAAAGGAGGGCATCATCCCCAGCTCTAAGCAACCAAAATTCAACCTTTGAAGCTTCTTTTGCCAAACTTTTTGTGTCTGTATTTTCTCCTGTTAATGGTGTGGCACTCCAGTTATTAATCTTTTCTGTTTTTCAATACTATAAAAGCATGACTCAATAGCAGTGCTGAGACGTCAGAAAACTTCTCTCATGGTGCTGCAGAGGACAGTTAATGACAGTATGACAGGCAAGACGGTTGTAAATAATATTCTACTGGGTGCTAATTCAGACAGTTGTTGTAGCTCATGCCTGAAGCACACTGCCATCAATGGGACAACTTACAAACACACAGTTAAGCCCATGCTGAAACATATTCTGGATTGGGGTCAAAGGAAAGTCTCTTGCTGACTTCACCTAGAGCTGGATTAAGCACTTAACTCTTACCTAGTCTCCTCCATGTTCCTGAATTATTCATTAAGGGCCAGACACTGCAATCCATACTCACACTGCGCTTGGTCTGTCCTTTAAATTGATTTGCATTAGTCTGAGTCACAGGCACCACAGCACCTTACTCTTTAAACAGTCTCACTGAATGCAGCAGAGCTATTAATGAAATAAGGTACTCCTCTGCAAGAGGAAAGGAGGCAGGATCCAGCCCTTAGAAAAGACATCAGTAAGGCTAGACCTCAGAGAAAATTCACCCTGGTAAAGCTGCATCAAGATGAATGAACTCAAGTAAATCTGTGTGAAATCAATCATTTAAAGAGATAGCCTGTTCTGTGCTATCACAAGGGAGACATAAGGGAGTGCTAGAAACTAATATTTCATTGTTCAACTTCATCACTAGGTCTGGAAACACATTCCTCTGCCCCTGGCCACACATTCACAGAGCCGAATGGCAGCTTGCACACACACCTTGTGAGGACTATTTTATCTCTCTATATAGAGAGAAACAGGGAGGTGTGTGGAAAGGAAGAAGGCAAAGGGCATGTTCCACTCCTCTTGACTGGCACAAAAGGAACAAAAAGTAAACGGGACTGCTTGTCACCAAGGAGGTAACAAGTACCCACACTTACCAGCAACTCCTTCCTCTGCCAACCTTGCAACTGCCAGTAACCAAGCCTCCCAGACCACATTACTGGCTCTGATCCTGAAATCCCCTGAGGCTACTTAAACAGCAGATAAACTCACATCACAGGAGAGCCAGTTACCGAGTACCTTTTACCACTGAGCCCAAATCTATAGTCGGATACTTTTAAACAAACAATGGATAAAAAAATAAACCAATCAGGTAAGTGAAAGGAGAAATCTTGTGCACTACATTGAGAAATATAATGGGGTTTGCTTTTTTAGAATGAATTAATCTGTTCAGTTCTCATTTATGTCAGTGCTCGATAAGATTAGAGGATTAACCAACTGTATGCTAAATGCTTCGTGCTAAAGAGAATCTTGCCAGGATTTACTGCACGTTGGCATGCACAGAGACCATGGCAGCATCACCCAGAGACCCTGGGACTCACAGTAGGACCTGTTCAAACTTCAGAAATAAAAATCACAGCTTATCCAGATTTTCCATATGCTGTCAGGGTACGAACTCCTATGCCTCTCCAGTTTCAGTCAAGCTTACTTATTAAGTACTTGTACCCAACAGGCAAGTCTTTGTATAAGCAGCACTTATCTCAGAGCACTGGCATCACAAGAGGATTTCAGATGTGCTGTGATTTTTTTGGATGTAAAATGTTAACATCATATTCATACCCTCCCCCAGTGCCATACCGAAATGCACACATCCTATCAGTCTCATGCTATACAGTTACATATACATACACACACATCACAGCTACCCCCATAAACTCCTGCACAGTACAGCTTGTTAAAACCACTTCTCATTGACAGTTCAGAAATGACAGATACAGAAATGGTCAAAGTTCTCCTGTAACCTAACCACTTTTTCTATTGGCCTGACAAAAGCATTTGTGATGTTTAATTCATTAATGCTGAAAAAGTATAAGATCTTGGGAGGCATGGCCAAGGACATACTAGGTATTGAGAGAATTTTTAGCACCTAGCAAAGGCATTCTCCCCAAACACCTGAAAACTAACATAGATTTCACCAGTGTGAAATCCCTCATTTCTGTGCTCCCAAATTACACAGAGCCAGTCAGATATTGTCACTTTGACTCCCTATAAGTGCCTTACTCCACTGTTGTAACGAGACAGTATGCACAACAAGGGTATTTGTCAATATAGCTAAGAACACTAGAATATAGCCAGTGAGGTAAATCTAGATAGAGTGTCAGTGACTTCAGGTGGTGGGTTTTTTTTTTTCACCCCTAAGGATGAATTTTGCCCTGTATGTTGCAAAAACTGAATCACAATCTTCACCACAGTGGGTGATTGGAATGATGCTGATGCTAATTCCAACACGCCAGTCCGGTTCTCACATATTATACTGTTACATATTACACTGGGCCATTTGTCCCTTAGCTTTTCCCCATGTGTGTTTAGGGGAAATGGTCACAAATGCTGATGGCTAGTTTCCCCTTGAATAATTTTTCTATTAGATGAGCATTCTCACTCCGTAGTGGAGTATTTTCCCTATTGGAATACATGAGGTATTCACAGGGGCAGCAGGAAGAAAGGAGGAATGGATCTTTTATCATATTAAGCATTTCCATTCCATCTTTGCTGTCTTTTTCACTAGCTCAGGTCTGTTTTATTCCAGGCTTAGGGAATCAAACTATAAGGCTCCAAAGGGGTAAAGAGACTGGCTTGATGAGTCTAACCTCTGAAGATGCATCTAGTGTGATAAAAGAAGTGTAGCTATTGAAACATCTCCCTTCAATACAGTTATTGTGTTGCTAGGTTTCCATCTAGACACACAGCCTAAAAGAGCAATCAAAGGAAGCTGATGCTGTGGATAGTATCTTTATCAACACTTCACAAGGTTGTTGGGGAGGAAGAGGGAAAAATATTGTCCCTGAGCAAAGTTTTACTGGTGAGAATAGAAAGCTAGTTGCAAAAGCTCACCCAAATTTTCATGGGAAAATTGTTTTAAAAAATTGAGCTTTTAGGGTAGCATATTTTATGTGTATCAGCATGTGGCTTTGTGAGCAAAAAGTCCGCGTGTTTATTCTGCCATTTGAATTGTAAAAGTACTTCTCTTCCAATACACAAGTCCTCATCCCATTTAACCTGAGTCATGTCTTGCGGCCACAGAAGAGGGCATGCATCAGCCTTGTTTTAAAGGAACTTACTTGCTTGCATATTACATTAAACCCTAACAGACTCAGCACAGCTGTCAAAATACTATCCTAATAACTGCACAAGCTAAGTTGCTAACCAGCACACTGCTGTGCCTGTGCACAAAACAAAAGTGCAAGTGACACAGGATGCAGCAGCAAGGCAGATGCAAGGTCGCACACATGCCTGAGGGACCTGCCACTTTCACCTTACTTCATCTGTCCCAGAGGTTTTCAGTCATACTCAGCTTCCAGCAGCTCCCACCGTTCTCAAGTGCTTTCAAATACCTGGGCAGTGGCACCCAGCCCCACTCTTTTGGTTTGGTCATCACATCACCAAACAGGAAAGAACATGAAAGAGTTCATTTTCTCCAGGACACAGGCTGTTTTGCTGGCATGTCTTTGGAAACCTCCTGGAATAGTAAGGGCCCAGGACTGGGCCGCAACTGGGACTGTTGCTAAGCAATGTAATGCCCTCACTAAGTGACCCAGGGTTTTTAAGCAGGAAAAGTCAATTTCTACACAAGCCAGTATAAAACAGGAATGTTACCTTACATGTGCCAGGTACATGATGCTCTTTACATCTTCTAGACAAACATCTGACACCAGCTGCTGTCAGAGATGAGGATCCTGCCTGGCTGGACCTGCTAACATCCCTGATCATGAAGAATGCCTCTGCTGGCTCTCCTCCTCCTCAGGGAGGTAGGCCAACCCTCCGTGAAGTTGGGGACACAAAGCTGCTCAGTTCTGGCGCCCAACTTTTCCCCCAGGAGAACAGCTCTGCTGCAGGCACAGCTCAATCAACTTATTCTAAAGGCAGCCTCCCCGGGAAACGCTCTCCTCTGTGCATATTCATGAACTCTCCAGAGCTTCCAGGGAGAGTTGGCTAAACACACAACTGAGGGATTTATCTGTTGTATTCGCAGCAAAAAAAAAAAAGGCGGGGGGGTGCGGGGGGTGGAGTGCTTAAAAAAAAAAAAAAGCCAACTGAGGAGCCAGGGGAAGGGGAGCGATTGCGAGCTGTGCTCTCTTCTTACCACCGCCTGCCACAGCGGGACCCGGGAGCCCGACCTACCCCCCCCCCCCGGCCGACCTTCACAAGCAGAGCCGAGCGCCTGGGGGCTGGCGGCGGGCAGCGAGGAGACGGTACAACGGGAGACGGCTGTGCCCCACAGACACCCCCCCCACCTCCCCCCGGGACCGCTTCGCGGAGCGCGGCACTCACCTCCGCCCAACCGGGCGGCAGCAGCCGTGGGCTCGCAGCGATGCCGGGGCAGAGCCGGGTACCGCGGTATCCGATGCCCGCCCTGCAGCGCCGCGTCCCCCCCCGCCCAGCAGCGGCGTGCACCGGTCCCGGTCCCCGCAGCCCTCACCGGCCCCACCGCCGGGTGCCAGCGCGGCGAGCTGCCGCCGCCGCCTTTTAACGCCGCTGCGCCGTGCGCCGCGGCCGACTACTAGCACGGCCCGCCGGCCCCCGGGGGCGGAGGGGCGGGCGGGCGGCCGCCAGCCCCCGCCGCTGCGCCGCGGAGCGGTGCGGAGCTCCGGGCGCGGCCGCTGCCCGCTGCCGCCGCCGCCGCCCCGCCGGGCTGCGGGCAGCGCTGCGGCCGCGCTATAAACCCTGCCCCGTGCGGGGCCCCCGCCCGCGCCGGCCCCCGGTGCGGCGGCGGCGCCGGCAAGGCAGCCCCGCCGAGGCAGCCCCGCCGCGGGGCCCGGCCCCGAGCGGAACGGCGGCCGCCTGCGCCGGGCGTGGGGGGCGCGGCAGAGGGCGCTTGGGAACGGTCCCCGGTGCGTGCCCTCCCCGTGCAACTCCTTATCGGAGGGGGCAGGTAACGGGAGAGGCCGCCGAGGCCAGGAGCTTAGGGTGCACTTGGAGCCCTCCGGGGATGCGGGCCCATCCCGGGATTGCCCTGCCCACCCTCAGAGGGAGCCTTTGGTTTACAGGCTGCCGTCTGAAGAGTGAAGGAAAGGCCCTGTGTAACAAGCTCCGGACTGTTCGGGGTGGGAATCCGGCTCTGCCAGGGTAGGCACTGCCACCACCCCGGTACCAGGCAGATCTCGGACCAGAAACTGCCAGAAACTTTTGCAGCAACTGGCCAGTGCTGCAGGTCCACCCCGTGTTAAGAGCCGGGGCTCTGGGAAGGACTCATCTGGTTTCCTTGCTGGTACTCTCACCGCTAGATAAATGCTCCATATAGGAGACATCTATATGCGTTCAGTGGCAGAGGTATGCAGCAACAATCCCTGAATTAAGTAGGAGTCATTAAATGGGAGGTGGCAAGGCTTATTAACTAGGATGGTAGAGGAAATCTTTTTTATATTCATGCTTGCCCCTTATGCAGCTAGGCATTCTGCACAGTTGGTCATCTAACTTGACCACGGACCCTTGCCTTGGCTTTCAGGAGTCAAAGGAGTCCTGTTAAAGACATCCCTGAATACAGGGGCTTCGCTTAGTGTTGACAGAAAGTCTCTAATGACTGTGCTGGATACAGTAGTCTTGCATTTATTTATTGGGCACTCTTCTGTGACTCACTCTGGTTTTGGAGACAGGGAGAGAACAACATTCCCCCCATCCTTGGCCTGTTCACTGGGGTGACCTGTTAATACAATGTGGACTCCTGCAAGAGCAGGATTATGTCAGTAAATTGCTGAACAACTACCTGATGGGAATGGCTTTTAATCAGGCTACATTACAGAGGTAACCTAAACATGTTTTGCCCAATATTCTCGCTTATTTGAGTGTTGATGGTGCCTAGGAAAAATATCCCTCACCCAGTTTTTAGATAGATTTGTCAAGTCAATAACAAATAGGGAGCAGGACAGTAAAACAGGCCCATCACCTGAGTCTGTCTCCAGGCAGGCGCTGTGTCAGAGGCATTGCGCTCTTTCTGATGCATCACCCAAAGTAAACAGGAAGCCAGGCAGACAAAGCCAGACCATCATCTTCCTTGTGGGGCTCCAAGGAATGCAAATTTAATGAGGCTCCTGAAGTAAAATTGCATTCCACCAGCTTTGTGCATTTCTGCCAGGGATGGAGGTTTCTGCAGAGAAGGTGATGGTGAGGGGCTAGCAATTTTGTTGAAAACTGCAAGTGTACAGTAAAGGGAAAAATCGCTTTTTCTAACTTTGCCGGTGGTGCGAGCGGAGCCCACGCTGATGTGAGGGACAGCACTCAATCAATCACACAGCAGAGCCCAGCAAACTGCAGGGAGTTATCAGTCAGCGCTGCGTACGAGCACTCAGACAATAACACGATTCTCCTCGGCAGCCTTTCCGACAGCCCTCCAGGCACAGACAGGCACACACGTGTGAGCCCATCGTCGGCCCCCTGCTCCCCTCTTTGCACAAGCATGCAGTGCACCAAGTCCTGTGATGCACACATGGGCAAACAGACACAAAGTGATGCTGACACACCTGCTCACGGATGAACCATACCCATCTCCTCTCCGCAAGCAGAAGTACATCAACTTGACAGCTTTAGCTTTTAAAATTGTACGTGGTTTTCAGACAGCATAAACACACGTGACACCTTCCTTCACCACACACATGCCACAGAGCTACGCTAGCCCTTAGTTGAACTAGAAGTTGCTCTTGCTATGTTACCACCTACAATATATACATGAAGAATATGGCTTTCCCTGTCAATACAGAGGCACACAGACTGCCACATTCATCTGTTAAATATCACTCCATGAACACACAGGGGTCTGCACAGCACTCGAAAAAACCCATAATGGAATACTCACCTGGATGGGAAGGGGTGACTGGAGGGTTGACAGTCCTGCTCAATGGCAACTTCTGTGATTTCAGTCTCTCTTCATTCTGTATTGGAAGGAAATAAAACATTTCAAATACGTGGGGATGGGAGGGGCAGGATGGTGCACAGTGGAAATCTTCATACCTAGCTTAACATTTCCTTCCATGCCCCTCTGTGCTCAGAGAGCATCAGCCTCTGACTGCTATCATTTCCCTTTATCAGGCCTCACAGAAGTGTTCAACAAAACAGCATGTGTTGCCAAAATGAATAAATAGTTCATTACTAGTTTAAATCAGCAACACTGAACGTTTTACTCAGACGCAGAACTGTCTACATAAGCAGCACTATCCGTGCACATAAACACAAACTGTATCAAACCGTACCTATATTACTTGCACATACCCGTACACAAAGGTTTCAGTGCTTTATTGCAGACTCCACTAACAATGCAAATGCATCTACAAAGAAGTAGCATTATTTGTGGCTTTTATTAACCCCACACGTGCACCAGCAAACAGCACACAGACTGAGGTGCTGCACGCTGCTGTTGTCCTCATTAACCACGCAGATACACAAACACACGCATGACACCAAGAGACATAAGCACTGTACTGCAGTCTTCGTTAGCAAGCTGCGTATTCACAAATGCCTGGCCACACGCACAGAGGCATAAAGTCACAAGCAGGCAGGAAAAGGATTGCTATGGCACCTAAGGCCATTCCTGGCTAAAGGATGCCTTTTGGAGTTGGGAAGCTGAAGGAAAACATCTTCCCCTTTATTCATGCTCTCTAACCTTCTCACAGCCTCAGCATGACTGTCTTCCACACCAAAATCAGGCACCATGGGCCATTCCGGTTGCTTATATTTATGGTCCCTCTTTGAAATTCTGACTGCTCATCTATGCAGAATAAAACTACCCAAGCAATCTTTCCTGTTCAGGTGCTCATTACTAAAGCGTTAAATAATACCAGGCAGGCTCTCTTAGGCCTTGTAAATTTTATCTGGGGGACTTTCAGCTTCCACAAGGTCTATTACTGCCTGATTGCCTGAAAGGCTTTCAAGTTTGTACCAGACAGCAAGCCATACAGCAAAGAGGGCTGGGTAACAACTGAGCAGTGAACTTCTATTAAACACCATTGCTAGCTTGGGAGCCAGGCTCGGGAAGGTGAAATGCATACATGTGAGTGCGTACGCATGACTGCATGCGGAGTCTACCAGCCTGTCCCTGGAGTATACACGAGGCTACCAGTGTTTGTGTGTGTTTGGCTGTTGGAGAGAAGCGTCTGATCGAAGGGTGGCACTGCCTGAGTGAGTGCAAGATTGTGGGTGCATGAAAAAGGAGTGGGCTTATGGCTGTGCGCCTGATCGCAGCTACACAAATGTCACTGCAGGGTAAGTGCTTAGGAGTCAGTGGGGTTTATGGTGACACAGCTGAGAACAGAATCAGGCCCTGGGAGTTCAGACCTTTCCTATTTGAGCAGCTTTCTCCAAGTGCTTGCTGGTAGCCAAGGCTCAAAGCAAGGCTGTTTGAATACACCAGTAAGCTTAATAAAGTGGAGAGAAAATAATGGAGAAAGCCAGGAAGAATGGGCAATAGCCCCCAAAGCCAGAGAGGGTCTGTTTCATCAGCTGCCAGCTAAGTGTCCCAGGAGAATCTGCAGGTACATCCAACACCCCTCAGCTCCTGGGGGCAATCGCTAAAGGATGCTGAGCCGCAGATAAAGCATATTTTCAGAGGAAAGGAATGGGGAGTGGGGACAAAACGCTCTGTTTAGAAACATCCCTCAGCCTTTTTGAAGTTGTGCTCTTTGTTTCCTAGTGTCTTCCTGTCAGAGAACTCAGACCTTTTCTCCTCGTCTTTCCTAACCAAAACATCCTGCTTGACAGAACATCAAGGAAAGGGATATTTGCTATCTGTCCACAAAACTAACAAAGCCACATCACAAGCTATTTCTATGTGCCATGTATTTATAAACCTCAGCCCTGACCTGATCAAGCAAAATAGCTTCTAGTTACGACTGACTCAGGCCTGAATTCAAACTGCCAGCCTATTATTTCTTACTTAGGCAACACTAGTACTCAAAAATTATGTTAAACATTTCCCAGACGCAGAAACAATCACTTCCCCAAAGAGCACAGAGGTGAAGGCACACAGCCAACCAGCCCCCTCTTTTATTGGATAACATTTCTCATATATTTCATGAGAGCCAGATGGCACCATCTGAACAGCAGTGAGGCTGGAAGCCTTCAGCCACATCAGTGAAAGGGAAGTGTGACCCAGCCCTGCGCACACAGCGGCTCAGCGCTGGAGCCCGCTCTGGCTCAAGGCAGAGTGCAGCTGCAGGTCCACGCTGCCTGCAGGCAGCTGCCTCTGTTCAGGCACAGGGGCACAGGACAGCACGGTAGCGGTAGGCTTTTCTACATTCAAGCAACAGTGTAAATATGCATGTGGAAACCTAAATCGCCACTGCTGACAGGTACAATCCTACACTTTTGAGGGCAGGAAGAGTTTCGCCAGTCCGGAAGCTCTCTGGGAAAGGGAGGCCCATCTGCAGATTGCCTGACAAAAAGAAACAGATGTGAAGAGAGACAGAGTATATTCTAAACCCCCGCTGCATGTGGGGCCTTTTCCTTGCAATTAAGTGAAGCTAATGGTTTTATGGAAGTTGTTTGTTCAAAAGGCCTTCACTGCACTGTTTAATGGAGTTTCACCAGCATTCCCCAAAGGCTTCCAGACTGCATTAGTATCCCACAGCTCACATCCTAACCAAACAAGCCTTCTCACCCTGACGTCTCTACCCTGTATGTATGGAGTGTGGGAGTATCAGGGCTGCCATGCCTCCTGTGCTCGCCTTTCCACTGGAGTCTTGAAGCCCCAGGATGTCATGAATATTCATGACATAAACGTTAGCAATAAGTATTGTGCAATTTGGACAAAAATATATTTTAGGCAAAAGAACTGGGAGAGAACAACTGAGAGAGAATCTTTACTCCTGAGCTCCGGGAACTACTGAATAGCATTTTCCTGAGCTGTAACTGGTGGTTTTAAAATGCAAATCAGTCTTGGGTTTTTGAGAGACATTGTAAAAAAAAAAAGACCCATACAGCAAAGCTTTATTGTATTGTAATGAATGCGTTATTTGCAGAGCTGCTTTGTGCCAGTGAATGCACAGTGGATGCAGGCCAGGGACCCAAGAAGCCCTGAGGCTTGTCCCCAGCTAGCTCTGCCACTGACTCACTATGCGACCTTGAACAAGACATCCTTTCCTTTATTTCAGTGTTCTCATCGGAGGACATAGGGGAGGGGAGAGAGATGAGGCCATTTCTGTGCCTCCGGGTGAGGTCATACATTATAGGCCACTCTGAGGTGGAAGTCAGCAGAACAAATGTAGCAGCTGTCTCCCTGCAGGGACCAATGAACTGCGATAGCGTTGCCCTGTTCTTAATGGTCTTCCTCTGGCAGATGCCGCTTAACTTTTGCTACTCCTTTTCCTATTCCTATTGCTATTCCTATTCCATAGTTCATTTTTGGCCTTGTGTCTCCCTTGTGTTTTTCTATAGACCTGGTCCCCTCCTTGAGCCCCAGAGTCTGTAAAAACCCCTCTGCAATTGTTCCACTCTTCTTTTTCCCATCCACCTGTAGAGCATCTAATACTATTTTACCTGCCCTCTAGTTAAAGAGCTGTCCCTAAATAGACGCTACCACACAGATCATAGTAGGAGTTGAACACAGAAGTGGAGACATAATAAGTGATAAGACATAAGATTTTCTTCAAATTATTAATGTTATAAACATAAATAATAACAATCTATAAAGAGGGGGGATGGTCTGGGGCACATCACAGTCCAGAGGACCCTTCTATTCCTCTATTCCTGAAGCCCCAGGATCCACTCTGAGATCTTGAATAAGTCACTCTGGTTATCTCTGCCTTGGCTTTCCTCTAGCCTTCTGCTCCCTCCTGTGCAGCCTGGTGGTGGGAGAGGTTTGGGGTGCCATTTATTTGTCCACTGTTGCCTCTTCTTATCAGCTGCCTTCACCACACTCAGACCCCAGTGTTAGTGAACTTGGAAGGGTAAATATTGGTGATTTCTAAACTTGCCCCTTCAAAGCTGTACTCTGCCACCCACAGCCTGCATATACCTCCTCCCACCGCATCCAGCAATGCTCTCTCCCATGTACAGCACTGAAGGAAGGCTGCTGAATCTGGCATTTAGAAACTAAGTTCACTCCACAAGGTCACATCAAAGAGGCCAAAAATCACAGTCAGCTAGCACTAGCCTTCACTTATTACTCACCAGAGAGAATATTAACTGGTAAAGCAGAGGCAAAGAGTGCCATATTCCATTACCAGTCCCCTGAGCCCCCCGGACACCATGGAGGGAAAGCTGTTAACTGAGATCTTCAACTGCATTTTCACTGACAGAAATGCCCTAGCAGCTGCCTGACCTTCATGTAGCAGAAGTCTCAGGTCCTCTCAGCTGCTGTATGTCACAGACAGAAATCACTCAGAGCCTTCTGTGTCCTGATGCATTTCAGAAATTATCTCTCTGATGAAGGCAAGATCCCAAAGGAGGAATACACCACAAGGAGAAGCAGTCACACTGGGGAAAAGTCAGGGCATTCCAATAATAAAAAGCCAAGATGTTCAAATCCAGATGCCGAAAGGTAGGTTTTCAAATCTATATTTAAACCCCTAAGCATCAGACCTGAAGCTCCCATTACCTGTAACAGAATTTGTGAGTGCTCAAAGCTTTTCAAACCTAGCCATTTGTTTCCAAATATGTAAATAGGAATAAAGAGCTTCTAAAAAAATGCTCTACTGTACCAGCAGAAAATTTCAGCTCTTCACTGGAAACACAAATCTTTAAGAGGCACTGTCTGGAACCAAAATATATTAGTTTAAGCTGAAATATTTGGGGTTTCAGATATTCCTTTTTAAAGTAATAAAAATAAAATATGCTTAAACAAAACATCCTTTCTTACTCCTTCCCCACCAGCTATGCAGTGGGGACAATCAGAAGGTTTTGCATATTGGCAGTGGCAGTAGAAAAGTGCTTCTGAGAATCAGGTGGGAGAAATGCCTGCTCCAGGAAGCCAGAACAGAATAAGCATTAGAAAAAAAGGAGGAGGACAAGAACTCAAACTAACCCCTTCACACTCTGAAACAAGGGTGCATAGCCACTACTACTTTGGAAACACCAGGAAATGTTACCAATCTCTTTAACTACTGGGGAACCAGGAGAGCTTGCAGAAGTGATTATGGTCAGAAAATTACCAGAAACCAAAAAATTCCTATAAAACAGAAAATTCCTAGGAAGGTTCTAGGTCAGAAATTCCTAGCAAGCAAAAGGATTCCTCAAAATCAAATGTTCCTCTCCTGGTGTAAATCGCTGTGAACAATATGTGGGAAATGTTCCAGTGTGCACGTAACAAACGCAGGGCACAATCTAGCCTAATGATTAATGCAAGAGAAGATGTCATTCAAATTCCACACATTTATATCAGGTATTTTTCCTGTTAATGTTAATGTTACCACTGTGGAAAAAAATTAATTGTGTGGGGGGAAACACAGACCAAATTCATAGCTGCTGTAAGTCAATCCCATTCCATTTTGATCTCAGAAAGGTAGGCCAGTTCCTAGCAATGGAGCATATGACTCATTACCTGTCTATTCAAACACCCAGTAGCAGGGAGTTCTATATGGTATCCACTTGGCAAATAAATCTTTTGTCCCCCCTCTAAAATAGCACACACACAGTTATCTCAGCAACAGCTATTTATATATTGGGAAGCTAAGCAGCTAAGTGTTCCTTTCATCTCTGGGTCCTTCCACCTAGCCCAGAAAAGCATCCTGCCTTAGATGATGAAACAGAATAAAAGCTTGTGCTGTTTTCATACCCTGAGCAAACAGGGAGCGCAATCGAAACTCTCCACCTATTCTCAGTGAAGCTTTGTATTTTGCTTTGTGCAGACATTTCCATCTGATCATCAGCCTGCTTGAACTGCTGATGTGGGAGAAAGGCTGTTCTACCCCGTGGGTGAGGAAGCTAACAACTGGTCTTGTTCTCTCTGGGAGAGCAAGAAAAGGGGCCACGTGTGTGTCTGAACACCACAGCCCAGGCAAACAGGAGATGTGGATTGCCTTTTGCCAAACAGGGTGGCTTCAGGCTCTGACAGGCCAGCTCTGCTTGTTGTGGTGGCTCCACATCATTCACCAGAGCCCTTCATACCACTCTCAGTGGGTTTGTGTCCATATGGAAGGCTGTGAAATGCAGCCATGGCAGCGTGGGGACAGATCCAGCTGTGCTGCCTGCAGCGTGGAAGTGGTGACCTCCAGCGGAGGCTGTAGCTGAGATCTAGAACCATCACTGCAAAAGAGCCCCTAGTCTCTCAAAATGGAGAAGAGTGTCCCTTGGGAGGTGGGGCTGGAGAAATATCTTTTGCAGTTGCTTTTGGTGGCATGCCCTTATTTACCAACAGTGTTATTAGTATAAAGGTGAAGTGAGAAGTATAAACAGGGAAGCAGACAAACGAAATAGTAGCCATAGGAAAAAGCTAAACTGTACATAAACCCAGACTGGCGGATTGATAAAATATTCTTAGGCAAGAAACAGACAGCATGAAAGGCAGGAAGATGGAGAGAGAGATTTAGAACTGAACTTAATACTTCTGTGATTTATTTGCATTAAGCTCAAGCAGCGTGTGTGGCTTGGGTTTTACTTGTTTATTTTGCTTCCCAGACTGCCTCAGGTGCTGGCAGAGAATTGTTTTGTTGAAGTTGCAGTCCATGGGATGTTTTGGAAATTCATTGTCCCTGGGGAAAAATGAGGAGAGTTTCATAAAATTTTTTAAAAGTTCTGCAAGTTCTGAAACTCAAAAGAGAGAGAGTTACACGTGAAGTAGTCTGGATCTCCTCCCTATAGTGAAAGCCCAGCTTTGTCTCCTCAAAGACAGAGGACCAGAAACTATCAGCAGCCTTCCTACTGTGCTTCGCATGAGGATATTCTGCAAATTATGGAAATTTTGTCCATCCAGCCGTCCCGCAACAGATGGCAAAGCAGTGAGAATGGCCAGAGCTGGTGGGTGGTGTGGATGTATTTACTTTAATAAGACCCAGAGATTAAAGTTCCACCAGTGCCCATCAGCAGTCTGTTACATTCATTCATTTATAATTATTTCCCATTTTCCCCTGCAGTTACATTTTAGAATTGTAGTTATTTGGATCTCTATAACCATCCAACGTAGCTTACATGACCCTGCCCCAAAACAGGGCATCCAGGATCCCTCCCAGGATCCCCCTTGTAATCCAAGCCCAGGCATCAGTCTGTGGGACACTGAGCCCCTTTCAGTCTGCAGAGATAGGACTGTGGTCTTGCAGAACCTCTTCTGCTATGGTCAGGCTGTCCAAAAGAGCAGGAAGGAAAGTGAAAAAGCAGGGGAATATGTGGGTACAGGAAGAAGAACAGACAAAAGAGAAAAAGAGTGAAGGAGACAGGTGAAGGGATTAAAAGTCGTACAACAGAAGACGAAAACTACTGCATAGGACTGGTACCTATAATCACTGCTACAGAATTTGTGCAAGATGGATACAAAAGTTGCAGAGGAGGAACTTTCTTATGTCTAGCATGAAACTACAGGAAAAATTTTAATAGAAAGAAAAAGGAGAAAGTTAAAACAGGAATAAGAGACAGAAAATCACTGAAGTTGTGCAGTTAAAACCTCAGCAAGCCCAAGTACATGAATGCTGGAGAAAGGGGAAGGGAGAGGTAGCTAATGGAGGAGCTTGTTGGAACAGTATAAAAAATCAGCTGCTTCCAGACGTAATGCGCTCTATGCTGCCTGCAAAATCTCAGCTTGGAGCACAATCCATTTCCTGGGTGCTCAAGCACCAGGGAGCTGCACTCTCTCAGGTGCTGTTTGCTTTTGATGAATGCTGCTGTGACAAGTGCATTAAACCCAGCAAAAGTGAGCTTTATTAGACTCTGAAAACCAGGGTCCATCACTGCTCAGACTACTTATAAAACAGTCTGGCTTGAGAGTGATACCAGCTTTCCCCAGGGCAAGCAGGGAGGCATTGCTTATGCCAGCATGAGTCCTCCCACATACACTGTCTGCATCTATTCCAGGCCCTGCAACAGAGAGCAAACTGGGTAGCTGCCACATCCCCTTCTTACAATTACTAGTGTTTCCTCTCAAGGAGACTTGGTTTTAGTGGCAGGTTGCCGTGAAAGCCTCAAGTGGGCTTCAGGAAGTAGCATACCACCAACTAGTCATCTAGTTTGCAGGAGATCCCTGTGGGTGGGACACAATGGAGTCTAATTATGTTTTTGACTTATGGGATTCAGATCATCACAAGAAAGGTCTATGTGTAAGCCGGGTCACAAGACAAGGATGTAGTTTGATCTGCTCTGTGCTTTACTAAACCCACAGACTCATTATCCAGCTCCTGTTTCCAGGGAGGAGCAAGGGGATGAGATCTCTCCCTCACTGTGACTCCAGAACTCAGCCAAAGGCTGACGGACAGACTGAGTGTCACTGTCTCCTGCTGTGGCTGTGATTTACGATGACTCTTCGTTGCTGTTTGAGCCAAGAATGGTGCTAGCCCAGTTGTGACCTTCTCTGCCCCTGAGCCTGGATCCCCAAACACTCCCTATCTCCAAGCAGCTTTTGCAGAGAATCTCACTCTCTGCTCCTGTAATGAGTTGCACAGCACGATATGGAATTAGTAGAATCTAAGTTATTAATTGTCTACAACAAT
Source organism: Gymnogyps californianus (assembly GCF_018139145.2). Classification (NCBI taxonomy): domain Eukaryota; kingdom Metazoa; phylum Chordata; class Aves; order Accipitriformes; family Cathartidae; genus Gymnogyps; species Gymnogyps californianus. Next base: position 6,060,378 of record NC_059491.1, on the reverse strand, counting down.
TAGCCAGGACGCCTGGGCCTTCAGGCACCTTGGTTACGTGTGGGAGCCAATTACAGTCTCATACATATTCATGCCACTTCATCCACAAACTGTGAGAGCTGCTTCCCCAGCTCTCTCCCCATCTCCTTTACTCTGACTCGCATCCAGCCCACCCTGAGCGAGGAAGGAGAAGTAGTTTCCTTTCCTTTCACGTTTCACTGAAATCAAATATTTGCTGTGGCCATAAGTGATGTAATGGAAATGCAGAACTAGCACATTTGAAAAGCAAGAACAAAAATGGCCTGGCCAAACCTCGCTCATGCCTTACAAGAGGGATGCAGAGATCTTGCTGGACTTGTCTCCTTGCAGTCACCTGCTGTATCAACATACCACAATACGTCATCCAGCTGAGCCTCATGAGAGATATTTCTCATAGTCGGCAACCACCTCAACTCCATCTGAGACCACAATTACCAGCTCTCATGGTGTAGATCAGTGTGGTCAGTGTATTGCCAGTGAATCTGATGGATTTAGACCAGTTTATACCCACTGAGGACCTTGACAGTAAGTGCTGGGTGAGACATTGGGCTGCACCAGGTAAGTCACTTAATGCCTGCATGTGTCTGATTCGCATGGGTATGCTAACGCTTCACTGCTTCCCAAGGTTTCTCTGAGGTTACATCTATAAATATCCACATGCTGTGCTCCTAGGAAAATAGCGACCCTGTGAATACATCACTGAAACTATGCTTGACCCCAACAGGAGTTGGAGCTGGTCCTGGGGTGAGTACATGGGGCTGCAAGTGAGCTCCATGGGAGTCTTCTGAGTGCCTTCACCACAGCGGGGTCAGAGCCTAACCAAGCAGGGACACATGTGTCTTGAGAATCCATTGATCCAACAGAGTGCCCATTTAATATGTCTCTCACAGCAGCTATCCAGGAGCTAAAATGTTAAATCCATAACCCGCTCTCTAGATTTATTGTCCTGAAGGCCGTTATGACTTTTGTGAGCTTTGGCGTGCAAAATAATGTTAGAAACACATGTTATTTATCTGACACACTAGAGTGACTCCTCCTCAGCCACCACTGTCTGCTGTGGAAATAAATCCCTGCTCTGTGTTTAGGAAACAAAGCTATTTCTGTCACATAGGAGACCAGCTGAAGCTTTTGATAGAATCTGATTTTAATATTGCTAATGTTTGCTTTTTGGTTTTGTGCACCCAAACAACTTTCTGAAGGGGCCCGATTGATTTTGCCTTTCCATTTTTAATCATCCTCTTCACAGGCTGGTAAGAGGCTGGTCACAATTTTCAAAAGTGACTTGTGATTTGGGCTGCTTCACTTCGGTTACGGACACCACCTCAGTAAAAATCAATAACAAATTAAATCACAGTAGGCAATGTGACCAGTGAAAGAGTGGCTGTGGGCTGCGAGGGGGAAAGGGTTTGTATTTTTTTAAATTAGAGAGAAATTGAAAAAAGATAATTTTGTGGCTTCATCAGAAGCAGCCACGTTAGAAAGGTACTGGTATACACAGAATGTACTTCAGCATCCTACATCATATTAACTTGTGACAACGACACAGTATTGGCCACTGCTGGGAAGTGAAACACCTGTGTAGTACACTACACAGCCTGGTTCTCCCCCATTACTCCTGATTTATGTCATCTAACATCATTAACTTGAAGAAAGTTCCTTCTGACTTAACACCAGTACGAGATCAAAACCAGATTCCTCATTCTGAGAAATGGAAAAAGAGAGTGTAATGCAGTCTTCTGCTCGAGCCTCCTACAAATATTTTCCAGTTCCTCTGAGTCTGTGAGGAACAAACCTTTCTGCTTTAAATTCACAAACCTGTGAGCTTCCCCAGGGCAGTGGGTGAGACATCATAAATAGATTTTAGGTCTCCCCCATGTGCTTTTTAGTGTCTGTTTTGTTTCCCTACATACTCCCCTGAATGACAACAGCAGCGTGATTTGAATTGCCCACAATAAGTTCTGGACTCTGCCAATCTCAGTGTCTCAAGTTATTGGCTGGTTTTATACAAAGGTTCCTAGCATGTTGCGATCTATGACTGGTAAATGCAAACATTTTCTCTCTCAACAACTTAATTTAACCTCTCAGCTATCTGCTGCTTGCTTTCTTTCTGTTTGTCTGCTTCCTAGTTCATAATTTTTCCCTTTTTATTGTGGGGATTCTGCCTGTTAGGGGAACTTTGCAGAAGGGAAAATAAACAGATCAGTATTTGATGTTATGCTTTCTGTTTAGAAGTTTGTTTCTCTTTCTTCTTCCATTGCATCAATATTAACATGTTGATTCATAAGCAAAATAAAGAAAGTGTATATATATACTCTTTTTCTTCTTTTTGAATCATAAAACTCAAAATTATGGTTCCCACAGCAACTGTAACTCAACCTCAATGTGCACATACATTAAAAGCAGGGAAATTATCACCCAAGGCAGCAATTGAATATGCGTGAGGGGATTATATTACTAACAGTGGAAGGACTGCGAAAGGTTGAAATCCCAGAGATGTGAAACATTTCAGGTATGCCTGTGACAAGATGTCACACCAAAAAAAAGAAGAGATCTCAGAGATCTTGATCTTTATGGACATAAATGGGATTCAACCTTGCAACGTGCAGAACCACTTGATTGAGGTGGTGTTACCTTTATTGTTGAACTCCACTCGCCTCAAAGATACTAAGGCACTCCAGAGCCAAAGATAGTGCCACTGAGCATACATGTGTGCACTTCTCCGTTGTACAGAGCTGATGGGGTGACCCAGAACCACATAGAGTTGAAGGGTCCGACAGAAAGGCAACAGGCCCCCATGCCCCCCAGAACAGGGCATGCACCGTGTACCAGACCACAAAGCTAGAAGAGTCATTAGAGGATCTACTGCACTCACATACACAATCTGTCATCCATCCCGCCTCTTCCAAGCCTATATGTCACCCTTCTTTTCAGCTGCTCTCTAGGAGAGGCACAATTCTGAAACACAGCTTCTTAGAAAGGATTGGAGCCTGTGGCCATACAGACGAAAGGCTGGCAGCGTCTACAGGCAGGAGGTGTCAGCCCCTCCAGCTCTTCCGTACTCTGGCTGCCAAAGTAGCCAGTCACTGAAGGGAAGTGTTTTAAGCATGAACTGCATCCCAGGGGACTTTGGCTAAGTTATTCTAATTATTTGTACAATAAGATGAAAGAGCGACGTGTTCCCGTTTCATAAAGGCTTTAACAAATAGAGTCTGCCAGGTGCTGATGCTTCTTTGTGAGGCCTGAGAGCTGAGAACTAATTAGTCCTAAATTATACCCCTGACAAAGACACAGCAAGGAAGCAGAAAAGATATACACATGCCAAACTGCTACAATGTCCTTTCAAATGGCAGATCAAATAGGCAGCACCACTTCAGAGGGCCAAAGATGCCTCAAGCAACTGGTTGGTATTTACCTTAAACAGCAAGGAGAAAGGCAGAGGAGGGTAGGAGAAGAGAAACATAAAAAGGGCTGGCATCCTGAATCCTCCCTGTGCTGTTCCCATAGGAAAGGGGTTTCCCTTACGTTCAGGCCTTTGGGATCTGCACAATTGCTCTCAGCACCATTTGGTGTCATTTTCCATTGGATGTACTTTTAAACAAGCTTCACAGTCAGCTCTTTTAAATAAACATGAAGGCAGCAGCTTCGGAGAATACAGCTGGCGTTTGCAGAGCGTGCCGTTTGATGTGTTGCATGATGCAGGAGATTGTGTGTGATCCTACAATTAAAGGCTGCATCACAGTCCAGCCCAGGATTAACACAACTTTTGCTTTCCTGTTTCCTGACTGTGCAGGGCAGTGCTGGGTCATCCTTTCACTCCTGCACCGCCTTTCCTAAGTCTCCCACTAGTGCTGCAAAGAGGAGACTCTCCTTTCACCCCCTTCCAAACCTTCAGAAGGGAAGACTCTACCAACAACCTGCTGCAGGGCAGAGAGGTATCCTGGCCTCTTTATCAGCCAGTTAGTGGCATGCACAGAGCCAGTGCCAACCAAGGGAATGCCTGAGAGGAGACACAGGCATGATGCGTTAGCCAAAGCAATTTCACACTGAGAGTGTCCTACAAACAGTCCTCAGTGTTCCACTTGCATGCCTTTATATGATGAATGCTGTGCAGAGTATGCATTTTATGTTTCCCTCTGAAGTATGTATCATTGTCCTTTTCCAGTGGCACAGTCCTGGATTAGACAAACCATCACTCTGTTACATTCTGGTGATCCCGCAGGTAATCTCAGCTAGACTAGTACATATTCGAAGCAACTCCTGTGCTTGGATCTGAGTGGCTCTAACTTCGTAATGGCATGAATGACACCACCTTCAGCTCACAAAAGTAGTGTCAGCTCACAAAAGTAGTGACAGCCCACAAAGAAGTCCTAAAGCTTATCCTAGAGCACAAGGCATCAAAAAGACTAAAACCAATCCTTAGTCTCATTAATTCCATTCTGCAACAAGGCATTTCATCAGGAAGTGGAGAAGCTGTGTCATAGCTGGGCCCAATTTTGGCCTGAGGAATCACATAGCAGCCCCTGGGGCAGCACCCAGCTGGTTGGGGAGCAGAGCTGGGTCCAGGGATCAAACACCCAACATGTTCCTTCACGGCAACTCCTCTCTCCTTTCCTCCTTCTCTTTTCTCACACCTGTGATTCATTAATCATGGCATAATCTGCTGCTCACATCTGGACAATTCTCTGCTAAGACGCAAGTTTTAAGTGCTCAGGGTAGCATGTTAATAACATCCAGGTCTCTGTTTACCCCTCCCAAAGCTGTCTGAGGCACTGTAGATTCGGGAACACGGTTTGCTCTGTGTTTCTAACTCAGGAGCAGCAATATGGTGCTTAGTGCAGGCAGACACATGGTGCAACTACTCAGAGGCAGCACAACAGGTTCCTGTATCCACCAGCCAGAGCTAAAACACAAGGCCAGAGTTACTGTGGGCTGTTGGCACCTAATGATGCACACACTCATGCAGCAAGACCCCAATAAGCATCCAAAGAGCTGAGCGACCCCTCCCTATTCACAGTCAGACACCCAAACTGCTTAGGTGCTGTGAACATTTTGCAAGATGTGTTTCTCTTTCTATAGATGCCTCCATACCTTTGAACTTTTTCCCAAACCAGAGTCAGTCAGGAGTGCTATAGACTTTCTCACTGGAGGGTAGGTATTAAGTTATTTAAGAGTATTATCAAAAATCTGTGAGATGTAAGATTGGAAAAAGCCCAGCACCTTTGCTGGCCCTTCCCTTCAGGATTTACCTAACTCATCTCAGCACAGCTGCATTCTCCTTCCCGACCAGCACCTCATCCCTGGGAAAAGCAGGTTAAATAGAAGTTGCTAAATCCCCTGAACTGTCCTGTCTTGTCCTAGCCATTCCCCTGATGTAAAGCAAAGCCTCTAAGGCTGAATGCCACTGTGGCATGAATCATGTTTATCATAACAAGAAACAAAGAAGGAAGAGAACAAAGGAAAAGGGAAAGAGGAGAGAAAACAAGAAAGGAAAAGACAAACAGAAGAGTGAAAGGGAGGGATATAGATAGACCCATTAATTTGCCTCTGTTTGCTCTGGGATTTAAACAACAAGCTGCTATGTCTCTGGTTTATCTTGGTTCCTCAGCTGTGAAACGTGCTGTGCTCCAGCATCTTCTGAGCTTTAGAGATTTGCCGGGGAGCTAGGAATGAAGCAAGAGGCTCAGCAAACAGAGATAGCAGAGGCGGCTTCATACATCACACTCAGAGGAAATTCATTCCTTTCAGCGCTGCCCATGGGTGAAATTACATTATATTCTGTTTGGATAATTGGATGTCATCTACCACCCAGCTTGTTACAGGATGGCATTTCCTTCCCTAAAGAGGCTGTTAGCAGCATCCCAGGACAGAGAACACAAGGCACAAGTCCCATGAAGTTTGGAGAAAAAAGTGAGTACACAGAGGTGTTGGCTCCGAGCAGTCCCGGTTACAAACTGGACCTCTCAGGGTCAGGTTAGTAATGGAGAGGGTGAAAAACAGGACAAGGCAAAGCATACGGAACAAGAAAGGGAAGGGAGCAAATACAAAAGAGGAGAGAAAAGGAGGAGGAGAAGGTAGCAGAATGAGCTTGGTTTCAAAATGTGCTTTCTGTTTTTATGAACATGTCTTTTAGTGCATGAACATCTCCAGGTGTCTCTCTACAGACCTAGCAGGACTGGTGTGTAGGTTTCACATGGCAGATATTGGCACTGGTCTTCCAGCTACAGCTTTGGGGAACAGCCTCCACATCTAAAGGGAGGACTGATTTACTTCAAGGTTTTTCCCAGCACAAACACAAAGCGTTTCCTTCTTAAATTGGGGGGTGGGATGCAGAGGTCTTTTAGCTAGAAATTCACTGGATGGACAAGCCTGTCCCACTGTGCAGGGGAAGGTCACATAACGGCTGCCTGTTAATCCCATAGAAATACAGCAGTTTTCTGTGATGTCTGTCACTGAGGATCACAGAGGAATTTGGAGTCTCCCAGCCATGCCTTGCTGCATTTTATATTCACCACTTACCTACATTTTGTCTAAAATGCCCTCGATTTCCCCCTTATTGTGTCCTTTCTTGCAACTCCTCACTCTAGTTCGCTGATGGCTTTTTAATAGCACAGAGTTGTCAACACAAGCCAGAGGACAATTTCATGTGTCGTATTGTCCCAGTGCATCCTGGGAATTCCATCTGGCTCAAGCGAACTTATTTTATTGAAAAAATCTCTCCTCCCTGCTAGTTATTGAATCGTCTTGGCTCAATGGCCTCGCTCAATATCAACTTTTCAGGCTTAATAATTAGTGCTGGAGAAAAGAGTTTCATTGAATAAGTGTTTAATGTCACACATGATTAGGAGACGCAGAGATGACCTAACTAGGCAATTCAATTTGGAGCTGCAACTGTTCAGATGAGGGACAATTAGGAACACGTTCTAGACTGTGGATGTATGCTAGTCAGTGCCTGCCAAGTTATTTATTGGAACTATACCCTTCTCTTCCATCCCATATACTTCGATCTTGCTTCAAGGCCTAGAAACAGATGTTAGCCCTTATTTTTCCACCTGAGGTGTGCTATTCCCTCATGTAATGTACTTCTTCAGAAACCTATGTTGCTATCAGTTGATTGCAACAATTGCTGCAATTCTCCATTTAACGATAGAGTCACCAAGTTTGGAAGGAATTTCCACAAGCACAAACAGGCAAATACCTGGTTTCACTGAAGCCTTTAAATGTCACTGTGCCCACAATGGGGCCCCAAACCACATGCTCATTTCCTGACGAGAGCAGAAATTCAGAAAGTGACTTGCAACAGTGAGTCTTAGATAAGCTACAGAAGCAATCCATACAGCACATAGCGATTTGTTTGCCTGTCTGCTTGTCTATCTATCTACCTATCTATCTACCACTACCTACTCACCTATTTGTCCACCCACTGCTGTCAGTCCTTCCAGCCGGGATGCTTGTGTACTGTGTTAATGGCCTATGTATTTAGTCCCCAAAGGCTCTCTGCTAATATCCCCTATTACATGTATGGGAAAATAAGATTCAGATAAAAAAAGAGACAAACCAACAAATGTATTTAGGAGTGAAGATGAGAGACAGCGCCTAATTATTCTGGGGGATCTTCTAAATTATTTTCCCATAGCACTCTTAAAGTGAGTTCTCCCAGTTCTGGGATTACTGCCCTGACTGATCAACTGTCCTTCCTCTGTATTTAACTAGTTACAAGCACTCCACAAATAACTGTGCTGTCCATGCTCACAGTGATTGAAATCCTGTCTTAAAGCATTTCCTACAAAAGTGATTTTTTCCACTTAAAATTCACTAACACACCAATCTACCGCATCTTCATACACATCACACACTGCTCTCAGGAGTGATAATAAGAAAACTTGCTCAATGAAATCTACATTCCTCCCTTTCGCTGGCTTCCTCATCCCTCTTCTCACAGAGCCTTCTCTCCCACAAACTCTTCAGTGCAACATTTTTAACAGGATTTGGAAAGCACTTGATAGCAGCTGTCACCCCTTTACACCTGCACACAGTCCGCACTCTGCTCTTCCCCATAAACGACCACATTGATCTGTCCTCTGCAAGATGTATTTCATTTTCCTGGAACTTCTGATCTGCCTGTTTGTCCCAGAAGAAAGAGTGACTAGATGAGAAATGTGTTCCCTGTTTATAGTGATATTTTATGTGCAAGAGATTGATTTGCAATGATAGCCACCAACTTCCCTATCTGGAAACCCAGCAGTGCCCTGAACAGCCTCCTATTCCTACCTAAAAGATGCCTGTAAGTACAGAGCACTATTCCTCACCCTGGGCAATAAAACAGCAGAAAACCCAGCTCACCTCTGGGCCTGTTAGTTGGGTACAGCAGGACAGAGTTTTCCTCTGGGCTGAGGGGCTGGATGTTTCACAAAAGGGACAAGGATGGACAAGCAGAGAGGCACAAACAGAATAACAGTAATCCATTCCTGCTGTCTAAAAAACTGCAAGTCAAGTTTTGAAAAAAGGCCATTGTTGCCACTTTAAGATGCTACTGGTCTTGAATCTGCCCAGAGTGATGGAGTCACACAGGGGTTGTCAGTGATGCTGCTGGAGCAAGGCAGTACCAGGCTGCCTGAAAGGCATCACTGTAGTGAGTGGAGGTTTCCCCTGATTTCAGTGAGCGTTGCTCTGTGCATGCTAACAGAAATGCTCTGCTCCCTGCAGTACAGTCACGTCTGGGGAGGAACACAACTGCTCCTTAAACTGCGCATAATGATGTGACACGCAACGATGTCTGGACTGTGTGAGTCTGTCCCTGCTCTGCTGAAGCGAGAGAAGGTTTTGCCACTGAGAAGAGAGGAGCTGTGCCAGGCCCCCCACTGTAAGAGCCAGGAATGCAATGGAAAGAACGGGAAAGCATGGACAGGCAGGATGTAATTACATACACTGCAGTTGGACAAATCTCTGTAACTGATGAAAAACAATACTACAACTTTTCAACAGCTGGTCATGATAGAGAGGGTGTCTGTCCTGCACATGTGCGTTCTCCATAACCAAATCTCGTGTTGGGCTTTAATTTCAAGCTGGTTTGGATGGAGGAGCACTACTGAGTCGCCTCCATGCCTGGAGCTATGGATCAGCCTTTGATCTATTACAATAAATACATTATTTCCCTGAGATGCCATGGACAGCTTCCATCTGACAAGTTACCCTGCTTAGCTTTTTCAGGCTGATGTGATCACTGTTCAGGAAAGCCTGCCTCCAACCAAAAGGACAATCAGACTGAAGTCTTGCTTCTTGGCTGCAAGAGGCTGCAGCCAGCATACCCAGAGAACGTAATCTTGAAATTAAGAGGGAGTGATGCCAGTGTAAAACTGTGGATCAGATGGTGCTCCTTAGTCTGCGAGAAATGTGGAGGTCTTTGGGTCCCCCAAAGCACATGGTAAAATACTTGGAAAGTGAGTTGGCCAACTTAGGCCTGGACAGACCCCAGGACATGGACATTATTGTTTTCACAGACCAAGACTATTCCCAAAGCCCATCACTGTAGGCCCTGGCTGAATGATTGCAGAGGGGAGGGCTGAGAAGAAGGGAGAGGTGATGGTCAAATTCTATCAGAAGAGAAATGGCCTTTTCAGTCACCTGGAGTTCTCCCCTACCAATTACAAAATAATGACAGAAATCCATGGCCTGCGATGGTTTCCCTCAAGGCACCGTCGACCAGTGGAGACTGCCCTAAGCTGGCCTTCACCTATTTGGCTGTTCTGGTATTTTTCCTAGGCAACTCTGCTTTCAAAGTGATTACATGGGTGTTTCTATCAGTAAGCTAGTGGGGATCTGGACACTTAGCACCATCCTCCATCACCACGAATATTTAATTCTTAATTAAACAATTGCGAGTCTTTTTATTTTGCTAATTTCCTCTCAGTCCCAGTGCTGCTGCAGCAGCAGGAGCGAAGGGGCAGCAGAACACATCAGGGCTATCATAGATTATCAAAGTGAGATTCAAGTTCATAAGAATCCCAGGCAGTAGGGACTTGATATCTCAGCTGCTTTAGGATCACTGGCCAGAACTTCAGCTAATAAGAGTCTGCATCTTGAATAGGATCATTTCAGGAAGACTTTAGTCAGCTGTTTCTTCTCCACTTCCTTTCCTCACTCTGTATATTATTCATGCTAGGATGTGTACAGTAAAGCAAGATGGCTTCTTTCTTTCCAACCTGATCTTCACAGACAGACACAGTGAATAATTATGCATGCAGGCACTAAAAAGAAAAATCACTTGGATGTATTAGGGACTTTATTTCATTGTTTATTTATGGGAGTGAGAAACTTACCCTGGATCAGACTGTATTGCACATCGTAATGAAACACAATTACCTATTCTTCTCCATCTCAGATGAGAACAAAGAAACCTGAAAGTCCTTGGAAGGTGAAGGAGAGGGAATTAAAACCAGATTCAAAGTAAAAGGAGAAAAAGACCTTTGAAAGAAATGGAGGCACTGGGAGCTTATTTTGCTTGTGAGATTTCTATTAAAATCAGACATTATTTCAGAGGCTTCCAGCCCTAGCAGATAATTAATGAAATTAAGGTGAGGATTTGCTGCTAAATATTTGCTCACGCTACAGGGGAAAGAAACAGTGCCAAAACCACCTGGAATTTTATGGGCAAATAAATCAAGAAAGAGAGGTGTCTCAATTACTCAGACTACAGAGGGGAAAAGTACCTCTCTTTACAACAGAGAGTTTTCAGTAATGGTAAAAATTCATAGCTTTTCAAAGAAGCCCACTGCCAGTGCCCAGCTTTGCAGTGTTTAAAATACTGGGACCATCTCTAAAGCACTCTGGGGCTGTGGACAATGTAATTAGGAAATAGCCAAAAGGCTGACATTTTCAAAGCTGCAAGTGGATTTGGATGCTGCAGCTGGGAAGGTGATTATGGGAACCTTAAACAACCTCTCTCCAAATTTTGCAGGAGTAACAAGGCTAGATGAAGCCATTGTGACAATGGTTGTTAGGTAGGACTTTCTCAGTCTCTCACTCATGATGTGACATGGGGTGTGCTGCACATGTAGCTCCCTTACTCTGCTGAGCTCCCTGGGTGATTTACGTCTCTAATTAATCTGATTCATTTCAACTTGTACAAAAGACAAGTTTGTCTTGTAGATTTTCCAGCTCTGGCAGTTTCTAAAACCAAAATTAATAAGAGTCAGTCCAAACTGAGGAGACAGGCAGCCTGGGTTAGAGTCTTTAGATTGTGTTAGGCAGAAGGCCAGAGTGGGTAATCAAAATGTTGCTTCCAGCTTTAATGTTCATGACTGTGTGCTTCATTGTGCTATTGGGGGCCAGTAATCACTGAGGCAAAGCTGTGCAGAGGCATAAATGTATGCCAGCTTTGGCCACTAAGGTGGACATCCAAAAAACTAGTGACAGCAACCACTAGTACATTTGGAAACTAATCCACAGGATGCTTACAAGTAGACTTGGCCTTTAAAAAGGACTGGAATCCATACTAAGCAAGCTATAGGAGGGATGAGTTTAGCCCTTTTTATAATACTCTTAAGCATAGAGTTAATTTAGGGACAGTCAGGACAGCCTTAGGTGCTTTGACACTTTAGTCAAACTGGGAAATGCCTCCCCTTCAGCTCTGAGCTATTTGCACAGTGAGCAACTATTAAACCTTTTACTGCCCTAGACAGCCACTTGCCTGACAGAGATCACCCCAGGGCCCAGTACAGCTGCAAGCTGGAAATGCCATCTGCAGGACTGGCATGTGCAATTAAACTAACTAAGCTGCAGACAAAATATAAGGGTGATCAGCTCCCACCCTGCAGGCCACACACCATCATCAATGGGGGTCTGGAAGGAACATCCCTCAGACCACCCTTCCTTATGCCATGGGATTTACAACACAGGTAGGTAGGTACAGTACATCTTCTTTGATGCTCCTATCACTAATCTGTGAGATAGCAGAAGACAAAATAGACTTCCAGTCTAGTCTTCCACGGCAATTCCCAGGTATGTGGGGATGAATGACATACAGTAATAGCAGGCCATCACATCTACACTGACAGTGCTAAAAAATGGGGTCAGCAGAGAATCCAGAGGTTTTCCAGGGGTCTTGCACTCAGCAAGCAATTGCAGGTTAGTGTGTGATAGACTGAGAGGCCACACTGAGGAGACAGTTAATAAAAGCAGGACTAGAAGAATCAATGTGTTCTGACACACCAGTGACAGATTGGAGAGAGGGACAGATTTAATATCCTAGCGTTATCCTTTCCCAGCCTAAGGGCCCTGAAATTGATTGAATAAATTAAAGCATTGCTGTGGATGACACTAGAGTTAAGGTCGTATCAGCACTTCCATCTTAACTCCCTATATCCTTTCCTCTGAGGTTTTCTTCTTCATGTCTTGGCACAGAAAGCTTACTCCTGTGCTACAATTTGGCCAAGAAGATCTCAGCTCCCATGCAATTTTACTATTATAATTTTCAAGAAGAGGAAAAAAGGCAAGAAAAGGAGGGCATTACAGAAGGAGGACTAGACAGATAGTTCTATCTGGTGTGCTTTTGAAATCAAAGGATAAACAGGCCATGTCAGGCTACTCCTAAAACTACCATGTGCTCATTCTCTGTCATGGTCAATCTCTCTTTGCAAATAGTGAGCAGAAAAATAGACTTTGAAAAGAAAAATGTACAGAGAACTCACAAAAAAATAAACCTGTAGGCCAAATTAGTCTCTGCGTAGCTTCACTTGCATGCAAAATTATTGATTCTTTTGTTACTAAAAGCAACTAAGGTAATTGCAGATGAACACTCTTCCACTTTTATTCTTTATTATCTCTTGGCAGGTCTCTCTCAGAGTCATCAATAGGATTTTATGTCACAACAAATCCAACTGCTTCAATAGAGTCAGGTGCTGTGACAAAATTGGGCCCTTCATTGAGTTGGTCTGATCATCAGTATTCCCATGGCACCTCTCACCCACGTATAGAAGAAGTGGGTTTTGGAAAATGCTCAATATTTTCTTTAAAGCACTAGGCACATTCATCCGAGGGAAAAAAACTCAGAAATGGTGCCATGTCTCTTACAAAATGAGATTTAAAACTGCGCTGTATCATTTTCGTTTTTATATGCTGTGTCATTGTCCAAACTCCTGTACCAGCCACCATTGGGTCACTAGCATCTCAAATATTACCAAAATGCTACCCAGACATCTGTTTACACGCAGCTGGCTAACAAATAAGGGGCCAGTAGACCACGCTCTGAAAGTTGTGTATTACACATAATAAAGATTGTGTAGAGCAAATGGCCTCTGCTGTGCAGTTCTTTGCATTAGCGCTTAACATCACACCCTCTAGGAGAATGTCAGCTGCAACAACGGCAACAACAAAAACTTGCTTTCTCTCATTTTTTAATTTCATTAAACTCACTGTGCACAAAGCTCCAATGCTAAAAAGTGTGAGCACTTAGCACATTGCTCATTTTAGCAATTACCCATCTGACCCCAGCTCCCTCCTTATCTTTTTAGGAGCGTCTACAGGGCATCAGGGAGCAGTTTCAACCTTCTCCCTTTGTGAAGAAGCAGGTGCTCAACAACTTCACACAGCATAACGTTTCACCAGACAACACAACAGGGAAATTCACCGCCCTCCCCTGATTGGCAACTGCCAAAAAGCAGAATGGTTCCCGATAGCTGCATCCCAGGATGCTTCGGGATAAATTTACACATGAGAATGTAGTACGTGACTGCTGTTGTCTTTAATGGGAGTCACATGGCTAAAGCTCCGAAGAGCTACTTGGAAAATTTTGAGGCTTGGTGTTAAAAATGAGAAAAATGTACATGAAACGGTTCCGGTCAGCATTCAACTGAGATACAAGGCAAGACAAGCTAGGACATTCAAAGCAGGCACGTTACTGTGCACCCCAACTCTACGCCAGCCAAACAACATGGGTTAAAGTCAAAGTATCTGGGTCACCCCTGTATTAATCTGCATTTATACCATTAATTTATGGGGGCAAACACACCAGTGATTCAGGCTCTCAGTGTCAGCCTCCGTGGGGACTTCAATGACTCTGTCAGCTTGTATCTCAGTCCACAGGCTGTTTGCCCATGAATTTAAATATAGATTGAACGTCAATGCCTCTTTCCACAAATCAAGGCTTCTCATTTAAAACATTGCACTTGCATGTTAAATAGAGACTAATTAGACACTCAAAGGGAGGACAAATCTAATTTGGCTAGAAGGATATGGAGAAAATTAATGCGGTGCTGTGGCAGTATGGAAAAAAGCCTTTCATGCTGGTTAAAGTGGAAGCAGAACAGGACCTGTGACTTCTGTTCCTGCTCCTGATACTCGCTTCCTTGTATGAGTCCTTTACACCCTCCTGGTTTCACTGCTCCTTGGGTCATAATTTACATCAATATACAAATAGCCACCCTAGTGCTCCAGCATCCTACACACATCGTGTGTTTGTGCAGGGGGACACAGACTTCACATCCACTGTGCTTGTATTTGTTATTTTTTAAATCATCTGCCAGAGTGGTAGGAGGGAGCTTACTAGCCCTGCTTCCTGAGCAATGTAAATGATGGATTTAATCTACTATAACACAGCTATCACCTCCAGAAAAATCACACACCTTTTTGTGAATAATGGGAGCCTCCTGATGGGTTTCTCTAAATAAAATAGGGCACAGTTGGCTAAGCAATCTTTGGAGGCTACTCTTTAAACATCAACAGCTCATAGCATCCTTAGGTTGTGGAAGTTTATGAATTTCTCTCTGGAAGTTAATGCACTCATTAGTTTTAGGCTGAGGGAGCAGATGGCAGCAGACTTGCCTTTCCTTGGACACAAGTGGTAGAGTCTGCACCACTCTTCATTAAAGGCTTTGAGACTGTTAAAGAAACTAGTAATTAAGCTAAAGATACATGTCAAAAGATTTCTTTCCTTCCATGAGGTCTGGGTTTCCCACCACATACAATATCACTACTAAGTAGCCAGCACAGCATAGAAGCTGAGAAAAAGAGGGAAGGAGGCAGGAGGAAAAACAAAATTCAGCTTCCTGGCTATGATTTTTATTAGAACCATGCAAAATGTAAATAATGACATCTTGAAACAGGAAAGCTCACATACTTTGAGGTACAGCCTCAGGTTTGAAATTCATCCCAGGCTGAGCCAGAGGCTTGCCAAGACTTGGAAAATGTTGGAGTAAGCTTGGGTCCGGTGCAACATTGTCCAAGACCCAATTCCAAACAGAAGGTGGCAAATTTAAACCTGGCTTCAGTTCTGATCAGACCTCTGGGAATTCATGATTTCCCTTCAGAAGACTGGAAACAAGCCATTTTACAACTGCTGTTGCTAAGCCAGGTGGAATTGGCGATTTCAGCTAATATTCTGTGTGGCTATTTCTGTTTGCACTCAAAACAAAAATCAGGAGATCCTCAGAGAAGTGCAGTTGGAGGAGAATTGAAGGAGAGTCACCTCTGTACACATGCTCTGATCCTGATATACTCCAGCCATGAACTAGTCTAACCACACTGACTCCTTTAATGCAGCACGACAGAAAACAGCCTCTAACCTGCACCTGATCTGGCTCTGATTCAAGCCTTCATCTGAAGCCTGCTAAGGACAACAAATCTTGACTGTCGATCAAGAAAATCCTCTGACACTATCTGGTTTTCAGGGCAGAACTTGGTTGAGTTCATACATCCCCTATGACGACCATGGGAGCATGAGCTTTTATCAATAGCAGCCTGTCTCCTCAGCAACAGTTGGCATCCTGTTGCTGGGTGGTATCTAATGGGGATGCGTGTTGACATAGGAACACACAAGGAATTCTTCCTCCCTGCTCCAGCTCACTGTTCTCCTCTCACCCAGAATGCAGCTGTTATCTCAGAGACATGAGACATCCAGAGAGTAATTGAACAGACTGGTTTTTGACTGAGGATCAAGTCAGTGGTGTTTAGCCAAACTCCCTTCACAGCCCAGTCTCTTGATGCTTCTGGAGTTACATCAGCAGAAAATCTAACTTTTTTACTGGTGTTTCTGTAACAGATTGCCCTATTGTACTGCAAACAATAAAGTGTGTTTCAGAATGCCAAAAAGCATCTAAAATGGCCGGCTAGCTCTTCATCCTGGGAACTTAACTGCAGCTGCACAAACTGATTTGAAAATGTGTGATCCCAGGGTTCTTTCATATAAAAGGTCTATAAAGAGGTTACGTTGGAGAAATAGCTTGAAGAATAGTTAAGTGGCAGGCTTGAAACATCAGACACTTGCTACTCTCACCACCTCAGCTATTTATTCCAGAGAGGGGAAGGCTAAGACTACAGAGTCCTGATGCTGCCTTGGGTCAGGCCCTCAAAACACTGCTGTTTCTCCATCTGTACAACAGGTAATGACATCTCAGTTTTGCAAAGTTATTCTTTGGCTAAACTAACTGAATGCTGAGATCTCTGTATAATTGTAAGTACAAAGAAATCTCATCAGCCATTTAAAATCAGGCTTTAGGATTTAAAAACTCACCGGATTTTAGTAGCAGTATAAATGTTACCACCATAGCCAATGTCCTTTCCATACTCTGTGCCCAAATCCTGCAGCTCTAATAATCAAGGGAATGTTTAGTCTTTAAGCTGTAATATTTCTTGCCTTTTAGGATTCATCCCTGACAATAATTAAGTCCCATAAGGATGAAACTTAAATGAGCGGTAGCCTTTGGGGACGGTATTAGAGTGCTAACTGTGTTTGTGGTTTAAATATTAATGTCAAAGTGTAATTACCATCCGCTAAGTTTCAGGCTAGTGTTTGAAAACACATTTAGCTAAGCAGGAAGAATGAGCTGTACCAGTTGGAAGCTTCTGTACAGAAAGGATTAAAACTTAGAGCCGGAACAATTTCTCAACCAGCAAAGAGCACAACGAGACGTGCTTGGTGGGTGTTCTTCATGCAACCCCAGTGTGTGGTGGCTTCCCACTGCTGGCTGACTCCCAACTTCTTCACACAGCATGGCGAAGCAGAAGCCTCAACAGCAGCAGTGCTATAATATCTCATCTCAGTGGGGGTCGTGGTTGTTGTGTGTCTACCTTACCATTGCAATGCAAGCTACAGCTGGGTCCCAGAGGAAAAAGCCTCATCAAATTGAATGCCACTGTCCTTTTCTCCTTGTAGCCTCTTCGCTTATTCCCTGGAGTCTGGGCAAGGATCCTGTTGAGTTCCCAAGGTCCCTCTGGGTTTGAATGAGGAAGCACATAAGTATTAGTTCACTTATCACATCTGGACTCCCTGTGTAGTCTTGTGCACTGCTGGAATTCTCAGGGAACATTCAACATCTGGAAGATTTGAGCCTGGAGAAGAAAAGTGTACAGAGCACAGGGACAGTAAGAGCAGAAAGGGTGGTGCATGCAAATTAGATTTTGAATGGGAGAGAAGGATTCTGCACATGCTAGCACTTGCTAGGGAAAGGCTGTGTTGCAGTAGAGCCACAAATCGTGAGCCAGACAGAGTAACACTCTACTCTCCCTCTAGGTTTCGAGCATGAAACAGGGAAAGGCTGTAAGTCATTTCACTTCATCTCTGTTCGTTTCAGACAAATAGAGCAGAAAAGTCAAGCCAGAGAAAGTGGAAAGAGGGCATGAAACAAAGCTGACTTTGTAATGGCTCGGTTAGCCTGGCCACTGGTTACAAGCATTAATAACATCTAAGCTATTCCCACTACTCCCAAACCTTTGTGTGATGTTAAACGTGTGGACAGGAAGAGAAAGCAAGAAAGTAGAGAGCTAATGCAAGCAAATCTTGCCGAGTGTTGCCCAGAATTAATTCCTTTTTCCTACACACTGCTACCCTGTCCCTCCAGGGCTGGGGTTTGCACAAAAAGATCTCCCCTCTTCAAGGAAAGCCGGAGTGTCCCTGTTCAGGACCTCCTTCCATTAGAAATTATCCTTGTGCCCTGGGTAGGATCAGGTGATCCCTACACCTTCTCAGACATTTGCACAATAGATGAGGGGTTAAAGATGATTCCTCTAATGCTGCCCTATGCCTCTGGGGACAGCAGAGCTCTGAATGGCCATGCAGGCCTGGTGGGCCACAGATAAATCTTTCATTCAGCATCTGTTATAAATCCCAAGGGATCCAATGGGATTTGGCAATTTACTCCTGCCAAGGTTTAGATGATCAAAAGAATTTCTTCAAGTCAGCAGCACTTAGGATGAAAGCTAGCCAAAATCTCAAAATACAGTCCCTCAGCAGGATGAAGCCATTATTCTTTTTTTTTGAGTTTATGTGTCTTTATTTTTATCATCTCTCTGAGAGGAGGGGGACGAAAGAAGGAAAAGTAAAGTTTAAGAGCATGGATAAATTCTGCCTTGCTCAGCTTCTGCCCTGAGACACAGCTACCTCCAACCTCTCAGTGACACATTAGCCTTCAGAGAGATTGATCGATAGCTGGATTGCTGGGAAAGACTCATTGCCAGTGCCCTAATGACCAGAGAAACCTGCCAGAGGAAGTGCAAAATTAACTCTGGTTCTAAATAATTAAGGGTTAGGTGAATATTTTCTTCCATTAACTATTTCAGCTGGCACCCCAGCTACAGATTCCTCCCTGCCTTTGATGGAGGGATTGTACCTTCAGCTGCTTTGGGATGTGACACTGCACCCTCTGTTCAGGCAATCTGGTCTCCTGCGTTCTGTTTCTGGCTCTCTGTTGGCAACGTGCAGGATCTCACACAAACCTGGTGCATGTTTGAGAAGGAAACAGAGTAATCCAAAACAGATAGCCTCATTTGGAAAACAGAGCCTTCCTCTCTCCCTGCCTCTGTTTCCCCTCCTGTAAAATGGCTTCCTGCTCTTTGGAGAGTGCAAGGGATCTTTGCTGATGTTTGGTAAAGGGCCATGGAGCAGGAATGATAAATGATAGAGTAGATTTCCCGCCTATCCCCAGTCCCAGGCTCTTTCGCAACCCCTGAGCTGTGCCCTTATTGTTCTCTTTCACCATCGGTCAGATCCAGCATGGTACTAAGCATTTCCTGCCTCCATCCTAATCCTGTCTGTAACTGTGGAGTGAGAATAATAAAAAAGTGATATAAATACTCAGTGAAAGCCACCTTTGCTGCAGTCACTGGGAGCTGAGGGCAGTTTATGCTTCTTAAAGGGAACTCAGTACAATATAGGATTAGGTCCTGTTTGCTTTTCTGTCTCTAGTTCTTTCTGCCGTTCTTGTTTCAACTTAGCCAGTCTCCCTCCCCCCTTCCAGGTATCTTCCACAATGTCCCTTCTTTTCAAACTCTGTACTCTCCCCACCTGGGAGGACAGTCCCGGACAAAGCATCTGTCTGCCCTGCTCTAACTTTATGCTGGATCGGTATTGCTTGTCCTCCCACAGGCAGTGTGTAAGCTGACATAAAAGTGTAAACTGGCTTAAAGTCTGAGCTACGTACATGGGCTAATCCAACAGAAATGCAGCCGTGTGTAACAGAGTGCAAAAATCAAATTTGTCCTGCCAGAAGAACTGGGATTATACTGATCTTGTACAATGATTGTGGAATCACAGCTGCAGACAGCATCTGGAGATGCTTGCAGAGAAGGCAGAGGTTAAATATGGAATGGCAGGTCAGGCCATAAACCTTGAATCCTTCCTGCTACAGAATGTCTTTCCTGGACAGAGCCAAGACCTATTTAAGGAGCTACCCACAATGAACTGACTCTGCAGGTGTGCAGAAATGTTTGCTGGTACTTCTAGAGGGCTAAATTCACACACAAAACAAAGAAACATACAGAAAGAATGAACTGAGTGAGCTTATAATAATAAAACAAGAATTAAGTACGGCTCCGCTCCCTTCCTAGCTATGACAGAACTAAACAATCACCAGGCCCTCCCTTGCTATCACTTCTCTGGCAGGGAAAAAGACACAACAGCATCAACAAAACACTGATGTCCCAATAATCTGCTCCAGAAATTGCTGGGGACAGGAGGTTTCTCACTGCCTGGCCTGTCTGACGATGAACAATGCATTTCCAAGGCTGCTTGCTCTTGCCTGTCAGCCAACACACTGAGTGGAACAGGCATGTTTTGGCAGGGAGATTTTTTCAGTCCTTGTGCAGAACTGAATGGTTTAATAAAGCAGAGGTGTAGATAATGTCTTCTGAATTAGTGGTTAGCATTACAGTTCAACCTCTCCTCAACACCATGGAGGAGAAAGGAGAAAAGAGAAGAAGAAAAATTAATGGATTCTCCAAACTGCTAGGTTACACTAACTTGAGGCCACATAAGAGTGCCATCCCCAGGTTATGTGAGCATCCCCTTGTCTTGCATGCATTTGTGCGTATAGAATCCTTCCGACTCCACTCAGAGAAGACCAAGTCCAGTGAGACCAATGGAGCTAAAGCCAAGTCATGCTTCTGAGGTGTCCTGGTTTCGGCTGGGACAGAGTTGACTTTCTTTTTAGTAGCTGGTACAGTGCTGTGTTTTGGATTTAGTGTGAGAATGATGTTGATAACACGCTGCTGTTTTAGTTGTTGCTAAGTAGCTCTTATCTTAAGCCAAGAACTTTTCAGTTTCCCGTGCTCTGCCAGCAAGCAGGTGTGCAAGAAGCTGGGAGGGAGCACGGCCAGGACAGCTGACCTGAACTAGCCAAAGGGGTATTCCATACCATAGAACGTCATGCCCAGTATATAAACAGGGGGGAGTTGGCCAGGAGGCATGGATCGCGGCTCGGGAACTAACTGGGCATCAGTCAGCGGGTGCTGAGCAATTGCATTGTGCATCACTGTTTTTTTTCTTTCCCCCCCTTCCTTTTTTTGTTATATTCCTTTTCATTACTATTATTATTATATTTCATTATTACTATTGTTAGTATTATATTTTACTTTAGTTATTAAACTGTTCTTATCTCAACCCTCGAGTTTTACTTTTTTTTTCCTTTCCTCCTCCTCACCCCACTGGGAGGGGGGAGGGGGAAACGGCTGCATGATGCTTAGTTGCTGACTGGGGTTAAACCACGACATGAGGAGACGTAAAAGGCTTTTTGATTTCAGTGGAAACCACTAACAGCATCTAACAGATCAGAATTTAGACCAACTCTTTCTGATTCTGGAAAACAGGAAAAAAAGCAGCACATCATTAAAACAAAATCTTCCATAATAAGTAGAGCTCATTGTCTGTCAGTGTAGGTGACAATCCATGAGGCTGTCATCTGCTTTGACAGCCGTCACCTCTGTGAGACTGACACATTTAGAGAGTACAGTGTTTCCTGTGCTGCTCTCCCTTGTACTGCTCTCCCATGCTCATGTCCTGGTCATTTAAAGCCACATTTAAAGCCTTTTGCCAGCTCTTATGTGCATTTGATATTCACATCTATCCATCTAGGTCTTTTGACTTCACCCTACAACATGCCTTTTGCTGCCAGTATTCACTTGGGATTGATTTGCTAGACAGATTTTTAACGCAACAGTCGTTGAGGTGGGATTTCTGGAACAGGGCCTCTTCTGATGTGATTTGGAAGAACTCCAGATGCCCATCTGCATCACCTAATGCCCCACCCCTGTCACTTCAATTTTTGACTGCATCTCTCCTCTCTTCTTCCTGCCTCTTCCATACAAGTTGCAACCCTCTCTCCACACTTCTACTTGTTTATTTGTTTTACAACTTCTTTCTTTCAAACACAAATGCCTGATTACTACTGTCCCCAGCAGGAAATGGGGATACCAGGCCAGGCATAAAAGATGTTGCCTCCAACACTTGTGATGGAGTTACTCCTACATATACTAGGACTGAACAGAAAATCAAGAATTCCAATCAGGAAAGTGGCCACCATCTCTGAAGGGAAGGACAGAGTGTTTACCACTGGGCCAAGAAATTAAATCCCCAAACCCCGTACTAAAGAAAAGAAGGGCATCCTTAAGCCTGCAGAAAGAGGAGCTGCAATGCAGGGCTGTTTTAGTCATTCCAGTAAAGAAGGCCCTTGACATAAATCAGACAGATTTTGCTTTCTTTGATACTGGTACAAATCCAGGATAAACGCCATGATTTCACTGAGATTACTTCACATTCATGCTGATGCAAATATTATTAAAATTTGGTTTCTTACTGTTAGGATGAGTACCCTGCAGCAGAACATACACTGTGCACCTGCTGCTGCTGTAGTTCCTAATTAGAAATAGGTTTATTGACCAAAGATCAGCACAGCATTTTATCTTCTTCCTTGCTCTCTCTGTCCCTCTCTCCAGGTCTCATTTATAGCCAAGGGAAGGGGAAAGAAACAGCATCAGCAATTTCTGTCTACAATGAAATACAAACTCTTCTTCCCAAGCTTCCTTGTGAAGCAAACCCTGGCTAACTGACTGCTTTCTCCACTTTTCATGAGAGTGACAAACATCTAGTAGGTGACCAGTGCATCAGACAGAGATATAAACTCTTTGCTGAAATTGATGAGCTGGTGTACCATTTTGGTGCTCTCAGAGCACTGCAGCTTGTGACTGTGACAGACACTCACTGGCCTTCAATGTGGGCTCTGGAGGGAGTCTGGAAGTATCTTTGCACTGGAGCACGTTCCAGCTTCCTGATGAAATAAGTGTACATGCTGCATGCTGCAGACATTACTGTATATATCACTGAGAGCAAAATCCAGAGTCCCAAGCCTTTTACTCTGAGAATACAGCCTCTGCAGCTTAAGCTAAAGCAAAATTCCTTGAGCTAACTGCCATAGTAATTCCTTTACCTTGCCTAATTCGGTAGGGACAGATGGATGGACATAGATGTAGAGACATACATACTTCTTTTCAGGTTTCTGCATATGACTCCTGAGCATCCCTATTGCTTTAGCAGAAGAAGGGAAGAAATCATAGGGAAGACCAAGATTTTCCTTAATTATCAGTTTCATATTATCACCCTTTTCTCCTGTGTTAGATCATTTGAAACTCCTTCCCACTCTGTGGGATTCCCTGATATAATCTACTAAGTACAAACAGCTACAGCTACAATGTTAATTGGTATTTATGCTGCAAACACTGTGTAACTACATGGTCATTTGCAAGTTCCCTTAGATCAGTCATTAATGATATTTAACATTGTCAAGTTATTACATCCATAATTGCTACACAGTTCAGAGTGCTCAAGTCCCCTGACGAAAAAGCAACCCAGAAAATTTAAACAGTCCTGCCTATGCCTTGACATTATTCCAATTGGATGTGATTGTTGCAGAATTCCGCATTCCCTTATCCTGTAAAAATGAGTACTAGCAACTGATTTATCCTGTTACCTTCGCCTGCAATGCAACTGGAGTCTGCCTGCAGTGTACCTGAGCCAGCTTCAAACAAGCACATAGTAGCAACAGAAGCAAAAATTTCAGTATGGGCTGCACACGCTTTCCAGGTGTCCTGGGCGTGTATGGCTCACCTATGCTTACATCCATCCCATCGCATCTTTCTGTGACTGCATTCCCATTGCATCCCATCTGTTACTGTTATCTAGAAAAGCTAAATGAAAGATGCAAATGCTAGGTTCACTGTGATATAATGTCAATCCAAGACTTCAGATTAGACAAACTCTTTATCCTGCCTAAAGTCCTTTGGATGAACAGCACTTTCATCAACATGCTTCCCATTAGTTTAGTTCTGTTTGGACTTTTACGGAATTGGAGACTAGACTTTACAAATTGTTACAATGTTAGAAAGAAGAACAGCTATTTTTCATGCCTACCCCTTGCCATGGACAGAAGTATACTACTTCTTCAGCTCCTTGCCTACAATATACTTGGCTACCAGGATGTTTTTCACAGGATTATCTAATTACTTCCCTAATTGTGTCTTGGGAACATCTTCTAAAGATGTGTCTTCAAAATGCAGCAATCGGGGATGGCAGTATTGCAGCTTCCCTGCCAAATCCCCCCTACCTGCTCTCTCCATGTTTGTCTCATCTGTAAGAATAAATGAGTATCTCCTACGCATTTAGTCACTTTGTGCCTGTGACTGCTACCATCACCTTAGCGATAATGAGAATACTAGATCCCCAGAGATATGGGGAAGGTGAAACTTTGTTAGAACAAGGCAGAACCTGTTTTCTTTTGTTGCTTCTGACTCGGCTGCATTTCTGGATTAGGAAAATGTATTTGGGGAGTCATTTCACCATTTTTCAGGCCTGCAGTGAATTTATGCAGTCCCACCAGAGACTTGCGTGCCATTGTCAGTAACCAAGAGACACAACTTAATACCTCAGAGAGCTCAGTGCAGTGCATGGAACCACTCTGGCTGCCGGCCATGGTTCTGAAAGAATAATAATGAAAAAAATGTGCTTGCTACAGGACTGCAGACCTAAGGAAATCAAAATGCTATTGATCCCAGCCCATCCTGTTCTCATTACAATCTGCTCTGCTACTGGCATCAGGAGTTTTGATGAAATCCATCATTACTAGCAGGGTAAATACATCTTTAGGTGGCGTAAATCAGCAACACTTGCTATGCCAATTTATGCCAAGCGTGAATATAGACCACTCTGGTATTTGTTATGTGCAGAGAAATAGTATATGGGGCCAATACAGAAAGCTCCAGTATGGCTGAGGCTTGCAGAGCATTTGTTTAACTAATCAGCTACACCATGCAATCAGTGTCTATTTTTCCTCTCATAAATAGGCATGCATGAAGGAAAAAAATGATTGTCAAATACTCATACAGCGGGTTTTAACAAACTGCAAATTTGAGAAGAAAAACACAAGTACAAATAAAGCTTCCCAGCTGCTTATGATTTTTTTCCTTCCGGCTGAATAAATAATCACCTTTGGCTAATTGAGTAAATATAAAACTCCTCAGAAATGGCAACTCAACAAAGCACCAAAGAAGCCCAGCACTTTCAGGAGGAATTCCCCAAGAAACAGCATATGCAGGAAGCAATGAATTAAATATTTGTCTCAGTTCCTCTAGATGTGAGAGGCAACTAAAAATCTGAAATAATGAAGTAAATAAAGAAATATTTAATTAATAAACCGAATGAAGAGACAAGAGCATGGCAGAGGGAATGGTTTCGAGATGCTTCACCCTGGAGTCCTAAATCAAAGATAAACAAACTGCAAGACATTACCCGATCATCTCCACAGTAGTTCAAGTTTTAAAGCAGGTCTGCATGCTACAGATTTACTAAAGTGCACTGAATAAAATACCAGAAATACATTGGAGGGGGGATTACCACAAGAGAGGGAAGGAAAAGGCAATATGACATTGTTTTTTCATACACAGGGAAATAAAAACACATAAAGACACTGCATGGTTTGAAGCCACAGAACTGAGCTGGTGGCAATGTTGGCAGCTGGTGCATTCACCATTAAACCACAGTGCCTTCTATTTCCACCTCTATTTCTTGTTTTTCTTAGGAACATCAAGCTTTAAACCATTGCCAGGCTGGGAGTTGAGCTTATGAATCAAAGAAAGGATATGGCGGTATAATCTTTTTCAACCCATCTTCTTGTAAGGTGGTTTCTATTCGTTTAACATCCCTCCATGGTCTTTATTAGCAAACGAAATGTGAAGTACTTCACATGCTCTGTGTGAATTCTTATGAAGGAGGAGAACAGCAGCATAAGATAGATGTGTCAGCTGGGAGGTCTAGGAGATTGGCTATAAGAATTTTAAGGAGCTAATTTCAAGAAAACAGTAATCAAGGGAAGCTGAAAGGGTGGGAGAACATCATAAAAAGAAGCAAGCTGCTTCTCTCAGCAGAAGGAACTGGGGTGATATGATTCTCTGAGGGTCCCAGATTGGCTGCACCAATTCTATAAACTTTAGGTACTACAGCAAGCCAGCTACTAGGAAGCTGCATTTTTAGAGATTATGATTGGCTCCAGATTAAGTACCCACATAAATCCTGTCAGCTGGAAAATGGTTTGTTTGTTTTAAAAGAAAATTATGTAACCGAGAAAATTCAGTCTTTTCCTTTCTCCAGTTTTTTTTAGTACACAACGTTTTAACAATGAAGCTGAGTTTTACAATGAGTGTAACAGACAGGCCAAAATGAGTAAGTTCTGCTAACATTAAATCTGTAAAGGGATCAAACTATCCCCAAAGAGCCGCTTCTCCACTACAGCAAAATCCAGCGAACCTTCTGTACCTCCATCATTCCAGGACAGCAGAGCACTAGATAACACCTGGCACTCACATAAGCTCTCAGAAGATTTGTGTTCACAGTGAAGTTCATTTGTGTTATAGCTCCAGTGTACTCATTAATCTGACTCCTGTCCAGGCACAAAGTCCCATTGTTTCTGTGTTGTGGTGTTAATAGCTCAAACTGATTAACAGAGAAAATGAGCACAGCTTGTCTTAAATAAAGGTAAGGAAGTTGAACAATATAATTCAGTTCTCTTGGCCTCCCTGAAAAAGGAAGGAAAATGTGAGGTTTTGGTCAAGAAGAATGAGGCGCTCGGCATGTTCTGGCTTCCAGCCATAGCAAGAGTTAAAATAGACAGGTACAGTGAGTTAGGGAAGGAAATAAATCATGGGGCCCAACTGATGGTGCAATGTAACTCACACTGCACTTTCAAATCCACTGGCACAAACACTCGAAAATAATGAGGTTGCATTTTGATAAAAAGGAAGAAGGTATGGTCTTCTGGACTATTTTGAGATGCTATCGGCTCTAAAAGTCCTGCAGTAATCTAGTCTGCGTAGGACAGCGTGTAGCATTTTAGCCAGACATTGCTGCACAGAGTCCAAGAGCCTGTGGTTAGCTTAAAGTGTGCCTTTCAGAGAGACTGCTAAGGTGAAACCCTGATTCTATTGAATCTGATGCCAAAATATTCAGTAATTTCAGTGGAAAACTTCCGCTTGAGTCTTGATTTACTGACTCAAAGTAAAAGAATTTACCCTAGTTCTTGACTCTGCTCACTCTGGGCTATATTCTGTGTATTGAGATCAGTAAGGACAGCTCACCAGGGTGAGCACTGGGCAGATCAAAGTTTCAGGTTTCCTCATATCCTTGACAAAAAGACCCCGTCAAAAAAGACATGCCTCACTGTGCTCTGTTGAAGATGCACAAAGGGGGAACAAAGCTCATGCCATTCATTTTCTTGCCTGCATGCAAAAATTGGTAGTTCTCTCATCAGACATCTGTGTGTGTTGTTAAACAAGCCCCACAAGCTCCCCTTAGGTGCCAGCAAAATGCTGAAGGGCCATTGTGCTCACATCTGCACTGCTCTGGAATTGTGAAGGTGCCCTTAGAAGAAGCAACTTAATGTCTGTTAATATAGAATTGAAACCACAGGAAACCATCCCTTTCACCACTCTATTTTCTATGCAACCTCCCCACTCTCCTCCTGTTCATCCACCAATCTCTTTATCTCTCTCTGCTTTTCTGTCCTTTTTGGTGCATAAAGGCTTTGCTCAGATGACAAAAACCTATGTTCTTCTTCCAGTCTCTGGAATGAAAGTCAATATAAAACAGCTCCTTATCTCCAGCTTTAGTTTTTTATACCTTCAAGGGTCTTTATTTTATTCCAGTAGCAAATTTTAACTGACAATTACAGCCATTGACGTGCATGCAAGGTGCTTAAAACCCACGGTACCACTGCATTAATCCAGGCGGAGACTGGAAGCTAGACAAAGGCTGCCAAAGAAGGCACATGTCAATGCATTCAAAGGAGGAGGCTGGGGAGACCATGCACATAAGTACTAGCCATGCCCTGCAAAACATGTGGCCTTTTTCTTCCTATTCCTCCCTTTCCAGAGCTCCAGATTTAACAGCCACAGGTTAGAAAAAAACCATACAGGATGTAAAGCATGAAAGTACCGCTGCAGAGGTTAAATCTGTCACAATTATGACATGAAACAGAGCTGCCTTTACAAAGAGAAAAGGATTTACGGACAAACAGCAAGTCTTCTCTTAAACTAAAACCAAACCTGATTTCCTGACAGTCTGTTTGAAAACAGATGGTGATGATGGGAAAAGGAGGCTTCTCCTATAAGGCAGGCAAAATTCTGCTGTTTGGAAATGTAGAAGATTAAGGCCTTTATTTTGCCTTGTGACATGGAAATTAATAAGAGTAGATGAGGACTGCTGAATGCAAATTCCTCAAGGGGGAAGAATCACTTATCTCCAAGAATATGTTCTGCTCAGCATCCTCTGGCAACAGAGCTCTTTGGAGCAATGCCAGACGAATCAGGGGAATAGCAATGAAGGGAAAGCCTTTCTCTTTCAGGTAATGGTTCTAGTCGGCCAGCAGTGATCACTGCCCCAAGGTTTGCTGACAGTCTCAGGTCAGACAAATTGGTGGTCTCGGTCCTGCCTCATTCCACAAAGCTACAGAAAACCACAGAAACAAGTGCATGTCAACAATTCCAGGGCTGTCCCTTCTAAAAGCAATTCTGGAGTTTTGACTCAAAAGAAACGTGATAGAGATCTGCGCTGCTCCACCCCTAGCTGAATGACCTCTGCATTACAACAGCCTGGCACTGGAGCACATGGGTGCAAACACTGACATAGCAGCTCCACTATTCTCAGAAGAAAATGATGATTGATGGTAAGGTAAAGGACAGACTGTATCCAGCTCACCCAATTCTGGCATGTCACCCACCATGCATACTTTCTTCTCCTGGCCCAACATAAATGTTCAAGGGCCCTGGGACATTCATACCCCCAGAATCTAGACAGGACTCTGTCTGATGCTAAGGAGCACTGAAGAGTATGTGTGTCCCTCTGTGATGGCAGGTGGCTGCAGTGGCACCTGATCAAAGGCTATTCACACACACATGCACTCTGGCAATCAAACTAAGTCACCAGTTGCTGACTTAACCGAATCAACATCGTGAAGTTGAATTAGCCACATGCTGGCACTGTAATTCTAATTGTTTTCAAATATACATTGTAATAAAAGTCTAATTAGCACACATCTCCAAATGGGAGCTGATGGCACGTAGGATGGTTTTGCATTGGTGACACAAGTAATGAAGGATTACATACATTCACCTGCTACCTCTGGGACACTTTTCTTCACACC
This sequence comes from Gymnogyps californianus, assembly GCF_018139145.2. Lineage (NCBI taxonomy): Eukaryota > Metazoa > Chordata > Aves > Accipitriformes > Cathartidae > Gymnogyps > Gymnogyps californianus. The sequence continues at coordinate 6,031,414 of NC_059491.1, read as the reverse complement.
ACGTTTTGTTGGTTTTGTGGTAGAGGTTTTAAACAAACGCAGGAAAACAAGAAGGAAAAAGCAGGCTGACAAACTGCCTGAGATATAATATATAGATGAGAACCTTGCGAATGCAATCCAGCAGAGAACATTTAAATAACACATGACTACAGAGCTCTGAATCAAATCTGATCCCCATGTGCTAACAAGTGTACAGTCATGTACTTGTTCACCAGTACGGCTGCATGACATAGTTTGCAGAAACATGCAGCCGTTTGCAGATGTGCACACAGGTCTAGCCTGCAGTGCACATAAAGGCACACACTCATGTGTGTGAACCCATACATACGCACCTAGTCCTGCACGCAGTAATCCAGTAACATACAGACACCCCCAAACCCCAGCATACACCATCAAGCAAAGACATATTTGCTGTAACACTGCATCAGATGTCATGTCCCCGCTTCAGGCTCTTCTCAACCCAGCTGTATGAGTCAGTGGTGGGGAGGATTGTGACTGGCACCACAGGGCATCACTGAAAAGGTTGTTGCGGGTTGCAGGGGAAAGGCTGCAATGGGAGAGAGTAAGGCAACACTAGCCTTCTCCCAGCACAGGAAATACTGCCCCGTGGAAGGCAGAACATCAGCATGCTGAGGGATGCCTGGAATTCTGGATACGCTGCTGTTCCTCCTTCCTGTCCTACTGAGTACAAGACACAGCAAGCCCATGAACTGTTGAGCTTGTGTGGTGACCTCTACAATTTGCAGCGGCCACTGCATACATTATTAATGCCACTGTCTGTGCCAAGAACTAACCCTGCTCCCAGCCGGGGTCAAGGTCCATTAATTATGCACTGTGAATTAGTCCAAACTGGGTGAACACAGAAACAGAATAATTTGCCATTGGGCCAGTGATCAGACGCCCTGCAGATGGAGTAACTTGTGGAAACATGAGCATATAATGCCCTCATCACACACAGCACATGAATAAATGGTGAAGCACTTGCCAGCATAGCCATCTCCATTTCACCCTGGAATCTGATTCATTATTGTGAAGGCAAACACAGCAGAAGCACAGTGTATGAAAGGGAGCGTAGCCCCTTCCCAAACCTACCTGCCATTCCATTGCCACATTTGTCTGAGCCAGCCAACAGAAGGGAGCCAATTAGCAGCTGATGTGAATGGTTCAGTGGAAAGTTATTATTTAAAAGCTAGTTAAGATAATTAGGGGGCAGTTTAATTAAAATATCAACTTAAACACAAAATTAATGCAGTAGCTTTCAAGCCCAGCAGGATGCACAGCTAGCAGATTCCCCTGGGAGGCTGCTAATTAGTGTTTGTAGTGACTGCAAATAATAAATAAAAATAATAATATTCCTGTAAGCCTTACAAATATTAGGAGCTTGGTTCCTTTCTGTCCAATGCATGCCCACTGCTCAATCCCTACTGCATCCCCAGACAGTTTGAATCAGAGCATCACTAGGATATCCGAAGATTAGAAGGGTGTAGTAACTCAGCCTAAGTTTTTGAAGGTCTTTGTTTCCATTTAATCTACCTGTCCCTGACAACAGAGAGAACACCACTGGCATTGCCAAGAACCACGCCACCCAGCTGGCCACATTGCAGGTTTGCTGGTTTTTGCTGCTTGTCCGTTCTCATACAAGGACCACTGCCATTAACAGGTTGTTTATGATCAGGAATCAAAAGAAAGCCTTATTTTTTCTTACTCTGAAGTCAGAATTGATATAGCCTAGGAAAAGTTGTTCCTGGGTACACAGCTGCAGAGTCCTGGTGCTCCACTAAGAGAGATACAGAAACCTATGCAGAACTCAAGCCTATCTCTGATACTGTGCACCAGAGTCTCCATAGATGGATGCACCAGACTTTGTTCCCTTTTTAAAGTCCTGCAAAGCTCTTGCTGTAACATTGCAAAGGCTCTGATTCTGGTCTCAATGACACTGGTGTTGATCAGGAGCATCTCTTGCTCTTTCACTCTGCACACTGCTGCAGGCAACAATACTGAGAGTGATATTACCAGACAAATGGGGAAAAGGTGAGTCAGCTGCAGCATTTGGGGGGGCATGCAGGTGATTCACCCATTTAAACAGCTAAAACCAGAATTCTCCAGCAACTACAGAAGGAGGTGCTCCATTTCACACAGAAGATAATTGCCAGGGCTCCCAACACAAGAAGGGAAGGTCTCTGCAGTAGAAGAGATGGTGCTCACAGTAGTATGTGCAGGGCCATGAGGAACACAAATGCCAATGTTTTCTCAGCTGAGCAGAGCTGAGCTGTATTATCTAATTCCTGAGATATAGCTTCTGAGTTGCCCAAGGGGAGGGGAATGCATTAATTACTTATGAATCAATTGATCTGCTGCTATTTCAGGAACATCTATCTAATGGCTCTGTAATAGAGATGATTCCCAAACAGCAGCTCCCTCACTTAACACAAGTCATCCCTCACCCCCCTCCCCAAAGAAGAGCAGGGCAAGAGCCTGCAGCAGAGGGAACTTCCAGGATGTAGAGCAAACTCCTACCAGGTACTGGCCTTGTCTGCTCTTCACCTTGTTCTTGTATCCCAGTTTGTGTCAGTGCAAAGCAGTTGTGAACTGCACCACTGGGAGTGAGACTGTGTTGCATCTATCTCACCCTGCTAAAAATGGTGAAAGCAGGTAAAAAGCAATAAAGAAATGGGTCCAGGGGCTTCTCCCCTTGGTGGGATCTATTCCAGAGCATCATCATCAAAATTACAGGGAAGGAAGGTGATCTCTCCCTCTCTCTTTCTACTCACGTACATGGAAAAATACACCCACTTCTGGTATGGCCAGAAGCAAGGACATAGACCTTCATATGGCAACCAGCATACATTACAGAAGTCTTCAGCAGTTTCCCACTCAGTAGTGTGGCAGACGGCTGCAGGACTGGCAAAAACAAATACGTGTTTTATACCCTTTTTGCAGCCCTGGACTATTCTAATGCTTTTGGGCAGACCCTGCATTTGGCCCCTTGCATTTTATGTTGGCAATAATATTCTATATCAAAATGCATAAGCCAGTTCTTTTCCCATCAGAGTCCCCTGTGTCTTCCTCCTAGTTTCATCTCCCACATGACTTGCAAGTGCATTAAAATGTTGAGATTACAATTTCTAAAAAAAATTATGTAAACAAGATTCTTGACATGCAGTAGATGACACTCTGCTCAGTAATGAGCCTGGACCACTATGACGGAGTATGAAATCGCTCCTTCAGTTTTGTATAGACCCTCCCAAAAGCCACAGTTCAATCTGGGCAGTTGCTAGATTTCCTACAAACACAGAACATCTCATAAAGGACAAAAGTATATATTTTTTCAGTTTATCACCCTAGACCAGATCCTCAGCAGCTGTAAGTCTGCACATTAATGGCCCATTGCCAGTTTACGTCCACCATCACCTATGCACAATGGATGTGGTGGATCCTGAATGCTGGCTCTGCGTATTCTGCATCAGAAGCAGAATCCAGGACATGGATTTCTTTCTGAGACATCACCATTGAAACATTCTGGCCCTGTAAGTGCCACTGCACAGTAATCAAAGCCTCCGTCTGTAAAGAGCTTGCCCCTGCTCCATTGAAGCCAATGATAAACTCCTATTCAGCTCCTCTGGGTTGAGAATCAGGCCTAAATCAGCATGAGGAATTGAGAAATATCTGGTATGTGCTCTTGGACTACCTTACCTTGCACCTGCAAGATGCCAGGAATTGAACCATCAATTAATTAAAAGCTGTGTGAACGTGGCCTGGAGATCCTAGTTTGGAAATTTAAGGCAGAAGTTTCCATTTTGCTTGGCACTTCTTCTCCAAAAGATGCTAAAGTATTTCTGTCATTCTATGAATGTATATCTCTGCTTTGAAAGAAGTTCAGAGGCAATTTAGTTTTACAGGAGTAGCCTTCTTTTGTAGACACATTTCAGACAACAGGAATACCACTTATCAAAGTCTTTCTGTTACTCTGTAACTCAAGCACAATTATCTACCAGCATACCATTCCTATCTTCAGCTTCTCTCCTAAATAATTAAGTTCTTCGTCAGTCATCAATTCTCTCAGTGTAAGCAGTGTCAAAAGGTAACCTGTGCTCAAGTAAGATTTGGGGGGTACATTTAAAGGAAAGAATTTGCCCATGATGGTCAAAATCTGCAAGGAATGCTTTCCAGTGGCTTTCTTGCTAATAACAATCTGTCAACACTTATCAAACTTGTATCTAATCATCTCATCTGTAGTGTCTTTTATTTCAGCAAAACATCAAACTAGAGGATATTAAAGAAAACATCTAGTCTTGCACAGCTCTTTTCAGCAAAAGATATTGAAGCTTTTTATGCAGAAAGTGTGTCTCATTATAGCCATTTTATAAACAGGAAAATGAAAGCACAGAGAGATTAAACAACTTGCTTAAGGTATTAGAGCAGATTACTGGCCAAGCCAGAAACAAACTCAAGTGCCTCGAGTGTTGCTCCAATGCCCTGGATGACACCAGGTAAAGATCAGCTCACTCACCGCTGAACACAACCATTTCTCAGCCGAAACTGTGTGTTATGAGCACTACATACCAATGTTACATGGCAATTTAGGACAACTGTGACTTCGATGTTGTCTCTAATTTGTGTCATCCAATTCAAAATCCTATCCCACAGTACCCAGCTGGTAAACACCTGAATTCAGATCTGATCAGGACAATAACATTATCTGATTGCTAGCAAAGCCTGTTTCACCAAATTGCTGGGGTTTCTAGTTTACTCCCATCCATCCATCAGGGCTCCCAGCAACACAACAGCTCCCAGCCAGGAACTGCATTAATCCACCCTTGTGCTCAGGGAGCAGCAATGTTCAGAAAGCCCAGTTTGGAGAGGTAGGCAGGGGAGCAGCTGCAATAAGGGACAGCAGAGCGACAGGGCAAGCAGTTAGCACACATACAGCAGCTGCGGCTTCAGTCTAGGGAAGTGCTGCAGCTGCACACCAGTGAGGCGCCGAGAGGTAGCAAAGCACTGGTTAGAGGGACTGAGGCAGAGGCTGAGAACAGCCATGGTTTGGGGCAAAGACAGAAGCTACAGCGCTGGTGGCAAGGAGTGAAAAGAAAGGGCTGGCCTTGATCTCTGTGCTGTCTGAAGTGTCCCTATAGGAAAGCATCAGGATTAGAGGGTTAGTAAAAGCCCTGTGCCTTGTGGCCTACAGCTGCTGACTGAATTGATCCAGCTTTGCCCATAGTGACTTGCTGTGCAAGCACAAGGCATGCATGAAACATTGGTTCAACACTGCCCTAGAAGGCAGCATGCCGATTATTGTATCTAGTGACAGCCACGGCAGCAGCTCTTGTTCAAGAGGAGCAATGGCTGAAGGGGAAGCAAAGGAACTCATCGCTGGGGATCTAAATGAATCCGAATTGCATTTGCATTTCATTTAGATTTAATAAGATAGTTATTGTTTGTTAATTACATGCCAATTGATTACTGCAGCAACATATTTATTGAAGAGGAATAATTCAGCTGAAGATGTATATCTTACCCATCTAAATTGAGTTAAGCAGATTCAAAGCGATGTAGTGTCATGGAGCATCTCCAGTTTGATACATGCACTTTGGAAAAATTTCTACAGTCTGGAAGAAAAGCTGCTCTGTTCCACAGCAACCTGTGCCCAGGAGGAAGTATCACCCATGAAGGACTTGTGTGTAAGATGCTGGAAGCCTATGAGCCTGCAGACCCTGAAAGCCACAAAGCTATGCTCTGTGAGGAGTCCTTGTAGTGCTGTACAGCGACTTTTGCCAAGAAGAGATGTACACACAAACACAAACATGCAAACATACAAACAAATGGAAAAATACACAGAAACTCACTTCCAAAACTGGAAGCTGAAATCATGAGAGCCATTGTTCCCACCCCATCCATCTTCCCAGTAAAAAGCAAGTTGTCACTTCTGCAAGACTCCACAGAGAGCTGAAAAAGCAGGAGGTCTGGCAAAGTTCACCCCTACAAAAGGTGAAGGAAAGGCAGAGTTCGCAGCTTGTGCCAGTTCTGGAAAGGAGAAGTGGGGTATGTGGGAATGGGGGAAAATTAAATCCCATTTGATGAATATGAGAAACTAAATGATCCTCTTCGTGATGGTCTTCGCACACAAGCAGCTGCAAATCAGAGGACTGCTCCAGCCGGGAAATGTCAATTGTATGGAAATGTCATCTTCATTGCAGAGCTCTCCTGGGGCTGCCGGAAACTGCAACTCAACTGCATTAATTTCCATCCCTCTTTCTCGATCTCACTTTCTCTTTTATTTTTCAATCTTTTAACCTTTATAAAAAAATTAAAAAACAACCATCTTTTCTGCATTCACTAAAATTTTGTAGCTATAATTGTGCAGAAAGGTTAAAGAGTTTCAATTAGAAAGGTCATGCCAGGATCATTGTGCAGCTGGATTCCCATGCTGCCTGCTGTTTAGAAAGTTAAAGATAGCACTGAATAGCTTCCTGTGCCAGGGCTGACACCTCCAGCTTTTTCAGTCCCAACAAAAATAAACTTTCAGTCCTTACTCTTCAAACAGTGCAAAGGCTCACAGATCTCAGGAGATTTTCAACAGGGAAAATTGTAACTTGAGTTCAAATCAAAGACCAGATCAAGAGGAAGACAAGATGTATACAGCCAAAGGCAATTCCCAAAGGGATACCACTGCACTCTTGAAGGTGAGCGTCTCCAAACCGAGGAAACTGGCAATCTGGAGCTCATGACACCTCCAAAGCACCCACAGCATGAGACAGAGTTCACTTGTAGGCTTATCTAACCTCGCTGTCTAGGCTCCCATTTCCCACTTCCTGCATTCTCCAATTCTTTGCCCCTACCCTAAACTCTAACTTGTTTCATAGGAAAATAGATTAGTGTATTCCCTAGTGTTGAAATGAGGGAGGAACAACAAGGTGCACAGGGGGGACAAGCATATGGCTGGTCAGGAGAGACGGATTACGTGAATTACAATTGATTTTCCACTGTTAATGAACCATGAAGTGCTTGTGATTGCATCTTGAAGAGATTTATAATTATTCATTGAATCTCAGAAGATAATTAAAGTTCATTAAACACAGACATGACAAGCTTGCATAGTAAAGAATAAACCCCAGCGCAGGTTCCTGATAGAAGAGGGAGCTACAGTGTTGGGAGATGATAAGGAGAACCAGGGGAAATAAAAGAGGGGTTCTTCACTAAAAACAGTTTTTGTCCAAACAAGAAACTGCTGCCCTCAATGTGTTTTTTCACCTCTTTTTCCTGTGTTTTTAAGGGTTCTTTGCTTTGTCTTTCCACATCATAATCACACCACCGCCTTTGCCTGACAGTAAGAGTGCCTTATGTAATACACTTAACCTATTCTGCAACAGTTGCTGTGTGAAAATGTTACAGTGATTTAGAGCCAGTGGGGACTGGGCTTTTTGCATGTGTATCAAAGTGGCTGTGATGTACAAAACACAGATTGTGGAAGGAGCTGGGGAGAAGCAAGGGGCGGCAGTAGCAGGGAGATGCCGTTCATCACCACACGGATCAGAATTCCCAAATAGTTCAGCATTTGAGATATCAAGGGAGTGCTTATCTCTTTCAAATAGTCTGGCCTTAGCTTGTGACCATGTGAAAATTTAGCCCATATAGTCCATATTCTAGAGATTAGGATATAATGGGACACATACTACAGGCTATATGGTATGTTCAATACTGGTGTAAATTATGCCCTGGTTGGATACAAAGCATTTGACACCAGATAAGCAGAATCTAAGAATATTTCAGAAAAGAAACTTACTCATCAAAGAAGGAACTGACTGGAGAAAGAAAAAGCTAACAATAATGTGTGCTGCTGAGGATCAAAGGAATCTTGGCCAGCTAGCAGTAGTAACCAAAGCCATTAATCCAAAATAGCATTTGTTCAAAATTTTACTACTGTGCTATTGGGAGCCATCGGTGATTACAGTGCCCCAACTCAGGTAAATGTCTGCATCCACAAATGCAGTCAAAGTAACCACTTACTGGAGTACTCTGTCTTCTGCTCGTACAAGGTAAGCCAAAAACCCCTGCTGTCTTGGCTTAAGGTGATCTCACTGCCTTTTGCATTTACACTGAATTTCCTGAGATACATAGAATGAAGGAGAGGTCCACCTTATGTTTTCTCCAGCCCCCTTTATAACATAATTGGCTGTCTACCAAGGGTCATTCAACATCAAGCTCAGCCAAACACAAGACTGTTGGGACATCACTACTACTGCAGAGCCAGTGGTTAGTGCTCACAAAGCAAGAACAGGGTGTATTTCCAGGAGAAGTCAGCCTAGAGCAAAGGACAGAAATCTCACTTGCTCAGTATACTTTTTCTTCCTCTCAAAGGGCTTTCTTTTCATTATTGCCCTCCTAGAACTGAACATCAAGAGTTTTCAGTCCTGAGGCAATCTGATTTTATTAAGAATTGGAAATGTTGACATGAAGCTAAAAGAACCCAGAGAAGATGCTTCTCCCACCAGGTTGACATAACTTTGCTGAGCACACATGCTCTGCAGAGCACAGTGCATAGGGGATGAGACAATGCAGTTTGCACTATATTTCTGGCATGAACATCTCTTTCGTGTCCACACCCAGGGGAACAACTGAGCCCTACAACTACATCTTTCTCATCTCTCCTTCATTTTCTATTCCTGCCTGACATAACACCTCCTCTTTCCCTCACCTCAGATAGATTTTAGAAATATAGGTCTTCCCTAGCATAGTGTAACTTAAATCAAAATGTTGTAGCTAGCATTTCACTACAGGAACATTGCCAGAGATGCACAGTATATACAGACCAGCACAATAATAGGTATAGACAAAGTGAAGGATAAACAGGCAGACACACAAGCAGAAATTAATCAGCTGAGAACTGTTACTTACTTTTTCCCCCAGACAAAGCCTTTGTACAAAGTCTTTGTACAAAGCCCAGAGTGTCTGGCACAAAGAGAAGGATTGTGGCCTGATTTCTAATTGGTACAGTTTAACTAGTGAAAACTCCTTCATATAACTCCATCAGTTTAATCATTCTGTGAGCCAATTAAGTTAAACTGATTTAATAAAGGAGCAAACCAGTCTTACTGTATATACCCAGAGTACTCGCTCCAATTTAACTGAATGAATTTAAAATCAGTTTCAGAAAATCTGTGCAAAGCTTGTAGAGGGATTTCCAGTCCTTTCAGAGAAGAGAAAGGCTGAAGGGAGACTGTCTCCACCCAAGACCCTTCCTGTCTTGTTTTGCAATGAATCACACATCCCAGCTTTGCAATGAATGAGGTTTCCAAAGGCAGCGTTTACTCTGGCTCTCACCCCCATGCTGTAGCACCATGTGTTTTACAGCATTGTCAAACATAATGATTCCTACCCTGGAGAGAAATTGGGTCCCGTTTTATATTTTATTGCCTCAGAAAGGACATTTTTTACTTTCCACAGTCCACAGTTGGCAGCAACAGCCCCATAAATCTTGCCAAATGCTTTTTGTTGATATATTGTCCAGCAAGAAGTCTGTGAGGCTGGGGCCAGCATGGAGTAAACAAGTTAATGGCCTCCTGATCCATGTCTGAAGAGGGAGAGCAGCAGGGACAAGGAGTCACTGCAGACAAAGTCCAGCAGCTGGTGGGTGAGCTAAGAGACCACCGGGAGTTTGTTTCCCATGCTTCATCCAGAATAACATGCAGGCTGCAATGCTTCCTGGCCCCCATGAAAAGGGGTCTTACACCAGAAAGCTCACCTAGCCATAGTGCCAGCTCACTCTGCCAGTCCTCGTGTTCGCTGCAAAAGCTGTGGCTGGTTCTAGCAGGGCATGATTGTGGGGAAACCTGTGGGAGCCCCAGTGCATGCCAGCAGAACTCATGGAAACAAGGATAAAGGAAAATTGGAAGGAAGGGAAAAGCAAGAACATACTTGTGCTGGTGAATGCATCTGCGTAGAAGCAGATTTCACAGCTGAAGGGACAGAATGCACTAGAGTGCACAGTGTGAGCACAGAGGAATGAATACAGGGGAGACACAACTCCCTGTCCATATGGAGCAGGCTTGGTGCCATTGCTCTGCGTGCTGTCTGGTAGGAGGGTAAGCACATGTGAGATTGTCAGATCTAACTGTGTTGCACATGGTTGTAAGCAGTCCCTATAAAGCAGATGAACATGTTTGTAGAAGTAAGAACATGTTTTGGTACATGTGTTTCTAAATTTAAGTGGACAGTGATGGAAGGGAAGATGCTTGGTCTTGCGTTATGGGAGTATCCAAGATGTGCATTGTATGTGGTTAGTTGGGTGCATGTAGGTGACACGGTCTGCTTGTGTATTAGCACATGTACATACTGATACACACAGCTGTCCTTGAGCCAAGCCCTAATTTCTAATAGACTTGTCCTTTGCAGGTGATGAGAGAGCCTCTGCATGTCATCATGAGAAAAAGAGATGTTCAGCCTGATTCCTCTGGGCAGCTAATGAGCCACTTCCCTCCTCTCTGTCTTTGTCCCTGTGCTCCTCCCTGAGCTCCAACAGCACTTTGTGTGTAATGAAGAGATAATGCCATAATGACTTGATATGTTACACTCTGCCCAGTCATAATGCCTTGGAACAACTAACTGCCACTGTGCAAGGGCTCTAGCAACTCAGCTGCTCCAGTTAATGCAAAGCCCTGTATGCCTCTCTAGACACAGGGCCCATTCAATGAACATTCATTGTGCAAAACAGAACCAAATCTCGCAGTGCCAGATGTCCCAAGCTTTACTGCCCCACACTTTTCCTCCAGCCATGGGGCAGGAATGCAGTCCTACAGACACAACCCGTACCAGTCACTATGGTTGGCTGTGATTCCTTATGAGCTGAAAACTCTCCTGAGGCCTCAGGAATAAAAATACTGCTAACCCTGTCTGGAAGCATAATGAACAGGAAGAAAGATTGATTGCTATGGCTGTAATTAAGCGAGAGGCTTTGATAGCCTCATAAGCCACAAGAGCCAAACCAGAGTCCTGATGTGGAGTTAGAGTGGCACAGCCTCCCTCTCTGCACCCTGCCACCTTCTCCTGTTAGGGATAGCACCTTAGGATTCTGAGCATGCAGCTGCCCTGCTCCAGGCTTTATAGGCTACAAGTCATTTTAAGGGGAAATGGAAGAAATGAGCTTCCCACAGATAAGCATGGTAGGAGGCTCAGGGACCGACTACATGTGGCAAGGAGCAGGAACTGGCAAGCTGCCTTCCACTCTGTGCCTCACCTGATTATAACGTGTCCCTCCATGTTAAGCATAGAATTGCATCCATTTATAGTCTGTGAACAGTGTCTCATATCCAGGGCAGGAGGGCATGGGGTGTGGGGGTGGAAGAAGGAGGGAATAATTATCCACCAAGGACTTGAATCCAATGAGATTTACACCCTTCCTCAGCCATAAACATTGCTAAGAGGTCTAGAGATAAACACACTTGCTCAGCAGAGGCAAATCCTGCCTGCCAGCCTACAGATGTTCAGCCTCCTCTGCATGCCAGTTCCCTAAGGATAACCCAATTCTCAAAGGGGATGCAGCTCTCTCCATCCCACTCCTCTCCCACTTGCACACAGAAGTGATGTCTTCATTGGATATCTCTTTCACAGGATGAGTGGTGTCCCCAGGGAGGCCAAGGCACATTTTTTTTCCCTTAGTGTAGCTAGTTGAGGCTAGTGCTCTGCCTGCCAGCCCCCTCCATTTTGCAGCACAGCCACACCAATATGTTCCCACACGATGGAATAGGACACCACACCATCCCTCTCCCTCAGCTCCTCCTCTCAGCCCAGCTTGCCACATGTAGTGCCTCTGTGCTGGAGTGGCTTCGTGTGACAACAGAAAACCGGGATCCTCGCATACATGTCAAAAGAAGACATTTCCAGGCAGCTTGGCAAAGATCTCAAAGATCATCACAACAACCTCCTTTATGAGCCTCTCTGCCCTCTCCCCCAGGTCCAATGCTCTGGCTCCAGTAATGCACAGCCCTTTAAGTAAACACTCTCTTGTAAGCTGTAACCCATATTTTTCCTGCAGTTAATGGGAAATACATGGGTCATAGGAAACAAAATTTGTGCCAGCCCTTGAGCTTGCACTGAACTCAGGATAAACTCAAGACAGACAGAGCCTTTCCTATCCCTCTGAGTTTGCACTCAGCCTCACACCACCATTAATGCACCTTGCCCTCCTCCTCTGCTTCAATCCGACCCAGAAACAGAAAACTCCTCAGCCCATCCCACCCTTATCTCTTAGCACACAATTCCCTTCCCTCAGATTTGTCCATAGCTACTGTCCTCTATTCCACTATAACGTTTTTACCTACTATTTTGAGTATGTGCATGTTAAATGTTTTTTCTTCTTAGAAGCGATTCAAGAAATAACCAGGAATATCCTCCTACTTTACAAGTTTCATGAGAGGTGATAGCTCCTCACAATGAGGTGGGGGAACAGAGGAAACAAGAACTTCTTGATCCTGCTCCTAGCTCTGGCATTAGCATTTCCTGTATATCTAGCTACTTCCTAGGGCTGCCTCAGTTTCTCCACTGGGACTGCCTCACGGAGACACTGTGAAACCTAGACATGACATATACAAAAAACTGAGCTCTTCAGATGAGGGGAGCTAGACAAGGACACAATCATATTGTGACATGATGCCTTTGAGCTTCCTAGTAACCAGACAATGGCTCAACTAGCAAGATCCTATTGTAACTGATGTCTGAGCCAGACCAGAGGATTTGCCTGTATCATCTTAACTTCACAGTGCCTCTCTCCCAGTGTGTTTGCAGTACGTTCCCTTGACCAAGATGTCTGACCCCAGCACAACCCCACTTCCATCTTTGTCCATCACACATTGTTGGCCTTGAAACTCAGAGTACCGGGGTGACAGACATATCTGGAGAGTGACAGACTACCAGAGTCAGCAGAATGCAGCCTGTTGCCATGGAAATTCAAGCCCCCTTTTCAAGCATCTGTGCAGCTCAGGGGAATGTGGCCAGCTCCCACTGTGAAAAATCTTTGTAAAGAGTCCCACAGAGAGTTGGTTTTGTATCCCACAATTGCTCTTTGCTCCCCAGCCCAATTATGCGTTCTAGCAGGAAACGATGGACCACAGCTTGGCTCAGGATGTATGACGTCAAGGTGCATTGTCTAACAGATGAACCTGCAACCAGGGACACGATTTTCTAGTAAAAAAACTCTGCAGTAAAAATTCAGATTTTTTTAAAAATACTGGAAGAGATCCATTTTCACTGCTATGCCACAGGGCAACACCAGGTGACGCCACTCAAAAGTATGCTTTTGGGAGATCTGCTTCTCTGAACATGCGTAAGTTAGGTCTTGGAGGCTTATTTATTTGTCCACTACATTGATAGGCTTTTTTTGAATGTTGACAAAGGTATTGTCATAGGTGTGACACACAAATAAAATAAACCCAAACACTAGGACAGAGGGGTGCTGATGGAAAATTCCAGCAAAAAACCCAACATTTTTGGCTACAGCATATTTTGTAACTGCAGAAAATGGAAACAGAGCATGGGAGTTATTAACTATTTCTCTATAATTTCCAAGCTTCTGTCATGTGTGCGCATCACCACTTACACACATATGGGCAGTATTACGCAGTACTATGACCAAGAATACTTCTTTACATGCACAAGTTCATGATATCACATATCAGCTGTGTATACTGCATATACATTGGCATGTGCTGAAAGACAAATGTGCATGTATGCCTGCCATTGTGTCTATATATGCACATGTGGTACTCATCAGGGTATAGACACGATGCTCGTGAAAGGAGATTACGTTCCCTTCAAAGGTGTAGTCGCTTATCAAAAAGTTTTGTCAAGTCTAATTACCTGCACTGTTTTCCCCATGAAATGACTTTGCATCTCCAAGCTTACTTTCCCAATTGCATTGATCCTTTTGGTTCTCATGAAATAACAGGTATTTAAGCGAGGCTGCTCCTGGTGGAGGCTCCTGCCGTAGGAGCCAGGTAATGAGCACTAGGAGCATGCTTGGGCTTTCAAAGCTCCAGACAGCTTCATTAGCCAAACAAAGGCCACACGTCCAGAGCTGTACAAAGAGGCAGGGGGTGTGATGCAGAAGAGCTCTAGCCTGAGACTGAAGGCAACAGTTCTGCATTACATTATTGTACATGCAGGCCCTCTAGGAGTGGCCAGTTGTTCAAGGAGTTGTGATAATAAGCTCTCCAAGGATGCTGGCTTTGTGATGTCCAAAGCACAGACACTTGAGATCCTCCCCCAACAAAAGCCCATGACAAAACACCCTCAAGACTTCCTTTTAGGCTTTATTCCAGAAGCCCTGAAAGACACTTAAAAGTCTAGTTCAACATACCTGATTTCTCATGTAGTTTCTTACACCACAGTTAAGCAACTTTCAAACACTGCTGTAAAGGATGACTGATGCCTTTCCATCATCAGTGGCCCAAAGCCCTTCGCAAAGGGCACTGCACCCAAGAGATACCCCACTATTTGTTGAGAATACCCCCTGAAATTCATAGTTAATGCTATAGAATTCCCCTGCCTAGCAGTTTGAAAAGTTCTTTCTGAACGTAGCCATGGAAGAAGAGAGATTTACTTCCTTCTTGTCTTTCCTGAAGTCTCTTTCCAGTGAACTTCAATGATGATAAACATGACAGGCACTGTAAAACCCAGCAAGTGCACTATTTCTTTTCCTCTTCCCACCATTGCCAATATAAATATCACCCTGAGTCCTGGGGCTAAGTGCCAAGTTAGAATAACGCTCTCTTTGGGCTGGGGATCTGGGTTCTCCAGAGATCACAAGAAATCTGTGATGGTGGGTGAGAAGAAGGGAGGTGAGTTAGATCCAGGGACACCAACAGGAAGTATTTTCACACTAAATTTCACACCCCCTCCCACGGATTTCAATGAACAGTTATTACGATGCACCCTACAGGGTCACCATAAAGACAGATCATCCCATCCCCCTCTCTTGAACATCTCTGTAGCTCTCAAGGCTGTATATCGGGGGGAACCTTCCTTGTTCTTCCTTCCCTCACTCCCACTCCTCTCTGCTGCAGTCCTTTTCTGGGAAATCCCAGGGGAAATAATTCTGGAAAAGAGGCAAGAAATTTAATCAAAAGATGCATCAATGAATAATTTGTTTCACTGGGAGCCAGGATGAGACTTGGGCAGATGAGAACGGAGGCACTGAGCTGGGGGACAAGCAGCACTAAGGGGATTGCTCAGTATTCACATGCAAGTCTCAGCCCCGTGCACACAGCATTTTTCTAAGTGTCCTGGGCCTGCTGTTGGGTGGGTGAATTGAGCTCCCAAACTTTGGCTACATGGGTACAGTTTTTTGTGCCAACAAAGACTTTTGGTCTGAGCTGGACTGCAGCAGAGGGAGTGGATTCATACAGGACACCAAAGCCCTAGGCAGCCCACACCCAGACACAGTGCTAGCCTGAGATGGAAGCCAGAGAATGGCAATCTTGACAAACAATAATTTCCATCCTGAAACCAGATGGAAAATCAAATACCACAAAAATCTTCCTGAATCCAAACTCCCTGTCTAAAAAAATTCAAGTTGGGTCAATCAATAGGTTTTTTTGCAATAATTTTAAACTAACTCATTTTATGTCAACCTTTAAAAGACGTATTTACTTTTTTTGGTAAATTAATTTCTTGTCTGAAAGCATAAATTTTAAATGTCAAAAAAAGGATTTTCAACAATTTACAAATGTTTTTGATTAAGAAATCCTATTTGCTCCTTTTCCTGCAAATCGGGGCTTCTTTTCTCCACACTACCACTCTGCTACAGGAAGGGATTTGGGGTCTCCAAACCAGGGCTTCAAACCTCCGTGCAAACCCTCCTGCAATTCTCAGAGGATGTGAATCTATGCCTAGTCACTTTGTAGGCAGGCAGGCAGGGTCACAATGGTTTAATCTCATAATTTCCTTCCCCCAAAGAGCTTGGAGCATGGGACTCTGCTCATAGGTTTTCATACAGTTAGGGCTAAGCACCCCTAAAGGACTATGCAGTCTTTCCTGCCACAACAGAGAAACTCCACACAAGCAGTTTCTCTCTCGTGACCTTCCTGTTTGCATCCGAGACTCCAATCCAAACACCTGCATCTCCATGAAATTGCTTCAAGATTACCACGAACTCATCTCCAGCCTCATTTTCCTTTCCCTCTTTTTCTCCCTGATTGTGAGGCCTTACCTGTATGACAGCTTCATTACAAGTGACCTTCAGCGCTGGCTTTGTTGGGGAAGTGAATTAGAACCAAATTACTGATCTATTTCTTTCACCTCCTCCCTCTCACTGAAGGCAGCAACAGCAGCACTGGAGAGGCCGTCTGAAACAGCACATTTTGAACACATTACACAAGGGGAGACAGAGCAGAAAGCCATCCTCCACCACAGTCCAACATGAAGGGGCCAAACTGTTCTTGAAGAAATGCCAAAACAATCGTACAATTTATTCCAAGGGTACAGATGAGTCTGGTTTAGACCAGCCAGGGAACAGCTCTTAAGGAACTGGGACTCTACTGGGAACAGACGGAGCCAGCTGGAAAAAACAGGGGGCAGGTGGCTGCTTGGAAGACAGGATCACTCTGGCACATGGGCAAAGCAGAAGGGAGGTGGCAATATGGACCTCGTTGTTATGGGCTACGTTAAATCTCATTGGAACCAGTGAGAACAGCAGCTGTCTCTGATTCAGGCTAAATCAAAGAACACTTATAAGTCTCTCTGTTTCGTACAAACTGAAGCAATGGAGGTTACCGTTCAAAAGAAAGGACAAGGGTTGATCTGAGTTGAGCTACGACACAGAGCTGTGAGCTTTACTGTAGACTAATGGCTGAAGGCGCGTTTGTGTGCGTGCGTGTGTGAAAGAAAAAGAGAAAGCAGAAGAAGATGAAGAAGAAAAAATAACCAGTGATGGAGCAGATCGCCAAGAACAGTCAGAATAAGCAAGGGAAACCTGAAAAAAATCAGAGAGAGATGGTACTGGAGAAAAGGGTGATTAAAGAGTCCTCTGCCTCCTAAGTGGCACTAACAGCCAGAGAGAGTTAAAAGCAGAGTAAGTGGGGAAGCAGGAGTGGGGAGTCCCTGCTCTCATTGAGTGAAGTCTTTTCAACCGTTATAGCATAACATGTAACAGGGTGCACCAGCATCAGGCCCTTGAATGAGTGTCCAAATCAAAGACCTGAAAAACTGGACCCACTCATGAGGCTTTCATTCTCCTTCTTGTCAGCAGCAGCATCCCCATTAGCCAACAGTTCCTGAGCAAGAGACAAGCACTTGCAGAGGACCGCTGCTGAGATTTTAGTGCCCAAGATGCAGAACTCCAATTGATTCTCTTGGACTCTCCGTAACATCAGCAAGCAAGCAGCAGTCACTGACCTCAGGAACAGCTTAGAGCTTTGCAGAACTGAATTCTCAGCTGGGGGACTTACAGGGCCTCGTATGATCTCCTTGCTATATGACGAACACATAAAAGAGAATCTATGTGATTCTTAATCCATCCAGGCTCAGGAACAGAGGGTAGAGACACACTGAACCATTCAGGGAATGAAACTGGTAGCAGGCTGTTTCGCACAACCGTTTCAGCACAGTTGAGAAGAATTTAATTTACAAACAGAAAACATAAAAGGGAAGTCAAGACTGTAAGCAAAGCAATAACAGAAGAGCCCAGTAATGAGAGGCTCACACAAGAGATGATTGGCTGATCCATGCGGTAAAGAGCAGCACAAAGTGGCTACAGGGAAATAGCAGGAAGAGATTAACTGCTGTCACTGAAGTGCTATTTCCAGCTGACATTTATCTCTGCCTTGGAATTCCCATTTGGAGAGAAGAGGTGACAACAAACAGGAGAAATTTACACTGGCCACTTTATGCAAATCTAACCTTTCTGCATCTGCCAGGTGGGGAGCATTTATTTACTTTCTGGCTGCCTGGCTAAATTGGCAGAAGGAGTGAATCCAAACAGAATACGGAGAAGGTCAAAGGAATGTGGCTCATGATTGTAATTTCAGCACCTGTTACAGGCATTACAATTTTAATGTGGCAGCTGAGAGATATACACCCTAGGCAAATGAACTGGCAGAAGACATGTGCATGTGCCAGTGTATTCTTCCACATGAGCATTTCATTGCCCTCTGACAGGCAGATTCAGAGATGCTAATCTGTGTCGCAGTTCATACCTGTGTCTTGCTCATAAAGGACCTCAGCAAACTCCTTTAGCTCACATATGAAGAGTGGTTAATTTCGGACCAGGCAGATCTGAGTTCAATCGCCTTTGTCACAATGACTTTTCAAGATGCAAAGATGTGAAGCTGAGCAGTAACTGTGAGATGTCTGGGGGTGAATTTGTCACAATTTTAAATAGAAAGATGGAACTTATATATACACTATCAAATTAACGAGTTCATACTGCACTCTAACAAATGAAAACAAAGTTCTGCCACCCCAGAATAAGACTGCCTTTTTTTTGCACATTAAATAATATCTCTTTGCAATATACAGTCATGTTCAGCTTTTTACATTAAAAAGTCTCTTTTTGTCCATGTAAATAAAATGCAGCCATCTCTTCAGTAGAAAACAGTACAAGAGCCCTTGGTACAAAAGACCAGGAAAAAAGTAAAGACCCACATATCTGGCTAAAAGTATATGGGAAGACTTCAGATGGGCTCCCAGTGCCTTTGCAGCATATTGAACCATGGTCACAACACAAGAAATTAAAAACAGTGCCCTAAGAGTAAAAACGCCCTAAGATCTCTGGTCTTCCAGGTCAAGAATGCAGTTGCACAGCCCTGCTAACAGTGTGCTCCAGATGCACTAGCTGCCTCCAAGAGCCTGCTAGGGCACTGCTTCAGCCTAGGCACAAAGGATAATGTTACATTTTCCAGCTCAGTTTATATTAGCCCACACGGCATCCTCCAAAATCCCACTGGCACTAGCACTCGTACAGTCAGCATAAAGCCTGATTTTTCAAACATGACTAACAATTCAGGATCCTACTGACAAATGCCTTCAAGGGATTCGTTTCTAGAAAGTACTCAGATCTCCCTGCCTCTTCATGGTATCGGTGTCTGGGCACCCAAGATCACTAGATACATATGGGCAAGAGGGCTGCTGGAGCCAGCATTTTTTAGAACTTTTTTAAGTCCCTTAAATTCAAATCTAAGTCAGACACTTTATAACTCATCAGATTGGCTTATAAAACAGGATACTGTTGTGCTCTTTTTTGCTTTGTGGCTTCTGAGTCTTTAGGTTGTACCTGGGTCAAATGTTCAAGCTTTTCACTGCAACTGTGAAAGACTGGAATTGACTTCTGAACACAACAAAATATCTTGTGGCATCTTGTTCCTCTAGGATCTCCAGGGTTGAAAAAAGAAGATGAAATAATGCTAAGTTCACAGTAAATACCATGGAAATGGGCAACATTTGAGCGAAATCACTGGTTCCTCAACTGATTCCCCATACCACATGGCAACATTAGGACCAAACCAATCAGTGTCACACTTAAGGGCCTTGTGCAGGCAAAGCCGACAGGTTCCCAACACTGTCTCCTATAAAATCCATGTTTCTTTCAGCATCTGTCATCCAGCCCAATTTTGCTTAGCATGCAAGAACTGACAACAGCCTGAGGTGATCTGGCTGCAGGGCATGCCCAGGGCGTATTTCTGAACCGGGCACGCCCTCACATTGCCCCTGCCCTGCATCTCTATCTGGCTGGTTTTGTGCAAGAAAGGGGGAAAAAAAAAGGATTTATGAAGGGTCCGAGAAAAAAGGCAAAGAAAGAAAAATCCCATAGGATAAAAGAGACGAGAAATTCAAGGTAGTTTTAAAACAGTTAGTGAAGTCAAGAGCCCAAGCTGACCTGAAGTCACAGCAGTGAGAAAGTAAATGGACTTTTAAGGACTTAGGCTGAGATTTTCAAAGCCTTTCCAACAACTTGGATGTTCATTTCCATTTATTTTATTGGATTGTTGCCAAGAAAATCCTCTGGGCTGCTCTGATTCTGGAGGTCTGAGTTCAGAAAAGAGGAGCTAGACTTTGCCTTATTTTTTATCTTTTTTATATATATAGATCTATATAAAGAATCAGCAAAAACAGCCAATCATTTCCTTCACCGTCAGAGAGCCTGAAGGGTCAAGAATTGCAGGCTACAGAGGAACCATTGCAGGGTATAAAAGGGAGTTACAAAGAGACTCCAGAACAGCAGAAGGGCTGCTGACATTCATGGTATTGTGGCTCTGTTGCTTTCCCCTCCTTTTTATGATAAAATGAATAGGGTTAGAACAGATTTCCCTTAACTTACCAGAGTCACTGCAGCATTGGGTGGAAAAAACGGAGGATTATGCTGTTCTAAGAATCTTCCATCCCATCCCTTTCACATCATTATTTCATTACCTGACAATGCCTTTTTCTGCTCTGCAAGTGTGAGGCTCTGGAGGCAGTATCGAGCTTCAGACACACTGCACAGGACAGGACAGCATGGGACTACATGCTGAGAACTGCCTGTCACATAAGTCCATAGCATTTTGTAGGATTTCTTATATTCCACAGGCTCATGGACTTCTCCCATCCCAATTCCAGACACCAGAAAAAGCCCACCCATATGAGCCATGTGGGTTGTTTCCCTTTCCAGTAGGAAACAGCAGTTTCCAGTAGGAAATTAGTTTCTTCTGTTTTCCAGCTCTCATGAGCTCTAGGTTAGGAAGACTTGGGGCTTCACTTCTGTCAGACTATCGACTGCCCAGCAGGAAGCAATAAGTGGAAAGTAACTGATAGCAGCAGGTAGCTCCAATAAGTTTCTTAATCAATACAATTTATAGCAGAGACAGCTCCAAACACTGAAGTAGGGAAGCCCAGCTTAATATCTTTATAACCTTTCTCATTTCGTTTTGCTCAGTTTTCCTTCCCTACTTTTCAGCAGTGCTCTTTTGAGAACTAATTTTTCCATGGACATAACAAGCTCATGCTTCATTCACCATTATCTTACAAACTCCTTGTAAATTGAATTACCTGTATGGCAAAGGGGAACTGCCCTAGTTCTCCAGGACAGAGTGGAGCTCAGACACATGACCTTGTTCTTAGCAGAAAGTAATTTAATTTTTTTCTGTTATTGGATTTAAAGTGAGGATAAATGAGTGGAAAGCAAATAAAAAAGATCCCCTCCCCAAAAGAGCGAGAGAGAGGAAATGGCCACTAAAACAAAGAGTTTTCATCAATAACTAGTTCCTTAATCTCCCGAATGTGGAGAGGGAAGGATGACTTTAGCATTTATGATGTCAGGGGACTGTACACAGATTTCTCACACGTATCTTGTGTAGCTTTTCTTGCCTTAATTTCCCCACTCATAAACCATGGATAAAACATATCATTCCCTCACAATAGAGGGTTTATTTACCTCACGCACATTGAAATCATGCAACAGAAAGTACTCATTATTAAAAGATATACTCACTCTGTGCTAAGAAACACCACTTGCAACTGTTCTGACAGGTGACATAAAATACATCAAGCAATTATGGCTTTCTGACAATGACCAAAGAGTGCATCAAGAAAGATGGGAGACCTTTCCAAGTTTCCCTGGTGGATCCAAGTTTAAATACTTTACTGCTCAGAAGTAAACATTTCAGCTGACTATGCCAAGGACCCTTCAGATATCCTGCCAGTATTGTTATTGCATGGACATACACTCATAGTTCTGAATTCTGACAGTCTCTTCTGTCATGGTTTTTGTGTGTGTGTGTGTTAATGAACATGGTAAGAGGAGTCTCAAGGAGACAGATTTGAAAGGCAGGTAGGCAAGGGTAGCTCTAGGTGTTATAAGGGAGTTTCTAATGTTTTTGCACAGACAGATTAGGATGCAGTAAGGAATCAACTTACATTTTCCCCGTGGCACAGCACAAAACAAACCACCATGCAATCCCAGACACACATGTGCTATGTGTTGTATCTCCTACCCGAAAGCCACTGGAATATATGGAGGTTCTTTTCCACATCCTTCTCCCGTGATATGGGTACAGAATCTTTCTCTTTCTCAGCAACTTCTGCTTCCCAATATTATTCCTCTGGAAAAAGATGAGCATCTAATTGGTTACGTGGTGAAAGGGGATACAGAGGAATTTTCTCTGTATCAAGAGCATTTTTCTTCTTCCTTGTTAGCTGAGATGGGAAATGGAAGAGCTGATTTTCAGTTCTTTCAAAACTTTTCACAGAATCATGATCAATATTTTTCAATACACAGAAAAACAAAAACATGTTTTAACCTTAAAAGGTCTGTTTTGGTAAATATAAAAAGCTGATTATTATTCCAAATAACCAGATGGAGAATAGTGCAGAATCATGAAAAGTCCATATTTGTGAATTACCAACATTTTTCAGGAAAGTTTTAATTAAAGGCCATTTTCCAGTGTGTAAAAACCCCATACATTTCAGCAAAATGCTAAAAATACTGAGAAAGAGTCTCGGGTGAAATTTTTGGCAAGACGAGTAAACCTCAGTAGAAAGCCTGTTACATGGGAAATGTCTCTGCTTCAGTGACTCAGTAGCCTCAGACATGCTTCTAAGCTGCTAGATGTTCTTCCAGGACTACTATACAAACTTTTCCTTCTTCAAGAAATCTTTTACTATATAAGATGGTTTAGGAAAAAAAAAAATAGTCAAAGCTTCAGTCAGTTCCAGCTGAGGAATCCAAAACAAGGACATTAGAATTTAAGGTATCAGAAACTATCATTTGTCCTCATATACAGACTAAGAAGCAGCAAGAAGGCAATCTCTAAAAAGCTGGATTCCCGGCTCCTGCAGGATAGAGGTACAGTTGTGGTTAGATGATTGCTTCTGAAGCTCTTTCAAAAGAGGTCACCTCAGTCTTTTTTCTCTGAGAACCATGGCCTTCTTGAGCTCACTGTAAGGAGGTTTTCTTTGTGGAGGGGACAACTTTCATGGGACAGATCTTCCTAGGGGATAAAAAAGAGAAGCCTTCAGTGAGGACCCTAGAGAGGAGTTAAAATTCTCCCATGTGCAAAGATCCAGCCCAGAAAGGCCTAGGTGCACTCAAAGCCCCCTCGACAAGCCCTCAGGAGGATGCTGAGAAACATTTGAGCCTGTTCCCAAACCCTGAGCAGGGAGATTTGTCTTCTTCCCTGGGAGCAGTGCAGAAGTGCTATGTCAGCCATCAGAGACCTGCAGAAGGTCCTGGGACCCTGGTGGGGAACTGTCCATACTTCATGCTATGCATCAGAACAGGACTCCAAGCAATGCCCAACTGCAGCAATGCCAGGAAGAGATACTGTATCAGGGAGACAATTTCCGTTTCTTTTTAAGACATTTTAAGCGAATGAATAATTCATCCTGAACGACTTTGAGCCGAGGCAACTCTCCATGTTACCACCTGATTATACGTTCCATAAAAAGAGATGACAGCAATTTATCTCTTTTCTCTTGCCGGATGGGCTGGTGGGGGGATAAATATGCTGCCACCAAACTGGAGTGATGAATCATCCCTCAGAGCAACCAACGACACTTTAACTGATTTGGCATTTAGTGCTTCCCAGTGGGAGCGGTAGCAAGAGGGACATCAGCATAAGCCTTCAGAAAAGGAGGGAAGACCATGGGCAGTGCTCAGTTCTCTCTGTTCATCCCCATAGGATTACTCATTGCTGAGTACCCAGCAAAGGCATCTGGGCAGAATGCCTTTCTCCTGAAAGCAGTGGAGTCTGCAAAGATCAGGTGCTCACATTGCTGTCTGGTGATAAGGAAAGCAGCTATTAAGTCTTATTCTGCTTTAATATTGACTGAACAGTGGGGTTAGGCTGGAGGAGAAGAGCTCCATTAGACATTCCCCAGAATCATGCTTCTTTCTTGTATAACGAGCTGCATAGCACATGCCAGTTGTTCAGCTGGGAAATGGGAGTGAGGGAGATTTGTCCTGGGAATTAAAGCACAGGTTTACTTAAAGGAGAGGGGACTGCAAGTGGGTGCTGCTCTGGCTAGAGGGAAAGCCTGCTGCCCTGTCCTTTACCTGAGCCTTTCACAAGAGGGGATCATTAGCTCTGCCAACATGGGGCTTTCTGGATGATCTGAAACCACCAAGCATGGATCAATTAGGGCCAAGTCTGAGAAATGAGGGCTTCCTTTCCTTAAACAACTCGATGCCCTGCTATTACTGCAGTCCATTGTGAGGATATCCCATATGTTTATGGCCATATAGACAGCTGCTGTCAAGCTACACCAAGCCAAAGGCAGCCAAGTGCGTGATCTTCTTCCCCACAAGCAACACGTCCTGGCTGAAAGTTTTCTCCCCTTGCTGCAATCCCTCTGCATGTACTCCCACCTCTGCCCTCAAAAACACACATGCCTCATGCTACACCAGAAGTCCTCTGCAGCCAGATGCACCCACAAGCACTGGAGCAGTCCTTGTGCATATGTCCTTGTGCACATACTGTGCTGTGCACATCCACACCTCCAGTGCCTTCACCTGCACACTTTGTTCTGCTACCTCTGTCCTCCCCACAGCTCCCAGCCTGCAAGGGGCTGATACAGCATGTAAATATGCTATAAAGACACATCCTCCCCGCCCCCGTGCTGGCTATGGGGAACATAAAACACAGCGGAGATTGCTGCTATTTTATTATTTATGAAGCTTTGGTTATTTCGTATATAAATAATCCATGACTGCAAAGTGTTGCTGGCACTGTAATTGAATATTCATGAGGTATTTTTGTTGAGAATTTTCACCATCATTTCAAACCCAGACACAAAAATAAAAATCATCATAATAAAAATTTCATCTGTCATTTCACAGTTTCAACCTCTGAGAAACAAAATCTCTCTCTCTCCCACCCTGAAGGCTTTCTGTGCAGGAGGGAACAAAACAGTAGGGTTAATCTGGAAGGCAGGTTCATGCTGCATTGGAAAGAAGCAGGAACATCCTGCATATAGCTCTGCCTGTTGTCTCTTAACATTGTCAGGATGCTTCATCTGGGGATATATGCTGTCTGCATGGACTACATGCAAATTCCCTCTCTCCCTCCCAGAAACATTTCTCTTTTCAGGCTTAATCCTAGCCAGAACCTTGACAGAGAAGCCTCCAAGTGGGATCACTCAGCATGGAAAATGGAAGCATGTTGCTGCCACCCTGTGGAAAATAGTGGCCCCCAGTTGTTGGGGACCACTCTAGAGGTTCACAAAGCTACAGCTGGTATGGTGGTTAAAGAGATTTGTGAAGCTGTCATTACCCTGATGAGACCCAGGGGTAAAACCGGGGAATTTCCATTAAATAATTGCAGGATTTGCAAGGAAGATGTTCGGACGCTTTACAGGAACAATTCATGGTGACTGTGCTATACCCATGGTGTACAGGGGGCACGCGCATCAAGAGGGTGAAGTACTACTGCTGCAGAGGCTCCCAAGGACAACTTTGGCAAATTCCTGGACACAGGCAATGATCAAGCATCTCTTGCATCTTGGGATAGTCGAATGTGCAGCTTCACCTGCTTGCTTTGCTAAGATTCCCCTTTTTTTCTCCCAAGGCTCTTTCTTCACTGTGCTCTTCAGCTCCTTCTATTCCACACAAAAAAAGGCAAGGGAGGACTAACCAAAAGACAGCAGCACTATCCAAACTCTTCCCTTCCTCTACTTTCTATCCACGTCTTCTGTGAGGAGGCTCTGCAGCTGCCTGTACAGTGCATCACCCTGGCCTCCTTATCATCCACTGTCCCAATTTTCCTCTACAATTTCTTCAGATCACAGCTCCCTCCTTTTTCAGTTTTGTGAAGCACTGTATGCACAGAAAGGAAACAGCAGTAGGAGAAACAGCATGTTCCCAGCCCTTCTAAGCCAGCCTCCTCAAACCCAAAGAGGGGCATATGAGAGCCTGGCAGTCAGATCTGAGATCCACATCCACCCCAATCTGCTACTGTCCACGTGCAAGTGGTATATGTGAGGCTATGTCACATCAGCACATCACAAACGGGGCCAGAGCTCTCAGAGCACCTTGCCTTCCAAGAGAGATTTATGGGCCCTGTCAATCCAGCAGACTGAACTGCAGAGACAGCTGGAGCGTGCAGCAAAGAGAGCAGCAATCCATCATCACCGGGTGGGAGTCACCCAGGAATCCATCAAGAGCTTCATCATGGTGACATCTTTGCAGAGGCAGAAAGAGAAACAAAGGAAAAAGATGGAGACAGAGAGAGTGAGCCAAGAGTGGAAAATCCATCCAGGATTTCTCAGAACTTCAGAGTCACAGAATTAAAACAAGATGACAGACACGAAAAATATTTTTTGTGTTTGTAGTGATTCAGGTGGTCCTGCTTTAAAGCCACAAATTACAATGCCTCACACAGCTGAGCAGGGCTTCCTGGTGTCAGCCATACCAGCAGCAACCAGAAATTGCTTTCCCATTTGCTAGCTACAGAGCTTTGTGGTAGGTATTAACCACTTCCAGGTATGCTGACTGGATGGTTTTGATGGCAAGGCCGTTTTATTGTTAGGGGGCTGCCACTAGCAGAAGGAATCAACCCCAGCTCCCCTACAGAGGAGAAAGGTGATGCCCTGTACTTAAAGAAATATAAAGCAAGCTGTAGCATTTCGCTATATGGCACTAGAGTTTGTCCTCTAACCTAATGCTGACTCCTCAGCAGGAGCCAACCTGCTCCTTCGAAAAGTGCAAGCACACAGATACACGTACCCCAGACCAACAAGGACGTAGGCATGTACCAAGTCACAAGAACACACAAGATACTTACACAAGGCCCATACATATGCTCAAGTCCAGAAAAATACATGTACAACAGCTTAGCACACAGAAAGGAAAGGGGCACACACAGATACAAGTGTGTCTGGAATCTGCAAGTATGGCAGGAATATAGAAGGTAAACTCAAAAGATGCACAGACACACACACTCCCCTGTGCAGTGCTACGATGAGTACAAGAGCGTATGTTGTCTGTCTTTGATCTACCACTCAATAATAAGAGATATGTCAAGTTCCCCAGTAACACAACTTCTCTCCATCCTCAAACTCCACAAAAAAAACAGAGAACGTGATTTCTCCTAAATCTGTGTTAGACACCAGGGAGAGAGGTAAAGAAAAGAAGTGAGCATCTGCTTTTGGAGGAAAGAAAAGCAATTTACCTTTGAATAGGGAGCAGCAGAACAAAGCACATTCTTTCTTTTTGCTCCAGGGACAGACACCATGTTGTTCTGAATCATGCTGATTACAGGTTAAGCATGTGCTCCCAAAGCTCAGGAAAGATGGAGGATGTGTTGGGACCTCTCGGAACAGTATAAATCAGCTGAAAATTTGGCAAGAAAAAAAAATCAAATTAACCAAAGGATTCAGAAGCTGGGAGTAGGGGCAACAAATGTATTTGGGCATCACAAGGTGGATAAGACTCAGTAGGTGCAAGAGAGATGGGGGTGGGGGTCAGGGAGAGCCTCCGTGGGAAGAAAGCAGAGGTGGGCATGAGCTGGAGCAGCCAGAAAGACTGCACAGGAGAAGAGCGAGTACCTGGGAATGTGAAGGAGGGGTTAGAGACTTCCTGACCCGGGTTTATTTCTGATATGTGTCCCTTCTGGGGTCCCTTACTTGCCTCCAGAAGACCCTCTCCCCAGCTGATATCCATGCACACAGTATGTATCCACCTGCCCTGAGAAGACATGGAAGTATGGGGACAACATGATTTCCAGTGTGACAGGAACTGCTTTTACAGCACAAGGCAGGCTGAGTTGTATCTAGCTTACCTCCAGCAAATTCTCTGGTGCCGTCTGAGTCACACGGACTATGTGGAGCCATTTGAGTTTATGATCCTTTTATCTCTCTGACCAAGGGATCATGCGCTGCTTCTCCCAAGAAGAATAATGAAGCCTCATACATTACACATCCCCCAAAGGACTTAATTTCCCTTAATCTAAGGGGAGGATTTGCCTCCAGTCTCCAGCCCTTTTATTATCCATTTGTTGCTCCATCTGCAGCACAGATCATAAAGGAATTTTTTATTTTTTAAGTCAACCTTTGCTTGTGCCTCATTAAGGCCTTACACAAAGTCCCAGGCTGCTCACAGCTCAGAGAAATAGAATGAGACAGAGGCACTGAAGGCTGGATGGTCTTGTCCTCCCTCTTAACAGTGCACTGCAAGGACAAGGGGATGTCTGGCTCATAACCAGAAAAATGAAATGATGGGTCAAGAGAAATGCAGCATTGACACTTACCCTTCCCTCAGACCCATGCTTGCTCTGAGATATGATATTCTAACAAACAAGAATGGTTCTGGTTTGGTGAAATACTGCTATTCACACTGTGGTAGCAGCAGGAGCATTAGCTAGTGAGCCAAGACTCCTCTGTGCTACACAATGTGCAAAGATATACCAAGAAGATTGCCCCTGTCCCAGAGAACACATCCAATGTTCTCAGCTTGTTTTAAAGATGTGAGGCATGTGCAGTCTATTACTATGGTAGGCTGCGGCTACTGAATTCTGCTCCTGGCTCTTTCACTGATCCACAGCCTGGCCTTGAGCATGTTTCTTCACTTGTCTTTGCTTCTCTTTCCTCATCTGCAAATTGGGGTCTTACAATTCAGTATAGTGAATTATTTTAAAGGGTCTAGGTGTCATAATGGTACAACTCAGCATGTAAAGGGGACTCTAGAGGGTTAAAGAAGACACTGCTTTCTCTGCTTTTTTAACAGCTATGTGCTAGCAAGATGGAATACATCTCCGGGGAAGCATGCAACCCTTCGGTACAGTTGCCCCAACTCCTTTACCAGCTATGCATATACACATATACATGTATGTTGTGTTGCCTCCTAAAGTGCTGCTGCTTTATTTTCTCCCCTTGCTGTTCTCGCTGAGCTAGAAACTGGCACTGAACTGAAAGTAATTTCCTTTCATTTTAAATAAATAATAATTTAACAATGTATGCTGCTGAATTAATTCTTGCATCAAAGGGGAGATGATTGCACTTCCCAGTCCGGAAAGACAGAGAGGGGAGGAAGACACGGCTTTATAATTAAATTTGCTTTTCCTCCTTTCATTGTGCATCTCATTTTAAAAGAAAGAGTAAAAAAAAGACAAAAAGAGAAAAGCACACACAGAGCCTTGTGTCTTAGCCCCAGGAAAAAGGAAAAACTCCCTCTTGTTCGTCTCTTGATGCTACTTCCATATGACCACATGGATAACACAGGTAAGGGGACCCTTTCAGTTCTGCGTGGGTGCCCAGCACAGTAGGAAAAAGCAGAGCCATTTCAGTTGCTACCTGGGAGAAGAGCAGAGAGCTGAAACCTTAAGAAGTTGCTAGGCATTTTCTTTGACATCTCATACACGTAACATGCTATTAGGGGCACTGTTCATATGTGGTAGAGCCAAAGTGCCACAGCAAAGGGCACTGCGACATGCTTAGGATTCTTAGGCAATTCACCAGCTAGCTGCGCTGATGTGGCAGCTGCTCTCCCTGCCTGCTCTCTGTCTGGGGGCTGTTTTATATACCCAGGCTGATCAGAAGCCCCCCATTCACAGAAACTCGAGTACAAATGACTTTGGCATTGAACCCCATTGTACTGTGACCTCTTTAAACCCAGGCACTGACATTTCTTGTAAGCTATGGCACTAGCAGAGTTGTACGAGCATCCTTGCAGCTCTGACCAACCTCCCCAAGTTCTGACCCAGTGTGCACTGGGTCTGGGGTCTTGGAAGCCAGCCTGAACCCTGCACTGTCTGCCCGAAGGGAACTTCCTCAGGGACTGGAGATTACTCACCTTTAGAGAAACTCACTGCATCAGGGAACAGCAGGAAATGCTCTCATTCAATCAATGCAAACAAGCACATTGCAACTCTCTCCATAATAAGCCTACACTCACAGCCATCTTTCCCTGCACAAAAATAAATGATTCAGTATAAGGAGGCTTTGCTGAGTATAGTTTATGAGAACGACAAAAATGTTTTCCTTAATAAAAGAAAAGCTGTTGAAGCTATAGTACTTAGATATTGCCCAGGTTAACTCCTCCGGAACAACCTTTGATCTCTACTCAGGGTGGTCTCTTTCTCATTGCCTGAGTGCTGCACAGGCTTACATTCTCTGCACTGCGTCTACATGTCCTTTAACCCCATGAAGGGACATCCCTTCATCTTGCAGGCAGCTCACTTTCAGCACAGACTTTGGTCCAAGAACTGTCTGAATTCTGTGAATCTCTCTTCCCCTGCCCCTTCTTCCTTTGTATAGGGAACGTTTTTCTCTTTGCACCTTCACTATTCAGTATGGCAGAAGGGGAGGAGGAAATCACCTTCAGCTTTCCTCGCCATCTGCATCCCAATTGCTCCAGTGGGATTTGGGCTGCATTCCAAATTGTTCCATTTGCTGTGGATCTGGGGCAGAGGGAGGACAAGCTGACCGTGACATGTCTCAGTGCATAAGACTCCAGAGCAGCTAGCTTCTGGGACCTTTCTGCTCTGGCTACTCTAGTTACAGCTGTCTAGGGCTGCTGAGCACCCTCCCTCATATAGCACACCAATTTACCTGCCAATCTGCAGCATGGCCTACTAAAACTAAACAGCTCTCCTACAGACAAAATTTAAACACAAGGAAATAATAAAAAATACAAAAGTGGCATTACTGTGCATTATAAAATAATGAAACCATTTTTTTCAATTTGTTTCTACCCCAGATAGTGGCAGTGATCAGCACTTTACAAAAGATGCTTCTTCCACATCCTGGCATATGTTATTACTGTTATTAATAGCAAGCCATTCCCGGGGGCAGCATTCTGTACAGGTACATTTATTTCCTTCACAGCCCTGTCACCCCCTTGCTGGTGCTCCAGCTCCCTACAGCTCACCCCACTATGGTATGGGGTATGGCAAGGGAGGCAGATGGAAAGTTAGGCACCACTCTGCCACACTCCAGACACAGTTCAGCCTTGTCCTGTCACATGCCTTGTCAGGATGTGCCTGTTGTTAGTTTTATATCATCATAATTGCATTACCTGTGTCTCATACCACTGTTATTTCCTGTTTCTTTCTCCTAAATCAAAACTGCCCTTAGGAGAGAGAAATACTTGGACACTACCTCCTTCCCTCTGAGCCAGCAGGAATGGGAGTTATCAATAACTTGCTACTCAGTAATGAGGCAAACTTTCTCCTAGTTTGTTTTTCTGTTTCCAAGTGCTGACTCATACTTCTGCCCTCTGAACAGGATCTGACATCTTCCTTTCATGGGACACTGGCTATTTCTCAGGAGGGCTGCAATAAACAGGTACATGCCTGAGTGTTACTATGACCGCATCACCAGCCTCAAGTTCTCAGTCACTCCCTCACAGCAAGCCCTGGCATTCAGATACATGAGCAAGTAATGGACTGGGGCTTAACAATATAATGTGCAACAACTGAGCTGGAATAACCACCCTCCGGCCAACCAAGGTGAGATCAAGCAAGTCAGTGTATGCCTCTGTTTCTCCACTTGTCCACTGTCTATCTTACCTACCTCAACTGCAAGCTCTCTGGGGAAGCAACAATGTCTCTCAGTACCTAATAGAGCAGGAACCTGCCCTTTGGGATTTCATGTACTGTCACAGTAAAAATCAGCGATAACCCAGCCTCAAATCCTGGCAAAACAAGAGCAAGGAAAGCATCTTCAGAGAAACTCCCCACCTTAGGGAGTTCTTAGGCTGGATTCAAAACACACAAGGTACATTCTCTCCTGAGACAGATGTTGTGCTGAGCTCCCTCCTTTGTCTAATTTGTAGCAACTTCTGTGTGTCACATTTGCCTTCCCTAGGTGGGATGAGGCTCTGGGCAGTCACTGAAGTGCTAAAGCAACTCCCTGTCAGCCATGCAATCCAGAATTTGTGAGCACTGGAGAAATCAATACAATTGGGAAGCTTAGCTCCTCTTTGCCCACTGGCCATGTTCGTCACCAGCACAAGGTAACAATGTAGAGCCATTTAATAACACAGCTCATTAGGCTTCTGACAACAGGAGATGATGGAACTAAGGCCTCAAACATACGGCCTCATGAGTCTATTTGTATGTGCAGTTCAGGCTGGGTATGCTATACTTCCCAGCATGTGAGGAATGCATGTCTGGCACAAGATCCAGAGGGAAATTCCCTGGGAAAATCATGTAGGAATCCCCCTGAGGGAGCAAGACAGAATGCTCAGAAAAGTGCTTGGAAAATAGTTTACACGAAGCAGGTAGAGGTGACCTAGAGGAGACAGTTTCTTTGGCTTCCCAATGACAAGAAAGCAGACAAGGCTCAGTTTTGTCAGGGAAACTCCAGAACAACCACTTCTGGCTGGTCTATTCTAGACTACAACTTCTCTCTCCTTGCCCCAGGATCTTGACCCTAGGCTTCTCTGTTGCTTCAAATACTAACATTCAGTGAGAAACAGAGCCATAATGGACAGTCACAGTCCAGTTAGGGGCACCCTGCAGTTGCATCGAAAGAGTGTCACTAGCTGCAAGCTTAGAAGCGGTTTTCACATGGGGAAAGACCAGTCCCTGCGCCAGCCAGCAGAAGAGAACAACAAGTATCAGGACCTACAAGGTACAACTCTCCTGGTGGGACCATCGTGCCATAGACAAAGGCTGGAGGAACCAAAGCCACCCATAAAACAACAAGGAGTAAAATCCTGATCCCTTTGAAGTCGGTGACCAACCCACCACTGATTTTAATGAGCTGTGGGACTTCATCCACAGCCTCTCTATACACCCTTTATGATGCTATAAGAAGGTAGATGTGATGCAGAAGCAAGAGCAAGGCTCCTAGCTGTTACAGCCAAAAGGAAACATTTTGATCATTAACCTGCATAACACAGTCTCTTACCTAACGCAAGCTAGAAAACAGACCACCTCATTTCTGCAACAAGCCTAGCCACCTAAGATATCATACACTTTTTGGAAAGACATCCAGCCTGATTCGAAGACTTCTACTAACAGACAATCCACCACAATCCTAGGCAAACTGTTCCAATATCTAATTATTGCATTGTTTAAATTTTATTTCCAGCCTGACTCAGACGAGACACACTTCCAGCTATTCAGCTTCCAGGCACTGGATCTCACTGTGGCCGCTGTCTGCTAGATTAATGAGCCCTCTATTATCAGAAATCTTTTCCTTGTACTTAAAGACTGTGATGAAGTCACCTCTTTAGCTTCCTTTGTATAAACCAGATGCAACTTCTTGGCACTGTCACAATTTCACACAGTTGTATAAGGATAAATATACACAAGTTGTGATTCTACCATGATGGAAAACAGAATTTCCAGAAGTGTAGTCATTCTACAGTCTACATTTACTCAGAGCTGTTCACTGAGTTTATCTGCACTGGACATAAAATTTTGATAAAAATTCACTGGCTTGAGCAGCTATTCCTTTGCTGTTGGCCCGGTAAGTCAGACAGAACAGTTTCAGTTGAAGAGCACAGAAGTGTGTAAATGTTCATGTTGACTCCTCTGAGTGCTTGTGCATGCAGCTTCAAATTACTTCAAAAAAAGTCTGTACCAGCAAAATGCACCTGCTTAAATATTTGGGAAAAGAAGTATCAGGGGCAAACTAAGAGTCAGGTTTCCCCTAACGTTCTTCTGCTTCTAACAGGAGGGGCAATATGATTTTGGCAGAACATGCAAACAGACTCAGTGCCCACAACAGGCTTCATATTTTCAACAGAGCTCAGCACCTGGGTGAATCCAGGCTGCTCTTTGGAAAAACATGCAATTAGCAAGTTAGCTGAAATCATGCAGTTTAATGATACTGCTTGTTTGCAACATGCAGCCTGCTATTCCATTCTCATTCCAGCTCTTTGGCTGTTGCCACAGCTTTAATTTTATTATTCATATGTTTTCCCCTTGACATCCTTTAGGAATGTGCCGACTTATTTCTCTTCTCCCTCCACCTCATGAGAGCTCATAAAGCAGCATGACTCGCAAAAGCTCTGAAATACATTAACAAACACAGCAATGCCGCTGAACCAGAAGAATCAGAATTAACTCAGTTTGGTTGTTGCCTGGCCAGTCCTGGCTTTCTTATTCTCTACACAAACATACTTCCCTCAGCTTGAAATTAGCATTCCTTTTAAATGTTTTCACACTCCAAAATTGTTCCTAAATGTGCATATTAGGTAGTGAAACAACTTACTAAGTTAATCTATGCAAACTAACATTCATCTCAGCAAAAGCCTATTATACTTAATATGCCTTCTCCTTCCCTTCTCAGGATCATAAAACTCAGGAGCACTACTGAAACCAGCATACTGACTCTTTACCCGGAACTAGAGAGATTAGGATGTCAAAGACAGGAAAAAAGCATACATTTTAGTTGTAGAAGCACATTTGTGCAAGAGACATTTGTGCAAGTTTAGCAAGACCTCTATGTCCAAGCTTTTCTCAATGGCTCAAACGGCACTATAACATTTCCCTAGGAAAAGGTGGAGAGATACTGCTTCCATACAGCTTTCCACACCAAAAAATGTTTGGAGGGAGAACTATGAAAACAATATTTGCTTGATCTGAAAAAGCAAGTTGAAAAAAATGGTGTTTTGGGGAAAGTTTTGAATATAACTACACTCAAAAAAAGCCAAGTCTGTCATGCTGGGCCTCACCTGAAGACCAGTCTGGAGACTCTAACAGACCTCGCTGTCAGTTACGGAGTTTAACAGGGCAACACCTTGGGTCTCCAGGACACTTCTGATGGTGACAGAGCAGGTCACCTTTGGTGTGCAAAGAAGACGACAGTGCTCCAACCTTTGCCAAGGCTCCTGGAGGGTACAATGCTTGCTCTGACCATTGGAAGGAATTCAGTGCTGCTACAGTTAAACCACCAGTGAAAGCAACACAAACTGCACTAGCAAAAGACTCTTTCGCAGGTGCCAGTAGTATCTGTACAGAAGAAAATCATGGGACCTTCACAGAGCCCTGTCCATTCAAGTTTTTTCACACCCCTTGCTGGTATGGCTATCTGGTAAAACATTACCTTTAGATCTGGGGCAGAATACAAAGTGACTTTCAACTGCATATCTGCCAAAGACACAGAACTGTGATAGGCAGGAGTTTGAAAGCACTCAGCTGCAAAATGGGAAGGGAGGTGATTTTACGCATTAGTTTAATCCATATCTGAGACAGAATTGGGTCAGACTCCTGGGAAGATGCACACACAACATCGGCCAGGGAGGAGGGAGCCGGAAGCCCCTGTCTTGCCCACTTACCAACATACACACTTCCAACAGTGAAAGGGCTTTGCTCAAGCTATGTAATGTGTAAAATCCCATCAGGAAATGTCTGGCAGGTTTAAATGTGTTCTTGCATTGTTCCTGGATTGTAACTGTTAAGCAAGGAGTAAAGAGATTTTGGCAATTTAGTTTGGGCAGAGAAGGGTAAGGGCAGGTTTCAAAAGGGTTTGGACAGCTGAAAGGTAGGTAGGTGTGCTTGGGACACTTTTGGGATGCTAGGGATTGGGTTGGGGGTATGTTCCAGGCTGGATATGCACATATTGGGGACTGGGGACTGCTGGCGGGCTGCTGCCTCTGTGGTGGCAAAGAGACAGTCTGAATAGTGGGTGAGCCCAGCTGGCAGCCTCCATCATCAAGGGGAGCACAGGATGCTCCCTGTGGAACATACAGCACTAGAACCATGTGTATCCTACTCAGATCTCTGCTGCTACTGCACAGGAGAGAAGGGTTTGGGGGAAATCTTCAATCCATGCCTCCACATTGCAGTAAGTATGCAGAGCCCCAGCACCCCACAGAAGGGGAAGGGATCACTGTGTCTGGCCCCACCCCTGTCCCACCCGTCTTCCCCAAAACCACAGCTCAGAAATCCAGTCTGGCTGGCAAGTCTCTCCCTTCCTCCTCTCCTCTTTCTACCTACATGTTGGCCAGGGATGGTGTAACAGGGGCAGGGAATAAATCAGGTGCTGTATCAGAGTATTCTATCCCTGACTGTGTAAAGAGCAGCTTTTGTGACTTCCTGATGTGATTTACCATACAATGACAACCTTTAATGTCCACCGGTGTTATAATCTACTTTATCTTAATACAATCTTCCCCTGCTGAACCCTCCAGAGTGTTAACAGCTATTTTCAATGGAGTTTTTTTTATTATTATGACTTGATACTGTGATTACTGTCGCACTCCTGCTCTTTGTGGAAGGGGAAATTAATAAGTTTTTTCTTAAGCATTTTGCACCAGAGCTGAATAGCAATCAGCCCCCAAGCTGAGTTCCTGCGCCTGCTGGATTCAATTATGAACATTTGCTCTGACTGTCCAAGACACAGCACTTTTCAGATCAACAGCATGTCAGCATATAAGGCCCTGTTCCACTTCCCATAAGCTCTCATTGTGGGGAGGAAAGGTGACAGGCACTGAGTGGGGGAGTACGTGGCTTTTCCTCTACTCTCCTATGGCTGCCCCATTCATAGTTATCTCCACAGACATGTCCTTGTATCAGGGCATTCGGACTCATCACGCCTTGGAGAAGAGCGTTAAAGCACTGCCATTTATATGAATTATCCTGCTCCTTTGCCATCCTTGCTCAGTCTCCCCACCTCCTCTCAGAGCTCACTGCACCTTCCTTTCTCTTCAGGAAATCATCACATTAGGCTATACCACATCTCACTGCTCAAATAGTGACGACATTGCACTCTCCACCCAGTGCCTAACACATTCCACTTGATGAGGGTCAGGCCACACAATCCTTACACATTACCGAGCCCTGCCAGTTAAATTCTAACACAGATGGAAGAGGTTCTGTCTCTGCACACAGAAGCTGTTTCTGTTCAGGAGGAAAACCACTCAGTTCAATGTCTGGTCCTTTCTTTCCCCTTCTGCCCTTACCAGAAGAGGAGTCAGAACCTCCTGCTGTCCCTTAACTTCTTCCCCCTTCTGCTGAATAGGGTCTTCTGCCTTTCCTGGTCTCCACAAGCTAGCAGTGATCCACTCCAGAGCATTTGTATAAACAAGCCATGAAAGGAGGGCTTATGCACGAGATGCCATTTCTACCATGATAATGTCTATTTCTTCCACTACTAAAGATGAGTTTGGTCTGTCACTGAAGTATTTCACTGCTAAAGATGGCTGGCTGACAATTCCCCAGCAACACACTGCACTGATTGAAAGATAGAGAGAGTGACATTGTATCCGTGCCTTGGGTTAGGCTGTTCCCACTTTGCACCTTATCTTATTGCTAGCTACAATGCAAAAAGATTCCCTTCTGCTAGGTAGCATTTCACACCTTCTTTGGACAAGTATAATTGAGCACTTAAGGGTGAGGATGTGAAGGGGAATACACTTGGGCTCTCATTTTTTAGTTTTTCTTCTAAACATAGGCCTGAAAGGCAGGAGCTGGGTCAGTGGACCCAGCCTCCTACAATGGGGGATGCACATGGAACCGATGTTTAACCCAGAAGGCTCCACAGAATAGATACCCAGCCTGCCTAAACACAACCAGCCAAAGGCACTTCCCAACTCCCTGTAAAAAACACCTATGGTACAAAAGTCTAAATTCCACTAGCGGTAAAATACTACAGGAAGAGATCAGGGCACAATCTGGGCATTGCCTGTGCCTAGGCTCTTCAGGATGATACTATAGCATTTGTCTGTCCCTTTCCTGTTCTTTCAGGACTATCGAGCCCTCATCATCTCCCAACTAGCTGACTGCTAAGGCAGCAGGATAAGCACTGGCTGCATGAGCAGCCAGGCTCAGGCCCAAGCTGCAGAGCTAGTGCCAGTATTGATCAGGAAAACGGAAAAAAGTAAACAAACTCTCTGTAATTACTCAACTTGATGGATGCCAGTAGGTTTGTTTGCTTCCTGCAAAGATGCCAATAGCCTAACGGAGCAAACATTGCCATTATGTAATAAGACCATACAGGTAATTAAAAAAATCCTGGCAAGACTACAAACAAGAACATTATCTATCAACTCTTTCAGTGGAGCAAGAGGGAATGGATACTGAAGATTCTGCTTCATTTGAAGGGAGACAAATTTAATGGATACTTGAATAAGAGCTGAGCCAGTAAGGAATCACATACAGTTCAACATCATCCTCTTTTCTGCCACAAAATATCCCCTTGGATATTACAGTATTCTTAAAGATCTCAAATGAAATTAGGGCCCCTCTGCATTGTGTCTTTGTTCTATATCAACACCTCAGAGACTTTATCTAAAAACAGAGAAAAAATGGGGAGGAAAGAAGTCTTGTCCTATTTTGCAAATGACAGGAGCTGCCCTCTGTCTCACCAGTCACTTCCTGGTGCACAGAAACCTACTTTCCTAATGTCTAATCCAATGCTCTGCCAGCTCAAGAGTGGAGTGGAGGCCACATCTGGGCACTATGACAGATAAACTCTTGGAGAGAAAGCAGACAACAGTAGTCAGTGGCAGCCTTTGCTGACTATCTCAGATTTATCTGACTTGGAGTTATGAGGGAAAGAAGGGGCAGTGATGGAACAGTCTAAAACTGTGGGCTAAACACAAGGTTCAGTGAGGAACTTGCACAGTCTCCTCTACTGCACACACTCAAAAGCAAGGATAGAAAATAGAGGAAAAGAGGGAAAGCGCATAAAGTGAGAGACAGACTGCTAGAGTTCCCTGTCGCAATGCCCTGTGGGTGGTTTCAGATTCCCTTTTTTATCGTTAGAGCCAGCAGCCAAAGAGGCAGCTGAAGAATTAAACAAGCTTTCTGGTAAGCTGACAGTTCATTGGGTATGCAAGCCCAGCAGCATGCAATGCAGGCTGGTACAGAAGAGGGCACACAGCAAAGGCTCTGCAGAGAAGGAGTACTCTTCCTGGGGCGCCCCAGCAGCACAATGCGCTGGCTCTGAATGGCTCAGCAAGGACAAGGCAGGCTGCCCAGGTCACGATTCTTAGGATATTCATAACTGGAGTAATACCCTTTCTTTCTACAAGAGCTTTTCTCCAAATGCACTGACTCTCCAGGTGCCTCGCAGAGTACATCAGACACATTGTTGCTCATTACTGATATGCAGCCTCCACCTCAATAAGCCTCTGATACTGGTCCACTGACCGGGGCACGAAGCAGGGAGCAACATATCCTGTTTAAATCCATTAAGCACCTCGCCACACCAGTGGCTGGCAGCGTAATAGCTTCCTACAACTCTCGTTGAAGCCAGCAAAATCTAAGTACAGGCTTCAATGAGACTTGGGTTTGGCTGGAAAAATCACAGATTTCTGACAACTCCTTGCTAAATATTGTAAATAACTCAGATTTCCTTCCTCTAGTGTACCTGAAAAATATCATCTTCCTATCAAGGATCATGAGCAAGCAACTGTGACCTTCACGTGCATCAATATTAAAGGGCAAATGCTCCGGCCAGCAGCTTAAGAGGAGATTTTGGAAGAAAGGTCGAACACCTATGCCATGTGCAGCACAGATTAGACAAGATTTAAGTTAGAAACCAGCATTCAATGGCTAAGGAGGCATAGCTACATCCTGCTATTCCTGTCTGTCAATAATCAGTTGGGAGGCCTAGGGTGACCTTTCCCTGCCTCAGTTTCCCCTCAATCACAGAGCAATTAATTTGTTAATGCTTCTGCAGCATTAAGGCTTAATAGACAGTGCTATGGGCATGTGAGCTATTCCTTTGCCAGACACAGACTGCAAAGTACTGACATGAACATAGATCACAACAAAATGTGATACTGGATAAGCAATGGGAAGAGGCAGAGATACACAGATTAAAGCTGTGTCAATTGGGTGACTCACTAGAATCATAATAGTCACTAGGGCTTAAGCACAGTTTATTTATAGCTGCTGTGAGCACAGAGTTGCTAGATCTCAGAATGACAGCTGGGAGAGGAAATGTGGATTTTTTTATTATTTTACCGCTGGGGAATGTTTCTTGCCTACAGGAAGAGATAATTAAATCAACAATTAAAGCCATAAAGATTCCTGAATCACAGACAATGGTGCATGGTAACTGACCTCTTCTGCCTTGCTTACAGAGCGCAGAAGTGATCTTGCTGATCTAAGAAACTTAACTGTCTGGTGCATGGAAGTCACAGCCAGACAAACCTGGGTAGTGGGAAGAAACTGGAAAAGCAGCCAGGCTGTCCTGGAGAGATATGGGATGTGCAGGGCCTATACTACCTTTGAATCAGCTCAACTGGGGCCCCAATCATCTTTGGAGGCCTTGACACTACAAAAAATTGTAATGATTTTTTCAAACTGCACATCGACAGGAATAGCATGAAACTACCCTGATGTAAGCACTCCCTTCCAATACCACTCCTTCGAGCTTAGGAGACAGGCAGACCTGCAATAGGCAGTACGCGTTAGCCTGGGAGCTAGAAAACACAGCACTACAGGGCCTGTCCAGCCAGCAGCCTCAAATGAAATAATACCATTCATACTCTTTACCTGCAAGAGCTATCTCTCATTTACCATTACAAAAAACCAGCAGACTCCTTTACCTCCACACAACAGGTAATAAATATTTCTTATTATTTATAAAAGCATCATTAAAGAAAATTTTAAGCACAGGAAAGAAAAAGTAAGGCAGAATTTCTCCTAATAGCAAAGGTGGCAAAGCAGCCTTATCAGTGGATAGGAAAATTCCCAAGGCAGCTTGTATTCTAAAACATGCGGGAAATAACATCTCTCAATGACTTTTCTCCAACACAAAAGGGTTTGTAACAACAGCGCTGACAGGATCTGAAGCTGGAACTCCAGATTTTCAGCTTTGACAATGGAATTATTGCACATTATTCTTTCTAAGTAAATTAAACCCATTAATCATCATAATTAGTAATGCTCTGTGTCAGTGATATGGTAACAGAGCTAGTCATTATACTGTGCTATTAAGAAACTAAAGAATAATACTACAGCTACTACATGCTGCTGCTGTCACTGGCTGGCTGCAGAAGAGGATGTTAACGCCCAAGGCTTAAGAAGGACTCCAAAGAGATATGAGGGCAGCAAGAGATACCATCTCTCCCATGCTGGCTTTAAAGTCCCAGGGATGCCGACAGATAGCAGAAGAGAACAAATTCATCCTTAGTATGATTCTGCTTGAGCCAGTTCAAGCATGGCAGAAATTATTTTGGACCACGAGGCTTCCCTCTTGATTTCTACCTAGAAAAGCCAATATCATTTAAGTGTGAAGACAACTCCAGTCATGTATCCCCAGGGATGGGCTGGGTTGCATGCGGAGTCCATCAGGATGCTGAGCTTTGGCACAATTGCCCTGGTGCTGCTCTCATCAACGTTTCATCACTCTGTATGTTGGAACTGCATTAATAATGTGGTTACCAAACATTAAAGATCTATCCATTAATAAATGACTGGCAGATTTTGATAAACATTTGTCATGATGCAA
Source organism: Gymnogyps californianus (assembly GCF_018139145.2). NCBI lineage: Eukaryota > Metazoa > Chordata > Aves > Accipitriformes > Cathartidae > Gymnogyps > Gymnogyps californianus. Next base: position 5,990,104 of record NC_059491.1, on the reverse strand, counting down.
GTGCCTTATACCAACACCTAACATGTAATACGCAGACACTAGACACATGTTGAGCCTTTACAACCTACTTATGAAGTACCTTAATCTGGCTGTAGTCCACTTTTATTTGTTTGAATTTAGTTATATGCATAGGCCACAAGTGGCAGAGGGTAGCCCACGTGCTAGGTGCAATATAACCACAGAAAAGAAGACCCCTGATGATCCCTGCCCCAAAGAGACAGGGGCCTGGTAGCCCCTGGTAAATCTACTAGCCAGGTAAATCACAACAAGTAACTTTCTCAACAAGTTTTTCTTCCTTCTTTTGCAAAATGTCCCTGGAGAGAGGGAGATTTTTTTTACCTAACAGATTTGTTACTTGAAATCAGTTACCAAAATGTTTCACTAATTTCATTTTCTCTACCGCTCACTAGTCAGGCTAGGTTGCTTAGTTACAATTCTCATTTGGAATTATTTTTGCTCCATGACTCGACAAACGATGAGTTCCTTGATTGATTCTGATGTTGATGCTGACAGAAATGGACTTTAAAATTTCCTTCCCTCCTGCCTAGTATGATTGGATGGTATGAATGTTGTAGAAAGTGAACACAAAGGAATCAATCTGGACACCTCCCTCACACAGAAAGTATGTTCCTCCCAGTGATGTCAGTGAGACAACTTGCCTGGGGTGCTAGAAAGGCTAAAGAAACTGATGTAAACAGATGACTATTTGTCCTTTTATTCTGTGATGTGCATGTGCCTGTACAGACAATGTGCCCACATACACCTGTGCTTGATAAGATTCCATCGTCCTGTAGTAATTGTCCTTACCAGTCATATTTCCGCAACATGCTCTTAGGACACGTGCCCAAACTATCCACAAATATGGGATACAGCAGATCCTCAAAGAACAATGTGTCTCACTGAATTGCAGCTTAAATCTTCACCCCAAAGCAACAGCTCTCAACTTCATGCTTCCTCATCCCCCGTTCTCTAGTACCCCTCTTCCTTTAACACATGCTCCACTCCATTCTCTTCACATTACATCTTTCCCCCACATGTTAGTTTGCCACCCCTCCCACACCAGCTTCTTCTAAAACAGCATTTGGCTCTTCTAAGTCAAGTATTTCTTATGTTGTGAGCTCCATCTAGTGATGTAACTGAAGCCTTATCTCCAGCCAATCTTGACACTGCATGCAAGGTATTTTGTGCTGGACACAAGGGATCTGGGATTGAACAGCACTGGGATAAAAAGCCTTTCTGCCTGTTGGAATTTCTCTGAAGACATCAGTAACTACAGCGTATCAACATCTAAGAGTTGCTGTGAGGCATAGGCAGCGCAGTCAGCTGGGGAGCCAGGTAGAAAGCTAGAGGAAAACAGGGTGAAACATAGCCCAGTAGCTTCAAAGAGGACTGCCTTTATACTCATAAAGACAGGTCCTGGCAATTTTCTGCAATGAGACAAATCTCCCACCCCAGTTTCCTACTACAGCTGTCAGTAGCTAATCCTTTTTTAGCAGTGCCTTTTCAGTAATCACACACTGAACGGGCTGGAGTCCTGGTGTTGCAGAATGGTGCTTGAGTATTTGGTTGAACCACACTGACTGCCAGCCTGAGGGAAACAGTGTTACTTCTGATCACCTTCTGTAGCAGCAGAGCACTTGGCCTTCCTATGCTGCCAGCACAAAGTTTTCCATCAGCACTTGTTAAAATTGAGCAACAGAGGCCAATAAAAAGATGTCAGAGAAGAATAAAGCAGTTTTTTTGGCTGCCTTCGTAACTGCATGTAACACTGATGTGCGAAGCACAGCATCATGGGTGAGAGGATAATTCCAGTGAGACTAGGATTTGGTGGAAGCTCTCAAACTGTTGTGGGTGCCATCCCATTTCTCTGTGGGGTCAACACAGCATCTAGCTGCATGCCTGCACAGAAGCAGAGAAAGCCACAGTTTTCTCACTCAAAGACAAGTTTCTTCAGCTGTGAGCTTTCTCTTCCCAGAGGTTCTATCAAGTATACTGCAAACTATCTTCATTCTTCTAACCAGATGTGCCAAAAAAGTTTCACAGTAGAAGGATGCTAAGTGCTTTCTTAGCCTCCAGAGCTCTCACGGTGCAGTCTGCTCATAGCACTCTGTAGAGCAACTGGAGAACCTGAGGCTCCAAGCAGAGAGGAAAACATTGCCTACAGAAGAAATGGGCATAAGATCTTACTATTTGGGCTTTCAAATACCCATACCAACTGCTAAACTTGACTTTAGTGATTTTAGAGACAGTGAAGATGGATGGGTCTTGAGGTACTGTTCATGGAGGGAACAGACACAAAAATGGTATGGAGGCTAGGGAAGGGATGAAGATCCTTTATATGGATCCTCAGATCTTTCCAATTCCAGTCATAGCATCTCTGGACACAAGGCCAAGGAAGTCCCTAGCATATTTCTCTCTCATTGCCTGCTCCAAAAGCATTTGCTGCCATATCATATTTCAGTCTGATTTTTGATCTCTTGCCCCCACACACTACTAACAAGCTGGCATTGAGGCTGACACACTTTTGGAATCACAGGCAAAGCTCTGAAGATCAAGGAGGATTAGATACCCTGCAGGGGATGAAATATAGCTACTTGGAATAAGACAGAACTTTCTTGTAAGACTGCAAATCTCCAAATTGCCTCCTTTCCTCAATGGCCCTTCTCCACTAAACCCTCAAGCCTGCAGTTTCCCTTGAGTTATCCTGCACTGTTTGGTTGCCTCTCCTCTCTTTTTGAACCTTCTGGGTGGATTTTTGGGGGACACTGGGCTTTACCTCCTGTCTAATCCCGTTAGCACCACAGAGTATAGGTCATGCAACATAAAATAGGCTGTGCCATGTCTCAGCGTTCCTGGGCACAGTGTGGCTGCCTAAGGCTGTTGGCCAGGTCCCAGTCCATCAGAACGATGGATTTCCTCATGAGTCCTACGCTCAGTTCTGAGCATAGACTTCAGTGAGATCTGGCTCAGACGCCTTTACAATGACAACTGTAACGTAAGAATGCAGATACAAAGACAAATGCACATTACGCATCCTCCAGGTGCCCTCCCCAGGTCTCTCCCTCTTTGGGAGACTGGCAGATTTGGTTTACTGGAGACATTTTACTGGGCCATCAGCAGGGAATAAGGGACACAAATCAGATTATTTACTGCAAGCTGAAATCGCAGAGGTCCCACAATAAATTGGAGTGCAATCTCATTTACCTGCTTTATCCCATTCCTGCTTTGGAGTAACAATTTCACAGTCAAATCTGTTGTTTAATATTCAAAATGTTCTCCCTCGCCATTCCCTCTATCGAGGGAGATCACAATACCCTGAGACAAAGTGTTCAATAGATTCTCAGACTGCAGAAAAATAATATAAACCCAAACCAGATAGTTCCTTAATTTCAAAAGATAATAATTTACCAAGATATTCTCAGGCAAAAGAAATCTATCTATCTCTCTGTATCTATCTATCTACAATGTTTAGGATTTCATCCCTCATTTTTGTAAAATTCATGAAAGATTTATGAGTTATTCAGCTACTCTGAGTTCCTGGGATATTGCTAATAAACCTTCCCCTTATTCCTATTGTTACATCTCATCAGCCCCTCAGCCATTTCAGGCTTTTGAAGCATACAGAGATTCTTTTTTGTTGAAGTATTTTAATATCTGCTTCCCTAAGATGAACATCAAGTTTTGCTACTCTGCCAAATCCATCATTTTCCACTCTCCCATCATAACTTGGAAGCCAGGCAGATGACACATTAATCCCTTGTTAAGACAGGAGTGGAGTTAGATGAGAGGAACCTCTGAAACCAGATAATGAATCTCTGCAAGCGCTCCAGCCCTTAAAGAATTAAGCAAAGGTAGCTTTTCCTGAAAGTAAATTCAGGACTATTATCACCACAAAGGACACACTGATACACTGCCAGCATTCAGTTCTGCCAAATAAAAGTCTTCAAAGGCCTTTGAGGACCCATCCAAGTATAAGTCTTGTGCAGCAAAAGAATGCTGAGATTTTTATTTTGTTGACTATTCCCCAAGAGACGGTTCTCTTCCTGGACCTATTTCCATGCCCTCCTTTCCCCCTGCCACCACTCATTCTCAATTCCGAAGCAATTCATACCATTAATTTCAAGCAAATCTCTCAATAACTGTGGATAAGCCACAAACTCCATCCTTGGCAGACCACAGGTTCCCCCCTTCCGCAGACTGTCAAAGCTGAGACGTAGTGCTTGGTCTAAGTCCTACTCAATTCCCAAAGGAGAGCTGGCATAAGAAGGATGTAGCTGCCTGCATTCAGCCACAAGACATGCTTGTGATCAGTCCACAATGTTTAAGATATTTTCAAAAGAAACCAAACAACAAATCAGAGAAACGCTTGTCATGGTTTCCCCAGGAAAGAAAACAAAGTTAACCCCATCAAATACACTCTGTTACCCAGGACCTAGATTTTCCAGTTTAAGCTTCCAGCTCTCCATCCCATATCTTCAAGGTCCCCTCCAGGCTATGGCCTGAAGAAACTGATGCCTAAGTGCTGTCCAAGGCCCAGGAACACAGCCGCTCCCGCTCAGCCTTAATAATAGAGACGCAGAGACATTCTCCGTGCCAGAACTAATTTACAGATATATGCAGCTTCTCCAAGAGGCTTCAGTTTGAGCAGGTTCTCCAGAGCACACAATGGATGAGCCCTTTAGATTTTAATCCTTTTGCTTTTTAATCTTTTTTTCTTCACAGTCTTATCATGTACTGCAGAGTTTCCAGTGATTAAGCCCACAACAGAAGGAGGTAAAATACCCCCCGTAGACAAAAGCAGAACAAAAGGAAGTCCTGATTCAGCTTCTTGTCAGCAAGCCCTTCCCCAGAACCAGGCCTGGGGAGACCACCCAGAAAAACATCCCAACTTCCGTCTTAATTACTGACAAAGCTTTCATCACAACAGTATCTATGTACCTCAGAGTCTTAACAGGTGTGTCATAACAATGCTCTGGCAAGATGAGAACGATTATCCCTATTTTACAGATGAGGAACCGAGACCAGGAAAGGGAAGCATCTGATCCACTATCAGACACAAAACCTGTTACTGAGCAAAGAATTTAACATGAGCCTGCAAGCTGCAGACTAATGCCTTAACTGCTAGCTGCTTCTATAATTTACCTCCTAAACATAAAACTCAGTATGAAGCAAGCCTTTTTCTCCCTCATTAACACTTTGCCACCCTTCCCAGGACAGATCACTGCAGTGGGCAGAGACTTGCACTGAGTTTTACAGTTTGAGGGTCTCAGAGCTGAGAATCCTCTCCCACAACGTATCAGTGTAGTTTTTACTGGTGGTAGCAACATTTAGAGCATCAGCCAAGCAGACCATGCATCATTACGGACTGACCCCACAATCCCATAATTCCTGTCTTCTCTGCACCCAAGTGATCCAGTTTGGGGCCATCCAAATGTGTATTTATGCACTGTGAGACAGCACACCTGTATGTCAGAGCATGTAGGCACAGCACAATCTGCTCATTGATCGTCCTGTCTGATGTTCGTGTGACACAGGCATAGCAGGAATTCATGAAAGCAGGGGGACTCCAAGCAGAACATAGCCTGGGGATTAAGGAGCCAGCTTTCCACAAACTTGTCAGAAATCATGAGAATTAAGAACGCTTGGGATTTCACTTTCTTTTTACTCAGAGAGCATTCTGTTCTTAATTACAGTTGGCAGCCACAGTGGCCACCTCATTTAGCTTTGTCAGGGTTGAATTCAATTACATTCAGAAGGGGAAACAACATGCCTTCCTTAAGTCCAAATCACCTTGGACACATGTCCAAAGCAACTCTGGACAGCTGCTTCCTTTGTGAGGAGTTCCAAGGAACAGGAACAGTGTAGTGGCAAACTCCTTCGGGCTTAGAGATTTCTCAGTGTGTTTTGGCAAAGAATGATCCTTTACTGCTCTCCTTACCTCTAAGCCCATCTTCCCTCCTCCATGAAATGAACAATAAACAAAAAAAGTAAAGGACTAGCAAATAGTTTCACTTCCTGGTCCTTATATCTGCGACACCACCAATCCACTGTGTGGCCTTGAGCAGGCTGCTTCAGCACACTGCTCCTAAATTTCCCTGCTGGCTAAGTGGAGATGTGCAGTAAAGCTGAGAGGCTGTAGGCAAGCCGTTATCCTCCACTGGAGAGAATCAGAACTAGTCAACCCATGTATTACAAGTGCATTTATACTGGCATTTAAGACAGATTCTCCTGGATGTTTTAAGAGATGGAAGAACTGAATTTTACGTCTCTTGTCAGACATAACACAGTCACATCCTAGAAATACTGTTTTTACAGTGTTATCGATTCCTCCCAGTTAGGCAACATACAGAGAGAGAAATACACCTACGCATGAGACAGAGATCAAATTTGGGAGCTCTCAGCTGCTTTTCTTCATGGCACTGTGGTACCTCCTTTCCAGCATTTAAACAGAGTCATAGCATAGGTTGTCTCTGCCTGAGTCTAGGATTGTACTGAGCACCTGTGAAAAAAATTCAGTTAAATCTAAATCTTGACAAAGATCACCCCTTTGCCCACATCGTTTCATTCTGGATGTTATTTTCTTCTTTCATAGCAGATTATGCACAGTAAAGCTTTGGAAAGCCTGTCTCTGCTCATTGCCCAACAGCATATTGGATATATCTAGCATGTGATCTCTGAAAACAACCACTATCAGACAAGTCTCACAGTGTATCCAACCCAGCTGTAATTTCAAAGCCTGCAAATAGAGAAGACAACCTGGGAATCTTTGCTAGAGCAGTCTGGAAGCTGTGAAAAATCTGGGTCCCTTTCTTGTTAAGCAGACTGTAGCAGAAAGATGCTCCTTACATCTCTTGCTAGCAATAGGATCTAGCTAATACAAAGAAAGGCACTGAAAGTTTAAGGACTCTTGTAGAAAACCTGAGGATAACACAACCTAGAGAAGATAACCAGGACTTGCCCTGTAGGAATTCTCCTAAAAAAATTTAGATTTGCAAATTGGGACCTCTAGGCTATAGAGGCAGCTATATATAGGCTATCTAGGCAGCTCAAGAACCAGCAGACTTCAGCTCTGGGGGCATTTGAGGTCTGGCCTGTTCCTCTGACTCTCATCCCTGTAGCTGTCTGCCTGTCAGAAGGGGGAACTTTTAATCATTCTCTTCCAAACTTTCCAACACAACTAAGACCTTGACACATTGAGATGGAAAGAAAGGAACCTGCACCAAATCTTTAGAGAGAAAACACGAAACAAATTTACTGTCACTCTCTATATAGCATCTCCCTTTATTCCCCTTTCGACATCCCTGGGAGCTGCTGGGATTTTAAGCACGCAGCATACTTAAACATAGACTGGAGGATGGGAGAGCATATGAAGCACAACAGCAAGGAGAGGCAGGCTGACAAGAAAAGCAAGAAGGATGCAGGTGTTCTGAGTACACAAGGTTTATGGATGACTTATTCAGTAATACACCATCAATTATACTGATGCTGTCTCAGCTGGATTAACTCCCGGCGGACAGGAGGCAGTTGGGGAGATGGATTTGCTTTTCTGTCAGTCATGAGCAAGACCAGCATTCCCCACTCATTCAAGCAGGTACATGTGCACTCTGTTCTGCAGAGGAGTTACTGACAGCTTCACAAATTTCTGCAGGAGTCCTACAGCCATCTGCTGCTTTCCTACCTGACTTTTTTGGCAGGTCAGTGTAGGGAAGCTAGCACCACTGGTTCACCCTCAGTGCCATAATACTACTGCTGGTCTGTCACAAACTCTTCATGCTCAGTGAGCACAATTGCAGACCAATCCCTAACTCAGAGGAAGATGGAGGCTCAAGTCTTTCAAATGTTTTAAACAGCTAGAATCCACTGCACTGCGAGATGAGCAGCCTCCCTGCTGTCTACGAAGTGCTTTAAGACCCCTGGAGGGAAGGATTCCCATGGGGCATGGCGTTATCACAAGCACAGCACCACACACAATATGAATCATCACACACCAATGTCACAGCCCCTACAATAAGTTCCTAAATGTACAGCACAAGAAGCAAAAAATTATGCCTGTTTTCCCTTCAGCCCTCCTAGCTGGTCCGTGTCATCGCTTGTTTGCTGCTTGTGAATGGAGTTTTTGTGCTAGTGGATTTCTGTTCCTGCCTCTGGATCTACAATAATCCCATAATTGTGATGCCAAGCAGCGCCTGAAGACAATTTTATCACAGTCTGTATAATGTGTAAATACCATTAAGTTAGACGGATTTTCTCATTAATTCTCCGTCCCAGTGACAAGCCAGGAATTAACACAATTGATTTTCCAGTCCCTACTCATTATCAATCATCCAAGAACTTAGTCACATCTCATCTGTTCCACCTGGGTCCCAGCATTTATTTGTAGACTTCAACATATATTAAACTAATAGAAAACAATGGCCATAGCAACCTCTGTGCTCAAAACCCAGACAAGAACAAACTATGTATGTTTCTAACTCCTTTGTTGGGAAACTTCCCACTATGTACCACTATCCTACGGAGAACAAGCAGTGGGCAGGTTAAGGAACAGCCCTGTTGCACTAATATTTTCCATCTTGCAAACAAAATAAACGCACACCTCTCTGTCACTCTCTAAAAGCTTAAAGAAAACAACAATTCATAGGGTGTTTGTTTCCTGGAGGTGCTCCATTTGAAATTAATAGAAGCTGTATAGTGTTTGCAAGGGACCTCCACAATTCAACGCAAGTTCTCCCCATTACTATCCCTGAAATGCTTCTGACTTTGCCACTTGTCTCTGCTGACTGCAGTGGGAGTGCTGCCCTTCAGTTCCTCAGCAAGGGGAAAGACATGCATTATCTGACTCAACAGGTTAAGAGAAGAAGGTGAAAACCTGGGAAAAAATGTGTAAGGCCAAAATGAAAAAGCAGTAAATACGGCATAAAACTCTTTTCAGCTCTAGAACAGGTTCTGTAAGGCTGCAAATGGAGAGGAATCACAAGAAGTGGTGCTGAAGGGAATAATCTCAGTGTCTCACAGTTCTTCTGTTCCTGTGGTTCCCACCGTGTCTGTCCCACTGTCAGACTGAAAACGTAGAAGGAAAATTCCCATGGCATGCTGGAATTTTGCACTCTTGAGCTTTCCTGATCTCCTTCATTACCATCTCTTGGGCCACGAGTAGAAGTCTGGCTCATACAGAATTTTCTGCAGAAATCTACAGCAAGGTAGATACTTAAATAGCAGTCTGGCAAATGCAAGCCCTCTGTTCTGAAACTGATGTGCTTTCAGTCCACACAATCCTCACTGGGCCTCTGTATAAAAGAGAGACTCTTTTGGATCACATCTTATACTCTCATTCCCTTACCCGTATCCTCAACCTCTCAAGTATTCTTTTGCTTGTTCCATGTCATACTACTCCACTGGATTATATACTGTGTAAATCTACCCATTCATCTATCTGTAGCTCACCCAAGAAACAGGAAACCCAGAGAGCCACACACTTTTTCTGTAAACAGAAACAAGTAGATTGCTGTAGACAATAAATAGTTCTGAATCCCCCTTACTGAGGGCATCTGTTCTTCTGGCATATGCAGTCAGAAGGGGATTCATAGACCAAAATAATCTGTCTCATCCATTGCAGAAAGAGATGTTCACTCTGGCTATTACAGATTGGTAATGATGAGTGCTGAATGCTTTTGTTGTGCTAAACTGTGGAGGCAAACCTCTTCTTGACCCAATAATAATTTTAACCTTGCGAGGCAAGTGCTTATTCAGATGCTCGCCAGTATCAGTATAATGACGCAGCTGCCTTTTATCTGCATCTGCAACACCATCTTCAGTTTTGTTCTTGTAGATAGTTCTCAGTCCTGTCATGCAGTGGTGAGTTCCATAAATCAATCAAACATGAAATAGTGGGGAGGAAAGTCACCTAGGCATTTGAAGTGCACAGTTAGTCCCACAAGCTCTCTGCCTCACCCTGGAGGGCCTGTAAATAAGTGTAGTCTACTAAAGCCATAAGCTCTCTTTGGCTCATCTGGATCCAGAAAGTACTCAAGACAGGCTCAGAGATGGAATTATCACTAGATAATAATAATCTTTATGGAAGCTATTTAAAGGTAATTCTAAACTTTTTTATTAGGTGACTTTTGAAACTTCCAGTGCAGGGAGATGGCACAGGTTTGGAATACTAAGCAATAAGAGATTAGAAGGGATATTTCAATCTGGTGGCTGTTTCTCCAGATAATTGGATTCCTAATCCCTGAAAGGTTATGATCTCAGTTTACTCTGCTGGGACAGAAGGTGCCCAATTAGTCTTTTATCACATGATCCAGTGCAGGCTTTGGCATTGCCTGCAAGAGACAGGTAACAATTTGCGAATCATCACAGCAGGGAAAAAATAAAGATGTTACAGGAAAGTCAGGCTCTGATAGATCAGCTTCTATCTTGTGTTTCTCACTGCAACAGAGAGTGGGATACGCCTTTCTCCCAGCTGCTGTAAAACAACAACTCACAACATCCACAAACACAAAGGATTGTGAAGTCCATTCTCTAAAGGGTGCTGGCTGGCTAGCTTGTATGCAAGAGCCTGCTCCTGTCTAAACAGAACTGGATAAATACCTCTCCAGCCCAGATCTGGCAGCCCACCATGAAGTGCTCAGAAGATAAGTTGTCTAGGTAGTATTGCTGCTGTGTTGTCAGCTTTTTTCAAGGTTATGGCACTGAAAGGCAATAGCATTAGCAGAAAAGCATCGGGGATGGGGAGGTGTTCTATTCTTTATAGAGAACCCATATTAAATCACAAAATAATCTCTCAAGGACTGTGAAGTGTTTGGCTGCAGCACAGAGGAGCTTGTAAATACAGTGGAACCAAGCTAGCTCTTGTAAAACATCTTCACAAATGCAGAACAAAACACAGAGAGCAAGTCAAACACACTATCCCCATCTCAGCAGGAAATAAACAGAAAACATCAATGGGCTTAAATCTAGTCCTAAACCAAAAAAAAATCAGGAGTCAAAATCAGCAATGGTGTGTAAGGATCACTTCACAGAAGCTAATCAAGTTCATAGTCCAGATTATATCTGGTGTCTTCTTGGTAGTATTACTGCTATCAACCACCACTGAATGTTTCATGCAAGGACTCTACCAATGAATAAGGGGAAGGAATGTGTCTCTGGAAAAGAAAGCATCCTCAAAGAACTGCTCCTTTCTGAATGAGACACTAGACAAAGACTGGAGTCAAAAGAGGAATAAAGATCATGGACAATCAGACAAAATGATGTCACCTTCCAGGTATCTAAAGTGGTTGCAGTAGCACAGGGAGCATTGCAAAAAGAAAATTCAACCCTCGTCGTTCCTGGAGATAAATCAAACCCACTGGTTTGTTAATATGGGTACACAGATGATTTTGCAAGTTGTTAACTACACCTTTTGAGCAGCCAGGGATCTTGTCTGAATCCTCTCACACACCAGTGCTGCCTCATGGATGATATTTTGCTGGTTTTTTTCTAATTGAAAAAAAAGTGTGCACTACATTAGGTAAAAAGAATTTCTAATAAGTGTGCTAACGGCCTCCATGAGAAAAATACGGAGACTTTTTAAGGTTATACTGAAAAGAAAACAAACAAAAAAATTGGTCAGAAACCAAGACTTTCTCCTTTATCAATGGCTGAGCTCATTTCTCCCTGCAGCCTGGTACATACATCCATTCATGTGTAACTAGTTTTATGGCAGATTTCAGACTGGAACAGATTTTTATAGCCCAACCTTGAACTCTAGCAAGCACAGAATCCCAATTGGTGAGGCAGTAAGATAAGCTGCAGCATCAGCCGCAGAGCCCTGCTCCAGGACAAAGCACAGGGACTAACATCAGGTGATGCAGTGAGCTAACTGGGCATCAGGGACAGGGGCTGAGCACACCGGACTGCTGCTAGCCAGCTCCCCCATGATCAGAAGGAGCCCTGACACATCTCAGCAAGTCCTAGACAGCTCTTCCAGGTCTAGGACTATACAAAGCTCTGCCAGATCCCCTCAGCCCTATTCTGTTTCCAGTCTTGGTTCCCCATATATAGCTCTTCCAGCTCACTTCAGTCCTGCCTTGCAACCGCATATACATGCTACTCTGTCCATCCAGGATGTCTACAGTGAGCACTGATTGAAAATAGATTCATGGGCTAGGCAACAAGCCAGGGGACTCTCTTTACTGTCACTCACTTGGCAGTGACTGGAACAATTTATAGCAAACTGAAGTGTAAGGACTTGATAATGAAACTATTTCTTTTCCATCTCTGATTCAGCTGCCACCTGTAAAACTGCAGCCAGGAATGGGCTCTGGAAATGTATTATAAGACCATGAGAGCTCCACCAGGTACTGCCTTCATCTTTATGCCTTCACTTCTGTGTCTACCCACATCAGCTTTGTTACTGTAAATGACTCCTCCTCTAGCTGGTCCCTGAACTGATCAAGGACCCCAGACTGATTTATTACCACAAGGACACAGAATAATGCAGCTGTGTGCATCTTTTACAGACAGGTATCATGTGTAGAGTTCAAAGCTCCCAGCACTCAAATGTCCTTTCCTGTCCAAGTGGGCTCTCACCACAGTAAAGGGGAAGCAGTACCTGCTGGAACGCCACAGTCTCTTTGGACAGCTGCTTCACATCAAGGACAAAAAGTGGGGCACAGACTGTGTTTGGCCACTGACATTTTACAAATGCCTGTGCTAGTATTGTGAACAGCCCTCCTGTCACAGGAGCCAGTTTCTGACATTCAGACCTGGATGGGCACCATTTGATGGTGGCCCTTTCCATCAATGTCAGCCCCATCCCCAAGGTGCTTTCTGCTACTATTTCAGCCAAACTGTTCAAAGCTACCCAAGATCCAAATGCAACATTTCTATATGCACCACCATAGCCTGACAATTTGGGTCAATTTTACTGTTAAAGCTCTTGCTTGGCAGATGAAAATTGAATGGTCTACTTCCACTATTCCCATCACAGGATAGACATTTCTACTGCACTATAGTTTGGGACTCAAACTATTCCCTGGCCCTTCCCCATACACAGACAGGGCCTCACAGAATTTCAGTTTTTCCCCCAAAACTGTTAGCAGGAGCATGGTGACTGGGATGGTCAGGTTTTGAGTGTAAGAGAAAGAATCTACATCAAATTCAGTTTTCCCTAGAAAGTACAAAGCCTTGCTGAAGTAAATGCTGAAAACATTTCTTCCCTTTAACTCTTCCTCCATAAGATTCTTTTTACACAAGTTGGAATGCAACACACATTCTCTCCCACACAAAAAAAGCATACAGATCTCTAGAAAACAATCATTTTTTTTCTCCTGTGGGTTAGCTTGCTAGAGAGATTGATATTCTTCTTTTTATGTCTCAATCCTCAGGAGACATTCAGAGCCCCTAAATTACTTAGATGCGTTTCTTCACCATCTGGAGATGAGTTAACTCTCAATGGGAATGTGCATAACTTTCATACATGTACATGCATTCAACCCGTCCTGACTCACAGAAAGCAGAAACACCTTGGTGCTGCTGCCTTCAGCCCAGGACTCTTCTGTCGATAGGTGTATGTCACATGTGTATCTACTGATCAGAGACTGCAGAAAGGGACAGAGAAATTTAGGACTTGGCTGATTCTGGCCACGAACATTGTTCAAAACTGGAGACTCCTATACACACACATATACACTGGGAACAGACCAATTTCCTGCTTAATGGTTTCCCAGGACACAGTTCTGCAGAAGACAAGGAGTAGGCCAGTAGACAAATACATAGGACTTGTAATCTCAGAAGGCACATGCCAAGTTCACACACCGGGGCAAGTCACCTCCCTTCTCCAAATCCCAGGCTCTTCAGTCATAAGAGTCACACCATCATCTTTGTGAAAATGCTGAATATCTCTGGATGAAGCAACAATGTATAAAAATGCTATAATTCCCTACATATAAGAGAGATTTTTTTTTTTCTCTAGAACACGTGAATTTCTGTGTATCCACATCTTATGCAGGGATACTGACAGAACCACTAGAAAACCTGGAAGAGTTTACGTTGAGCTTCCCCAGCTCATCCTTTTCTCTTGCATTGAGCAAGTTAAAATCCTGGGATCCAATGACCTTTAAAACTAGGTAATTTAGGATATGGATTTTAGAATTCAGGCTATCACTGCTGAAAGGAGGACAGAGGCAGGGAAGCTCTGTGTGCCATGCTGACCTGCTACTGCTCACAGAACAGCATGTGATTCCTGCCTTATGAGCTAGTGGGGAAAAAAAAAAAAAATCTTTTGGCACAAAGACAGACAGGATTTCAGCTTCTGAAGTTCATTAAGACATAACTGTCCTCTCCAACTCCCTTCTTGATCTTTCCCCTTAATCCTCCTCTCCGCATTCATGTGCAAATGTTGTTCCACCTTTTCCTGGAAACCTCAACTGCGAAGGTTTGAATAAGCAGGGATGCTGCAGGGGATTCATGCAGAAAGGAACTTTATAGAAAGCCTACAGCACATCACTGAGGAGGAAGCTTTGTGTTTCTGGGTGGCTAATTAACTTCTACTTAGGGACTAATTTAAGGAAGAAGAAACACCAGATGAAGAATGCTATGGCACAGCACCAAGTATACTCTTAAGGCTTTATTGAGCTCTAGAACACAAAAAAAAGTGCACATGAATCTCTAGCATGTTATTCCCAACCTCTCCTTTATTTATATTGACCAGAGCTAAGGTTTATACGGTAGTAGAGCTATCCCCCACAGGTTAAAATATGACTCAACTGTAGCATACAGTGGCCTTATGCCATACAGAAAGTAATTCATAATCTATCTGAAGTCATTTCATCAACCCTTGGGACAACAGCTAACAAGACTGAGAAGATGGTTTATTAGACCCTCTTTCCATTAGATCAAAGTCTGAGAAACTGCTTATTTCCCACAGCGTGATGATGTTTCACAGCCGTATTTGCAAACACTGCGTGAGATGGAAATTGGCTGAATTTGCCCCTTATATGGAACAGGCATTTGGTTTATTCCCTCACCACTAGTAAGTCAGCCAATTCAGGGAGCAGGCCTTGTTTTTTGGCTTACTGGGACACCTAAAAACATGCATCGTCTTTATTCTTTGTGCTAAATCAGTGACAAGGCACTATTTCCCACACAAATCGAACCACTGCCTAAAAGAACTTTCCATTCTACCCTAAAAGAAGAGGAGGAAAGAAGACTCTAGCCTTTATTCAAATTGCTGGGCTATTCAGCATTTCCCAGTTAACCAATTGGCCACTGATCTAGCACTAGAACAAAGAGCAGATGCCAGGATCTCCCACTTCAATTAGCACCTAAAATCACTGCCAGACCAGCAGAGCTGCCCAGTACTAGTCTAGCCTAGGACAAGACATCTGAAAGGTGCCAACCAAGAGTTAGACTGTAGGAGGCAGACCCTAACCTCTTCTCCTGTTGCTGAGCTCTTGTCACTTTGCTGAGCTCTTGTCACTTTGAAGCTCTTAGAGCAGCATGCCAGATCCTGTGTTTTAGTGAAGTTCTCACTGCTTTCCTTGCTCCCTGGCAAACTGCCTATGTGACACATCTCTCAGCCAGCACATTCATCTTGATTCACTATTGACAGAGCCATCTGATTAATGAGCAGATTCTCCTCCTTGTTGTTTTCATAAGAAAGAGGCACAATGGTGCCATAGATTTTTAATTCTTCAAACCACTCTGGCCTTGGAAGCCTGATGAGAAGTCAGCAGAGGACAGTCAGGGGTTATAGTTTTGTTCGGATTTGTTCTGTTTTTAAAAAACATTTGGGTCTTCATGTGCAGAGGTTGTGAACTCCAATGTGTGAACTTCTCTCTCAAGACAGTGCATGCATGAAGTCTGGGACAGATGCCCAAGCATAGGTTTCCTTCCAAGGGCATAGATACACTTGGTTGGTAACCCACTGTGCCTGCAGATCAGTGAGACTTGAATGTTGAAGCAAGTCACACTCTCCGCTGACCCCAAAGGAATGCTGAACTTCAAGTCCTTCAAGTATTTCTCATTCAGACAAATCCATGTGGCCACTGAAACATCTGGATTAGAACATGGGCTTTCCTGTGATCTAACTATATACAAAGGCAACTATATACAAAGGCAACTATATACAAAGGATAAGCACTGACAGCATTAAAGAGTTATCATCAGAAGAAGGTGTAAAAGAAAACTTGACAAACATGTTCATTTTGGGTCTTACTCTGAGTTACACAGAAGAGCAAAAAACTTATGTCAGACAGTAAAGCATGGGCATTATTCTATCCAGTGCTGGGCCTGTTTCCCTTAGACATACAGCTGCAATAAGCCAGCCGTGCTGAGTTTTATTAAAACTTACAAATTTTTTAGCAGTTCTGGGAGCTATAGATTTTAACTTGGCTAGACATTTAGCTCCACCTTAAAATGAAAAATAGCTTTAAAAAGCCAGAGCAGCATTTCATTCCTTAAATATGTAATTCAGCAGGCACAAAACTGCAAGTTTAAAGCAACCAAAGGTGATTTAAATAAAAATAATCTACCAGTGACCTAAAAGACAAACCAATATGTGAGGGGAAAGGCCCAGTTATTAAGGTACCAGACTGGAAAGGAGAACACTTATGTACTTTCCTCCAAGGAGCATGACCTCGATTAAGCAGCAGTGGCTCAGTCTACTCACCCAAGAAATGGGGAGAACATAGTCCAAGCTTCTAAAAACACTATAAAAGTATTAAGATGTTCCAACAGCGATTCAAGATATGTTAAAAGCAATTGACTGAACAGAAGTACATCTCATAGAGTGTGCAGACACTGCGTTTTTTTCCCCACGAGTGTACTACCCATGATGCACAGTTTGCCCACACTCTTTTGAAAGCTCAGCACTCAGCATCGGACCAGAATAAGCTTATTAAGTCATCAGCAAAGGCTTTAAAAATGTAAGAGCTGACTGGCTTTCTTCAAATGCCTGTTTCTGCCATTACCTGCCTGGGCCAGAAGCATCTGTCCAGACATTATGTGCACATTAGAAATTAATCTGCAGCTATTCACCTTCCAAGTTTCCTTACATCTGAGGAGACCCATTGAGGTACAGCCAGACAAATACTAAAAAATCTTGCAAACACAGCTAACATGAATTCCTGTAGAGACAAAAAATGAGGTAGTTTTAAGTACATATCTGGAAAGTCTCCTTTCTCCACTGTCCTGAAGATTTTTGATCCACTGGCTGGAGAGGGGAAAAACACCCCAAAAAACTCCTAGCTGTCATGGCTGTGAAAAAATCCTCCCAAATAAGAAGGATGTGCTGACCAATGCAGTGACCTGAGCCTGCGCAACCCCTAAAACCATAAATGCAGGACGGACACCCCTCCTTCCTTGTCCAATAACAATATAGTCTAGTCTGCTGCATAAAACCTTTTGCCACTCAGTAAAAAGTGGACCTAGGATTCTGGATCAACCCCGTAGAACAGCAGAGGAGCAGCAATACCAGAACCTGGTCCACCACTTTTGTCACGGGGAATGAGTTTTTTTAGACTGTGGAACAAGGTCAAAGGTATCAGGACAATCCTAGGGCTCTGCAGTGGCCCTTGTCTGCCTGGCAAAGGATCTCCCAGCCTAGGGCACAGGTACCACAGGGTGCTGCAGCAGTGCTGGAAGAGCAATGCTGCCATCTGTGGACAATCAGAATTACAGCCTCCACCTAGACAGGCACCGGACAAGAAGGTGTTCAATGTTGCATGAATTTCAAATATCTAAACGTTTTCTACTAGAGGTCCAGTTTCTTTATAATGAGTTTAAGCTGACTACTAATAGACTCTGCCTGCTACCAGGACAAAGCATTAGAGTGTGTTTTAAGAGCAAGTGCAGAACAATTACAATAGTAACAAAACACTCAACTTGCTGTCTTGCTAAAGGATACTCAGCAGACTGGTTTCTGCAGATTCAAGAGAAGAGCTTTATCAAATTTCTTTGGGAGGATCCTTGAGTAGAGCCCATGTGTATCTAGATGCCATGCTATTCCGCATTTTATCCTCTAAAATTATCTCCAAATGTTATGACCTTGGGGCCCACTCTGCACCTCAAAAAGGCTGAAAAATATTTCCCAAGCCTAGCTGTCTTAGAATCATAGAATGCCCTGCAAACCCAAACAGTAAATCACTTCAAAGCAGACAATGATAGTAAGATAGTGTTGCAGGTAAAAGCATTAGCTCCACAATGGTTTGTAGTCACTACACTTTACTGAAGGAACGTCTTTCATTCTCTCCTACTCAGATGGATTTTAAACTAGAAGCAAAAACGGAAATAATCATGCTTCACAAATTCCTCACACATCAAGTCTTCTTTGTATCTGTTTTCAGCTATGTGCATCACAGACAATAGAGGTAGCACAGCCAAGAGGTCTCTATAGACTGTTCAAACCACTTTAACCACATATAAAAAAAAAAAAAGATAGCCAGAAAGCATGTAAGACAAATAAGACTTCTTAGTTTCCTTAAGCTAATTGTACATGCATTTGTACAGTAGAGTGCACCAGTGGCCAAGACAGGAAAACTTCAAACCATGCTTTAGGCTCATTTATGACACACACGGGGGAGGCGTTATGCTGTCACAGTACTATGGAGCAAATAAAATCATTACAAGTCAGGAGCAGAGACCATGGCACTGGAAGAATGGCAGACCACACAGGTGAGGATGAAAAAGTCCATCTTTATTAAAAAGATTAAAAGTTCAGCTGAAACCTCCTTACAAATGCTGAACAGTACATGGCACGGAAAACTGCATCAAAGAAAATTCTGCTCATTGATGAAAACACTGAAACTACTCTGAAGTCTGCCATTAGTATGAGATGATCACTGCTACTGAACTTTTTACCCGATCATATAGACGGACAGGACTATGTGATTCATAAAAGGACTCTTACACAAAAAAAAGTACCATCTTTCATGCACTTATACTATAAACACAGCAGACAAAGACCCTCCTTCTTCCAGGAAGATGCTCTAATACATGTGCAAAAATACAATCGGAGTGATATAAAATAATCAAACACAGTATAATTAACAGAATAACATTCAGACACTTTATTAGATAAGAAGAAAGGCCAGGAGGTGCTTTAGGACACATTAACAGATGGGCTACGATCTGTTCATCTACCAGTGTAGGCTCATCACATTGCAACACAGCTCATCAAGAGGGACCTGAAAGAAGTTTAAAAAGTTTATATTCAGGGAAAGTAGCATGGGAGAGCGAGGAGAGGGGTAGGGAAAAGAGACCCAGCATCCTCATCACAAAACAAACCAATAAAGGAACCTCTCTTACCACTCAATGTCTATGTGGAGATTATTTTGGTCTATTTGCATTGGTTAAGTCACCTGTTAGGTTAGTTCATACCTAAAATGTTTTCTAGTACTAACACGCTTTTTGGCAAGCACACAGAGATAAAGCACTTTTTACTTTCAAAGCTCTCTATGATGATGATGTCGGCTCAGCATCCCTGTGAGGTAGGCAAAAATTAGCTGTTTTCTGAGACACAGAGAAGTTAAATGACTTCCTCAAAGCCATGGTGAAGAATGTGTTATTTATTATTAATATCCTTAAGAACCTGGAATGATATTGTTTTTCACAGACAGGGAATTGGAGGCAACCAGCATCTGCTAGTAAGGAATTACCGTATTTTCCTCTTATTCTTACCATTAAAATGCTTTGAATCCCCCTCACCTTGAAAAGCGTTCCACAAACATATACATGTACTAGTGAGCTCTTCCTTCATCTCTGTAACAAAAAGCACTGGTCCTTTCCAGCAGTAAGCAGACATCCTACACAGGGCTTTTTCCTGCTAGTAAAGGGTGGCCTAGATACAACTAGAGTTACCTACACTACTCCACCAATGATCATATCCTAGATCTTTCCATCATTACAATTACAGTTATCAAAGATATGAGCCACGTATTAATTACTTTAAGGAATTTAGCTTGAGTACTCTAGTTTATGTAAAAGGAGCAGAAAAGAGATAACTATCCATTCTTTTAAAATGATAGCTATACAAAAACAAGCTATCATAAAATAAAGCACACAGCTGCTACAAAGGGTAGCAACAAAGCCATGCTGAGATTAACCTAGTAAACCCATGTATCCCCAATTGCAAGGTTAACAGATTCACCAGCTCAGTCCATATCCCTAGAAAAGCTTTTGCTTTGCAGAAAAATGAAGTGGGTCTCTGAGCCAGGCTCTTCTTTATTCTGTAGGTCCACAAAGAAGTAACAGTAGATACTGTGTTGTGTATGTCTGTATTGAAAACAGTTTCCAAAACCTTCTGGATATCTCCCTCCATCCAGCTGAGCTGAACTTTTGCATTTTCTCCTCATGTTTCTAATCTAAACAAGTATTTTGCTGTAGAAAGCAGCACACAGTTGCTGAAGTCCATCTCCTCTCGTCTTGTGCCTAGTCAGATTAAAGAGATCATTTGCCCAATTTTAATAAAAGACGAAACTGCGGCTCATAAAATAAGCCTGCAAAGAATCCTTTCCATTGACTACAGTTCAGCTGTAAAGCAGGAGACCAACAGCTGGCTAACACTGGATAACATGAAGCCAAAAAAAGTTACTTAAATAGCTACACCATGTCATCTTGTACCATCAACTCAGCTTTACTCTGTCAGTACAATCCACTAATATTACACCACAAGGGTGTAACTTACCTATGACAGATGCAGGATAACACCATGCAAGTTTATTGCTAGTTTATTGCTCCTGTTTAAAAGCCCTTCATATAGTGGTTAGCACACTCCCACCTGGTTCAAAAGCAAGATTGTGCTCCAGGCACCAGCAGCTCTAGTTCAACACCTGTATCAATTCCTCTGAAGTTCTCCACGACTCCTGTAAACAAACTTTTCACCAAAACCCTGCATACAGGAAACAAATACTTTTTCTTCAACGCAGAAGAGAATTCAGTTGCCACTGAGTAACATGGTATGGATCAAATTTATCTTTGCACTGGAAGTCACACTTTTTCCCAGTTGTGTTTGGCATATTTTTCACACTGCTACGTAATTGCTGAAACAATCTGTTCTCCAAATGGCCACATGAATATCAAGTGGCAAGATCTGCAGGAGAAAAAGAAAAACAATACCCGAAGGTGCAAGGGGGGAAAACAGGTGGGGAACTTCACTTCAGAGCTAACTTAACATTTAAATGTGATTCAGTCACACAAACTCTGGACTCTATTAGGAAAAATCTTGTTAACAAAAATGGTTTCTTCCTGTCTCCAGTCCTAATTTTTATGCAGAGCCAATGCAATAATCCTGATTTCTTTCTTCTAACCCTGTATCTTTCTCCTTTGCTCAACTGGGCTTCTTATAATAAGACATTTGACTGTAATACTCTGGGCCTTTAAATAAACAGAGAACAACAATAGAAAAAAATTTTTTTTTTTTTTTAAACTAAGAATTTGTTCTTCCAGTCATGTATCCATTAATCCATATCCCGGCAGAGAAATCTGGCAGTCTGTCTGTCAGTCAGCTCCCCCTTAACTCCAAGACTGTCATTTCAGAGAGTAAATTCTAAGCAAATGCAAAAATGGAAACCACTTGGTTTTCTATGCATTGAGGGCTTTTCAGTTGCATGATTTGCATTTACAGCTTCAGCTTTTGTAGCAGAACAGAAATTTACTGGTTTTGGCTTAAAGTTTGTGCAGTGGGCTATTTGTGCTCCATTTTAGCACCAACGTCCCACCGAGATACATAACTTTGAAATGTCTAGAGTATAAGGACCAAGCAGAAGCAACAGTTAATGAATTAGTATCTAGTGCATTTCAGGGGGCTTGGAAATAAAAGCTCAAAGTCTGCCTAGGAAAAAAAAACCCTAACAAAAATTAAAACATACAACAGATGAAGATGAACTACGCTCACAAGAGAGTGAAGTAATAACACCTACATCGTTGTGATGCTAAACATTTGGCAGTGTTTTCTGTTTACCACACAGGAGCCACTGGACTCCTTCACCATGGTAAGAAAAGGAGTCATAAGAGCAATCACTGTGCTTGTGAAGGGAACAGAGAGTTTGTATTTGAGGCTCAATCTTACTTTCAGCGACTTGACAGTGAAAGAATTCAGTGGCAGAAGGATGAGGTTCTTTAAACGTTTCCTTGTCCTCATGTCGCCTTGCTCCCCTGAAGCAAAGCTGCACAGTTCATCCCTTCCGAAGAACTGACAAATCATTTTAAAGTCTGTTGTACAAGCTAACCAAGACCAGAAATGATAAAATTCACAGACAATCAACAGCTCAAGACGGTCTCTCCATTCTTCCCACTGTCCATAATGGGTCATCTACCCACATCATCCACTGTTAATCAGCATTAATACTGAATTGCGAGGCCTGACTCTACAGCTCTCGTTACAGTTTGGGCAGAGCACCGGCTGGTGCTAGTGTAATACCAAAAACATAGAAAAGCCCCAAGAGGAGATTGAGTTTGGCTGTCCGCTGAGGAATTTTGTTGAAGCTCTGACTCCGAAACTGCCTTTCCAGTGAAAATGCCATCGGGATGGTGAGTAGCGGCAATGCCATGCTGATGGTATAGCGTGTGGCCAGCACACAGAAAATCAGGTAGGGCAAGAAGAGCAGCACGGTGTAGAGAATATAGGAGAACGCAGGGCCGATGAGGATAGCCAAGGTGACAATACCCGCCTGCTGGTCAGACTCCATGTCTCGTGTGTTGTTGCTGTGCAGGATAGCCTCAGTACTGAGAGCTAGTGGGATAGCGTAGAGCAGTGGTGAGACAGACAGGTAACCAACCTGCACAGCATGGGCAAACATGACAGCCAGGGGCCCAAAGGTGATCAGGATCACCACGTCTCCAAGCGCAACATATTTAAATCCAATTCCTGTGGCAAGACACAAGAATAAAATGAAGCATCATCAAACAACTCAAATGACAGAAGAGAACGGATAATAAATAGATCAGCCCTTCCCACAGAAATACTGTAAAATGACCAACGCACATGTAGCTATGGCCGAGAAGCGTATTTTCTCTTTTTCCAAAGATAATAAAGGAAATGCAGCTTCTGAATTTCTTCAGTCAAACAATGCAACAGAAACTAAGGGCCAGGTTCTAACACCCATCTTCACACCTAGAAGTACCTATTTCTGCAGAAATCTATAGAAATAAGGTACTCTTTAGTGTGATCATGCATGATGATCCTGATCCTGAAGAAATATATAAAATGCTCAGAACAAAACACAAAACTGACAAGATTCTTTCAAGGAAACTAACATAACTGTTTGAAAATTTGACAGTTTGACACCGAGTTTGTTTTTCTTTTCCTAATAATTATGTTTGTATCTCCTCAACACAGGAAAACAATGAAAATGTCCTCCTCTTATTAAGAACAAACACAAACTGTTCTGCATTCACAATGAAACTCCAGCTAGAGAATAACAACAAAACACTCCAAAACAAAGTAACAGGTTCCACCAATGGAAAAGAAAATATGCAGTGAGCTATACTGCTGAAGGATACGAGATACACATCATGAAGCGTTTCAGCAATAGTTCTGATGAGCACCTAAAGCCATATCTGTAAATAACAATGTCTCAACACCACTTTCCAACTGAAAAACTTAGCATGCCTCTTCCCATACCTTCCCACAACAATCAATGGCAAAGAATACAAGTTTAGGTACCAGTACTGCAGGAAATACCACCAAATATTTTTACAGCCGTTAACTAGACAGATCAATTGCGTGTTCTAGAAACCCTTGACAAGTCAGCTAATTCTGTCACGTTCACATTCAGATTCACAGCAAACGGGACACAGCACTTACCTCCAGTGTAAAGGAAGGAGCTGGAAAGTCCTCCAAAGTAAATCAGGGCCAGGTGCTCCAGCTTGAGCGTTGAGACAGCGTAGAGCCCAGCAGCACAGATACAGCCCACAGTATAAAGGAAGACTCCAAACCGGACTACATCCTGAGGCTCCAAAATCTGGTCCACCAAAGTCCTGTCATCACTCTTCTTGTGATCGATGCCTTTGGAGAAGTCGTAGTAGGTATTCACCAAGTTGCCGGCTCCGTGCACAGCCAGGACGGTCACAGCGCTTCCCACCAACAGCCCTGGGTCTAGCGCTCCCTCGGCCCGGTACGCCAGAGCGCTGCCGAGGGCCACGGGCGTGAGGGAGGCACTGAAACTCCAAGGTCTGAGCGCCAGCACATAGGCCGCACACTTCTGCCTCCAGGTGCCGGGGGGGACCCTCTCAGCGCCCGCCAACGCGGCGCCGGCGTCGTTCCTCTCGCTCCCCCGGGGGCTCTCGGCGCTAATGCTGATCTTCTGCGCCAGGTCTCCCGGCCCCATGCTCTCCCCGCCGCCCCGTCTCACAGCAGCAGCACCTAGAACGGGAAGGGCCGCGGGTTAGCCTGGCCGCCGCCGCCGCCGCGGGGCCCAGCGAGGAGCGGGCGCCGCCGCCATGGCCGCGCGGGCAGCGCCTGAGGGGGGAGGCGCGCGCCGCCCTTACCCGCTTGACGGGCGCCCGCCCCGCCGCGCGCGCGCGCCCCGACCGCCAGCGCCCCGCGCGCCCCGACCGCCGGCCTGCCGCGCGCCTGCGCCCAACGGCCGCTCCCGCCCCTCCTCACCGCCCCCCCCGCGCCCCCACGGCCTCGCGCAGGGGGTTCCGCGGAGGATCGCGTACCAGAGCGGCGCCCCAGCGACCCGCCGGCACCTCCCGGCGCCTGGTGTAAACATTAAATGGTCCCCGTCGTCACGCGCGGCTGCGAGGGGTCACTCTGAAGCACACACCAGCACTGCTATACGCGCCACTACGGCAACGGAGTGCCTACAGCCGGGCGTGGCCCCGGCTGCCCTTGCTCCTGTCATTGGCAGCCGGACACATTTCAGCGACGCACACGGGGCGCGGCACTGCACCGCGCGGCTCCCTCCACGCATGCGCACAGAGCGCACAGGCCTGACGGAAGGGCGGAAGCCAGCCGGCGTCTGGAAGGTGGGCCTAGCGCGGACTTTTCACCAATCGAGCACGCTCAGCCTTTCCAGTGGCCAACTCTACTGCCACTCGCTCCTGACTGGCTTGATGATTGGCTGGAAGGCTACGGTAGCTCCTTGCGGTTCCTCGGGAGAAGGGGCGGAGCTGCGAGCGCTCCTTCCCTTTTGCTCTTTTTCTACTGGTCAGAGGCGGTGCCTATCAAAGTTCTTCTGGGAGGCTATTGGCCAGCAGCGGCTCGCCGGTCCGGCAGGCGCGGGGGAGGGGAGGGCGCGGGGCCCGGAGCAGGGGAGCCGGCGGCGGTCGGGGCGGAGGCGGTGAGTGCGGCTCCGGAGCCTCCCCTCAGCATCGCCTTCCCCTTCCCCTCACCTCCCGTCACGGCCCCGCCGTCACGGCCCTCCCCGCGCGCTCCCGCCTCAGCGCCCGCCGGGCTGGCGCCTTGCGCCCTGTCAGCGGCACCGGCGCTCCCGCGGGCGCCTCGGCCCCGCGCCGCGGCTCCCCGCCCGGACCAGCCTGCCCGAGTCCCCCCCCCGCCCCCGCGGCGTTGCCGCCAGAGGCCCCGCTCCCGCCCCGGCGGCGGTGCCCGCCCTGCCCTGCCTCACCCATCCCTCACTCCCGGCCTGTGGAGCGACGGCGGCGGGATCCCCCGCGGGCTCAGGCCTGCCGGTTCCCGCCCGTCGGCTGTCGCGTCCCTCTGTGAGGGCGGCTGTGAGGGAACTCCCGCGCAGGGGCAGCCCGGCCGGCGGTGATGGGGCTGCAGCCACAGGCTGCTGTCGTCGTCCCGGGGAGCTTCTCCTGGCTCCCAGCCGCGGGGAAGCCCCGAAGCCGCCTCATGCTGTAATCTCGGTGGATCTTTGTGACCGCGTGGGGGATATTTGGGGAAGAAGGAGCTGAAGTTTTGGTGCCTTGTGTCGCTGTGGGCCCTTCTGTCAAGTGCTCGGGTTGGGCTTATGTAATCTGAAAATCGGGGGAGTCAAGCCTCTAAAATATTTTCCACATAAAGAAAGACTCATGAGAAAGTTTGGTTACATGTTATGATGGTAAACATCCTGTTGCAATGATTGATGTTGCTATAAGTAGGCTTCCCATCTCTAAAAAATGTAACACTTGCCAGGCCCCGAGTGCTGAGTCTTCCTTGTGTTGGCATAACACTAGAATTTCTGTGGAGAAACTTGTGTAAAAGTGTTCAAGGAGTCAGATATGATAATGATATAATCATGGGAATGATTGTGCCTACTTACTGTAGGGTTATTGTAAACCCTAATCTGACCCTGCTATTTTTCAGCTATTGCATGACCCTTGATTTAGAATTAGATCACCATGGGGTCGGGCACCTGACCAGCTGGAGCATATTTTGGTATTTGAGGAGCTAGAGAGCAAATAGGCTGGGGGTCAAGATATTATGTGGTGGTACAGTTTTATCACAGGGTTGTAAGGCCTAAGGAATATAGTCATTACTTGTAATTTTGTGCTCTACTGGCACAGCATCCTTGCATGCAATAGGATGTGTGTTTTGGAAACAGGCAGGAGGGGCAGCATTAAGAAAGAAGCTCAGAGATTTCAATAGCTGAAAGCAGTAAAAAAAAAGTATCTCTCTGAAGAACTTACAGGACTTGATGCCCCCGAGCCCCAACATACCGCCATCATGTCGGGCACTGTGTCCATTCTCCAACAATTTGCCAATGGCTTGAAGAGTCGCAGTGAAGAGACGAGGGCGAAAGCTGCCAAGGACTTGCAACATTATGTCACCATGGAGCTCCGCGAAGTGAGTGCTGCAAATGAGATAATTTATCCTTGTTTATTGTATGAGCGTAGGGCACGGGCTGGGTACTTTGGGGATGGAGATTTTTGAAATGTGGAAGCTGGTCTTAGAGAGGAGGTGGGGCATAGCAGGGAGCTTACCTTTGTCCCAGCATGTAGGAGAGGTGAGTGAGTTGGTGATGCAGATGGGTGGTCAAGCACCAGAATAAATAACCTTGACACGTCTAGGGCACAAAGAAGAGATACTATTTTGTGTTTGTAACGTACGGTTAATTTAATTTCTTTGTGTTTAAGTGACCTAAGAAGTGTTGTCTTTATGGAGGTTTCGGGGGCAGGACGGAGGGAAAAAATGCTGAAAGCTGATTTGAACTTTTTGCTTTTACAGATGAGTCAGGAAGAATCTACCAGGTTTTATGATCAGCTGAACCATCACATATTTGAGCTGGTCTCTAGCTCTGATGCAAATGAAAGGAAGGGTGGCATTCTGGCTATAGGTGAGTGAAAGTGTTTAATGCCTCTGGTGAGTTTTCTCTTCATGCATCTATCTTTAGGGACAGATTTTCAAAAGGAATGAACTTTTATAATCGGGGCCTTATGTCTGACTGCTTAGTACGCTGGGTGCGTGCTAGTTGCTGGGCTCTGAAAATCTGTCTGTAAGTGTCAGCATGGGAGCTGCTGAGTGCTGAGAGTGGCTGAAAACCTGCTGCTTAATGGGCCCCGAGCTCTTCTGGGAGTCGAGCATCAAATGTGAGTGCTGAGCACATGAAAATTCTGTTCTTGAGCTCAGCTGAGAACAGTTTGTGCTGTCCATTTATATGTATCAGGGTGGGCTGACTTTCTCAACTCTCTTCTGTCTGAGGAGACTGATTCTTGTTATTTAAATTTACCTGGCTCAATAACAGCAGCTTCCATCCCTGGGAGGGGCTCACATAGCTTCTGCTTTGATTCTGATCAGCTGCTCCATCAGTTGCTCTGGTTGTGCTTTTGCTGTGACATGGCAGAGCTGCCTGCGTTTTGACTCTTAGGGAAATCAGCTTGCATAAATACTTTGCCTTTCAAGCGAGTAGCCTGTATTGTAGCAGGTACTTCTTTAATAACCAAATAGGAGGTGCTTATGGTTTAGGCTCACAGACATAATCATCCAATCCCAACGTGTTTGAAGACAGCGGCAGTCCCTTAGCTAGAGAAATCTTTGTTAACAACATCTGATTTTAAGCTGACAGTATCACTTTAAAATTGTTTCTGTGAATTTAGTGCTGTTGAAAGGTGCCGGCTTGACAACCCTGGACACTGATGGCCTCTTTATCTACAGAGCAGGTACAACCCAGGCACCGGCAGTGAAAGGTTCTGCCACACTGCTGCCTGCCAATGTGCCTCCACCCTGGCCAGGAGAGACCATCTCTAGGGCTCAGGGGGAGAGCAATTTCCTTGGTCCATTCAGTCTTTGACTTCTCTACTGAGGCGGACCAGCCATAGTAGTTGCATGTGGATGGATGCCTTTCTATTGGGAATGGGTCTGTGATCCCAGGGTGGATTTTTTTTTTTTCTCTTATTAAACTAAAAATGGGGAAAATCTGTGAAGCTACTGGATGCATTTTCCTGCCCACTTAACAAGTTCAGGCTCGAAAGAATGGTGTCCCTTTCCTATTGCTTGATTATTTTTTTTTTTCTGTGGATTTGCAGTTTAGGAGGAGTTAATGGGAATCTTTAAGGAATGGATAGGGAATACTAACTCTCATCCAGGGACTACCTACTGTCTGCCTCACTGACCCTTAGGGAGAACCTACAGCATTGCTCCCTTTCTCTACAGCAAGCCTTATTGGTGTTGAAGGAGGTAACGCCACCCGTATCGGCAGGTTTGCCAACTACCTGAGGAACCTCTTGCCATCCAATGACCCTGTTGTAATGGAGATGGCCTCCAAGGCTATCGGGCGGCTTGCAATGGCTGGTGACACCTTCACAGCTGAGTATGTGGAGTTTGAGGTGAAACGAGCTCTGGAATGGCTGGGAGCTGACAGGAATGAAGGTCGAAGACATGCAGCTGTAAGTGATCTTTCTTTGTCTTCACCTATCTTGGAACAGAATCGTTAGGATTAGTTAGCAGTGGTAGGAGATGCACACAGAAAGCTGTGGGAAAGCTTTGGTCAGGGTCAGAATGGCTGCCAGTCCATGTCTGAGAATCTATGATGCTCTTGTGGCGGATATAGCACTGCTTCATTGCTTCTACCTTAACCCAGTCACTAAAGAAGATTGAGACACCATTGTGCTAGGAACTGCAAAAGTATGGAGCTGGAAACTGCTCAGGCTCACAGACCTTGACAGTCTAAATAAACGATACTACAGTCTAAAAATTAGGAGGTTTGTCTATGGGTGCTTATCCTCACAGATTGTTACTGTTTCTCTCCCCACCTCCAGGTTCTTGTCCTGCGTGAGCTGGCAATCAGCGTGCCTACCTTCTTCTTCCAACAAGTGCAGCCATTCTTTGACAATATATTTGTGGCTGTGTGGGATCCCAAACAGGCCATCCGAGAGGGAGCTGTTTCTGCCTTAAGAGCCTGCCTTATCCTCACCACTCAACGGGAGCCAAAAGAGATGCAGAAGCCCCAGTGGTACAGAGTAAGAAAATAACTTTGTTTTGAAGCAGCTCCTCATAACACAATGCAAATGATCAAGTGGCAGTTTTTAGAAGAGCTGTCTAAGCTAAGGACCTGTCACCTTTGTCAGTATGTCCGTAGAAAACTGCCTCCCCTTGAAGGGGTTGAAAATATAACGGTTTACAAAATGAGTAGTTCCTTTAGCCCACTGTAAAAGTAAGCAAGAGACTTAACTCTATCAAGAATCCATTGCTCTATCTGCAGCTCATTTTCAGCTGTTGAGACTGACCTAGTTTTACAGCCATGCAATCATTTATCTATTGTCATCTCTTACTAGCAGATGGTTTTGTTAGTGTAGACAAAACATGAGTGAAAAAGGTAAGAATTCTCTTGTCTGAACCTTAGCTTTGCTGCCGTTGTCACATGGATTCAAGCTTCATAATATTAAATAAGGTTTGGACAGCGCAGTCAAATGTTGTGAACTTGGATTCCTCATAGTCAAATATGTGATGCAGATATTGATGAAGTTTATACCATAGCATGGTTGACTGGCTGTTTGATTAGTGCTGCTGAAAATACTCTACAGCAGAGTCCACAACTTCTGGGTGAATCTGAATTTTGTAGCGTTATACTCTGTTATTACTCAGTTCAAGTTTGTGGCTAGTCTTGGAAAATTACAGGACATCAGTAACTCTTGACAGGCAGTACTACTTTATTTCCACAGGCTTTGTTTCTGCATGATCACTGAGATTTTTTTTTTTTTCCCCCCCTCCCCCAAGCATACATATGAAGAGGCTGAGAAGGGCTTTGATGAGACTTTGGCCAAAGAGAAAGGAATGAACCGTGATGACCGAATCCATGGTGCCTTACTGATCCTCAATGAGCTAGTGAGAATCAGCAGTATGGAGGGAGAGGTGAGCAAATCAACAAGATGGGGATTATTGCTTTTCGTTGCCAGATTGATTGACAATGTGTAGCAACTCAGCAATCTGTGGAAATACCCCGTTGTGTTTGAAATGGGGTTGTTGGGCTGAAAAGTCATCTGAACATGGAGTCAGAGCATTGATTATTACAAATTGAAATGTGTCAGAGAAATAGCAGTGACAAGTTTGGGCTGAGTAGGTATTAAGCTCTGATGGAAAGTGCTATTAACTGGATTAATTATAATGAAAAAGATTTTTATGTAGAATGAGGAGTCTCTGTTGCATGTTTTGCTGGATTTTGCTTAGTTGATGTTTTACAGCCATTTGGATATCAATTATACAGGATGCTGCTCAGGAGATTTGGGTAGCGCTGTGTTGGGAATCTCTTATTCAGCTACTTTTAAAAAAAAAAAAAAAAAAAACAAACAAAAACAACAACATGCTTTTCTACTTTGTCCAGCGCCTTAGAGAGGAGATGGAAGAGATCACTCAGCAGCAGCTTGTGCATGACAAGTACTGCAAAGACCTGATGGGCTTCAGTACCAAACCTCGCCACATCACTCCCTTCACTAGCTTCCAGTCTCTTCAGCCCTCTCAGTCAAATGCTTTGGCTGGTCTTCTGGGGTACAGTGCCCACCAAGGAATCATGGGTTTTGCAACCTCACCTGTCCCAGCAAAGTCTACATTGGTAGAAAGTCGATGCTGCAGGGATCTAATGGAAGAGAAGTTTGATCAAGTAAGTGTTTGGTCTTCAACTTGTCTACCAACATTCACAACACTGGTTCTTGTAGAACAATTGTCCTCCATGTCCTTACTTAGCAGGCAATACTGCCTAGTATTGAACTGAGGCATCAAAACTCACTAATTATATGTATCCTGGCTTTGTCACTGTCTCTCTTAGAGCAAGTGATTTACTTTCTTTGGAAGCAGTCATAATTATCCATCTTTGATGGACTCTGAAGCCAAATGTCAGTAGAATGCCTTAAAGCACCTAGGTAATAAACATTTGTGCATTACTGCCAATGACAATCCTTCAAAGCCCGATCTGTCTCCTTTCAGGTGTGCCAGTGGGTTCTCAAGTGCAGAACCAGCAAAAATTCTTTGATCCAGATGACAGTTCTCAATCTGCTACCACGGTTGGCAGCTTTCCGTCCTTCAGCATTCACAGGTGACAAGACAGATGGTTGGATGTTAGAAGTGTTGTTGAAATTGGGCTGGAAGTTATCCAGCTCTCTTTTTGTCCAGATGAGCTTGTGCAGGCAATGCAGCAGTACAAATGTGGTGCTTGTAAGATGAGCAAATTCCTCTGTGGGAGGACAGTCTTTTTTTTATGAATAAGCGTGACTTGATATCTGATGCCAAAATGTTGCTCTGATGAAGAAAATGGATTGCAAACTATTGTCTGAATTCTGTGATCAATACCAGAAGAGGTAGAACCTTCTTTTTGGTTTTTTTTCCCTCAGTATGTCAGAGTTAGGGTTGAACTTGGCTCTCTTGCTCCCACTCAATATATCCCAAATATTATCAGCAGAGTTGTCTTCCTTTTTCTCTGTTGCATGTGCCAGCAAATATCAAGTAAAAATGGGAAATACCTGCCAGCTTTAAAGCAGCTCAGTTGATTTATCAAGCAAGCTTAGGAGAGCATCAGAGTTGGAGGCAAGTCACCAAGCTGCTCTAAGTGGGTTGGAACAAACTTTGTGTTATTATTCCAAATTTCCAATCAATCACTATAAAAACAAGATGCTTGGATCTTATTTGTGTATAGAACCTGTTGCGATGTTTTTTTCTCATAGCTCTTTTATTTTGGTGATCTTTTTAAAAAAAAAAGAAGAAAGCCTTCTGGGCTTTGAAAATTTTATTATATGGTGACATGTGTTTGCCACTGCTCACGTCAGCAAATTTGATATGGCTATGTCTGTTCCCTGGTTTTATACTTGTAAAGGTTTAGTTGCAAATGTGATGCAACTGTATAAACCTAAATGAGTTCCAATATCTGTATTGTTCTCTCTTGTGGGCAGCTGATCAGTATCTTCCAGACACCATGAATCACGTTCTCAGCTGTGTGAAGAAGGAGAAGGAGCGAACAGCAGCCTTCCAGGCCTTGGGTTTGCTTTCTGTGGCTGTGAGGTCTGAGTTTCAAGCTTACCTGCCAAAAGTCCTTGAAATCATAAAAGCAGCTCTTCCACCAAAGGACTTTGCCCATAAGTAAGTATGTGAAGGTTAGAGGAAGAAACTGAAACACCTGTTCTTTGTATAATTTTTGTGATGTGGGATCAAATTATTGTATTAAAATCAGAGGTATTTCTGTAAGACTGATAACACAGAAGCGGGATGAGGAAAGGTGTTTGAAAAATAGCAGCTCCTCTTAATTAACTTTTATGTGGTCCTTTTCTAGGAGGCAGAAGTCTGTGCAGGTTGATGCCACAGTCTTCACCTGCATTAGTATGCTGGCACGAGCCATGGGACCCAGTATCCAGCAGGATATCAAAGAGCTTTTGGAACCTATGCTGGCTGTGGGCCTGAGGTAAGTACAAGGCACAGGAGCGTATTTTTCTATTAGCCACTGGATGGCATTGTTGGCCATGCAGAATGAGACCTTGAAACTTCGGATTGAGAAGGAAGATTATTGCTTTTAAATGATCTTTTGGAAGATTAGTATAGCTATTTCAGAAGAATAATATGTTTTAAGTGTTAATGTGTCTGTTGAGTTACTAAGAGCATTGGTCTCTGTGTAAAGAAAACTTTTTGTAGAACAGCTAGTGAATTCAAAAGCAATCTCCTTTACTTTCCACTATTCAAACACATTTGGCAACAGCCTGCAAAAATTTAGAAAGCCTCTGAAGGCCAGCAGGTTTCTGCCATGTCAAATTGGCTGGGAAGGAGAATTGAAGCACTGAATATTTGCTCCTAGCTTCTTTCATCTTTGGACCTGACAGTTCCTGTTGAAAATATCCTAGCTCATGAAGCTGTTAGTATGGGAGAGTACGGAGAAAGGTAGCACAAAGCTGTTTAGATTAGATTAATGTTACCGTCTGGAAGTGAATTTAGTTGCCTTTGTGTCTAGAAAGCACAAGTATAAGGAATCACTTAGATTTGTAACAGTATTTTAGCAATATTGCCTAATGTAGCAATGTATGGTGCAGTCCCGCCGGTTTATTGACAAAGTTCATACAAGAAAGTCATCTCATGTGCCTGAGTTCACACAAGGAGCCCTTATGCTCTGCTGGCAGATGTTGCTGTGATGTGTAAATGCACACAATTATCTTCTGATGGGCAAAGGCATAAACAAAAGGGTGAAATATGCACCTCATATTGTTTGTGTTGTAATGACTATCTGCCTGCTTCTTGCCCTCAGCCCTGCTCTAACAGCTGTGCTGTACGACTTGAGTCGTCAGATCCCCCAGCTAAAGAAGGATATCCAGGATGGGCTGCTGAAAATGCTCTCCCTTGTTCTAATGCACAAGCCTCTGCGACATCCAGGCATGCCAAAGGGCCTTGCCCACCAGCTTGCCTCCCCTAGCCTCACCAACATCCCAGAGGCCAGTGATGTGGGTAGCATCACCCTTGCCCTTCGTACACTGGGTAGCTTTGAGTTTGAAGGTAAGATGAAATAAGGAAGCAGGGGGCCAAGGGGTATGGGATATAAACACTGCTGCGTTGGAGTAGAGTACAAGTAGCAGGAAAACTCTGAGAGCACTTTCTTTAAACTGCTATTCCCTGGTAAGACCAGTAATTGAGGTGTAAACCTGTGTTAAACTCCCCATCTTCTTCTTTCTAGGCCACTCTCTGACTCAGTTTGTTCGGCACTGTGCAGACCACTTCTTGAACAGCGAACACAAGGAGATCCGGATGGAAGCAGCCCGCACTTGCTCTCGCTTGCTCACACCTTCCATCCACTTGATCAGTGGTCATGCCCATGTGGTCAGTCAGACGGCAGTGCAGGTTGTGGCTGATGTTCTCAGCAAACTGCTGGTTGTTGGAATAACCGACCCAGGTTAGTGTGGCGTTCAGAGAACAGGGTTCTCCTACCACATGTTAATTTTAGCACGTGAGCAGGTCGTGATAATAAGGTTGTGGTAGGATTTGCACATAATTGCCAGTAACTTGAGCTGTCATTCTTTACAAATTAAAAAGGTCTCCCAATTTCTCTTCCCAGACCTTGATTTTTGAGGTATTAATAGAACACTAGTGTAAAATCCTCAAACTGTGCCCTTGGTAATCCTTTGAACTAGGTAGAGCCCTGAGACTTCTTTTGCTGCTGTTCTGTGTCGTGGCCTTCAACTTTGTAGTTTGGGAAGGAATTGGTCCCTTCTGTTGAATCTTCCTACTTGATTTTTTTATTCTTTCGGTTGCAATATGGTAACCTGAGATGAGTTCATTTTCTGCACACTGCTTCCGAATGTGCCACTTGTAGGTGCAAGAGGTTGGCATTGTGCTGATCTGGGTATTGGGGCAGTACTGAGTAGCACTGAATCTGTTGGGCTCACCTACCCTGTTTCTCATGTGTAAAACACTGATGTAGTGTCTCATGCTGGGGAAGCTCTCAGCATTTTCCTGTTTCTCATGTGTAAAACACTGATGTGGTGTCTCATGCTGGGGAAGCTCTCAGCGTTTTCCCGAGGTGGTAGAGAATTTTTGAGGCCAGTTTGTGAATAAGGGCAATAATCAGAACCGGACTTTACTACATTTAAAGAGAAACAAATGTGTTCTTGCAGACCCTGATATACGTTTCTGTGTGTTGGCTTCCCTGGATGAGCGATTTGATGCTCACCTTGCCCAGGCGGAAAATTTGCAAGCTCTTTTTGTGGCCCTGAATGATCAAGTATTTGAAATCCGAGAGCTGGCCATCTGTACTGTGGGTCGCCTGAGCAGCATGAACCCTGCTTTTGTCATGCCTTTCCTGCGCAAGATGTTAATCCAGGTAATGAAGAGGGATGCCTGCAGTGAAGATAGAGTAGTTGGTATTGAGACTAAGATGGTGTTAAAGAACTGGGCTATCTAGCTGTAGTGAATGTGTGGGAGAGGGGGGAATATCTCCCCTTTGGAAAATATTTATTACTGAGCTTAGTAGGTTTCAGGAATTCTTTTTAGTGATAGAAGTTTGGACTGAAGCTATAAGGATGTATTAGAAAGGAAAGTATAGCAGTCATTATTTCACCCCACATTCATCATGCTGGAGTGCTTTCCATCTGTATTGAGGAAGAATGTTCTGTGTTTCTTTTAGGTGAATGGATGGCACCATTTCATAAGTGTAGATGATTTTGGAGCCATCTATTCAGTTTTATGCTAATTAATTTTAGTTTCATTTAGGCATAAATTACTGGATGGAGTGTAAATGTAGAACACCCTTTACAAGTGCTGAGATTGTTTTTTCTTTCTGTTGTCATTGGACAGGAGAGGAGGAAATCCAAAGAATTGTTGCCTGCCTTTATTTTCCCTGTTCTCATGCTTCCATTGTCTTTTCTGCAGATTCTAACAGAGCTGGAACACAGCGGCGTTGGCAGGATTAAAGAGCAAAGTGCCAGGATGTTGGGTCACCTGGTTTCTAATGCTCCACGCCTCATTCGTCCGTATATGGAGCCTATCCTTAAGGTAGAGTCTCTGAACGTTTCCTGGTGACTTTGGAGTGAGATGATATAGCAAATGGATACATGACCCTCAGGAGCTGCAGTTCTTTTGCTTCTTCATAGCAGGAAAAAAACAGATTGGTGTGGATGTTACCCACAGTAATGCATGTATGTGACAGAGTAGCCTAACTTGATTCTGGATTTGCATAAAGTTTGTGAAATGAAAGTTTCATTTACTGTTGAAATACTCACCGTGATGCAAGTTGAGCCCCTGTGGAATCAATTTCAGGCATAAACAAAAGGAAAGATAATTTTGAGTACTGTATGTACAGCACGCAGTCTTCTGAACACATTCTAATTTGTTCCTCTGTCACCTACTAGGCACTGATTGTGAAACTGAAGGATCCTGATCCAGATCCAAATCCAGGGGTGATTAACAATGTCCTAGCTACCATAGGGGAGCTTGCACAGGTAGGGATACTGCAGGTACCTCTTTGCCATGCTTGTCAGTTGTTAAGCTTTTGGCAATGCTAGATGAAGGACTTTGATTTTTGTCTTTCAATAGGTCAGTGGGCTGGAAATGAGGAAGTGGGTGGATGAGCTCTTCATTATAATTATGGACATGCTACAGGACTCCTCTCTGCTGGCTAAAAGACAAGTAAGTCTTTGACAACTGCACTAAAGTTGCCATCTGCTGTGACCAAAGCTGTAAGGAGATATCCATGTGTCCCATCATAGCTGCTAAAAGGAACCTTTAAATCACTCAAGTCTCTCTTGTGGAGTGTACGGTAATACTCGTGGCACACAGGTGAGGGATTGCAGTGCCTGTCTGTTGTGACATAGTACAGAGTTGTTAAAGGAAAAGAAAAAAAAAAGGAAGCAGTTTTTATTGGTAGGCTTGGATTCTCTGAATTGAATGCCTGTTCGAATTGTATCTCTGAGAGAGGGCAATTATGGCAGTCAGAGTCTCTAACAAATTGTTGATTATCACTTTCTTTACTAATGCTTATTAAAAAACACTCTTTATAGAGGCTTTCAAACCATGGACTGTGGTTTGCCATGTGATGCTAAAATGCTCAAAGAAGCTTTACAGAAGTTGAATGACTGATGGATCAGGAGACATAAATTCCCTAGTCAAAACTAATCTTCTCTGGGCTTGATCTTTCCAGGTGGCTCTTTGGACACTGGGACAGCTTGTGGCCAGCACTGGTTATGTGGTGGAACCATACAGGAAGTACCCAACTTTGCTGGAGGTGCTTCTGAACTTCCTGAAGACTGAGCAGAACCAGGGCACCCGTAGAGAGGTATGAACATGAAGCTATGACACAACCATTTCTAAAAGTTTTTGGGGGAGAGGTCTGTCAAATGTGTCTGCATAGATTCGAGGTGGGGAGGGAGGTGAAAGATCATTGTTGTGCCTGATAGAAGTACAATAAGCAGATTTAAGAGGGTAAAAGTGTTGAGTCAGTGAAATGGCCTCCAGCAGTTGAATGGAAAGCATTGATGTTTTTTCCAGGCAGTCGCTTTAGTTCCAGATCTTCTCTCTTTAATCCTCAGGACCTTTCCAAACATGTGGGTTCATGTGTTGGCTTTTGCCTTGGTGATGCAGTTCTGATGAATTTTCTTTTTGTTTCTGTCTTATCAGGCTATTCGTGTGTTAGGGTTGCTGGGTGCTTTGGACCCTTACAAACACAAAGTGAACATTGGCATGATTGATCAGTCACGAGATGCTTCAGCCGTCAGCCTCTCAGAGTCCAAATCCAGCCAGGATTCTTGTAAGCATCTGAATTTATTTCAAGTGAATAGCTTTATAATCTACGAACAGGTCTTGATTTTTTTGTTTGTTTGTTTGTTTTGGTTTTGTTGTTGTTTTCTTTTGTCGTTACCAGTTTATCTCCTCTTCTTAACAAATTATTAGTGTACGTGTTCTCACCTAATACTCAGGTGCTCCTGAACTGGTGTTCAAGACCATTTAATATGTAGCTTGTGACACTACCTTCTTTCTCCTAGCGGACTACAGTACCAGTGAGATGTTGGTGAACATGGGAAACCTCCCTCTGGATGAGTTCTATCCAGCTGTCTCTATGGTGGCACTGATGAGAATTTTCCGAGACCAATCCTTGTCCCAACACCACACTATGGTAGTTCAGGCCATCACCTTTATTTTCAAATCTCTTGGGCTGAAGTGTGTGCAGTTCCTGCCCCAGGTCATGCCAACGTTCCTTAATGTAATACGGGTTTGTGATGGTGCCATCCGAGAGGTGAGTGTACTAGGGACCACTCCTTCCTTCCTGTTCCACTGTCCTAAAATAAGAATCCATTTTTTAAAAGAGAATGCGACTGGCTTTGGGCATTGCTGTGCTATGTGTTGCTGCCAAGCATGCTGCAAAAGTGAGGTTCAGCTTTGCTTTTTCTCTCCTGTGAGCATTTGGTAGAATATCCAGTGGAAACAATTTTTCTGCTTCTTATTGAAACAGCTGCTTCTGAGCATAACCCTTAGAAGGCCAATATTTGATTCTGTTTTTTTTTTATCAAGCTGGTCTTGTTCAGGAAAACAGCCTGTGCAGCTTCCAGAGCTTTCAGTGATCTCTGCATTAATGTACTGTTGCGAACAGTATTATTAAATAATAGAGGTAGATTCTTTAAATTTCTGATGCAACCATGTGCTTTGGCTCATCTGTGAGAAGGAAAATTCAATTTGATACAGTCTGCTAACATTCAGAGCAGTGTGGGTGGTGATTCCACAGCAGTGCTTTTTCTTCCTTCCCACTTAAGTTACAGTTTTAGGAGGAAATGAGAATTGTGTGAAGATAATAATGGGCTTAAGGTTCAGCTAACCAGAGATGGCAGCTGTTTGCCAAACCTTTTCCTCAGGCAGCTGAAAACAATCTCTGGGGTGGCAAGGGCAGTTTGTACTGGTTATTGGTACTGTGTTTTATAGGTGGGATGGGTGCTCCCTTAGCAGAATCCCAACCCTGCTATAGAACCGCTGTTTTCTCCCAGACTGAACTACTACTCAAATTGGAAGGAAAACATCTCACACGCCTGGGTTGGCCGAACTCCTAGACCTGACTGATCTAACTTGCTTGAAAGCTATGCAGTTGTGCACACTCTGTTTAAAAATTTTCAGGTAAAAGAAGATGGTGAAAGTGTACTGGGGAGAAGAGCTGAGGTGGGTACGCGTGACACTAAAGCCTAAAGGAGGCAGGTCCTTGTCCTATATGTAAGCATCCTCTCACAACACGAAAAAAAGGCACAGTGCAGGAGCTCAGGGTTCATTTTTGGTAAATGTAGGTGTACTGCTCTCACTAAAGAAGCTGATGTTATTTCTTAGTTTTTACAAAAATCAGTTATCTCTTTTTCTGAGCTCCACTTTGTATTTTGTCACTATAGTCTTCAAATACTGCATGAAGAAACGAAATTTAATATATGATAACTTACATTTTCCTATTTTCCTAGAGGGAAAAAAGACTATATAGATTTACTTTATGGACAAAGCAATTTAACCCACATTATTTCATACCAATCTCAAAAGTAAATTCATTGTCATGAGTGAGTGCATAAGATTGTATTAGGGCAAAAGGAATTGCAAAACTGTCATAGTGTATCCAAATAAAGTTGTCTCAGTCAAAATTCTTCTATGGTACAATCAACCATCTTTCAAAAAAATGTGATATTTCTGTCAAGGACCAAACTCTCTTCCCCAGTAACTTTTCACCAATATATCTTGGTGGGGATGGGAAAGAGTACAGAAAGAGTATCTTAAAATGTGTGCCAGGTTGGTTTACAGGCAGGGGGAAAAGGTTAGGGGCTAAATTTTTGGAAGCATCCTTCAAACCTAAATTACAAAGCTCTGTAGTTTAGGTGTTTGTGCTTGCAATTCTGTTCTGACACTTTATAAATTTGCTGACATATTAGAAACCCCTATTTGTATGCTTGACTGTCTAAGGCTTTGAGCTCATAAGATTTTTTGATGCAAGTTGGGGGGTGGGGGGGAAACCCAACCAAAAAACCCAAAACTACTCCCCCGCACCCCCCACCCAAACCACTGAGCTGAAGCTGCCAAGAATTTAGCCCCAGATTTTGAGCATATAGGAGCTATGCATGCTATTTGTTTGGTAAATGAGCTTGCAATTGGTCTGTGAAATGTCGTTTACCCAGCGTTGCTTTGATGTTTGAATAAGCTACATTGATCATTACACATTTCTTCCTTCCAGTTCCTGTTCCAGCAGCTAGGGATGTTGGTGTCCTTTGTGAGAAGTCATATTCGGCCCTATATGGATGAAATTGTCACCCTGATGAGAGTGAGTACACTCTTTAAGCCAGCATTTTACTGTCAGAAAAGGTGGATAGTATTTCTGTCATTATCAAATGTATCAATTATTTCATAAGTTCATACGAAGTGCAGAATTCCATGCATTTGAAGTAACAATTTTATTTTGAAATATGTATTTGAAACAATAATATACAACTAGTAACTGCAATAAGAGCAGCTCCTAGGTTCTGCTAGTGCCTGAGTTCTTTTGAGTGCTTGGATTTTGTGTACTTATTACTTTCAGAAACATAGTTTTAGCAAGAGGTGTTTGGAGTTCATAAATAGGTGGCATTTCACTTCATTTTCACTTAGTGTTTGCAAACGCTTAGGATTAGGACCTCAGTTGCCTAGAGGTTGTTTTTAACAGCTATAAATATACTGAAGGCACAGAGAGTTTTAAAAACAGACCAAAACTGCCAATTTATATTAGTCTATAAGGGAAGTATAGTACCTCCCTGCAATCTTGAATTTATCTAGAGACTGTCTCCTACAGTTTGGTTTTCTTGTAATTGGTACAGCTGAGTTGAAGAACTGTTTAATTTTTTCCCCCTTTTTTTTGTCTTCTGTAGGACTTCTGGGTCATGAACAACTCTATACAGAGCACAATTATCCTACTTATCGAGCAAATTGTGGTAGCTCTAGGAGGCGAGTTCAAACTTTATCTGCCTCAGCTCATTCCTCACATGTTACGGGTCTTCATGCATGACAGTAGTCAGAGTCGCATTGTCTCTGTCAAGGTGAGTGGGAAGCTGCAGCAGCTGGGTTGATTTGGGTATTGCTGAGGCAGGTGCGTGCCCAATGCACTGCGCTTCAGCAGGGCTTCTTGCTTGTGTGTTGCAAGCAAATGGGATAGGTGCAGTTCAGCAGTGGCTTGGTGTGGAATGATGCAGACAGTACATTGTTTAAAGTGCAGGGTTGAAGCAACTTTTCACTGGGTACTGACTTATTTAAAATGCATCTCTTCCATGACTTTGAGTCACATTGGGTCATTTTCCCTCCAGCTATTGAATGCAATCCAGCTCTTTGGAGCTAACCTGGATGACTACCTTCATTTGTTACTACCTCCCATTGTAAAGCTATTTGATGCCCCAGATGTCCCAGTGGTGGCTCGCAAGTAAGTGTTGGTGGCTTTGCAGTCTCTTTTTTTGCCTGTGATATCCAAGTTCTGCAATGGCTCCCCTAGCCATGTGTAGAATGAAATACCACTTAGTTCCTTCCACGGGTTTTCTCTGTGTTAAATCATTATGGAAGGTTATTTTTGGTTGGACATCACAGCACTGTTACTAGCTTTTCTTGGGTATAGACTGTTACTTCCTGGTTCTCACCTGCCAGTATTTTAGTCACTGCAACTTGCAAGCTGTCCTGCAACACTAGCTGCATTAACAGAGTTCTGGTGACCTGGTTTTTGTATTACTGTTGATGCCTAGGAGGACTGAGCATGAATCACTTCTGTATTTTTACCTCTTTTCTCCTGTCTTATACCATGAGAGATAAGTCCTCCCTTCTTTCTGCTCTGACTTTAGAGCTGCTCTAGAAACAGTGGACCGCTTGACAGAGTCCCTGGATTTCACTGATTATGCTTCACGGATTATTCATCCCATTGTGCGAACACTAGATCAGAGCCCTGAGCTACGAACAACTGCAATGGACACCCTCTCCTCTCTGGTGTTCCAGCTGGGAAAGAAGGTAATATTCTTCTTAGGCTTGAAAGCTCATAGAAGGAGGGACTGTCCCAAAGATCAAGGCTTTAAAGTTGAATATTTGTAATGCACTCATTCTGGATTTTAAAGAAAACAGATTTTTCTTCTCTTAGTTGTTTCTGGAATCAGGAGTTACTGAAATCAAACTTTCAGAATTGGTTTCTTATCAGATCAATGAAACAAAGGTGGAATTTTACTGCTCTTGGTGAGACTGAGTAACTAGCTTTTGATGTATTCCCCTGTACAGTACCAGATTTTTATCCCGATGGTGAACAAAGTTCTGGTGCGACACAGAATTAACCATCAACGCTATGATGTTCTTATCTGCAGAATTGTAAAGGTGAGTTGACAAGTATATAGTTGTTTGCATAAGGGCACTTTGGGGATGTTTTCATGTTGAAACAGATGTAGCTGGAAACTTCACTTTGAGATTGCATTGGGAAAATTATTGTCAACTAGTATGAATTACTTCCTATAGAAAAATCACTGCAAGTTCTAGGTAAGAACTTAGACTTGTAGCCAGTGTCATTTATTTTTTTTTCTCAGTAGTCCTTAAATATGGATTTACCCTATTTTTTCCACAGTTTCAGGACTTGCTGAGATAACAAGGTCTCCTTATTTTCCGTGGTATGTCCCGCATTTCAGAAACTCAGTAACTGCTTTGCAATTTGATTAGTGTGGAACAAGTAGGACACTGCTGTTCTAGGCTTACTAGTCAGTCAGATACGAAAGAGTGCTTGTTTTAAGGTGTATTATTTTGGCTTTTAATACTAGGAGCTAAGATTTCTTACCAGTTATCTTGAATAGAAAAGGGATATCCTTCGAGTTCTCTGGTTTATACGGTGTAATCATTATAATGAAACATGGTTGTTTTGCTTCACAAATTGTGCTGTGAAGTTGGATAGTGCTCTGACTCTATCATCCATTTGGCTTGTAGAAAATTGCTGTTGTATGTGTGGGTGTGATCTTCACTGTAAGCCATTTATTGTAGGGCTATACTCTTGCTGATGAAGAGGAGGATCCTCTGATTTATCAGCACCGAATGTTGAGAAGCAACCAGGGAGAAACTTTGGCCAGTGGTCCTGTGGAAACAGGTCCCATGAAGAAATTACATGTTAGCACCATCAACCTGCAGAAGGTAAGACTGGAACACTGCAGAGCATGAGTTTGCTACTGAAGGGAGGAGCTATTGTGTCACTTCTAAGGAGTTTGTCCAGTGCATCTAAACTACATTTATTTACATCTCTTTTCTGTTGCCAGTTCTGTACAAAACTGAGGTCAAAGTAGTGTCTGAGACTCTCTTTAAAATTAGAAGATGCTAAGCAACTTTAAAGATAGGAGCAGCTGAATTATCAGACTATTAATGGCTGTGAAGTAATCTTGACACTTTCTTATGTGAAGTATGAACAAGACTTCCTAGATCACGAGGAATCATCTGTAGCTTCTAGAAACATCTATTTCAGAGCCTCTGCCTTTTTTTATCAGCCATTTCTCTTATATCTTAGTGCTATACTCTCTTAAAGCCAGTATAGAACATAATAGCTAAGCACTGGCCAATTTGAACAGTAAATGCATGTAGCACTCAATTCAGTAGTGGGATGGATTGGTTTGAAAATGCTGGACTTAAAAATGTAATTCTAAATGCATTAAGTATTTTTAAGCTGATGTTCCAACAGTGGCTTCAGCTCTTGATGTATTTTTCTAGGGGAAGAATTATTCATGTTAAATACTTGGCATGTCATGACAGGAATACATTTAGGGAAGATTTCTTAGAAATGAGCCTGAAGTACTGCAAATTATCTGGTAAAGGTAACGGATTTCAGGGAATTGAAAAGGGAATCTCAACAATGTGATTTGGAGCTGTAAAGAAGCAATGCTGCCTGCTGATGGATTTCTTCTGCTTTTGGATAGTGCTTCGTTTGGTAGTTGAATTGTCTTGCTTTGTACTGCAGGCTTGGGGAGCAGCAAGAAGAGTTTCCAAAGATGACTGGTTGGAATGGTTAAGAAGGCTGAGTTTGGAGCTGCTGAAAGATTCCTCCTCACCATCCTTGCGCTCATGCTGGGCCCTGGCTCAGGCATATAATCCCATGGCTCGGTAGAGTAATTCTGGTTTTTTCAGATCACTTGAAATTGCAGATGCAAGCCAGATATAAGGAAAAAGAAAGTTACTTAAAAGCTCTTAGGTTCCATAAATAGATATAGTTTCTGCTTTGGGACAAATCAAATAGCTGGCAACTTGATTTCATTTCCACCCTTCCCAGTTGTCTGCTCCATGATGTGCACAAAATCTTTCAGTGGAATTCTGCATATTAGTCTAGAAATAACATAAGGCACATAAGTGAAGCTGGAAAAACAGCAGAGTATGAAATAGTTTTGAGGATCTACTGTGAGTGAATAAAAATGCCTCTGAGTGGAATAAACTGCAGTGCTTTATTTCTTTTGCAACCAGTATGTCTGGAGAGACTTTGAGTCTCTGTAAGCAGTTGCCTGTTTATCTCTTCTTTATGATATACACTTGTCATCTCAGTGCATATGAGTCTGACTACTGCTGTTAGAAAAGTGTTCATTCCTGGTTTAATTTTGTCTTAATGTGAGTTTTACCATTTTTGAAATAGAAGGGCAAACAGCATGGTGAAAAGTCAGCAATTCCTAGGTAGGCAGAGGTAATGCTAGCATCCTCCATGTATACTCCATGCATCTCAAACCCATCCCACAGTATTTCTCCACAGTACTAGCAGTGACAAGGGCTGTCACTGTATCTGTTTTTATCACCTTTCCTCCTTCTTAAGCTTTGCCACTAATGCAAACTCCAGCTATTGCAGTTCTCTAGTGAGCACAGGAGACACAAGTGTTGCGGCATGTGTGTCCAGAGAAATGTACAATCATCTTTTTCACTACATTCATTTGTGATCTAAGACAGGCTAGGCCTGGTTCTTCAGAGCAGAAGAGAAGAGCATCCTTGCTGCTATGCAGAGTTTGTTCTAGCCTAAAATACTTGC
Organism: Gymnogyps californianus; assembly: GCF_018139145.2. NCBI lineage: Eukaryota > Metazoa > Chordata > Aves > Accipitriformes > Cathartidae > Gymnogyps > Gymnogyps californianus. Next base: position 5,945,297 of record NC_059491.1, on the reverse strand, counting down.
TAGCCTATGATAGGACAATATTTCTACTATTGTAGTATGTCATCCTATTATATATTTTTAAAATGCAGGTTTCACTAAGTATTTGGTACAGAAGTTAGTTTTATAAAAGCTAATCACTATTTATTGCGGGTAGACATATAAATGCATTTTGCAGTTCTCTTTGAATACGAAGGCAAGTCCCCTGTCAGATAGACTTTTTCTCATGAATAATGAATCCTCACCTCTCACTTTCTTTTGTTTTCCTTCTCAGAGATCTTTTCAATGCTGCTTTTGTTTCATGCTGGTCTGAACTGAATGAAGACCAGCAGGATGAGCTGATCCGAAGCATTGAATTGGCCCTGACTTCTCAGGACATTGCAGAAGTCACTCAGACACTGCTAAACTTGGCAGAATTCATGGAACACAGTGACAAGGTAGAGATGCTGTTAGGCAACTCTTTTCTAATGCTGGCTAGCTGGCTGATGTCTAGTCTACGGAAAAGGTGTGAAGAGTTCATGTATATTTTCTTCTTTTTTTATACTCATCCTGCTTTTGATATATGTCCTTCTACCCAGGGTCCACTGCCTTTGAGAGATGATAATGGCATTGTCCTCCTGGGGGAAAGAGCTGCAAAATGTCGAGCATATGCCAAGGCCCTTCACTACAAGGAGCTGGAATTTCAAAAGGGTCCCACCCCGGCCATTCTAGAGTCTCTCATCAGGTAGGACCACAACTGATGAGATTTCTGCTCTTGCATCAGTACCCAATTTAGGATACCATTAGGATGAATCTAGACAATTCTTAGGATTTCACTCTCTGCCACAAGACTTTGTTGTAGGCTTACTAACTAGCTTGCATATGTACGCTCCTAGCTGCTGAGTTCTGCCCTTCTATTATGCGGTTAAAATTATGATAGAAGCCATGGGAAGTTGTGCAGGAAAAAGTGGAGTCTTCTGATTTCTACCTCTCACCCTTCAGGTTCGATATGGGATGTCGTGGAGTGGCTGTAAGTTAGATGAGAGAGGTTTCTACACCTACATACAAATAAAAAAAGTTTCAGCTTCAGAAAAGCTGAAGTTCTTAGTTAAAATTTCTCATCAAATTCTGCTCATCTAGCTTAGGTAGGTCTCATTCTTCATATATCAAATAGAAGATGTTATAATAAGAGTGTATTGTTTCCTGAGCTTTGTCAACAAGAAAGATGTTAGCATGAAATACCTGCACAGGATTTGGTACTAAACTATATGTTTTAAAAAGTGAATCTCGGTTTCATATCACAGAAATGTTAGCTCTGCCATTTGAGATGGACAAATTGATTTTGGTTGAGCAAAAACTTAGTTTTCTCTGTATGCAGTGAAATTTTCAGCCCTCCTACTTCCTTGGAGTTGTGCTTTCCTGTTTTTTTCCCTCTCTTTTTCACCCTTTGTCCTCTCCTGTTTTTATGAGAAAAATATAGAATTCAGTGTATTCCCTTTCCTGGCCTCAGTTGCTTGTGCAGCTGTTTCTTTGTGTATCAAAAAGCAAGTTAAGGAGCAAAGACTTGAAGTAAAAGAGGATTAAAAATGAAAGACAATTTATTAGAAATTAAAAAGTTTAAGAAACCTTTAAAAATCCATTTTATAGACCAGAGTTAAAATCGTTCCAGCTGTAGTTCCACACAGTTGAAATTTACAGTATGAATAGTCAAACATACGTAAGGCAATTCCCGAGACACCTTTATCTCCCATTTCACACAAGACTGAACAATTTAAATTAGATTCAAACTCTCTTTAAGGTGAATAAAAATAGATATATTAACTATCTTTTCCAACATATTCAAACAGCAGTATGGCTACAGGAGGAGTCTCTTTCTTTTTTCGCTGTTATTTTTAACACTGTGTTATGTAAGGGAGAAACATACTGATTTTTGGCACAACATCTCTAGGTAACTTGTAATTGGAGTAGTCTTCAGAACAGATTTCAGTATTCCTCAGCATGATATGCTAGCAAACGTTCCCTTACGTTTGAAGAACTTTAGGCACTTATGGATTCTCTGGTGTGTACTAGTGTTTTGCTCATGGATACAGTGGTTTTAAGTGTTGGAGTTGAGTTTTTTGTCTGGGTGGCTGGGTCTGGATTTTTTTTGCTAACCTGTTGTTCTCTCTTAGCCTTACTGACATATAGCACACTTACTTTCTAACTTGAACGTAATTTTGTGGCAGCCCAGAAGGTTGCTTTCTAGTTTAACAACCTTTAGGTGATCTGTGGATAGGAATAAGTGTCACAGAGCATACGGGACGAATCCTTCCTCCAGGGTTAGTATCTGCTGGGTGCAGCCCTCTGCAGGGACTTACTTGAGACAGGAGCAGGAGATGGCAGTAAAACTTCAGGAGAGAACCTGGGCAATACTAATTAATCCATAACTTTTGAGCTGCTTTTTTTTTTTCCTCTGTGGGAATGTAAGCCACTTACTATACACTTAAGAAAGGTGCATCAGGGGCAATTCTGATTGATTCCTCTGGTTTGAAAAGAGTATGTAATTTTTGTGATTTGAGTCCCTCTTGGAAGGAGTTACTCATCAATGCTTACTCTGGACACTGAAAGAAAGGCAACAAGGAGGCTTTCTTTTCAGTCCCTGCCTGGCTGGTTAATACTAAGGCAACCCACTAGTCACAATGCTAGTGAAAACACACCAGTAGGTTTTCTAAAGGTGCTGCAAGTACATTCTGTTCTAACCTATTCTAACACCGTATATCTAACGCAATATTATCTAACAGTATTTTTCCCTTTGGAAAGAGCCTTAAGAGGAGGAAATAAGTTTGAGCCCTGATAACATTAGTGGCTGTGGCTGGTGCTTAGTATGTCTTAGTGTTTGTGTGTGTACGTAGCCAGTATGTAGCTGTTGCACATACTAGATGAAATGAACAATTATTTGGCTGACTTTGAGCTGTCCATTGCCCACCTTCTGTGCAGTGGCATCATGTAGCTGTACAATCAAATATTGGTTCCCTCTATGGTTTGAAATCCTCTGGCCGGATCTTCATCTCAACTCTCTTCAATGAATAGGTTGATCCGTGCCATCCGTACCAGGTGATGCCGTCCATGTTCTTGGTGTGTTCTCCTTTGCGGTAGTAAACCCCGTTCAGATTGGAATCTGTGCAGCAGTTGTACCAATATCCACCTTTTTAGAAAACAAATTAATAGATTCCTGGTGAGCCATTTACTTAAAACAGGTGTGTTTTGTATTAATAATAAGAATTATTGCTCTTTCCGGAGGAGAGTGACCAGAATGCAGCATTTAATCCCTGGAGCCTATGGCCCTATTAGCTGAGATTGCAGGTAAAGTCAAAACTTGACATAGAAACTAAGTACATAAAGGCTTTACAGTTCCATAGTCAAATTAGTCCAGTAGCTTTTCATTTAGTTGCTTGTTCCTCTTAGAATATTTCCTTGACATGTTTCTATCTCTGACTCTGAGAGTTAGTATAGGAAATGAATTTGGGTTCTTAGCTTGGGCATCTTAAGGTGTTTAAAACGTTTCTGGACTCTGCAAGTAAGTTGCACTATTTTATTGAGACTGATATCAACAATTTTATTTGCATGTTGTGTGGGGGCACAATGGAGAAGTTAAAAATAAAGGGCAAGATGCAGTGAAGATAATTATATTTGTGACGAACCTCATACAAAGATAATAAATTGAATGAAGAAAGTAACCTTGTTAGAGGCTCTTAATAGAGTAGGAATAAACATTAGAATTCAGGTTGAACCTTGAGGTACATGTGGGATAGTAATATAGGAGAATAATTACAAGTCCCTAATACTTGAACTTGAAACTTCATAAAAAATACATGAAAAAATAAAAACCTTATAGGTATACAGGAATAACTTCCTGCATCACTGAATTGCATCAACATCTGAGATAGTCTGGCAGATTGGCAGATATGCATAATGGGCTGGATAACAGTATGTGTAGGTGAGAGCATACACTAAATCATTTGAAGACTACTGATGTCTATAACATACAGTCTGGCTCTGCGTCAATCCGCTTTAACTGCCAGATTTCCCACATAACCAGTAAGTGTGTATTCCAGAATTGGTCATCTCTCCCTTGATTTGCCATCCAGATGGTACTTACTTGTTACTTGGAAAGAGGGAGCCTTGGGCTCTCTACAAATGACCCACACAGCTCTCTCAGGACAGGAAGGTGTTTATATATGCTTTACCTTTACGGAACTGGGCACAGTCATCCACACACTTGTCATTGTCCTTGTCCTTTGTGCTGAAGGCTGTGTTGTTGTGGTACCTTAGGGAGTCACGCCCTGTGTTGCCAGTGTAGTTCCCCACAAAAAGACGATAGCTATTTAATTCGTTGCTCAGGGTGAATTGCTTATATTGTGCGTAGCGTATGTTACCTTCCCAGTCCTGCCACAGAACAGTGAAGAAGAAATAGGTCCTATTAGAACAGTTATGAAAAGACTCCACCATCTATGGTTATATACAGTGCATGCTGCATATCTTTTTCTCAGTCCTAGATTTTTCATGCATTTTTTTGTCTCAGACACAGACTGCAGAAATTTACCTGTTAAGGCAAAGAAACTTTCCAGAGCAAAGCATCATATTTCCAAGTCTTATCTGTACTGGTATTAAACAATATGTATAGAAACCTGGTGCGCAGCTCTTGAATTCAACATCCATGTCTCATAGTGTGCTGCCTCAAGTAATTTTTTTCCTCTCTGACACATTGACTTTTAGATATAAAGCCTTTCAGCTCACTTTTTCAGTTACACATATCCCATCCCTCAAAGCTATTGTACCAGCTATAAACTAGTCTAAGTCAAACCCAAGCCTTTAGTAGACTGTAGAAATTGTTTTGGGGTAATACAATGCAAGCTCTTTTGTACACAGGCTGGAAGAAGGTGCTGCAAAAGGAAAAGACTCAGAGTCTTTAAAACTGTGCAGGGCATCTCTGTGAATCTTTAAATCTGAGGTGGTCAGCAGTTTGATCTCTGTCTGCAGTGGGTTCTGCAGGATTCTCTAGAGCCTCACATGTTCCCTAAGACAGAAGGTCTTGGGGACCTGTATGCAGACAGAAGGTTGTCCTACTGACTTTGCACGGTGGAGAACATAATTGTCTTGTCCTTGAACGTATCACTAGGTCGATCCTATCTCCTTCTCCTGTAATTAAAGCACGCAAATTCTTTGGGCCTCCTATAGAGATAGGAGATGGTATCTGCTACTAGAGAATCACTTTGTACAAAAAACCTTTTGCTGCTGAAAGTAAGAGCTTATTAATTACCTCCAACTCCACTCGCAGAACAGTGGGGCGTCTTGAAAGTCGGTAGATATTTTCATTTCCCAGCCAAAAATCTCCCCGAATATTGCCAAATCCTTCCCTGTATTGTTTCCAGTCCCTATTGAAAGATGTCAAACCAACTTTACGTCTTTGGATGATAGTCCAGCCACCTCCATCTGTCTCCATGTCACAGAACACCTAGAACAGGAAAAAAGGCAGTGTTTACTTGTCAGTAGATTTAGGAAGGTTCAATTCTCTTAACACAAGACAAGACATTGTTCCAGATTTCACAACTTGAAGAAATTCCTATTTTGTTTAAAAGTCATGGAAAAAATTTAATAAATGAAACCTTTTTCTGTTTTCCCTCTTAAGAGTACACTCTTTCCTTCCTTGAAGTTTGCTGACATAAAGATGCTGATTCAAAGTGCAGGGTATCATAACTCAGCATGTGCTCTTTTCATCTCTGTGCTAGATAGTATTTCTTGATTGTATTTGAAAAGATGCGTAATATACGTTGTGTACTTGACATCCTTACCTCCAGATCTGGACTCCCCAGAAACTCATCAGGAGGTAGCTTGTAAACACCAGAGATTCGGTAGTTCCTCTGGTAAAGTGATGAGCAGTCATAGACAGCATCTACTTGAATCAGAACCAGAAAGTAAGAATCTGAACAGCAAGAACTCCCCTGTAACTGTGGGTTCTGTAAAGCTTAGTTTGTAATACAAGGAGTAATTAAGTGAAGACGACTTCCCACAAGTCTAATGTTTTCCTGAAATGGTTTAGTTTTGATCAATGCATGCATTGGAAAAAGAGGTTGTAGCACTGGGACTTTGATGGTTTTGTTTTTTGTTGGGTTTTTTTTTTTTACGTCTCCTGTCTAAAGAGACATCTCTGCTTTCTCTTCACATTGCTACTGTGTGTGTGTCTGTGCTGGAAGGTAAAAAGGTATATATTTGCTGTCCCCCTCCCAAATAATAAAGGCTTATCTAATAGAATGGCTAGGCCTACTGCCAGATGCCTGTTTGGATTGTGTGCTTGAACAGGTTAGCCAAGTTTGTGGATGAGGCATATTTGCACTAGAGCCTGTGACAGAGATGGTGGCTTTTAGCTGCAGTCAATCTGTCAGTCTCTGCAAGCCGCCTTTCCTCACAGTGCAGGAGCTGACTTGAAGATGGTAAAATGCACAGCTATTCTTCTGAGGAAGATAAGCTAGCTGAAGCAAGGCTTTATCCACTCTGGCAGTTTTAAATTTAGTACAGACTAAGTGTCTCTTACCTGGTGAGGTGAGACACGTCTGTTTCAAATACCTTCTGGGCCAATTTCTTCTGTGTGTGACTATTTTTTCCAAACTTTTACTACAGCTACAAAGAGATTCATTATGGTATATTTTTTATTTAAGACCTACTGTAAACAGTGGTGTGTCAAAACTAGCCAAGTGGAACTCTTTGTAAGAAGAATTCAGTAAATAGATTTAGAAGTTTTTCTTTTGCATTTTAAAAAAAAAAAAATCCAAATAAGGTCTTTTGGCAAACCCAGTCATCCCAGACAACAGCAGTTTCTTTTTAAGGAAGTTTTAAACTTGTTGCAATGAATTTCATGTTAAGAGAAAAGTCAACAAAACGGACACCTTCTTCTAGAAGTGGCTTTGCAGGTAGCTGACCTACAAAATGCACCTGCATTCCACGTTCAGTACAGGCCTGTGCAATCACTGTGTGCAGCGAAATTTTCCCTCAGGGAAGAGAGAATTTTGAACAATTTAACTGTGCTCTGGCTAAGCTTATATCACAGTTTGCATCTTGCATCATCTACAGCCTTGAATTTTTGAGAATTATCATTCAAATTATGGATCACTTTTACTCTGGTTCAGAGATAGCCATAAAGACACAATTATAAATTTCTAGTAATGCTTGGAGAGCATTTCTAATTGTTTTACCAACTTCTAGTCCCCTGTCAGCACTGTGAACTCAGAGGCTGTTACTGCCAGAGCCATTCCGTGACAAAGCCAGCTCCCTTTCTTTTTGGATTGGTACTGTAGAAAATGAAATATTAGACTGAGTCCCTTGCTGTACAAATACAGTATCTGTTCAGTTTTTCCAATCCCTGATAACAGACATACAGATATTAAAATACAGCTGGACCTTTGGACTTTTGACAGATTGATTCAAACTAGTTTTCTCAGGATCACCTGCCTACAGAAGTACTTTAAGCAGAAGTATTCAGTATGCATACTTGCTAATCACGTTAGTGGGACATGCTAGCATTACGAACTAGTCATTAGTTCATTTTGTGCATTAAGAGGTGTATCTGGGAGCTTGGCAACTCCCTCCTTACCAGCTGAAGTTTGTGTGACCGTCTGAGCTGCCTGGAGTTGCATGATATCTATCTGGTTGTTCATTTCGGAGTATTTGCTCTCAGCATCAATGAGGCGGGACTCCATCTGCTTGGTGCTCCCTTCCAGCTCCGTCACCTGCATGACCACGTTCACCCAGTCACCTTCCTGCTTCTTGCTCAGCTCCTGCAGCATTCTGCTCAGGTTGGCTACTTGCAACTTGAGCTCCTTAATGTCATCGCAGCAGCCTGTCATCTTGGACTGTGCATTCCCATTGATTGTTCTCCTTTTAGGAGGCTTCTGCAGCAGTGCTGGGTAGATTGCCACAGACACAGTGACAATGCAGAGCCATGCCAGCTGAGCAGTGGATCTTGCTGGCATTTTTGCTTACAGCAACAGAAAACTTCCAGCTGACTGTGGGTAGTCTGAATGCAGCTGGGGTAGGTATGATATTGTCTGCAAGTGCTACAGCAGACTGGTACCTAGCTTTCTTCCAATGAAGTGAGTCTCTGAAGGTGGAGCCTGAAGTAGCAGCTTTTTTTCAGATCCCTCCTGTCAGAGTCTATGCAGTTTGGAAGTCTGTCTCAAAGCATCTTATATACTATTTTTCTGTTTACCTCCACCCCCCTGAAGCTATAAAGAGCTTTCTGGCCCCTCCCAGTTCATCCGTTGATATCAGGTCTTCACAGGGTGAAATTGGAACAGGTTTCAGCCAAGAAAGGTTGGGGAGAGCAGGAGAGACTTCACTCAGTTCTGTCTTGAAGGGGTGTGGGAGAGGGCTAGGAAATGAGTTTCCAGCAATTATTGCCTATTGGATTATAGCCCTCTTGGTAACTAGTTCTGGCACTTCAATAAGATAAAAGCATTAGAGGTCCAGAATGTGAAAAGGCTGTCCAAACAGGATGAGTTTATAGAAGTTCAAGAAAGGTAACTCCCTAGCAGCTAGCCCTAGCTACAAGTCCTACTAATACCTTCCCCAGAAGTTCTAGGGGGTAACTCTATGCTTGCAGTATTTCTTAATTTAGATAATATTTTAGCAAATTCATCAGTTCAGCATCTAATCCTCCTCTCTCTGGACACTGGTGTCTCTGCACTATCTGTTTTGTAGAATTCAGTGCTGTTCTTTTAAGAGATGGAATATCTGAGGATGGGATGGAAAGAAGTCTGCAAAATATGTAAGTCAAAACCCATGCCTCTGTTTACTCATAGTGGACAAGCAAAAGGACATTAAGTAATGCTGAAAGATAGTCTGCTTAAAATTGACAAGAGATGGGTTTTTTACCGGCAATGTGATCTGTCTAACTCCAGTATTATGGAGGCCAGTTTATTAACAGGATTTTAAGAGAGAAAAAACTATGGGTAATTAAAATGTCCAGAGTCACATAAAGTGTAAATTTAAGAGTAAATCTTTAGATGTTCAGAGTGTGGGTCAAGTATCAGCTGGCTGAGATAGCAACTTCTAGTCTCCTCTTTTACATCTTTTAACAGTTCAAAAGTTGATTATAGTGGTTCCCAAAGTAGAACCGTTTCAGCAATGGTGCAGCCTTTTGCAAAAGGTCTGCAACTTTTGTTCTAGATCCTTATGGATAAGTTGTTTCTCCACAGGCCAGCTGCTCTGTAATTGCCTGACATGTGGGTTCTTGCATCTTCTGCAGTTTCTGATTGTGATAAATGGCAGAGATAAGATGCAAATGAAGGAGTAAATGGCTCATGTATCTGCTCCTGGTGTAAATGCCATGAAAGCATCTTGGTGTCCAAGAAAACAAAAGAAAGCTAATCTTGCTCCTTTTACAAAGAACATTAGGACAAACCCAACTGAGACGTGCTATCCCATCTAGACTTCTTTTGCTGATCCAAAGTGGCTGCAGGATTTCTGCTTAATTAGAAAAGATTAGAAAAGCCTTGCTGATCTGACATCCACTTTTAGAGAAATAGGAAGCACAATTTCTTGTTGCTGCAGTCTCTCTTCCTCCTTAGCTTTGTTACACTTGTTGCTAGATGCTTTGTTTCTGCCTCTGATTTGCACCACAGCTGGCTAATAGTTTTTCTGCAGAACAGTAATGAGAGACCCCACAGGGTGCAAAGATTTAGGAAGATGAAAGCACCAAAGCGCTGAAGGGGTGGAATATGAACACAGATGTTTCATAAAGCTGAATTTTCTTAGAGGAGGAAGAGGGGATCTTTTGGAGGAGGTCAGAATTAGAGATCTCCAGACAGGCAGCGTGAGTGTCTTGAGTTTCGTTGTGGGTGACTGCCTGTGTGCTGTACTTCAGGCAGGAACCACTGTAGTCTGTCGTATCAGCTGGTGAGGCTACTGACTGATATTGGTGACCTGAGATGTTGCCAGAGATATGCAAGTACAATTTGATTAAAGTACTGAGGATACCTCCACAGCAGACCGTAGGCTTGTCACGTTTTTGACATGGACATTCCAGAAACCTTCCATAGCAAAATTGCTTTTTATACTTCAGACCAGAAAGTGCCACTGCACACGGATGGAAGCCTGACCTTTTTGTTCTGCCTCTAATCCTGTCTGAGCCCTCTTCCAGCTGGAGCTTCTGTCATTCCCAGGGGCAAATTCTTCTCAGGCTTCCTGTGATGAGAAACATGTTTTTGTCGAAGTTGGAACAAAGAATAGGACAGGCCAGACTCTGGCTTCTCTGCCCCAAAAAGCCACTCTGCTAACACTCCCATCGTGTTACATGGGACTTCGATCCATTCTGCTGCTGCTCTCACTCACTGTAACTCTTCTATCTGTCTTATACAGTCTGAATTTCACACACTCACATCATGAGGGGCAGATGTAGAAGAGAAGAGCCACTTGTAGGTCCGTGCAGTCCCTCTTGATACAAATTTTGGAAGGATCCAAGATTCAGCCAAACTCTCTGTTGCACACAGATGTTATGAAACAGTGCAGAAAGGCCTCCAAATTCCCTCTCTAAACTGGAGTATTTAATTGGAAATGAGACAACCAGGGTTTTATTTTGGGTTCAGCCTCTGATTTGTGTATCCTAATGCAAGCCATCTTTCTTTTGCGTAGTTTGATTTACCTGTTTTAAAACAGAGATAATACTTCTCTGTTCTCTCACTTTGTTCTGTGTAAGGGGGTGACAGCATACATATTATGCAGGAATGGAAAAGAGCACAAATCTGCCCGTCTGTCATTACTTTTGAAGAAGCATTAAGAGAGATTTGGGCAGACAGATCTCTCTTGGCAGACACCTTAGCCTTAATGGAATTTGACTACTTTATGAGTATTTGAAAGATGAATCTTTCCCTGTTGCATGGAGAACTGAGTGTAGTCACTTAGGCAGCAATAGCTACTGATGCTAGTCATTGCCAGATTAGATCAGCTGTGGAAGTCTGTAGGAAACTGTTCCACTGTTGTGTACTGGTGTACTTACAACTTGGATTTAGGATCCTGTTATATTTTGGAAAGAGGCGTAGTTTTGGGCCTTTCCCCCGTAGTTTTTTCCTTTCCCCCAATACTGATAGAGAAATTGAGTATCACTTTGTCTGAAATCCATCACCCTAGTTTTCCTCCATTATATTTTGTATGTGGAAATATTCTGCTACATGGTAGCTAAAAAGATGAGATCCTAAAGTCCAGAACATGAGGCAAATCCTTTTTGACTTCGTTAACGATGTAGGTTTGAAATGGTTGGGAGAATTGAGCCTAAACATGATTTGCAGTTAGTATGTACCCTATGCTTATAATGTTGGTTGATGTTACCAAATTCAAGTATATTAGTATTACTTGGTTAGAACCAGGTATCTCTTGTCCCTGGAGGGCCAGATTAAATCAGAGGTGGGTTTAAATGACTGTCTTCTCTGGGAAGCTGTTCTGGCAGGTGTATGTGAAGCTGAGACAAGAAGAAAAGCTTAGTGCCCTGTGGCTATTTATTTGGTAGCCAGTCATTGCAAAACCCTTAATAGGCATCCGGCAAATGCTTAGACTCTAGCATTCCTGGTGCTTGCTGAGATGGCAAAGGCTCTCATCAGCTCTCCTGCAGATTGCAGGAGTCCATACTTTGTCAAAGCTCTGCGAAATACAGCTTTCCCCTCCCAGGAAGTGTGAAACTGTTCACCTCTGGCTTTGGAGATGCTCATAAGTGTTCTAACATTCACTCTGCTATAGCTTTACATTAATGACTAAATCCCTAGTAAAGTAAAATAAAATTGTTGCCTACTGCAAATAGTTATTGTAAATCTCTGAAGTTAATAGGAACAGGTGGAACAAGTGAGAGGGCCTGATGGGAAACAAAACATTGATACTTCCTACAATCATTTATGATTTCTTTTTTTTATTTAATGTATGCATTCTTTGCATAACCAGTACACAAAGACTCTGGCTCTGTTTCACCTTTTTCTGCTAAATATCTTCCTTGGCAATTTTTTTTCTTCTCTGCCTTCACTGAATCTGGTTAATAAAGAATAGGTGATAGAAAACCTTTTGCAGCCTGAGCAGCAGGGCAGGCTCAGAATTTTATTGTAACAGTTTTCACTGCTTTTCCTTTCAAAGCTCATGAATGTTTTTATTTAATTTGCAAGCATTTATATCAAAATTAGGAATCTGGCCAATGTTAATGCCTGTGAGCAATGTGGTGCGCCCTTGCTGTGAAAAGCTGAAGGGGCTGCTACTCTGGCCCGTAAGCAGTCAACATCACAACTGTTTATTGAAAACAGCTCTTTGCTGGTATTGGTTTCTCAAACGTATTTGTTCCCAGCATAGGAATAATTTTTAGTGGCATGATGGAAATGCATTGGTTTTTGGAGTTGTTTGCAGAGCAATTGGTTGTTTTCTGAGGTTTGTTGAATCAAGGACTCAGGGATGCCTGAACACAAATAAACTGTAGAATTGGGGAAACTGGCCAACAAGCCAATTCCTTGTGCCAGAGGATTATGTGTTCCCCAAAGTATCCACAAAGTAGCAGTGCCTTCCACTTCCAATCCCAGAAGCAAGCTCTCAGCACTTCTTCAGAAGGAAAAACAAGCTTAACTTAGGTTGGTAAAATCTGTCACATAGAGGAGCTCTTTAAACAAACTTGGGGAGACTAAAAAAAAAGAAGAGTTTGGCTTCTTGTCTAGACTTTACACACAAGCTGCTTTATTGCAAAAAATAAGGTTTCTCTACCAAGTTCTGAGATGCTTTCTGGCAATAGGAAATGTGTGTGTTCCCTCACAGATAGGCTTGGGACCTCCTGAAAAGGCTCTGTTAAAAGAAAGTTTTTCATTTTTATGGGAAGATAGGGAAGGGTCAAGTCTCTTACTGCTGAGTTCTTGAAAATTTAATATATTTTGAGTGACAGAGAATATTGTTAGAGACCCTCAAAGATAATGGAAGACTGGAAAGCTCCCAGGACTGTATAAAAGAGAATATTGTAGTAAACATTAGACATTTGTGCCAGGGATTTGTGGAGGAGAAAAGTCCATCGTTTCAGTGCTCTTCCTGCTGAAGACAGTAAAATTGTTTTTCATTCCCAGTTCATGTCTGGTTTCTGTTTAAATAGCCTTTATAATATACAAGTAACAGGGGTCTATTTCTCTTAAGTAGTGTTCTTTTTTTGTGATTCTAGCTCAATGTGCTACATTTTAGTCCTTTGCACGTCTAAGACTTACATTTTTATTTGATATCTTGATAATCAAACAGTAGGTTTATGTAACCTTTCACTACTAATAAAATTCAAAGACTTAAGATTTTTGTCCAAGATTTTTATATCAGGGACTTTGCCAAGGGTAGTAACTTTTTCCAATTACTATGTCATTCCATCCCTACAAAATTTTTTTCATCAGAAAGCTTGTCACGTTTTAATATCCCACTCATCATGATCAAGTGCTACAAATAGGTTAGGGCTGGACAGGAGGATTGGATATTATCCTGGCTACGGTACAGATATTGATTGATAAATGGGGGGGGGGGGGGAATTATCTATAATCTTGGATTTAACTCTCTTCTCACAAAGCTTTCTGTGCCAGTCTCATTTCCTTATCCAGCTGCCCCTTACAGTTGTTGAAGATTATGCACTTGGAATATAGGAATTAATGCTTTTGTTACTGTGATTGACATAAATTTTAATTCTACTGTGCTGCATTATGTAATTATGCAGTGAGTCCAGGTGAGCCAAACTCATACAAAACTTCATTGATGAAAATCAGTTTTGCAACTAATTAATCCTCATTTTGAAGAAAAAATGAGGATCCTAATGTTGTTTTGTTGTTTCTTCTAATCACTTTGTTTATTGCATAAAATGTGAAATCAAATGGTGGGTATTAAACAATGAAATTAGTACATTAGTTCAAACTATATCAAAATCTCGTTGATATGACTTAGGCAACCTTGTTATTTCTGTGGACTCCCATTTTAATAGCCTACCTGCAAACATGAGGACAGCTCTGTCTTGAAATAGTTTCAGAAGATTTTATGTATGTACATGTGGCATTTAAAAATATATAGTTTTGAAATATTTTACTCGAGCTTTCATACTGGAAGACTCTACCAGTCTGTACCAGGCAGCATAGCTGAATACTTAGACCTTTCCTGAAAGATGACCTGTAACCTATGACCTACCAAACCTATACCTAAAATCTTCCAAGTAAGGAGATACGGTAGTTGTCTTTTATGGCCTGCTGCTGAGCCTTCAAGTAAAGTAGGTGGTAGTGGTGGCTTTTTTATAGCTTCTAAACAAAAATGAACAGTTGAATATGTTCTACCCTCAATGGATATGGAGAACAATTGATCTTCACCTTTAATATTAAACTTCGTATTATCCTGAATTAGGAACTGCTGCAAGGACACCACCCAGTAAACAAAGCCTTAAGTTACTGTCTGCTGAGTTAGCCAGCAGCATTGTTTCTATCTTGAGAGATGTTTTCCCACCTTCTCCTTTAATCCAGAAAGATTTTTGCAGTTATCTTTTTCCAGATACAAGGAGAAATCTATCCCCCTGACTATCCCCCTGATTCTAATCTGGTAAACTGCCCTGATTTCCAGCAGCAACACTGTGACTGAAACCCCCTGGCAACTCTGCCTGGCTGGAATATTAGCCCTTCAGGGCCTCTTCTGTGTGCCTGGATGCTTTTCTGTAGTGTTGTTCATTCTCTCTGGTCTCCAGCATGATAACTAGAAAACAGCTCTGTAGTGCTTTAAGAGTGTTACAAAACTTAAGAAGATTCTGCCTCAGCACAGACCTCATCAGATCTGCAGGGAGAGGGGCAATGCCTTAATGGTAGGAAGGTGAAAGGGTAGGGAAGCACAGAATGCCATGATTTCTAACATATATTTTGAATGTGTTAACAGGACTCCATGTGGAAATGCTTTTCCAAGAGAAGTACAATCTGCAGGCCCACTCTCAGACAATGTGTATGCAGAGAGTTGTGGGTCTGTTGAAAACACATTCCAGTCAGCTGTGGTAGTAGTGATTTTTGGGTACTGTCAATATACTTCCAACACTCAGAGCACACTGAATCCAGTGGATGAAAAAAAGCAGAAATCTGAGGTCTTTCAAAACAAACAAAAAATACCCTCCAAAACACAAGATCAGAACTTAATCCACACACAACTGTGTTTCCCTTAGCCTGTAAAACTGAATAGCAAAACGATGCAGTGATTACCAAGGTTTTATGACTGAAGAAATAAGGCAGTGACTGTTCAGCCATATTAATAATGCCCACTTTGATGCATGAGTCTTGCTTTGGAGGGATTTTTGTACTCTTCCTGACAGTTGTACTTCTCAGTGTTTAGGTCCATTTCTGCCAAAGCAGTCAATGTTGTTGCTCTCTCCTCCCCCTCTATTTTGTGTATACACTATTTTAATGTGGTACGTCAAAACATGAAATAATTGACAGGAGATTACCCAGTCAGTGGCTTATCCTAGTCCACAAAATTGCCTGTCTTTACTCACTGTGTGGGCTAGATCATTTGTTACAAGAGAGTAATTTATGATTAATAATGACAACACAGTATTATATCTACTGCTGTATATTCTTTTAAATCAAATTCTTTCTCCTTCCCCTTGCCTTCTTTCCCCTCCCTTTGCTTAAACCTAGCCATAGACAGCTTTGAAACATTTAATTCTACTTTGGACAGCCAAGAAAGTACAAAATAAAAAGAGTAATTGAGTGCACCAGGGAGCATCAGCAAAAGAGCAGTGCTAATTGTTGAAGAATAAAAGATAACGGCCAATTTTGTCAGAAAGTGTTGACAAGAAAGATAAGTTGGAAGTAATTAACTGTCTGACATGCTGGAAGTGACGTGTCTGCCAGTGGCTCTTTAAATCATCAGGATATGAAATGTGACAGCCATTTATCACTTTTATGAGGCACTGCTGCCTAGCTTTCCCTTGGGAAGCATGGAGGTAGTATGTTCTGTGACTATCTTGCTAAAAAAAGGCATGGATGTATTTCAAGTGCTTCCCATTTTTGGGTGCCTGTCTTGAACTGTGATTATGGTGTATTCTTAGCCTGACTAAGTCTGATTTGAGCTCAAGCCATTCTGAGGTCCTGTTTCCAAGAGTATTTTACTTCACCTTCCCAGATATCCAGAGTGTGTCTAGGAACTTGATTCTTCTGTTGTCAGGAAAGGATGCTTCCACAGACAGAAGAAATACAGCACCCATTTGAAAATTTTCCCTCTTTTGTCTGTTCAGAGTACTCCCTTTAATACTATAGATTTCCTTATCTCTTTCTGATCAACAGGCCTCTCATAGGGGGGGAAAATATGTGGTCATTCTGATGATAGCAGGCAAGAAGGGACGTTTCTGAAAGCTGCCTCTACCTACAGCAGCATATTCAAAGACCATTGAAAGTCTTTTTGCATTGCTCTTAGTTGACTTGTTTTGTTTTGTTAGGTTATGCTGTTTCTATTCCACATGTTAACTAGTATTAATATTGGACTGTTGGGTGTGTTGTAGCATGCTCAGGTGTTGTGACATTGCTTTGAACAACTTACACTTCTTGTTCTCCAGCACCACTAGGGAAAGAGGAGAGCAATGAACCAGAGACTGTTTGTAAGCAAGCTTTATAAAATAACAGGGGCTTCATAAAAAGTTTATTTCCTCATTAAATTGGGGTTTAGCAAAAGCGCTGATCACCAAGGACCACTGTGCAGACAGAGCCATTTCTGATAGTAAGATCAGAAAACCAATGTGAAATAGAAATTGTTTAAGAGAATAGCTGTACATCATGTTGCTGAACTGGAGAACCAGGCTCATGAGTAGCCTATTTGCTTGTGCTTCACAAAATTCAGCTGCCCTTGCAAAGCAAGGTGCCTCACTGGTACAGAATGAGGACTGGGTGTGATGGCAAGAGTTTCTCACATGCCCTTGAAAACCAGCAAAAGAGCAGCACCAGCACTGGTTAGTACCAGTGCAGAGGCACTATATGAAACATGAAACTGGAAGCTGAGTTGCAAGCTTTTTGTGTGTGTTCCTGGTGACATTTGTCAACTGTTGTAATGATGTAGATTGTTTCCTGGATCATTAAAATCTCTACTCTGATTTTTAAAGGTAGTTGGTGGTCTGTTTAAGAGAAAGGGGGAAAAAAATCAGTACTGTAAAGCTCTTAATAAGTGCAGCTGTTTGAGAAATTATGCCTTTCAAACTGTTGGCAACTATTCCTCTCCCTCTGCAGGCTGCTATTTAGAATTGATAATCATATACAATCACTGTTTTGTGTAACAAGTCTTGAGAATACGTGCAGAGAATATGTGTGCACCTATTGTTTTGCAAATATGTAGTCATTGTGTGTCTTATGTAGTCTAATCGTTCACTTGGAAGTTTTAAACAAAAAGAGGGGTGTTCCATTGGTATTTCTAAATGATAGACCTTGGTATTATCAAGCAGAAGCTCATACCAGCCCCTAATAATTGCCAACTGTGTTAAATGGTCTTTCTCTTCTTACCTTTTCAGCATTAACAATAAACTGCAACAGCCAGAAGCAGCTGCTGGGGTACTGGAATATGCCATGAAGCACTTCGGGGAGCTGGTGAGTCCTGCTGGATAACTCTGTTCTTCATGTCTTATGTTTTCATGTTTTTTGTAGGTGGGTTTTTTTGGGGGGGGGGGGGGCGTGTAGTGGTGGTGTGTTTTTTCAGTCAATCATGTTGAGGTTCTATCCCCGCTTATAGTACTGCATTGTTCATACTGAAGGTGCCTTGCTGCCTATGGGGATGTACACTCTGTACTTTGCTGTATACTAGCAAACACTGTATAGAGGTAAGATAGCTGGGGAAGGCTGCAAGAACCTGATTTGGAGGAGAATTTAGCAGCTATCGTTGACACTAAATGCAGCTGTGGGCAACTAGCAACTTGACAATAAGTCATTTTATTTAGAAGAAGCTGGGAAGTGAGGGAGTAAGTTCCTGTTCTAAACTTTAAATGCTTGAGTGTTTTTGAGAAACTGCATCAACACCTTCCGGGTAAGGATTTAACAGAAGTTGTGCCTCTAGCCTCTTTCATCCAGGAGGCATGTGAACCTGTCAGGGAGTTCACAGATATTATTTAGAATAGCAGATTAACCAGTCCCTTACAATTTTCACTGCTCGCAGAAATAAAATAATCCCATTCTGTATTTGTTCTGTGTCTTTCTCTGCATGACTTACCTTTTTCTTTTTTTCTTCTTTTTTATAAGTATTTAATTTGTATTCAGGGACTAAAGCATCTATGCTCTCCTGCCAATTCTACTCTGTTAAAAAAGATGATTTTCCAGTGATAATTCTTGCAGTGCCTTAGCATGACTGGGAAAAGGAAGGCAGCCCTAGAAGTACAGTAGACTAGTCTCTTTCATTAGGAACCACTAGAAAGTGGGAACAGGTATAAGCACAAAATGGTGGAATTCCTCTGGTGTAGGATTATGTGTGGTTTTGACCTAGACTGGAAAAGTCATCCTTCCTGGGAGAAGTACAGACTTCAGAACACCTTTGCAGCTTCTTGTGATTCCTTGGGTGGACTGAGCAAAGCTCTATGTTACCTAATTCTGACCTCACTCTTTAGCAGTAATGTAGTTCTAGCAGTAAATGTAGTTCAAAACACAAAGTTTACCAGAATAGGCAGTGAAAAGAAGTTAAGAGGAGCTGTGAGCCCTACTTTCAGGAACTTAGTTGAAATATTATGACTGAGCTGAGAAGTTAAAGGGCTGGTATATAAATGTCCTAAGTGGAAGACCTGGCATGCAGAGTGTGGTTTATACTGACCCTGCCCACAGGGCTGGGAAAAGAATCTATTCTGCAGGCTATGTCAAGACATGAGTTGCCAAGGACTGAGCAGAAAAACATTGGCAGAGATAAGTATGGAAAATATATTAAGGTATTTTATTTCTTGAAAATTAGAAACAAAATCTAGAAATGAAGACTGAAGAAAAGTTTGTGCAGCTGATAAGGATCACTGTTTGGCTTACTTTTAAAGTCTTTGTTACAAACCATAGCCTTTCTTTGTGAGGGCTATGATTAGACCTCAACATCATACTACCTGCTGTATTAAAAAGTTGCCTAGCAGTAACCAGACGCACAGTGTGCTTTTTGGGGTTTTTTTTTTCCGGTTAGTCACTCCATTCCTGAACACAGGACTGTTGTTCTTGTTTAAATGTAAGCATGTGCAACAATGGGAAGTGGAATACTTCATAGATTTACCCTTTTTCCTATTCCACTCTCTCCCCCTCTCCAAAAAGAAAAGCACCAGCTACTGAGCTAGTATTTCAGTGGCACGGAACAGGGGGATGATGTCGGATTGATCCCTCTGGTAAACCTGAATTCATTTTTGTGCAGGTTGAGCAATACTCAGGATTCCTGTTTTCGCACTAGCTCAAGGCTTTTCTCTGTATCGCAGAAGTCGATGAGGATATTTAGAATGAAAAAAGGGCTAAGTGACCACCATAGACACCGAATTTTTCAGAAAAAGCTGCAGTACTTATATAGACTGATGAATATTAATCCCACTATTTATTCTCATTCCCCGCCCCCACCCCCTTAGGAAATTCAAGCTACCTGGTATGAAAAGCTTCATGAATGGGAAGATGCTCTGGTGGCCTACGACAAGAAGATGGACACAAACAAAGATGATCCTGAGCTGATGCTAGGACGGATGCGTTGCTTGGAAGCACTTGGTGAATGGTAAGAGGGGAATGCCTGAAGACTGAGGAAAATGGTGCCTTTAAAAAGGTACCTATCTCTTCTCTGGATGCTGTCATGCAGGTGAAATTTTTTTGCCTGAATTCCTGTTTACTCCTGCTTACTTAATGGTTTGAGTATTTCCAGCAACTTCTCACTTTGCTCATTGAAGTCAGAAGTGGTAATAACATCTCTAAGCCTTTTGGGAGGGGACATCTGATAAGTTAAGGTCTCTCTGAAAGAGAATCTGCAGTCTTATGATCAGATCAACCCCATTTGTAACAGAGGAAGAAACTGTAATTAGAGGGGACCTCTCAGGAAACATTAACTAGGCAGCACTTGTCAAAAACAATCATAAAAGGAGCTCATTGTGGCCCTTCTTTTTAAACTGATTAAAACATGAGAGATTTCTGTATTTATTCATGGTCAGACCTATGCCTATCCAGAATGCATGGTCTTTTGCACAACTGCTAGTGAAATTGTCTGTTTCCCAGTAGTCACCTGTGTGTAAGACTATGCCAAATAAACTACTCTCACTTTAAAACCCTTTTGCCCATCTTGTAGATGGCTGAGTTTTTCATTATTACTCTTTTTTAGCATTCATTAAGCATTGTCTTTGGACATTTGGTATTTCAAACCCTGTATTAAATGTGTACTGTCAACGTGTAACTGATCAGAGTCAGTGTTTGTGAGAGGGTGAGCTGGTAGTGACTTTTATAGCTTGCTAGTTAACTGTGGGCTTTTGTTTTTCTCCCTGTTCACTTCAATTCAAAGAAGGTAATTGGAGAAGGCATCCTGTGCACTGTAGCATGCAGTTCTACCCAGGGGCATATGTGATTTGGTCCAGGTTCCGCCTTTCTACTGAACTTTTCATGTCACTAGAGCTCTCTCCTGATGGGTCCTGACGTGAACCCATGGGATGGCACACAGTAAGGAGATTCCTCTTCACTAAAGTCATGTTACTTAGAGAAACAGAGCTGTTTGAGAAACCTAGTTCTGACAGCATTTTTCTGCCCTTTTTGTTTCTAGATGAGGGTGAGGCATATTGGGCATAGCTTTTTCAGTAGGAAGAATAGATCCTCTTACTGAACGTTTCTCAATCGTCTTTTCTAGGAGTAGGCAGTTCCCACCAGGGATTTACAGAATTTCTCCCTCCTGCAGGACATGTATTTGTGTGAAGTATCCTCTCTGAACCTCCTGCTTCTTCACATATCAGTGACAAATATATTACAAAAGAATGCTTTTCTTCTGC
This sequence comes from Gymnogyps californianus, assembly GCF_018139145.2. Lineage (NCBI taxonomy): Eukaryota > Metazoa > Chordata > Aves > Accipitriformes > Cathartidae > Gymnogyps > Gymnogyps californianus. The sequence continues at coordinate 5,924,365 of NC_059491.1, read as the reverse complement.
TGGAGCTAGATATTATGCATCTATTGATAGTCTGTAGTGATGGGAGCAATCACAATCTCAAAGATCTGTGTGCTTGCTGTTGTGGAATGGCACTCCATCTCTATGCAGATGTTTTTTACAATTCAGAAGTGCCTTTGCAAAGTGCTGTCTGCTACCTTGCAGCTGACTGTGGAGACATTGTCCTGAGACTGAGGATTCCGTGGTTTGGCTGCTGATATTCTTCAGTAGTGTTCCACTTGACTATTTGTGCTACTGGAGTCTGCCTGGCGGAATGACAGTTAATCTAGAACTGATACTATGCATCATCATTATTTGAGTACTCTGTGCAGTGATGTTTTGAAAGTACAGCCAAAATATTCTTAGCCATTTGTGTCCTGATGTAGTTATGTCTGCAAGAGCCATACTACTTCATTAGCGTCTATGAGGACCTGATTTACTGCTGTTGCTAGGTTTGGCTTGGTTTTTCATTTGTTTTGTGTTGGTTTTTTTTTTCTCTTGGGCCATTAAGCTGTCAGAATTACTATCTTGCCTGTGGCAGCCCATCAGTTCTGTTTGACTAACTCATCTTCCTTTTTGGGAGGGGGGAGGATGACAGTAGAGAAGGCAAGTTGGCCTCCCTCACAGTTGGCAGCTATTTCACTGCTACAGAGTATCCAGCCTGAGAAATTCTGGAACTGCAACACCCACAGTAATTGGTTTGATTAATGGAGCATTCAGTTCATTTAAAAGAAATAATATAAAAAAATCCTGATGCTTCCTCTCCACTGGAGATGAAAGATTCAGATCCCCTCTGAGATCTTGCCATGACAAGTCTTCATACTAGGTTACAGCAGCATTGATTCTCTAGTCTCTGTCTTCAAACTTGATGATGTGTTTATCCAAAATGTTTGATAGCAGGAGCCATGCACAAGCTATTCGGATCATATTGTTTCTCATACTGACACTTGCAAAAAATTTTAAGCGTCCCTTGTTTGGTGGTGGTTTGATTTGGGGGGGGGGAATGTTTTGGGTGGGTTTTTTTTCTGTATTTGTAGACTGGAGTTGACAGTTCAGTTTGTACAGTAGGCATTACTAACTGCTGAGGAACAAATGCAAACTTTTGTCTGGATTTGTGTTTTCAAAGCATAGTGTGCCTTTAAATTATTTTCTGATGATAGGATATTTGTCATCAGACTAGCATGTCTGAGTTGGCCAGAGGAGAAGAATCCTATACTCCACTCTATATAAAAAGAACGATGGGGCTGGTTGTTGTCTTATCCGTGGAAAGTGGTTGTTTAACAAGGCGGAATTCTTAGAAGAGCTTTGCGCTGATCAGAAATTGTGGATTCTTCTTAGGGGGCAGCTCCACCAGCAATGCTGTGAAAAGTGGACACAAGTCAATGATGAAACTCAAGCTAAGATGGCTAGGATGGCTGCTGCTGCTGCCTGGGGTCTAGGTAATGTATCCTTGTGTGGTAGTATATGACAGCCCACAATGTGGAAGCACAGATGGTTTTAACTTACTTCAGAACTACAAAATGTAAGAAACAGCAAAATCAAAGAACAAAATTATTTACGTTGGGAAATGAAGTAAGTGTCACTCAGCACTGAAGCCCTTAGGAAAACCTGCATTTATGTAAGGTCTCCCAGTGTGGTCTCAAGTAACAAAGAGACTGTCTTATTGGTCTGAGCAGATAATCAGTTGCTTAACTGGTCCCTTTTACTTAGTTTTATATTGAACATAGCTCAGACTTGAAATGAGATTAATAGACTTTCTCAGATTTGTGACAGACATTTACACACTAGAACAATATCTGTTGAGCATTTTGATAGGTTGTGTCTGCTGAGTAGACAATCTTAAGTGGAATAAATCTATAAATGGTCCAAATATCCATTATGCTGATAGCCAAATATTTATTAGAGAGGCTTATAAATCACTTGCTGTCTGCCAGCCTTTGCTGAGAAAAATTCATCTTTTGCTTTGTTAGGACACTAATTCATTCACATGTTCTGGAAATGTCAGCATTTCAACTTCTTCATCACAAGAAATGCAAGAACCTTTTTCCATGAGGATAACAATTTGCCTAGAAGAAAAATGCCTACGTTTTTACTTGTCTATAACTCTGTTTATGTATATATACAGTTTATGTGTATGTATATATACAGTTTCTGTGTATAACACAGACTGTCCCTGCCAAGGGACTGGAGAGCTGACTTAAATGTAGAAGTACTACACAGCGTTCAGGTCTCGTTGCTGATGTCTAAGCACTGTGGCATAGTTCTGTTCTTATCTTGCAGAGAAGGCTGTTGTATTACTGAGGATATCTGTGTCTCTGCAGGTCAGTGGGATAGCATGGAAGAATATACCTGCATGATCCCAAGGGACACCCATGATGGTGCTTTCTACAGGGCTGTACTGGCTCTTCATCAGGACCTTTTCTCACTGGCTCAGCAGGTAATTATCTTCCTTGTTGGCTTCCCAAAACCTAGTTTAGGGTGAACTAGGCTATATTGCTGCATGGAAAGACACGCTGTTTTAAAGCAGTTGGCTATAACCTATGAATTGCCCAATAACCTTTTTTCAATTGATGTATTAGACCTTGGTAATTGAGCTTATGTTGTATTTCCAGAAACACAGCAGTGAATATATGTACAGATAGTAGCGGTCCAGTGCTGCAGAGTGTAAGAATGCCTTAGTCATTCTTAGGCTTCTTTACTTTTATGTCCGTTTTCTAGACAAACAGTGCACAAGGATTATCTCAGCAGAGGTTCCATTCTACAAGGCACTGCTTGATAAAAGGCATTCATGGCATAAGACACACATAAGATTCTTGATGGGTGTTCTGTGCACTTCTGTCTGTTGCAGCTTTTTCAGTGAAGTGCTCATATATATCATGTACCAGAACTTCTCCTCTAATTTTTCTGGTAGCAGTGATGAATCTTAAATCTTAGATTGAGATGAGAAATCAAGGCAAGGAATGAGTCTATTAAACAGAGCTGTATTGGTATGCATGTTTGTCACAGAGGAGATTTGCAGAGCGACTTTTTCCCCTCTGTAGATGTGAAGCATGTTGTTTACTTTTCAAGGAAGCTCAAGTGCCATTTCTCAGAATACTGTGCTGGCTTGCCAACTTAGATAAAGGAGTAATTCAGTCTGCTCTGTCAAAACCCGTACATAGATTTTTGGGTGATGTGCACAGTAAAATTAGCCAGGCATTCAAAGGGGTAGAGTCTGTGATTAACCTTTAGCATTTTGAACAGGAAAAACTATAGATGAGAGATTATATAATGACTGGAACCAGAGCAGGATTTATTTCATGCTTGAAGAGCATGTCTTAGTTGGAGGAAGAGAAACGGAATTTCCTGTCCTGTAAAATTCATAAAAACCTGTTGGGTTATGTAAAACAGTGAAAGCTATTTTCTATCAGTGTATGTTATCAAGAGAGATTTCTTGAGGCTTTTTTGTAACTGACTCTCTTGCACTAAAATGTGAACTTCTCTTTTCCTCTATAAGTGTTATTAATCATGATCTCTACAATGACAGTAGGATTAGAAATACTGCAAACTTTGATTTGGTAGAAAGACAAACTTCAGACTGTGCAGGTGATAAATGAACCCCCCTTGACTTCCCCTATACCTGCCACTGGACACCGTTTTCCTGTCAGTTCTTTCTATTGATAACATCCTTTCCTGGTTCTTGTTGGAGAATGGGAACAATACCAGCTTTGTTCATGAGATGGAACAGATGAATAGCAGTTCCGACAGTTGACTCCAGATAAAACATACCACCTTTGCCCCCATATCTTGTTCTATTTCAGTGCATTGACAAAGCCAGAGATCTGCTAGATGCGGAGCTGACTGCCATGGCAGGAGAGAGCTACAGTCGAGCCTATGGAGTAAGTGTCTAACTCTCAGCCTTCATTCTCCTCATTGCTGCTTCAGACTGTCTCTAGAAGTTGCATAAAAACTTCTGAGTAGCGCTTGTATGAAACGTAAGACCTATGTAGGCCCACAAGCTAAATGGCTCTTGTCAGATAAGAAATATGACTTTGTAGGAGCAGCTTTGGGACAAATTAAACAGTGAAGTGAGCTCCCTGCCCCCAAAAGAAATAAGAATTGACATTTAGAAAGTTTGAATCAGCAGACCATCTAGATACCAGTATATAGCAGTTGGTCCTTTACCTGTTGGGCAGCATATGTACTTAAGATTTTGATGCCAAAATACTGTTCCTTAATTATAGATTTGTTCTGTAGTGATTGGGATGGAATGTGATTGTTTCCTTCAGGCTATGGTATCCTGCCAGATGCTGTCAGAGCTGGAAGAGGTTATCCAGTATAAACTTGTGCCAGAACGCCGTGAGATCATCCGCCAGATCTGGTGGGAAAGACTGCAGGTACATCTATATAAAGGTCAAGGATGGAGATGCTGATGTGCTGGCATGAACAGCTTCCTTTTGAGTCAGTGTGATGGCTCAGCAAATCTTTCCAGTTCTCTTTCTATCCCAATAGCATGTAAGCTTACATGGCTGCATGCTCTGTCTCCTCTGTGTTCTCCTCTGCGTTTGTCCTGATTGAGCTTTTTTTTTTCTTTTTGTTAATGTTCCTGAAGTGTCTACTGATGTGACACTTCAGTAGGGTGATTTAAGCCTTGAAATAGATGTGTACAGAATGGAGACACTAGTAATATCTCCAAGGCTGCTTATCTCAGTGTTGGATTGCACCTGGAAATACTGGTTTGGATAAGGCTAGTTTGAACTTTTTGCCTGGCTGGCTGCTTTTTGAGGAGAAGTGAATTCTCTCATAATGCTGGAAAACTGGACAGAGAATTCACATACTTGTAAAAGATTGTCCTGTTCCTTTTTGACCTCTCACAAGAACACTTCCAATTGATTGGTAGCACTTAGGGACATGGCTTAGTGGTGAACTTGACAGTGTTAGGTTTATGGTTGGACTTGATGATCTTAAAGGTCTTTTCCAACCTAAATGATTCTGTGATTAGCCTTGTCCTCTTAAAAGAGACCTTTAGCAATGCTGCTTTTCCTGTATTTTAAGAAAGGCACAAACTTCTCTTTCTCTAAACAGCAAAAATTCAAAGCACCTCTGAAGATTTAAATCAGCCAAATATTTTGAGACTATTTCCTTACAAGAGGCATCCGTACAGTGAAAGTGAACATCATGAGATGAAGCAGCACATAGAGGAATACTGTTTAAAGAGGTGATTCCTGCAAGGGAAGTTAAAAAAAAAAAAAGAAAAAAAGAAAAAAGGCATAATTAGGGTAAAATGGTCTCATTATACCAAATTGTGATACACTGCCTGGAGGAAGAATTTCTCCCTATGCAGAGTTCTTCACTGTGACTGCTGTATCTTCCTCCCTATGAAAGGCTGTTGCTGCTGCATATTTTTTAGCTGTTTGGGAAACTGTGACAAAGCTTTTACTCTCCCATCTGCATTCTTGTCTGGAAAAGCTCAGGACCATTCCACTGAGGTGGAGAAACAGAGAGCGACAGGAAGTGTAATGTCTGAATACAGCTGTTTATAGTCCTGAAAGCAGTACATACAGTTCTTGCACATTTTATAGCTGCTTTTTAATAATTTTAAAATGCCTCTTGGATGAGGTTTGTTTGGATGTTAGGGAACAAGCTTTGCCTAACTTCCCAGCCCTCAATTTTGGGGAAAAAGGGAAAGAAACAGATGCTTTGGTGCTAAGGTGCTTGCTGCCATTGGAAATTCTTTTGTTTACCTCAAAACTAAGTCTAAGTCCTCTCTGGATCAATATGAACTTCAGAGCATCACTGTTACCCTGAAGTACTTGGCCATTACAGCGAGCACCATGTATTTGGTTGTTACTGTCCCTTCCATAATTCTACTTCTCTGTAGCATCCTTGAACGTTTGAAATACAGACTCATCCTGCTCTGACTGACAATGTTGTTGTGCTTCTCCCTTCAGACAGACAAGAAACAGATAATGCTTGCACAAGCAGCATAGCAGTTGGAACTGCAGTTTCTGGCAGAATATCAGTTCAGTCATGCCAGCCTCTAAAAGCAACACATGCAAGGAGAAGAAAAAGGGCAATAACAAAAATATCTTTGCAACCGTTTGGTTTTGTACCATCTCCATATTGAGATTTGTCACTGTTTAAACCAAAAATAGGCTTTAAAACTAGGTTGAGAAGGGTTATAAAACTCTTGACTCGTTTCAGAATTGCACAAAGAGCTTTCCTGATTTTTGGATGCATTTCTGCTTTAGAAGCTTTTCTCCTTTTTCCATTAGAGGATATCGTTAGACTGCAAACACTGAGCTGGCTGCAGAGAATAAGAGTCAAGGACTTAACCTTCTTCATACATTGCAGGATTAAAGAAATAGCCAGCTAGTTCATAATGTCAGCCTGCTGTGAATTATGGGTACTGAAGTCTCTCCATTTTGGAAAAAGTCCCTTCAGTTTCTGAATTAAGGCTTTGTGGAGTAGATTGGAGATAAAATGCTAACAAGTTCTCTCTTCCTTTTTCTCTCAGGGCTGTCAACGAATTGTGGAAGACTGGCAAAGAATATTGATGGTCCGATCTCTTGTTGTGAATCCTCATGAGGACATGAGAACTTGGCTCAAGTATGCCAGCTTGTGTGGCAAGAGTGGGAGACTGGTGAGCATTATCAAGCCTACCCTCTACAGCAGGTTTTTAGACGATTGGCTTTGTCATGCTGCTTCAACCTAGAGCATTTCCAAATGCTTTCATTGCCCAGGTGGGATGGGCTCTCTTCTGAGGAGGAGACTGGTCAGAAATTGTTGAAATGCTAAAATTGTAACCAGCGTAGAGTTCAAGGTTGTAGCCAAGGTTATTTTTGTGGGACTAGTATTATACCTGAGAGCCTCACAGCCAATTTTTTGTTGCATGCTATACTTGAAAGTTCTTATGCAGCACTGGTAATTATTAATAATAGCTCTCTCTGCTAAAGCACTCTTTGTCAAATCTAAAATGTGATGTTGTTATCGTTGAACATTACAATCCTACTTCAACATTCACCACAAGATTTATTACCAAAAATAATTGAAACAGAGACTTCACGCTCCCTACTGGCTTCTGAAATGAGAATCTAACGGTCTGATCCCAATGAAGACACATGGTTTATCATGTGGTATTCTTATGAGTACAGGGAGTGGTAATAAGGCTGCTATGTCTGTGTTTTATCTGGAGGATCGGAGGTATTTTTTAGTGACGGGCAATTCTGCGGGCAATATGAAATGGAGGTAAGAATGAGCTTGTTTTAACCTGCTTTTTCTCTTTGCAACTTTCTCCAGGCTTTGGCCCATAAGACACTTGTCCTGCTCTTGGGAGTCGACCCATCTCGACAGCTGGATCACCCACTGCCAACAGTACATCCCCAAGTGACTTATGCATACATGAAACACATGTGGAAGAGTGCCCGTAAGGTACAAAAGAACATATACACTCTATGTTTCATTACTCAGGTTTTGTGCGATGGCATGCACGTTAGCTCTTCATAATCCCCACAGAACAAAGTCAAGGCTGAAGGTTTTATTTTTGCTCACCTAAAAAAAGAGTAGTTAATCCCTTTCCTTATTGTTATTCAGACAATAAGCTTTTGAAATTTTCCTTTAAAACTCTGTAGTGACAGAGAAGGCCTGACCCTAATTTTATTTCCTACCTGGAAAGATTATTTTTGCTAAACCAGTATCAGGTACCCAAGGGATGCAGCCAAGATTAATGGTCACTAGTAGCTCTTCTGTCCTCACCAGGATTTTACTGTGCAGACTTGGTACCTGACTTTTTGTCCACTGTTCTGATTGCCAGGTCTCCACATTGTACCTATGATCAGGGTTACATGCTGAAAGAGTGAGGGGTTTTTATTACCAGTTTTAGAAAAATATCCTGAACAGTTTGTACTTAGTTGCTGAGCAGAACTGACTTTTATTAAGGACATTATTGAAAATTTCTAACTGAAAGACAGCTGAAAAGTACATAGGGTTTTGTCATGGGAACAATTTGGCTCCAAAGAGCCTAGGGTGAATGTTTTTGACATTGCAACACAGGGAGAATTTACAAAATCAAATCCAATAAGCTCCAGACTGGATAACTTATCTTTTTTTTAATATACATTAAAGCCTCTGTTTATTCTCATATTTTGCCACATCCTTTTTATTTTTCCTGTCTTTGGGATTGCCAGCACTGGAGCAGAGCCATTGCTATGGGAACATTGCCATGACCTAACTATTCTCTATTTGAATTTAAAAAACAGAAGGAGCTGCTGATGAGGCCCTGTTCTATTGGCTTTGTAAAACGGTGTAATGGTCTCTTACTTTCTTCAGTAAATGACTCAAGAAGTATATGGGTCTTCTCTGCCTGCCTCTTTGAGTGAAAGTGGACTTTTCTGTGTTTGACCTGTGATAAACAAATAGATAAGATGCAGGAAACTGGTGCAGTTGTAGAAAGCAGAATTAAAGAAGGCACAACGATTGAGGGGATGGGAGAAGAGAACGTATCTAAAATAAACTGATGCAAGAATATGTGGAGCCCATGAAGACAGGAAAAAAAAGATTAGAAAAGCAGCAAAGATGAGAAGGAGGAACAGATGTAGTTAGAATCACCTCCTCTTGCTCATTGAATGATTGCTATTTAAATACAGTACATAAGCTTTGTGCTTAGGGGCTTTTTTTTTTTTTCTTCTTTGTAACACATTAAAACTGGGTGTTGTTTACAGTGCTGAGGGGGAAATACTTTACCCAAGGTAGCACTAATCCTAGACCTGCATGCAAGTCTCAACCCTTTCTCTGAGCACTCTTCTGCTGGAAGGGCTGACTCAATGATTCAGTCCTTTGTGGCACTTGGAAAGTAGATGCTTGTTTTTGAAATTCATGGTTAAAGGTGCAGCCCTGTGGCAGAAGAAGCTATGTTAGGGTACAATAGAGTTTGCAGTCTGGAGTGAGACTTAAGTGTTTGTTTATACCAAACACTGAAAGTGTTTAGGAGTTCTGCAGGTACCAGGAACATTACATGGGTGGGTGTATCCTTATGTCCTATTTGAGTGACTGTCATTAACTAAATAATACATAGTTATATCTAGTGATGTATGTAGACCAGAGTTTTATATAACTATGTGTGTTCACTTGATTTGGTATCCTAAGCAATACGCTACTGAGGTAGGCTGGTATGGTAGGAAATGACCATTTTCTCTAGCTGAGGACTTCAAGGTTGCTTGGTTGACGTAAAATGTTTGCCTTACTGCCATTTTGGCACTTGCCAGATCCAGCAGGAAAAGAACTGGCATCTAGATGGAAACCAGCCACATAGCACTTGCAGAGCTGAACAACAATCTTTTCTTAAACAACAGATAAAAAGATGGATAAGTAAATCCTATTGCATTTCTTCTAACAAGGACCTTTGCCAGCAGCTGCATTCTAGAAACATATACCATAACAAGGCTGCATACAAACTTAGGAATTCAGTTGTTAAAGAAAACTTACAGCTTTCAGTCTTGTGCTCTGCCTGTCTGTTTATGGTGATCAGTTTTCAATATTAATGGAAACTGAAGAGCACATAGTTGGGTGTGTCTAGATATGAGAGGGGCACATAACTGTTCAGCAATATCTTTTTTGTCTATTTTGGATAAATGTCTGGCATAACAGCATAACTATTTGTAAGATTGTTATTTCCCCCCAACCCCCTTCTAACCAAGTGTCTAGGTTACAAGCTGTGGAATGCTCCTCGTTAATGTTAATAGTGTGATACTTTCTTTTATTTCATCCTGGGCTAATACCCTTTTTCCTGACAATTGACTTGTGCGCGCTGACATTTGAATGGGATAGGTGAGGGGTGTTTCAGCTCAGGTGATTCTTGTCTCACTCTAACGTAACTCATTCCTGTAGATGGAACAGAAGTAAATTGAACACCTAATAGCATATTCTGCGGTTTCTGACCTGAAATGACCTTGCAGATTACAAGAGCTTTACTCTAATTGTTTCCAGTGAAGTGTGCATACTTTTTTCTTAAATCTTTAATTTCAGGTTTTCTTACCCTCTAATTCTTTCCAAGGAATTTCAAAAAGAGTCTTCCCTCAAAATTTGGTAGTACGAGTTGCTTTAGCACTACTGCCTTATGTAATCTGCTGGCAAAGGAGCAGTGTACATTTGTACTTCTTAAACAACCTTAGGAGAAATCTAGACTTTAATTTGTTGAAACAACTCATGTTTGTAAAAAAAGGGTTACTTAACAACTTTACATCCCATAGTATGTACTATAAGCCTAGCCAAAGCTGAGGGGTTAGGAGGGAAGATCAGGAAGCTGCATGTTTTCCTTCAGGCATTATTTTCTCAAAATGTTTTGGGTGTGTTTTTTTTTCTTTTTCAGGCCATAGCATATTATAGACAGGCTTCTCTGGATTTGTGATTCTGTCTGTTATGATAGTGACCTGGTTAGATACAGTTTGTAAGCTATGAACAATTGTTTGATTGTTGGAATTGCTGGACTGTCTTCAATGTGCATGCTCAATTGCAAATGAGACATCTCTATATCGTTACTAGAATCTCACTCTGCATGAGCAGTAACAGGACATTCTCTGCTGCTGAAGCTTTCTTCTTGTACAGGTGACCTTGTTGCTTTGCCAGAGTTGAGTGCTTGCACATCAGAGCACAATGTTAGCTTATGTTGTGGTCGGTCGTGCTTTTGACTGTATGTATGATATAAAGGTGTGCCTAGCATTGGAAGGATGCAGTTGTTTATTCCTCAGTGTAGCAATTCAATGGGCAGATTTCTGAGACATCAAGAGTCTCTAACCTCTTCATTTATTTGGTGCTACATATGTAGAGTATAAACTGATTTTAGAGGGATGTAAATGGCTAAAAAGCTTTGAAAGAAAACAAAACTGTATTTTTTGCTTTCAGTGAAAATTTATTTCCACATTGTCTTCCTGTCTTGTGAAGTTGTATTTAACTCCTGTGGTCCTTACTGCAACCATCATCCAATTACAGATTGATGCGTTCCAGCACATGCAGCACTTCGTGCAGACAATGCAGCAGCAGGCACAGCATGCTATCGCAACTGAGGACCAGCAGCACAAGCAGGAACTCCACAAGCTCATGGCACGGTCAGCACCTGGTCCTTGGATACCTTGTAGCTATGTAGAGAAACTGATGTCTTTCCTGCGGTTGCAGGGTCCATGCAGATGACACATTTCAGATAAGACCCATGCTTTGATTAAAAGGAACAGGGGATTTCTCATTTAGCTGGTAGAGACCCATTTGGTATTACATTCTTATCGATCATATAATTTTCAGTAAATGTTACTGTGATACATCAGTGTAAACAAGCTCGTATTTGTCGCTGGCAGCTGGTTGTATTTTTCCAGCACTGTGGCTCACTGGCAGAAGGCAGAGCTCTCAGCATGGCTATTTCTTTGGTTTTCAGGAGATCCAGTCAGTAGGAAAGAAACATTTCCCACGTGCCTGGCACATCTGTGCTTAGCAGCGTGTGCCCTTAATACAACAGCAGTGCTTTGGGCAACAGGTGCCCAGCATGTGATGGTCTCTTAAAATATTGTTGCATTAAAAACACATCTTATAATCTCCATTTTCCTCTATGGATCTGGAGGTGCCAGATTTGTTGTTTCCAATTTAAAAAAGAAATTGCATAGTGCTTACTATTGAAGGTTTGGGTTTTTTTTTAAAGGGAGGCATGCGCTTAATTTGCTTATATGAGAATGGGAACTTGATAACGCCATTGTCTTTTTTTTTTTTTTGGAGTGACTATCATGGAAGACAAATTAGTAATGAGTTGCGCACAATATTTTTCTTGCACAATGCTTTCTGGAAAACTCCAAATGTAGAAAGGACAACTGTGTAACTGTGGTATTTAAAGCCTGCTGAGGGAGCAAAGTATTAGGCTTTGCACAAACCTTCACAGCCTCACCCTGCTGCAGTAAAAATGTGTTGTTTTTCCTTTCCTTTGGGAGGGGATGACTTAATGGGGTTCTGGCTTGGGGGAAGAGCAGTTGCTCTGTGTTTCCACTGTTTGTCTGTTGCAGTGTTCTCTCCAGAAGGCTAGTTCGTATGGTGATAAGTATAGCTAGCCAGCACATATGCTGTGTGCATTTTATCAATACTGATGAAGTCTTTTGATGCTACTGTTAGCTACTTCTTAGATTTATTTTATAACTGATATGAGGAACAAAGTTTGACCCTCACCTTTCCCCCTAAAAATTAAATCATTAACTAGTTAGTTCCACACTTACAAGCAGGATGTAGGTGTTTTGAACCTTACATGTTAACACGTACACTCCCAGTCTGCAGAAGAGGCTTACTGAGTGGGTTTACCACATGAAAGGTCTTTCAGACTTCAGATAAGAAGTCTGCCTCTTAATCCAACAGGCTTCGTTTTCATTCTAGGTTCTGAGTCAATAATCTCTTTGCTTAACCAGGTGTTTCCTGAAACTGGGTGAGTGGCAGCTGAACCTGCAAGGCATCAATGAGAGTACCATCCCCAAAGTCTTGCAATACTACAGTGCTGCAACAGAGCATGATCGCAACTGGTACAAGGTCAGTAAGGAAAAGGTTGAAGGCACCAGTGCAGAGAAATCAGTAAATTTGATCACATCCCATGCTACAAGAAAGGAAGGTGTTCATAGGAAGACCTCCTATAACTATCTGCCTTGTTACTGCAAGTACGATTAAAAAAACAGAGAAAGCAGCCCAAGGCAACCATGAGATTCTTGTTTAGAATTTTATCTGGCTGGTAAAACTAGGCCACAATTCAGTTTCTGTTCTTGCTTCTGGGACTTTCTCTCCTGTCAGTTAACAGTGAAGGAGCAAGGATAATCTAAATGGAAAAAAATTGACTTGTTCTCACTCAGTATACTTGAACTAGGAAAGTAGCATTGTTGCTAATTCTCCAAAGAGCCTTTGATTTCAGGGTTGTGAAATTTCAATTAATGTTTGGTGCCAGATCTTCTCTGGGGCAGCCATCTCCTGTGTTTCTTCCCGTTGCACCTCCCCTAGTCCTAACACATTAATCTTCATTTTAAGCTTTGAAAAATTAAGATGTATGTGAATGGAATGTGATTTAATTTTGCTACAGAGCTCCTTTGCCTTAATATCCAACAGGGAGCTCCTGGCCAAGAACTCACCATGATGTTATTTAAGATAATAAGACAGTTAAAGCTACAAGCGATTAGAGAAAGCAAAGCATTGTGTTGTCTGCAGGGTATTACTTACTACTGTTGTCCGTGGACTCAGAAAGGTTGGATTATTATCTCTAATAATTAGAAAGCACAGGTTGCAGAAAGGATTCATCTTCATTCTGACTTTTGTTCTCTCTTTTTGGCAGGCCTGGCATGCCTGGGCAGTGATGAACTTTGAAGCAGTGCTTCACTACAAACATCAAAACCAGGCCAGAGATGAGAAGAAGAAACTACGTCATGCCAGTGGAGCAAGCATCACCAGCGCTAACACCGAGGGCAGCAATAGTGAGAGTGACGCAGAGAGCACAGAGAACAGTCCCATCCCATCTCCAGTGCAGAAAAAAGTCACTGAGGTACCCTTCTTCCCTGTTTATGTTGAGAGATTGGTACTTATTGCTTAGACGCAGGAAGATGTTATGGCGGGGAACAAGCTACTATGCATACCTGGCTTGTGGAAGCTGTCTATATATACATATATATATATATATTTATATGCTCACAGCTTACAGCAAAAGTGAGGAAGTTCGGGTAACTCAGTCTTAAGGGAAGAGGACTAAATTAATGCAAATTATCGTAAGTTAGCTGTGAACTAAAGCAAAGACATGAGTGGCTATCATAGGTGATACAATGTGCATATAACAAGTTCTGCTGCTTAAGCCCTTCATGAAAGACACTGAGGAATCTCTTTTACTTACCAGTTATAGTAGGGTTGGAGTTTTTAGGCTGCTTTGGTGTCCATAGTTTTGCCGACAAACTGAAGTATAAAAACACTTCACAGTATGTTCCCTGCCAGGCTGAAAGACCTTTGTGTAGTCAAGCAAAACATAAATTCCAGGAGCAACATGTCCTGTGAGGAGTATGAGCAGAAGTCAACTATAACGTGGATTAGATCTATGTTTCCACGTATTTCTCCCTCTTTCCCCTTGCTCAGTTTAGGATTCATGTGAACTGATGCACTTGTGTAGAACTAATGCAGCAATTTTCATTCCAAAAGGATTTATCCAAGACCCTCTTGATGTACACAGTCCCTGCTGTCCAGGGTTTCTTCCGATCCATATCTCTGTCTCGAGGAAACAACCTACAAGACACTCTAAGGTACATGATAAAGCACATAGTAAATGAAATCCAGCTGATAAGGGCACATGGTTTAAGATTAGGTAGAACCTCTTTCTACTGTTTTTGTTATGGTTAAACGAAGTGAATGCTTCAGTCCATGCTAATTTATGTTAGGCAGATTAGCCCTTATCCTACTATCTCTAGGTTCTGGGAAGAAGAGTCACTTGTAAATGGATCTGAAAGTATTTGACTGGAATGTTTTTTTTTTTGTTTCATTCCTAATGAATGTATTTCTCTCTTTTAGAGTCCTAACTCTGTGGTTTGACTATGGTCACTGGCCTGACGTGAATGAGGCTTTGGTAGAAGGAGTCAAGGCAATCCAAATAGACACTTGGCTGCAGGTAAGGAACACAAAGGGCCAAGACAAATCTCAGTTCTGGGGGGAGTTTGAGGATTTGTTACATGATATCCATGATGATCCTTTGCTAAACAATCCTCTGTAGGTGAGTGATGAGAGCAGTGTGCTGTGCAACTTGTAACTGATTTAACAAGCATCTTGAACAGAGACATGAGAAACATTCTTGCCTGCATTTCTGTATTTATATGCAGATTAGTGCATATGAATGAGGAAGAATGAAAATTTTAAAATTGAAGATAACGTGCATTCAGTGGTAATCAAGTATAAAACCACTGTGCTGCTCTGATGTAATTCAGTCAGTCTATTTCAGGATTGCTTTGTAGAATGACTCTTGTAGATAAATTTAAAGAGACTTTATTTCTTATTTGAACATTACACTTCAAGACACATCTTACTCTTTCCATAAGAGGATCCTGTAACAGTTTTGCGTAGAACATTTGTGATCTCACTGCGTTTCTGACACTGTTTGGAACTCTGTGTTTATCCTCTGACCATCTCAAAAATGAGTGGTGGGCCTCTCTGTCTCCTTTAGAGACTGTGAGGTCTCTAGCAGAGGGCAGAACAGCTTGTGAACTAAGCACATGAGATGACAGGGATGTTTATTTGACTTATCCTTACTACTAGGTTATCCCTCAGCTCATTGCAAGAATTGACACCCCTCGACCATTAGTAGGACGTCTCATTCATCAGCTCCTCACAGATATTGGACGGTACCATCCCCAGGTAAGCTTTGGCTTAGAGGAGGAATTTCCATAGGCTGATAGCCAATTAAGGCATTTCCTGTGTTCCATTTCACCTAGTCTAGCTGCCTGCACTGGAAGTCACAGCAAGTGAGGATAGTGAGGATGGGGACTATTGCTGCTGCTGCTTCTTTCACCTCGGCACTGTTCACCTAAAAATGGAAAGAAGAGGTGGATGAGCCATGCAGCAGGGGAAGTTCTCTCCGTCTAATAGAATACTGGGTAGTGCAAATCACCTTCTTAAATCTCATTAAGTGACTACTAAGAGGCTACCTCACAGATATTTTATCTGAATTTCTTCCTACAGTATGGAAAATCACAAAATGCTAAAAACAGGTTTTTGTTCTTCCAGTTTGATACAGGCTCTCAAAGTCATTCTGCTACTCAGTGAATTAAAGTCTTGCGAGCTTTTCAGATTGGAAGACTTTGAATAGCAAATTCCTGTCACCTCTTTCCAGAAGCAAGTTTGCTTTCTCTTGTCTAGCCCTAAGGCTGCTATTTATTAATGCTTTGCTAATCTTTCAATTTATGCAGCTCGTCTGTGTGGTTCTAAAATGTTATTGGTTGATGTCCCTTGTAGGCTTTGATCTATCCTTTGACTGTGGCCTCTAAATCTACAACCACTGCTCGCCACAACGCTGCGAATAAGATCTTGAAAAACATGTGTGAGCACAGTAACACTCTGGTGCAGCAGGCAATGATGGTGAGTACTTAGTGTACCATAAAGTATATTGTGTTTCAGGAATGGATCTACCACAGGTATAATAACACAAAAAGACTATTCACTGTTAATTTTGTTCAAGTACAATTAATTTGGGGGTTTTTTTGCAATTGGTAGAATTTACAGTATTAGTATAATTCCAAGAGAATGCTTTAATTTAAAAAGGACCATAACATTCAAACACTGAGTTCTTGTGTCTCTTTATGAATAAATTTAGAGAAGAAATGAATGAAGAATCATTGTTCCATAAAGAGATATTTTTGCTTAATGAAAAGTGGAAACAAAACTTACTGAGCATAACATGGAAAGAGTAATTTAATTCATTTGCTAAAGATTTTTATGAATAAATGAAAAGCAATGCTTTCAGGCCAAGCTACGCAAATATATAGAAAATTTCAAAGGCAACAAATACAGTGAGAAAAGCCTGATCAGCTTCTTGCAGAAAAGAAGTGTAACAGCATTGTGGGAGTTCTTGTGGCTCCCTCTAGCTGCCAGCAACAAATATTTCATAATCATTAGAGAAGAAAGTAGTTTTGCATTTGTAAGTCAGTATACAGTCATAGCGGTTTTCTTTAGGCGTTTAATCTTTTTTCCTGTCCTAAAACAGGTGAGTGAAGAGCTAATCCGTGTAGCCATTCTATGGCACGAGATGTGGCATGAAGGGTTGGAAGAAGCGTCTCGTCTATACTTTGGAGAAAGGAATGTGAAGGGAATGTTTGAGGTGCTGGAACCACTTCATGCAATGATGGAGCGTGGGCCTCAGACTTTAAAAGAGACATCCTTCAATCAGGTATCAGCAAATGGCCAAGAGCATAACCTTCTGCATGCCCTCAAAACCAGGCAGGACAGTCACCTGCCCCAGATGTGTTACAAGGACCTTTGCAATCTAACACAAAGAGTAAATCTCTTGGGACTCATTACACTAGTTGCAGACTTCATTATTGACATTTATCTTCAGATCTGTATCGCTTTTGGTGACTACAGTACTACAAGGGCCATGGTAGTACAGATTGCCCTGGAGTCTTATATCGGCTGGGTGTTTGATAGGGTCTGGAAAACATACAACTGCTCTGCAATTAATTCTTCTAACTCCAGTCTGCTTTGCTTCGTGGTAACCGCTAGCACAGATAGTAGAGATGACCTCTCTCAAGCCAGCAAAAGGAATTAATTTGAACTTGTGAGCCTACTGTTAAAGGATGATTCTATTCATTCTGTTGCCTCCTATCATGAAGTCTGTGAGCAACGTTGTCTAATAAACTCAGTGCGTGTCTTGGATCCAGGAATTTCTGGACCTTTAATTCCGATATGCTATAAAAATGTGAGATCAAGTATTTGTAAGGCAATTTGAAAATAGACTGTGATGCTCTTCGTAGGTATTAAGTGGTCTCCACCTATTCCACTATAGTCTGTAGAAATGTTTTTCTTCTGTTCTTTCACTTCCACCCTAGGCCTATGGCAGAGATCTAATGGAAGCTCAGGAATGGTGCAGGAAGTACATGAAATCGGGAAATGTCAAAGACCTAACTCAGGCTTGGGATCTCTATTACCATGTGTTCCGGCGTATCTCAAAGCAGCTGCCTCAGGTGGGGGGAGAGGTACACTTCTGTGTGGGTCTCACAGTGCAAGTTGTCAATACTAATCTTTGTTTCGTGTCTTCTGGTTATTCAAAACATTCAAATTCAGTGTTCTGGAAATACCTGCATATGATTTGCTGCAAGTTTGCTGCTTATGCAGCACTTCCTGCAAGCATCTGAAGTATTGACGACCGACTGAACTGTTCTAGGTCCCTCTACAGCATGAACTCCTCAGATGTTTCAGTGAGATTTAACTGAAATTCTGGGGGGGTTGTATTTCTTTTGTTTTTGGTAGCTCACTTCTCTGGAACTACAGTACGTGTCACCAAAACTCTTAATGTGCCGGGACCTGGAATTGGCAGTGCCAGGAACATATGATCCCAACCAGCCCATCATACGCATTCAGTCCATTGCACCCTCACTGCAGGTCATCACCTCCAAGCAGCGGCCCAGGAAGTTAACACTAATGGGTAAGAGAGCAGTTTTCACTTAGCTATTCTAGTATTTAAACAATTGTTGCTTTTAGGTCAAACTGCGTATTTACCAGGTAGAACCTCTCCAACATTTCCTTTCAGGTGAGGTATTTCTTAGTGGTCTGGTCAGTCTGACTGCCACGCTTTCCAGTTCTTGGGTGCACGTGTACTCTTGTCTGTTTGTTCAGCAAGAGTAAACTTTTGTGTATTAATTCTTTCGCAGGAAGCAATGGGCATGAGTTTGTATTCCTTCTGAAAGGTCATGAAGACCTTCGCCAAGATGAAAGAGTGATGCAGCTTTTTGGGTTGGTCAACACTCTGCTAGCAAATGACCCAACTTCTCTTCGTAAAAACCTCAGGTATGTACTGTGGATAATCACCAAATGTGCTTACGCACAAGTGGCACCCTATGTAGGTGCAGTTTCCAAGTAATCTTTGGCACAACCAGCCGGTTTGTGAGGAAATGGTGAATCTTGGAACTAAGTTAATTAAAAAAAAAAAGAGAGCAAGAAAGAAAAAAACATTCATAGAATTCAAACTTGGAGGAAATGTATCCTGAGGGGATTGATTGTTTTATTTAATTGAAGTCCCATCTCATAAATAGTTATGGTTTTTGAGGCAACCCCTGTTTCAAGATAGCTTGAGCGCTGCCTTAGAAGCCTGAGAACAAAGGTTTTTGTCAAGGATTTTTTATTGTAGTCACTAAATAGCTTGGTGAATAGTCACTGACTGCAATTCTGTACAGTGTCTTTCAAGCATGAACATATCAAATGTCATGTGCAAATAATAGATCATCGTGGGTGACGTAACATGTACCTTCTGAAAGCAGTCTTTCAGTGAAAACCACATAAGCTTTGAGAATGTCTGTAGATTATCTGGCAGCAATCTATCCAAATGGATGTTTCAGGTCTGTTTGAGAAGAAAAGCAGAGCAACTACTGAAGAGACAATTTGGATCAGAATCAGATTTAGTAGTAGTTGTTTTAAGCACCTCGAAATGTAATAATTCACAAGAGACAACAATCTGAGCTCTGATTCTCCTTTTTTTTCCTGTAGCATCCAGAGATATGCTGTTATTCCACTGTCTACAAATTCAGGCTTGATTGGTTGGGTCCCCCACTGTGACACACTGCATGCACTCATCCGAGACTACAGAGAGAAGAAGAAGATCCTGCTCAACATTGAACATCGCATCATGCTGAGGGTAAAGGGCAAAGCTTGCAGAGTTTTTGGTACATTCTTTTAGGACTTCAGTGTCTTAATGAAGAATAATGGTGCGCAGCTTGTTCTTCCTTTGCCTGTTTTCTGATTGTTATTGGTACCAGTAATAAATGCAAAAATATCAGATAAGAGTTATAAAAAGCTACCAAGAGGTAGAATTGGCCATACGTTTGTTTCTCCTTCCCTGTTTTAGCAGTGACCACAAGTTGTTACCATCTGGTGACTAAAATGTGTTTGGAATTTTGCATGACTGATGTGCCTTATACAAGGTGCCGTGCTGCTGGCATTTACAAACATTGTGTCTAAGCAACAGGGCTGAAATTAGACAGACTGGAGAAACTGAACATTAGTAGAAAAGTTGGAATTGCCTGCCAAAAAGGAAAGTGTGTGCCAACCCAGAAGACTTATTTGGATAATGGTTTTTGAAACATATTTACCTTCGCAGTATTTTAATTAAATATGGCTATGAACTACTTTGTGGATGCTAAATCATTTGCTGTCCTATTTAAAATGAATTCTTCACTGTTCAGTGGTCATCTCACTGTGTTTGGGAACATACTGGTCAGTCTACAAATAATTTCAATATAAACTTGATACAAAATTATTTGTGATTACTGTGTTTCTCATAGTACAACTAGGAATTACTGGAGGTGTTTTTTTTAAGTTGCTGAGTGTCACTTCTCAATTATAGATGGCTCCAGATTATGACCACCTGACTCTGATGCAGAAAGTAGAAGTATTTGAACACGCTGTCAATAACACAGCTGGTGATGACCTTGCCAAACTGCTGTGGTTGAAAAGTCCAAGCTCAGAGGTGAGTTCAGCACATGTAATGGCTTGTGTTTGGCAATCAGCATAACGTGGAATTAACTTCTCTGCAGAATGAGTGAGAGATGGTGTTTATTCATCATAAACTCCAGATGAATCGCTGCAGAACGTGTATCCACACGTGTATCCCCTCACAAGGGGCCTTATAAGGCTCAGATCACAATGGCTGCCAGGGTGCAGTCCAAAGCCCAAGACTGGAGACTGAAGCTCCATGTGCTGTGCATGGGGAGAGAAAAGCAGGACCCTCAGAATATATTCTCTTAATGGCTTAGACATCTAATTCAAGGCCACAGGATGTCTGAACCCCCTCAGGCTATGGAGTGTATTGAACCTAAGCATATCAGTTTTGCTTTGTGCAAAATGCAAGTAGTTAATGTATAAATTAAAGTATAAGCTGAAACATGCAACATACCTGCCTGACTTTTTCTATTTTGTCTCTGCTTGTAGGTGTGGTTTGACAGAAGAACAAACTACACTCGTTCACTAGCTGTGATGTCAATGGTTGGGTACATTTTGGGCCTTGGGGACAGGTAAGTGAAATTGTAAAGGTTTCTTCTAAATAAAAGCACAGATTGTGTAGGCCTATCAATTCATTCCTTGGATCTGTTCTTATGATAACATCTTTCATTGTGGATATTGCTGAGTTGTAATGATACCATCTTTCAGGACCTAATAGTGCTGCTGTTACTTTTAGCACAAATCTTTTAGCACACATCTTGAGTACAAATAAGAGTTTCTTCCATTTTGAGAGGAATACACACAGAATTACATGAAGGACTGCAAGTTCTAATTTTGTCCTTTCCTTTCACTCATAGAATGGGAAATCTTTATCCATCCATTCAATAAAACAGAAATATTGTTGACTTTTGCCACCAATCTGTGTGCTTGTGTGTGCTTCATGCATATGAGATGGCAATTTTTTTGCAAAGTCTGTTAGGACTGTACACGTACATCCAGCTTTTTGGGGAGGAAAGAAGCACCATGATCAAGCATCAGTTTTTGTTCCCTGAACTAGAAAAAAGAAATCCAGAAAATATTTAGTGGCAGAGGTCTTCTGAGTCTCTCTCCAAATGAGTTCAGTAACACTACTTATTTTGCATACTTTTTTGCCTGGTGGATATTTATTCTGTGAAGCAGGAACCTCTAGTGCTATGTATGTTCACAGCAGTTGTCAGAGACGCACATGAAGTCCCCATAAATACTCCCCAAAGACTGCTCTAAACTTAAAACAAATGAAAGTTAATGTTGGTTTAACTGTTACTTAAGATGGTGCTTTTTCTGCTCTGCAATGCAGACGTATTCTGGAGGGAAGTATGTACAATCCAAATGGATTGGGCAAATAATGAAAAAAAAGATTAAATGAACAAATGTTTGATGTAGTATATGGCTTACTGTCAAAAGGGGACATCCTAACTTCCAAAATACTTTTGAAGACAATATATTTTAGATTTAAGGTCTGTAATGCAAAACCAGCTAAACCCTCAAATGTTTTCATTACAAAAGTTTTTGTTCCTGAACTTAAAGGTCTTTATAACGAAATTCTAAACCTTTGAAAATTGAATTAAAACAAGACTGGAACAAGTCAGCATGAATAGCAACACTGTGGTTTTCCTAGTCTGGATTGATTCTCTTCTCTTCTAGTGGTAATCCAATTTGCGTTACATCACCTGTAGCATAATTAATTGCATTTTTCTGTACTGAAAAAATGAAAAAGCATAAAACAAGTAGAAAAATTTATCCTAACTGAAAAATAAATGTTCATATCCAAGAAATGTACTGATGGTTCTGGTCCAATAAGTTGTTTGTCTTCCAAGGTGAGAAGATCTCTAACTCCTGAGAGGTAATTACAAAAATAATGTGATAGATGCAGTGTCAGGAAGCTATTCTGTTCATCCTGAGGTTGAAGATCTCAGACAAGCAAGCTGTCACTGGCTGTTCTTGTTCACGAAGATAAATATCATTTCAGACTGGAGCTGCTGTGATTTACTTTGGGTTTTTATAATGGTCTGTCACCCTGTTTTTTCTCCTGCTCCTTCATCAAAGACACCCCTCCAATCTGATGTTAGACAGACTGAGTGGAAAGATCCTGCATATCGACTTCGGAGACTGTTTTGAGGTAAATCTTTGTATTTGGACATAAAATTTTCTGTAATATGTCACATTTTCTGGTAGAACAGAAATGAATCTATAAGCCAGGACAAACTGACCTTGGAGTGTGATCCTGGGCAAGCCCTTTGGCTCTCTTTTGGGCTTCAGTTTACCTACAGGCAAGATGAAAATAATACTTTATTTCAGAGGCATGTCTTGGGGATTCGCTGACCACTGGAACAAGCAAAGAAGTCCTAACATCACTTTTCCATAAAATTTCTTGGAGCAATTTAAGCTGCTGATAGGCAGTCTGTGTTACTTGACACTAGCAGCTGGGCACATACTTGAGTTTTCCCTCTGTTATGAAGTTAATTATCTAGCTTCTCCCAAAAATTTGTGGAAACTGAGGAACATAAAGCTGGGACTTTATTTCCTATTTGGAATACAACCTTCAAGATTGTAGCAAAAAAACCCCAATACTTATTAACTCTTAAATAATAAGTTAGCTATTAATTTACTAATTTTGCATCATCATGTGTTTAGGTTGCAATGACAAGAGAAAAGTTCCCTGAGAAGATTCCATTTAGGTTAACAAGGATGCTGACAAATGCTATGGAGGTAAGCATCCCCTCTTTAATATGAAGGGGATTGTTCCTAGGGAAAATGGCACCCATTTCTCAGTTTTTCCTGTATTTTCTGTTGTGGCTAAACCTCTCCACTCTTCAAGAACCAGAGGTGTTAATATTTCAGCTGCATTTTCTGTAAGTTAAAATATCTCCTCTGATCTTTACAATACATTACAGTGGAAAGCAACTTTTTAATTGATGCAAAAACCCCTGAACTTCCTCTAATTTCTTAGGCCTTCCTTAGTTTCCTTATTTCAAATAGCTGTTTGCATCAACCAGACATAGCCAATGGCATGGTACTTCACAAAGGTCATCTTAATGGCAGAAGAGAGCTTGTAATGCACATCTATCTTGTTCTCGTAATGAACAAAGCATAGTGAATTCCAGTTCAAAGCACAAGCCACTTCCTGCTCCCTGAACGTTAGGGTTGGAGTTGCATAGTGAACGAAGCAGCATGGTTGATTCGCTTCTTTCTCTTCTGAAGGTGACGGGCCTCGATGGCAATTACAGAATCACCTGTCACACGGTGATGGAAGTCCTGCGCGAACATAAGGACAGTGTCATGGCTGTGCTTGAAGCATTTGTGTATGATCCATTATTGAATTGGCGGCTGATGGACAGTAAGTGATTCTGATAAAACAGTGACAGCAAGAGAATAATCAGTCTGATTTCATACAAGAAATCCAGAAGCCTGAAATCCAATGTCTGTTTGAAGACAATCTGATGAAATTGTTGGTTTGCAAGTGCTATTTCTGTGCGCACATGGTTTTAGGGATTGTAATGTGAAGTTACCACAGTGGTTAAAACCCTTTTGCCCTTAAACACAGACCAAACTAAGCTACAAGCAAAATTGTTTGGGTTGTTTTTGTATTAGTTGTAATCAGGAGATTGAAAGCTATTTTCAGGTGACAAAATTTGGAGAAAGAGAAAGGCAGTCAAATTTGTATTGTTTGTGGACAAATTTGCTACGAAACACTAGAACTCCAGTTCCTACTTTTCAACTCCTTATTTTCTTGCAGCAAATACAAAGGGCAATAAGCGCTCACGAACAAGAACAGACTCCTACTCAGCTAGTCAGTCAGTAGGTGAGTAGAAAAGATGGTGTATGTCACGAATGTTTGGAGTGTTTTTTTTAGCAGTGCACAAGACCGGTTAAATATTTTCAGTCCTCGTCTCAAAAGTAGACAGATAAACAGCTTATTATCATTAGTTCTAGGACTGGAAGTGGTGAGTTCAGTACTTTGGCTCAAAAAGCAGATGGTCCTTTACAGTTACGTTATCCTTCTGGGGCACATACAAACTGATGTAATCCAAGGTATAATCGATATGTGATACTTACTTAGCTACCAAATATTAGTGTGCAAAACCTGGCAAGTAGTCATCAGACTGAATGTTGAGAGCTTTGCGTTGAATCTTAGGAGTTGTTTGCTATTGGACTGCAGAATAGGGACAGTGTTTCATATGGAGAGTTCTACAAATAAACATACTTATTTGATTGTAATTTTAAGTTAATTGTACGTCATTTCAAAATATCTTTCAATTACACTTTTATACAAAACGTTCCTACAAGTTGGATCAGGTCTTTCAGTATGTTAGCAGGGGAAAAAAAATGTTTGCTCCTGTGGTATGCTTCCATTAGTGAGAGAGATATGTGGTACACTTGGTCACAGTCAAATATGCTTTTCAAATGAGCTGATGAAGGGTTTTGTTAATGTTTCCAGAAGAATATTATTTTATCTGCTTTTCAGGTTGACATTTATGCTTTTATGTTTTCATGTTTTTTTCAATAGAAATGTTGGACAGTGTGGAATTGGGTGAGACTGCCCATAAGAAAACTGGGACCACAGTGCCTGAATCCATCCATTCCTTCAGTAAGTTTCATTGTTGTTTCTATACTGATGCAGAAATTGTTCTTAGATCAGAAAATTTCATCATGATCCAGATACAATTACATGAGATGGGACAGATACAGTTTCTTGTCAGCATAAATGAGGAATATAATTACATGTGTTCTCAACTCCAAAAAAAAAAAAAAAAAAAAGGTGACAGAAGGTGTACTGGTATCTGGGTTTGTTTGCTCTCAAAATGGTATTTGGGGTGTTTGGGAAGGGCAGATGTAACAGCAGTACAAATGTTTTTATTGTTCGGATGAAGTCCTAATTCTCTTTCCTACTTCTGTCTTTTAGTAGGAGATGGTCTAGTGAAGCCAGAAGCTCTAAATAAGAAGGCAATTCAAATCATCAACAGGGTTCGAGATAAGCTCACTGGTGAGCATGTTTTTATGTTTATATAAGATAAACATAAAATCTGATGAGATAGATCAGCACTACTTCTAGTGTTTGTATTTTGTGTTAATCCTTGAATTTAACATATTCTAAGTAAGTGGATGAGGCCATTTTCCTGTTTTTGTCTAACACCTAAGTACTGGTGCCTGCATTTAGATACAAATGAGCCTGATTTGAAAAGTACAGAGGTGTTTTGTAACTAAACAGACTTCATATTTTGCATGTCTTAGCTTGTTAGTGGAAGCTGAATTTCTGCTGTCCTGGCTTTATGGTTTGCAGCATTTAGTTGCAAAATTTTATGCTCTTAAAGTTTATAAGAAACTACCCGCCACCTGCCAAATAATGTACTTGAAGGGATTAGGACCAGGATTCCAGCTACTGGAAAGTTATCTATTGTTGGCTTATCCATTATTTGGAGAAGACAAAAGGAAGAAACCATAATAATTGGGAAAACAGAGTTCTGGGCTCTGTATGCCTTTAGAGGTTCTCCATGTTTGGAAGATTTTGCATTTTATACACTGTAACAGAAGGGTAGTTAAAAGTCCTATCAGTGCTTAACTTGCCACCCAGAAGCAAGTTATGTTATATGATTTGTGACTTCCATTTATGTTTTTTTTTCATCCTTTAATTTCACAGGTCGAGACTTCTCTCATGACGAAACTCTTGATGTACCCACACAAGTAGAATTGCTCATTAAGCAAGCTACTTCTCATGAGAATCTGTGCCAGTGCTACATTGGATGGTGAGTTTGTCATTCAGTTAACCTTGCAAAATTCTCCTCTGAATAATCTGAGCAGAGAACAGCTAAGGAAAATGTCACTCGTGTAGTTAGTTGTATGTAGGAGCCTTACCACATGTTGCATCTGTGCTCTGGTAAATTTTGCAAGCCTATGACAGCGATCCCATGGATAGTCCTCTAAGAAAGCTGTTGTTACAAGTAGTGACAAGGGTTTTAGAACATTTAAACCACAATCAGCCTCAATATTTTAAGCATTTGAAATAAGGCATGTAGTGATCACTGATTTCAGTTACAGTGAAGAACCACATGTTCTATAGTAAACAAAGATGATTTACTGTGTTGTTTTGAGAGTTAGCTAACTTTGGACTATGCTTAAGGAAATAGATCTTTTTAGTGTTTTTAAACATTAGTTAGCTGTAAAGAAGCATTGGGGATCACCTGTCAACTTTTCCTATACTAAAATGGTGCCTAGTTAGTATGGAATCTCAGTCCTTCTCAGTGTTGCCTTTGTGAAACTATATGCAAGTCAGCATTACTACAGTATCTTTGTTTTCTTTAGGTGTCCGTTCTGGTAACAGAAGATTCCAAAGTATCCACAGCCTTTTATTCTGGAGGCTTTTGCACTCCAAACTTGCTCTTCTACAAACACAAACTGAACGTTGGACTGAAATACAGCCTTTGTCAAATATTTTGAAATGTAAATGAAAAGAGTTATTGTATATTAAAAGTTGGTTTAAGCCAATGTATAGCTGCTGTTGGAAAAACACAAGCTGTCTGAAACACAACACTTGATTTGGGTTTCCAGGACAGTGAAGACTGATTGTACCACAGATGTCTATGGTTCCACTTGGTCTTTGTGGAACTGGTGATCCATTGAAAATAACTATATACGGGTTTTGACTTACTTTGCAATGTAACTAAGTCATTTGCAGATTAATTATTGCCCTGGTCAGTCCTGTTGGTGTGGCTGCAGTGAGCTCAATGCTCTTGTGCAGGAGGCTTCATTTAGGTTTGGGGGTGAGCTGGATAACTGGAAAGAAAGAGAAGAGAAGCAGAATTTTACCGTTGTTTCATCCTGTTACCTTGTTTTCAAACTCGATTCTTGCCCGAAAATTGGAAACTGTATATCCGCTCATTACACTAGTGCAAGAGTCGTGTTTCAGACTAGATCAGGATATCAGAGCAGATCCAAGAATTGAAGACCTTGAGCTGAGCAAAGTCAGGTGCCTCTATGCGGGTTGATCTGTGGCAAACTGGATGCAGGGTACAAATGAAATACCACTTGGGAGCTTCCCGCAGTGTCTGGATTAAAAAGCAGTATTGGGAAATAACTAGGGAAAGTTAGTACTTGGCATAGGAGGCAGACGTGGGGAGAACTGGTCATAACTTGAAACAGAAAATAATGGTTATTGAACATGAGGGTGAAGATAAAGTTATGATTTATGAATTAAGCATATTAAAAACAATGCACAAAATACAACAGAGTAGCCATGTTTAGATGCCATGTTGTATTTGAATATTTTTGTGCCAATAAATTACACCAAAATGTAAGCATTTTGACTGTGTTCTTGTTTATTCCTAAGTACTTCTTAGGAAGAGACAGGGAAGCACATTAAGTTTTTTTTTTTTTTTAAGTTTCCTGTTGCCATGGATTTGACTTGTCTTTTTCTGCATCAGTTCAGGTGGTTGGCTACATTTCCCTTTTGATAGCAGCTGGAGACAAAATTACCAAGACTGAATGATGTCTGTCACTTGTATATAAGAAACTTGACCATACAACCCCTAAATTTTAGTTTCCAGCAGATGCGATGTCATCCATGTGGTAAGAACATCAGCTTTCTTGATCTCAGGGTCACAGACACAGCTCGAGGGACAGCGTGGGGTGCGTCACTATCCCAGCCAGGGTTCCGTGGGCTTCCCCAGCTGCTTGTGCTGATGTTGCACCCCGAAAATAGGAAATAGGGAGGTGGCAGTCAGCGGCTTTGGGCGGTAATGCCCCTGGCCCCTTTCCAGGCACTGGTGTGGCTGTCATGGGGACTGCTCTGTGGGCAGTGTCTGGGCCCCACTGGTGGGTGCTTGTGGGGGAAGAGGGCCGGGGGTCTCGCCCCTTTCAAGCCCTGAGGGGTGTCCCTCAGCGTCCCCCACCTCGGGGGCTCCCCTTTCTTCCCGCCCAGGGGACTGTTCCGCCACGCCGCCTGGGGGCGCCAGAGGGCAGCTCTGGCGCCCTCTCCCCGTGCGCATGCGTCACCGCCCGTCTTTCCCCCGCCCCTTGACGACCGCGTTCTCGCGAGAGCGTCAGAACGTCGCGTGGTTGCGGGGGTAACATGGCGGCCGCCGCCGGCGGGGGGAGCGCCGGCGCGGCTGCGGAGAGCCCCGGGGGGCAGGATGGGCGCCGCGGGGCGGCGGGGCGACCCGCGGAGACGGAAGGGGGCAGCGCCGCGGCGGCGTTGCCTGGCTTCGACAGCGCCGACGCCTTCGTCAAGGTGCGCGGCGGCGGGGCTGGGGGGAGCGGGGCGGGCGCCGTGCACTACCTCTTCCGGCGGGCAGTGCGCGGCTTGGGGCATGCCGGGAGCTGTAGTTCTTTCCTGCGGGGGCTCCCTGAGGACCCCCCACTTAAGTAGGTGTCACTCGTGGGGAGCCCCCCGTGAGCACTCCCCGCCATGCGCGGCAGGGAGGGTGCAGGCCGCTGCCACGGCTGCCGGGGACCAGAGCGGCGCATTGGGGCCTGTTACCGCCCTGGGCTCGGGCCTCTTGTCCTAAGCACGGCTTTGTGAGCGCACCGTTCCTGGGTGGGGTTTGCCGCCTCCCCGCCGCGAGTCCTTGAAATGCAGAGGAACCGGGACCCTCGTGAGGGAGGTGTGGCGATGGGCATCGCCCCTTGGATTACAGATCTCAACGTCAGCTACGTTGTGTTTCACCTGTGCCGAGAGAGGGAACGCCTACTGGTTCTCAGGCAGAAAGCGTTGCAGGGGTTTTGGTTTTTCTTTTTTTGCTAAAATAATAAAGTAGTTATCTGCGTTCCTGCTGATTTACCAAGCTTTCTTTCAGACCTTAAACACTAGACTGAGTTTTAAGTCTTGTTCTTGTTATTAAACTTTCATCATTTTAAAGGTCTCTAAATAGACAATGTGAACTAA
Source organism: Gymnogyps californianus (assembly GCF_018139145.2). Lineage (NCBI taxonomy): Eukaryota > Metazoa > Chordata > Aves > Accipitriformes > Cathartidae > Gymnogyps > Gymnogyps californianus. Next base: position 5,895,294 of record NC_059491.1, on the reverse strand, counting down.
ATGACTGTAAACTTACTCCTGTTGAAAAGCCCCATGGTATTATATATTAGAACTACACAGTTCAAACAAGCTAGGCAAAATGCATTTCTACCAAGTAGTATCCGGGGTAAATGGAGGAACAAAATACTGAAAAAATGCTAAGAACATGGTATTCTTGCACAGTATGCTCTTGGCACAGTGGTGGCTGCGACGAAGGCATCTAATGGGCTTCCTCGGCCTGGCGATGAGTACGACTTCTACCGAAGCTTCCCGGGCTTCCGGGCATACTGTGAAACACAGGGTGACCGTCTCCTTCACTGGTAAGGATGCTTTGCATCTCTGGGGCATTGCTAATAGCTTCCAATCCAAAACAGAAGGTAGCACCCTTCTTTGGAGACTCCAAACTTGCTGTAGATAAGAAGATGTTTTGTTTCACATACCTAATTTTAGCTACTTTTCTAGCACTTGACAGTTTAAGTAGTAAGTTTAAAGAGAGCCTTTCATAATGATTTGGATAAAGAGCTGTGCAGAGAGCAGAGACTGATATAAACCACATTAGGCTATCTAGTTTAAAAGTCACGTGGTTCATAAGAAATTAATTCTAACACTTAATACTGTATAGGTGTTTCTTCTATTCACTGCTCATGCGATGTTCTCTGTAGGTAGTGCATTTGATTTATTTTCAAACTTCGAAGATGTAGAAAGTTGAAGAGAATTGGACAGTTTAGTGCTTTCAAATTGCTAATAGCTGTACTGTTCTCTTGCAAGCATGAGCAAGGTGATGCAATACCATGGCTGCAGTAGCCACATGAAAGATTGCAGCAAAGTGACAGACCTGGAAGATAGATTTGATATGCTGGTTGACTCCAATGACACCATTCTTGAAAGAGTGGTAAGCAAATTATTTCTGGATGTTGTTCTTGTAAACTGTTTAATTGCCACAAGTTCTTTTTTCATTGCAAGAATGTCAGTGGTAGTGCTTTCATAGTTACGTTTAGTGTTTCCTCAATCTGGTGGTTTTCCTTCTTATTTTAAAAACATTTGCATGTGCTAGGCCAGTGATCACAGCGGCTAAGGCAGATGGGTTACGGCCCAAAGGGAAGGAAGGTAGTATGTGATTTGTGAGGAAACTAAATACAGTTTGGCAGAAGAACCTCACAACCTGAGAACAGGTCTGTAAATTCAGAGAGCTGCTTCTCTGAGGAAACTCTTCCTACCCCTGATGCTCAGCATACTCCTCCCACATTTGTCTGTCTCATGTTGCACAGAATTCTGGGGATATGGCTGTGGAGGTATCTACCTGTGTGACTTACTTTATTTGGTCTGACTAGAGTGGCTGAGCATGGTAGTTCAACAGGTGTTTGGTTTTCACCTTGCTTTTCTGGAATTTAGAGTATTTTATTGGATGAAGCAGCAGGAGTGAACAGAAACCAGCAACCAGTCCTCCCTGCTGGGTTACAGCCCCCACAGACGATCATTTCCAGCTGGAACCGCAAGGTGAGGCCTCTGCGCTCAGTTTGTTGTTATCTGACCTTTTTTCCCAGCATGGGCACTACTGATTTTCCAGTGGAGTTAAGTAGTTAAATGTTCTGTTGCAGTTTTTTACATGTCCTAACTCCCTCCCTCTTTTTTTCTTTTTCTGTTTATTCAAACTTGATTCTGGATTCTGTGTGCTTCCAATTGCAATTTCAGTTTCATGTACACAACAGCCTTTCTTTTGCTTATTCATATGAATTCAGGATCCTCATTCAAAGAACTTTCATTCTTAGGTGTTGGACTCACTGCAAAAGAGTGACTCACTTTTGAATTTGGGGTATAACTTTATTCCTCTGAATATTGGGTCAGGCTGAGTAAAAGAAACTGTGAACGTCTGTTAAGTCATGGGCATTTTACCTGTGGTTTACCTTTTTTTAAATAGGCGGGAGAATTCCACAAGAGAGCTCAATCTGAAACCTTCCGACTGCTTCATGCCAAGAATATCTCTCGACCACAGCTTAAGTTTCGGGAAAAGATTGACAATTCCAACACTCCCTTTGTACCTAAACTTTTTATCAAGCCAAATGCTTTGAAACCTTTGCCTGAAGGTACGGGGTTTATTATTTGTTGGGTAACCTATTTAGAGTATTTGACACAAATCTGTCCTCACAGTCTAGAGGAGAAATCATTGACTGTAAAAACAAGTAACAGCAGGAGATATTGACCATTTAGGTGTAGTAGGCTCTGTGATTCTGTTGTTTACATATGTGTAATGTAAGGGTAGGTCAGCATACAGCATCTTTTTGTTGGTATACAGTAAATAATCTGTTCCAAACAGATATTTTGCTGCTTCTCTTTACCACCATTGAACATACGTGATGAGACTCACCCTGGCATCAGAAGTGGTTTTGACTAGTCTAGTTGGCTTTACAGATGCTCCTTTCTAATTAGTTAGGAGCGCCAGGTGTATGGTTGGACCTGCCTTTGTTTTGGGTGCTTTATCAAAGCCACCAGCGTAACATCCTGTCTCGGCAACGTGTCATTCTGCTGCTGGTGATTCATCCTTAGTCCGCACTGATGCGGTTGTACTTTTAGTAACTGGGAGTGATTGAAAGATTTTTCTGAAGATTTTTCAATCTCCTTCCAGGCTCTTGAGCAGAACCACCTTGTGTCTTGCTTAACAACAGCCTGGTAAAACCTAGTAACTGAGTTGTCATTAGAGGTGCAGACAGAAGTCTTGCTGACAGCAAAAGCTGCAGGTCTAAATTGTTAAGATTTTTGATACTTCATGATTTTAATAGGATCTTGTGGTGGGTGGAGGGGAGAGAGTAGTAGGCTGAGAACATGTTATGTGTGGGACCCAGTCCAGTTGTTCCATATTGGTTGTTCAGCCCTCACAAAAAGTGGACGGGAACGAAAGGAGCGCCCTGAAGACTTGGACGTGCCAGCTGCTTTGGCAGACTTCATACACCAGCAGAGGACGCAGCAAACTGAGCAAGACATGTAAGAAATTAAACTGACAGCATGGTGCTTGGAGTACCATTGGTGAACATGCACTTGCATGGTCCGATTGTGCTGATGCTGTTCATGTGTAACAGCTCTGCATGTGTTTGTGTCCGCACACTACGTTGTGTGTGATTTGCTTTAGACATCTGCAGTTATTTTAAACCTATGCTTAATAAGAGAAAATTTCTACTCAATAGCTAAACTGCTATAGCTTTCAAAGTCTCTGTGCTCTGGCTTCATAAAGATGGCTGAAATTTAGTCTGTGCCCGTCTTCCTAATTTCCACAGGTTTGCTCACCCTTACCAGTATGAACTGGAGCATTTTTCTCCACCAGATGGAGTTCTCAAGAAACCAGAACCCCAGGTTGGTGCCCACATTAATTTAAACTTACTGCATGTGCAGTAAGCTTACAGACGACCATACTTGACAAATTTCAGAGTTGAGGGTGGAGGTCAGGGATGGGAACTGACAGAGAACATACCATGCCTAATAATTTCCTCTGCCAGATGTACAGGCCCATCAAGGAGACACCCTGTCATTTTATCACCACACTGGATGAGCTGGTAGAACTAAATGAAAAGCTTATGAACTGTAAAGAATTTGCCCTGGACTTAGAGGTAATCAAATTGCCTTTTCTGTTTAAAAGTTACATGTGTACTGTTAGTACCCAGGAGACCGTTATATTCTTCTAGTCTGTTTTGTAGTCTTCTTTCTCCTGCTTTTTGTATGTTCTGACATGAAAAGACAGTTCATGACCCTGACCTGTCAGATACTAGCTAGAATGTTGAATTAAACTGCGTCAATATTATAAGTTTTCCAATGATAGTACTGGCTGCACACTTCATACTGAATTTGATCTTCTTTCAATTCATCCCATGGGTTTTTATGTCATGTTAGTGACTGCAAAGAGAAAGCTTGCTCATCCAATTGTCTTTTTCTTTAAGAAGTCCTCTGTTACTTTTTCTTCCTTCATTTGGGGTGCTGTTTGTTTTATAGTATTACCTCTGTAATGGATCCTAGCTTACATCTCCCTTCCATGTTTTTCAGCACCATTCCTACAGGAGCTTCCTGGGCTTGACATGTCTGATGCAGATTTCCACCCGAACAGAAGACTTCATTATTGATACACTGGAATTGCGCAGCAACATGAACATTCTCAACGAGACCTTCACAGACCCTGCAATTGTGAAGGTCAGCTGCCAAATTCACCAATTCACCACCAGAATTCCTTTTTTTTTTCTTTTTTTTCCTTTCCTTAGTTTAAGCTTTATTATAGTTAAAAGCACACTGTGTGCTCTGTCTTGGTCACTTGGCTCTGCTTTCATTGTAATTTGTTCGTGTGCCTGTTTCCTTGATGTAAGTGGGGAGTTACTTGCCAAGTGCACTCACTTAGTAGTTCTGCACTTAACAGTGAAGGACAGAGAGAAAAGAAATCTGGTCCTAGACACATGAATATGAAACCATAGCACTGCCAGCCTGGAGTAGAAATGTTCTTCATATCCTTCTCAATTTGTTTTGCTTTTCAAGGTCCTTCATGGTGCTGATTCAGATGTGGAATGGCTGCAAAAAGACTTTGGTCTCTACTTGGTGAACATGTTTGATACTCACCAAGCTGCTCGTCTCCTCAATCTTGGCAGGCATTCTTTGGACCACTTACTAAAGCTGTATTGCAATGTAGTTGCTGACAAGCAGTACCAGCTGGCTGACTGGAGGATACGGTAAAAACTGACCCCTTAAATGGGCTGGAGCTGCAAGGTAGCACTTACCCTTGTTTGTACTGTTAGAGCAGGAGCGTGTTTCTAGTTGCAAGCCCCATAGTTGTAGGTTAGTCTCAAAGTGAATGAGCACAGCATTTACCTGTCTGTGCTTTATGTTCTTTTATGAGTTACATTTTCCCGTGTTTCTTTAGAAGATGAGTTCTTTCGGGAAGATCAGGGAAGATTAAGTAACGAAAAGCTCCTGGAAGCTCACTTCTTAGGAGCAGCACTTAACCACTGCAGTATTATGGAGACAGTCAGTATTTGCTCCTCTAGAGCCCCCACAAAAACATTCAGTCGCCCACACTAGGTAGAGCAGTATGCTGTTGGAGCAATGAGCTTGGCTATGCAGATGGACCCTGCACGCCACAGAGATCCCAGGCCTACTTTATGTAGGCTCTGCAGAGAGAGAAGAGTTATGACAAATACCATAGCAAGCAGTTCTGCCATCTGACTTAGCTACGCGGCAGTCCTGCTCTCCAGCATGTGAACAAGATGCCATCTGAATTGGCGAGTGCACAGCATGTTACTGCTGTTGCCCAACAAATCCTTCAGCAAGGAAACAGAAGAATTTCCGTATTAGTTCTTGGTGTGTTGTACATGCAGTTTGCCCTAATATGCCTTGCAAGAGGAAAGTGACAGTTTGGTGGGGCAACTGAAATGTATTAGTGTAATTTTGGCTCTTTTTCTAGCCCTTTGCCAGAAGAAATGATTCAGTATGCCCGTGATGACACTCACTACTTGCTCTACATCTATGATAAAGTGAGGGAGGCGCTGTGGGAGAGAGGGAATGAACAGCCCACTCAGCTGCACATTGTGTGGCAACGCAGCAAGGACATCTGCCTGAAGGTAAAGCTTCACCTGGTTGGATTACCTGGATCAGAGTATGGACTTAGTAGGACAGAAAGTCCTTTGCCTATTCTACATCTGTTGCATAGATGCAGGGTTTTTTTCCTTTTTGTGTGTCTGAAAACAGCTGCATAAACTCTGACTCAGTTGTGTGCTGTCACTTATTTCACTAGCTAAAATCCTTGGATTCAGATGCCTTCTTGCTGTTTTTTGAATGCTAGCACTCCTTGGCCTCCTGATGCTTTCAGGTGTGTCTTTTCCAAGAGAGATGTTACATTTCCAGTTCTACTGGGTGTTCCTAGAAGTTCGAAGCCTAGCTGGAGTTGCATTATGAGATAATTATATTGTGCCTGTGAAAAATAACTGTCTATGAAAGTAGGCCTTGTCTAATGTAGTAAAGCTTGAAGATACTTTATGTCTAAAGCTGCTCTTGGAGTTGGTGAGGGTGGTTTTCCCCTAAAAATGGATGAGATATATGTTTTTCAGGGATAGGCTCCTATCAATAGTTTAGGGTAAAAGCTCCAAGACACATTGTACCTGAGTTTACTCAGTCCCTTTATGTCCGTGGGAGATTCTATGTGTCTCAGTGAAGCAAGGCAAACTAGAAAGCACAAACCTGATACTGATCATAGTGTTTCTTTTTTTCCTGTCCAGAAATACATCAAGCCCCTCTTTTCCGATGAATCCTACCTTGAGCTCTACAGGAGGCAGAAGAAAAATCTCGACGCACAGCAGCTAGCAGCATTTAGGTTGCTGTTTGCATGGAGAGACAAGATGGCACGTCAAGAGGATGAGAGTACGGGGTAGGAAGTCTTTTGTTACAGACACCACCTTAATACTTCAGTGAGTCTTGGATTGTGCCCCTCCCACCCCCAAGGTGGAACCACTTTGTTACCTGTAGAAATTAGTGTGCTACCTCAGGCTGCTTTTTACACAGAAGTCCTGTTATGTTAGCAGTAAATTCTTACAGGTATCTAGATCAGCACTACTTAATTTCTTTTTAACTGATTTCATCTTTTCAGACCTTGTAATTGGGGCAGATTTATGCACTTTGAAGGTATTTTTAAGAGTTTTTAACATTATGTTGCATTCACACCACCTCTTTGTGTTGTAGATATGTGCTACCAAATCATATGCTATTGAAGATAGCAGAGGAGCTGCCCAAGTAAGTTTTGTTCACCTTTGAGGAGTCTCATTTGATTTTAATATCCAGCAAGTCATTTCCTAGTGTGTAATTACTTCTGCAGTTGGTTCCTTCCTTCCAGCTGTCAGTACTGCTTTTCTCTATAGCTGTTCAGTTCAGAAGAGAAATAAATAGCAATACTCCTTCAGAAGGCTCCAAACTTCCTCTGGGATACACCTCTCTGATTTTATTCCACTAATAAAACACATTCCTTTGCATTGCTATATGTCACACGTCCCCCCCCGAGATTCCTACAGTATTACAGAGCAAGAGAGGGACAAGTTGCCCCATAGCATTTATTTGGGTTTTTTTTCAGTTCCTAAAGGGATTGGGGGGGGGGGCGGGACACAAAGGGCACATCCCTTAAAACACCCAATTTATACAACATTTTCCTCAAATACTTGGCACTCATCATCTAACATCCATACTTGAGAATAATAAAAATGCATCTTTAAATGCAAGTCCGCTGCTGGGTTCAGCTTCCATAGATGAATACTGAGCAAGGAATGAAATGAAGATGGGGACAGATAGACCACAGAAAAGATAAGTGAGAGGAGAGCTGAGTTAATGGTTTCTCCTTATCTGCACAAACCTGGTACAGAAGAATTTTTCATCACAGAGAATAAACTCTGACAGATTAATCTGACTTGTCTTATTCTGTCACCGTCAGGACCATGGTTATATCTGGTTGCGTGTCCTTTGAATGCAAATGCCTAACATATCGGCCATAAATATAGCAGACTGAATTTTTCTCATCTCTCTTTAGAGAACCCCAGGGCATCATTGCTTGCTGTAATCCAGTCCCACCACTAGTTCGCCAGCAGATTAATGAATTGCATCTTCTCATTCAGGAGGCCCGGGAGATGCCTCTTGTCAAGGTAGGAGTACCTTGTACCACACAAGAGACTCATCACTTGCTTTCCGTAAGCCAGGGAGTGGAGCTAAATGGTGACCTGTGATGATGTGTGTGCTGAAGTTTGCTTTTTGAACACTGTGAATATAGTGTTCTGTAGTAGAGCAGAAAGATATATTGCAACTTCTTCTTGCCCGTCTATTGTGTGCTGTGTACTGGCTTACACGCAGTGTAGTTTCCTGGAGAACTAGAGCAGTAAAAGAACAGACACTACTTCAACAGGGTGCAGTTGTCTGTCTCATATTGCACATCATGTTTGCCTGTGTGAGGAAGAACTGGACCTTGTGGAATTTGTTGGCCATGTAAATGGATTCATAAATCTTTTACAGCTATGGTGAAGCAAAAAAAACCCCTAGGTGTAAGAGGTTCATTAGTTAAAATATATCGTCAGCATGTTGATATTAATACAGTCTTCGTCCTTTAGTGAAACAAAACCATTTGTGAGCATGAATGTGTCCTTTCTGTGTGAGCTGTTTAAATGTATCCATATGCAAACACTGCAGGAGAAGAAGAAAGAATGTAATCTTATTAACCTGCTAGCTTGTAATAAATGTGTTGACAACATTGATAAGGAGGCCAACCTAGAAGAAAAAGGGCAGGTGCATTTAAGTGACTTATCTTTCTCTCCCATTCTAGTCAGAGATTGCTTTGGCAGTCGAGAAGAGAGCACCTCTATCCAACCCTGAGGTACTGTTTACATATTTGTTACCTCATGTCTTGAGCCTTCAACTCAGAAAAAAACATAGCAAAATTGTAGCTTCTTGTAAATTGTTTACTCTCATCCATTTTACAGGTTTCTCAGCTTTAGCTTAATGTTGCTTTTCTGTGCTAGACTCATAACATTACCAGCTGTAAATAGGTATTATACAAACCACCATAATAGCAGCACTTAAGGCTTCATCAGCAAACACTGTAGCTGCTGGACAGTTTCATGTGTGTTAGTCTATATTGACTGATCTGTAAGAAGAGAAGTTTCAGATGAGTTTCTAAGGCTGACTCGTTTACTCTCCTTGTGCATATGAAGTAAAGCATCTCCATTAGCCAGTGGGTGTTTGCACAGATAGCCTTGTGATGCCAGATTCAATGTGCTCTGGCAGGTGAGCTATATTAAGAATATTCAGTGTCTGAATTTTACCCTTTTATTTGAATTTTCATTAATGTGTCTCTACAATATGTGAAAACATATACAGATTCACAGAGTAGTGTATTAATGGTGTTTGTAATTTGAATCTCTCTGCAGAGGCTGGAGAATACCTTCTTTGGACCACATGACAGTTCCCAGATTCCTGTGGTTGCTTCTCAGAACAACTCTGCCTTGGGTAATTTAGACTTAACCTAAAAACTGTGCTAATAATGACATGATGTGGCTTTGACATGGAGAAATAAGCAGCCCTGAAGAAACTTTCAGTGAAATCTCATTACACAAAAGAGCAGTAAAATATACAAGTATATAATAAAAATTTTGTCTCCTTTTCCTTTTCATGTAGAGCCTGCACCAATTTTGGAACACAGTTGTCTCTCTTCAGACAGTGAGAGGACAATGAATATTCAGGATGTTCAGCCAGAGTCAACACGTCTTGTTGCTACTGCCGCTGTCGGCATATTCAGTGTAAGCAACATGTTTGTGATAGTGTCAGTATTTAAGTATTAGAAAACATACTTAATCTGATAAAACTGTGTGAAAGTGTTGCAAGAAATAGTACGGTGGCACATGCATGCAAATGATACTGGCTTCCTGTCAAGCATATGGCATAACCAAGACAACTAGGTTAGGAGGCCACCAAGTTAATTACATCTCTCTGGAGGGTTAATGCCATCGGTGGAGTTGCAGATAGAGTGAGAAATAACATGCATGAAACGGCAGTAGCCAAAAGCAAAAATTATTAATGTTAATATTTCTTCCTTTTTTTTTTTTTTTTTTTTTTTGTTTAGGAATGTGATGAAGATGAAGAAATGAGATGACTTTAACCGGTGCACAGCAGAAAGCTCAGCGTGTAACGGAGTCCTTTGATAATCCAGTTGGAATGGTAAAAGCTCCCAATACGTGTTTGTAGTGGGACTCATAAACTACCTAGTGCAGAGGATGCTCTGAGCTGTTCTTCCAGGCATATCCGAAAGAGCTTGATACAGCATCAGCTGCTGCTCTTACTGGAATCGAGAGATTGTCCTCCTTGCAAAGCACACACGTGTGGACTTGTTTTCAAAACACTTTGAAGTGCCTCTTAGATATATGTCTTTCTACATAGTAAACAGACCTTTCACTGGTTTTTTTAAATCAAGTTTGAGGTTTTTTTAATTTGCATCACATTTTCATCTCTACTTTATGGCTAGAGTTAGTGAGCTGATTTTACTCTTCTAATGAATCAGAAGAACAATAGAATACTTTGTTACAGATTTGGAGTGGCAAATTACTAGGAAATAATATCAAAACAACTTTTTCTGGTGTGTGGTTGGGGGTTGGTTTTTCGGGGTTTTTTTGTTTGATTTTTCTTTAACGTTTCTCTTGGCCATAGCTGTGGTAACTTTTCTTTTTCCAAAAGATGTTCTATCTGTAAAATGTTTCTTAAATATGAACTTTTTGATTTGGAACATTTTAAGTAGCATTTTAGCAATGAGCTAAATGTCATGTGCTGTGTTTAAAGCAAAATGGTTTTTTCCTCTCTACAGTACCTACCTTCAGAACAGAATCCTGTCTATGTCTCAGAATCTGCAAAGTTTGACCCATCATCAAAAATTTATGAAGTAAGACTCGTGCTAAAATTTCCTGCCAAGTAGTACAAAAAACCCAAATAAGTAGATTATTTTCCTTTGGGAACCTCAGCCATATAGAATTTTTTTTCCCCCCCTTGGATTCTCCTTAGAAAAAGAATGTGAGTTTTGAGAAACTTGACATGTTTCTGAATCTGTAGTTCATTGTTTCTGTAGTATTCGTATCCTTCGAAGAACCAGGGATTGGAGACATTCCACTGTATATGCCCTGTCTGTCAAAGCTACAAACTACTACTGAAGTCTGTATCTGCCTTTGTTCTCATGGCTTGTTTGTAGCTCAGAACTTTTAAAGCACATGGTTTTACTTTACCTGGTGCAGCAGATCTTAATCTCTTTTACAATTCAATTTGATCTTTTTTACTCTTAATGAAGACTAGCATGTGGTAGCAAGTTTATAAACTCCCTTTTGCCATAAAACTTCAAAGAAAGTGATCCCAGGTAATTTTTTTTCATTGCAGATCAGCAATCGATGGAAGTTGATGAGTCAGACACAAGCACAGAAGGAGTCCAAAAAGAAAACCAAAAAGAAAGCAGCCCAGCAGTCAGGTACAGCCATTCTTCCCTTCCTTAATATGTTGGCTAGCATGCTTTTCCCAGTGCACATAGGTTGTTTCCCAGTTACAAGAAAACCTTAGATGATGGATTTCCTGATGGATGAGATTGTTTGACAAAGATTGTACTGTGTTTAGTTTGGGACTTGCTACAAGCTGGTTTGCTTCCTTTTTCTAAGCTCCTGGCTAACTTACTCTTGCTTTTTACAGTAATGCTTGTTTGTTTCCATAGCTGCTCGTGACCAGGCACAGAAGGTGTATAAAGAGGCAACAGATAATATTGTGTCTGTTCGTCAGCAAGCTATGGTATGTCATTGAATTCCCTACCTCCAGCCTTTGCCCCTTTTGAAACGTAGTTCAGAATGAAACCCTGAGCCCTATAACTCTGAAATACCTGAATGACAGTCTTTTGATAGCGGCCTTTCTGTGGTTCTGCCCTGTGTGTAGCAGCAGGCCCTTAGCAACTGTGCTGTGCAAATCTTCGCATCCCTCTATATCTTCAGTAGGGAATGTTTTCCACTGCTGCACTTCTCTGCTCCTCACTTGCCTGGGTTCCCCCAAATGGGCCTGTGGGGCCACAGCAGATCTCAGCCTCTAGTATCCTGTGAAATGACAACTTGGCTTTTCATCTGAAAAGTCCCTGCTGTGAGGAAAAAAAAAAAGCAGTTTAGGCCCAAGGAAGAACACAGTGCTTTCTCCCTGCACTATTATTGCCACAGGCAATAGCTGTCACTGGGGCCTAGGTCCATTGGGCAGTTCATCTGCATGCTGGTGTTCATGCCTACACAGAGATGTTTTGTTCTCTCCTGAACTTGTCCTTGTTTCTATTCTGTGGTTTGCTTTCACAGCAGGAACGAGCTAGTAAGAAGCGGGAGAGAGTCATGAGTGAAACAGGAACAGAGTTGCCAAAACAAGAGAAGAAACGGCCAAAAGCCTCCCAGCAACCAGAGGAGCTGGAAGCACCGAAGCAGTTTACCCCCTTTGATTACAGCAAGTCCAACTTCAAAGTGTTTGCGGGTAAGATCTGGATCTCTTGCTAGAGTGCTGCAGGCTGTGGAAAATGTTGCCAGCTGAGCCCTGAGAAGGCTGTGTGTGAATGTAGGTGCCAAGGCAGTACAAACTGTTATAATGCACTTACCTTACAGTGGGGAAATACTAAAAGAAATTAACTTGGGGAATGTACAGTTTAGCATCCCTTTTCCGATTTGGAAACAAAATCCTGAAACCGTTGGCCAAGGGGATTGTGGATTTGGATTTTGTGTCTTTTCTCTGTAGAGAAAGTAATCTGTTTAATTGGACCCCAGGAACTAGGAGGCAAAGGAGATTTGACTCCTTTGTAACAAGTGTTGAAAAGCATCTCTTGCCCTTAAGAGGCTGTTCTGGTTTTTAGCATGTGGGAGACTGTAGTGAAACCTCCTTATCATCAGAGGAACACCGTGGAATGTACTGTTCTTTATGGAAAATTTTAGTGACAGCTTCTCTTCTCTCTCCCTTAGGAAGCAGCAAATCGAAGCAGTCGCCACAATTTGATCCTGCCAAGCAAGCTTACACAGGCAAGGTACGGGCACATCATGAAAGAAGGAACAGAAATGTTGATGATAGCATATACCCAGCTGGGGACTCGCTGGGCAAGGCAGATGACTTTCTGGATCTGCAGAATGTTCCCTAAGAGCACTTGGTACTGAGGTGCAGCTTCCAATCACAAGCTCATACTTTGTATTATAGCCTCTTCCCATTCAGGAAGAGCTTCCTTGGGGCCCCTCAGACTCTCTTGTTGTTTCCCACCTCTTCAGACATTGTTCACACCTACGCCTCCGTGCATCACAGGTGCAACACTTAGACCACAGCACAACACAAATTCCCAATACCAAATTCAAGGCACTCTCAAAAATCTCACGGTCAGTCCAGTTATTCCAGGCCATGTCAGGTCTGTGTGTTGCCCACATTCGCTACCAAATACTCTCATTAGGAAAACAGTCTCAGCTCAGAGAATTTTTACTTAATTTATTGCTAATTGAGATTGTTTGTTTTCTTTCTTCTCTTCAATCTCTCAATCAAACACGTACTTAGGGAAACCGCAGTTCCTGTGTCGTCACACCCCACCCCACCCCCCAGGTCACCCCTGCAGACCTGGGTTACCTAAAACCCTGTATATACACCCCTGTGTATACCCTGCCTAGTGCTCATGCGTGGAGCATTTGGGTGCTGATGCGTGACGTCAGTGGGCATTCAGGCATGAAGTAATAGGGTGCCCATGCGTGAACTCATTGGGCACTCGAGCATTAATTTTAAGTTCTGAAGCTCATTTCTTGCATTTCAGCCTCTTTTCCTGTGCATGCTGCCTTCCTGCATATTTAACTGGAGGGCAAATGGTACCAGGGAGCATCTTAGATATTCATTAAAAATTGTATTTTAGAAGCTGAACAAGCTTATGCCTGATAGTGTAGGAAACAGTTTCCTGTGCAATCCCTTTGCTGTGTCATTTGAAACTTGTTTCAGGAGAAAAAAAAACAAACTGATCGGTGAATTTGGGGCAACCTGTACAGATCTCTCTGTCTAGATGGGTAAGATTTGTCATCAGTGGGGTATTGTGCCTCATATGTCAAGGTTAGACCAGTAGAACAGCACTTAATCAGATGGATTTAGTGCATGTGCATATAAAGAAGTCCTAAAACATAAAGCTCACACTGTAAACGAGCGGTGTTCCTTGAAGCTGGAGGGACCTGACAGCACATGAATCTCATGGAATATACTGTATTTGGCAGGTACTTCACTGTGGTGGTGGTGTTGTTTTTTTTTTCTGTGCAGAAATCTGCTGGAGCTAACAGACTTCAACAATCTGGAAACCGAAGCATGTCCTACCTGGCCGGGAAAGCTGATAGGTGTGTTGTCAGCCTGCTCTCATCACAGTGGTGGAGTGTTTTCACGCCTGTGCCCCGGAGCTATGGGCAAAGCATAGCTATTGTCCTCTATTGCTGTGGGAGCTTAAGCACATGTTTAATGGGAAGAGGTTGCGTCACGACTTGACGTCAGTTTATTCAGTTTAAAGGAAAAAAGAACAAAAAAGCTTAGTCAGGATTAATGCAATCAAAGACAATTCTGGGTGGAAGATTTCAAATGTTGAGGTAAAAGTTTGTGTTAATAGATGTGGGAGTCACTTTCTTTGGCCACAAAGATAGGTAGAGGTGGGGAGAATATTTGCCTAGCTTGGGAGGAAGATAAATAACAGTACTGCCAAATATGAACATTCTGGTTCTGAATAGCTACTTAATGTGTAGCTTACAAGGCTTGATCCTTGTATGTTATTTAGTCATACAAGAGGAACACTACATCAGGGCAGCATTGGAGGGAGGAAGGTTCTGTCTGCATCATGACCCTTTCTCAGTAGAATCATTGTAACCTATTGTAGGTTTTCAATCTTGAGTGAATTTAGAGCAAGAGTTAAAGTCTTTCTGTAACTGTCTTTTGCAGGGGTTCCAGGTACCACTGGCCAAAGAGATAGGCCTTGTTACAGGACCTGTGGGAGTTGCCGCTGAACGAAACAATAGTCAGAAGTATGGTCACCATGGGAAGGCAAATACCGGTCATTGAGCAGTTTTTGTACAGAAATGTTTTTAAACCCATTAAAATCCTTTTTTTCCAAAAGGAAAAACATCTTAATTGATGTCGCTTTTATTATATTCACATTGGGTTTTTCCTAACTATACTCACAATGTTGCTTTGTTTCTAATTTTGAAAGTTTATCCTGTGTCCTCAAACACAGTTAGGCTAAACTTGTCACTTCTTGGAGTTGCTTGAAGTCCAGAACCAGCATGTCGGTGGAATATGAGAGGAACCTCTTGGCATCTCTAAAGCCAGCACAAAAATAATAGAGGGATTCAGTAGATGTGACTCAAACTCCAGCAGTCCAGAGGAGGAAATAAGGCCAGGCTGTCTTTTATGTTAGACCTTGCTTACAAATTGAACTGCACAGCTCATCTCTTACAAGACAAGGTAATATGAAAAATGAGTGTGTTTACCTGGCAGTGTTTGTGTACTTTTAAGCAAAGATTTTATTTTAAGGGAAAAAAAGAGTTAGGGTACTTTTGGATCAGAGACCAGTGGTTTCACCACAGAGTGAAAGCAATAGCATTAGGTAGAAGGTAAAAACGGAGTGCAGTATTGCGTTGGGGAAAGCCAGTGAGGTTCTGTGCTGCAACTGAATCTCAGTACAGCTATACTAACATTTCAAAGTTTTAAATACCCATAGTGAGTTATCCTGAAGTCTTTGTAGAAGGAGTGTCAGCCCATAATTGGATGGATGGATGGCAGAGCTTATTCTAAATGCTGACAACTGAAGGCTGGTAATGCTGCTGTGAAAGAGGTAAGCAACATTACAGTTTAACAGGCGGGAGTACTGAAGGGTAGGGCTGATGTGACTTAGCTTGAAGCCACATTAAATCGGTGGCAGAGCTGCTTCCTGGGTTACTGGTCACGGCGCTGACCAACGGATCTCGCTCCCTTTCCCAAAGGCCTTGTCTTTACCCTTAAAACGAGACTTTTTGCCGAACGCTGTTGGTCACTTGGCGTTTCGGCAGGCGGTGGAGCTCTGCCGAGCGCTCGGGCAGCGCCTCGTCTTCCGCCCGCCTGCGGCGGTGCCCGCCGCCGGGGCTCAGCCATTGTGGCGCGGAGGGGGCCGTCGCGGCGGGGCGAGGGGAGCCGGCCGCCCCCTGCCCGGGCCGGGCGCGGAGGCACGGCAGCCCAGGCGCGGGGGGGGCGGGGGGGACGGGGACGGACGCGCCCTATTCACCGCCGGGGCGGGAGCGGCTCCGCTCCGAGCGCGCCGCCCCACGTGGCCGCGGGGCGCCGGCCGTCCTACCCTGCTGGCGCCGGCGTCACCGCCGCCCCTGCGCCAATGGGGGCGCGGCGGCGTGCGGCCCGCCAATGAGGGTGCGGCGGCGCGCGCGCTGGCGGCCGGGGGCGGGGCGGCGCGTGGGCCCCTCTGCTCGGCTCCCGCGCCGGCGGGGTCAGGCGGCGGCGGCGGCGGCGGCCGGGCCGGGCCGGGATGGAGCGCGGCGCGGCGGCGCTGATCCGTGAGGGCTGGTTCCGTGAGACGTGCCGGCTGTGGCCGGGGCAGGCCATGTCGCTGCAGGTGGAGGAGCTCCTGCACCACCAGCGCTCCCGCTACCAGGAGATACTCGTCTTCCGCAGGTGCGGCGCGGCCGGGAGGGCGGCGGCGGCGGAGGGGGCGCGGCGCTCAGCGCCATGCGGTGGGGCCTGGCGGCGCTGGGAGGGGGCGGGGGAGCGCGGCCCCGGGCCCGGGGCGCGGGCCGGATCCAACCCCGCTTCCCCGCTCTGCCCAGCACCACCTACGGCAACGTCCTGGTCCTGGACGGGGTGATCCAGTGCACGGAGCGGGACGAGTTCTCCTACCAGGAAATGATCGCCAACCTGCCCCTCTGCAGCCACCCCGACCCCCGCAAGGTGAGTCGTCCCCGGCCCCCTCCGCGGGGTCTCCCCAGCCGGGGCCCGTGAGCCGGCCCTGGGGCCCGCAGACCGGCCCCCGTCCTCCCAACCGGCCCCTTCAGGGCTGCCGCGGCGAGAGGCTGGCATGGGCCGTCGTTTCTGGCGTACCTACGCTCTGCGCTTGACAGAGGCGTTGCAGGCAGCCCCCGTGGGCCCCCCCGGAGCACATCTCCAAGCGCCGGGGCAGGACGAGCCCGGAGGGCTGCTGGGTTTCAAGCCATCCTCTTTAGGCCGTGCCATGAAAGTTCTCCCATGAGCCGACCCCGCTGATGGCCGGTTTTCTGCCCTCTCCTCTCCCAGGTGCTGATCATCGGTGGCGGCGACGGGGGAGTGCTGCGAGAAGTGGTGAAACACCCAGCCGTGGAGTCCGTGGTGCAGTGTGAAATCGATGAGGTGCGTTGGGCTCCCAGCTGCGTGGAGGTGCCCCGGGGCTTCGGTCAGACGGGCGGGCTGCCCAACAAAAAGCAGCCCTACTTCACAGCATCCACGGGAGCTGCTGCTTCTTCACCTGCTGTCCCTTGTCAGTAGCGAGTGCATTTGCTGCTGGTTCTGCTGGCGTGACACTGACAGCGCCACCTCTTTGCCTTACGAGTCATCTACGTGGCAGCTGGCTGCCTCTTTCGTGTGATTTCTTTCACACACGTACGGTAGAGGCCCTTCCAGGCCAGCGTGGGCCAAGCATGGGATCTGGAGAAGGAGAGCTCTGGCTTTGTGAAGGTGCTGCTTTTCCCTCTCCTTCGATGCAGAACAGAGTGCTGCTCCTGCCAGAGGAGGATGGTCGCTTTGTTAAGCAGTCTCCTGCGACTGAAAGCAGGAAATAAGCAGGGGGTATTTGTTTCCATGATAGATGGGCTGGTCCTCTTCCTCTCGGTCAGTTTATTCTGATATTTTACTTTCTTAGAAAGTTTTGCTGTTTTCTCAAAGCAAGGCTGTATTAGGAATGGGAAACGCTGCTATATGAGACTGTGTACTCTGTCTGCCAAGCTAAGTAGG
The DNA here is from genome assembly GCF_018139145.2 of Gymnogyps californianus. NCBI lineage: Eukaryota > Metazoa > Chordata > Aves > Accipitriformes > Cathartidae > Gymnogyps > Gymnogyps californianus. The sequence continues at coordinate 5,877,813 of NC_059491.1, read as the reverse complement.
CATATGTGCCTGGTTTTGAACAAGCACTGCCTGACACCAGCATATTTTTTTTGTCTCTGCCAGCTGTGAGAAGCTGGTAGTGTTCAGTACAATTGCTGGGCCTAGGGCAGTGGCTGTCTAACTGTTTTAGAGACAAAACTGTATCATGGGGGGGATTGATATAATGACTACAGAGCAGAGGTGGGGATATTTCTCATCTTGCATCCAGAAACCTGCTGGCATGGTTTTATTTAGGAAGAAAAAAAAAAAGTCTTTAGCTGAGATCACTTCTGCAAGTGATGTCCGCAGGGAAAAGGAGCACAGAGGAGTTAGATCTGTAATCGTATTCTCTTAGTTCCTCCGGGAGCTTTTGAAGCTCCAAGTTCTTCTTGTTGAGTTTGGCAAGGACAGACCAACAGTGTCACTGAACCCTGAGGCCATAGGAAAGGGCTGAGCGTAGCTTGTTGGCTAAAGATGCTGACAGCTCTTGTGGATCTAGCTAGCGAGTCGGATTTGTGCTGAAGGCATGGAAGGAAATGACTCATTGTGCTGTTCTTTTAGCTACAGCTGCACAGTAGCCTGAGAAGTAGCTCCTTGTAGCCCCTGCTGACCCACTTGTGCTCTCTGTGTTGCAGGATGTGATCCAGGTATCTAAGAAATACCTCCCAGGGATGGCAGTGGGGTATTCCAGCGCTAAGCTGACCTTGCATGTGGGAGACGGTTTTGAGTTCATGAAACAAAATCAAGAAGCCTTTGATGTGATTATCACGGACTCGTCTGACCCCATGGGTAAGAATTCTGGCCATAAAAGGGTACTGCTTTCCACACTCCTCCTCCTTTTCTCTTCTGCCTACCTCTTGGGAGTAATGCCAGCCTGCCCAGGCTCCTTTCAAGTGAAAAGACTGTCACTGACTTGGTTCTTTTGGTAGAGAAAGGGAAGGATGAAGACCAGAAAATTGTATTAGCAAGGCTTCAAGCCAGCTGTCATGTTTCTCTCCTCAAAATTCAACTCCAGCAGCTATTGCTTCTGACAGAGAGTTGATCCTTGAGTCCAGTAATCCCATGGGGGATACAGCACTATGCTGGCAAAGACAGCTTTGCACACGTGCCCGCTAATGAAGCAGTGGCTCACACACTGTTGGTGTAGGTACCTAACCTAAAGATGGCTGTAGTGAGATTGCTGTCTTTCTGAAGGGGAAGACTGAGGTAGAGAGGGACCAAATACAGTTATGGCACCTCATTTTAGGGGCCTAACGATGAGTGCCTGAGTCACCTTCACTCTTGCTATAGTCAACACAGAGAGGCATCTCTAAAAGGCAGTTTGGAGCAGGAGTTCAGTTTAAAAAATGCTCACTGAAGCAGGAGGCAGCTGCTAGGACTTTCTTTGATAAATGTCCTGGGCTTGCTATTGAGCAAAGCTAAGATCCTGATGGTTTTGCTGTGCTAGGTGCAGGCTGGGGTTCGCCCAGGGTCAAAACTTTTTGCTTCCAGATTATCTCCAACACTTGCGATCACTGAAAAGCCATTTGAAATGTCTCTTTACCAGTGCAGTCCCTGTGCAGCCTGGGCATTCGGGAAACTCTCAGAAGCCTACCGTCCTAGTCTCTCTCTCGACATATCTCTTTACTTTTCTCCCAGGTCCTGCAGAAAGCTTATTCAAAGAATCTTACTACCAGCTGATGAAGACAGCCCTGCGAGAAGATGGGATTCTTTGCTGCCAAGGTGAGGATGCTGTCTCTAGGCAGAGGCTGATGCCAGATTGTTGCAGGCAAGGTGTGAGGCACAAAGGGGACTCTCTTCTTGGGGAGACATGACGCAGGGAGTGAAATCCATTTCAGCTCCCAGGTACAGGAGCGCTTTTGATCTGTATACGTCAACTCGTTAACTGCTGGACTGCGCTTAGTAAAACTGGCGTAAGGGTCTTATCTTGCCTTTGAAACCACATGAGCTGTGCGGCGTAGAGCAGGTTTGGACTTGGAACCGCTGTTAACCTGGCACAGGCCTGTGCAGAGAAGAGGGGCAGCTCTCACCTTGCATCCTGTCTTCCTTTCTCCCTGTAGGTGAGTGCCAGTGGCTGCACCTGGATCTCATTAAGGAGATGCGTCAGTTCTGCAAGTCTCTGTTCCCTGTTGTGGAATATGCCTATTGCACCATCCCCACGTATCCCAGCGGGCAGATTGGCTTCATGCTCTGCAGCAAGAACCCGGTGAGTTTCAGGCACCTGAAGTGCCCTTTTCCACTCCCTGAAAGCACCTCCAGAGCCTGCCTCAGGCTGTGCCTTACAGAGCTTGAGCTGTGGCACTGAGCTCTCCCAGCTGTGGGGCCTCTAGAGTCATGCTGGGCCCCGGCTCTGCCAGCCCAGGGCCCCAGAGCTGCACTGCAGCTTGCTCAGTGCTGAACGAAGTGCAGAATTGACCAGTAATGTAACCAGTTGCCTTAGAAAAGGACATGGTTTTCTCTCTAGTACAACAAACTTGGAAAGGAGAAAGCTACTACCAATTTCCAGAGCCTGTTAAGGCTTTGGCTTATTGATGTTGGCTGTTATAAAGTAGGGACCTGCTTGATAAGAATCAGCTTGTGACTGGTAATCTGCTCGTACAGAGGCCTCCAAGTGAGAGTCAGTGTTAGGATGTCGGCTGGTAACTGTCAGACCACTGAGGTATGCTCTCTTCCCAGTCTGCTGCATTACAGCAAGCCTGTAATGCAACTGTCACATTGGTTTAGGGAGCCAGCGGCACTTCTGCTGCTGTATTTGATTTATCTGGGGCACTGGCAGCATGCACTGTGCCTGACTTAATGCAGACGTGGATTCTGCTCTGAAGAGCAAAAGCCTTGCTTCTTAGATGCTCAGGCACAATCTGACAGCTTCATCTGGCACATGGCTCACATGCAGTCTGACCTCATACACTGACATCTGTGAATAAGGGCTAGTCACCCGAGGTACGGAGTGTAAACTCCAGCCCTTGGGGCTGGAGCTGTGCGGAACCTTTGACCTCATACTAGAACAGAAAGTCATCTGTTTTCCTGCGAGTCTTCTTGGTTCTCTGCCATGAATCACGATGCCTGTCACAGAGCCTTTTGCTTGGTACCAAACGCTACAGAGCTACCTGACTTCTTTTTTGCAGAACACAAATTTCCGGGAGCCTGTGCAGCAGCTCTCACAGCAACAAGTAGAGGAGAGGAGTCTGAAATACTACAACTCTGACATTCACCGGGCAGCTTTCATTCTGCCAGAGTTTGCACGGAAGGTAAGCAAGGCTGTGCTGCTATTCCTCCATCAGGGATGAGGTATGACTTTTCTTTGGCAGGAGTGGGAGTACACAGGACTGAGGATTTCCTGCAGCCCTAAAGGCTTCTGTGGGCAAGTCAGAGCAGGACAGCATTTTGTATGACATAGCAGAGTATGAGTCAGCCTGGGAAGACTGGAGTTCAGTTTGGAACTGTTCTTTGGGTTGATGTCCCATGCCTCGATGGCAGATCACTTCACCTACCAAAACTAAGTCCAAGAGTCTGCAGAACTGGTGTTTCCCATTGGAAAGCTCCAAGTGTCTTAGATAATACGTGGTTGTGGTTTCTAGCGCAAACCAGAGGGTAAAGAAGGGATGCTCTAGCGTAGTTCAGTCTGCCTTCTTGAAGGATAGTCTGTATTTCTGCATCATTCTGTCATCTCCTCACTGGGTTGCGACTGCAGGTTCCAGAAAAAACCTCCTTGGAGTGTCCTAGGGATGAAGGCAGATGCCATGGTTGTGTTTCAGAGCCGTATTTCTGTTGAGGACTGGTAGAGCTGCAGCAGATTCGTCATGACACTTTTTTGTCTTTGGCTGTCTCCAGGCCCTGAGTGATGTGTGAGACTGAGAAGCTGCTTCCTTCCTTCAAGTTGGACCCTGAGATCGTCAGTGATGTGGTTGGGACCTTCCCAGCAGACTGCAGATTTGCTCTCCACTGTGTGGGATTGTTTAACCCTTTGCCAGCCAACATTCCCTTTGATGATGTGTTATGGGCATAAGCCAGATAAGACTATTGAAAAGGTCCAGTGACTTATTGCGTGAGGTCAAAACTGTTCTTTCCAGTGCTGGAAACGTAAGATGTCTTTTTCCTTTCTCTCCTCCCTGCACCCATTCTAAATTCTCCCCTCCCTGTGCCCCCCTCCCACCTCCACCCCCTGCAACTGACATGATGTATTTATAACTGACACGTATTTGTCTGGTGATCTCCTGAAACCTGGGAAGAGTCCAGAAGGGTCACTGACTCGGCCTTAAGCACAGAGAGCGAGAGCTTTGTGCACAAAGTTAGCTTGCTCTCTCCTAGTAGGAGCTCCCTGCTGCTGAGACGTTTTGACTGGTAACGGGTCTGAGCCTTCACGTCCCACTGCCCTTCTGCAACACCTGCACTGTTCTGCAGCACAGTTGGAGAAGTCACAGTGCAAACTGCTGCCATTCACAATAGGTCTCCCTCCAACCCTGATGGAGTAGCAGTATTAAACACCAGCCAGGCAGGCTGGCAGCAAAGTCTTGTGGCTTTTTTTTTTTTTTTTTAAATTGGTTGGAAACAGAAGTGCTGAGGTACTGACAGGCTGACTCCTGTTCTTACCTCTGCTGTCAGAGTGGTTCCAAAGAATGTTTATCAATATGGTGATAGGCGCTTTATATATATAAATATAAATATATATATATAAAAAACAAACCTTAGATCCATTGCCTGCTGTTAAGTACTGATGTTCGGGAGTCAGTTGTGCTGACAAATCTCTCATCTCAGTCATGCTGAGATGCCTTAGGCCTGGGGTATTTGCTAGTCCTTAGGAGGCATCATTATTTCTAATGTTGCCCCCAGAATCCCCAGATGCATAAGTTGTTTTTCGTTGTACTCTGTTGTGAGATGGATCTGCCTCCACTTCTTTACTTTTGTTTTAAAGACTCCGTACCAACCACTGTGCAGTTGTCACTCCCTTGCAATCAATTAAACACTGGGCTCTGGTTAAGGTGACATCAGTGTGGGTTGGTGTGCTTCTTTGGGGGGAGTGTGGGGGTGGAAACAGAGATCCTCAAGTTTGCTGTGCTTGTCAGAACACATCCAGGGGTGCTCTGTAGTTGGTCTGACTTCCTCTCTCCCTTGTCTCTAGGGATGACAAGTTACCATCAAAAATAAGCTTGGAAGAGTGATCCCATTGCATGTTTTGTATTGTAACCTGACTGCATAATAGCTCCAGCTTCTGTCATCCTCTGTGCTGCAGAAGTCAGTACCTTCTATCCAAGCTATTCTCTAGTCCAAATGCTGCCCCTGGTACAGCTTTCCAAGCTGTTTTCTAGCTGCCCATCTCCCTGCTAGCGTCACATAATTCCTGTCAATCGTGGGCCCCACTCAGTTGCACCATCCTTTCCTCTGCAAAAATTGCGGTGGCTTAGTGGCTCCGAGGGCCTGAACCAAGTACTGAACTCAAGCTGAACAGGCTGGGAACAGTCGCTAGGTGGCATCAGGAGAAGACAAAAAAGCTCCTTCTGCGGGAGACTTTTTGGCTTGGTAAGAGAAAACAAGAAGGAGCAGACTTTTGCAAAGGTTGGGGTTGAGCTTTACCATAACTGTGACCCTACAAACAGCATAGGTGGTAAAGCCACTGCATGCCTACAGCAAGGGACTTGTGTAGTGTCACTACCAACCCTCCTACTTTCTCCCCTTTCTGATGAGACCTACCACTTCTTTCCCAATGCCCCCTTCTACTACCAGTATCAGTAGAGCTTCTTTGTGGTCATAAGGGTTTACAAAGCATTGCTAAGCTGTGGAGCTGAGTCTGGATCTCCTTTGTATTCTTGCGTTCAGAAGATTACACCCATTTTGTCTCTTTAATTGTCTGGGTAGCTGTCTCCTTTCTCCCACAGCTACTGATCAGTTAGGGCTATTGAGGCATTTTCATTGCTCAGCTCTTGTATTTTTACTCCAGTAATGGAGGCTGGTTCTAGCTACTCGGGTTTAAATTGCTGTGGGACCTGAACCCCATTCAGCCCTTCATCCTTGACAGAAAACTACCTCTGGCACTTTCTCTCCCCTGGAATGGGAATCAAGATCAGGACTGTAGTCCAGGAAGGCCTTAGAGCAGCTGCCAACTAGTAACAAGTTCAAGCCTTCCACCCACCTTTGGTGAGTACAGCAATGCCCAGGAGGGAAAGAGCTTCCTCAAACCTGTTACTAGCCTCCACACAGCTAATTATTCCTTCTGTTTCTCTGAGCTCTCTCCGAATTTGTAAGTTCAGTGAGTGGCCAGCGATGAGAGCAGGAAGACAAGGCTGTTTGCCATCTAAGTCGCACATGCTCTGTCCATAGGGTCCTATATATAGTTTCCGAGTCATGCCAAATCGCTGTTCTTCACAGGCAGTTTCAAATACTTCAGTGCCTTGCAACAGGTGAAGACAGAGATCAGTGCCTGAATCAAGCACTCATTAACAATGCAGCAAGACAGGGAGCAAGAGTTTGTGCATGTATAGCTAGTTGCATCTGAGCAGCTCTGAGCACTTTATGACTGTGAGTCACCCCTGTGCTGAGAGCTGCCACAAGGTCTACATGCTGTTTAAGCTGCTAGGATGGTATTTGGCATGGCAGTCATCTCTCAGGCAATTGTGTCTACAGATTCATTATCCCTTCCACAAATGTATGAGGTCTGAGCTGTTATGCTGCAGGCTGCTGTGGCCAAGGACGCTAGGGACTGAAAAGGGACTGGTGATTTGGGCAATGCCCAACAGGAGAAAACTAATGGGGCCTCATAGAATTGAGCACTGAACACTTGAAAGCAATCTTTGCAGTGTCTCCAGGTGGGCAACTAAAATACTTGAGGAACTTTTTCTGAGATTTAGCTGGCTTTTGCCCAAGGCTAGTCAAGCAAGGCTGTTCATAAGCAAAGATCCACAAAGATGATGTTTGTCTAGACATGCTGCAGTCATGTTCCAGCATCTTATTAAGCTAGGAGCATATGAACGGGGATAGGCTTTGTCCCAAGTAACGTACAATGTACTATCAGTCAGAGCAGGTGGAGACAAGTGAGGGAACAGAGCCTGATGGGCTTTAGCACATCAATTGCTTAAGCCTCTTGGTGCCCTTTGAGCTGTGTCAGACTCCCTGCTCTGTGCTTTACTCGTTGAACTAACTCAATTTTTAGAAGTTCAGAAAAGAGCTTAAAAAATTAAGAGAAATCTCTTGCCTGTATCTCTTGAGCCCTTTCAGCCAGTTAATTGGCATGAGTGTCGTATTCATCCAGAGCTAATGTTATCGAGGCCTGGCTGAATTATTGATGGAGCTTGGCTGGAGCAAGAGACTGCTGAAGGAAGAATGACAATTCATCTTTCATCAGAGAACAGCAGCCTCAGTAAGCAAACAGTCAAAAAAGTAATAACGAGTGCCACCAAGTTCAGGGAGAGGAAAGTTCCTTTGATAAAATGGAGGGGGAAGAAGAGGGAAAAGTGTGGACAAAAGCGTGAAACAGCAGCTCAGGTCTAGCAAAAGTCAGACAAAATGTTAAAAAGTTAAGTGAGAAATTTAACCAAGTTAAATACTGAGAAGTCTAGGTGACGCTCTCTCTTGGTCCTGTATAGGATGGAGTTCAGTGTTTTTAAAATATGCAAAAGGTAGGGAATTAGAGCCAGGGAACCTCAGTTATAGCACAGTGATGTGTGAAGCAGTTAAAGGCAGGGGGGATTGTTATGAATGTTAGGGATCTCAGCGGCAGGCCTTTCAAGGACGCCAGCTCCGTGGCTGACGGGTTTGAAGTGCCAGTGGTGAGGACCAAGGGCTGGCTGGAGCAGGGACCCCGCAGGAGGGGGCTGCCCTCTCCTTGGTACTGAACGGCTGCTGCAGCAGCCCACGGCCGGGCATCTCCGGGAAGGAGTTTGCTTAACAAAACTAATTCTGTGCGCCAGGGTTAAGGGCAAGATGATGTATGCGATGACCCTGCATGTGTTTCATCCCCCTTCAGCTGTAGGAGAGGAGTAACCAGAACCCCACGCTATCTGGAGCACGTGAATTCCTGTTTAAAGCTCTCCCAGCCGAGCGGTCCCTTCTGCGGTGCTGGCAGTCTCGCAGTCCTGCATGTTAACATCCCTGGTGAGCTCTTTCTGACTGAATTCCCACAAGGTGCTGTGTATATGCAATCCCTCAGGAAATCCAAATGCTGAAGAAACATTTCTGTCCAAGTCTTGTCCAGCCCATCTTGCCACTAAAGGGACAAGTCTGGTATAACAGAGGTCAGTTTATATGTCAGTAGGCGGTAACCCCAAGCATCCTCAGCCTGTTTCACAGCCAGATGTGTCTCCTACTTGGAGCTGGGCAAAACATTTTCAGTGGAAAACAGAGGTATTTTGAAAGAGAAGTGTTTCATAGCAAGTAGTTATTTTTGAGGAACATTTTGGTGGAATAACTGAAATGTTTAACTTTGCATGCATTTTGAAAAAAGGTTTTGAGCATACTACTGAGGCGTTATGCTCACCCTCCCTTCATCCTCCTGCAGTCCCTTTGGGGTCAACAGACAGAGAAGGCAGCACAACTCCCCCCGCTCCACCTCCCTAGAGAGCTGTAACAGGCTTGTAGTCGTGCGTGCTCTGACAGCAGCATCCCTGCGGTATTCCCCTCCTCCTCCCTGCACCTGCTCTGCAGCTCTTATCAGAGATGAGCGGGAGCAGTAGGCTCCAGCCCACACTCACGCAGTCTCTTCCTTGGGTTTGTTAGATTAGTGCCGATGAAAAGCCGTGGCTGGAACGGCCACCTGCATGCTTCTCGGAGGCCCCTGGGGAGCGCAGTGCGAGGGAATACTGCAAGCCTGGCCTGATAAATGAGCTGTGATTTCAGGCCTGTGAACAAATTGGTTTCCCCTTCCAGGAAGGCTCACAACTGTCAGCTGACTATTGCTTTATTTATTGCATTGGCCTTTGCAACTAGGGACTCTTGAGGGCAGAGAGAAAGGGTTCCAGTGACAGGAAAGCAGAAGCATTTGAGCCCTCCCTTCAGTTGCAGCTGAGTGCCTCACCTTTGGGAACCAGACTTTGTTCTGGAAGCCTGATGCAATTCTGCTACGTGCTTCAAGACATGGTGATCTGAACCCAGACCAGGCAACAAATGGGCAGAAGATGGCAAATATCCAGGCCATAGAGGAAAGCAATTGAGAAATTATCTCATTCCTTAATGTGGTATTTGGTGCCAGGCATAGTCTTAGCTTTTGTATTCCAGCAATGCCCAGTCTTCACGGCTGTACAGATGCACTGAGGAGAGGTCAGGGACCTCTTTCTTGAAAGATAAAACCTCTCCCATTGCATGTTGCTTGTGCACCTTTAATCACAAAAAGATGGAGGTTGTCTTATGTGATTGTGTAAGCATATTCTGCTGTACTTCTGAACCCACTCTACATGTCTGCTGAAGCCATGCTAACTGTGAGCCAAAATCCTTGGATAGCCAGGCCTTTTCAAGTTACTGTATGCTGAACTTCCTTCTGGAGCATCCCCACCCTTATCAGGCTCCCATGGATGTGTTCACGGGCATGCTGATTTCGGATAGATCTACCTTCACTGTAAAGTGGTAGAAACCCACTCAGACCATGTGCAACTCTGGACGAAAGAGAGCATCAAGGAAGAAGACTTCTAAAGGCGTGAGTCAGACAACAGAGAGAGAAAACGGTAAGAGGAGATCAAGGAAAGAATTGTCAGAAATGTTTATTCCTCCAAGGGAAGACCTTTAACTTTCCCTGTACGAAGTGATAAGCATTTAAGGGTTGGCAAAAAGAATAATTGGGGCCTTCTTAAAGGTCAGACAGCCAAGACAACAGGGAATAGGGAACAGTAGGAATGACAAACAATCCTGGTGCTATATGTTGAACTCTTTCCAGTTACTAAAAAGAGGAAATTTTATCACCACAGAGTTGTTTTACTTCCTTTGGAAAAGGAGATGGTGCTATAGCCTATGGTGGGGAGATGGTCAGCAGCGGTGGTAGCAGAACCAGCAGGGTCTCTGCAAAGGGGCCAGAGGACTAGAGTTTGAGGAGGACAGACTAATGTAGGGGAAGCAGCAGAGGGAATGTGAGGAAAGGGGAGGGCACTAGGGAAGATGGAGGAATCTGGAAAAGAGGCATCTGATATTGAGGGATGCTGTAGCAGAGCCCGGAGGGAACTTGTTTGGATTTAGAGATTCAGTCCTACTGTGGGCACCAGAGTGTAAGTGCTTTGATGTGTCCCTATTCTCCTCCCTCCCAGCTGGGAAGAGACACCCAGCCTTGCCCAGGCTAGAAGTACAGGTTTTGGCTGCGCTGTGCTTGTCAGCGGGGCCACAGGTTTGGTGCTGGCAGAAACTCTCTCCAAAGCCAACTCCCTCAAGAGGTAACAATTATTTTATTACTGCCCTTTAATCCCAGGACAGATTCACAGCAGCCTGGTCACTGTTTACATCCCTGTGGGCCTCCCCAGAAGCTGATCTCTGGCTCAGCACATCGTCCCTGTTTTGGTAGAAGAGTATTGTCATACTTGTGACCCCATTTGCTCAATGAAGCATTATAGAAAACAGCCCATTCAGAAGGCAAAGCTGCAAACAAAACCATATTTATTAGAACAAGCAGTTTGGTTAGACCAGATGGCCCCCAGCATGGAGACCTGGCTGCACTGCTTCTGCTGCCTGTGTAGCTTTTGGGCTAGTAGGCCCACGAGGTTTAGTCCTGCCTCATAACCACCAGTACGGGATTCACCTTCTGCCTGCCTGTCAGCCCAGGCACATCTCACACTCACAGGTACCTGCCCTTCGTTCCTCTTGAGCAGCCAAGTGTGCTTTCTCCATTTGCTATTCTCCCACTTTTCCCTCTCCTGGAGCAAATCAGCTGCAGGTCATTTGGCAAGTCCCTGTGATTTGTCTGCTTGCTGGAGCCTGGTACTTCACTGCTCTCTGTCTCGAGCCCCAGACTGGCTGGGCAGTGTTTGACAGAATCCATTACGAAGGGCTAACAGCAATTCTGATAAACTAGCAAGATCAGTTTAAAAGGAAACAGATAATGTTTCATCTGAAACTGGTGCATGGAAGCCAGCTCTTGGGGAGGGGGGGAGGTGAGAAACAATGAGGTTACAAAGTTTACTGAGGAAAATTCATTTTTAGAAATTGCTAGATTGTCACCTTTCCACACAAGTCCATATGACTCAGAAAAGGTTTTTTCTTTATACCTTTCAGTGAGGGAATCCAGCATTTCTTTTCAAATATGCATGGAAGTGATGGCATCTTTTCCCTCAAGAGCATCCAGGGTGGTGTAACTGGCATTAGGAGCTGGATTATTTGCAGGCAAAGCTTCATCATGCTGTTTCCAGGAACTGTAATGCTGGTAAGCAGTAGAAGTGGGGAACAGGTTTTTCTGCCTTCTGTTCTTAGTTCTGCCACAGCATCCCTTTGGCCAAGTCACCTCCCTGTGGGTTTTTTTGTGCTAAATTAGGATAACAATTTACCTTTTGACTGTCATTGGTTGTTAGGGTCAGAAGAGGACCTGCCCTGAGGCAAGTGCTTCTGCAGAAAGGGCTAGTGGTGAGATGGGATCTTAGCTCTGTCTCTGCATCTCACAGGCATGTGACAGTGGATGCCATCCCCGCATGATGGGGACAATGCAAAGCAGATAGCAGTGCTTAATAGCACCTTCTGCTGGCCCACAAACCAATCTCACTGGTGGGACAGCCTTTTGGGCAAAGGGAGAAGCATTATTAACAACTGCTAACGGGAAATCAGAAATGGTAGGAACTTACTCCAAGCAGCCTGCAGTCAGTGCCAGCATACCATGAGCCTTTTTCTGAAGCCTCACTGAGCAGAGCAGCTCCAGCTCTGCCCAGCCTTTCAGTACTTTGTTTTCACTTTAATACATTTAAACACAACATCTCCAAGTCAGGATTCACTGTGTTGACCTATACCTCTGGGATAGGTTCAAGACGTATTGAAAGAATACTAGGAACAAAAACCAGTAACCCCCATCTGGCTTCCAGGTAGTCTTATGTACATTTGCAACACTTTATATTACTGCATAGCTGCAGCTTGTGTCCCCATGTTACCATACAGGGAAAGCCACGCATACTGGCATTCCACAGTGAGATGCATCACTGGATGCAGAGATCCGGCTCCAAATACCCCTAGAGTCTGGAGCTGTTGGGACACAGAGGCTGAGGGTCCAAGCCCATATCTAAGTACTGGTGGCCAGAAGTTTTACCTCTTCCCTCTGAATCATTCAGCATTGGCCAGAGGTTTGTGCAAGCTGGTGGCCTATTCTAGCCAACGTTATGTTCCCAAGCAGAATTCAGCTAACTAGGAGAGGCACACATAGTGCCTACAATTTCTCAGAGTGAAGAAACAGCATGTTACTGGAGAGTCCCAAACCTTTGCTTCCTCAGTCTCTGCAGGTCTGGCACATGGAAAGCCCAGAGGCACTGAAGTATCCCACTCAAGCAGCCAAGTGTTAACAACCTCTCCAAAGTCTAATTTGCCTTTGATATAGACTTAATTGTTTGCGTCACCCACTGGGCTAGGGGGAGGGCTATAAAAGGGGCTGCAGCCATTGTCTGAGGCAGAAGAGAGCCCAGAAACAGCTCCCTCTCCCAGTCTTCCTCATTCAGCACAGTAGTCACAGCCTGTACATCATGCAGCTGGTGGCCAGCCTGGTGTCCGTTCTGCTGCTGGTGTGGAGTGCGAGAGCCACTGCACTGCCCGGAGAAGAGAGACTCGCAATACAGAACACTAGGGTGAGTATAATGCACCCTGTGCGGGAGCTGGGTGAGGTGGGGGCACACAGAAGCAGGCTGGAGCCAGGGGAGGGGTAATAAGGGCAATTAGGCTTTACCTGATGCAAACAACTCTTCCACCCCTCTATATTCCAGGCACTACAGCTTCATGCACTGCTGAAGCATGGGCTATTACTACAGCTTACTAGCCAGTTTATTTAGGAAAGATACCAGGGCAGATGCCAGAGAGCTGCAAAAATGAATTCTGAACTAAGCAAAAACTGGCAAAAAGAACAGAGCAGAGAGCAGAGGGAAAAGGAGAAAATAATATTGCTGAAAGAGTACAGCATGAGAGAATAAAGCAGAGTACTAGGGAGGGAGAGAAAAGATACGTAATTGGTAAAATGATCAAGGGAGATGATATTTTAAATAGGACTCATGGGAAGGGCAAATGTTTAAAAGATGGGTTCAGTAGGAAAGTAACAGAGGAATAATAAATGAAGTAATTATATCAGAATAAAATTGCTTTTTCCAGAGTAGTATTCACAAGGGGAGTTATACTGACATAGTTCTGCTAGAATAATTACACTCTGAACCAGCACAGCTCTATGCAGTGGCAGAACTTATTATAGCAATGTAATTATCCTACCAACTGGCAAAACTCTAATATTATAATGGCTATAGCACTATAACAACTTTGTTTTGCTGGACTATTTCCCTAAGAGGCCAAAGGGGTAGGAAGCAATAGCATAACATAATCACAAGCAAGTGCTCTGTTCTGTTTGCCCTCGCCCCGCAGTTTTCTCACCTGCATGTTCCTTGCCATCCCTGATGTTCCTCTGAGCTGTGGTTAGTCACCCCACGCTCTGCCAGTCCGGTTCACAGCTGTATCTGTAAGGCTGCTGTTATTTCAGTCCTGCAGAGGAGCTACCCAGAGAAGTGAAGGATCCCAACGTTGGTTTCAAAGGCACTAACTTCTCCTTTGTGCGTATCCACATCGTTTTTTCTGTCTTAGCGTTGGCTCCAGCTCATCCATCAGTGTCTTACCGCTTCAGGAGCGGGCTCACATCCCATTAACAACAAAACTGGCTGCACGAAAGAAATGTACACAGTGTGAGGTGCTAGGACTAGCATTCTGTTAGAGATCAGGGCTTCTGCAGCTGGCTGGGATTAACCCTTCTGGGGATAACTGTAAACTTTCAGCTGTACATTCTTACAATAACAAATCCAGTACTTAAAAAGTAAACTCTTTCTGGTGCAAATGCTAGTTGCTGGGGAAAAAAGAAACAAGTTGTAGGGAATAAATTGCTAAATAAGGCTTTGGTAAAAATGAATTCAAGTGTAATGACTCTTAGTCTTCTACATGCTGATGACTCTTAGTCTGCTACACGCTGTTGCTTACAAAATAATTATATAATAGATATAATGATTCCCTTTAGAGCATTCTACAAACTCAAAAATTGTTAGATAGATTGTTAGGAACCAATCCCTACAGTCACCACTGCTGTAACTCAGACAAATGTTTTAAGTATGAAGAATATCGGGATTTTACATATAAACCACCATAAAATGCATAACAATGCAAAAGAAAGATCTGTGCATTCTGACGCACTGGTGGATGTAGTACAGGGAATTGAGCAGCTACCCAAAGGTGTGCCGCAACCCATCCGTGCTAAGATCTCTAGCTGCTGCCAAAGACTCTTGATCTCTTGCAGCTCAGGAACAGCTATAAGCAGAAAGGATGTTAGCAATGGGGGAAGAGCTGCCTAGTTTCACTAACAGCCACAGCTGATCATGCGTAAGGAATATCCCCTAACAGCAGGCTGAGCTTTGCCTTCCCCCACCCCTGAGTCTGAAGCTGCTGGCTCTGCTTGGAGCAGGTTATTTCAAAACATAGCACTTACAGCTAGGAAGGAAGCTTACAAGGAAGACATGGCCCAGGAGACACATTTAGCTGGGTTCCCCAGTCCCAGTCCATCTCCCAAAGGCTCAAGACATTTCTGTACTTGCAGCACAGGAGTAGGAATCAGGATGGGCACAAGTTATCTTTTCTTCTGCTACAAACATAGCATGTGATTTTTCTGTGCCTCAGTTTCTCTTGTGTGGAAGCAAGGTTAGTTAATAGAGCTAAGAAAGTGATTAAAAAATATCCATAAACATTCTGTAACTTAAACTCAAAATAATTGCTGCTGCCTGTATTCATCAATCTTTTGAGTTGCTCATCAAGTGGTCCTTAGCGAATGCTGGTGCTGACAGAGCCAGCGGATAGATACAGCAGTCCCAGCAGTAAACGTGGCATTTGTGAGAAGTGACGTGGAAATGTGCTTCCAAGATTCCCATCTGCATGGGAAACAGGATCTGTTCCTGTCAAACCATCCATCCCAGCTTGTCCAGTACCAGCTGTCTCTGCTAATGAGTCACAGAGACCAGGAGTACTCAGGGAAGAGGTAATTCCTCAGATATGCTGGATGTAAAGTTAAGAGAAACAAGGTAACTCACAGCTTCTTACTGACAGAAATCCCTCAAGCCGCAAACCACAGGCTATGCTCTTTCGTATACTGCTATGGCAAAGGGATGGAGCTCTGCAACTCCTCTTTCATTCTGCCTTCCCCCGAGGTCAGGCTATTGAAATACAGGTTCTTGTTCTTGAAGTACAAGCTGCCTGTCTCCACTGATTAAATATTTTGCTCCAGATACTTAGGGTATCTCTCTCCCCACCAACCCAGCCCCCTCCTTTGTTACATTTCATTCTCAGCATTTTAGGGAAGGTTGCAGCCCCTGGTGCGCATAGTTTAATATTGGTCAGGACTCTGTGCCTCTTCCCCAACCTTCCCACACCAGATGCTGGGCAGTCAGAGCAGTGAAGGGAGCACGGGCTTACTAAGAGAGAAGGCAGCTTGGCATTCAATGAAATTTAATTAGTGAAGATGTCCAGCCGGCTGAGCTGGACAAGGGACCTGAGAAGGGAGGAGTGACCACTGCAGCCACAGATTGCTGAGCTCCAGCACAGCTCTGCCGATGGGAAAAGCATCAGCTCTGAGGACAGGGCACCAGGGGAGGCAGGGAAACGAGAAAGGACCCCAGGGGGGATGTTTGCACCCTGCAACATCCCTCTGCCTCGACGGCCGTGGGGGACAGGGCCTCCATCCATCACTTTCCTCTGCTCTCTGCCCACAGGAACAGAGCACAGTCCGGAAAGACGCCATCCTGAAGATGCTGGCAGGCTTGCTGGACAGTGTGGATGTGGGGCGCGAGGCAGCATCCCCGGACGTGGAAGAGGAGGGCAAGCTGGAGGAGGAGCGGGCGGTGCTGGGGCGTCTCGCCCAGCTATCGCAGCGGGACCGCAAGGCCCCCTGCAAAAACTTCTTCTGGAAAACCTTCACCTCCTGCTAGTGCCGCCTGGCCTGGCCCCGCCGGGCCGCCTGCCCGCGAACATCCTCCCCTCCCCTCCCCTCCCCTCGGCCGCCCCGTCCCCCGAGCTCCCTTCCTTTTCTTCTCCACCCCTGAGAATAAAGCATGGCGCCTCGGGGACTCGTGTCTGCCTCTCTGCGCCGGGCCGGGACGGTGCGGGGTGTGCGCGGCCGCACCGGGGAAGACGGGCGGGCTCGGCCGCGCGGGGGCCGTCGGGAGTCGCTGGAGAGGGCGGCGGCCATCTTGCGGGGCGGCCATGGTGGGTGGCGGCCATTTTGGAAAGGGTCTTCGCAGCGGCGAGGGGTGTGCGGTGGGGCTGTAGCGGGGGTTGAGGCTCTCTTCCCCCGCCGGGAGGAGCCCCGCGGTGGGAGCAGGGGCGCAGCCGTCCTTAAAGCTGCTGCAGCTTGCCTCCTCGGCCTCTGAGATCAGGTGGGTGTGCGCATCCCCTCTGTGCCAGGGTGGGCGGGTGAGGTGAGGCGAGGCGAGGCCGAGGCGCTGGGCAGCAGGGGTTTGTGCCCCGTGGGGACGGCCCTCTGTGCTAACCTCCGGTCAGGATAAGGTGCTATGCCATGCCACGATTTGGAGAGGATGGTTTGGTCCCAGGCATGTGGGAGAACAGCCCCTTGTGCTCCTGTCCACACGGGCTGTGACTTGGGGGTGGCTGAGTGAAGTACCAGGCAGTGCTGTGCAGGTGGGGGGCGCAGGGGCATTGTCTGGGGGTTGCTGGGGATGTGGGAGGGGAAGATGCGCCCAGAGCCTGGCCCCGGCCCACTTTTGGTTTGCCAGCAGGTATTTCCAGGGCAGTTGCTGAGGTGCTCTGGGGCTCCATGCACATCTGAAACTGATTGAAATAAACCAGCTGTGATCCCGGGGCCAACAGCTCTGACTCTGCTCTGGTTCTCTCATGGTTTCTTGGTGTCTTGTCACCTTGCTTAAAAAAACAAAAATGAAACACCTGATTTGTCTTACTTATCTTCCTGGGTGCCATTTGCTGTCTGGAGAGTAGCAGGGCCTGTTGTTTTATTTCTTTTGGCTTGCTGAGGAGCTTTTTGAGCCTTATTTTTAGAACTGACAGTGTAGAGATACGAAAGGTAGATATGTTTGAGTTCAGCACAGATACTTTTCTCTAAAGGAGACTGCTGAGGCCTTGGTCTCGCATGCTGGCAAAAAAAAAAGGTATGAAATTCAGTTGCTTTATTTGCTTTAATTCTCAGTATTAACAGGTTGAGTTTCAGAGCTATATTACATTGCTGGAAACGACCACACAAAATAGCAGACTTGAGCTGTATGTTACTGAGCCTGTCTCCAAGGCCTGAATGGCCACTGGTGAGAACTAGAAGGTAGTTATTTGTAGTGGCTTGCTTTTGAACCTTTACATTTTGTTTTTGGAGGCCAGTGACCATGAGGTCGCTCTTCTCAACAGCAGCATTTTGGATTAATCAGCAGCCAGCCTGTTTTCTTGCAGTTGAAATAACACTTCCAACTTCCCCACTCTCCCTGAATAATGAGTGATACAACCACTCTGGCACCTAGATGGGCTGGCTTGCTGCTGCCACTTTGCTCTGTGTCAGGCTGCATTTTCACTGTGTCATTTGCCATAGAAATTTCTGGCTGTGTGTCTCTAGCTTGCAGGAGGAGTTAGAGCCCTGTGGCTTGTTTTATTTTTCACTCCATAATGAAAAATAACATCCTTGCTGGGGGAACTCAGCAACTCAGTGTATGGGTAATGGGATATGGAACTTTCCAACTGTGTTGCCTGGAGCACCCAGCTAGGATGCAGGAGACCGGGTTTTATGCCTCGCTTTGCTGCTGGCATTTGCATTTTATCATTACCTCCCTTTCAATACCTCAGTTTCCCTGTCTTTAAAATGGGGTGATAGCTCTTGTTTCTTTTTATAATTTTTCTTAAGATATGTGGGTGACAAGTGCTATGTAAGAGCTAATTATAGCCATTGTTGTTACTAAGACCTGTGTAGCAGTATGAGACCAACTAGGATGCTGGTACCTTAGCAGTGTTCTCATAAGAGTTGCCTCATTATCCACCGTGAAATCTTGTCTGTGATACTAATGTTCAAGACAATGTGTAGTGAAAATGAGAAACCCCATAGCACATTAGGATTGCCCCTATAGCACATAGGGATTGCCCCTAACAGAGACTGCCTGTTCAGCAAACTGTGTATCCTGTGTTATTTAGTGGTTCCTGGAGGAGAGAGTAGTCTGGCTACTCTCAAGGTTGGAAGTAAATTTGGAAGTTGAAGTCTTCTTTCATCCCTACAGATGGTTCCTGCTAATGTAGGCTGAGGCACACTGGCTGAGCACCAAGCAGGAAGTCTGCATCGCCAGTGCACGTGCTGTGGATAGGGGCCAACACAGTTAAGGCAGCTTCTTTCATCAGTGCTGAAATCAGTGTTTGAGTTGGATTTAATTCTGCAGTTTCCTTGGTAAGTCAATGTGCTGAGGCTGAAGCAATGTGAGATCCTGCCTAATGACAGCATTTAATATTAGGGAGTGTAGCATAATAAATCAGATTCAGTGGGAGGGGCTTAATGAAGGGTTATAAATAACATCATATATGGGTATTGTCTATTTAAATTTTCACAAAAGAATTGTGAGTCTTATAATGGTATATGTCAAGTAGAAGGGAGCAAGAGTATGTTATTTCTTTTTTAGATGCAATAGCCAATGCATTTTTAAATCTTGTCACAGCTCAGAATAGTTGTGTGTGTGTATGAGCAAGTGGGCAATACCTATAAGCTATCTCCAGATTTTTAAAACAGTGAAAAAGACATGCTAAAGAGTAAAAAAGGTTCCAGAAGGCAAACTTTTGAAGTCAGCTAGCACACATGGTGCTGACCTCACCTAATTCAATGCACGGTCCAGTGGTATTTGCTGTATTTTGTTTTTATTATTTAATTTTTTAACCTCAAGCTAACTCATGCCTATGCATCAAGCTTCAGGCAAGTGAAGAAATTATCATGAGGACAAGCTCAGCTGTGAACCTACAGTGTGTTCAGTACCCAGGGGTAACTGTGTGTGTGCGTATCCTATCCTGTGATAAATGTGAAGTAGTCCAGGGTAGCTTATTCCTCGATGAAAACAGAGTAAATCTCATTTACTGTGAGATCAAAGCATGTGCATATGTGGACAGATATGACAGAGGAACTTAGGGAGGTATTAATTTGAAATTTAGTACCCTCCATGGTGACTTGTTTGTATGTGCTTTTAGTAGTGAAGGTCTTGTTTTAATATATACTGTCAGGTAAGCTAGCAGGGAATCAATACTTCACTGTGTGGATTTTCAGCCTCGGACAAAGGAGAGAGTTGCAATCTGACCAGACTTCACAAAGATACTGTCTGTCTGCAGGTAGCTGGCAAATGGAGTTAAATTTAGTGGGAACACAACAGTACTGCCTAGTCTGGTGGTCCTATGTCTGTCATTCTCAAACAATGCGTGGCCTCTGAGGCTCCTTTAGCATTGATTACAGCTACAGAAAATTAACCTTAAACCTAGTATTGCAGGGAGAATGAAGCATAAGGTTGCACAGGGTGTCTCTTGTTGTACGTTGTTATCATATTTGGCTCTGCTCAGAAACACTAAACGTGTGTTTGAAAAGCAGTGAGTCCATTTATTTAAAAAAAAATCTGTTTTGAGGTTAATGGCATATAAGCAGTCAGATGCAAGTGTTATAAGCAGTCAGATACAAACTGGGAAAAGAGTTAACTGGGTTTGCACTAAAGGGGAATCTTTTCTCCACTGAGTCAAGTGAATTCTGCTGTTGCTCTTGGTCATAGATTAATGTAGCGGCTCACAGAATGTGTTCTGACGGGATGCTTGTTTTTGACAACCTTCATCTGATAAGTTGGTGGTTTAGATAGCAACAGCCTTGACAACATCCCTGTGACACAGAAACGCTGCTTTTATTTCTCTTTCTTGGCAGTATGGGCTAGGAGGTTTGCCTTATGCATTGGGCTTGGTGGTGGGAGGTACTGATCCAAGAGACGTTGATCTGTGTCTTGTTCTAACCATGATGCCACATGTACCTCTGCCTGTGGCTGTGCTGACTTTCCTGCCACACTAGGTTTTGTTGAGTGGAAGAAAAACACGGGTCAAATAAGGCATTTGTTCACTGTCTATTTGTTACTCACGGTAAATAGTTTGTTCAGTGACCTTGTTCTCTGAGCTCTGAAAGCCTCTCTTACTTCTGAAGTGTGCTTTGAAGATTTAAGTTCAGTTACTTCTCTGAGCTCCTGTATCACAAAACTCTCAGCAACAGCAGGCTGTAAATGCATTTTATATTCCATGAAGACTGCTCAGTGAAAGAAGCTATTACCTTGACCATTCACAATGTACAGTAGCTTCATGTAAGACATGTGCAACATAGGAAATCCTGAGTACAAATGACCTCTTGGTGAATTGGGAGGATGTCTTACACAGTGGATTTTTCCTGTCTTTGCTGAACCCTAATAGAACTTGCAGAGATTTGAGAGGAGGATGCCAGGGAGCGAGAGGGAGTTGCCAGAGCACTGTAGTTTTTGTAGACTAGGTCAGAAGGACAGGCAGCGTTAATGTGTTGTGCTTTTTGGTGAAACTGTAGCGTGAAGGTCTGTATGCTGTAAATGCCTGAGAGATGGGAAATCAGAAGGTGCTTTCTACTGTTCCAACAATGATTTAAGAGATGTAGCTTTTCTTCAGAGATTCATAAGGAGTTACAGTCAGAGTTACCACTAAGGCAATAGATGATGAAGTGCAGGTAGGTAAAAATCAGTTATCCAGAGACACACAGCAAACTGGGGCTTGTCAGCATAGGGGGAACTTTCAGAATGAAGATTCTGACAGAGCGTTACTGCAGAATATCTGTTGTGGTTAAAGTTGCTTTTTATTTCATAATAATCACTGAGCCTTTAAAGCAGGAGATATTTGGGAGTCAAAGGGCCTGTGTCATGTAAGCGAGACAGGAGCTAATGGAGAACAGCACACTGCTGTTAATCAGCTTGTGTGAATAAGCCCTTTGCAGAAGCCTGGGAATACAAACAGAGACTCCAGAAGCTATCAGCCTGTAACCCAGACTACTGAGGAGCAGTTGTACCCCATGCAAAGGGAGATCTGTTTAACTACCTGTGCTGAGCCTGTGAGCCTTCTTGTAACAGGCATGTCTGATCTGTGTATTCCTCTTTGCTGACTCCAGCACCTTTGGAGCTGACTGAGCTCTCACTCTTAGATTTGTATCTCGTTTTGCAGCCTTGGGAGGGAGGTACCAGATGAAAAAAAGCCAGCATTTCAGTCCCTTAAGATAGGAGCTTTGGAGAGAGCTGTTTGAATCTAGATTCAAACCTTCCAGCATGTTTGCTTCCCACTTGTTAAAATTATGTAGGGCTCATAGAAAGTCTCAGAGGAAGCATTTGGGAGGTGAAGGAAATCTGAATGATTCAAATCCATGTCTTCCACCTCCCCAGAGAATGTCTTAGTCTTAAGTGGTATGCTGGGCTGGATCAGGGTTGTTGTCTAGCAGGACCACAGCGCACAAGGGAATAAGTAGCTGTGCCAGAGCAGAGAGCATACTGTTTCCCTGGGCTCGGGACATTCAGCTGGGAATGAGGAATTTCTGTTCTGGCAGTACCTTGGGGACCTGGAGGACTCTTTTTTTAAACTAATTAATGTTTAGTGTAAAAAAAAAAAAAAAAAATTATAAGCAATCATTACAGCTGGGACCTTGCTGAATTTGGCTTGAGGTCAGGCCTACTTCCTATTGTAAGATTGTTTGCTGGTTAGGTAAGTCTACTGTTAAAAATGTCTTCAATTTCACTGGGCCGTGCTTGGCTGGTGTATTTTAGTCTCTTCTTGACAGAGAGGAAGAAGCCAAGGATTTATGGCTGTGGAAAGCTGTCCACTCCTGGCTTTTGTGCAGGAGACTTTTGGTCCCTTAGATGATGGTGTTAGAGTCCATCATTTTAGAGACATTGTAGCTTCGGTCACTGTTGCATAGAAGGAAGAGTCTGGTTGATTTGCTGTGACTTTATTTATGTATTTGAACAAGAGCAGATTGTCTAGATAGCACTATGTGTATTGGTATGCATTAGTTAGTGAACCTAGCACAGGCAGCAGCTTAATTAATAGAGAAAGGGAAAGGAGGGTCTTTCTGTGATAGTATTTTATACAGAGCTTTTAACACTTCCAATTGGGACAAGACTCTGTGCAGGGAGTCCCCTGATCAGAGTGAAACCCAGAGGTCAGGACGTGTCTTCACACAAGCCTTTTTTGCTCTGAGAGCGCTGCCTCTGTCCTTGGCCTTGTGCTGCTGATCTAGTCAGAGGTAAATCAGTCCCATGGTGAGAGGTGTCCTGCCAGAACCTTAGGTGCAGGTGTACAGACAGGGAGCTGCAGCTGCCTAAAAAGCCATGGATTTACACTTTAGGAGCCCAGAACCATGGGGAGCAAACAGCAGTCTTTGTGCTCTAAAATATTGGCTTGCGAACAATGCTCATCTTCGTCTGTGAACTGATGAATTTACCCACTGCTGGGAGCCAGCGGGCTGGAAAGTGCCTTATGATTGCTCTTCCGAAAAGGATAACTGAACCCTGTTCAGTGCTGGAAGGCAGCTTGTCATGCCATGGGACAGAGTGGGCTAGAATAACTGAGAAGCAATGCCACTGGTGGCCTTTTGCTCCATTCCAGAATAAAAATTTGAATGTCTCCATATTGCAAAGCTGTCTAAATAGTGTGTGACTCAGAAGCTGTGCGAGAGGGTGCATAAACCCAGCAGAGTGAGGTAGGGGAATGTCCTCCCTCCCTTTAACCATTTAGTCACAGGCAGGCTTACGTTTTGTCAGTCTTCTTATGTTATTACTGTGGCTTGGTATAAAATATGAAATTACTGAGTATTATTGCTGCAAGGAGAAAGTGGCTGTGCGTGTCTGTATTTGCATATTCTTCTTTTCCGATAAGTAGTTCCTTCCATTTTTATTTAACTAGCAGTTTTCATGAAGGAGTCTTCATGAGATGATCCACCTTTGCCAATGTTCTTGTGTATCAAACAGGAGTGATCATTCCTATTGAACAGGAGACAAACCAAAGTACCAGCCAATGTATCAAAGATCCTGCAGGAAGCAAGCAGGAGGGTGGGGACCACAATCCAGGAACTCTCTCTCTTGGGGCAGAAGATACAGCTATGTCCAAATTACTGCACCTGGGGAATCTTCACGCGGTTCTGGGTGTCTCCACTTTGAACAGTCACAGCCCCAAGCAATGCTCTCGGTGGAAGTAATGTGCCAAGAACAGCCCATCTTTGTCAGCTCCTGTATCAGTTGCGGGATCTAGGCAGGCAGAGAGACAGGTTAATATGCTTCCTCTTTCTCTAAGCCCTGTCCTGACAGCTGGTCAGTTCTGGCTGCGGGCCTTCATAGCCTCTGAATGGCAGGCCGTAAATCAGAGCTGGCACTTAAAAGAAGAATTGTAATGAAGGCTGAGAGATTCGAGGAGAATTGTTTTCGTGAGTCCCATCCCATTTTCACACGTGCATATACAGACACTTGCCCTGTCCCTCAGAAACCTTTAACTAGGCTTCACCTCTCTGGGAAGATAGACTGCCTGGTAAATGAGATGTCATGGGCAAACACTGCCCTAGCATTAAGGGGATTATTTCCAAATTATTTGAAAAGACTTAGTATGAGGGCAGAAACCATAAATAACAAGGAGCACTTTGGAAAGTTGCAGCCTCATGAGCCCTTGGGAACTTCCCAGTGCAGCGTACAGACGCAGAACGCAAGGGAACTCCATCTCCTAGCGGGTGTACCATAGAACAGGTGGGTCAGCAAAGGGAACTTCGTTCTGTGTGGCTTCCCAGATCACTGTGGCAATGCAGGCTGCAACTGAGTCCTGTCTGGTCTGCATGGAATTGAGTATGAGATGCCCCAGGCTGGCCACCAAGAGCAAGTTAGCATAAGAGGTGTGTGAAATGCTGTTTGCAAAACACTACTGGGCTATAGGCTCGCAGTAGCAACTTATGGCACAGGACACTTGGCCCAAGATACAAATGGCTCCCATCTTGGAGCAGATGTTTGCCTACTGCATGCCTTAACTCTGCACATTTGGTGGTGGATGTATGGTACTACACTGGTGTCATCTAAAAGATGAGCTTTGTTTTCCCACAAATTACGTGAAAGTGTTTCACTCTTCTCTGGCATTTGGACTCTGCTTGTGCCCATTTGTTTTTGGAATACAGATATTATTAACAAGAAGAATAACTTGAAGAATGAGGAGTCCTTTGGGAAATGACCCTTGATTGCCATGCCCATTGCACAGTCCCCTCAGTCATGTGTTCTCACGTGTGGCTGTGGAAGCTCCATTTGCTGTGTCTGCACAAGGCTTTCATAATAATGAAACAGTTGTTTAATTTATCATTACTATATGTATTGCAGGAGACAGTACGGTCCCTCAGCTGAGGCTGATTCAACAGCCTATCAGGCCTTCTTTTAACAGATCTGTGAAAAAAAATGCTGCTTCTCATGCTTAAGATCTTTCAGTATGAGTAGAAGAGGTGAGATAGGAGAGGAGGAGAGTGAGGGAACATGCAAGTGACTGTCAAGGCCATCAGCAGAATAGCAGTACTAGAATAGGACATTGGTCTCTAGACTTCCAGATGCAGTTAAACTGAAAGTTTGCAACTTTGAATTCCTCACCTATCTGAAGATTGCAGTGTATTAGGGGGAATATTACAGTGATACAAGAATAAAAACCTCACAGTCTTTGGAGACTTTCTTAAATGAAAATATGTTTCAAAGCGAAAAACCATTTGGTCCATCTGTGTCCCATTACTAAGCTGGGGCCGTCATCCATTTTCATTAGAGAGGGCCTGAGCATGTGGGTGGGGACAGAGGCCCAGGCAGCTGCCCTGGACACCAGGCTAAAAAGCACCATATGGAAAAGCCTAATGTATGTTAACAGGCATCAGAGACTGAAATTGAAAGAATAATGGCCCATCCACATGCGGTAGCCTCAATGAGACAAACTCTCAGCACCAATCTGTCAGCTGCAATTTTGGGTCATTACAGTGCTGCGAAGCAGAGGCTAACAGACAAGTTAGAGTAATCTGACTTCAGCAAGAATAATTCTTCCAGCCGTGCTAGCCCTCTGGCTCAGTTTCCTCCTTGCTAACATACATCAAACAAAATATCTTCCTTTCCTCAGAAGTTCTTCCTACCGGGCCTCAGGGGATCCCAGCCAAATATGTAAATTACATGCAGCGATCTTTTAATTTGCTCACTGCTTCGTGGCTCCGTATTGCTCTTGCCACTTCAGATAAACACATGCTGTAGCAAAACTGTTTCCCTTTTGCCTGCCCCACAGAGGTGTACCTGAAGTATTTTTGGTTTGACCCCCCAGAGTTTCTTCTTTTAGTTTCAGTTGTTAGCTGAGGAGGCTCAGAGCTTGACTAAAACTGTTAAGTGCTCTGTGCTGGGAGTGCCTTGGCATTCAGGTTGGAATCCAGGTTAGATCCAATATCCTTGTACCAAATTAACTCTGCATATAGCTAGATGATTTTGTTTGCCTTTCCAGTGGAGCTGAGCATTGCTGGAGCAAAGTAAGCTCTTGCAACTGTTTGGTGGCTAGCAGAAGTCGCTGGCAGCTATTATGGCTGGGGCAATTTAGGATATAGTTTCATAGACTCTGTGCCTAATTTTAAATCAGAAGGCTATAGCATCCGCCAGTCTCCCTTTGCTTGCCAGCAGGCCTAATGCCTCCAGGGTATGTCAACAGTTTCTAGTGGGCTTTTTCTCCATACAGCTTTGAGACTCAGCAAGTGGTGGGCCTGCTGTTAGTAGGTAAAAACAGGTGGCAGTATATCCAGCAGGTGTGAAAAAGTCACATATGTAATCACTTATGCTCA
This sequence comes from Gymnogyps californianus, assembly GCF_018139145.2. Taxonomy (NCBI): domain Eukaryota; kingdom Metazoa; phylum Chordata; class Aves; order Accipitriformes; family Cathartidae; genus Gymnogyps; species Gymnogyps californianus. The sequence continues at coordinate 5,851,838 of NC_059491.1, read as the reverse complement.
GCCATCAGGTAACCTCTTAATCCAGGGAGTGCTTGAGTACCAACATCTGAGCATTTGTTTTTGTACAGCCAGGTTATAGCTCTGCCTATCTCTGAAATGCAGATTTTTCTGAGACAGAATACAGTGCTGTGTTGGCACAAGCTCAATCCTCTTTTATAGTGCTTCTGTTTAATTGTGTTTTGTTGAAAACTGTATTTAAATGCTGTTATTTTCTTTTTGCAGATTCCCTTTTTTGTTCAAGCTTTAGTCACGACTCCTGCCGAAAGTTCAGTGTTGTGGATTTCACTAACTGTGTTGAAAAGTGAGGAGCAAGAAGCCCAGGTAAGTGTCCCACTCATTTAAAAGACAAATTTAAATTTCTCTATGAAACAATAGCAATCTTACCTCAAATCCAAGTGTTTGACATTGCCCAAAACAAAAGCACACAGGAGCAAAGGATGTTTTGCTGGTTGTCACTTTGTGAAGATGTCTGTGTGAGAAGCAAAAAAGAAAAAAGAAGCTGAGGATTAAAGTGTCCACGCAGCACGGAACTCTTGCCCTGCATTTTGGTGGGCTTGGGTTTTTTTTCCCCCTGGGCAAGAAACAAGAGCTTTAGGGTGGAATTCTGGCAAAAGTGAGCTTAGATCTAGACCGAAAGACACTGTTCGGTTTGAACACTTCCAGTTCTTTTGGGCAGAAACAGATTTGACATTCCTGCCTTAAAAATAAGATAGATAAGGCTAGCCTTTGTAAAAGGCAATGCATCTAGAAGATACCTCACTTATCCCTAATTTCTCCTCCAAAGAGAGGAGAACAATCAGGGTTCCGAGACTTCTTTGAAGGGGGGTCGATCTGAAATGGTTGGGAAAGGCATATTACTCCATTGAGGTCGTAAGCGAAAGTTTAGCACAGCTGGTTGCTTGGTAGGTTTGGGTTTTTTTCCCGGAGTGCTATGGGCATTTTAATATACAGGTTCTGATTGATGCGGCTGTTGGCTCTGACATGGCCTTCAATCTGTTTTCTCCAAGGCAGGAATGAGGTTGTGTGTATTCAGTGAGGGATTTAGCCAAAGGGAAGATTTGTCCATTTCAATGTATCATACTAACTCTTTAATGTCTGAGCAGTAGCTCTTATTTTGGGAGTGCTTTGGTCTGGCTTTACTGTTTATCTAGATCAGTGAGGTAATAGCCTTTTTGTTAGGAAAAATTGGGGTTATGGACAATTGCAGAGGAAGAGAAATGGTGAAAAATGTTTTTGAGTTGAACAGGGGTGAGTAGAAAATGCATTTGGATGTATATATGGACAAGGAGCCTGTTGTAAGTCCTAATGCTGTTGAAACCTATTCTTCAGCACGTTTCTGAGCTTCTCCCTCTTCCTGAGGTGGAGGGAGCCTCAGGAATTTACTGTCTCCTCCAGTCTCAGCAAGTTATACATTTGGGAGGTGAATACAGTTCTTCACAGTGTTAATTATTGCATGTAGAGGAAGAGCAGTCATGAAAGAAGGAAGAAATTAAAGGGAGATGGAAATAGAGACAAGCAGCCAAGCTCTGACTTCCAAAGGCAGACCTTGTGCTCTCAGCTGAGAGCAACTTGTCTGCTGTGGTTTTGGTGTGGAAGATGAACTCTGGGTTCCCCTTCTTTGAAAAACCAGGGCTTCATCCCAAACTTAGTGGTGGTTGCTGTACTCTGCAGAGTCTGGTTCTGCAGATAGGAAAGGGTTTAAGCTTTGTTTAAGCAAGGATATAACAGTGGAGGATTATATGGATACTCCAGCAGGAGATGGATATGGTTCTTGTGCCAAGCTTGCTTTTCAGTTCTCCCTTGACAAAGAATGATTTTTGGAGAGAGGCTACTGCTCAAGTGGATCCTCTTGTTGGAGACTGTGCGCTGGAGGGAATGGCACATGCTAATAGCCTTTTCTAAGCTGGCAAGTGACTTTCCAGGCCTTCCAGTCATCGTGGCAGGTGTGTAACCCCAAACTACTCTCTCTAAATGAGATTGTCATTCCTGGGTGCTGTTCTGGGAGCTGAAAAGTCTCCTAATTACTCACAGGGCCAATCTGCTTGCTGAATGAAGCTATGGATAGGTTCAGAGGAGGCTTTTGATTAGCCTCACTCTGTTCACAATAGGGAGTTCCTGATGGGCTCATCCTTGGCTGGTCTTTGTGTCCTCTAGTACAGAGATTTGTCCTATTTTTCTTGCTTTTCTTTGTTGTCGCCCCCAGTCTGCCTTCCCTGCTTTGAGACTTCATGTTGGACAAGAGCTACACTAGACGTGTGTTGTTCACCCGCCCCCTTTGTTCCTCTTTGCTGTTTGGAGGCAGGCTTACCCAAGGAAAGTGTGTTGGCTGTGCCTGTAACGTGCATAGCATCTTTGCTTGGAGAGAAGAGAGCACTGTATTTCATAGCTTTGGCTCTAGCTGTATCTGAATTGTAACCAAATTCTCTTCCCAGCACAAACAGCTGCTCCAGTGAAGTCACAGACTTGGAGCCAGCCCAGCAGACACGCTGCAGCTACCAAGGATGTGGGCGGGAGCGAGACGGTAGCTTTGTGAGCTAGTTCAATTTTTGAGAGCCAGGCTAATGGGACTGGGGAGACAGGCGAGGGGAAAAGAGATTCTGACCTATGCAGTTCTTATGCTGTCTTCCCCATGGCAGAGTAGGAGTTTTTTCCAGGAGAAGGCAGAGTAACATGACTGGCATCTGTTACTTGTGTGCTGTTGTATTCTCTCCCCAAGGGGATGAGTGTGTGCCGTGCAGGGGTTTGCCCTGGAATTTGTAGAGTCAGGTGTGTAAATACACACGCATACATCCATGCAGTGGTTGAAATGGGCTGGCATACATGAAAATTACGTGCTGTTGGATTCTGCAGCTGTGTAGTTGAAGAGAAGTTACACAGGTATTTGCACATTATCATTTTGGTTGTGTACATACATAATGTATAAATTATATGTGCATAGTCTCTAACACTGTTAGAGTGCTTTGCCCTCTGAGCTTTGTGGTGCTCCTGCAGAGGTCGTGTTTCACAGCCTGAGACCAGCCCCACACAGATGACGGTTACCCTTGTTTTTGAGAGCTCTGTTCATGCCAGAGGAGCAAGGCTGTCAACCAGTATCTTTACCCCAGAGTTTTTGTTGATCTTCCTAGACAATTTGAGCTCAGATCCAAGTGCTTTCAGATGAGGATGACAATTGCATTGGCTGTCCTTTGGAAGTCAGTTAGTGCAGAGTAGAGAGGACAAGTCCAGTGATCTTTTCACTGCTGGGGAAATGTGCCTCAGCACTCTGTAGCAGCTGGAGTCCATCTTTGCAAACAGTGTATAAAACAATCAGGTAGCAGTAGAGAGCATGGGAAGGAGGAAAGCATGCCCTAGCTGAAGAGAGACAGTATCTTGCCCCATTGCATGAGCTTTCTCTGCCTGCTATTTTTGCCCTGGCAAGATTATTTTTGTCCTGTTTCACAGCAGCCAGGCGCTTCCCCCTGCCCCACTCCATGCTCTGCTTGCTCCGTCTGTGTGCTTGTCTTTTGATGTCAGTCACGCTATTTGATTTGTAATGAGGAAACAGAACGCCTTTTCCTCTGCTGCATCCTCCCCCAAGTCCTCTGAACCCCTCAATGCAGGAGGATTGGATTTAGCCACGGAACAGCAGGCATCCAGGCAATCTCTTAGGGCTCTGCGGAGGCAGCTGGCATTTGAGAAATAAGGGGCAGTGGGGAGCATTGTCTTCAGGGATCACAGCAAGCAGCTATTACGCTCATTTGCTCTCCTTGTTTGTGACGCAAGGATAGTCACTGCTACGTTAGATGACTGCACTGTCTCACCTTAGAAGCCAGGAAATCCTGTGCATGCTTTTCCTCTGTTCATTAACCAGCCTCTTGCTTTGGCACTGTACCTGTGTTTCAGATCTGGAGGCACGTTCAGATGCTCACTGTCCTGTTTATTACACCTGAAACATCTGGTCCTGACTGTACTTGTCATGGAATTGCTGTCAGAATGCAGGAGTTGCCTTTCAAAGGCCCAGAGATGGTTTTCTCCCCCAGCACAAGATGATTTTCTGAGGCAGTGTGTGGTTTTGCACGGTCCATTTGAGAACAGAGTTGTCTGGGACTTTTTTTGATTAAGTGGATGTCGGGCTGTATTGACTTCATTTTTACAGGATCTCAGAGTTTGTCGTAGCTGAAGCTCTTTCTGTAGGAACATAGGTCTGGCAGAATTTACCTCAGGTAACATTTTTGCAGTTTCAAAACTTGGGGTCAGAGGGAAATCTGAACTGAAGAGCTATCCCGGGACTTAGTCTGAATCTCACACAAATTTGATGAAGGCCCTGGCTGCACAGCTGGTTTCCAGCCTTCTCGTCTTTTCAGTTGGTTCCTGCTGCTGTCTGGTTTTGCAGAGAAAGTGGAGATCAGGTCTCTGGATCTTCGTGGTACCAGCCTGAGGGGCACTGTGTTGGCTGAGCAGCTCTGCTCTTGCTGATTTATTCATGTGTCTGGCTTAGCTGTCTGCACTCGCTGTTGCCACAGGAGGGATTTGAAACCTTTCCTTGACAGACCTCAGTGTCGAGTACTAAAAGCATATTTTGAGAGACTGTAAGGGTCTGAGAGAGAGTATGGGCTCATATGAGGTGTCTCCAGTATCTCTGTATCATTTCATATTCCTCCATTCCACAGAATTTTTTTTTTTTTTCAAGGGGAAGTCCTTTCTCTGAACCTTGGCTTTCACACAAGTTGGTGGTTCTCTTGAAAATGACGGCTTTCCTTCGTGCTACTTCAGCCCTCAAGCATGGAAGGAGACGGGCACGAGAAGACAGCTGGGCAGACTTCTCAAGAGGCGTCTGTCATTTCAGGTAACGCCCAAGCTTCCTGAAGTGGATCAGTAACTCAGCAAGTTACAGAGCACTGGAAACTGCAGTGACATGGATGAAGTCCACTCAGCCTTCAGGCTGGCTTAGTCCTGTGCAGAGAAAAGGGAAATTGTGGGCAAGAGGAGCATCTGTGGAGCCTGAGGTTAGCTATCACAGTGCTCTCAAGATACTGCTGCACCTGGCTAGCTGATACCCAGCAGCCTTTTGGTGGTGGAAGGTTTCTGGGCAGAGAAACAGGGACAACATTTTTGGCGTTGTTCACATCAGGTGCTGAGGACTAAAATCACAGCAGTCTTGTCTCTCCACAGACCATGCCAGAGGAAAGCCAATATGTGCACAAAGCATTCAGTTTCTCAGTCTCCACGATTACAATTTATTAAGTCAGCTTTCTTATTTCAGTGCTAGGTGGCAACCATCAGCTTCAGGGGCCTCATCAAATTCTGGGGCTGTGAGAAACTTTTCAGACCTAAGATCAGAATTGACTCTCCATGCCCCTGCTACTGAACTGAGCAGGAAGCCTGATGTGGGATGCCTCTGGAAGTATTTATGTCTGTGGGAATCAGGCACCAGCTCAGGCACGGATTGATTTTTCTCTTCCTGCCTTTCCAGCCAGTATAAAGTCCACATCTTGCATGTGTTGATAGGATCATTTTAGCAGCTAGTGGGCCATGGGAAAAGCTAATCTCCTCTGGGTTCTTGTCTGTTAACCATGCTTGTAGGTACTGCTGCTGTGCAATTAATTATTACTGCTACTGGTTTCTCCTTCACTTTTATTAAATGGTGTTTTCTGTTTGCAGTCTGCTAAATGGTTTGTTGGCTTTAGTTTTGTTCATGTAATAACTCCTGCTTTCCTGCCAGCACCAACTTCACTGCCTGGGGTAATGATTTTTTGGCTGTTCAAAAATGAGTATCAAAAGGTGTCCATTTAATTACAGGATATCTGAGTATAAATTTCCTGCATGTGCAGTGCAGTAGCCTGTTCCCTGCTGCAAATCAGTTTTCCTGCTCTCTGTCTGTTTTTGTCAGGGAAGAGGTGGGACCTAGGTTCGGCATTAACATATCTGGCTTTTCACCCTCTATAAATTTAGGCCTATCTGCGTATGCACTGGAATAGGAGTTTTGTGGGAAACCTAAATGTTGACTTGGAAAGAAGCAATTCTTTTGCTGCAAGCAGTGGAATTAATAAAGCTTTATGTCCTATAGCGTTGGCTCTCCCAGTTGATTTCCCTGGGGTCTAATAGTGATGTGAAATCCCTGTGTGGATCCACAAATGTTTAAAAGAAATTTGAGTTCATTTTTCAGTTTTTTCCTCAGAGAATCCCCAGTAATAGGAATTCATTTTTTTATCCATCCGCCTATCTCCATTGCACTGATATCCTTGGAACTTCTTCTCTTCCGCCAAATTTGGTAGAAATTGACCGTTGGGCTTTTAAAGTTAGTAAGCTTTACAACACAGGCAGATGTGAGCACAGAGGATTTTTGCCTTGTTTCTGTAGCAAGCCAGGTTCGAAAGACATAATTTATTAAGTATGCCTTTTTACTTTATGGGTGTTCCAGGGTGGACAGGATAAAAAGCAATCCATGCATATAAACAAGGCATGGAGCAGGTTTCAGTCAACACAAGCTTGCACTGGATTAAAACATGCAGCTGAGAGCTGGAAGACTTTGGCATCTCTTAAACTTGTGCCTGTGTGTGCTGTAGTGTTGTGTCGCCCGAGTATTCCTGTCCCGTTACACAGAACCATCTAACCAGACTCATTCGCTATTCTGAAATCCTGTAATGTGCCCCATTATTTTGTTTTCAACACTTTCCTGCTCTGACAATGGAAGAAACTGTACTTCCAGTAACATGCTGTTTGCATTAATAGTAATTGTAGATCAGTTGATTAGAGGGGAAGAGCATTGCCCAGCTCCCCTCACTCCCCCATGCAGACACTGTCTGGAGCCCCTCTGTACGTCCTCCCACTGCCTGCCTTCCCGCAGAGCTCTGATAACTACAGCTCCCTCCAAGAGCCTGCAGCATTCCGTAATCCGTCTGCTCCATCTCTGTCTGCCTCTTCCTGTCATTGACTGAGGCCTCATGCACTGAACACAAGCCTGGTTTTTAGTGATTGCTGTTCCCAGAACTCGGCAGGCTGAAGGGGGTGGAAGGGAGATAAACATCAGAGTTCAACATCCAGACAAACACAGCAGAGCACACACAATAAATATATCCGCCCCCAAATGCAAATACATCAGAAGAGATTCCTTCCCCAGGGCTCAGAGCGGAGCAGGCTCAGACAGGAGAGCAAGATGATGAGGTGAGTGCAGTCACAGGGACCTCCCCAGCTCCCCTGGCCACTTGGCGTTGTGCAGGCCTTAGAAGGCACGAGTGTGATTCTCATCTTGTTTAGTTGTTACTACAGTATGACTCCACTGATACCTCCTGATTTCTTCCATTGTCAAGTGAGGAGGGTGTTGGGCATGAAGATTTCAGCTAGCGCTGAGATATCTGATTTGGTATTGAGACCGGCTACTTGGATGTGTGGCTTTTGGGGTACGATCTAAGTTGATGCTCACTCTTTCTCCGTTAATCTCTGTTCCTTTGACACAGGCTGTTTGTCTTGCTAGCTATGCTTCACAGTGGAGTAAGCAGCAGCATTGTGCTGCAGAAAATGTATGGCAGGATCACGTCCCCCAACTTCCCAAATGTCTACCCAAATCACAAGGAGAGAACCTGGAATATTACTGTCCCCACGGGGTATTCTGTCCGCATCTACTTCACCCATTTCAACCTGGAGCTGTCTTACCTGTGTGAATACGATTATGTGAAGGTATGTGTGGGGCAGGGCAATGTGTAGCAGGCGAAGTTGTTAAAAACTGTGTATATGTGATCCTGGACACATGCAGGACCAACATAACTGTTGTAAGCACTTGATTCTAGTCTGCTAGTGAAGTTCAGGCTCAGCTGATTTCTAAATGATGTGTTTATTGAGGCCCACAGGACCAGGAAGTAGAACTGGTTGTCCTGTTGGAACATCTGAAACTTGAGTTGTTTGTGCTCAGAAAATTCTGATGTTCCCCTCTCGTGAAGCAAAAGGTTTGAAATTTTGCCCAAAACCACATTTGAGCTTCATTTTGCTGAAGTTACAGTGTGTGTTTTAAATTAATAAGTAGTGCTTTACACAGAGTATAATGGGAGACTGTAAAAGTGTAAGCAATAGTCTAAACAAGATACTGTCAGCTTGTCTAAATGTGCACTTGCAACACTTGCTATCGTGTGTTTGCTAGCTAATGTGAGAAACAACCTCGGGAAAAGAGACAAAGATACTGTCTTTGGGAAGTGTTTGGGTGATCAGCGGTGTCCGTGAAAGGTTTGTTCTCTGTGTGCTAGCATGTGCTCTAGTCTAGGTGGCCCTGTCACTGATGTGAGGCCATGCTACCTCTGCACTCATTTTGTTGTTTGCATGGGCCTGATACACATTAAAGAGGGAGATGTATACACAGGGAGTATGCACAACCAGTACATCAGCAGTACTTTTGAATCTGATGGAACCAAATCAGGCAGCCTTGTTCCCATTTAGGAAGATGTCATTTCCATGGTTTTATATGGCAAGTTGCTCCCATTCCCCAAATTCGTGTTGTTCTTCATGTAATTTCCTTTGGGCGGACAGAGTACTCATTTCTGGTAGGTCTGTAGTACACAGTTCTATCACTACCATGTACAACATGAACCCCATGTATCAGAACATTTCTCTTGTATTAAAAACACAAGATAAATGAAGAGCTGGAACTGTAATAAGTGAATCATAGAGCAAGTGAGTCACTAGTTTAAAGAGACCTTTTACTATACGTTTGGATTTGTCAGTGCATGAAACCTTTTTACCCCAGTTGTCTCTGGCTTTACCAAGATCTGGTTGTCACTAAGAGCCAAGTTAACAAGAGCATTATAAACAAAGCATGGTGCTGATAGCCCAGGCTGCCATCACAGCTTTATGTGGGCCTCTAAAAGGAAAAAGGGAGACAAAATTATGGGCTGAAGTCACAGAGGATAGGGGACATCTTCTCTTACCTGTCCCTGGATCTGGACTGACCTCCAGAAGCACCTTTTGAGAGCATCCTAGCCTCCCTTCTCACGCCATCAAACACATGCTTTCCAAGCCATTGGAAATGGCTTGCAGCAGGTTGGGAAGAGCAAAGCTCTGTGCTAATGTGGTAGATTTGTCTGCCCATTTTGCAGCTGAGCTCTGGTGGGAGGACCTTGGCTACGCTGTGTGGAAAGGATAGTACAGACACTGAGGATGCTCCGGGCAACAAGACATACATCTCCGTTGACAACAACCTCATGGTAGTGTTCCGGTCTGATTACTCCAATGAGAAACCATTCACAGGCTTTGAGGCCTTTTATGCTGCTGAAGGTAAGTGACCAGCCCCTCTTGTAGATGGAAGAGACACAGCTACGGTGGGGCTGGTGCTTCCCTGTGCTGCTGGTGTGTTAGGTGGGAGAAGGCGGCCTCATACAGAGGCAGATGCAAAAGGGCACAGCAACAAAAGGCAAACAAGCCAACCTCACAAAACACAGAGTGGTTCAGACGAAGACAAAGTGTTGTTGAAGGGTGTTGGTTGCCTAATTCTGTGCTTCACCCATTAGATATCGATGAGTGCAAACAGCTGTTTGATGGTGAACCCCTCTGCAATCATCACTGTCACAACTACGTGGGGGGCTACTATTGCAGCTGTCGGATTGGCTACACACTGCATGAAAACAAGAGGACATGCACAGGTGAGCTCTTGCTAGATCAGGAGATACTTCCCTACCTACAACATCCACTTAAATCCAGTCCTGACACTAGCATCGAGATGAAAGCTGTGTTTTTTTGTTGTTGTTTTTGGTATTCCCTATGCGCCTGGTGCAGCTGGAAGAAGGTACAGGGAGTTAGTCAAGGCTGTGAGCAGAGGCCCTGGTTTGCAGAGTGGCTGTGGGCTAATGGCTGCTGCTAGGGACAGCAATATTGTGTCGCAGTAAAATGGTGCACTGGCAGTTGATTTTGGTTGCTCCTTAGGCAACGTCCACCTGCGTTCAGCTTTAGACAGATTGAATGGAGAAGCAAGAAACTTGTCTTACACTTCCCACCACAGACGCGTCCAGTCTTCATGGCTGTCAGTGCAGCCAGCCTTGCAAAACTGAGTATATCTTGCTCCCTGGGTAGTGAGATACTGAGCATTCTGGACCCAAGTTAGTACATGTGTTGGTAAAACTAACAATTGAGTTGCAAAGTCTAATGGAGAAATAGTTTCCTTACTCTCCCTGGAAGGACAAAGGCCAAGAAGCAGCATGGTCGACATATCACTGCCACCAGATACAATGGTCTGCCCATTAAATGGGAGACAAGGCCAGGCACAGATCTCTTGTTCAGAAGGGCATACAGCTTGAGGTTTACCTAGCTGACTTCTGCCTGGCTCTGCTTCTCAGTTCACAACTAGGGAAAGCTTATGTGTCGTCAGGCAGCAAAGTGTCTGTCTGAATCAGCGCAGTGATTGACACCTCAGGGTTCACTTTGCAGTGAAACGTGTGCCTACACGTGGTGTCATATTCATCCTTTGTGGATGATGTGAGCTTTGCTCACCTGGAGCTGAATCTTGTCTGGAAAGAACCAGCACACATACTGCTCACTAAATATTGTCATAGATGGGAAGGTAGTTTCTTTGAGCTCCCCAGTGCTGAAATGCAGAATTGGATCTAACTTCCAGTGCTTAAGGCTGCCTGGGCATTTAGCTTCCCAGCTCCAACCTATTACAAACTCTCTCCAGCTGTGGCTACCTGGATCTGATTCAAGATTCAAACTCCTCATATCTCCAGTGTATTGGAACAGACATATTCATTCAGCCTCCCCTTCCTAAAGTGATGGCTTTTAGCACAAGTATATGGATTTACTTACGCTATAAAGTGTGTGCCTGGTCTTAATGTGAAGGTGCAAAATGAATAGCTGTGAACTAGCAGACTAGCAGCTTTGCGTTGACCATTCATGTGTGCACACTTATGCCCCCCCCACCCCGAACATCACGCTAGCAGAGGAACTTACCAGCAGTATTGAAGTGCATTGGGAATTACTATGGTGCAGCTGATGTGCTGGAACCTGTTCACATTTCAGAGGCCTTTAGATGCAAGTGCTGAAGCTGCTCCAGCCACTGGGCTGGGCTGCAAAGCAAAGGTCTCTGTGGATTGCCTTCATGAGAAGAGGGCAAAAGCTGCCCCTTTGATTTTTGGGCTCCTGTCTGAGCAGGCTGATATTGACAGGCTCTTTTTCTCCTTTATTTTCCAGCGTGAGATAATTAAGCTTCTCCTCGCTTAGGCAGAGATGGAGACAGATGTGCTGGGAAGAGCTGGTTTGCCCTCCCTCCTGACCTGCCTGTTGCAGTCCACCCCATGGCTGCAGGCTTCTCTTGCTCGGTGACTTGTATGTCTTGGTTCCTTGCCTTTCAGACCTGCCTCCTGCAGACAATAAAGAGGCTGTTCCTTGTTGAAAGCTGATGGCAGCCTCTGGGGCATTCATTTTCTTGCATTTCCCATGTGTCACTAGGGAAAAAGGAAGGTAGATAAGGCAGGAGCTGATAAGAGAGAAGCCGTTGTGAAAGGCCCCTGAGCATCACAGCTACCTGAAGACTCCTGAATTTCTTGTCCGGCTCTTGTTGCTTGACCTTCCATAGTTCTTAAACTGCAACAAGACCAGAACCACGCATTTGTTCCCTAATGTTCCTTTTAGATATGCTCGTCTGCCCCCAGACTTGTAGATTGAAACTATTTATATTCAGAGCCCATTCACTCTTTGGAAAGGCTTGAATTTTTTTTTTTTTTTTGATCCAAATTTTGTGACCCTGGCCATATTTCCCATTGGGAACCTAGCCTTATGGCTGAAATGTGTTCTGGTGAGCAAAGCCTCAGAGTTCCAGGAGTTTGATAAAGTGGTAGGAATGTCACCAGGGCAGCTTAGGTGTCTTGTCTTCATACAAGGGAAGGCAACAGTGCCCTCCCCGCAATAGGTGCAACACAAGGAATGCTGTTCTTCAGCGCAATTGCTTGTGGCGTTGATTGATACTGTCTCAGTCCCTCACAGTGCCTCTCACTGCTCCACGTTAATATCCATTTGTTGCCCTTTTAGACTGTACCCTCTTTGGGCGGGGACCATCTTCGTAAAACATGTTGGAGAAATGCTATGCTCCATACTTGTCAGTGGCTAGAGCTCCCCAGTTGTGTGGAGGAAACACGATGATCATTGCAAGAGGTTAACACGTCAGAGCTGAGCAGCTGTAGGTGAACTGCTGAAGATAAAACAAGGCTTTTTTTAAAAAGCTGGAGGGATTAAGGAGTATTAGTCAATCAGCATTTCCTTATTTCTGCAATTTAGCAGGAGTTGCTTTTAATTGTAATTTATGAGGCTCAGTTTCTCCGACCCCACCTCTGCTTTTTAGTGCCTGGAGTAAATGGGGGAGGAACCCTTTTCCAAGTGAGCATGGGAGGGACAGAGAGTCTTTTAGATGGGACACTTGACTCATTGCAGGTCACTGCATTTGCAGACTTCTGTGTTATCTTGGGCAAGTCACTTGATACCAGCTTTGAACATCCGTCTGCAAAATGAGAGGTAACATCACTGCCTTGACTTACTGGGAAGATGCTTAGTAAGTGTCGTAGAAGATAGATGCTGCAGAGAACTGATTTGGAGGTAGAGTGCCTGTGCAAGCAGTTACCAAGGCTTACTTCTGCTGTATTTAATCTTGTTCAGAAGCTGTTTCATGGTCACAGTGAATTGTGGTCAAAGCAGCTTGAAATTTTGTCATGGCGCTGTGATGCAATTTATGACCCACCTTTCACTGGATACCTAATGAGCCAATGACAATGGACTTGCCAGTTTTGAAGGGGTCATTTTTCAGAGTTCAAGCCTCTGGCAAACAGCTCACTGTGATTCTAATAAAAATATGGCCTGGGCATAATTGAGCACTCTCTGGACAGCTCTAAAGCTTGGACTGAGAAGTCAAGGGACAGCATTTCTGCTGGCAGATGTTAAAAAATTATTTGATCCTTTTTGTGCTGGCTAGTTTATGACTTTCTTGCTTGCGGACTTATGGAAAAAAATACTGCCCTGACAAAGGGAAATCCCAGTGGCCACATCCAGGAGATAGTAGGAGAAAAGTAGGGTCTAGCCTGAGCCTTTTCATCTTCAAGCTGCAAATTCCCTTGGACTAGCAGAGTATCTTCTGTTGGGTCAGCTAGTTTTGGCTACTCATGTGAGCGCAAGTCAAGAGAGTTTATTGGTGATGACTCACATTTTTCCAAACTGCATTATGAGAATCTCATACCAAAATTAGGAAACTGAGTTTAAAGGAGACAGATGTAATGAAGTATGAAGAACTATTAGTCTCTATCTTTCTCCTTCTTTAAGAAGAAAATTAACTCTATCCCAGCCGAAACCAGGACATCCTTCAAAACAAGGTGAAGGCCAGTTTTCTGAATTACTGGGGTATTAATGGGGCACTATTCTTATTTGTACTATAACAGTGTGTAGGGATCCCAGCTCTGTGCAGAGGCATGGTGCTATTTTTTGCTACGTGAACACAGAGCAATCACTGCCCTGAAGAGCCTCTCAGCTAGCACCTGGGCAGCTCCGAGCAATTCTGGAATATGCATTGCTAGAATGGATCCAGGCTAAGGATCCCTGGAGTCCAGTCTCCTGCCTTTGATACTGGCCAGCATCTTATGCTTCAGTGGAAGATACAGTTCAGTAAGTGATTTTTAAAGTATACTCCCATACAGAAGCGTAATCTGGTGCACTAGATCATGTGTTGTGTGTATGCTACTTAGCTTAAGCTGAATTTATGGCACTAGCATATAAAAGTTGGTGTTAAACTTCATGTGACAGCACGTTGCACAGATTAATTATATGCTATTTCTTAATCCTGGTTTTGTATCAGATTTGTGTTTTTCGGCCTTTAATTTCATCATGTGTCCCTTTGCCCTTTTATTGCTAGAGAAAGTAAACAGCCTTCGGAAACTATAGTGATGGTTATATGCAGCGTTTTTCTGTCTCTACATGCATATATATGTGTGTGTGCCTGTTACCACACAGTGGTCATTTCTCCACCATTTCTCTCTTACATGTTTTTATGCTGAGCTTTAGTCTAATAACATTCCTTTAAACATACTTTAAGGAAAGAAACTAACATGATCATTAGGGTAAATAGAAGCCAAGGTGTTGCTGCCTTCTAACTCTGAGGTTCTTGTAACAGATAATTTAACCTTACCAACCTGAGTATCCCTTCTTCACACAGTAGATCCCATGCCCGGGGAAAAATGGTTTTGTAGGTAATAGGAAAGGATTCTGATGCAGAACTAGCAGAAGATTTGAGATTCTAACTTCCTAATGATTTCAGTAGGGAGTTAGGGTTGTAAAGATAGTACTCATTATATTGTGGCTTGTATGCTTAGGGTAAGACTTCCCGCTGAGTCTTTTTTCACACCCAAGGATTTAATGTTTTCATTCCTATCTCTTCCTATAATTGCCTCCAGACTACTCCTGTAGGGGCTGTAGAGCTGGGACAGATATTAGCAGCATGAGGAAATTTCAGTTTTTAAGACAAGGAGATTTTTTTGCACTTACATGGCAGTGAGCAGTATACTGCTAAAGCTGCATATCAAGTAGGTTTGGGGGTGTTTCGTAGCCTGGGCTTGCAGCGGGTGGAAGGAAGCATTATGGTGGGACCTTAAAGCCTGGGGAGAAGCAGTGAACTCTGTCACTGGCAGTACTTTAAGCAGCACCTGCAGCAGCTCAGGAGATCGTGCTGGAAAACATGCTTTATTCTTACATAGCCATCAAATGCTTCTGTAGTTTGAGGCACAATCAGTGGAATTACAGAAATGTGCATTTAGCTGAGAAGAATGAGGTAATAACAATTAAGGAAAAAACCCACTTGCTGATAATACTCTACAAGTATAGCATGAAAGGAAAAGATTTAATTCCCATTGTAGCTCAACTGATTTCTTCTGGTGCAAAGCAGTGTGCTGTTAGGCTAGATTCAGAGGCAGCCAGAACCTCTAGCTGAATTAGTCAAGCTTTCTCCACTGCTTTGGACCAAGAGAGGCATTTCAAACAGGATTTACAAATTAGGAGAGCGCTCAGTTTTAGCAGAATGGACATTTCTGGGTATTAACTGTTTTACTCTGTATTTGTCAGCTGTGTTTGAAAACCTAGGACAATGAATTCAGAGTAGAACACACAGAGGTGCTCAGTCACTGTGGTGATGGATAGGTTTATGTCAAATAAAAGCAGCTGCTCGTAACTTTCTGGGAAGATGGACAGAGAAAGATTATTCTGAAATTACAGCTTGTGCTAAAAGAAACACTTGGTACCCAAGTGCGTCATTACTTGTGTTGTGGTATTGTAGTTGTGCTAAGAGGCACACAAACATAAAACAAAAAGATTATCCTTTTACCCGTTCCTGCTTTCCTTTCCAAGTAAATACTTGTATCCAAATACTTCCTGTAGCAGCAGGTAGGGCTGTTGCATAGGTATAGGGTGGAAGCAAGTTTCATTCTCTGAAGTAAAAGGAGCTTAGAATCTTGGTAAATGAAATCCATAGTTAGTGAAGGGACAATAATGTTCATTTTCTCATTCACAACTTGGTCCTCTTCCATTAAAATGGCGACCTTAAACTGTATGGTCTATTTTAGGTGATAATCTGTAATTAATGACTGGATAATGGCATTTTTGTTGGTGGAGGTTAGCATGGTGTGTTTGAGGATACAATTCAAAGTCAAACAATTTCCCTCTTACAATTAATTCAGTGTCACATGCAAAAATATGCCGGTGTTATCAGCCAGTCCAGCATTCCTCATCAATTAAAGGATTGCTCATACAGCTTTTGCAGCACATCATAAAGCCTTTGTTCCCAGCTGATCAAAGCACCACTTCACAGTGATCAGATGCTGTCAACAAGCAGAGATCCTCAGGGCACTTGTGGCTGTTCCTTCTTGCTTCTCTTCAGCAGGGATCATTTGTGGCTCCAATTGTGTCGGCAAGAGGCACAGCTGGTTTTGCTCAGAGAATACAATTACATTCTAAATGTCTGGCAACAAAGGCATTAAAAAGAAAGAGCTGCATTCAGAGGCTTCTGGAATTGAGGAGCTGATAGCTATCCTACCACTCTACACACTCTGGTGCAGCAGACAAGCTGCAAATTTAACACCTCAGAATGTTTCTGATGAGCTTCCAGCTATCACACTTATTTCTGACCTCCAGCCCTGTGTCTTAAGTGGTGCTTTCCCGGTGTCCTTCCCTGCACCACTTTTGAGGTAGAGTGCTGGATAGTGCTCGTGCCCCGGTCCTACCACAACAGAGGGAGAGAGACGGCAATTTTCTCAACAGTGACAAATGCCCCCTGGTGAAATGTGTGAGACTAGCTTCATTTCATAGGTAGGTAGATATGTGGCTCTCAAACTTTCTTGAAGGGATAGACTAGTGTAGAAAAAGATCCACTACCTTTACCCAGTGCGGCTGAACTGAGTTAATACAACTATGATCATCATTTTCTGTTGTGGTTTTTTTTTTTTCCTAGCCCACTGTCAGAGTCAGGTTTTTACTGAAAGAATTGGAGAAATCACCAGCCCTGACTATCCAACACCTTATCCCCCGCTCAGCTCCTGCAGCTACAGTATCCAGGTAGAAGATAGCTTCCTGATCATGCTGGAATTCATGGAGACCTTTAATGTGGAGACACACCCAGGAGTGTTGTGCCCCTGTGATGTCCTTAAGGTAAGGTGAGGTTTATTGCATTTCATCACGGCTTTTGTGAGACAGGCCCAGTTCTTTTACTGCATCTTCTTCAGCCTGTGTTTCGCCACGTTAATTTACAGTTTCATCTCCCTGTATCTCTCCTCGTTCATTTCTTCTCCTCCCTTCAGTTTTGTTGTTTTTTTTTTTTTCTTTCAACACCGTCCGCTTTTGAGAAATTCACCAAAAACAAAAACAAGCACACATTTGAGTGATGACTTGATAGATTTCATCACAACCTCTGCTCTTATCACAGATCAGTGATGCCAGGGGAGTCAGTTAAATCTTTTGCGTTCAGTTTGCTTATCTATAAAATGGACCCAGTGATCACTTCCCAGGAATTCCATAGCACTTAGGATGCTTGGAGAAGAGGCATGCTGTGAGTTACCAGAGTGACAAACTGTCACTCTAACCACCTGCCTGGTTTTTTAAACTTTGCAAGAAAGGGCCCTTCAAGTTCAGGGAGTCATTGTATTAAAATCAGTTTGTTCTTCCATAAGAAGGATGGAAGGGGGGAAGGAGTAAAGACAGTTTGTTTGCCTTCTCTCATTCTTTTCAGGTTAGAACACCCAAAAAGCAATTTGGCCCATTCTGTGGAAAGACTTTGCCTGCAAAAATTGAGACACAGGCTAGTGTTGTGAATATTACTTTCCTAACTGATGTCTCAGGAGCACACGCTGGGTGGAAAATGAAACACAGGGCAACAGGTGGGCAGGAGACCTCTGGTTAGTTCTCAAGTCCAAACTGTTCCCAGAGCTTCGTTCTGGAAGGGCCTGAATAGCAACCAAATAGTGGTGCTTTCAAACAGTGGTTTCATACTTAGTTTTCAGTAGTGTACCTATTAAACAATGTAGCTACTAGGTAGTTTACTTCTGAAGTAAAGTTTTAAGAGAACTCCAGAATTCCAGCTGATCTTACAGTTCAGCTCGGGTCCAGGCATACGATTTTATTTTAGGGAACAATTTTCCCAACTGGTCAGGAGTTATGAGGGACATGTTTAGGCCACAGATGTACTGGGCTAGTCCTGTCAGTGTAGCCTGGCTCCGTGCAGGTCGCTGCACACGTTTCATGTGAGAGCATCACAGTAAGTCAGCCACAGTTTTTCCTTTTATTCTCCATAGTTGTAGATCTGTGTCCATGTGAGTGAAACAGTGTAGAGAAAGGGTGGTTTTTCCCCTAAGAGTCTTTAGCAGTAATTAACGAATTCGCTCTTCAGGGGAATACTCTGTTTTCTGATCCTCTGCAGGTTTGCCATGTCCCAGTCCTGAGGCACCACCCCATGGTGACATCGCACCAGTGCAAGCGCGGTACATTCTGGGTGACCACTGTGCTCTCTCTTGTGACATCGGATCTGTGCTACTTGAAGTAGGTGAACCATGGCGCTGTCAGCCCTATCGGACTTAATTTCTCGGGGATTAAACATGTAGGTGCCTTTTCTCATTAACAATTTCTGTTGCTCACATGCTACAATGACAAGGTGTATTCAGTACACTGAATTTGTTAGCAATTGTCCTTTCTTTGATATCCTCCCCAAAGAATTATGTTTCTGTGTATGCCTGTGTGTATGTATGCCCATGCTGATGCTCTTTGAGCAGTGCTGCTTAGAGATTTGCTTGTAATTATGTTGGAAGGAATGAATGATTTTACAAAAGATTTCACAAGATCAGTGTAGTGAGAATTTTTAATGTTCTTTCATTTGTTACTACATCTCTCCATGGAAGTTAAAACTGGAATACTTGGTCATTCCTGCTGAATGCTGCATTTCAGACTGACTTCTTAGTAACATCCTGCTTCCCAGCACGCAGTTTCAGAAGATACTCTAGTCAGTGTATGCTTACAGCAAAATTTTAAAATCACAGTTAGGTGATTGTGTTGTAGGAAGGCACAGGCTTACCTCAACAGTTATTTTATAGTCTGTCTGATTTGATAGTTGCACCCATTTACTGTTTACTGTTCAGGTAGAAACCCAGAATAACTGAACTGATGTGAGGGTTAGTGTTCAATGGCAATAGTAGGAAAGCTGGGTGTGTATGGAACAAGATAAATGAAGGCTGTATTCCGTGTTGTCCTTGAAATGCACTGACCAGCACTGTGTGCCATTGTTGCTGGTGACCAGGCAGGTGTACGTGGTGGAACTGCTACACGACAAATGCAACTTAGCCTCCAGATTCCGGAGAGGGTGTAACTCTCCCTCACATTCACAGCCATCCACTATGGCCTTTATTAGCACCCACGTTGAGATATATATGATGATGGTGTAAGAATTATTTACCTTTTCCCACTCTGAAAGTAGTGCAGCAAGCAGTACATTTAGTAAAGACATTTTAAGCAAATAAAAATCTAGTTATTGTTTTTGCCTTATGAATGAACAAATAAATGTATAACTGATGTTGTTTTTCTGTCACTAACCCTGTTTGTGTGGAATTAATTTGACCTTTTATTTCTCTTCATGCTTCCTGGAGAATTGAAACGTTGTGAAGTCTTTTGTAGTGGAATGTCAAAAGAATGCTTCTTGGAACAAACCAGTGGCAAAGTGCATCAGTAAGTCAGTGCTAATATTTGCGAATTTGAAAATTTCTGTGTAAATATTTATATTTAAAACATGGGTTTTGTAAAGACAATGATAGAAGTTGCAGCATGAGAAAGATTTTGTTCTGCTTGGTAACTTCCATTTCTTGTCAAAGTGCATTTTGTATTTGTAAGTTGGAAGATGTTTCAATTTCTGCCGCTCTTTAAAATCTCTAAAAAGCACTGATGGTTATTTAAAAAAGAAAAAAAAAAAGTAAAAAAAAAAAAGTGTGGTAGTGTCCTTTGAAATAGTGTACAATCTCCCAACAGTTTTATGTAACTAGCAAAAGCATCATAGTCATAGGAGAAGAATACAGTACCTGTACTCTTAGAGTACTGGTACAATTTATCTTTAATTAGTCTGTATTCATTAATATATGTGTCAGGTTTCCTGCGTACATGGTGGGCAGTGTGAGTCTTGCACAGTCACAGCTTAATCTAATGGATGGGAGTGCAAATTTTCTGAGGAAACCACAGAATCTGGTAAAACCTTTCTAGCTCCCAGTACTCACCTGTGGTGTTATTAATGTCTGCCTGCCCAGTTGTGAGCACCGAACCTTCACCACTATTTCTGTTCCTGTTATCTCGAGTAAAGAGGCCTTGTACTGTTCCCTGACGATTGCAGTTGGGTCCTGCTTGATTAGGTCGACTTTTTCAGCGCACTACCTTTTTTTTGTTTTTAATACATTTTTGAACCGCTTTAGTTGTTGACTGTGGTCAACCTTCGAACGTAGACAGCGGTGCTGTTACATGCGTTACGGGGCCTGAGAAGACCACCTACAATGCTGAAATTCAGTACCAGTGTGAAGCCACCTTCTACCCCATGAAGGCTGCTAATAACGGTGGGTCCTAAACACCAGATTAGGAGTGGTTCTTGGTTCTGATGTGTGCAGAGTGAATACCCCTGCCTTACATAGACATGCCTGTAAAGGTCAGCAGAACCTTTCTGAAACACAGTACAAAGGCTGTTAACTGTGGGAAGTATTATTTGCATTTTTAGGGATGTGTGCCTAAGCATACTGAAAGGTACCCCAGGTAGGCTTAATTCAGTAACGGTTGGGAGCTTAACACATTCTTACCATTCCCCAGTTAGTGGCATTTAATAGTATTAGATCCTGCAAATAGCCAGAGCGGGACAAGTGATGCAGGCTCACCTTCTCATGAGCCTGCAGTAAACTCAAAGGAGACCTAAAATACAATGTCTAACAATGGCTGTAGCGTGTCACTTCTGTGTTGCTTTAAAACAACGCCCAGCTGTTCTATTCACTTGGTCTTATTTTTGTTGTCTTTGTGAGATGCAGGTGAATACATATGCCCTGATGATGGATACTGGAAAAACTCCAAAGGAGAAATGACCCCTCTTGCCTGTGAACCAGGTAATGCATGAATGTACAAAATAGCTGGAATTAGCAGTTGCTGCAAAATCATTAACAGGCTCTTGACTGGTACTGACTGTTGTTGGTCCGTGGTCACGCTTTGTTACAGAGACAGCGAGGCAGATTGTACGTAGGTCGATACTGAAGGACACAGCTTGCTTTGAAGTATTGCACTTACGTTCACCTGAGTTGGAGCTTCAGAATGTTTCCTGTAACGAAGGAGCTAGGCTCCGTTCTGTAATGCTTGTTCCTAAATACCAGCCTGCAGTGAACTACAGATGCTGGGCTGCTAACAGAGTTACTCAGCTAAGCTACTCCATTGTTTGTGTAGAAAGTTAAGGAGCACGTATAATAGCATGGCTTTCTTACATTTTCTTTTAGTACTTTTAAGTTGATGAGGCAGAACCACTTCATTGTAGAATGTTCATTTTAAAAATCAGATTACCACCTTTACGTTACTCTGATTTTCAAAATGGCAAGTGCTACAATTGCTGTTAAACAGGGAGGAACAGTAACAAAACTAAAAATATTGTGATAACCACACAGTGTGACTGGCATTCTCTGTAGTTACTGACCTTATATTTATCTGTTAAATTGTTTACTATTTTAACATGCTTTGGTCTTGCCTGAGGCTCCCTATTGCTGCTAGCATTGCAGATTAATGCCAGAAATTCAGTTCAGTTCCCCTTGAAGAGAGTAAAAAGCTGAACCTTCAGTTTATTTCAGCTCTCTTTTGGAGAATGCAGTTTCATAACTAAATTGTTGTTGCTTTTAAATTGTTTGGCATTGTTTCTGACAGGAAAATTGAACCACGCTCCAGAAGTATTCCTGAGGGGGAAAAGCCACTGAATACCCTTAGTGCAGAGTGTGGGGTTGGGGATGGTTTTTGTGGTTTGTTTTTTTGTTTGTTTTGGTTTTTTTAATGCTTGAACTGCTAAATTAGTTACTCTGTAAAATTACTCAAGACCCAAGACGGAGTTTTGGGAGAAACATTTTACAATGTAAAAGTGTAATTGTTCCTCTTATCTTTTAGATTAGAATATCCATATATTCCAATTACTTTAATTTACATTCAGAACAAATACACTTACTTCTCTATGCCCAAATTCCTAAGCAAAACTGTCTTGATTACAGAACTTTTCCAGAGGATGCGTGTAATACTGACTAATGAAAATTGTGCTCTAAATCAAATACTCATTTGCGAGCAATTTTACCATTCCAAAACAATCTAGGAAATACATTTAGAATCATTAACTTAATTTAATCGATACAAGCGTAATAATTCAGTGTCCAAATCTTAAAATGTTGAACAGTTATTGCTGCCTTCATTGTTTTGCAGTTTGTAGAACGCGGAGAAGTGGAACTGTGGCACATGTATATGGAGGAAGGCAAGCCAAGCCTGGAGACTTTCCCTGGTAAATGATGTTAATTACAGAGCAAGGAGGATTAGGAGGTGGTTTGCTTTTGTATGACAACCAGGTTCTAACAGCTGCTCATGGTGTAGTTGATCAAAGAAACCCCTCAGCTTTGAGGATTAAATTGAGGATTTTGAACAAATGCTCATTTTGCTATGAAGAAGCCCGGGCAGAAAAATTTATTATTCATGAAGGTTATAAAAATGATCTCGTCAGCTTTGACGACGATACTGTGTTGGTTAGACCGGAGCATAAAGTCTCAATTAGTACCAATATCAGACCCTTTTGTTTACCAGGAAAAGAAGACAGATTTCAAATGGAAGCAAATGATGGGGTAGCTCTGTCGAGGTGGGGAAGAACCGAGACGAGGCGCTCTTCTGTTCTGCTGCTGTGTACCGAGTTGGTAGTCATCAGCCCGAAAGAATGCCCAGACGTGTACACAAATCAATCAGGTAATGGAAAACCCGCTGTGTGCTGGCGCTGAGGGAGGGGCAGCGGTGCCTGCCAGAGGGGCAGCGGAGCACCACTGGGGCTCTCAGATGCTCAGGGCAGCAAATGGTTTATTGTTGGTATTGTGTCCTGGGGTTTAGACTGTGCTCTTGTGGGGCAGTATGGGGTCTATACAGGAGTCGCCAATTACAGCCCTTGGATTGAAAGCATTACTTTAAATAATTCTTAAAAGACTTTTATTTGTAATTCCTACCAGCTATTACTTAAATTAGATTCATAGCTAGAGTATTTAAATACTCAGGTAACAACATTAAGTCCTTAATGTTTATTAGGCTTAGTTGTTAAAAAAAAAAGACAAAACTTGAGTATGCAAACACAGTGTTAATTTTTGTGTTCTGTCCAGCAGCTGTTAAGACCTTTAGATTTACAAAATTGTCCTCTGCCTAAAGAAGGCATTACTCTTTACTTAATAAAGAATATTCTGTTTTCTTTTAAATAGCGTGTGGATTCTTCTAAGACTGCAGCTTTTGAATGAACACAGTCCAGTGAAAGCACGCAGAACATCAAGGTACCTTACACCGCTCCCTTGCGTATGTTGGTAGTTGAAGAATCCCAGTAATACCAGCTGCACGCTGTATTTGGGGGGCATTTACATACGATGCCGTACACTTCAAAGCACCTCTATAGGTACCTGCTGTACACAGTGCAGGGACAGCTGTACAGCCCTTGCCTTGAAGAAGGTCCTGCTGTCAGCTGCAAAAACAGTGTTTTTCTGAACATAAGTTTTATGAAGAATAAGCTTTCACATTCAGGTTTGTAATTTCAGTACATGTTCAGCCGACAACAGATTCTCAGAACTAATTAGAAGCAATGTTATAAAAACCAGTTTTGACTACAACATGTATCCCCTTACAGTTACATAAACATCCTCTTTCTTGCATCTCACGTTCTATCACTCATATTTCACCTTCTAGAATACAACTTAAAATGAAATCTCTTTAAAAATAAAAAAACAAGACTCCAAAGACTTCAATATGTTTTCAATAGTAGTTTATTTACTCACTTATAAACACTAGAGTATGCAAAGCAGTTAGAAAATACTACTAAAACTTGAAAATTATTCTAAAATTTTCAGGGATTTTGTTTGAGGGTGAAGGAAGGCTAAAATTATTAGCAAAGACTACTCAATGCTGCTAACCAACCTGTTAAAACCTAAACCTGGACAATTTAAACAAAATTAAAGCCATGCTAATTACAAAAACTTACCATGCAGTTCCTTGCAGGGGGGTCCTAGTCTTTGGAGGTCCAAGAATACCATTTTTAAGTGTTACTCAGCAGAAGTAGCTGGTAATAGTGCAAGTGCTAAAATGCAAAATTCACAGATGGTACAGAGTTGGGAGATTATTCTGACTTAGGTGCAGAAAAAAAAAAATCTAAGCAACTTTCTGCAGTGGGATATGAACAACAGAAGTGTGGGTTTACTTCTCAGCCTGAGTGTTCAGAACCCCTCTTTAAACCCTTTAAGATGTACAGAGACCCAGCTGATTTTTTTTTAATACTGCAAGTGGAAAACTAACAGTAGTGCAGTTTTGTCCGCTATGTGGATGGTCTTCCTATTCACAAGCCTCAAAATAATACGCAGTAATGAAGATAGAACTTGAAAAGTTAAATAGGTTAAAAACTGTGTAAATATCCATATTCAGAACGCTCATAGCTACAGTATAGTAGTATGGTGTCTAAAAAATACGGATTGAGCTTCAGTGGGTTTCAAGCGCAAGTAGATTAAACAACTCCTCAAGCTCCTACCGCCAGTGGAAATAATCTTCCACCAGTCTCTGCTGGAAGATCCTGCTCTTTGTTAAGAAGCTGCCTCTTAGTTGACACTTCTGCACCTGTAATAAACTTAGTTTTTCCAATTAAGACTTCTGTCAAAGTCTGTGTACATTTACTAATGCTTTATTCAGCTGGAAAGTCTTTCCTGTGGCTAGTTTTAAACATGAATTTATAGCTTTCTTATGGGCTGAAAGTGTTGCAGAACCCTACTTCCCATGAGTGGACTGGTCTAAAAGCAAGTTAAAACCATACATCCCCAAAGGAGATGCTGTGGACAGAAATACATCTTCACAGCATTTGTCTCCCCCAACCCACTTCTGATGAGGAACTCCAACTCCTAAAAGAATAAGTAAGTAACGTTCCTTGGTACAGATGCAATCTGGAGGGAACTGCTTACCATTCTAGGTGCGGGTACCCAAACGTGTGGGAACTGGATTTTAGATATATACGTATCACTGAACAGTGCAAAAATACAGTGGATTAAAGTTGGGTGTCAGGTATCGATACGTGATGAGCGGTGGCTCCATTTGACTTGTCAACTTTTAGAGCATGCTTATCTGAAACAAACCGAATTACTGCAAAAAAGCTTTACAGAAGTTCATCTCAAAAGGGCAAAATTAATTAACTGCTATGAATTCTTTGCATTCAGGGCTGCAAAACAAAGACACATATTACTTAAATCAGTTTTATTTAAGAATTTCCTACAGTGACAAATCTTATAAAAAGCATCCAAACACGAGACTGCAGCAAACAGCATTCTTATGGATATCTTACAGACAGTGGAACTTCCACCCTGACGAGGCACACTGAGCTCGCTAGTGATCTCTGCTACAAGAGCTACTGCAAAGCACACCACAAGCTCAATGTTCTCATCACAAACCCCATCATCTTCAATTCACATTACCACACTTACAGATCATTAACAGAAAAAAAACACACACCATACAGCATTCACAGCAGTTGACATAAGGGAAAAAAAATACAAATATTCATTTCACATAACACATTCAACTAATTGATTAACTAGGTATAAAACCCACTTAAAGTCTTCCACATATGGATGTCCTTTGAATGCAATAAACACTCGTACTTTATTTGCTATCATTGCTCTCCGCACACTCTCTCACCAAAGCCACAGGATTGAGAGACATCTCGCCAAGTAAAATAAAATCCCTTAATGCACCACCAGGTCTCTGCATGCGCTCTCTCCTTTATCTCGCACATACCAGCCCTCTCATGCCTCGGCACCACCATCAATCCCACACAAGGTTTCAAAAGTTCAAACAGCCTTCTGGTTCCATCTCACAGCCTTGCGTTCATAGCGTTGATACGACTCCATGAAATAAAGAGTAGCGGATAAAAATGGAACACCCACCGTCTAAGACGCAGCATGTGCGGTGTGATGAAGTATTCTTGGATGAGAAAGCATGTAGACAGAAGTATTCCTAAGGCAGAATATTTACAGCACTGCTTTCAATGAAGTGCTTCTTCCATACACATTTGAAATGAGATGAACTGCGGAGATTAAATGAAGCCTTCATATCGTACTTTAGTATGGAGGGGAGACAGTGTTAAAAAAAACACAAACAAAACAAAAACGACACTGTGTTCTCCAGCTGGGGCACTTGGAGAGTCTTATGGTGGGATCAAATTAAAAACAAGAGGGAGAGAATGCTGTTTCTGACCAATGGTTTCCATTTTGAACATGCAAAGAATTCAGGTAGCCAGGAAACAAGGGATAAAGTATTACAAGAGAAACCTTTCCTATCAATTGTAGTGTTAGTTCACCTATCGGGCAAACAGCAGTCGACTTCCAAACATTCAGTATTCCAACAAGATATGTAACAAAACTTATAAAATTCCTTTTACCTTTCTTTTCTTTTTCTTTTTTTTTTTTTTTTTAAAAAAGAAAAATGTCAAAAATACTGCTGAATATACTGCACACTGAACAAACTGATTTGGAAAATTTTAGTATATATGTAATTTACAGTATACTTACCATGAGTTAGAAAAATTTGATTTCCCACCATAGAGTCAGTATCAGAGCCCACTGCATCTACATTCCCCAGCCTGACGATTTGGAATCCATGCTTGAACCAAAGCCTCCGTTAAACCCGCTGCTGGAGCCCGTGTTCGAGGCCGAGCCCCAGCCTATCGCTGCCCCCGAGTTGGAACCGCCGTAGGAGTTATTTCCTGAACTAAAGCCCTGGTTCTGCTCCCGCTGCATGTTGCCTTGAGGCTGGTTGTTTCCCGACGGCCCCGACTGGTTCTGCTGACTAGCCAGCATGCCCATCATTCCCCAGCTGCTCTGCAGGGCTGCCTGCGCTGCTGCCATCATGGCAGGGTTGATGCTAAAGGCTCCGAAGTTCATACCTCCACCCATGTTACTGCCCTGGTTGTTACCCAGTCCTCCCCCACCTCCTCTGCTGTTGCCAAACCCCCCTTGATTCCCAAAGCCTCCCGGATTACCACCAAATCTTCCACCTCTCTCTAACTGTCTATTGCTATTGTGCTTAGGTTCAGCATTGGATATATGTACGCTGATTCCTTTAATGATCAAGTCCTCTCCACAAAGAGATTGGGCAACCTATAAGAAATAAGGGATTGATTAAATGTATGTTAGACTTCTTTTTTTTAAATGTTAGTAGTACAAGACAAAAAAAATCCCACATGATTCTGAGCAGATATTTAACCTGCAAAGGAAGCATATGCATACACTTAATCCAATTTGAAGTGT
This sequence comes from Gymnogyps californianus, assembly GCF_018139145.2. Taxonomy (NCBI): domain Eukaryota; kingdom Metazoa; phylum Chordata; class Aves; order Accipitriformes; family Cathartidae; genus Gymnogyps; species Gymnogyps californianus. The sequence goes on along the minus strand of NC_059491.1, from coordinate 5,824,815 downwards.
TTTATCTTCACATTCACTACTACACTAACTGCAGTACAAAAACCCGTCTACAACAGCGTCTGAAAAGTGTGACCTTGGACAATTCAATGAATCAAATCAAGCTAATACCACTGGAATTCTCAAGACAGTGGACAAGTAAGTGTTCCGTGAGTAGTTCCAGAAATAATGCTTTATCAAGCTACTGAAACGTAGGCTGTCTAAATATGACGTTAAAATATTTTAAGACGTACCTGATCATCTGCAAATGTAACAAAAGCAAAAGCTCGGAAGGGTTTAGGAATGAAGACATCTACCACTTCTCCATACTGGGCAAAGAACTGTCGGAGTTCATCTGCTGTCATGTCCTCAGTGCAGCGCCCAACAAACACTTTTCTGCTACGCAAAGGTTCGTCAGGACTTTGCTGGAGAGAATTGAAGAGAAAAAAAAACAAAAACAAAAATCACAACTATCCTTGAGAACCAAGTTACATTATGATAAAGGCCCCTTTTAATCTAGCCTGTTCTGAAGACTGAAGATCAAGAAAGTTTGAGACTGTAAGTTAAAGACTTTAAAAAAAAGAAGTTCTGTTCAGAGAACATGCCTGCACCTTGGTACAGATGGAGAAGAGTCACAAGAAAATGAAGACGGGAGCAATACACAAGAACAGTGACAAGGCCACTGCAGAAGGACGCTTTTTTTTTTTTTGTAATAACTGCATATATACACACAGGAAGTAAACAGAAGGTTCAGGTTTGAATTCAAACAAAGACCCATTCCGATCTTCCCTAGGTTAGTTATTCCACCTGCTTTATTCTCCATTTATTCATGCATCAGACACATTAAGCAGCTACTGCTGGACATTAAAACACATTATTTTCAGATTTCCATCTGTACTTAATCCCCCCACGTAACTAGTTATTTTCCCAACACTTCCTCTTCACTTCCTGCTCACCCACTTCCTCCCTGTTTTCCTTCCTTGCTCTCAACTTGTCCTGTCCATTCACAGACTGAAAAGCCACATCCAAGAGTGGGTTATCAATCTGTTCATCTGCTCACCTAACACAGTTGCTAAAGAAGTGCTGTCCTGGTTTCGGCTGGGATAGAGTTAATTTTCTTCTTAGTAGCTGGTGCAGTGCTGTGTTTTGGATTTAGTGAGAATACTGTTGATAACACGCTGATGCTTTAGTTGTTGCTAAGTAGCGCTTATCCTAAGTTAAGGATTTTTCAGTTTCCCATGCTGTGCCAGCAAGCAGGTGTGCAAGAAGCTGGGAAGGAGCACGGCCAGGACAGCTGACGCGAACTAGCCAAAGGGATATTCCATACCATAGAACGTCATGCCCAGTATATAAACTGGGGGGGGGAGTTGGCCGGGAGGGGCGGATCGCTGCTCGGGCATCGGTCAGCAGGTGGTGAGCAATTGCATTGTGCATCACTGGGGTTTTTTTTCCTCTCCCCGCCCCCCCCCTTTCTTTTTTTGTTATATTCCTTTTCATTACAATTATTACTATTATTATTGTTATATTTCATTATTATTAATGTTAGTATTATATTTTACTTTAGTTATGAACCTGTTCTTATCTCAACCCACGGTTTTACCTTCTTCCCTGATTCTCCCCATCCCACTGGGAGCAGGAGGGGAGTGAGGGCGCGGCTGTGTGGTGCTGAGCTGCTGGCTGGGGTTAAACCATGACAAGTGCACTTCGAGTGTTTGGTAAAAATAAAACTAGCAATAAATACAAAGGTACCTTAGAATTGGGAAGTTTACAGTCACACCATCTTCCATCTATCATGTGCCGCTGAGACATTACTTTCACCTGGGTTTCATAATCCGTAAATCGAACAAAACCAAAACCTTTTGAGTGGCCAGTTTTAATATCCTTCTTAACCTAAGACAAAAAAACCAAAACAGACTTTTAGAAAGTTTTGATTATCTCACTGTATATGCCTACCTTTCCTTACAAAAATTACCATAATAATATATAGTCAAAGCAGGGGCCTGTGACACCTACAGATTAAAATTATTAGCTTGCCTTGAGCCCAAGCATAACCAAAAATGGGATATAAATATTTTGTACTATTCTGATGGCATAGCCAGACCAGCTGTATAAGCAGTGTGACCACCAAAGGGGCAAACACGTGTAGCTGCACACAGGAGGCACACAAGTAACAAAAGATAAAGAACAAGACCAGTGTATCAGGATCAGGTGAGATCCCCCTTCTGGGAGGATAAAAAAATCACGCATGAAGACAGAAGAAAACCGAAGCAGGTTTGTCATCTGACTTCCGCCATCAAAGAGCCCTCACGCCTGGCCAGGCCATCTCGGCAGCCAAGGCCGTCGAGGCCCCAGGCATCCCTGCTAACCGAGCAGCACCAGGTCTGCGGTACCACATGCACAGAGCTGATGCAGGATACATGCATTACAGAGTAACAGTCTGGTGTAGGCAGTGACAATACAGAAGTAACCACTAGTATGAAGCATGCTGTTACTGAATGAATTTAGTAAAGTTCTGTTTGAGAGTTTATCAGTCTTGTAAACACTCTCATCACAGCAATCTCTAATTCTTTAACAGACACACATAAATACACATATATTCAGCTACAATAATTAACAACAGTAATATAAATTAAAAAGCTCTTAAAAACACGGTACCCATTAAGCTGATCTGCATGAATTACCACTCCCAAATATTCCTGGCCATCTGTACCTACACAAGCCTGCAGCTACAAAGCTCATGGAACAAAATGCAACCTAGGAAGAGACACATAGCTTCAGATCTTCTGGGAGTTCATACAGCTCTGTGTGTTTCTACTGGCTTCGTCAGAAGACTGATTTTTACCTAACATCCCTCCTTACATGAGCTGCAAAAGGATTTTACCTGCACCATCAGAACTTCTCCAAATGTACTGAAATATTCCTTTAAGTCTTGTTCAGTGGTTTTCCAGGGAAGACCCAAGACTATTAAATCCGAAGTCTTCTGTACTGCTCGTTTCACTTTCACAGCTGATGATGCATCTGTTTCATCCATTTTTCTCTTATTATCTGAATATAAAGAAGTACATTAGACATCATCCTCAACTCTGGAAATTGCTTCCACTGATGATGAACCACATGGTATAAAATCATAGACTATGACGAGAAAAACTACAGACTATAAAAGACATGCCAGCTGCTGGGAGATTATTATTATAATACATATCCAACTGCCTACAAGTATAAGAAGAGAGGAAAGAACAGTCTACACTTAAGTCCTCCTCTAAAATGCAATTTGACTGAGTTAGTTCTGCGTTAGTTTACTGAAGTATTATCCAGTAACATTCACAGTCCTATAAGGACGTGAAGAAAACAGGAATTTTTAACAAGAAAATTTCATCAGCAATTTACTTCCCTTTTTGGGGGGTGGGGGGCTGGGGGCCGGCTCCTCTTTTCCTGAGCTTTTTTAAATAGTACCTCTGACCAAACCATGGCTTGAGGAGAAGCATCTGTGAGTACAGAGATCCCGTTACACCAGTCTTCGAAGGTCTATATAAGGCTGTGAACCCTCCAAGGATAATGCAAGACTGTGTCATTAAAGTGCTTGGATGGGTAGAGAGTTAAAAATCTTACTGCACATCTGAAAACTCAGTGGGGTCAAATCTACTCTGCAGGACAGGTACATGAATAAAATCGCTGAACTTCTGTAAATCAGAGGGTTCAACAGTAATATTGTTGCCATGCTAAATTAGCAGTGACTCACATGGACCTCTTGACTGAAAAAACAAGCTTGTACAAAAAAGCCGAAGAAACGAAGACAAACCTTTGGGATAATTCACAACATAGACCAGGTTTCCCCATCCGGCTTCCGGTGCGTGCAGAATGCCTTCCACCAGCCGGACCCCCCTCATGCACTGCGACACCGGGTTCCTGTAGCGCAGCCCGCACGCCCCGGGGAACTGGGCGGTCACTGTGGACAGCAGCACGGTGCCGTCGTCCTCCGAGGGGATCTCAATGGGCTCATCGTTCTCGTCCTCCGTCACCCGGATATACTCCGACATCTTTACTGGAAGTTACTGAAGTACAGGAGGGGGGGGAAAAGCAGGCATAAGCAATCACCTTGCTTCCCTTGATTTGGTTTTCATCTTTCTAGCCTTAAGGCATAAGCCCATTTGTATTTATTACACTACAGGGTACACCGAAATGCGTTATTCATTGACGCTGAAGCCTCGGGCCCTGCCGTACAGACAGACACACGGACCAACATCTCGGCCCGTCCCGGAGCTCGCGGAGGGACCGACAGCGACGGCTCCCCGAGGCAAGGAAGAATTTTCCAGGGCCGTCGCAGCCTCCCCAGCGGGGCGAGGGCCGAGATCGGTGACGGGTTGAGAGGAACAGCCCCCCTCGGCCCCACCGCCTGCCAGGGCCCGCCCAAGCCTGCGACCTCCGGGCTCGGCGCGGCCCCCCGCGCCCAGCACCACCGGCGGCCCCGGCCCGAGTGGGCCCCAAGCGCGCCCGCCGCGCCCCGCTCACCAGCCGGGGAAGGGAGCGGCGTCTCCGAGAGACCCTCACCGCCTCCACCGCTCACCGGCCCGCTGCCCTCCGCTGGCGCCGCACAAAATGGCGGCCGCGGCCCCCCTCAGAGGCCGGGCCGGGCCGCGGGGCGAACCATTCCCAGCTGCGGGGAGGGGTTACAGCGGAGCGAGTCCGGCCGCGGGGAGCGCCGTGGGCCCCGACCGCGCTCCGGCAACGCGTCGCCCGCGTCCAGCCGCAGCCGCAGGCTGTATTCCCGGGATGGAGGCGCCGGCAGCGGCAGCAGCCTGCGAAGTGACCGTTCTTTGCCCCGCTCCCCTCCAGCGACGGGGCCGGTGGTGCGGCCCTACCCGCGCCTGCGCGAAGCGCGCTGCGAGCGCGGGAGCTGCCGGGAAGGGGCGGTGGCGGGGCGGCTCCGGTGCTCTGTGCGGGCCGGGGGGGGCCCTCCCCCGGGAAGGGGGGCGGGATCACACACACACACACACGTGGGGACGGGAGGTCCCATCCGGGCCCGGGGCGAGCCCTCCCTGTAGCACCGCCCCGCCGGCCGGGGGCGGCTGTTCCCGGTGAATGACGGCGATAACAGCAGAGCCCCAAACCCGCACTGCGGCTCGGGCCGGCCCCAAGCGGCCCAGACTGAGGCGGGTCTCGACAGCGCCAGCCTGGCGTTGCGAACGGCGGCGCGCAAAGCCGCAGGCGGTGTAAGGACCCGCTTTCCCGGTAACGGCCGTCGCTCAAGGTAAACGGGGTAGTTTGTAAGGGACCCCACGGCCGTACCGGCGGCTCCCGCCGCCCGCGTGGGTGACTCACGGAGGCCGGTCAGGTCCCGCTCTCGCGGGAGAGGGGACGCAGGACTTTGTGCGAACATCAGCCGCACGCTCGGCCCCGGCTTCGGAGCCCAGCGGCTCCCGGGGCAGGCGTCCCTGGGAAGGGTCTGATAAGTGATCTGCGGAGAAAGAGGAGTGTGCAGGAAACGGAGACTTCCCGGTGTGCAAAAAGTCTTTTCAAAGAGCGGCAATCCCTCTCTCTCTCTCATCCCCGCTACCAGAAAGACAAGAATGAGTACACTTAATTTGTAGCCAAAAAGAGGACTTAAAACAAACAAACAAACCAACCACCAAAACCCCCACGCTCTTTCTAACAAGTCCTAACCGATGAAGCAGTTTATTCAGGGAAGATGAGGGGTCTCCATCACTAGAGAGAAGTCTGCCATGAATGATCTTAGGCGTACCGAGAGCTCTTTCAGTTGGGCAGGAGGAGACACCGTATGTACTTTAAGATCCCTTTTTCACAGAACGTGATGATAACATTAGAGATGCTGAGTACGGCAATCGCTGAAGTATCTCAGGATCAGCCTGGAAGTGCCCGTGTTTAAGGTTATCTGCACTGTTAGCGTAGGAGGCAAACCCTGTTGCCAAAAGACATGAATGAGCAATACCAGCTGAGGCATGCTGCCACTCGAATAGCATCGTTCTGCGCTTGGTAGGAAGGGTTGATCCGACATGCCTCTGTCTGCAGATCTCCTGCAGGCATTCCCTGAGGATCTTGGGAAGAACTAGATTAACCAGGCTGACTAATGCAGACAGTTTCATGGCAGCTTAGCTCTGTATATCATATTTAGTGTCTTAGTCTGACACCCTCCCCCCCCAACTGATTCATCACTCAGAACTGATGTCTTCATTAATTCTTCCAGATGTTTGGGGGTATTTTTTCTTGCTTCTCTCCCCCATTCACTGCCCTGCTCTGACCTTGTATAAAACAAATTTGTAGGATTGCTAGAAGTTAAAAAAAGCTAGTAGTTCTAGCCCTGTCCTTTAATACCTAGTAAGTGTTTGCTATAATATGGCTTAATCCTCTCTAGACCCAATCTCCCCTTACTTAATGGAAAGACTTAATGGTTATATCTCATTATACAGTATTATAAACTTTAGAACTCCAAAGCCATTATGGCTAAGGGACACTCATGTTCTTGCTGCCACTTTTCTGACTCTTAAAAAAAAAAAAAAAAAGAGATGTGCAGAAGAGCCTATCTACATACATCTTTCTAAACTGCAGTCACAGGAAGGACTGCTAGCTAGGCTACCATGGCAAGCCTTCTCTGCTCACGTAGCTTAAACAAGTCTGTGTGCAAAAGAACTATGCAGAGGAGAAAAACAACGGTGGCAGGAATATGGCATTTTCCACCTGGTCTGGTTCCTTTTATAAGGTTAATCATCTGCTTTGAGTAGCATAACCCTTGAGATAAACACGCCAGTTTTGGGTTTTTTTTAACTTTGCAGTGATAATACTATAAAGCTATAAATTAGTAACTGTTCTACAGTTTTAATCAATCATTTTGTATCTGGATAATTGCCATTCCACATCTCCAAGTTATTTTATTCTGATACTTTAATATTCTTATCTGGTCCATCAATCACAGTCACATTAGTTGCAAGTCACACCAGAGACATCTGTAACACAATCAGTTTTCATTACAAGATATATGTGAACAGGAAGCCACACAGGGTTGTCATTAGCAGAGCTGTAAAGTCCTGCCTGCCATCATTGTAGAGAAAATAAGTGCACTGCAGAGCTTTCTCTAACCAGCTCCGCTACTTAACCAGTGGACTATACCACGCTATTATAAGGAAAATAATTCTACTACCTTCTTCCCACTCCGTTCTCCTTATCTGTTCCTTTGTGACACTCATCTGGTCCACATGTGGGCCATGTTCCCAGTGCTCATCTAGCTTGACCTTCCTTGCACCGGTCTCCTAAAAAGTAGTAAAAATAAGTCTTATTAGTAACGAAAGATAACCCTACTGCTAGGAAAGGCTAATCCAGTCCGTTGTATTGATGTCTTCTGCTGAGTACTTAAGACTCCCACTTAAGATTTCTTCAGTTGCAAAAATTGGCTCCCAGCACCACTGAAACCTAGCCCATCTATGCCCATGTAACTTTAGACTCAGCCTTATCATTTAATTACCATTTTTCAGCAGAGTTCTGAGAGGACCTGACTAGACACAGGCAAACGAGATAAGCTAATGCTCCGTGTAGGCGTTCTCCTGAAATTCCTACATTTTCTAGTCATCCACAATATACATCCCAAATCCAGTTCTGGTGTTGCCAAGTCAGCGCTGAGGTAGTCAGTGTTGTTTGAACATGCTGTGAGGACTGAGCAGTAATTGCAGCGTGTCAACATTACCTACTGCACCATTTTGAGTCAAAGCTATAGTTTAGCAATGACGCTATTTGAAGAGGTTGTCATGGCATTCAGCCAGAGTGACCTCTGTCTAACAAAGCATCTGGTGGTAATTTCACTAATGAGCAGAGTAAGCATCAACCCTGAACTAGATTTCATGCAGGTAAAAGCTTGGAGAGAGCAGTGAGCTCGATGTAGCTTGCTGGCTGTAAAACAGACACTGAAAGAAGAGCAATTATTCACAACAGAGACTTCTGCCCCAAGAGCTTGTTCCTCAGTTTTGGCAACAAACAAGCTTAGAATTAAACAAATGTTACTATCCACTTTCTGTAAGAACTGGGCTTCTTGCAGTGCTTTCCTTCTGTTATTTTGCATTATGATTAGATTTAAGTTAAGCAATTAACAGTAGTATTGCTCTTGAAGTAACTACACCAGTGGGCATACAGCTAGTTAATTCACTGATTCCCTCACACTGGCAATTTGGAGTGCCCATGGGTGTAGACAAATGCAATACCGGTGCTACTAGCCATCATGTATATTGACTTAAGTGCGCCCACAGGCACAAAACAAAATGCAATACAATAACTATTTGCCGCTCTAGGTTAAGTGTGCTCATGGGTACAAGCAAACTCGGTGTAACGATCAGCTGTTCACCCTCCCAAAAGCACTTGGGATGAAAAACAACATCAATGGGCATCTAAATATAACCTCATGATAAAAAAAAAAACCCACCACACAACTGTGGGTACTGAAAAACGTGGAGGGCCTATTTCTAATCGTAGAGCAGTAAAAATCAGGAGGATTTAAGGAGTGATGGTATGTCAGTGGAGTCAGAATCTGGCCTGATTTTGCCAATAGTTAATAAATCCTACCTCTCACCCTTACTCAGTGGAAGTCTGTTTTTTTCAACATCAAGTTTCTCCTGCTTTATTCTGAGCATAAGGAGGATGAAGACAGTTTCCCCTCTCTGGACGTGAAACAAGTGTCCTCTACAGAAAAGTCTGAGCTAATAGAAACATTAGATTCTCTGTGTTGGTTCTCATTCTAAATACATTTAGCAAGGGGAATAAAAAAAAAAAAGGCTCGTTATCACTGTATCCCTAGGACTGTGCCCTTAAGTAGTCTGCATCCTTTTGATCAGCCTTACCCTATTCTTTCATACCTAAGCACAATCTTCTCTACCACATGCACCAAATAAAGCCCACCTTGAAGGCAGTTGCCTGAAGGAGCAGGACACCTTTCTGTTTATTTATTTCTCTTTGTAATTTAAAGCCATTTGAGCCTCTAATTAAACAGATACTATATCATAGAAAAGGAGGCACTGTTCCCTTGAAGGAACAAGGCCAGTAGTATTTCTTTTTTCCTAGCTACAATTGAAAATCCATTCACACACAATAAAAGTAGTGTTTTACAATACTTACTTTTTTCCCTTTTTCTTTGAAGAAGCTTTCACTACAACCACAGGGACATTTGCAATAATTACTTCTTCCCCTTCCCAGAAATACCTACCATAAATAGAGCTTTCCATACACAAGCAAGTTATCAACATAAAAATTTACTAATACCTAGCAGTCTAGAAACAACTACTAGAGAAAAGCTTCCCTTAAACAAAATAAGCAGCTTCCACCTATGTAAAGTACCTGGAGAGATCACTTAGTCCATGGTTCTCACAGTAACACTCCTAATCCCCTTAGTTGAAACAGCATCTAAGACTTCATTATAGTGCCTGAAATATTTCAGGCAATTTTCCCATGATCCTATAAAGCCATGATTTCAATTACCTCATTTTTAATCCACCTGAGATGGTTTAGTCCTGTTTCTTAAAGGGGCAGAGTTTCTGTGTTCCTTTTGGTTCATGTCCTTATTTACTTAACTCTTCCAAAACTGCTTAGAACGCGTGATGTGTTTTTTAATCTCTCAGCAAACACAATCAAGGTCAGATTTTTTACATGCTTCGCTCTTGTGAAGACCCGAAAGGACTCGGTGCCTATCAGTCTGGGTCCTTTCAGCCCTAGTAGCTGTTTTGGAAAAAACCTTTGGCCATATTTCCCTAACTGACACACTACAAAGAGTTGCTGCTGCTACTTGTTTTACCATCAGACAGATGTTGAGTGTTAGTGGGACAAGAAACAATCAGAATAGGCAATTAACTTCTCTGAGGATGAGGCTGATTAGATTGCATGTCTTTGAAACAGCTGGGGTCAACCATCCAGGTGTGGTGGTGTCCTGGCTGCTACTCAACAAACCCAGCCCTATCATACAAAAGGGTTGGCCCTGGTGGGAGCTCTGTTAGGAACTAAAAATGTTATGTAGTAATTGAAAACCCAACAATGGTGACAAAAGGCCCCTCTGAGCTCCATAGCTACTGCTGGCAATGGGGCACTGACTGCTACCTTTGTTTCTGAGTTGTGAAGCAGGGTTCAAAGCACAACAGTGCTTAGTATCCGACATCTCCACCCTCTTGTTTGATTGGTACCTGTGGGAACTGTCAAATGTTTGCATCTTGTACACAGAGAATGCAAAATTAACTTCTGTTTTGTTTGGCAGAGTCACATCAAACCATCTGCAAGTCACCTCCCTTGCCCTTCTGGACCATCCACAGCAGAGCCTGGGAAGAATTTCTGCCTGTGATTCTCAGAGGTATCTAGTCAGTTCCCAGAGCTAAGTTCCTGGTGAAGATGTGCCAGGCATCTTCCAAAGGAATTTGTTGCCTTTCACAGTGTACTGGAGCTGGGATTCAGAGACTTTTTTTGCTAGATCATGCAGTAACTCCCAGCATAGAAGAGCATGAACTTCCGTCAGCACAGATTGTCATAAACCAAAGGACAAAATCGACAGACTGGGAACTGTGCTAGAGAGCTAGCTTCAAGTCTGTAAAATTGCAAGTGTCGGTGTGTGACAGATCCTAAATATTGAATACAAACATTAGTATTTACTGTGGAGGTTGGAAATAGACTCCTTCAAAGGCAAAGCCGCAGGTGGCTTGGGTAAGATGTAGCAACTATTCCTGTAAGACCTGGAATAGTGTGAAGGACAACTTTGGCAGGATCTGTTCAAAAGCTGTTTTGTCTAGTTTTTCTTCTTTGTTTTTTTCTTTTCTTTCAAGAAGTGGGCAGACAGTCTGGGGTAGTTTTTTGCTGGTTTTGAACGATGCACACTGAAGCAGGAGCTCAAGTATAAGACAAAGACTGTTTTTAAAATGGCTAGGTTTTACTGCCTGGTGATATTTTTTCGAAGTACATTTACTGAAGATTTATGTAAAATCTATCTTTTGTCTACTTAAAATATGTCAAATGGATGTACAGGGCAAAATTTAATGCATATGGGTTTTCATTATTTTAAATCATTTGCAATATAAATGATTTACTATGACATCAGACATTTGTTCTTTGGCTTTCCACCATAAATTGAGGCCCACCCAAATTTCCAGTCTTAGCTATATTTCTGCATTCCCTCCCCCAGTATCTATAATCTCAGTTCTGTGATTCTTCATGTAAATGACTTTCAACAAGAAAAGGAAGAGAACACATAATTTGCCTTAATACAGGTAATTTTGAAAGAGGAGCAGGACCTTTACATGAGAAATAGTTGACAGCCATGGAAAGGGGAGAACTAATGCTCATAGAACAGAAAGTCATTCTTGATGAGAGTGGCAAGAGCTACTGATCAACCAGATGTGACCAAATGGACTTTTTGTGCAGTTGAAACTGCCAGAGGTGATAGACTTCTATCTTTCTCTTTCTGAATTTTTTCATGTCTTTTTAGTGCCCTTACATTTATAATGCAATTAATCCAACTCTGGCCAATTAATGTAGGCAACCGTTTGGAATACTGAGGTATTGGGGTAAGCCAGGTTCCCCAAGGTCATTCTGAAAGTCCCTAGTGAAAAACTGGCGACACCTGACACCCAGAATTGTGCTTTCATGACAGACTTTCTGCTAACAGCTATAAAAATCTTGAAACACTCAGATTTTTTGAAAGACCCCTTGGAAAACTGCATTCATTATCATGTTTGCTGGTTGTCTTATGACAGTTAATGGGATATAGACCTTTGGACCCATCAATAGCCTATAATTGAAGCCTTCCCAGCTCAATAGGTCTTCAGTGGCCTACACTACAAGAATTAAACACCTGAACTCAGCCCAGTTTCTCATCCATGGATGTCGTCTCAAAACCTACTAGGTCAACAGACTCTGCTGAGACTCTGATTTCTACACATGAAATTGAAAGACAATTAAGTCTGAACCAAACATTGTATTTTTGCAAACTTCTACCACCCACACCACATATCTCAGTCTTGACACAACTCCCTTCCTGCTCTGTCAAAAGATTTCACTGTTTTCACAATTTTCATGCATAATTGCTCATGCATGTAGTTTTAAGAATACATCCCGAATTTGACATGCCTGAAGATTTGCAGCAATTCTGAGCAGTATCATAAACTACAGCAACATCCTGAGGGGAATCTTACTTCTGACATCCAGGCTATCTGTCCAATCCTATAGCTACAAGTGTGTCTGACAATGCCCATTTATCTCTATTTGCTGTCTTTCCCACAGTGCTAGTCCTAAACCAAACAGCAGCACTGCCAGCAATCTTAACCCTGAAATCAGAGCAGGGTTAGATGATGTGGTGGGCCTGCATGTGCTTGCCTTCATTCTAGCTTCCAGTGGCTCTACCACGATGAGATCCAATTGAGAAGAATCTCAGTGTAGTTCTGATTTATGTGCAAAAGTGCAGAGGAGAGCAGAAGCTTTTAGTATCTTGGGAAGTAGTTAGGAATTAAGGCCAAAGAAAGGACAGTCATGTCAATTACATCCTAAAAAAAGAAAACTTAAGTGAAAGTCCTGGCTCCTGAACTGTTTCTGGGCTGGCAGATGTTCACAGTTCTCTTGGCAGATGCTGTGGAAAGCTAATGGACCCATTTAGATCCCCTCCCTTACACAATGGCATTGGTTTTACAATTTTGAGGGAGGCCTGCTGGGGCTGTGGTATTTCAGCACTTTTCCTGAAATGAAATTAGGGAATGCATTTAATATTTTAAGATCTCTGATGATCTCTTGTCAGGAACCTCCACTGAACCCCGCGCTTCACTCCAGAGGTGGCTGAGGGAAGAAAACCTCATGCGAAGTGCAAGGCTGACACCTGGAGGGGACTGCTGAGATGCAGCTAGGGGAGTCTGGAGGAGTTAGACAGGGATTTTGCAACACACAGCTTGGGTTAGGAAAGCTCAGAGGGGGTGGCAAGATCCCAGATTTTGGAACTGCTCTTTTCTAGTGAAGGGGTGCTTTAGATAGTCTTCCCTCTCCCCTTTTCCAACAATATAGAAAAATCCAGATTTCTATTTCAGATTTTTCATGTCTGTTTTTAGGAGTGGAGAAGAACAAAGAGGCAAACTCTGCGTCATCTAGTTACTCACTTCTTCCATGTTCAGGAATATTTGGATCAAAACTTACCTTGCTCAATAAGCTGCTACAAATAATGCACGGTTATTTTTTCAGTTGGTTAGTCTAATGTATTTGAATTGCTGCATATCAGACTTCCTGCTGCTTTACCATTTGTGTAACTCTGTGCTGTGAGTTTCTGGAGTACAGACTTGCAGGGCAATTCCTACTGTCAAAGCTGCAGCTGGAAGATTTGGCATTAGGTAGAGCTTGTTCTTTCATGTCTGGCTCTGCCAGCACCCACAGTGAGGCTTTTCTTGAGGCTGATCCTAATCAAGGAATGCAAGGCAGCTTCTGGGACAAAGTCTTCATGCTTCTGGAAGTTTGCTTTCCAGCCTGGCAATCACCCGTTCATAGCACTTACTCAAACCTTTTCAGTAATCTCTCTTCTCTGCCAGGAATTGTCTCAGTATTTGTGAATGCTGGTTTTGCTTGATCTAATTTTAGAATATGTTAATAACTGAGTTATTTACTGTGCTGGTATTACCATACACTTAGTATCTCACAAACCCAAAGATTATATGTCCATTACATCTCCTTAATTCTCCTTGTCATTGCCAGTGTGGTTCCAATCATCATAAACTTTGCTTAGCAGTGAATAGTTGTTTATGGAAATGAAAAAAAAAACCAACCAAAAAACCAAGTTATTTTCAGAACTCTTATATGCAATTCTACTAATCCACCTGCAGTACACCTCCCCGAGTCTCCATATGTCTTCATTGGTGTACCTCAATACTGACTGACTGCATATCTTTCCCTTCTAGCCTTCAGACTCCTAAAATATCACCAATATTCAGTTCATCCTGATGAGCATACTAGACTACTCCATACATTCCCCACCCAGACCAGCTTAATGGGTGAGCCATGAAAATATTTGCTCCAGTCTGGGGAGCAGAAGAGAGGCACGTTGCCAACTTCAGTAGCAGCACAAAAGACATTCGGTGTGCTGGAGGTGCTTTTCAGCCCAGAGACCTGGGAAGTCTAATGCCATCTCTGTGGCTAGTGTTTCTTCAGCACTTCTCATTATCTGTGGCATGACTCTAAAGAGGCAGTAACATCTTTCCCCCTCCTCCACCCCAACAATATTGCCGACGCTGGATTGTCAGTTATGCTGAATTATACTGGATCACTTGTGGTTATTCAGTGATGTAGACAAATATCAATTCAAGATCAAGGGTGAACCCTGGCCACTAAACTTGTTTCACTTGTGACTCATTCCAGACTTTTAAAACCTGGCTCTTGCTGACATTTTATTAACCCAATTTGTCATCCTCCTAACCCGCATTATCCAACCCAGGCAGATTATTTACTTTGAAAAGATGTGTAGATAGCTTCCATGCGAATCATAAGTAGATCCAGGTGCCATAGCTAGATTCCAGAGGGAGCTGTAGTCATGAGATACATGTGCTGGTAAAATAACTTCTATCCTAGATGCTTTGAAACTCAGTGACATTCTCCCTGTTTAGATATTGTCTGGACTCTCATTCCTGCAAAGCAGCCTGACACCAATATGGTAAAGTGCCTAAGTACATACCTTCAGGCCTGTGCATGGTCCCAAAGAGATCAGCAAAGGTAAATTTAAGCATATACTTAAGCACATGCTAAAATATACTCTTTCGAGTCAGAATCAGTGACTACCCCCTCCTAAGCAACTCCCTTTGAATCTTTGCATTTATCGCAAAAGAAGGCATTCAAGTCAAGAATTAGCTTGCTGCCTTCCAGAGAATTCATCATTTCCAGTTTGCAAGCTTGAGGAAAGAAGTCCAGGAAGCATCAATAAATCCACTTTGACAGTGGAGTAAAGAGCTGCAAAAGGAGTAACCTGTCAGGGTAATGTGACTTAATTTGTCAGAGAAAGATCCTTTTTATAGATGAAATAAAAATGCCAGCAAAGTCAAATAGCAGGAAGTGTCACACTTGATTGTCTCTCAGTAGGACAAAAAATAAATAAAAAGAAGGCAAGGTAAATGACATGGTTTTACATTTAGCAAGGGAAGTAATAACATAAACTGAGAATAATAACATACACTGAGAATCTATGCACAGCAACCTGAGTATGACAAAGGTATGTGTTTCCACATAAACATTCATTTAATCTACACATTTTTATTTGGACGAAATGAAGGTTATGTGCCAGGGAGTTTAAAGTTTTGGTGAGATTCACAGATTGGACATGAGGGGGCAGTCTTACCTGCAGTTTATTGATGGCAAAACTCTGCTGTGTAATATCGAGGCAGGGTCATTACAGGCAGTTTGGTTTGGCCTCCCAAGTTGCAATGTCAAGATCTGGAGCTTTGCCCCTTTCTAAACAAGGGACCCATCCAGGCTTTTCAGATTTCCGTATTCAAAGGGTGAGCACTGTCCCTTTAAATAAGTGCAGAGATCTCAGTCCAAATGGGGAATGAAGCCCAGGCTACCAACAGTTATGAAACCTCCCTTTTAGAGCTTGCAGGCTTAGGGGCCGTTGCTACACTCCGAGGTTAATAATCAGTTTTAATATTCACTTAGGGGGCTGTAAAAAAAGAATGAAAATTTCCTAATTTGAAAATGGACTTGATTGGCAGCTTTATTATCTCTGTAAGGTGCGTGGCATTCCACACAATCAAGTCGTTTTTTTAAATAATCTCACTGCTTAAGTCGTACATGCTGCTAATTGCATTTTAATAAGTCTCTTTAAAATCTTTCCATATTTTTTAATATCCTAATATTAGATAAGTGATTGCTGGGGACACTGGAGGGCACTGAAGTTTATAGAAAGAGGAACACCATAATGAAGCTTTATTGGGATGGCATCACCAAACAATTGCTGTGATAGCAACACTCCCAAGCTTGGAAAAGTGCCAGACATTCCCCCCCTGGAACTGACTCAGACACTAGCCTCTCTGGCTCAGGACTGATGCAGAAAATGGATGCTTTCAGGCTCATAAAATGGCCTCTTTCCGGCTTGGAAATGACTGAGGAACTGTCCACTTTTGATTTGGAAAGGACTTGGGAACTGGTCTTTCTCCATTGAACAATGACTTCGAAACACACCTTTTTTTTGCTTGATTCTGGCTTGAAACTATAAAAGTGTTTTTTTAAACTTGGCCAGGACTAGACAGAAAGAAGAAAGATTTTTTTTTACCAGCTCTATACAAGAGCAGAGGTTGTGAAAGGCTTCAATGGGAATTAGAAAACCAAGGCTGCAAGTAGAATAGATGAACTTTCCATCTCAAAGATCAAACCCAGTTAAGATGAGAGAGTATTTGGAAAAAATGTACTATGGTGTGGGATTATTGGGTGTCTGTATCTCACACAGGGGACATGGAGCATTATGCAAGAATACCAATAGCAATCCAGACTTAATCACTCTAAAATTAAAAAGCAAACAAAAAACCCACCAAAAAACTCAAACGACAGCAGGACTGAACCGACAAACTCCAGATTCAAACACCTCAAACTACAGCGAATTTCAAACTCGGGTTCAGGCTGGATCCTGCATGTGCATCCACAGGGTCAGCTATTGCAGCAGTTACAAGTCAGTGGTGCAGGAAGGTGCCCCACAACATTTCATGTGCAGAGTCCAACGTTTTCTGTTGGAAGTCTGCCTTTAGATTCAGTGCTGTGCTCCCTATATATTTCAGTTGTGTTTCTCCAAATTATGACTGTTGGGCAACTAATGTCACTTTCAATGTAATTTAACAGCAGCATCTGGGGGGGCGGGGGGGGGGCAGCAAGGAAAGGAAAAATATAATCCCAAATTAGTGTATAACTGGCTTCTAGGAAACTTGACTGGGATAAAGGGACTTTTTTTTGCCAAAACAGAATGGCAATGCCAAATTTTACATTATATTGCATTTTGTCTTCTGCAATTCATGTATTGGGACCTGAGATCAGAAAGTTATTTTGAGAATAATAGTGACTTTAATGTATTGCCTGCTCTTATATGTTTTTTTCCCTAAGTCTCATCTTCTGAAATCACACTATAATAAATCACAATGTCAGCTTTGGTTAAAAAAAACCCCAAGCCTCTAGCAGTTTACTGTTAGTAAAGAAAACCAGAAAAAATGTTATATCTTCTTAAAGATTGAAAACCTAGGAAACAAATACAGAGAATCCATAACTGATTTTTTTTTTCCTTTCAAGTCTCATAATATTTAAGTAAAGTTGTTTTTTGGAACCCAACTATGAGTTTTATACTTGAAATGGGCAATACTGATATAAACATCTTGCATTAGTTTGTTTGAAAGTGAGCCATTTTCTGACTAACTGAAGATCTGTTTGTCTATCCATGTGTTTCTTCTGTACATCATCAGAGAATCCTTGGACTCAGTCCATTATATCTTTAGGTCTGATCTTATTCCCACTGAAATCCAAAGGACTTCTGCCACTGAATCCCAGTTAAAAGTGGATCAAGCCCAATTTTACCATATAGTATGAATAAGAATAGTTTGCCTATTAATACTAAATTTCTTATTACTAGTGTATCTTTCTGGTTTCAAGGTGTATGAGATCCCACTGTAAAGAAACCAATGTCTCTGACATTAGCCATGAGATAGAAGAGAGTTGCCAGTTTACAAAATTTCCTGTCTTCCTCTCTTCTCCCCCCCTTTCCCCCCCCCCCCTTCTGAAAATAAGAGCAGAAGGTCTTATTTTGCACTGACAGGCTGGGAGGCACATGTTCAGCGAACTTCTGCACAGGAAGTAAATGTCCAGGTCATATTTATCCCTTTTCATGTGGTTCTTTTAATCCCCCAGATTGGGTTTCAGAAGAGTTTTACAGTTTCAGTTTTACAAAGCAAACCTTCCTTTAATGTTGGCATTTTAAAGAAAAAGCTTCAGTCAAAACATGTGTGTTTTACATCAGCCAGATGTGATGTTTGGGGGAGCAGGCCACAATGTGGCAGCCAGCTCTGCTGCAAGAGCTGGCTGGGTTGGTGTTGGACATTGAATGGGAGCTACTGGTCCCAGGTTGGGGATCAGCCTCCTGGCTCTCTCATCCAGTGCAAAAAATTATAAAAATAATAATTAAAAAAAAAAGTCCCTGAGCAAAATTAAAGATCAGAGCATAGCCAGCATTGCTATGACATGCATCCCAGTAGCCCACATGGCCACATTAGAGAGCACAGCCCTGCTGTACACAGACCTGTACACCCAAAAATATGCTCTTGCCTAAAAATGGTTAAGTTAAAGTGAAGTAAAAAGTGTAAAGGCAGCAGAGGCAAACCAACATGTCCAGCACTGCACCAGCAGTCAGTGGCTACTCCAAAAATAAAACCTATCTCTGTGTAACTTGTACTGAACATCACTGTCTCTGTAACCTGCTGTTTCCAGGACCTCATTTTTGTCATTTTAATTGAAAAATAAACAATGAACCACATTCAGAAATCTGTTACCTTTCCCCAGGGCTTACCAGGCAGCCATGCCAGGTGGGGCAGGTCCTGTTTTCAGCCGTCCTCTCTAAATTGGGGCCAGCTGTGACAGGGTGGGGGCTTTTCTTCTACCTTCAAAAGCCCTTCCTGGCAGCATTACCTCAGTATGACTGGAGTTTACACTGGAAAGATGGTTTTCAGCAGCTAGTGTTGTGTCTGCTGGGTTAGGGCCACCTCAGGGCCTGGGCCTGTGTGAGGTGGAGCAGCCTGTTTAGGTGGCTCCCTAGGCAGCCACAGTTTCCCTCCATTTTTGCCAGTCCAGTAGGCAGCTGCTGGTGCCACAGCATAAGCAAGCAATGGTCTTCTGCTATGGGTGCCTTGCGTCGTTGTCCATGCAGCAGTACCTGGCCTTGTCATCTATATGGTGCCATGCTGGTACCTCAGTAAGTTGGGAATGGGGCACCCTCTCCCCGTCCCGGCTGCCATTTTGTGACTGTCGGAGCCCTTTGAGTGGCTCCTCAGGGATTTTTGCCACTCTGGGCTGGGGCAATTAAGGAAGAGCTGAGGCAGAACTGAGATATCCTAGGCCTGAAAATTCATCTTACCAGTGTGTGTGTGGCCTCCAGACCCCTCAGACAACAGGTGTCTTGTCTCCCGCTGCGCCGCCTCCTCACAGATCTCTTCACCTTTTTTTGGGCGGAAGGCCCCTGAGGGAGTACCTTCTGGAGACAGCCCATCGAAAGCTCACCACAGCGTCACTTTGGGACAGCCTGAGGAGAAACTTCTTCCAGAAACACCACTGCTGGTGTCATACCACACCTGGTGACATCTGGGACAGACTTGGGGAAGTTTGGCTGCCGCCAAGGACCTGCCTGTGTGGCACAGGCAGCCATTGTGGTGTCCTGAGGAAGCAGCTCTGTGCCTCTGCTCCTGCACCAGCAACGGGTGAGTATTTGCTCTGTTTCCAAAAAATGCATCCCCACTTAAGCACCTTTTCTTGATCAGTAAGCTGCAGGGCTGGCTTTTTGAATCCTCTGAAATTACAGCTGTGGTCTCTTGAGTTGACACCATTAATTTTTTCCTTTAAGTTTTGTGTCAATCCAAGGTCACTGGCCTCCAGGCCTGGGCTCTCCATTGATCTCCTTGAGTGATATAAATAGGTTTTCAACAGAGTTGCCTGTTTTTCTGACTGTAGCTAGGTATAGATTTTGTCTTTACTGTGGCTAAATGGTATGGTCAGATGGCTTGCAGTAAATTTGGCAGGGGGTTAATTTAATGTCCTGCAGTCTGCGTGACTGGATGGAGTTGGGCTGGAGTATGTTGTTTCTCTGGAGTGAATCTGAAGTAGGTATATATTATAAGCTATCCTGTATGCTATATCTCTTTATATATGCTTGAGAAGAGCCTATAAGCCTGACTTATTCCTTCATGAGGAGCTGGGTTGAGCAGGATAGCGTTTGGGCGTTGGGATTACCTGGATGGTGCACTGGGCTGGAACAACTGGCTGCCTCTTTTCCTAGGAGCAGGTGAAATGCCATAAAGATGAGGAAGCCTCGGTAAATGATATGCTTTGACTGGATTAGTATAAGCTTTTTGGACTGACCATGCCAAGGCTGAAGTGTCTTTTAGAGGGTTTAGGAGGTACTTTATTTGGCGGAAACAGATTTTTCTCTCAGAGTTGGCTGGATTTGTGTAAGCGTGCTACAATTTCTTACTCAACCCATGTGTCCCCATTTCTCTTTGGCTGGTAAATGTCTTGATAGGTAACACAAATATAAACATATGTAGTTGTGGTTTTTTCTTTTGAAGTGCATGCGTATTGAGAACCTGATTGTTATTTATCCTTGGCTGTTCCTCTTATCCCCACTCCAGGTTTTTCCATCTTGTTAATTGACATTGTTGCTATCAGGTTCTGCCTAGCATTTTTTAAGGCCCTCTGACAGAAGTTAAATTTGAGCTGATACAAGCAGCAGGGCTTTGTGAAGCTATTTTTTGGAAGTACCAATTACCAGCAGTTTCCTCTGATATCACTTGTATGTATAGCTCTTTACCACCTCTGTAAATTGGTCCTGAAAATAAGGAACAGCAGACTAAAGTTTTTCCTGACATCATCCTGTTAAAGCTAGAGCATTCACTGTGGATAACTGGATTAACATCTGACCAAATTCTTGGCTGAAAACTACTCTATCAGGTGAAAGAAACAAAACCAAAAATGTTATGACAGGAAATAGCCTAATGCATAACAAACATTGACTCCCTTTTCAGACCACTTGCTCCTTATGCAGTAGGAAGACAGCCACAGTGTGACTGACCAATGTAGGAAGAAGGGAAGGTGGCTTTCCCTCATGCCTTCAGATCACAAAATTCATATGACTAGGAGGAAAGTCTAAGGGATGTGGCAGAAATTGAGGAAATAAAGGATTAGTCCTGACTTTACCACATATTCTCTATGTGACTGGGTCCATTTCATTCAATTTGCCATTTGCCTTGCTTTCCTGTGCAACAATCCTATGATGCAGAGAGGTAATAGAAAAAAAAAAAATCCATCAGTAGCTGTGAGGCACTCGGCTGCTGTGGTCAGATAAGTACCACAGTGAAGGAAACTCCTCTAAGTATCTATTAAGGACAGCACTTCACGGGGCTATTGCCTCTTCTATCCAAGGTGCATGAAGCATTCCATCAGTGCTACTCATACTCCTTCAATACCCCTGAGAAGCAACGCATTATAAATCCCATTTTACAGATGGGCGAACTGACTTTTCCCCAAGTCCCAGAGTGGTTCAGTGACAGAGCTGGGAATTAAACCATTAGACATTTTCCTCTTCATGACAGCTCTGTACGATCCCAGGACTCATTTATTTTCCCTATTAAAAAAGAAGTAAACAACTATTTTCTTTCTGAGACCCACTGAGGATGGGGGATTGGGGAAAAAATGGCAGTAAAATTAAAAATAAAATGACATAATTCCCCACTGGCCCTGAGTTGTCCAGTCTCCTTTACATTCACACTTCTCTTTGTTATGTTTCCTTGAAGTCGAACTTCCCTAGAGAAGGGAACCTCAGAGTTTCTGGTGCTGGGGAAGAAATGCTTCAAGAAAAAGAAAAATAATCGCAGCTGCAATGTTAAAAATAAGAAGCTAATCAAAGGCAGCCCATGTGGGCGCCACTTTCATCTCTCATCTTCAAAGAGGTGCAAACAAACATTGTCGGCGTGCCAAGCAGCAGCCTCAGCGGCTGATGATCCCATTACTCCTCCAGCGTCCACCCTCCCCTTCCATGCTGCTGAGCCTGTAGGCATGGGACTCCAGGATCACTGCCAAGGTGGGAACCTCTAGTCACCAGAGGGGAAGCCACATATGGAATTCCTCTGTGGATCCAAATTATTTCATAACAAACATACTTGCGCCCTATAGATCATTCCTTGTACTATTGCCTTTAGAGCCTTTCTAGTAACAATAATAGCATCTCTCGTTCCCTAAGATGCTGAAAAGCCTCTAGATCAGAGGTTTTGTTCTGGTGTTTTGGGGGGTTTTATTTTCCAAAGATTTGGTTATTTTTTAAAATAATATCCAGGCTCTGATGAAATCCAGATGTACTTAGTGCACTAGAAGAGCATGGGTTAGTAGTTAAAGTGGTGGCACTTGGGGAATTTGCGGTACTGGTTCTCCCAACGCTCTTGAGAACTTGCATTGAAGTCAATGCAGCTAATGTATTTGTGCCTCAGTTTACCTGAGTTTACTTGCCTTGACATAAGCCTGGCTGTACCTGCACGCCCTAATGCAGTCCATGTAATAATAAGCTAACTAGCTCTGAACAAGCCAGTTAAAGTACCAAAACCAACATACAGTGTGATGCTCTGCCTGGGCTAATACAACTTTATTCATGGCAGAGTCATCTTAAGTGTGGTAATACTGCTACATTGTTCCCACTTTCAGAATGAGAGCATTCAAAGAAAACTTGGATCTCTGTGTATATTTGTTGTATGGTGCAACATAGGGTAATCTATCTCAGATTAAGAGGCCAAAGGATAAATAAGGTAAGGGGACTGAACTCTTTTCCTCAATACTGAGATTTCCAGTGGATGAGTGAGAGTGAAAAAAGATAATTTGTTCAGTTTATGTTCCCCTGCCTTGTTCAGAGCATGAGTGAAACATTGCTCATGGATACTGACCACCTACAGAGAGAAACAGTGTCACTTCATGGCTAATGTATGGGCTGAGGATGTAAAAGACCCATTGAACTCCTGGGCTCTGCCACTGCTCTTGTGAGAACTCTTACGCTACTTCACCAGCTGCAAAACCCTCATGTTCTAGATAAATGGCTTTGAAAGCCATAGGTTAAAAGAACTAGGTATTATTTCTCGGAACTGAACTGCATCTTGATGCTGCCAGAATCTTGGCAAAGGAGATGCCTTTACCACCTTGTACCTGTCCTGGGCTTTCCTGCTCTGTTAACCTCATGAGCAACATTACAGTAGCTGCAAGAACAGTTCACTGGTGCGGTCATCCACCCACAGAAGCTCTGTGGGGCCTGCCCTGTGTTCACAAGGAAAGACTGGGAGATGGAGGGGAGGGAGTAGAATTGGATCCAGTTCATCATAATGAGGAAAGCCTGTCCCAGCCAGGGAAGGATTCAATTAGGAGGCCGGAGGAATATGGATGATACAGGGAGGGCACCAGGACATCTGGGGCTGCCACTGCTAGTAAGAATAAAGGTGCTTTGCATAAGAACAGGATGCAATCATAAGGGAAGAGGAATCTGCTCCCAAGTAGCACTGATTCCCCCTCCCATCTACAGTGCACAACAAGGTACAGATTAGACCATTACACCCAGGGGAAGCCACAGAGTCGCACTCTCTTTTTCATGGACAGTAGCAGGAAATTGGTGGATTGGAACCAAATGAGAAGCCTTACTCAAAACAGATGTGACCCCAGGGAGATCAGAAATGCAGAGATGTTTTTGCTTTGACATATCCGCCAGTGTCGAGGGTGGGGGAAGGCAGAGAGTGGCAGCAGCCGATTAGATGCTGCTGGATTATATCATGCTGGTAACAGGCCAGCTGGGTTTCAGCACAAAATTATAGGAGACCATTCTACTGCTACGTAGTCAAAACCATGAATGTATCCCAAATTTTAGCTGGCTCATCACCTGCTTCAGCAGCAAGACTTTGATCTGGGACCTTCACAGCCATGCTCCTTGAGTTAACTACATATGGAGGCTACAGCCTCTTGTGATCAAGCACTGCTGACCAAAGGTACCCTCTATTTCTAGTCAGCCTACTTCATAAAATAATTTCAGTCTGTTTGGATGGGGAAACGGGGGAAAATTAAAGCATAGAACTATGGTGACGTGTGCTGTGAAGTCCATTTTAAGTACCAACACCAAAAACACCACTCTCTGCGGCTAGATTTTAGCTTAGCTCTTCTGTGTCTAATTCTGACCCCTTGCTTAATGGTAATTTATTTTCAAACCTCAGGAGACAGTGATGAGAGTAGAATTGAACTGGGTGGACATTTTGCTTAAAGACACAGCTGTGGAGTCCTATGATTAGGTGAGATTTTTTTCTTACTTGTATGAGTCAAAGGCAAGTTCTGACATCAGTAGTCTCCAAAAGAAGTCTGAAATTCTATCACTGTAAATGTTCTGAAGTCAAGTCAGTACAAAGTAATCCAATGTATTCATTCATTTTCAGATCTCATGATTATAAAAGCCTGATGCGTGAGTTTTTTGCTTATTTGATTCTGGTAATAATGAAATGAAATGACGGGAAATCAGTTTCTCCCCTGGCGCTCTCACTCTGTCTCTTCCTTCATCCTCTCTGTCTACAAGGACTCCAGAATTAACTTCAGTTAGCATTAAATTCTTTCAGAGGCCTTGAAGACAGTGATCAGTGTGTCCTTTATTTTGTGCCAGGCCACAGGACATTTGTAATAGGCAAAATCCCTTTTCCAGCTGTTCGCTTCCCTGCTGCTGCCTTAGATGGAACAGTTAGTTGGTGAATTACCCTGGGTGAGGAAGAGCCTGCAGGAGATAAGTGTGTTTCACAGGGAACCACTAAGTCATGGAGGCCTTCTCTTGGTCCAATACCAGCACAGACTGTTGCTCCTTAGGGGACTGCCTAGCCTTATGCAAATACTATTGTTAGATTTCATCTGTTAATTATGAATATTTCTGCGGGTGAAGCTGTTGCTCTTCTTTTGTTCTTAGGGAGCCTGCACCTAGTCAGTGTCTGCTGAAATCCATCACTATTTTTCTGCTGACTTTTGTGGACTTGGGGACAGGAGGTTTCTGCTTAGCCTAGAAAATAATTCTGTCCTATCTGCCCCGCCAGCTGGAGGGGCTGGCAAATCAAGAAGGGCTTATCAGCAAGAGCAGGAAGAAGCCAAATCCTTTCTTGCTTTGTGCCATCTAAACATCAGGCATCTGAAGGATAAATGCGCCGCTGTTTTGACTGGGTAGAGTTTTGCACTCTTAGTGTGGATGTAAATGTGAAGTTTAGGGGGAGGAATTGGGCAGACTGGAATTGGGTGAACTGGCAAGAAGCCTGTGTCTGCCTGCAGAATGTCTCTGGCATTGGAATGAACCTAGGCATCATCCAGGAGGAATCTGAGATGCAGTGAATATGGACCTAATGATACAACAGGAGCATGTTGCTGGAGACCCTGTCAGCACTCTCATGCTTTACAACTATATCTGACCCCTCCTGGGGATGGAGGGTGAGTTTCTGGTTTACATTAGCCCAGATGAGATGCAGTGCTGACAGGACTCAGCAAGGTTTGCAGTGGAGTTTTGCTAGCTGGCCACCCCAAGCAGTAACAGAGCCACGCATGGGAGACTGTTGCCAACTGGGTACCTTATAAAGCAGGCCAAGGGTGCAGCTTCTTGAATTATGGAGCAGAACCTCCTCCTTCCCCTTTCCCAGACACTTCAATGATTGTAGCCCACAAAACCAAAATAGCTGTCAAAGAACACGCTGGATTTCATTTTGCTGGTGGTGGTGTCTGCATGGTGTTTAGCATAGAAGTTTCATTCTCCAGTGTAAAGGGCAGGAAGTCCCCAGTTTGTTGTCTCAGTCCTGAAAGGAAAGAGTTTATAGGCATAAGAGTCACAGCAATTCTTATTTGCAACAGAGAATACTGTCCTGGTGCATCAGCGAGACAGCAGGAAGTGCTTCAGACTTGTAAAGACTGTTTCCTTGCTGGAAGGTGCAGTGGGACAGGAGAGGGTGGTCTCTGAAAACATGTATTCCACATTCTTAGCTCACCCTGCAGAATCCTTGATAAGGATTACCCCTGAAGGTAAGCAAGTTTCTCTGGGCTGGATCTATTTGACTCCTTGTTAAGTCACAGATGAAAAAAATCTGAACACTGGGATGTGGTCTTACCCTTTATGTTCCTAATACCCTGGCAGAGTTCGAGCTACCCTGGAAATAGGGATGTTTCTGAAATTAGAGTCTTTCAGGTCTGAGGAGGAACAGGGTCTGAAGTTGAGAGGAGACTAAATAATCTGCAAAGCAGTGCACTAAAGAGATAAAACATTTTACTTTCCTGAAGAAAATGAAAATTGGCTCCTCAGTGAGGCACTTTCCAACTAATTTGCGTAACCCTTACGTGGAAACTAAACAGAATTGACCAACTTGTGATTTATGACAACTTCCTTTGGCATGTGCTCTGGTCTGTTTGCACCATTGCCATGGCAGCAAAGGAACTATTTATTTGTCCAGCTACCTTGCCACATCCTGGCCTTCCATTGGATACAAAGGCAGACCTGATTCAAAATGGCAAGGAAAGCTAGTTAGCACTCAGGAAATTGGAGGTCAGATGTCATCTTTTCCTATTCTTCTGCCTCCTTGCACATTATCATTTCAGACTGGGAAGGAAAAGCCATGCAGAATCACTCTTTACATTTAGAAAGCTGCTTTTATCTGAGGGTCTTAAGGGCTTCATAAAGCACAACCTCACACTGTTGTTTATCCATAGATAGTGTGCAAAAGTATAAAGTCATGGACTTGCTCTGAAGAATTTACAGTCTAAAACCCCAAATTTTAGGATCTATTAATATGAGGTGTCAGTCATCACAGTTACATTAAAAGTCCACATGCCAGAGTATGGGTTTCTTACTAAATTGGCGTGGTAGCCTACTGTGCCTGGTTAGCCAAGGACCATGGCAATGCTTAATTGGACCCTCTGTGCTCAACCTGGTTTTGAGATGTTCCTAACAGCTTTCCTGAAGCTCCATGTCTCTTTCATAGTAGTAAGGGAAGCTTAGGTAAGCACTGCTTTTTCTTGCCCCTATGCCACCCTCATATTTGTGCCCCCAGAACATTTGTGGGACTACTGGGTAGGCCAATTTGGTTATCTAAGCTAAAGTAAACCCATTTTGGGGAAAAGGGTTCTTTCTGAGGAGTCTATTGATGTGGTTTACTCTGTGGTCTTGTAAGCAGTGTTTTGGCAAAATTGAGGCAGCAGTAGAAGGCATTTGATGAGCTATGTGAACATTGTGTTGTGGCCACAATATATTCAGTAAAACTGCCTTCGTGATGTCAGCAAGCTGTAGACAGTGTATCTAAAGTAGCCCATGATAACTCAGAATAAGTCAGTGAGCAGAATGAGCAACTGGACAGTGAGATGGGAATCCTGTAAAAGAATCAAAAGGGCCAAGACCAGATTTTCAAGAACAGGCAAGTAAATTAATGTATCCTGCATATCGGTTGTATTTACATGTGTGATTATCTAATTAGTGTATAAATGCATCTTCTTGATGTGTTCCAGCCAGTGGGTAAGGGTTAGAGATTCTGTGTCTAGTGTTGTGTTGCAATGGGTTGATGATGAAATAATTATCTCAACAATACATATAGTGAGGTCCTGCTGGTCTTAGAGGCTAGACAGATGCCTCCTAAGAGTTTTTGCTGAGAATTCAAGCCCTCTTTTTGTCAAATGTAAGCTATGCATTTAGTATAAAGCAATATGTGGATGTTTAGTAAAGCGTCGGTGTATAGGGTACAACTGCTTTGAGATGAGATCCTGGCAGGTCTGGCAAAAAAAGACTTCCCCTTCCAAGTCTGTGTTGTCTTGTTTTGCTGCTACATTTATAAATGCAGTAAGCTTCAATAGCAATGTTGGTAGTGTTTACCTCGGGACTAACATATTCCTGGCTAGGTAACATCAACATATATTTGTTCAGGATATACACCTTGATCTTCTGTAGGCCCCTTCCAACCTTTCCCTTTCTCTCTTGTCCCTTCTGCCTGCAACTGGTACCCACACACAGTGCCCTTAACAGGACTGTGGGTCATGCTTTCTGGATCCATAATCCTATCCTGCTCATTGTTTGCTTGGAGCTGCATAGATCTTTTTTAATATCTTCACATACAGCTGTGGTGAAAGTTTCTGGATTTCTCTGGCCTGTGTTGTCTGAGCATGATGGATTTTCTGTTTATGCATGGTGATCCACTGTTAAATGAGCAGCACAAACTCAAGAGAGTGAAAAAAGGGTATGAGAAGTTGGAACTGATTTTAAGGGAGTAGATGGAGCGCGCTGCAAAGCCAGGGAGTGTTCATTCTCCAAAACAAGGGGTCTCTTCCCTTTCTCTAATGTGGGATTGAAGACAGATAGAGAGGGGTGTGACACGCTAAACACTAAGACTGAAATTCGAGACTAGCTCTTGAATCCCTGTATACAAGCACACAATGGCTCATATGTGATAAAAGTGGGGTTTGCATATGTCCAGGAGCTTCAGGTTTATTTGAGGCTTCATCTGTTTTTAAAAACCTCATTCCTCTGAAATAATGGCTCTCATTTCATCCTTTGGGGTCAAACCCTTGCTTGGGAGTACTGAATTTACTTATGTGATCAGGCCTTTTATTATGGTTCTTGATTATTGGCCTAAAGCCTTCAGGATCAAAATGAAGCAAGCCTTCCTTACCAGCTGTGGCTCAAATTCTCACATGAGCCAGAAACTGCTGTTAAAACAGTGATGATGAGATACCTGGGTTTTCCCTTCTATAATGTATTAACACCATGAATAGATTACTAGGAGCAAGAATTTCAGAGCAAATGGCTCTGTGGTTCCCAGCAGTTACTGCAGGCATGGATTTTAGAGTGGAATGGGTTAACTCAGGGATTCTCAACTGTTTTTGACAGGCAGCCAGTGTGCTGGGATAATGGTGTCAAAAAGCAAGCCGAGTTGGGATGCTCCTTGAAATAGGCAGACCAGGCATCCTTGGGGAAGAGTTGATGATGGGGTCAGATGATTCACTCTTCGTGTTAATTCTTCTCTTTGGAGCCAAGGAACAAGTCTGTTAAAATGTTTGCCCAATACTTTGGGGCCAGCAGTTATAATTACACTTATTTTAATACATATCCATACACTTGGTGACTCACTGATGCAAATCTGTTTGACTACTTCCAGAGGGGTTTGCAGCAGAGGGTGGCAGAGGAGGAGACAATCTAATCTCTGGGTTTGAGCCCAAGGGTGAGATTTCTGCTCCTTTACATACCCTTGCAGCTGTGATGGACTTCAGTGGGGAGCCTGGATTTTGCTTTTGGTTTAGCTGCGGCTCTTCAGTGAGACCTGACCGAAGTTCTTCACTGAGACAGTGTAATTGGGACATAAGTGAATTCCAGTCAGTTCGGGAAACACATCCTTTCAGTTCCTGAAAACATGCTATTATTAATTAACGAGCGCAAATACTAAGGGGGCCGCACGCCTTTTCGTTCGTTGGTCTCAGACTTGTGTCTCTCCATTCGTCTCTTCTTGCTAAATTTTTCAGTGTTTTTAACATCAGACTGATGTTACGTATAATTACCAACTTTGCACCAAAATTATATTTGACATGGCTTGTGTGGGAAATTAGAGCATTTCAGAGACTACAAATTCACCTGGGAAGATGAGCCAGGCAAGACAAGGCAGCGCAGAGTGGAAGTAATTTGAATATTACATGTGCCCTCCTGAAAATGCCAAAATCATTTAAATTGCTAGAAAGGATATTTTCCCTAATTAGCTTTGTGTGCTGGAGGGTTCATAATAATGCACTGGATGTGGAAGAATGGACTGGCAGAATAGAGGCTGCCTGTGCACCGCAGGGGGCAGTGAAGAACTGGTGGTAGGAAGAGTTCCCCCTTTCCTCTCTGAAAGTGTAAAGATATTTATCATCCCTGCAGCTGTTTACAACGATACCTCTCTTCTTAAATGTATAGAGAATGTGCCCAGTTACCTGGTCATCCATGGTGTTAGCAACTGAGGGAAACCAAGAGTGTGCTAGCTGTGAGGCTGTGCTCCAAACTCAGATCCTTTGCTATTTGCTGTTTCAGGAGGATCTAACTGCATTAGCTCTGCTCCACCCTCAGGCATCTCTGCGTCGCTCTCTGACACTTCTTCAGCTTCACAGGGTCCCACAAATACAGTCTCCATTCCCCTCACTTTGCTCTTTACTCCCTGGGGCCCTGCTGGTATGTTCTCACTTCCTTCCACAATTACAGTGATAGCCCCAGTTAGGCCAAGCCAAGTCTGGTTTGGTTTTTTTTTTTTTCCCTCTCTAAATTACCCTGATGACTGTAGACATTCTGGGGAGATGTATGCAGGGAGAACAAGAGGCGGACACACTCTCACGGATCTTCTCTCTTCCTGACATCGATTGTTTAAGCACTAAACCATTCGCTGACTCTTGTGACTCTAAATGATGTGGGGCTTTTTCGAGGTTTTCCTCCCCACAGCTATATAAACCGCACTGGAGTGCTAGCCTCTCTAATGTGAGGGCTTCCACCTGTGACTGTGGAGTGAGGCTGCTGCTGGTTCCATCTCCTTTTCTGCCATCACTGTTCCTGTGGTTTCTGCTTAGTTACATATTCATTTTTATAATGCAATTATCATCTTGTGGGATAAAGGAGGGGAAGACACCCTAATTAGCTGCTTAAAGCACTTTAAAACTGCATGTGTCCATGTCTTTAAAGGAGACAGGACTGCAGAATGGATGCTGTTGCGCTGTGCTGCATGTTTCCAGTGTTGAGCAGTGTTGAGGTAACAGGATTGTACATGCATTGTCTGATCCACTACCATGGCAGTGATTTCCCATTTAACTGTCACAAGGTCTGGATCCCTATTGCTTCCTTGCATCACAAGGTATCATTTGCACCCTAGCAAAGTGAATGTAAATCGTTACCCTGTTGTGCAAGTGGGGAGTTTTGGCTTGGGAGCTTTTCAGAACTGCTTTATATGGAATGAACAATAACACGAATTTCAAGACAGGGTAGAAATAGGCTTTAAACTCTCCCACACCCATTTGCCTGTCAGGGATCCTGAAGAGCTGTAGTCCAGGTTCAGAGCTACAGAGACATCTTATTCCCAATGAAATCACAATTAGGCGCCTAAATTCCCCTGGGGATCTGGCTCTTAACTGCATGGAAAGGCTGCTTTGTAACAGCAAGGAGGAATGTAAATATTGGCCAAGGATGCCAAAGCTAACACCTGCTTTTTGGGAAACTGCCCTGGCATCTTTAGTGTCCACAGAGTGGCTGGGCCCTGTGGTTAAGGTTTCAGCGTGGTCCTTGGCTTGCTTCCCTTAGAAAGATGAAGAGCTGAGTTGATTTGAGAACAGTACTCCTGGATAGTTCATTGATTCCTTCACTTGCTTTCTGAGGACTGCAGGCAGGAGTGATGCCTGTAGTCTTCCAAAGCATACATGCCCCAATTTGTCAACATCACAAGCCAGTAGCCTTTTCCAGGTGATAACTTTCTTGGAGGTTCAGTACTAGGGCTCAGTATCGTTGCAGTTCTGTGTGCTTGGTGGTGATGGCTATGTTCAGGAACGATGAAAGATGATGTGCCTGGACAGGAAGGGAGGTGGCTCCAGGAAAACTTGAAAAACGAGAAGCATTGTTTTGTTTTATATGCTGATTGCTTTGTGTAACTTGGGCAACTGTTTACTATTCTTGCTGTACAGGAGGGGAGGGAAGTGGATGAGTAATGCACCCTGATGAATGACTTTCCTTTGCTCATAAAGTGATAGTTACATCCTGTGTCAGACCCATTTTCATACAGTCTGTGGCCTTGATATTACCTTATGTCATCTTCCATATTCCTTTAATGCAACTTCATTTGCAGCTCAGGGTTTCAGGATTCCTCGGAGGGTTCCAGACTTTGGAATGTGCTCTGGAAGCCATCACTGGCTATCCCACTGCTGTCTGCAGGACAGTAGGGAGGGTATGCCCCATTGGCATGTAAAGCCCCACCTGTAGTACCAAAGCTGCCACTAAGAACAGCAGGTAATGCCCTCCAGGTAGATTCCATAATGTCTTCCTTATATAACGTAGCATCTCTTCTAGCTTGTTTGCTACAAGGAAGAATCCGCTGTACAAAGAGCATCTGGAGATGGCAAGCATTTACTTTGGCCTCCTTGTGCTAGCAGAGCTGCCCCTACTACCCAAGCAGATTCTCCAGGCTTTCTTCAAGTGCCTCTTCTCTCCAGCATGATTGCCGTAGTCTCTTTTCTTGGCACTAGATGGTGCCAAGAACCCTCGTGCAGTTGCAATGAGTATGAGGCCTTTACTTGCTTTGTACCTCAATGAGAAGATGCCTCTGGCTTGGTACGCAGGCTTTTCAGGAACTGTTTCCCCCAGGGGCTGTTTCCCAGATCTGCCTCTCAATCAAGGAAGAGATTTATGAAGTGGAAAGATGTCACAGAGACGAGCTGGCATGAGGGCAGGGAGGGGAAGATTATCTTCTGGGCTGTGGGCAGAATTTTCACAAGCTGTGCAATTCATAATTTCTTCTGTGGGATTTCCTTTTTTCTTTCTGTTTTTCTTTAAACAGTATAATTTTTACTGAGAGGAAGGAGACTGCAAGGGCTATCCAAACAGGTACACAATGAGCTCTTCTCTGAACAGCTCTCTGTGGCCTTCAGGCCTGACCTGAAGCAGCTTCTCATAAAGCAGTCCTGTCCAGCAACTAGTTCCATCAATGTATCTTTGCTCTGATTTACCACCCACAGTTCTCTCCCAAGCAGAGGATTCTAGCATGCATGCAATTATTTTCATTTTAGGAACTAGCATCCTCTAAGACTACCTGAAATCAGCAAATTCCATATACCCGTGCTTATAAGAAAGATAAACACACTGCTGAGTCCCACTAATGCTGATCATCTCCAGAGTCCTCATTTTGAGAGATACCCTTATTTATTTTGGTGAAGCCATTAAGCATTGTAGCTAATCTCAGGTGCTGAGAAGTGAAGCAAGTAACATAGCTGGGGATGAAACCCAGCTTTAGATGTTAACTCCTCTCCAGTTCTCAAGAGCAAGTCCTACAGAACTGTAGAACTCCTTAATTCACCATTTCTGATGCATATCACCTCCATAAGGGACTTCTAAACTTTGGTTGTCAATAATTCCTGGCTCCTGGAGCAGACCCTTGTTTTCCGATCATTTGAAATGAGCAAATAGAGCAAGTTTGATTTAGCACTCCTGTTTTTGCTCTGTGGTAGATATGATTTGCCCCACTTACTTTTGCCGAGTAAATGGGACCAGCTCTGGCAGATGTACACATCGTGGTTTACTGTGACAGGCAGTTAAGAAGCCAGATCATTGCATTTCTGCTTCCTATTTTCCCTAATCTTGTTCCATATTCCTGAACTCGCTTGTCCCTTATTTTCTGCCTATTTCATTTCTTACCCACCTCCTCCCAGCCCTCTGGCCAATCTGCCTCCCCTGTCCTCTTTCCTTGTCCTCCAAATGACTACCCATTCAGGCGACCAGCAGTCACATCCTCTTGACATCATCCCATCAGCAAACTGTGGCTGTGCCATGTTAGCATGCATATGTTGTGACAAAAGCAGTACAACCAGATAGGGAAACGGGGATCAAGTACCCCCTGAGGCCTTCAGAGAATCACAGGGAATGAGAGGGAAAAGCTGTTTGGTTTTTTTTACAGAGGAGGATCCAGCTGTTCTGGGGGGTGTTAGATCCAGCTGTCAGATGAAATATTTAAAGGGGATATTGTCTGTATTTAAAACCTCCTTCATTCCCCCAAGCATTCCCCTTGCAATGCTGCTTCATTGCATCTCACCTGCACTTTCCACTGTTACTCACATGGTGTTCTTTGCATTCCTGACTTTAGTGACTGCTCTCAGAAGCAGGTGTGGCTCTAGAAACTTCTGAAGAGAAAATGAGTCCCCTCTTGCTGGTGAACAGATAGTGTTGGAACCAGGAAGCTGAACAAGGCAGGTGGGGCCAGCTGTACAGTTTGCATGGTGTAGGAGACCAAGCAGTGGCAGGACTGAGCCCTGTCAGTGAAGCTGTGGGGATGGAAAGCAGGGCAGCAACAGAGTGTAGCTAAAATGAGGTAGGAAAGCAACCCATTGAATATGGGACAGTCTCTGCTGGAAGCTGACTCTAAGATAGGAAGCCCTGTGAGTAGACAGATACCTGAAGGAAACAGTAGGACTGATTCAAACACCCAATATGCAGGAAAAGGAATTTGACAAGTGGAGCCTGTGGAAGGGAGGGTCCTTGCTGCAGCAGGACCCCTCCTTCCCCCCAGTAGTCCCATCAAGCAAGACAGATGGCATGTGCATTGCTTACTTCTGTGCCAGGCAGTTGTTATAAAACTTATTTATATTATGGCAGGGACAAAAGATGCTGGATTTAGACTCCAAGGTTTAGGTGTGCTGTGCAGAGACTAAGAAAGCTAACTCTAAAAAAGCAGAAGTCGACGTAGATAAGGCAAGTGCAACAGAAAAGTAATGGCTGAAAAAGGCTGGCTGGAAAACATAAGTGACTCCTTATTTCTGCATCTTTCTTCTCTTCCTCTCCCTACCCTTTCACTCCTTCTAAAATGTGCACAAATGTAAAAAACCCATTTTCTTTACTAGTCATTCAAAAGTATGGAGTTTATTTCCCTAAACATCATCTCATCTTTAGAGTTGGAGTAAATTCCCACCCAACGTCAAAATTGACCCTATGATTTCTTTGAACGAGCTTCCACAGCCACCTTGTAATGAGAACAGTGGTAAACTGCTGAGGAGTCCTTTGTGGTACCCTGTTCCATCAGCTGCTCTAATACCTTTTTGATTATCTCAGTGGACACAGATATAAATGCTGCGCCTTGGATCCCTCACTTGCAAGCTATCTCCATTTTTTTTTTGCATTTTCTTTTTAAAATAAAAATGACTGCTGATGTTTATGCCCCTGTAATACATTATGTATTATTTTGTTTTAAGCGCTGCCTTTTGCATCCTGACAGTAACAATAAAATGTGAGTATGGGATTCCTAATACAGACAGACTAATGTTTCCACTGCTAGCCTTCCCTATCTCTTCTTTTTTTCTTTCTGCTCTCTAAGCACTTTTCTAAAGGCTCCTTTTATATTCCTAATAAAATTAGAGCAAAATACATCGATTTACTGGAAAAGAGGGTTTGGGTTTTTTTCCTTGGTGATAGCACTTTCTTCACCACCCCCCTTAAAAATGCTGGTGCATATTCCATGTCAAAGACCTCCAAGTTCTTCTTGGGGTTTTCTTATCAGTTCCCTGATGAATTTTTTTTTTCCTTGACTCTGAGAATACTCTGCTTGTTGCCACTACTATGGACCATTTTGTCTATGCTGATCTTCTGAGGTAATTATCTTTCATTAATGCATTTTAGTCATATCTCCAAATACCAGTAAATGGCTGGTCTGCACATACTGGGAACTGATCTGGATGGGACCTTTTTACTCCTTTTCCATCTGTAGATTGTACAATCCATATCCTGATGTCTGACTTCCATTTTAGTGCAATGGATCCCCCCTTGCCCCACTCCTTCTGTTGCCTCTTAAACCAAGTTGAGCCAGCTGTAAGTTATCAGATCAAACTTGGTGGTGGTGTGACACTCATGTAGATAATCTTACCTGAGAAATTAGTCCTGTTGTGGTCATACTGCTGAATCTCATGGTTGTGCATTGGGTTCTCTATCTCCTATTGAAATTTGGGTTGATCCCTTTTTTTTTTTGAGTGCTCTCACAGCAGCCTGCATGTAGTTACAAAAAGGGGAGGGAACGATCGAAGCCCGTCGAGTTTGTTCATACTCACCACTGGAAAGCTTTCAGAATCCGTCACTGTGCTTTGGGGACTTTAAATTTCCGAGATATTCACTTAGTTATGGAATAGGCTAAAATCTGTCATGCTGATTTAATGAGAGAGTAGGGGAGGGAGGAGACACAGACACACAAAAAAAAGCAATTTTCCTTGTAACAGTTGTGTTAAAATATTGATACAGATGCATAGTGGAAAAACTTAACGAGTTGTTAGTGTTAGAAATAATGCCAGCATTAGACATCTCTTGTGTGCAGAGTTTCCAAGATGGTGTTCAGCATTTCTGGGAAAGAGATCTCATGAGAAATGTGGATTTGCTGTACCTGGGTCAGACCAGTGACACATCAGTCTGGTGTCCTCTCCCAACGCATCTAAACTGTCCTGTCCTTAACCACAGAATGCAGCACTGATGGAAGCCATAGTGCGATTAAGACCTGACTATTTTTACCAGAAGTTTGGAGTAAGGTTGGGTGCTGAATGTTCCAGAGTGCCCTTTATACTGCATCTCTTACCAAGGGTATATTCTGAGTTCAGAACTAAGATCTTGTGGTTAAGGCAGTATGTTGGCACATGCACTATCCAGTCTTGATTCCAAGCTCTGTTGCAAGCTTTATGTACCTTGGGCACATCACTTGGTTTGTCCATTGTACTTACAAAATGCATTTTTTTCCCCCTTTTTCTCCATGTAGTACCCTTTGGTTCTGCAGGGTTGCAAACACAATAGAAAGGGAGATGACTTTCTTGTTCATTTTTACTGTTTTCAGTACTGTGATTCCCTGATTTTGATCAAGGCTTCAGCTTCTGGCATCTAGGTGCTATTGCTGCTTGGGTTCCTTGTCAAACTGAGAGCTCTCAAACCTTTCAGATGGTAAGCTTTCCTTGGGGCAATGTGGTCCCTGGAATCCTACAGCTTCACTTTGGATTTAATAAAGAGATGATACAATGTGGACGTACGTGGTAATAGGGACTTCAGTGACCCACAGTCTTTTCCAATGCTGTCCCCTAGTCTTGGGCTCTTCCACTGGTTCTTACTCCTGGAAAAGTCACTGAATTAATCCATTCTGCAGAGCATAAACAAAGTCAAACTGGGTATGCTGGGCTCTGTTAATGCAGACCTCTATCCATCAGAGACTCAGCTGAGACCACTAAATCTGAGCATTCCTTTTAAGATGAAAATGAGAAAGGAATTAATTTTAATGAGTGATGTTTTTGCTGCTGTTTGCCCTGTTGTGTGCGGCCTCTGTGAAGGCAGTGTGATCTGCCATCATGTCAGTGCTCCATGATCAAACCCCTTCCAAGAGGGGATACTTTACATGGGTTTCTGTGTCAATTCCAGTCCCTGAAGAACGTTGCCAATCCATTAAGAGCCTGGCAGGCTGTACTGGGAAATGCTAGCATGAGCAGAGAAGAGAGAGGCAAGCCTGAGAATAAGGAGGAAGGAAAGATTAATCTGAGCAGAAATTCTGCATCCAAAAAGGACTCCCAGGGTTGTATTGTCTTCAGCTTGTACTTTGCAGAATGATGTTCACCTTGCTGAAGGGCTTACCAAGACGACTTCCTAGCAGAAGAGACTCCCCTTAGGACTGCAGCACCATTCCTGTACTGCGCGGTTTGCTTGGCATCCCTGGCTCTTGCTTGCCAACACCTGGTATTTAGAGACCTGAGAAAACTATGAGTATGTTGAGCTGTGCTCTTTGACAATCTGCTTCAAATGAAATGCTGAGCCCTCTTAAGTACTAACCCTTTGAATATCTGACCCTTGGTATTACTGAAGGCAGTATGGCTTTGCATTGGATTCAGTAAATATTGGTTCCTGTTCATGGTTGGAAATAAAAGACAAAAATGAATGATGTTTCTCTTCGATCAGACTGTTTTCCTTTCTGTATCAGTCTCTACAGAGAGCAAAGACTAGGAAAAGCCTGCTGCCATGGTATCTATTGCTGCCCCTCGTGGGCTTCTGACAAGGGACTGGACTGAGAGCTACCAAAATTGTTTTGTCTGATTTTAAGTTGTCTGTCACTCGTAGGTATATGGCTCCGAAGCAGAAAGGATAGCCCTTTCCGTTGGGAGCAATGCCAGCATAGGAGTGTTTTATATCAAAGAAGGAAAGTGGGGTGAGTGTTTCCTCCTGTGGGCATAGTATTTTGAACCAAGACTGGACTCAAAGGAGGATGCACAGTACAGCATGTGGAGGGCTCAGTCCAGATTCCTGTCAATAGCAAATAAATCTTCAACACTCTTCTCACATTTGAAATTAATTGATGGGGGAGGAAGGGCTGTAGCTTTTAATATACATCACTTATCTGTAGATAGATCTGCACAAACCCCTCCTCTGTGTCCCCTTATGTCAAGGCTCTGGTCTGAATTATTCCTCTTCCCCTCCCCATTACCAAAAAGGCTTCTATCTTCCACAGCGGAATCTCTGATCATTTAAGCAGGAGGGAGTGATAGCTCCATCGAAAACCTACGAGGTCTCCACAAGTGGCAATGGTGATAGAGCAGCAATGTCAGAATCAAAAGGACAAGGAGTCAGTGAAGCAAGGGGATTGCTGCAGTGCTACCATTAAATGATCATGGGTAAATGAGTGGCACCAAGTGCCAAGCTTTCGAAAGCTATCTTTGTCTTTCCTGGGGAAGTTCCAACTTGATTACCAAGTGTCCTGCTGGAGATACTAACACCTTAAAAAGGAATCATGCAAAATATAGGAAGCATTTTTTTTTTTGAGAGGACAAAGGGGGGTGATCTCTAGCCATTTACCCCATCTTTGCACCATTTTGAGTTGGAACTGCTCGAGGTACCTGCTATATTGCACATTGCTCATGAATAGAGACCCGCAACCTGTTTCCATTCTCTTTGCTGGCATTACATTTATGAAGGGAAACGGGGCATCCTTTTCTACCAGACCTACCAGGCAATCTGAGCACAACTTACCACCAGACTCTTTTAATGAGTATATTTCTGACTGACGTTGCCTTCTAGGATCCCAATGCAACTGACCCAGCACTGCTGAGTAGGACAGGAGTTGTGGGTTCTTGGTACAGACTGATATACTTGGTTCCTTTCTGGCTGGGACCCTGGCTACACCTGTGCTTGTGGGCTGTTCTCTTTTTGCCAGCTTCTCCTCGGAGCACCAAAGTGCCCCCACAAACCACATGCCCAGAGCACTCCATTCAGGTTTGTCTGTCTTCAAATCCCAGTTTGCCTGGTCCCTGAAGCGGGCTCGGAGAGCAATCAAAGCCACTGCAGTGCAATTTCCGACAGAGAATTTCCTTCCTATTTCTGAGTGAGTGTGTGTGTGTATTTACGTGTTTAAAAAAAAAATAAAACAACAAAACATTTTGGTTTTGTGCACTAAGCACTTTTGAGGGCGATATGGGGCCCTGTAATACGGAGGTTTATAACCTCCTCAGCTAATGCTCTCTGACACTCTGTTTTGATATCATTACTACATTATACTCACAATTTTTGAGTGAAAAAATACAGTACTTAGAAAGTCGAAATTCATAAATAAATTCATGTCAAACCGCACTTAATATTGATTTTGTTAGTGTTCAGATTCAATAATAAGGTACTGCATGCATGAATATTTAAATATAATCATCATTTCTGCATCTCCTAATGGCCTCTGCTCTTCTACACTCAATTTAAACACAATTTAAAAACTATAATGTATTGAAAAATACTAGGATTTAGCAATAAATCACCATTGGGATACTCCAAGCCTTTTATAGGATGGCTCAATATCTGCTTCTCAAGGGACAGCACAATTAGATTCATGTTTTTAAACTTCTCAATTATCCATATACCATAATTTTATGTGAAAGTTTGTTTCTCTTCCTCCCCCCTCCACCCCTGCTCCCCCTCCTCACCCCCTGCCAGATACTCTCCCAGTAGGAAGCGGAGAAATCGCTAAGTGTTCTCTTAGCTGGGTTAGTATAGTAAAAAGGAGTCAAAGGTCACAGTCCTCAAACTGAATTAAATCCAGAGGCTGTCAGGGAAGGCAGAACGCTGACTCACTTAATCACATTATTTGGGGAAAAATCTAGGGGGAGGAAAGAGATAAAATGACTCAAAATGAACTCGCCAAGGAGGAAGCGGAGTTTTTATATTTATTTAAAAAGCAATATTCGTCTTTATCAAATAGACACAGGATGGTTCGATGAGGATGGAGCTGGCTGGACATTTGCGCAGTCGCAGGCAGGAGAGCTCTGGCAAGCAGTTTTCTCCTTAGCAGGATCAGTGAGGGGAGGATGCGGTGCCCTCGGTTCCTTCAGTGCCAGGCTGGGTTATTTATTGGTAGGGGGTGTTTCTGTAGTGCTGGTCGCTAACCCATCTGAAAACCACACCCTCTGAGGTAGGTCATTATCATTATCCTCATTTTACAGATGGGGAAACTGAGGCACTGGTGGGTGAAGTAATTACGGCAGAGCCACAGTGGCAGAGCTGGGAGCTGGTCCTCGGGATTCTAATGCTAGAGCCTCTGCCCAAGCTATATGGCCATTTTCTCTCTCCCACCAGCATCCTCAGAGCCTGTGATGGAGAGGGAGATAAAAGGGATCTAGCGTCGGAATCTAAAATAATCACGCTAACGCCTTACGAGAGCAGTAGATCTTGATGGCATTGGTATGGTATTGACTCTGCTAGTACTGTGAGTGGCTCACCAGTTTTGTTGAACGCGTTGCTATCAGATGTGAGGAAATGGTCAATAGACGAGGAGAGGAGTGGCAGTCTCGTGTCTAATGGAGAGGATGTAGCCATGTCACTAGGTGATGCTGGCAGTGTCACACAGAGCACCCTTGCAACGCGATGTAAACTGCCACGTGGAGACAGGAGTTGCAGTTGGCAAGGGATCAAAGCATGGCATGACTAATGGCGTACACCCTGATGATGGAGAGAGGGCAGAGGTTTGCCAAGATGAGTTGGGACTGCTAACCTTTATGATTCCTAATCAAGTGTCCAGAACTCCTTGAGGCTACACTGTATCTGGCTGGGTTTCTGCTTATATTCTATATTTCATCTAAATTCATTAGAACTGTTTTCTAAAGAAGTTTACCGTGTTGCATTGGAACTAGTTTATCTCATTCATCTGGCAAAGCGTCCGCTCCTGCTGCCTCAGGGTCACAAGCAAAGCTGTAAAGTCCTATAAGTAGATAAAATAGAAGGAATCAACGATAGAAAAGTCTAACCAAGATGTCATGTAGCCGTTCTGCGTGCCAGGCCATTGTGATTTGAAGGTCTGTTCATTTCTGTGGGAGGGGAAGACAGACATTCCTTCCCTTACTAGGCAGGAACCACTTTCACCTCTTCTCTAACAGTTCTAGAGCTCCCTTGTCTAGCTCTTACATTGGTCTGCAAAATATGTTTGTAATCTTGATACCAAATATTGTCTGTCTTCTATTTAATAGTGAGGGAAGGAAGGGATAGCAGATTTCTATTTAAGAAACAAGAGGGAAGACTATTGCAACAATTATGTGGGTGCTTCTGGAGTTTTAAGGATTTTTTCTGTAAATGACTGTTTTTGAGCTTCTCCAAAGTGTCAAAGAGTAGAAACAAAATCTTATCTGAAGGGAACAGTGTGTGTATGGCAAATGCAGTTCATCACATGGATTTCAGCAGTTTTTGTGTGGATTCCTTCTTCAAATGTACGAAAACAGTGTTAGGGAGCACCTGGATCTGAGCATTTGGGAATGGAGTATTGGCACTGTCAGGGGACCACTGGCATACGGCACTTCAGCTTAGTGGAAGCTGTTGGTGAATGCACACCTCGATGAGCGGCAGGCGTGTACTTGCAGATGGAGGTGTGAATTCCAGAAGAGCCACAGCAGCTCTCCGAGAGGCGTGAGAGGAGGCCGTCAGGTAGCCAGGGAAAAAAATGGCAGCAAAAAGGATTGAAGCTTTTGCACGTTTGCCCGCTTGCAGACCCTGCTTAGCCACATGTAACACAGCAGCAGGCATTTCCTGTACTGCGTAACATGGTTGTGCCTTTCCATTTATTTTCCGGCGTCCACAAGATACCCGGTGCTGCTCACGTTGTAAACCCGTGGTTCTATTTTCAGGACCATCCTCCTGTTGCACTAGATGGAGGGGGTGAGTTTAACGCTCAGGTTTTTGTTCTTCCAAACCACTGGCCACTCCGGCCGCCATCCCAGTGTGGCACGCTTGCCCTGGGGATGCCAGGCCGCTTGATAGCTTGGCTTGTCAGGGGCGGAGCGCGGGGCGGGGCCGGCGGGGCGCGACGAGGCGAGCGGAGCGCCCGCGGCCTGCAGGTGGCGCCCTGGCCTTGCGGCGGCCGGGGGAGCTCGGGCCGGGGGGGGCTCGGCCGCGGCCCCTGCGGCGTGGCCCGGCTGGGGCGGGGAGCGGGGCTGAGCCGCCTGGCATCCCCACTGTGCGAGGTGCTGGCGGTGGCAGAGTGCGGGGGTCAGCCCAGTACTCGCGGGTACCAGCTGAGCATTGTTTAAAACAAGTGCGTGTGGTGAAAAGCCACTGGTATCTGTGGACCGTCCCAACAGATGTCACCAACAGATCTGTATTGATCGCCGAGGTTGGTGCCTTGGCAGTGGTGGAGGCAGATGGCACGTTGCTAATAAGCAATGAGCGCTCCTGGCAGAGTAGAAAGGAGCGCTTGGACCAGTGGGATAGCGGAGTGGCACAATGCTATGGGCGAGTGAGGGACATCTTTGACCATCTTTGTCCTCTTCGCATTCATTCCTTTTTTCTGGCTATGTGAAGTCTAAATTTTTTCACCTCCTCCCTGAACCTTTGCTTTCCTTCTGGTTTCCTGTGCTAGCCCCGCTCTCTTTTGTCTCATTTCTATCTGCTGCTTCTACCCCTTTTTTTTCTATTTGATGCTCATGCCTTTGCCTGGAACGTTTTTGGCTATCAGTAGCATCCCCTTCATGTTTATACCTCACTGGATCATGTTGGGTAGGAGAGGGAGTGAAGACTAAGGCCATTCCTGCTGGCTTTTATAGAAGAGGGTGGGGGTTTCACTACGCCTGAGAAAAAGGCTATGGATCACCTTGGATAAACCTCTTGGATTCCAAACGTGGTGATAGAGACTCATCACTACTCCGCAGATTGAGTTTTTAAATGTTATCAGACTGTTGCTTCAGTTATCAGAACAGGAGACAAAACATGCAGCACTACCATACAGAGGATTGCATGGACTGACATATGAACTGCAATAGTAGTGAGCACGTGCATCCAAGCACATAAATGCTTTAGGTCTAAGGAGTGCTAGGTGCGTTAGTAAAGTGCTTATGTGCACTAGGAATTCTATTTATACATCAGGAATACTCAAGAATGGCTACTCATCTCCTAGCTTCCCACAATCAGGTACACGTGAATGAATCAAGTGTTCATTATTGTATGTGTGTAATTTTTTTTTTCACTATCTGTTGTGTGGCAACTTGGATGCCACAGTAGGCTGTGAAATACCCTTTTTTTTTTTTTTTTTATGGCAAGCAACTGGAGAGTATGGCTAAACCAAGCAGACTTTCTGGCATGGTTGCTTTGCTGATGATTTTTTTGTTACTTATATGGACTGGCTGCATTTCTAGGAGCCAGATTACATTGTGCCTAAATTCCTCTTATGAAGGAAGATCCCTTTCCTGTTTCCTGCAAAAAGTTGACCCAAGCTTAGCACCTCCAGCTTCACTTAGTGATGTCACATGTCACAAGACACCATCCTCAGCAGTGCAGAACCTGGAGTTACATTCTTTAACCATGTGCCCAGCAGCTGGAGACCACTGTTATAGCCCCCAATGCTACCTGCTGCCATTTTTCTTGTTGATCTGTCTGAATTAAATTTGATGATCAGAAGAAACATGGCCAAAGAAATACACTGAAGTGTGAAGGGTGGGTCCCTCGGTCTTTCAGTTGTGATCCAATAATTTTTTTAATATTTAAAAGTAAAGAACAGTTGTGATTTCCCTTCCCTGTGATAAGGGCTTTTGACTTCTACCTAAGCTGCAGCTCTCTGTTATTGTAATTTCTGGATTAGGGAAATAGCTTGATTCTCTTTCAGAGCCTGATTATGATAGCCAAAAATCTGGACTGAGGTGCAGCTCCAGGGAATCTGTTTGCAAAGGGGAGAGACCCCTGAGTGTGTAGAAGCAGGCTCTGCATTTGCCCTGAAAGTGTCTATTTTCCAAAAAAGGAAAGGG
Source organism: Gymnogyps californianus (assembly GCF_018139145.2). Classification (NCBI taxonomy): domain Eukaryota; kingdom Metazoa; phylum Chordata; class Aves; order Accipitriformes; family Cathartidae; genus Gymnogyps; species Gymnogyps californianus. The sequence goes on along the minus strand of NC_059491.1, from coordinate 5,781,126 downwards.
CAAAAAAGCCTTGAACACTGATTCTTTGAAAGCTGTGAAACTTAGAACAGGTGTGAGCACAGGCAGCTGCCGGGGTGCTGTGTGCAGATATTCCTACTAATGCCTCCTTAGAACTTAATCTCTGAAACCATCTGCTTATGGTGAGCACATGTCCGAGGGGCGGGGGGGCAAGAAGCAAATCCAGCAGCCCCACAACTTCTTCCACTGTAGCCTGAGTAAGAATTTTGAACAGCAGAATAAGCTCGAGTTGTGTGTCAAGAGGCTGCATTCTCTGCTTTTATGAAGCAGGAAAACTGTAGTGTCAGTTCCCCAACTTCAGGGTGGTTACTGTTGAGTCTCAGAGATCAAGATCTGGCTCATGACCATCTGAACAAAAACAACACACGAGACAGGTTTTGGAACTGCCATCAGCAGAACACTTTGTCCCTACAAATACATGGGATCAATTTTTCTTAGTCGGGGTCTCAGTCTGAACAAGATCAGCTAAAACCTTCAGCAGAATGCCTGACTTGCATTACTCTGGTTTTCCAGTCTGAAGTCACTGGGAAGTTGAGTAAGTCCTTTGGGTTGTCACCTTTAGTGCAGCTATCCTGATAATCTCCAATGGAGCCTCCAACAGTTACCTCTGAGTAAATCACTTCTCTTCCTCATGCCTTTTTTTCTCCTCCTGTTTCTTTGCTTTTTGACTTTGGGAGGGACAGCCCATGGTCTAGGGTCTCTGTTCATTACTCAGCACAACGTATCTGAGGATCATAGATGTTACTGTGCTAATAAGGGAATCAAACCCACCCACTGCTGCTTGCTGTGCTGCTTGCTTCTTACCTGTGTACACTTGTTTGTAGAGGCCAAATTGCTCTCAGCCACTGACCTATTAATGAAAAGCTCGTTTATCAACTTCGGCAAAGAAGAAAGCAGTATTAGCCACTGTTGCCCTGTGACTGCCAGAAGCAGTATGGTGACAGGAATGGGTCATACTTCAGCCCGTGACTGAAGGGTCCCCAGCTTCAGAGAGACATTCAGGGACTTCCCCTGCATTTGGTGCTGGCCATAAAAAATTGATCATCCTTTGTTACAGCTTCACTTCTGTCACTTTCCATCCCAGAGTCTGTTTTTTACAGAAAACAAGCTACATTCATCAAAAATGACAGAACACAGACTTAATGTAATCATGTATGGGAACATGAATTGCAAATGCAGAACACAAGCACTAAAATGTATTTTCCATTACTGCCACAAAATGAAATAATCATGAACATTTTCCCTGAGAATGAGAACACATGTAGAGTACACTGACACCTCAAAATCTGCTGCCGTGCCCTGGCCTCAGGTGCAGGTAGGCTTCGTGTCTATCAGCAGGGCAGAGATCTGCTAGTATCAGAAGAGGTGGCTATCTTATAATCCTCACCATGGAAACTTGTGTTGGTTATTAGTTACAGCAGCTTCTGCGGGCTCATTTGGGTGACCTTCTGGTCATCTCTGGTTGTTAAAAATCTTATGGTACTCTTAAGCATAACTGAGCAGAGGTGCTGGAAAAATAGACAATGCTGTGTTGCTCCTTAATTCTAGATCCTCCTTCTAACTACTGTTGATCACTTGCTGATAACCTCGAACAAGTCCTCTCACCCCTACCCTGCTTTCATACATAAACTGCAAAAATACAGATATGCCTATTTAAAAAAAAAAATCTGTTAACTGATTTAGCATTGGTACAGGACAACATGTTAATCAAATTCTTCCTTTCCCTTGCAGACGCACTGGACCACAGTTTTGCCATGCTCTGTTGAGTATCTGCTGTACTGCACTCCAGGTGTGGCTGCGTTTCACAGACAGGTAAGGTTATACCTGCCTTTATATCTGATTCTTTTATTTGTTTGTAACTTGCTTTAGTATCAGAAATGTAAGAAACTGGATTATCTGTGTTGATCGGGGTGTCAGGAGAGGCAATGAAGGGTAATAGAATTAGGAATAACCAATCTGTAAACTAAAATAAATCCAGTACTTGCTCAGTTATTTAGATTAAACATATGCAAGTTCTCATCCAGCCTGTACTTGCCACAATTCTGCAAATACAAAGCCACTAATAAGGGGTGTTGGAGCCTGCCCTGCTGAAGGATAGTTGGATATGGATCATGATGATGTCTGGAAGGGAAACTACTAGTTTGATCAAAGCCTTGTACTCAGACAGCACTGAGCGCTGATGGAATGATATAGAGAGAATAGGGCAGAAAGACAGTGGCTGGTTTACATCTCATCCAGCAGAAGTTGTTATGAGGGACTTATTGATCTCTGATTCAGCCACAGGCTGTGGGTTAAATGATGGGATATATTTGAAGAGACCAGTCTAACTGCACCCAACAGGAGGTGCTGAAGAGAACAGCATGCTGCGCTGGGGCAGACTTTTTTGCCCCAAAGAAGATGTGACCCTGTCATAAAGGGAAGAGGGAGAGATTTTGTTCTAAATGAATTAAAATTATGTCTTTGCATGAGAGCAATTCAGATTATAAAAAATACATAAAACAAATAGACTCAGCAGCTGTAGAATCTAAGAGAAAATCTGGATTTGGAAGAGATTAACTTTTTTGTACTGTGACAGTAAGAAAAAACATTTAGTCTTATGCATCTTTCCAGCTGTTTACACATATTCTCTGTCCTCTCTGACAAGTTTGCTTAAGGACCTTCATGGACATGTTCATATGGTCATATAAATGCAACCTCCTTATACATATGCACATATGTCCACATTCTTGCACATTTGACACACTTTATGTGCATGTACATAATCTCATCAAAATGAACTTCCTCTTTGAATTAATGTGCTTATATGCATATACATCAGTATGTCCCAAGGTGCATATATGTATCTTTGTTCATATTCCCATATATGCATGAGGTGATCAACATAGTCAAATTGAAAAACTAAGTTATTCCAAATCTGTGTTATTTCTCATTTTGTTCCCAAGGGGTAAATGGACCCATTCCAAATGAAAGGTAATCTTGGGACCTGAAGTTTTATGTTTCAGCATATAGTGTGGTTTTAACACTCTGTACCATACACTGTAAGCTCTTCAGGGCAGTTAGTAGATTCCCTTCCTTGTTTATGCAACAAAGGCAATGTCAGATTGTTTAAGGCTTTAGGTGCTAGGACAGTGCAAATAATTAATAACAATGGTCAGATTTTATGGAAAAATGAGATGAGCTGGGCAGGAAGGACCCTCAAAAAACCTGCAAAGCCATTCATGTAAACTTGTGCAGAAGGTTTGTCACTGTTTTTTCCACTGGGTTGGAATACTTTCCCTACAACTGTGAACACATACCCATTTCAGTGTTGTCTTTGCATGGCTCATAAAATCTAGCACATGTGGACATTACGTACTCTTCTCTAGAGCTAATATGCATATGTAGTAAAAAGCCCAGACTTTCAGAAATAACTCATAAAAATTCACGTAATATGTCGAATGTGTCATCATTGCAGGTAACCCTCTATGTACAGCATATGCATGGCATTGGAAAGATGTGTGTCATTTATACATATGTGTAAACATATATAGATTTTATGCTTGTGTATATTTAGCCAGGAGTATATGTACATGTATTCATACAAGCACTGAATCAAGTAGTCCAGTACAGATAATATGTATGCACCTTCCAGAAGAGGGCATCTGTCTCCCGATGCAGGCAGCCTTTCTTAACCCATGGCCCCCAGCCTCTCGCACCTGGGCACTTGCATCTTGCTTGCCAATTTGAGATTAACAGTGCCAGCACAGAGCGAAATATTAAGGCAGCCGCTTGAAATTCAAAGTGTTTCTTTTAATTAATGGGTGGATGCCACAAGTTGATCCAATCCAGCTCTTAAATTAATCTTAATTACATGGATTTTGTAACTTTGGCATTAGCCAGCCACACAAAATATGTATTTCATAATCCTAGAAACGGGTGAAAAAGACTGCTGCTGAGCTGAGAAGTCAGCTGATGATGTTATCAGCCTCTGTGGCTGTGGGTGTAAGTGTCATTGGGGTGTGTCTGAGATGTTATCGGGAATACCAAATTAATTCACTCCTGCAAATATCAAAACAAGCTTTTTTGCCGGCAAGTAGGGAATAGGCAAGAGATTGTTGAGCTGCTATATTTGGAGTTTCTATGCCATCCAGTACTGATACAATAAAGAATAGAAGCATCAGGAAAGTTGGTGATCTGTCCTGTTCAGTAATGAGTTTTGAGTGTATACCCAAAGAGTGTTACTCAAGCCTTTAGCTGTTCACATTATACATGTTGATTTGGACTGGGGATCAGGAATCCTGCCTTTGTAGCTCTGCCATTGGCTTGCTGTGTGTGACTGGTCAAGGGGTGGGAAGCTTTCTATCCCTGTGCTTCTGTTATCCTTCTCGGCATATTTGTTTGTTCAGACTTCTCTTTTTCTGGGTAGGAGCTGCCTCTTAGTATGTGTCCATTCAGCATTATATGGCATCTAGGTGCTACTCTGCTACAAATGATGATAATGGATAAATTGAATTATCTCAGGAGAATTGATATGGGTACTCTCTGTTAGGGATGAGCATCCAGGATCTCTCTGAGCATCCATCATGCCAACTTTAAATAGAAAACAGAGCTGGGAATAGATGGTCAGGGATATTCATAGGAAATGCAGACACACAATTTGCCTAACCAGTCACTGCATATTCTTTAAAGAGGAAGCAGGGCCTTGGCTATCCGCAGGGATTGGTATTCCCTTGGGATTAACGTTGCTGCTCACCAGATTACACTCCTGCTTTTGCCGATGAGACTTGAAAAATGACGGATAAAACTGGGAGTAAGCACAATTGCAAGCTATTTAGTCTTCTTGCTCTAAATCTGAGTCGGGATGAGAGCAGAGTCTGTATATAGCCCAGAATGACTAGTTGTGAAGTGGTAAAGTGCATTTGCGAGCCTTTTCTCTGTCACTACTGCAAACCTGGGGGGTGGAGGAAGAGTAATGAGAAAGAGCAGAAGATCTGTTTGTGGGTAAGCACATTCACCTATGCAAAAACATTCTGCTGTACAGAGATGTACATACATGCACGCTTGTGTACACTCATACCTTTCATTTGTGCCTCCATAAGCATCTTTTTTCATTTACTCTACAATATAGGCACCTGAAATCTTTGTAGAAATAATTTTTCTCTAGAATGGGTTTGTGAATGCTAATCTGATGTCTGACCTGTGAGTTCTCTCAGTGCCTGTCTGTGCAATATACTTTGAAGACAGTCCCTCCTTATTCTTACAAACTTTTTTGTATTTGGCCAATCTTCTACTGCTGATAATACTTCTGTCTTACTGGTTAACAATCTTACCTTCTAAAGCTTTTCCTGAAGTTGCTTTACAGGGCAAGGTTAGTTTGGATATCAATTTGAGCGGTTGTTTTCATAGTACTTTTGGATACATAAGTGGGAAAATGTTAAACCTTATGTCGATTTGCCTAATTGATGGGAAACTTGATTGTGGCCAGGGAGGAGTGGATTTCCTTACTTCAGTCTTATGAATAATTTGCTCATCTGAAAAGAGAGAAAATCCAGTAAATCCTGGCAGCCAGTGCAACTATCCTCACAGATGAGATTCTCCCAAAATACAGAGAAAAAACAGGGAATTTATGTGCCTGACTCCTTGGGACACTTTGTAATGCTGCACCTGTGTATTTTATTTGTTTTGGTTGGAGCTGATGGAGTCTTCTGTGGAGTCAAATTATTTTGACTCCAATTTTGTCAGGTTTCTTGTGCTTTTCTCCAAAGCACTTGTTTCTCCAGTAATGGTAATGGAATCTGGATTAGATAGATTGCTCCTGAAATACTGTATCATTTCTGTGTTCTTGAGATACTAGAACATGCTCACTTTTGCAATTTTTATCTCCAAGGCTTGCTGGAGTTGGTGTGACTTGAATAGGAATGATACAGAACTTCCTTGGTTTTCAAATTTGAAAACCTTTAGATGTCTGAACTCATCCAGCAATGGGGAGGAAGCCAGCAGGCAAATGGAGAAATCTTTCCAGCTTTCAGTGTAGGTAGGAAACAGAATGAGTTAATGTTGGCCCAAAGGGCCACAATAAATAATGAGAGCTCTTCCAAGTATATCGGGGGAAAGAAATACGAGAGAGAAGGTAAGCCCATTAATAAATTAGGAGAGAGCTGGAATCAATGGTGATTCTAAAATGGCTGAGCTACTTAACTTTTTTTTTAATTGGTCTTTAAGAAGAAAAATACAGAAATGGAATATGGACCATTAGGAAGTAATGAGCATCTTGGCACCCTAGCTGTTGATGTAAAGCAGATAAGGGAACACTTGAAAGAATGGTTAGCAACAAATCAGCAAGTCCAGCTGATGAGCATCCTGGGATGTTTGGCTGCTAAATTCACTGAACTGCTGGCAGGTATTTTGAAAAGTTGTGGATTAAACAGGCAGGTCCTTCATGGTAAGTCCATATCAGTAGTTCTGGAACAAAGACCAGCCTTACAAAGCTATTGGGAGCGATCCCCACGATTACTACTTTACACAGCCCATTGTATTTTCAGTTTGAACAGGTGCTAAGATGGGGTATATGACTTTCAAGAAGTGTAAGTTCAGAAATTGGCCAGACTGACAATCAAACTAGATAGTTCCTTTGCTTCACATAATTAAAATTATCACTTTTGTCTTCCCAGTGTACTTGCACAATTTGACCGGAGCTGATCCAACCATGCCAGGGAAAACCCACTTAATAAATTTACCTAATGGTTTGTGGATTTCAGTTTACTTAATGTTCAAAAATGCAGCGCCTTCAGAACAGTCTACCAGATGGATCTCTATTGGTGTAAGCTTTCTGCTGTAAGACTTCAGGCTGCTCTGATTTTTCCTCCAAATGATTTTTTTGATATTTCAACCCTGTGCTGCTGCTGAGGCTGAACTTAGTCTTTTGTACCTGTTGCTAAAGTTGCTCCTTTGAGGTGAAATACAATAGCATAGGCTAAGCATGTCAGGGCACGTTCTAGACTGTCAGAATGACAGGCTCTCTCTGCTGATCCAGAAGGGCTAAATCCATTCTTTGAGTATGGGAGCACTCAATAGGCATGACACCTCTCTATAGGTATAGGTCTGTAAACAGGAGTGGTATCTTTCCTTTAGAAACCTGTGGGACTTCCAAGTCTGCAGAGAGGATCCTAGCTCTTTCTCCTGATTCTTTGTCAGGACTTATGGAGAAAATTGGTAAGCAGAATGTAATGAGTGGTATCGCTGGATAGTATTCCCATTACAAAAGGATTTCCCCTGTAAAAATGTCTATGAAAGGGCAATGCTTGCCAATATGGAGGAATCGGCACTCTAAATACAGTGACGGCTAGTGGAAAGCAGTGTACGAGCACTTTTCAAGATGAAAGATCTTGCTGAGCTGCAGTGTAAGATGGTGTAGCATATTGTAGGCTGGTGCTCTCCTCAGCCTAGAACTAGCTCAGTGATTTTTTTATCAACAGAAAGAAATATGAAGCAGAATATGAAGCACTTACACAGACGGATAATTTACTTAAGGTCTTATTAATGCCTTTCTCTGAAGTTTACTGAATAAACCATCCAGCAATACAGAGCTTCCCCAGATGATATTGTTTCAGGTGAATAAGTTTTTGTTTCTCACATTTTCTTAACAACTGAGCTAATTTACAGGCTTTTGCCTGAAGTTATCTTTGCAGGTTAAAAGAATAGAGCTGGATTTTATCCTGTAGTAAGACCTGTTCCCTTCCTAATTTTCCTCCAAAGGAACTCATTCCGATTTGGTATATATACAGAATTCTGAGTTAGCCCTGAAAGCCCATGCTCAGGCAAGACCTATCTAACAGCGGAGCTGCAGTCTGGAGCTTGTTAGGAGCCCCTGGTCACTGACCTCAGGGATCAATGAAAGCCCAGCCAGGATGGCTTGCTAACTGCATCTGCCCCTGTCATCAGTTCTGACATGGATAGGGACAGTGCACTGTGAGCAATGTCCTTCAGAGTGTATAGCTGAGAGATGCAGTGGAGGATAACTCTCCCCAGGTATTTGATACCTTGATTGTGTAGAGCCTTTTCCATTTGCAAATAATGTATGGAATACATTAGCACAGAAGCTGAGATTCTCCAGCAGTTACATTTCAATTGTCTGTCTGTCTTTCTAATTTCTCCTCCTACGTACCTTCTTTATACCCCCCAGTGATATAGAAAGCTTAGACTTAAATGATTTCAGTGGGTGAGAGGCAGGAGGTGGGGAAGGAACTAATATGAAAATTACTTTAATTTAACAGTCTGTCACTCACACTGGCCCAAAGGAACTCTAAGACCATTATCAGTGACCCTGCTAGCCACCCTGCTTCTCCTTTCCTCAAGCATAAACTTGAACTATTATACACACTTATGGGTGAGAGCATACTTTCTTCTGTACCTGCATGTTAAGAGGTAAAATAGGGAAATGTTTGTTGATGGAGGTTGAGGACACTATGAATACGAAGTCTCAACTTACCCTTGCACAGTAAATGCTCAGAGGACTTGATAGCATTGGTGAAGTCCAGGTTTAGCTTACATTTAAAACAGGGGTCCCAGAGGAAAAAGATCATCCCTGTTTGTGGTCACTGAGGAAGCAATTCTGGGCTATCTTTATTTATTAATATATCTCTTGTGATAAAGCCCAGGGACCCAAACACTGGTGTATTAGAGAAGGCTCTGTAGCAGAGGTTGAATAGGGACACTCGGCTGTCTCATCTCTTCAGTAATGGAGCCCTGGTTCAAGACTAAGGCTCCTAGATACCACAGTAATGAATGTAATTAGTTCTAATAATGGGTGAGGTGATACTGTCAAATGAGAGATGGGAGGGTTCAGTTGGGTTCTTAGGGCCCTGTTCTTGTTTATGCAAAGGTCCTTTTATACCAGTCTGGCAGTGCAAAGAGGTCTGAAAGATGAAGTGAAAAGTTAGGAGGCTACCCTATGGGTCTCGCTGTAACATCCATCTCTGCTCATCTGACAGAGCTGGAGGGAATCAAATACCAAGCAAATACAGTGGACTAAAATCTCTGCTGGTGTAAATCAGTATCGCACCTTTGATTGCAATGAAGCTATGCTGATCAAGGCCAGCTGAGGACTTGATCCAGGGAATAAATGATTTTTGCCCTTAGTCTGTAAGTCCAAAGTCAAGTCCTTCGCATGTCACGTCCCGTTCAGTGTTAGAGAAGGTCATATTTTGCCTCCTTCTCTCCACCTGGGCTGTCCCCTCTCCTCTGGATAAACTGTATTTCCCCATTGCATTCCCAGTTCCTCACGCTTCACCAGAATTAAATTCATCATTCATTTTTTATGGTTTATACATAGCAGTAATTTATGTTTTCAAATATATTGAGGTCACACTTTAGCAGAAAAAGAGTGTTTCACATTTAAATTGAAGGCATGTTCGTTCCATTAAACGGAGATGTTTTGGATAATTTTAAAAGGCTAAAAGTAGTAGAAAGTAACATTAAAATAAAATTTGAGAGATGTAATTACACCTAATCGTACCATAAAATAATCAATACTGCATTACATTATTTCTGACTTCCCCAGTTATAGCCTTTTTTTGTTAAGCTTTTGAATATTGATGAGGTCAGTGGGGTCGCAGTCGACTCTCTGAGGTCTAATGGAGGTGGAATTAAGGTGATGTCCTCTCCTATTATATCTGCACAGGGAGGTGAGCTCTATACTTTCTCAAACTGGGGAGATAACATGGCATCAGAAGCCAATACCTCGGCAACATTTCTTGAGCTGAGATTAGGCTGTCAGTAACTGCTGACTGGGAAGCTGGCAGTGCTGTCTCCCCATCACAGACCCACTCAATTATACACGCCAGGACGCAGAGGAAATGATGTTCACGTCAACAGAGATCATTAACAGCTGGAGACCAGTGTGTGTGAGGCGACAAGAACCAGTTCCTTCCAGTTCAGCCAGGGCTTTCTGTGTTGTCTCTGTTCTCTGTGGGAGACTGAAAAGGGGTTTTGTTGTGGCTGTTTGCTTCCCTTCTCCTTCTCTGCCCCTTTAGTCGTACCCCTCCACCTGACATATACCTCACACTGTTAAAACAACAGTCCCCTCTCACCAGATTGCAAAGCATTCATCCTTCACCAGCCTTTATGTGTGTGGACATGCAACACACCAGAAAAAGCTGGGCAGCTGCTGGGATTCAGTACAGGTGTTCGGTCTGGGACCTTATTTCCACGTGTTTGTCCCAGAAGGTACAGGTCTGACTGCATCTGAGTGAATGTGTCTCTGTCACCATAGAGCTCTCGGTTTGAGAGGGATCTGCTTTTGTCCTGGTCAGTACTGTTCTTCATTTAGGGATCTTGTAGCCATCCGTGGGTTTATGCTTGGGAATTCTTTCCTGTGTAAAGAAAAAAATTACCTGCTGGGAGACAACGATCTGTATTTTCCCTTGGTTCAGTGTGTACCCCTCTAACTACTTTCATACTTTGGGCTAGGGCAGTCTTCAGCATTTAAAGCAAGAGATGAAATACTGGGTGGCCCACATTCTGCACCCAAATTTCTCATAACGTGCTGTTTTGTGGCTTCCTGCAAATGGTTTAGAATTTAACCTAGGGAAAGGGCTGGGATCTGAAGAGATATTCAGCAATAATCTTAGGATTTGTATTTTGCCTTCTGTGCCTCTGCTTCTCCATCCATACAATGAGTATAAGGTTCTTAAAGTCTGTTTTGCATAATGGAGGCAAGAAAAAGGTTTCTTTGCTTTTGATAAACCCTTTGAAAAAAGGCAACAAAATGTCATTTTTCTGGGTTCTGATCATAAATATCAAGAAGGATGGAATTTTAGAACAGAACCAAATCGAGCAGTACCACAGCACTATCCATTTCACATTGCCACAGCATCCTCAGATTACAGTGCTCATAACAAAAGGAAAGATAACGAGCAGGCCCCTATCATTACCATTAATAATAAAAATGATATAATGTATTTTTAAAACTTTCCTTAATGCAACACCAGCCCAGTCATCCCAACACTCAGATTATCACATCTTCCCAAATATATGTATAAAGACGTAGATGAAAGTGTCAGCAGGGGAATGTGCAAAATACAATTCAGATGCTGGATCTCCCCCATCAACTGTATTTCTACAGAGGGGCCAGGCCCCTCCAGGGAGCCAGTCTCCTCCCACTACCCTTTCTACACAAGACCAGCCACTCCCAAGGCTTGCCTGCTGCCTGTTAAATTATTCCTTCTGTTACACCCAGTGCTGTCCCTGGGGTCTGGCTATGTGTGTGCCCCCCTCGCCCTCATCAATCCTGCTGTGCCAACTGCTAAGGTATTTTCCTGCTACCTATTCCCATGTATGCCAAACTCTCTACTTTCCCCTTCTCCCACCCTCTTCCATTTACTTCTCGCACCCCATTTTATTCCTGCTCTGAAATCCTATTGTTAAAACTCGTGGTAGAAGGTGGATATTTGCCCAAAAGCAAACTAACAGTGGCCCTCCCTCTATTGCAGACACAAGACAGCCCTGCTCTTCTGATTAGACTGAATTGCTTTCAATTGACTAACATAACAAGCTGCTGCTGCTGCTTTTTCTTTTTTTTTTTAATTTGAAAATGGAAGGGACACTATTAGGAAATTTACATTTGCGAATATGATATTTAATTAGCAATATTAATAAATTAATAGAAGTAAAGAACCTTGTCGAGACTCCAGATTAATAAAACATGCTCTAGCTGAGTAAATGAGGTGAGCTAGGGATGTGATGCCCATAGAGGATACAGGGGAAATCTCACTCCCTAAATACACCTTAAACAAAGGATAAGGGGCAGTAGTGAATTGGGGCAAAACTTTTTCTGTCTTATAGTACCTCTCACACTTACACATTAGCCCTTTCCCTGTCCTGCCACAATACTTACACAGGAAATTAAGTACAGCTTTTCTGCCCACCTTTTACCCTGCCAAGAAGCTGAATGAATCAGTGGTGGGGAGTGAAGGAGAACCAGTGCTTGCAGGTGTAAGGTAACAGAAAGGACAGTGCAGGGCAAATGCTTAGAAATGTTTGGCGAGATCCATAGAAAGCAATAAAGGAGACTTACAGCATTTTCTGGTCTGATCCACTGCTGAACATGGCGCACAGGCTCTCACTTAGCTATGACTGTATCCAGCTTGATCTCTCCAGGGCACTTGAAGGGTTTTGCCTCAGAGGGACCCTCAGTTTGTGGCATGTAGAGCAGGTCCACAGAGGAGGTGATGTCTCAGTGCAGAATCAAGAAGGGAAGCAGTACAGTAATGTCAGTGTGGGCTCAGCTGAGAAGAATGACCATGTTAAGCAAAGGTCTGGCACAGCATGAGATAAACTGCTGCAAGGTTCACAGGGGTCAGTCCCAGCTAGGTGTCCCAGTCTTAATGGGCATCTATCACTGCTTTGAATCTTGGGTGCTAACCCAAACTGGGGGCCAGTCCTCTGCCACTCACTGATCCACCAGTCTGCAAGGCACTCCAGTATATGCTGCAATTTAGACATACCTGATTTGGGGGCAATGTTTCTGTGCCTCATCTGTCCTGGAAAATCTTCTCTCTTTCCTGGACTCAGCAGGATAGTGAACGCAGAAGAATGTGGTGCAGTCCTTTCCCATACTGCTGCATTAGTGCAGGCAATGGTTCAGATGAGACTGGGGCATCAGGGATTCAGTCAAGCAGGAGGCTGCAGTGCCAGGTGACTTCAGTGACTTCATGTCATGAAGTCTGGGACAGAAAGGGGAGAATGTGGCTCTCTGTAGCCTATAGATATGTGTGGAGAAGCCTTTGCAGTGTGATGGCAGAGAATCATCAACTGCAAGGAGATATCTTAGCTGGTGAAGTACTCCTACATCTGTGTGCAACAGCCGGTACAGCATCTTACCTTGATCCCTGGCTCAGGAGGGAGAGCAAAAGAGAAGCAGGCCCCTCAGGAACCAAGCTAGCAGTCAAAGCAGTAGCTCTCCTAGGGTGTGTGTGACATTCACACACATCACTGTGAAGTCACGCTCTCCTGCAGAGCATGGGAGAGATGATTATTTATTAACGTACTGAGCACTGTCCCCATGCATCACTCTGCCGTGCTCTGCTGCAGCCTCAGCAATGAAGCACTGGGACACCACAGACCTGCGGCCCTCTCTGTGCACACCAAGGGAAGATGTCTCAGCGCCTAGGAGGGACCCCAGAGAAGGGCAGTGATGCTGGAGGAGAAGGCAAACACATACATGAATTGTCTGGCATAATGTTGAGTTTTTTGTAATGCTTTCTACATGCTCAGCTCTCATGGATCAGCACTAGACTCAAAACCAGCCAGCCTGATGCTCCATGTGCCTGCCCTAGGAGCCCAGGGTGCTTTTCAGCTCCAACATTAATGCTTAGTGGGCAAATCTCTCTGTCTCAGGGTTCCCCTCTACGTATTGGGGATAGTAGCACGTGTGGGACATTCATGGTTCATCCTGCACTGTCATTCCTCCCTTCAGTGCAAAGTGTGTGGAAAACTGTCCCAGTGTAGGCCCTCGCTCCAGGAGAAGGGGAAGCACTTTTCTTTGGTGTGAAGAACAACAAGGAGGACAGGCAGGGCACAACCAGTTTCTTTCTAAAATTGAACAAAGGAGGATAACGAGAGGGATGTGACTACCTTGTCTGATCCCACAGCAGCTCAGCTGCTCTACTCCTTTCTCCAGGGATGGCTTGTCCCCACTATGTGGTTTGTGTTATGCTTGTGATGCCGACAGCTCCGCTAATTGTGGGAAAGTTTGCTATTGGAATGGCATGTACACAGGCTTCGTGGGAGAGCTGGAGTTCCAGGAAGAATTAGGAAAATGGCAGAGATACTTGGGGACTCTGGCTTGCAATGCCACTCTTGGTATAGTGACAAGTATATGGTAGGTGTGGCAGAAAAGAAAAAGGAAAAAAGTTGACTTGGGTGGGGTGCAGGGAGTAGAGACGGATGAGGAAGGCATGAGCTCATAGATGTAGGCAGGAATGGAGCTCGGCAGCATGTGGATGTGAAATATGCATTGGGATCATCTTGGGATAAAGAAGAAGTCCTAGTGTAGGCAGTCATTAATCTCGGAGATGTGGGCCATGATGAGGCATTCTGAAGCTTAGCCCCAAGGTGGGGCTGCCTTTGATGGCAGTGAGCACATACACAGGCTTTGGGGCCGTGCCTCCAGCGAGCGAGGGCAGCTGCCTGGGAACCACCTCCTGACTCACCCTGGGTGGTGGGCACTTGCTGGGCCTTCCAGGGACTTTGGCTTTGGACAGTAAGGCTGCCTTGCTAAGGGTCTGCAAGGTCAGCTACATGGTCTGCAGGGGGAAGGATGGTGCTGCAGAAAAGCTTCGAGGCCAACTTTTTTTTTTTGTTACTATAGGCTATTTTTTTGCCTGCAGATTACAGGTTCATAGCCCTTGGGTCTTGAGCTATGGAGACCCAAGGCCTTTGTAAAATGTTCTCTATCTGCAATGGTCAGTCCCTCCCTTTCTTCCCTTCTTATCCATGGCTTATGAAGCACTAGAAAAATTCAATAGCAAATTTGAACTACCTGGACTGGGTCTTCGTGTTCAGAGCCCATTTCTGTGCCTGGCAAGAATCCTGAGAAAGAAATCCTGAGCCCTGCACACTGCCCCAGGCATTGCTGCTTATCACCCTCTGTGTGGGCCTGACGCATCCCAGAAGCTGGCATGCACCATCTAAGCTCCCACAGACATGTTGCTCTGCCACTGCATCTCCTTCCTGACCTGCTCTTCCTGTCCTGGCTCTTTCTTTAGCTCAGGTTGCCAGACAGGGTGCTGGTTTTCTGAGGAGTATAGGCTACTCCAAAGCTATCTTCCTCTGTGACCCAGCCCCAAGGTCGCTCATGTGAAAGACTAGGATCATAACCTTTCCACCACTATCCTGTTTAATCCCCTGCTTCTAGTGACAGACGCTCAGTGGAAGCCTGAAGGAGTGTCTGGGCTCGTTCATTAGCTGGAGCTCTGTCCTGCTCTTGGTACTTGGAACTGACGCCCATGTAAATGACAAGGGAGGAAATTGCAAGCAGAGGAGAGACGGTGAGGAGGGCATTCCTTGTGCAATACTTGAAGAACAGGGGGAACCATCTCCACATCCCTGAGCATGGTGCTCAAAGGGTCACGTGAGAGTTTGTCCTGTGAGTGGTTTAAGGCATAGCATGACCTGTACAAAGTCCCACCCTGAGTGCACTGCAGGCCCACCTGATGCCCTGTGCTCACGCTGCTGCTGCTGTGCCGCTGGTGGGGGCTTATGGCATGATGGACTGAAAACCTCTGTCCTCCTGAGAGTGTAGTCCCCACATAGTTTCCCAGCAATCTTATGTATTGCGTTGGGGTATATAGAGAACAGCAGGGAAAGTGCTAATTCCTGTCTTTTTCTGCCTGGAGGAAGCACCGCAGTTGCCTGCCCTGAGCATAGGGATTTGCAAGGTAGCAAGGGCACACCAGCTGCAGGGAATTAATTTCTCCCATTCTGGACACTATTCAAACTCTGAATCTGGCAATAAAAGTAAGTCTGGGGGATGCTGCATCTTTGGAGAAAGCGCTGGGGCTGATGTGGCTGGGGAGTCCTTAGACCTGTAGGTTTATCTGCAGGAAAAGCTGTATTGTGCATATTCAGTCCTTAAATGGGTGGTAAATTCTGTACGAAACTGTTTTGGCCGTTGTAACTTTTCACATACATGCATGGGGCTGACTTATCCAGGCTGAGGTACTCTCCACTGAAATCTTGCAGTAGCCTCTCCTCTATACAAGGACTTCAGATTCTGGTGGGCTTAATTAAATCATCTCTTAATAACTGCAGCCCTCCCTCCATCTCTCGCTTAGCCTAGGGTGTGCAACCGGAGCGAGAGCTCCGAGGGAGCCCGCCTGGGAAGCACGGCCGGGCCAGACCCGAACCGAAACCCGCACACGACCCCGGTCCTGGCTATCGCCTGCCCCGCTCCTGAGAGCCCCTCTCCTGCCGTCAGCCCCCCGGGCACTCCCGAGGCTCCGGGCCTCCGGCAGTGCCGGGCTGTGACGCCGGCACGCCGGGGCTGGCGGGCAGCAGGGGGCGCCCGGGGCACGCCGGAGCCGCCGGCTCGGCTCGGCTCGGCTCGGCTCGGCGCGGCCACCGCTGCCCGCAGGCTGCCAGGCAGCGCCGGCACAAGCCGTCACAATATTTTGGCAGCTCGGCGGAGTGGCAGTTTAAGCGAACGCGGAGGGCGTTCAGCCGCGGAAGGGCTGAGCGATGAGGCGCGCACAAAGGGAGGTTTTGTCGCTCCTGGCCGCGGCGGCGGCGGGGGCTGCCGGCTCCCCCGGCACACGGCGGCTCGGCCGCCTCCCGCCGTAAGCCGGCCGCGGTCCCGGCCCCCGGCTCGCCCCGCTGCGCGGCGGCCAGGCTGCACGATGCTGCAGGTACCGGAGCTGCTGCTCCTGCCCCCGAGGTTTCTACAAAGCCCGGTTATATAAAGTTTAATTATAATACTTGGCTCTCGTGTAACGCTTTCTATCTGCAGATCTCAAAGTGCTTTCTAAGCATTAAACAAGCCTCACAATGCCCTCTCCCGTCTCCATGTGGGAGGGTTTGCTACACCCTTTCTTTATTTATTTTAAATGCTGTCAGGAGAAACTGAGGTGCAGAGAAGGGAAAAGGCTTGCCCAAGATCATCCAGCAGGTCAGCGGCAGAGCTGGATGCAGAACTGAGAAGTCTCCTTGATTTGTTCCTGTCTTTAATTCCCCGGGAATGCTGCCTTCCTCCGGGAACAGCTGTGCCTGGAATCAGCTGGGTTTGGGGATCTGACTGGCCTCTGTGCTGATCTGCAGTGAAATGCCTCAGTGACCTACACACAGTTCACAACAAGGCTGTTCTTTTGGGACCTATTCCCCCATCCCTGCTCAGAAAGTTTGGGCCCAAGCCTGCCCACTGCCTGTGGTGGCTTTTCTTGACTTAATTTTATGAACTGCTGGTCAGGAAGGAGCGGGACCTCAGCTCAAGGTCTCAGTATCAGAGGCTGGGGAGCTAATTTGGCTGTAGTGCATTTGTACCTCAGAAGGGACCATTCCCTGGCATCTCCTTCTCCTTCCCCATCCCCCCTCATGAAAGGTCAAGGAAATGAATGGGACAGCGAGATGTGCAAGCCTGTAAATATTTAGCAAGCCACTCGCTTTTACATTGCAGATTTTGCTCTATGGGCATGGCCGTTAATATCAGTGAGACATTAGCTCCGAAAAGCACCCGTCACACTGTTAACACTAAAAGTGCTCCGTCAAAGCGGCTTGCCGTGAATTACGGGACTCGAGCATTCTTTATTAGCCTGGAGTTTGTACAGCAGAAACATCAACCTCAGACCCACAGTGGAGGGAGAAAAACCCTAGTAGCAAATTAAAAGGAAAGAGTGTTACCTGCAAAAGTGATAATGCCCTGCCAAGAGCTGGAGCAGAGAGCGACCTTTATCTTACGTGGGGAGATCTTGCCTTGACAGACTACTAAAAGTAGCCCTGATCTCTTCCACCTTTATCAGAAACCACGTTAGGTGAAGAGTGATTGGGGGGGGGGGGGCAGAAGCATTTCCTTAGGCTCTTTGACTGTGTTTGCAGAGAATTTTTTTGTCTCAGAGTAGGGATGGTGAATTTTTGGTGCTGGGGGAACCTCTTGTCCCCAGCCCCCCAATTGCAGCCAATCTGCGGTTATGTGTTGGACTCAGGGTCACAATTTGACTCAGATTTCGTTTCATTTGCACAAAGACTCATTGACGCCCGGGCCTAATGAACATCAATATTCTTAATGACAAGGAAAAGATCTGTTTTATGGGACTCCAGACAGGCAGCGTCTCCGTGCTCCTTCTGCAGAATCACAGGAAAATAGCCCCGATCTCACACACATTTGGGTTACCACCATTACAAAGTTCAAACCCCAACCTCAGAGGAAGCTCCCCAGATAAGAGCATCTTTCTTGGGAACCTCTGTCAAAGTTTTGCGGAATTAAGTGCTGTGCTGTCTTCTCAGCCTGGCTTCTGTGTTTCCAATAAGCAATCCAATTACACACATTCTTTCTTTAGAGTTGTGATGATACTGTTGGTTTTCCTGCCAAAAGATTCATAAAAACATGATGGGAATTTTTGTTGCTTTCTGATTTTTTTCTGTTTTTTTCCCCCAAACTAAAAATTCAGAGAGAAGTATTCTGAAAAAAAAAAAAAAAAAAAAAATTGCTGCAACTGAAACATGAGATTGAACGGGTTGCATTTGTCAGCTTCACTTGCACTTCTGCTTTGTTTTGGGGGGTTAGGTTATGGGGGTTTTTCCATATAATTTTGCATTTCTACCCTCAGCCTTTTGCATCTTTGGCTACCAGATGTGTCCCACATTGAAGAATTATTTCTCCTCCCTAGAGTGAAATAAATGCAATCAATATGAGTATTGCTCTCAGGGCCTTGAAATATTACATTAATGTTCCATGTGGTGACATTTTAGCTGGAATTTTCAAATACATTATGATGGTTCAAATTAATATTTATCAGATCAGCTTTTATATTTTGCAAAAGAGAGAGAGGGAGAGAGAGAGAGTAAGCATTATTAAAATACAAAATGCAGATGAATTCCAAAATCGATGGTCCATTTTACCAGCACTTTCAAGGGGCTATGTTTTGCTTTCTGGTTTTGTTTTTAAATTTATTAGTTCTACAGGCAAATCTATTTATCTTCCTTCATTTATTTTTTTCATCCATTCAGGGTTTTTCAGTTGTTTCTTTCTTTCACTCTTCTTTATTATCCCAAAATGTAAATTATGACGTTAGCTAGGTTTTTTCTTTTTTTCTTTTCAGTGATTAAATCTGCTACATGACATCTTTGTCCTTTCTATAAATTAAATCATCTTTGCTTTCCACCTTTAGCCACTGCCAGCAGCAATACTCTGATTGCCAGCAATAAAAGTCGTCACTTTACGGTCTTTATTTCCTACACAAAGCAAACCCCCCCTCCTTCTTTCCCCTGTGCTTATGGTGCTTTTTTTTTTCCTTTTTTTTTTTTTTTTTTTGCTAAGGGGGTGGTGGGACTAACTCCTGTTTTCAATGTTTCTCCATAAACAAGGAATTTGCAGAGAGAGATTACAGAGGAAAAAAAAATCTAAACCACATTCCACTTTATTTCAGTCATTCCTAAACAGATTGTTCTATGAGGTGGAAAATCCAGGCAGATTAATGGTGTCATTTGTTTTGCTTTTTTTATATTTCTGTCTCCCCCCACCCCCCCACCCCCCTCCTGCCACTTTGGTTTGGTGAAAATGTTTGAAAAGTACCTTTTTTTATGCAGCTTTAAAGACTTGTGGATTATCAGCTGAATTTATTTTGTTGAAACAATGCTGCTTGCAGAATAACCCTCCTTTCCCCCCACATGGAAAATTGTAGGAACTGTCTGGGATCTTACAGCATTTCCTTAAAAGCTTTTGCAATTCATAGAGGAGAATTTTTGGAAGGGTTAATATTCCTGTTTAGAACTGAACAGTACTTCCAAACTTTTCCCACTTCCCAGCTTTTTCTCCTATCTTTGAAATAGTTTTACTGTAAGAACATCTCATGGGTTTGTGACATACAGATAGCCACAGGAAAAAATATGTATGTATGTGTGTGCACGTGTGTGTGTGTATATATATATAAACAGCTTTATATATGCTCACATACGCACACTTGCGTGCTCTCTCTTTCTGTCTCTGGGTGTATAGATGTACATACTCCAGGCTGCCCTTCCTATTTTCCTTCAATGCTGATCTGGGCAAAAGAACGACAGGAAACTTAAAAAAGAAAAGGAGGAGGAATCGATTGTTCGACCCGCACTTGAACTCTCCTGAAAGAGATAAAGCAGAATTTTCAATAGGTCCCCTGCCCTTTTCACCAGGAGGGAAAGAGGAGAAGAAAAACAAGAGATATTTATATGACAGCAGCTGCTGAAAATAGCATTTCAGAGCAATAAAAAAAAAGGCAAAAGAGATTCAATGGTAAAAAAAAAAAACCAAAACCCACAACAACAGAGAAACTCTTTTTCTTGTGCTCCCCAACAGGCGCATGAGCGGCTCGTCCTGGAAATGCATGCATGCCTCCTATAGATCTGTTTGAAATTATAGTTGTCATTGAGAGTGAATTTATGCTTCTATTGATCTGCAAAAGGAAAATATTAAATGGTTTGGTTTTGATCTTTAGCTGACCTCAGGGTCAAGGGTAGCCTAAGATTAGTATTCATAGAATTCATCACTAAATTGTAGTCTGCATCTACTTTATGCAAACATAGGGAAAACATCGAAAGATAAATACAAAGCAAAATGACAAACAATTTCACCACCACCCACCCCATCAAGAAAAACAACCCTCAGACAATAAAAACAGAGAGATACATACATGCACAAACCCAGGTAACTGCATACAGCATAGACAGGGGAAACAGAAGGAAAATACAGAGAAGCATACAGACAGAGCCAGTGAATTACACACACGGGAAAAGACACACGACTCGGAACAAATATCAATGCACAACTATACTGAAACATGCCCACATGAACACTCCAACACAAGTGCAAGGGAACATATGAAGAGCAAAACAAATACAAAAAGGACACTTCTTTTATATATATACACACGCACACCTACACAGGAAAAAAGGTGCACTTCTGTGGTGAAAAAGAAAGGAAAAGAATATGTTCACAGATTCTCACACAAAGCCAAAAAAAGGAACAAGCACAAATACACTTAAACAGGTGCACATACTGATATATGCTGACAAACATAGTGATACACAGTCGTAAACATGTCTTGACACATACACAAATGCAGACACTTCTTGTATTAGGCATTGTGGACCTCCCTCTTGGTAAGCGCAACACAAAGTTAGTGAAATAATAGAGAAAGAAATATACTCAGGTATGAGTAAAACATGCTTGTGAAAGTCCTCTACTAAGTCAGCCCAGTTGTTCAGAAATTCAGGGCAGAATGCTCATAAGAGCAGCAAAGCAATTTCACTTACTGATGGACATTCAAAGGCACAGGGAGATCTGTTCACTCACAAGGAGAGTGAAGTCTACTCACAAGCATTAACACTCCAGGCTATAGCAAAAACACTCCTGCATGAACATAGTAAGTGCCATTTGTGCACAAAGGAAGTATCTACTGAAAAATGAAAGCAAACTCAAAGAGCACAAGACCCCATTCCTGTTTATGTAGTCATCCCAGAGACAGAGGAAAACATCTGTAACTGTGTAGACAAAAGCACAACTGCACAGAAACTCAATTGGGCACTACAGGATGCTCACCAGCACCCTGAGAAAGTTAAGTAAAAGAAACTTGGTAGTTTCCAGGCAGACACAGCAACTACTCAAATAGGTAAGCAGGGTAAAAGATGGTTTCTTAGGTGTTTCCAAGACTATATCCCATGTAGTCTGGCAGCTGATAGCCAATGTACCTGGTTTGCACTTAGTTTCTGCTTCTGTAGTCTCAGTGTCACTGAATACATGCAAGAAAGTATGGAGCACTTGTAAGTGGGCAAAAATGCGTGGTGCAGAACAAAAGCATTGATATTTATTTTTATAATCAGTTTTCCCCCAAATACAGCTTTTTTGACTAAAGCAAGTGTTGTTAAAAATCTTATTTTAAAAAAAATTATTTTATATAACCATATATAAATGAAATATAACCATATTTCATTTTTGTTGTTTTGTTTATTTTCCCTGCTATAATTAAGATTCATATTTTAGTATAAAAGCCTCAACCAACTCTGAGGCCCACCATGCTTGTACCATATAATTGCATTGCTAGAAACAGTCCTTGTCCTGAAGAGCTTGCGTTGCAGCTAGAGGAGCAGAAAAAGGAAGCAGGAGTATCTCTCATTTACCAGTGAAGCCCTGAGGAAGTGACTTGTCCAGGCTAGCCATAGAGTCTTGGCAGAGCTAGGAACTGGAGCTGCATCTCCTGATTCACAGGCCATTGCTTCAGAAATGAGATCATCCTCCTTTCCTGATTTAAATATACCTTAGCATGGGCTACTAGTCATTTAGTATTTGTGTGATCCAGTTATGAGACCCAATGAAAACAGTACTAAGTATAAACAGGGTTTGAGCTAAACTTGTGTATAGGAAGGGCTAATTGGAATATAGCTGTGCTGTGAGAACCTCTCAGCTCTGACCTCACTTACCTGGCCTATGAACGCATTAGCCATTGCAGCTTATACCACTTCCTCAAAGGAAATAAACTCTACCACCAGAGTATTATTTTGTCAGCATAACCACCTATATGCTTGGGCTCTGGCAGTACAGTTACACTAGGAAGAATCATAGTCCCAACACTAGACATAGGCAGTACTTCCAAATATAGACCCGATCGTAACAGCATCTTGGTGTGGGCAGAGATCGCAATGAGCACGGCTGTGCAAGGCACCATTGGCGAAAGCCGAAGGGTGTGACGGCACT
This sequence comes from Gymnogyps californianus, assembly GCF_018139145.2. Taxonomy (NCBI): domain Eukaryota; kingdom Metazoa; phylum Chordata; class Aves; order Accipitriformes; family Cathartidae; genus Gymnogyps; species Gymnogyps californianus. The sequence continues at coordinate 5,758,694 of NC_059491.1, read as the reverse complement.
TGGCAGTGGAGAGGGGAGAGTGTGCCAGGGAGGAGGGCTCTGTGGGTAGGATCTTGGAAATGACAGAGCCGGGGAAGATGCAGTAGTATTTGCTGCAGAAGTGATAAAGGGAAGGGAACAACACAGAGATGTCAGTGGATTTCATCTGATACTGAGCAACGTGCATTACTGGAGACTGGTTCTGTAAGTCACTCATCATCCATTGCCTGAATCCCCTGAAGTCAAGGAGAGTGGTGTGTGTGTGAGCTGTACAGCCTGGCCCTTACTCAAGGACAGATCTCCCTACAGTGAAGAACCAGCCCTCGCTTATCATGACAGTAGGATATTCTTTATTACAGCTGCAGGACAGAGCTGGCCCCTTGTATGCTCTGTTCAGTGGATCACTATCTTCTCAAGGTGATGAGGAAACTATACATTGCAATGGCAGCATTTCCAAAAATCCTCGTCATGGTGGGAAAAGTCTTCTGTACAGGTTAGGTGTACAAAAATGGTACATCCTTTCCTGACACTACCTCACTGGCATTAAACTCGTCAGAGATACAGGCTGTTTTGATGCTGTGGATAGAGGAAATGTAGCTAGGAGAGTAGAAAAGAAGATGAACACATTTTTCCCTGTTTGTTCAGTGCCTAGCAGTTTTTAGGTTGTATTATAATAGTAGTCTTGATTCATCTACTGGGCTGAAAGAAATATATATATTGGGCAGCTGCTTTTCCCCAGGCTGTGTCACAGAGCGTAGATTCAATCATGTTTTCATCCTTTTGGCAGATAGAGGAGGAGAAACTGTGTGAAAGAGGGAAGCAGCAAGGCACAGAGGTGGAGGCAGCAGGAGAAACTGCTGTTGTCGTTTCTGTTTCATTGTTTACTGTCTGTGACTTTGTACAGCTTTTAACTCCACCGTTTGGCAAGAGAGCAGCTGGCACTACTTGCCTTCTTTGGAGTGCATGTGCTGCCTGGAGAAAGACAGCCCAGGTTAGCTAATGTGGGAAGAGATGGAATCTCTTCCCAGTGAGAATGTGGGCTTGGAGCTTCAGACAGTCAGTGTTGAAAACCTCTCAGGTCTGAACTACCCCTCTCCCCCTTGGATCTCTCATCCATTCACCATTCTGCTCCTTTTCTCTTTATGCAGGTTTATTTCAAACAAACTCCTGTAACTTTGTTCCCCATTAAAATACCATATAACCATTTATTCGTCTCCCTCCCCATCTTCCCTTTTGCCACCCATGGAGAGCCAGTAGTTTCCCCTCCTCTCTGCATTAATGCTGAACCAGTTTCCCCAGCTCATGTGCTGTTGGCAGTGCTCCTTTTTGAATGGTGTTGAAAACTAGGTCCTTCCCATTTGTCATTGTTAGATCTCCATAGCACTTTCTCCCTGTGTAACAGCTCTAACCTGGGTGTATTGACTGAATCCTAAATGGCTGATGGCCAAAAATTCTGGGTAATTTCAGTGGGACTTGATACTCTTCATTTCTGGTCATAACTTGATCATATAATTTGGCTGTGTACTCTTAAAGAGCTGCTGTGGCTCGTGGAGTCATTCTTATATCCATAACAGTTTGTAAAGCACTTAAGGGTACCTTTGGATGAAAAGCACTAAATAAATGTTCAGCAAGATGATGTTATTTATCCATGTAATCACCTGTCACTTCCACCCAATTTTTGTTCCTCCCTGTCCCATCCAATCGGCCATATTATATGCTCATGCATATGGTCATGCACTCATCAATCCACCTTTATCCATATGCAGAGACACTCAAGTGTTATGAGAGCTACACGGAAAGACAGATGCATGCATCTAATCCTTCCCTGCTCATCTGTCCTCATCCAGCTCGTACAGACACATAGCAACATTTTTTAAGCACTTAAGTGACTTAGGATCCTAAGTTTCATTTCTGAGAGAGGCTTAGGAGTTTAAATGCCCCTGAAAGTCAGTGAGATGTGTTCTCCAGATTACAATTCCTCAAGTCTGTAAGTGTCATATTTTTAAAAGTGCTCTCTTTATCTAAAGATACAGATAGGCACCTTGTAGATTATCAAAACTGTTTAAGATAGGCACATAAATCCAAATGATTTTAATGTAGCCTGCCTTGAAAATTTTAAGACCCCTCTGGGCACTTATCTTTCAAAGGCTTCTAAATCCTTTTGAAAAATTGGTACCAAGAGCCTCTAAGATCCTTTAAAAAGCAGCTCTTAAGTTACTCGCCCATAGCCAAACATCACAAGAGTGACTGCTACCTTAGGTAAATGTACCTTTACCGATGCAGTTCACAAAAAAGGTTACTCTGGTATCTGCTTTAATTAACGAAATACAGCATTTGGTGATCCCATGATCCTGTAAAGACATGGCATGAGAATCTCTTGTCAGCTCAGGCAGCAGTAACAGACCTGTGTGGGTCCTGCCCACGTTTCCTGGGCTCTGCGAGCAACATTGGCTCTCCCTTGTTCTCAGCAGGACCTTCCCCTGTGCCTCTAGGACGAGCCAGCCAGCAGCGGTGGGGAGAGCTCTGCTCGCTAATGTCTGGGTGCTGGGTCCCTGGATGATGGGATTAGGATTATGGTGGGGGTGGGATGCCTATGCTGTATACGAGCCTCAACAGAAAGTTATATACAACCCTATCTGTTATAATCATCGAAAGACTTCATCACTAACAGGCAGAAGGGCGTTCACCTGTCAGAATCCCCTGGTTGGCGATATTTCTAGGTAGGATCCTGGCTAGCTGTGGTCAAGTAAAAGGTTTGTGGAGAGAGGGGTTGGTGGCTCTGGTATTTGAACAAACTCATCATGCTCAGTGGACAGTCACTGGTGCTGGTTCTGGCATCCCACCACTTTATAGAGGATTCTGCAGAAAAATCCCATAAAACAAACAAGCTTTCCAGGAAAGAAAATGAAGCAGAAAATCCTGTCCCTCTTATAAGTTATGTCCAAGTAGGCTGAGCTGGCAAGAATGCCTTCAAGTGTGAAGTTCTTTCCATTTTATGGCTAGGAGTTCCCAAGAGACCGTCTTTTTTCTTCTTAGTTTTTTTTTTTCTCTTCAAGTTTTTTTTTTCACCAGGGTGGAGGGCAGATACTGTGTGCATGATTTGGCTGGTAGGGGCAAGAATCTGTCAGCAGAAAAAGGGCCGTCAGCAAGAGAAAGTAAGCTGCAAATTGTCCATTTCTAAACTGCTTGTTCATCTGACACTTGCAAACTCAGAAGCCACCTGTTCAGCCATCAGTCACCAAGTGAAAATGAAGCTTTCCTTAAACCAAGATTCTGACATATACAGAAAACTAAAAAGAGTAAAAAGGGAGGATAAAAGGAAATTCTTTTGAATTTGCTCTACTGTGAAATGAGACTAGAAACTAAAGCTAAAACCCAAGGGAAGGTTTTTATTTCCCCTTCTCTCCAAACAGTAATATTGTAAGTGCTTTTTCAAACAGCAACACAAACAAACAATCAAAATATCCAACACGTTTCACACAACATTTTTGCAGAAATCCGGAAGTGTTTCTGAAGGCAGAAGTTGCCACCTCTCCCCCCCACCCTCCCAAAAGTGGCAGATTTTGGGGGTGTGACTGACTCCGTGCTAAAAGAACACTCTGCATGTTAACAAGTGGTGTAGCTCTTTGAAGCTGCGAAACTAAAGAGTGGATTAGCTGTGATACCAAGTGCAGAGTAGGCTTTCCCCTTTCCATGCAAGGTCAAATTAAGACTGGACCAGCCAGCGACGCAAAAGCAGTCCATACTAAGCAGCTGATTATTTTTTGCCCTCTTCGGGTGCAATGCATTCGCCTCTCTGAAGGAGAATTTCAGGGTAGCAGCCAGCAGGGTAGACTCTTACGTGCGAGGTTTTTCTGGCTGACCACAGAGCACATAGCCAATGCGCCTGATCAAATAGCTTGTTAATTTCATCATTTCAGACTTTTATGGTTTTTCCAGTTGCTGCTGCTTTTATAAACAAGCATTTCGGTGACCTTCCCCTCCGGACATCAGCGCATTCAGCTCTGCAAGAATCCCAAGCTCTGAAAGTTTATAAATAAGCCTTCTATCAAGTTCCACAACAGGTGTGACCTCCCCCCCTGTCCTAAAACTGAACAGTTTCAACAAGCAAATAAAGACTGCACAGTCCTGTCTTAAAGGGGAAGCACTCTGGAAAGTAGTATGTAGGCCCTGATACTCTCAACAGAAGGCCTGGCCCATCTGCAAGAAGGGATTGTGTGGCCATAGTCTGGGGACTCCCGTCCCTTTTGGGTGGCCCTTTAAGCAAGAGTGAGAGACACAGAGTGGAACGGTGCTCACCATGACCTACATCAGCATGACATTCCTGCGCTGTCCCACGCACTGACCCCGGAATTGATTCTGGTAGGTTCTGAGTGCTGTGTCTGCCTGGCTGAGATGTGAGATTTCCGCTTTGTCATAAGTGGAAGATGCACAAGCAGAATCTCTTCACTTTCGATGGGGTTCCTGCCACTATGTTAATGGCACGTTGACAACAACACTGGGACAGGAAGGAAGGGACAGGTCCTGTTGTGAGCTGCAAAGTGGACAGTCTTATACTTGTCTGGATTTGCTTAAAATGAGTCTGTTCTCATAATTTCTGGTATACTGCATGCATTATGTCTACTCCTCCTTTTCCGCTTTCTTCAAAATGTTAGAGGGAAACCAGGGTCTTGGAAGAGGGGAAACTGAAATCTGAGACTGCCGTTTCTTTCTGTGGGTTAGCACCTCAAAAGCTGTGATCAAGACAAAGAGGAGGCTTCCATCTTTGTAAGAGAGTCCTACTGGCACTCTTTCTCTCCATTTAGCTGCAACATAATCTGAGCAGAATTTGTGAAATAGGGTCAAGAGAGGAATTCACCTATGGGAAATAGTATTTCTCTCTCTCTGTTCCATGAAACTGTATGGTGTTGTCTGTTTATTACATGTGTAAGTTTGAAAGGAAACCAAATGACTTGAAGTGTCTAAGTGGGGTTCTTGATATAGACTATTATATCATATAAAATAGCAGTATGATGTTCAGTGAAAAGATGCTGTGAAGTCATTGAGACAGCAGGACATAGGGGGCACTTTGGTTCCAATATAATCAGTGATAACTGGATCTCAGTATCATTGTGGAAGAGACTGGCTATAACCATTGAGACAGGAAAATACCCATATAATTAGTACAGCTGAGGAAGCCACTGTAGCAAATGAGACAGGAAGACCCAATAGGCTCAGTGCAGTGAAAGGAATCGGTACAATCGGTGTGATGGGGAATACCTGGTACAATCAATATGTGCTACAGTGTTTTGAAGCTAGTGTGATGGTGTACTATGGGACTAACAGAATAATTCCACAACCAAGAGGTTTAATATGGTCAACAGATATGAGGAACCCAATGTGATCAATTGGAAAAGGGATTGAATGTTATCAGTGGGTGTGGAGACAATGATAATGATATAATCAATGGGACATCAGGTCTTCTGGCTTTCAAGCCTCGTGCTGTCCATTCTTGACACTGAAAATTGCTTTAAAGAATATTTGTTATTACGTATAAAGCACACAGTTTGCAAAAGTGTGAGCACATTGCTGTTATGTAGAAACAGTGTCAGGTTGCTCCACCATGATGAATTGTGCTTGTCCATGTAGTCAGGTAAGTGTGCGAGTGGAGCATGCGCAAGTGCTAAAATGAGTTAATTTTATCAGAAGTAGGGAATCGGTGGTCGTGCTGCAGGTCTCATGCTGCAGTCCCTTTTCTGCAGCATTATGGAAGGATTTGGTTCTAAGAACATCCTAAGTACCCTGCGGAGAACAATAAGAGCAGCCATTTGGCTCATGGTGAGCCTGGTCCCTTCTAATGCACTTGCAGTCCCCCAGGGCCACGTCTAATTACTGCTCAAACACAATAGTTGCAATGATGCATCATGCCAAAACCATCCAGAATAAGCCTCACACAGTGGGATTTGTTGTCAGTCTTGCCTTTTTTTTTTATTTTCTTTTTTTGTGCAGTGCTGGTAAGAAAACTTTTTAACCCCCATCCCTATTCAGGGATCTGCAGCATCTGCATCTAGCTGGTATCTAGAGATACTAAAGAGAAGGTTACTTCTGAGCTCCGTGAGGATCACTGAATATTTTCTACTTTGGTGAAGAGAAAGTTCCTTCCCATGAAGTCTCTGCACACAGAGGCTTTTGGTGTGGGCAGATTTTGCTCTCCTCTAGAAATCAAAGTCCAGTCCTCCCCTTCAACTGAAGTCAGCCTCTGGACTGAAGTTATCTCTAAGGGCACTGAATACCCTTTAACAGGAAGGGACAAGCTCTACCCACTGATAGTGTCTTTGAGAAGGTGTCTAACCACGTGTATAAGCTCCCATTGAAAAGACAACTAATGTTTCTGTTTGCTGCTACAAGAGCCGACCATAATCTTTGCTCTATCTGAACCCTTCCTCTGACACTATAAGCCCTGGTTGTCATCTCCCCAGTGTAGTTTTACCTTCAAAAATTATCATCATTTCTCAGGGATTAAGGTGTGGCCACTTACAGCAAACAAGATAATGTCAAGCTTGCATACAGATATATGGCTATAAGATGGATGCCTGCCTGTACACATGTATAAACACATATATATGCAGGAATGCATAGCCATACATTATCTGTACATATATAGGAAGGTAAATGGATATATACAAACTCAGCCTGTGGTAGTTCCAACAGTTTCAAGCATAATGCATACCCTGGTGGGAGGAATCTCGCTGGTTAAGATACTCTTTAATAAACTGATGAAGTTCTCTAAGCACAGGGAGGTCCAGCACTGCCCTACAGGCAGTCCACAATACTTCAGGATTTCACCAGCAATGGCCCCATATGGGTCAGGAACCTTTTCAGAAGAACTAGTGAAAGCTCGTATCCATTTGCCAGCACAGATGGCGACTCAAAACCAGAGTCCAAATGCAAGAACTCCCAAGTGTAAGGAAGCTTAAAATCTGGGTCCCCATGTCATGACTTAAACCTTACACAGTTATACCTGAGGCTAAAGTCAATTCATAGTCACTGATGCAGACAAATTTGCTGACTACTGTACCATAAGGCATTGACCAGTGTCCTGCAACAGCCTGAAGAAAGCGCATGTAACTTCCATTTATGTGAAATCTAAGGGCTAGTGAGAGCAAGGGATTGTTCACATCTGGGTTTCAAGTCCTACCTGTAGTGCTGTGGGGAGCTTCATGTTGCATTACAAATTGAGAGATGTGCAGGTGTATGAATGCAAAACCAGGAAATTTAAGATGTCTCTTCTCTGTTCAGTGTACTTTGCATGGTCCTCACTGGTGTGAATGGGAGTTAGAAGAGTGCAATGTGAAGAAAATACACCCACAAAACAGAAGCTCTAAACCAGCTCTGTGATACGGCCAGAAAGCCATGAGTGTCCAGGAGGTAAGCCTAGATTCAGAACCCAGTGCTCTGAAATCTCTGGTTACTAGCAAAAGCATTTGAAAATAAATATAGACACAAATTAAAATGATACCATTTTTGACAAAGTAGACAGTAGTTGAAATATAATGAGGCACTGTAGAAAAATGCCCCTCCACCAAGCGAGCACTTGCTGGGCGGATTAGCCAGCATTCCTTCTCCTCCATTGAGTGGTGTCACAAGCTAATAAATATTTCAGAATTGGCTGTATTCAATCCAGCCCTTGTCCCGGTTGACGTCTGTTCTCTCAGTTTTCAGAAGGAGACAGGTGCAGAAGGATGAAAAGGGATTTAATTACTAAACATCCCCTACTCCCAGAATCCAAACACATGCTGTACTGTACATATACACCACACCTACTGTACTCACAGGCACATATAATACTCATGCACACAGAGTCACACCTACTACACTCTGAGACACACACTTATTGAATCCACATTGCACACAGATTGTGTTTTGGAAGTAAAGGATTCACATTGCATTGCACCAATGTGTTTTCGCCATTGGACGTGGAAGGTACATGTGTGCACTGAAGTTATAGCACGTATTCTTCCCCTAGAGCCACACACCCCGTTCCAGAAATGCAAGAAAGACAGAAATGGCTTGTTTGTCCCCTCCTTGTGGCCAATCTGTAAGAGAATAAGAATTGGCTCCAGCTGCCCGCTGGCAAGTATAAATTTTTTTTTTTTCCTTCTTGTGCTGAATGTCCTGCATTCAGTCCCTGCCTTTTCTCAGTTCAGATAGGAATATAAAGAGTCACGCTGCACAGCACTATGCCCACACGGTAGTCACTATATACTCCCTCACCTGCAGAGAGTACATTACATGCTTACATACATGTGACTTATTTACTGTATTAATGGTTTCTGTTTACACACTTTGCTCTGATACAAGAAGTGTACAAGGGCCCTAACCATAACCTTTAAAACTTCTGTTCTTATGAGGCTAGATTTTCAGATACTTTGCACCCACAATTGAGGGCATTTTCAAGAGCTCCCATTTAGACACCACACAATAAGCTAGGGAAATGGTGCTGCTCATTCAGTTGGTATCTGGATCACTGCTGCGGGCATGTTATCTTCTCTTCCAAAGACTTTCCTGCTGTTTGGCAGGAAAGATCTAGTAGCACTTTTCACAATAATAATAGTCTTAGTCTGGGAGTTGTGGGCAAAATTCAGTGTGAGAAGCTGCATTCAACCTCTTTAAACTTTCCTGGCACTTTCAGCTACAAACAGGATACTCCTTTGTTTCCTATTCCAGGCTGCGCTGGCCTAACTGTTCCTGTGGGTTGTTCAGCAGCAGTTGTGTTCCACCACGGAGACAGCTGCGTGGCAGAAAGGGCAGTGGTAGGCAGCGTGGCCAAGTTGGTGGCGCCTCGGTGGGAGCTTAGGAGATAACACGTCTTCCTTGGTTCTGTCCCTTGCCCATTGGAAGAAGTCATTTTATGCCAGTTGCCTCAGTTTCATCATCCGTAAAATGAGGCTAGTAATATGAACTTCTTTTGGAAAGTGGTTTGAGATTTACTGAGCTAGCAAATACTTATCTGGGTAGTCTATTAGAGTGCTTTGAAATCTTTGAGGGACTCCTGAGTGTATTGGTGTGATATATTGCTGTTACCAGCTACTTTAGATAGCAAAGAAAAAGAAAGGAATAGAGTTGAAGAAAGGGAAAGTTGGGTGCTCCTTCAGTCCTGCTCCCACTGGAATTGTACTGTTGACTCCAGTCTAAGCAGGATCAGGACCTGGAAGCTCAAGTGATAGATGGTGACAAACACCAAGAAAATCAAAAGTGATGGATGATGAAAGCAAATGGTTCTGTGTCTGGGCTAGAAGGGGTTTCCAGATAATGTACCACTTAGGTCAAATACAGAACACCGTTGGCTTTAGAGCTAGGTAATTAGTGTATCAGAAAATTGGGGGAAATTATGTATGTTTTTAAGATGGGCTATTAAAGCAAGCCATTAATTATTGAGAAGGGAAACTGCTTGCTTTCTTTTATTTAAGTTAACCTTGGAGAGCAGAGAAAGAACATCAGGATGATTTTTTCTGGGACACATGTTCTGTATAAGAGCACATGTGGTTGCAATGATATTAGGTCCCCCACTGCATCTCATACACTGCAAACACATGCTTATGTGCACATATGTGCGTTCATGCATACACACACAGCAGAGTCTGTAAATATTCTTGCTACATGTGCACAGTACATATATGCATATGCATGCTTGTTATCTTTTATATACAAAGCTCTGTACACACTCAGAATAAAAGCAGTCAGACCTGGTATGTATCACACAAATAGTTGGAATAGTATACTTAAATGTTGCACATAGAATAACATGTGATAAATATAGCCTGTTCCCACTGTGCTTACACTACTTGAAATACTTCTGCAGACTCATTTATAGATACACAAATATTTTATTAAAGTAATCCTAGGTTCCATATGCATCCTGAAATTGTAATCAAAAGTTCGTACTATTTTTACACAAATATTTGTGCAAATTATACATACTGAGCAGAAGTCCTGTGCAAGTTCCTATATGACCCCATGTTGAGATTTACGGTAACTTGCAAATTCTTAGCTTACAAACTTTGCCTGTGTATCTACACATACTTGTGTGCAGTGTGTGTGCTTGCATATATTCTACTGATGGACTACGTCCACTCAGTACAGAATTCTGTCTTTCCTATAGCAAGCTGTAGAATGATTCAAAAGCTGAATTGGACCTCATTCTCCATTTCACTGGAGGATTTTCAGAAAATTTCCATGGAACTCCATTTCCATTAAAGTCTACAGGGTTTTTCTGGAGGAGATGGACTGCTCAGTTAAAAACAGGAGTGCCAATTGAGTTGATTCCACTGTAACGCTCATGGTTGGTTGACTCTACTGTCTGCGTCACCATAAGAGTGCTAATTTGATTTCATGTATGAAGTGTATTTGTTTCCCCAAACTCCTCTGTTGGTCTCTGATTCTTCACATACTTATAGACAGGCTTAAGTTCTGGCACAGGAAGACCCTTTTTGGCCTCAGTATGACTTGATGGGTTTGCACAGCATTGGTTATTGCTAAGTGCCACCTCAAATTTTGCAGAATCAGAGCTTAAAACTGTCCTTTTCTCTACAAGACTGCCCAGAAAAAGCACCCAAAGGAGCAGCTAATTTAAACAAGCAGATTCTCACTATTTCATAAGTGAAATAAAATTTTCCTGTAATCTGGGAAACGTAAGTGGGACTGCAGGAGTCCAAATGGGAAGCACTCATTTTTGGCACTGGGACTTTCATTGGCATATTGCTGCTTGGGGGAGTTGGTACGGAACTAGACACCATGCAGCCCCTCATCTTGCCTTTGGGCCTTGTGGTTGCTATTGTAAAGCTCTGTAACAGCCCAAATCAAAGGTTTGTATCTCTGGATCCCGGAGCACTGAAAAAATCAGGTCTGATTCCAGTTTTGCTCTTTGTACCCATCCGTCCTAATTATGACCCATATTCTGCTCTGCAGCTGGGAACCAGTAAAATCTGTGACTGCTTTGTGCGTGGATCAAACCACAGTGGTGATCATTCCTTTCATTTCAGGGACCAGGACGGGCCCATGGGCTGCCCAAAGTATTTGTGTTTAAATCAGGACTCTGTAGCAAATATTTGTGCCTTTTTTTTTTTTTTTTTTACATTTACCACCCATTCCAAACCAACAGATTGTGTGATACAGTAAGCTACAGTTTTCCAGTAGGGATAACAAGGAAAGAACAAACACCTTGCCTTTAATTTATTTGTAAAAACACGAATTTAAAACATTGCAGTTTCTTTCTTAAATGGCAATCTTCTGTGGCACACAAGTTTTCTGTCTGTGGAATGATCTGTTTGGTTTCCTTTTTACCTCAGAAGGAACTGGACATCTCTCCTGTTTCTGTGTGCAATAGATTGACCTTTATCAGGATGGAATTTTGAAATGTTAAATTATGAAAACTTTGAGACTTTTGCAGAAATGTTCTTATGTAAAGGATGAGGCCCAGGAAGTAGGAATTAAATTGCAAGAAATAATGGCCTTAAATTGCAGCAAGAAAGATTTAGGTTAGCCATTAGGAAAAACTTTCTTACGATAAGGATAGTTAAACATTGCAATAGATTGTCTAGGTAGGCTGTACAATCTCCATCAAAGGAAGATTTTAAGAACAGGCTAGGCAAACAAGAATGATGTAGCTATAGTTGGTCCTGTATAGAAGAAAGTGGCCAGACTAAGTGACCTCTAGAGCTCTCTTCTAATCCTATATTCTTATGATATTAAGAGTCTAAGATTTAGCATTGCTTAGGTTATAGCTAATACAGCAATGTGTGCAGTGGGATGGATAGTTGGATGTTGAGGACAGATACATCCTTTCTCACATTAACACTAGTCATGGTTATGGTCCATCTAAATTCCAGTGCATTGCTTAGAAAAATGTGCCCTTTAATTTCCTAATAAAACAGCTGGGTAAATTCTTCTACTTGCAGCTAAAGAAAAAAAAAAAACACTTGAAATGAATTTTTAATACAGATTTGAGTGGGATTGCAGCAGGCGCTTGATCTGATAATTGCACTGGATCAGCCACAGTCGTCATCTTTTTTTCCCATCAGAAATTTTGTGTGAGAGTTTAGTGCTGGTGAAAGTTCCCAGGCTGAGGGCTTGTGAGGTCTCCAGGTAGCCAGAGAACGGGGAGCCTGGGCAGCAGCATGGACAGGATGGGCAAGGGCCTGGGCAGCCACCAGCTGCCGATTCTCACCCCTTTGCATCCAGTCAATGGAAGCAAGGTCAAGAGAAATCCTCGCTGTTTAGTCAATGATCCCTGCTGAAATTGTCAAAAAGAGCATACAGTAGCACCTACAGCACGGAGCATAGCTAGCTAATAGGAACTAATGTCCAACCCCTCTCTGCTAAATGGTGACTCAGATGGCTGAATCCAAAGGACCAAACAAGAAAAAGACATATGTATGTTGTTTTGAACACAGACACTTTTTTTCCTCTGTACCTCGCTTTCAGAAGTGTAAGTATTGTAGGAGCTGCTGTTTGGGGAGTCACTGACTTTACAGTGCAAGTGAGTCTTTGAAAGGTTCTTCCCTCTAGGTGGAGTCTGTATGGGGACTGTAGCCTATTGAGGTTAATCTCTCTGTTCCCTGTGCAAACATAAAGAGAGGCACACTTGTCTAGATGGCAGTTCAGAGTAGAAGCCAGCCTAGCCACTGATTCACCCTCTGGGGCAGCCTGTTTTCTCCCTTGGCTTTGAAAAGTTAAGGCTAAAGTTCACTGGGCAAAAGATAGCCCTTCTGAATACCCCTTGAAAGAGTATTGGTATAATACTTGAAATGTATTCCCCTTTCTTTCTTTAACACTATCCCAGACTCATTACACCATCTTACTGTCTTTCCTAATTGACACTAGAACATGTTGGCTGGTATTGCTGTCAGTACATCCTACTAGTGAGACAGAGCTTGGATCAGCCAAAGAGTGCTTTTGTTGGCTTGGCATGGCTTAAATTCGTTTCTTGAGGGAAATCAGCTATCTTGGTAAAAGCACTTTGGTTCCTGTATCACTCCAGCTACACTACAGCTTTTCGCAGTGTAGAAATACAGTTAAAAAATCATGGCCCTAATTGACATTACCATAAATAATTTCTAGCATAGACCTGGCTCTGAGTGAATGGGGAAGTATAGCAAGAAAAGCCTGTGTGTCCTATTACCAGCTGCCCTAAGCCAAGTCTTGCTTTGAGATCCTCCCAGCTTTGCTCCTGCAGCCTCACAAGACAGACCTTGTGAGACTGGTACAATCCCCAACAGTTGGGAATGTGGTGGTAAACACAGAAGGGACATTTAGGCTGAAAACCCTGGCAAACCTGTGTTGACTTCCCCATGATTTCCTGAGCACTTGGTTTTTTCCCTCAGCCTGCCAACACTTCCAGTAAGACAGTTGTGCTACAAGATGAGAGGGCAAAGATTCTCTGTGCCTTGCTCCCTGTTTTTTTCCTTCTTTTTTTCTTTCTTTCTTTTTTTTTTTTTTTTTTGTGCCATTCTGGAGAGCCATTGGCTGCTGCCTGAGATATCCTGAGAGATGCGGCAATTAATTTTCTTTTAATCAAGGTCGGATGAAGTAAATTGGTGCGGCTCTGCAGCCCCTCATTTTCTGTTTTTGCAGTGATGCAAAACAAATATGATCAAATTATGCTCCTTCTCACCTTATTGAATTAGGAAGCGTGACTGATCCGGGAGAGCTGAGATGTTATATACTGTACCAATCCTCACCATCCCCCCTCCCTGACAAAGCCATCGGGAATCTTTTTGCAGGTTTTTTATTTCAAGTTCGGAGGGAAGTGTGGGAGTAGGTGTGGGTGGTGGGGAGAGAGTCCTATTTATTTTTCTTAGTCAGTGGGGTGAAGCTGTATATTTCACCTTACAGTGATGTGTGAGTAATCACAATAATCAGGTCCATCTGGGCTCAGGAATAAAATCTGACAAGAGGACAAAGAAGTTAAAGAGCAGGCCTGCAAAGAGAAGGGCCTTTCATCTGTTCCAACAGCAGGTCTTACCTGCATGTTTGCCTGCCTGCATTGTGCATAGCTGTATGACTGGTGGGCTTTCAGGCACTGATCTGGGAGTCAAGGGTCTTGGGGGGCTCTTTCCAGCTCTCCCACTCACTTCTGCAGCCTTGGGCATACCACTTTGTCCCTCCGTGTCCCAGCTACCCTGCCTGTGCAATATGGGTAATGAAGTTTGCCATGAGATTCGCAAATGAAAAGCATTATATGAGAGCTAAGCATTATTTGCACTTTGTTAGCTCTTAAGGACTATTTTGTGTTAATTTCATTGCAGCATGCCAGAGGAAAGAGGAAGAGAGAGAGACATACGTGCTCACACACAGAGCTGTCTCATGGAGATTTTGCTTATAGTTAGTTTGTTCGTGTAATCTAAAATGAATGTTATTCTGACTGACAGCATCCGTTTGCTCTTTGTATATGGAGAAACATTACAAATGCTGTGATCAATACCACTATGGACATACAAATTGCACAATATATATAGTCCTGTAACCCACGGCTGGGAGGTCTCAGCATCCAGCAGACTCAGGCTGCTGTGCTGCTATTTATTTCAGAAGGTCTCTGTGTGAGTAGGGGCTGCAGGAGTAGGCTCCTATGGTCAAAACTTGTAGTACCCTTGAGGGAATAAAACATGGAGATACAGCAGGAAAAATGCATAATGAGTGGGCTAATGTGTACACTATTCTTCTCTGAAAGAAACTCAAGGTGGTTGTGAGCTTGACCTAAAGGGATGCTTTCCCGCGTGATAATCATAGAAATGGACAGAGAAGTCTCCTGGGAGGGAGGAAAGTATGTAGTCCATCCTCTACCCTCAGGCAAAATCAAGTGATGACTGAAATATGAACTTTCCTTGAACATGTTAAAGGAGGTGGCCCAAGAGAGGATGGGTCAGCAACAACAGGAATTTAGGACTAGATCCCACTGAACTGTGAACTAGTACTCTGCACACAGCATGGTGATCTCTACACAGCTAATCTCAGTTGGTTAGATGATCTCATTGATCCCTTTTGGCTTCAGAATTTACACTTCTATTAGAAACAGAGTACCCAGTAGATATGGTGGCTGGGATTTAGAAAAAAGCAGGGCAGACTGAGAAAAGCAGTCAGTCCTAACTCTGACTAGGATGCAACAGATAAAATTCCTATTTTGGTGAGAACCTAATGACACTAAGGACCTCTGCTAGTCAGAGCTCATCCAAGAAATACCTCTTTGTGACCTTCATAACATGCTGAAATGTTGCTCTGGAAGTTATTTGAGGTGAGCGGGGAAAAGCATCACTTCTGTGTCACCGGAGGGGGGGAAACACAACCCGTAATGCATGAACCCACCAGCTCAGCAGATTTTACTTGGTACTGTTTTGGCATCCAAGCCTACCCATATTTCTGTGAATCATTGTGCCATTTGTGATCAGAGCTCCAGATGAAACTCACCAGGAATTTTTATTACTCCAAGAACAGTGAAGTAATAGTCTGAACTACTGATCACTGGAGCTGGCAGGACAGGGCTCCCAGGGGAGCACAGGGCAGCACAGCTTTAATTGTCCTTTTTTTTTTTCCCTTTCCCTGACAGTAGGAAAGGAACCCCAACACCCTTACAACTCTCCCATCCTATATTTTCTTCCAAAAACTCAGATCCTATCATTTCCATGTGCTGTGAAAAGCATTCTTAAGTTTTGGAATAATGCTGTCTTTGTGGCTGAAAATAGTTGCTGAATTTCTTGCTGAGAATCTGTTACAAATCATTAATAACATCCTCCACTTGGATTAGCTAGTAAGAACACCTTGTTGTTGTTATCCCTAGATCTCAAAGCTTTGTGTGAAGCAGGTCAGGATCATTATTTTCATTTCACAATGATTATTATTTTCACAGAGGCACTAAGAGGTGGGATGCCGTGCCTAGGGGCAGAGCCAAGCATAGAGCCAAGGTTTCTAGAGCCTCATTTCTTGGGACTACACCCCTCATCACAAAAGATGGCAAAGGGTGTTCCCAACCCTTCTAGACCCAGATTTTACCAGGAATTAGAGGCTGACATAGCAGAGGGCATCAGTGAAGGCTTGGTACAAGGAGCAACAGAGAAATGCTGGTTTAGGCAAGCCCACGCTGGTACAGATGCCACAAGGAGCTCTGGTTGTGTGGAAGGCTTGTAGCTGCTGCATGCTGAGGCTCAGCCTCTTCCAGATGAGAAATGCAATAAGGAGGGATGTAATGCCAGGAAGCAAAGATCTACTCTGTGCCAGCTCTAAGTCTTGGTGAAGAGCACGCAGCTCACCTCATCTCTGCTAGAGTCAAAGCAGTGGCCTTCAGGGTTATGATGGAGCTCTGCTATTCTGCAGGGGGAAGGTGAAATAACTGTAAGTAGGAGAGATTCCCAAATAGAAAATGAAAGAGTTAATGAAATGTCTTACCACTTGAGGCAGACTCTTTCTGGTCAATACCAGAGCTTAACTTGACCCACCTTGTTTTGTTCCCATCATTTATGTGACTGGGATAGGTAGGTTGCAGAGGAGAGGAGAGCTGGGAAAGAATAGGTCCCCCCTCCGCATTTTTAGCAGTGAGATTCCAGCTCGGTTTGGTGGTGATGGCAGGGGAACCTCCATCTGGTTGAGTGCTATGTCAGAAGCTACTTTCAGGAAAAAGAAGACAGTGTGGAGAGTTGGGACAGGATGTTCTTGGAAGCTGCTGAGGGAGAGGCACAGAAAAAGGTGCTGCTTTTTGGGTGACTTTCATCATGGCAGAGAGGCCCCCACTGTTCTCACAGCCCTCTGGCTGGCGAGTTCCACAACCAGCATCTCTGGGTTACGAGACTGAGAGAGTGGTCTGATGCTACTGCCATGCTGTGGGTCCAGCTTCCCCTCCCGAGAGGAATGCCCTTCACTCTGCACACAGGATTTTCTCTCGTCCCATTGAGAGTGGGCTCTGTGCCACTTTATACTTTGGAGAATCATTAGCAGAAATCATTAGCTATGATACAACCTCCCCCATAAATCTCCCCTGCACCTGGATCATTTGTCCATGCCTAATTTCCATCTCCCTAATTTTATGATTTGTCCCTCATTTGATGAGAGTTCCTTCCATTAATTGTGTAGTAAGTGCTTCCAGATAAAGGGCTGAGGAGTCGACCCCGTCTTGGAAAGACATGGTTTGGGTTTTTTCCCTGAAGGAGAGAGTCCCTCTGAAATATTCTTGCTTCCCTTTCAGAGGGCATCACTCCAAATCTTAAAGGCACCACAGCAGCTTCCCATAGGGAAAATGCCTCTTTCAGATAAATCCTGTTCACTGGAGGCACTGCAAGGCAGATGAAAGCAGCAAAGCTCAAGTCCAAGGTGTCCTCTGCCAGAGTTAGAAAAGTCTTGTAGGCATTATCTGTACAATTCAAACAGACCAAGGAATAAACCTCTGCTTTTTCCCCCCTGGACCCCTCCTAATTATCATACTTTGCTGCCCAAAAGCAATTCTGTATCCTCCCACAAAAATCTCCTCTGCTGAACTATTTCATGTTATGTTAGGCTGCAACAGAGATCCTTAGCCGGTGTGATAATGGGCAGGGAGGGAATTGGTCGAGTCAATGGAAGAAGGGACTTAGCATCAGGCCTGCAGAGTTCTTTTTCCAGCTTTTCTGCAGACCTTCTGGGTGGTCCAGAATAAGGCAGCTCTTTCTCAGTGCCTCCGTTGCCATCTAAATAAGATGGTGATACTAGCAGTAGGGTGCCATGAGAGTTTAATTAATTAATTTGCAAACGCTGTGAGATCCTCTGATGAAATTCACTGCATCAGCACAAAGTCGTATTTAATCTATATCACATACGGAGATCCCAATAGCAGGAGCATCCCAAATGCACAGGAAAACTGAACCAAAAAGAGGTGCAGCCAAACTTTCTGAGCACCTCACTGAATAGTTTATGTCTCTGGCAAACAGGAAAATTTTTCCAAATCAAAGTATTTGTCCTTGAAATTCTCACTATGCATGAGTGTGAGGCAGCTGAGACGGCTCACACTGGGACAAACACAACCCACTGGAGCGCTCTCAGAGCTGAATTTGACACAGTGGATCTGCTCTACTATGCTGACTGAGTTTTCTTTCTCCCACCCTAATCTCCCCCATTTTTTCTCATACCTGTCCCATATTTGACATGGATGTTAGAAAATCCACCGAGATAAAGCTTGATCCAAAACTCAGTCAGAGAGTGCAAAAGCTTCCCTGGAACCACTACGGCTGTAAATGGTGCAGGAGGCAAAGCTGTTGGATTCTCAGCACCTCTCTCACTGACTGTTTCCTTTAACTGTTGATTTAGTCTTGAGGGTCTGTCTGTGACATTCTTGCCCTGGTGCTCTTTTCTCCTGAGTTTCTGTCCACTGCAGGGGTAGTACAAATTCAGAAGAAGGGCGTAGGAGAGGAGAGAGGCGCAGTGCTAGAAGCAGCTTGCACATTTTACAGGTAACATTATCTTTTATTGGCATCCTAAAAAGAATGTCAGGCACTAGAGTGGGTTTTTTTTTTTCTTTTTTTTAAATTTCTGCTTCACTGCCGTTCCACTGCAAGATTTTTATCACATTCATGATGCCGGCAGAGGCAGGCAGTGCTCAATGACACAACTGGCCATTCACAAGATTTCTGGGGACCTTTTGTCACATCCTCTGGAGCAAACTGTGAAGGTCTCAACATCATTTCTATTCTAAAGCTGGAAATACTCTGAGACTGAGCAAGGCACAGGCCTTTCCAGCTGACTGTCCAGTCAAAAGGGGCTCTTTGCTAGTCAGCCAGACCTACTGAGAGAGATCTTCCCATTGTTTTACAAGTTGAAACAACCTTTGTAGTAGTTAACCAAGACAGGTATTTCTAGCAGTCATCCAGGCCATGGAGTGTTCTTGCTCTCTCTGAAAGTCAGTAAAGACATTTCTATTGATGTCTGGGCCAGTAGGAACATTTTCACTGGCCAGGCATTGCTTTCTGACCCAAAGAGCTTCTCAGAGTCCAGGCAACTCTTCTCATCGATGTATTTCATGTGACAGTTGACATTGCTTCTTGTTTTCACAGCAGCTCAGTTCTCTCTGGTCAAACTTTATGGTAAGATAAGACCTTTTAGACCAGCAGCAGAAATTCTGGTACCAATAGACTGGCCTTGCAGTCTGTCTTCTCTTTCCTTCCAAACTCCTGATTTTCCTAACTGCTTCTCTTGCAGTGGGCAATAAAAATACAAAAAGTATAACTCCTTTTGCCAAACCTACTGAAGAGCAGGTAAGTCTGTTCTGTAAGGACAGTTGTACTGTTGCCACAGAAAGCAGGAGTGAGAAAAGTCTTGACCAGGTTTTGGATGGCTTGGCTGGTTTCAGTTGTGAACTGGAAAAAACACTGCATTTTGACTGCCAGAAAGAGCACTGATGCTGGAGCACTGTCATCTCAGCTCTCCAGGACAGCAAGTGCAGTTTAAAACCCGGGCCTTAGAGCCCCTGTGGATTTGCAGAGCCCTGTGTGACAGAGCAGGACCACTTCAGTGGCTCTCACTCCACTGGCTGCCACCCCAGCCTCAAGCCAGCCTGTGCTGTGAGCGCTCGCAAAGTAGATTTTTACTCTATGACTCCTCAGAGCCTCAGCGGCAGCTGCAGGGAGCCAGCAGCTGAGGTTTCTGGGTGTGTATGGAGGCGGGTGGAACTGGGCTGTGGGTTTTCATCCTGAGTTTTGCAGTTGCTGTCTGACCCTGCAAAGGCCTTTCCTCCTTGTTTCCTTTGCCATGGCCACAGTAGCACCTCATGCCTTTCAAATTCAGGTATGATTTTTCCCAGGTATCAATGACTGCAGGTAGGGAGGCAGCTGGATAGCTCTCGCACGAGTGCCTTTCACCAGTCTTCAGACAAACCTTGAAAAGACACATGGGATGGTGTAAGCTAGCATAGTACTGCCTAGGCTTACTCCCACCTGAGAGAGGATCTTAGCAGGACATCAACCCCAATGTTTCTCCTCCTTGTTGCAGTTCTGAGAACTGTGGGCATACACTAAATTTCTTTCCTAGATTTCTTTTGCCCTAATGAGGCTATTTTTACTAGCTGACATGAAATTTTTACTAAATGCCACCAAAATTCACAAAGCACTGAATTTTGGGCCTCATGGCAATAGGTAAAATAGAGAATAATTGCATTGATTTCATTGCATTTTCCCAGAGGATGATGCAGATCAGAGTTAAACCACAGAAAGGAGAAGTTCAGCATGGGTGTTATCTAGTCTTTTGAAATTAAGCTGAGTGTGTTCCAGATGAGATATGCAGTGGCATACCTGGTTCTGCAGTAGAAGCAAATGCAAAGCTGGCTATAGCCCTACCTTCCACCAAACTCACCCTCTATGGAAAGGATGAAATCATTGTTTTCCCTAGCAAGGAGGGACACTGTATATTATCTAATGATTATAGCAGGATCTAGGAAACAGGATTTCTGAGTTCCTCACCCTGCTGTGCCACTGCTTTACTGCATGGTTCGAGGGAAAACATTTCCACATTCTTTTCCTCAGTTAACATGCTTGTGAAATAATACTGTGCTTTATATAAGATTTTATTTTCAAAACATATGCCACATCCATGTGCCACAGTACAATTACTTTGTCTGAGATAACAGGCCAGGGTAGGAAACTTACCACTGTCTGTCTCTGTGAGCTGGTAGGATCTGGTTTTCTGAACTACTGAACACCTGTACCTCAAGTCGAAATCACTGTATAGTCAAGGCGCCAAATACACCGGAGAATAGGGCCACTGAGTATGTGCGTTGAACTTTGAGGTACTCGCATAGAAGGAAGTAGAGGAGCAGACAGCATTGTTGTTACCATTACGAAGAACTTAAGCAGGTCCTACCTGAGCAGAATATTCAGCTGATGTTGAAAATTGTAGAGGAGAATGTTTGCCTCAGTTGATTCTGGCAAAAAGAGGACAGAGTGAGTAGCCATACCCCCCAGCTTTGAGAATTTAACTGAGTTGTTCTGAATCTCCTCCTTGGTTTTGCTACTTTGCATGATCACAAGCTAGCTGTGTGGCGTAGCTGATGGAGGATCGTAGGTGTACCCCCAGCACATGGAAAGTGCATAAAGGTGGCCAGTCACAAAATCAGGAGTACATGAGACAACAGCCATGCAGATCTGCCCCACTGTCAGATCACGGGCTTGAATTCAGTAGCAACATCCTGCAAAGTTCTGCTCTGGATGTGAATCTCTGCACAGTTAGCGAATCTCCTCAGACAGGCGTGCACCTCTCTCTGAAAGTATTGTTAGGATCTGTTGCTGATGCAGACTGGCCAGAAAGCTGGATTTGAAGGGACAGGAAACTGCAAAAGTAAGGGCTTTTATTTTTCAGGTAGTCTGATTTTTAACTATGTAAATTCATGGATTGTATTCTGATGATCCAAACACTCTGGGTATGGAACAAACACTGGAATTCCTTTCCAAAATAAATTCCAACACACTCAGCATTGAGAGGTCTGATCTTTCTCCTGCAGTTATCATACTGCATTTGTGTATTATGCTTTGTGTGTGTGTGTGTGTGTGTGCGCGCGCATGTGAGAGTGCTATTGCAAGTGCAGAAAAACATGTGGAAACGTGAATGTGGGCAAGTGCCTGTGCATGAGAACATGTGCAAGACGCTTTTTGTGTGTGTGTGAGAGAGGGCATATGCATGTCTACAAACTTGTGTTTATGTGGGAGGATATACGTGTGGGAACATGTGCATGTATGTATTTTGTGCTTGTGTGGGAGAGAGGAAGGGAAAGCATGGTAAAGTTATTTGAACCTGTTTGAAGGTCGGGTCTCCCCAAGGTTATCTGTTTTTTTTCCCTTGAATCTGTAAAGTAATGGTATTCACACTCACTACTTGAGAAGTGTTTCTTTTTATAGCTCTTCCAGATGACAAATAATGCCTGTTTTTGAAGTCCTTTTTAAGTCATTGTTCCCTGGACGCAGATACCATGTTTGGGTGCAGGAGGGGAACAGAGTGCAGAGCTATTTCCCCTTTCTGTCTGCAGGGAGCTTTACTGGGACTAGTGAAATTCCAGCCAGGATCATCCAAGGGGCTGCAGACTCACAGCATATGAGCTAATAGGACACCCTCTCCTTCAAGCCCCGTGACACAGTGAGAGAGAAGCAGACACCCACCACAGTCCACTGCAAGCTGTTCAGGTCTAGAGCATGGAGGCTGTAAAATCCAGCTGAAATCAGTGGTAGATTTCCTGGAGTAAGACTCCCCGAGTTGGCCCATTGAGAATAAGCCAAATTCAGACTTGGTGAGTGGACAGGTGTCTGGATCAGAGCCACCCCTTGTTGGGGGCTGGGGTTGATGAAATTTTGCCCGTCTTTAAATATTTTGGGCACTGTTGCCCCCTGTGGGCAGTATGGATGTGTGGGCAGCACATAGAGAGTTTCTCCACTTCCCAGAGAAGTACAACTAGTCTGCTTCCCAGCAGTCTTCCCAGCAGACTAGTACAACGCTGCAGGCACTTGATGATACTGTTCTCTCACCATAGTGGCAACCTTTGCTTTTTTAAAACTAGCCCCTTCTTCCTTGCCTTCCCTTAATCCTAAGTGTTTTGGCTAACGTCTCTCTGTATGGTAGCAGCAACAGCAATTCTGTGCCCAGAAATTGTTCTGTACTATATAAGCACAGGAGTGTGGCAGGAAACAGTATTTTGTGCTTCTTTGCCCAGGGACAGAAAACTCGTGCACGCCACAGAGCACTCCCATTCCTCGCTGTTGTAGTGGAGATTTTGTGCGCTTATCACCGATGAACAGTGAGCTTATTCCCACCTCTGGAGCCTGGCCACTGATTTACTCTCCTCCCTGCAGATGGGATAACTGAGCTTTTTCTGCTGGTCAGGTCCTGAGATGTGCTGGAAGCTCAGTGTTCCCAGTGGCTATGATAGACATTTTCTGGAATATGAACTGAATGGGTCTCTCAGGATTTGGGCCAGAGGGAATCGCAGATACCCATAAAGGTGTTCAGCTTCATACTGGAACAAGCTTAGGGGAAATGGCTTGTGGGAAAAATAATGAGTACAGTGGAAAAACAGGGAACAGAAAAGGGGCAGAAAGATTCAAGAAGTAATCCAGAAGGGGACAGGGAGAAAGCTTGGTTGAATGGATAAACGGTCTGTGAGCAGGAAACGATATCTGACTTAATGTATTAGTCAGACAGAAAAATTAGATGGTGTAAACTGATCCTTCCTGCAAGGGGTGCTGAACTTTTTTGGTGACTTTAGAAGGCCATGTTTACAGTAACTTCAGCTCGTGACCAGGCTATAAAGGCAGGCTCTTCGGGGCAGGGAGGAAGGAGCATTTCATTAACACACACACCTGCCTCCATGGGCAACCTGGCCTTGCAGTTACTGGGCTTTTTTTTTTTTATTATAAGGTTGTACTTTGTTTTTAACATAGAAATATAAAATATGCATGCATATGGCTTATCAAAGATGATAACATTCACAGGTAAGGGAACATAAGTCCACTTTACAGCAATAAATTATCTTCCCCACCCTTTTGGACTGATTAGCAGCTGCGTCTCACCTAAGCTTTCTAGAGTTTTCCTTTTAATTTTTCACCTGAATTGTTTTCTCCATTTTAGCTACGCTCATAGGGGGTGTTTTTATAAAAGTGCCTACAGGGATTTCCGATCTTTGTTCCCACTAAGCCCCTGAAATTACACAGTCAGTTTTGAGATGCTTGCCCTAAGTGTTGATTATCACAGAGTTTAATTTTAATAACAAGAGGCAAAGGCTACTTTAGTTTGCACTAGATTTCCATTCACCTGCAGGAAGTTACCCCAGTTTGCTCTGGTTTGCACATTCATTGACTAAGTGTGCTTTAAGTCTTAGGGAGACTGAGGTTTAAAATTTAGAGCTCTTCAACTAAAGACAGGCTTTTAAAACCTGGCTATATGAACTGGTGCAAGTCTTCTGGGGACAGTTTGATATGCACCATTATATAACCCGGTTTATCATTATAAGCCATTGAAACTGATAAACTGTTTCAATCCATGGAAAGGCAGTGTGTCTCCAATAGCACCAAGCCAAATTTATTGGTATTAGGCTATGATTCCAGTCAAAACTCGGCTTAATAGGTTACCAGTAAAGTTGCTACAGTAATTATCAGTGCAGTTCCAGAGTAAAATTTGCCTAGTTGAACCATGTTGGCATGTATGTTGGCTCAGACAAATATATTTTACTTTACCATTGCAACTGGTCAGGAATATGGTCAGGTACTGCGTGGGGAGAGGGGAACATTAAGCTGTAATAATTTAACCACTTGAGATAATTTGTACATACCCTTAGCATACAGGCAATCCCCAAACTTTTCCTACAAATTTTCATGACATAACTATAATATCTACTTTTTCAAGTACATGAACCGATTGTGGACATTCAGATTACTTCCTAACAGTCCCAGAGAGAAACAGTTTAATAACAGAGGATAGGTAAGCAAAACCAAAACTCATAGTTTTCCCCTAAATTCACAGAAGGGCATAGCTCTGTTTGTGAATCATGATCCAGGACTTAAGAATGTGAGATACACCCCTGAAAGTAGCTGGTTCAATAGTTGCTCAAAACTCTTTGATACCACTTGGGACCTTTCCAGTACTTCTGGTTAAGCAGGTGCTCAGCTACTCTTCTAGTCTGTGGCTGCCATGTGCATTACAGTCAAGTGAAATATAAAGATGTCAGACACTTCCCACCTTAAATATCCTGTCTGACTTTGGCTGGATAAATGGCCCAGCCATTTTACATCCAAGGACTATACCCTGTTGCCTTTGGTCAGGTTTTGTACAAACTCAACTTCAGCACCTTCCCTGATACCTGAATTAGAGCAAGGACTTTGGGACTGGGCCCGAGACCATTCGTGAGGCTTTTATAGTAACTGCTCCAGCACATGGAAGGAGCAAGACTGAGTTGGGGTTACCTGGGACTCTGCTTTCACCTTCTCCCAGGACTGAATGCATCACATGGAGATCATACCAAAGCTGGTCCTTGGGCGTGCTGAGCATCCCTTCTGCTTGTGAACAAGCTCTGGCAAACACTCACACGCAGCAGTGCAGTGACCTTTGTATTTCCATAGGTGTCTCAAGTACAGCATGTTTGTGCTGTTGGAACAGGAAGGAGAGCTACCTGGAACCAGACCAAAACAGAGACAAGGAAAGTGCACAGATCTCAGTACCCCACAGATTGAGAGTGCACTGAGGTGGCCGCTCTCTGTATGGCATTCCCAGGTGGAGCTAGGCCTGGTTACACAGAGCTGGTTGGGTTTTCTCCCCAAGCTCACAAATGACCTGTACCTCCAAATACCAAACAGAGCCTGGGATCCAGTACTGTTCTCTCTGCTATCTTGTTTCCTGCTGTTTTCAGAGGTGTCTCTCACAAGGAAATTGAGCTTTTAATGCCAACAGAGCCAGATTCCACTGGCAGATCTGGGTGGCAGAAACGTGTGGCAAAGTCAGAAGTCTGGGTCTGGGAACTGAGAGTGGGAGGGTGGGGCTTGAGTTTTTATGAAGGATCATTTTCTGAAGGTGAGGAGGCTCTGCTGGTATTGGTATCATACTAGAGGACAAATGTTCCTTCCCTTTGATCTGTAGCCTGTTTCACCCTGTAGGATTTTCACAAGAGGATTTATCAGCCTGTACGTTTGTTAAGTTGAAGCCAGAAAGGGAAAATAGTCCCTTCAGTCTTTGCTAGTGGAAATTGCTCTGTATGGAAACCCAGAACACAATGAGAAATAAATAAATTGAAACCCAGAGCTGAGAAATAAACAATCCCTGTGGGAATAGTGTGATCACAGGAAAATAAGAACAATAAATTGCCCTTCTCTGAGGTTTCAGGGCTCTTAAAAAACATCAAATAAGTCTCATAGCTCCTTCTGAATGTGGTAGTGATCTTTTCCCCCATTTTACAGACGAGGATGCTGAGGTACAGAGTGACAAAACAGTAGAAGTACCAGTTGCAGTATTTAGTATATATGTACACTGTATAGCACAGTGCCTGTTAGAGATACCTGAGCTAGCTTGATATCAGAAGAGTACAGCTCTATTAGTACAGTGATCTGTCTGGTATAATTTTCCACTGCTTGCTGTACTTATTCAGCAGTAGCTTGGGTATCTTTAACCAGCATTGTACTGTGCAGTGTCGTCATACCTTGTAATCTGATTCATATATTCCTAGGACCAGTGTGATTTTCTGTCTGACTTCTTTCATATCATGGGCTGAAGAATTGCCCCAGCCTCTGTTCTTTACACTGGTAAGCACGTAGCAGAAAGCAGTCTTGCCCTGGTTTTAGCAAATGAATCCAGGTGAGACTTAGCAGTATTTCCTATCTCTTCACTTTTAGGTTCTAGGTTCATTTTTCCAGAGAAAACATTCCGGACTCATTCTCTAATCTAGCTTCTGACTAATGCTTTTTGGCTTTACCATGCTACCTAAAAACAAGCATGGTCTGTTTTTCATGAGAGTTAAGAATATGAGAAAAACCTTCTGAAGAAGAGAAATGTGTGGCCATCACCTGAAACCAGAGGGAGGGGTGTTTCCTCTTGTTCCTTGGGACTGGCCTCTGGGGGTCACTGTAACCGCAGAGAAATGGGTTGGGTAGTGCATTAACCAGGCAGCAAGGAAAGCAAAACTTAAAGGTAACGTTTCCAAAAGGCAGATCTGGTCTGGACTGGACTGTTAGACTGATTCTTTGTGTGCACGAAGCTCACCGTCCTCAACCAGGTTACAAACTGAGTCTTTCTCTTTCTGAAGTGCAGACTTTTACTGTTGAGGCAAGCAAGTATCTCCCGTGGTTGCAGAAGGCGGCTGTAAGCTTCTTAGAGGGCAGTGGTTTATAAGCAAAATAGCCATAAATACATCAGCCAATGGATTAGTAACTTGTGTGTGTGGGTGTAGTACATGTGCATACATATACATATAGACATGCATATACACGCATTTCTTTCTCTGCCAAGCTTATGCTAAGTGGTATCATTGAAATAAACTGCCAGAAGAGTTAGGATCTTTGGGTGAAAGTGTGTATGTTTGAAAATATGGCAATAACAATATTTCCTTTGAACAGACCACTGTGTAAAGATATAATTCCATTGCAGAGGCTCACCAAAGAGTGGCTTGAATCAATCTGCGTGCTAAATCTGGTGAAACAAGTCTACAAAACAGAATTTGTTGGTGAACTGGTGGTAATTACATTGCAACTGAAGGTTGCTTGCAGACTCAAGGCTAAACTAAAAAATCTGAAGCATATCAATTATCATTACCTGCTGCAAAGCCCTTTTCACTATGAGTTGGTTTCACACTGCTCTGGGAAGAGGGGAAGAGGTAAATGTGGAGACACAGAGGGATAAAGTGTGTTGACTAAGAATCAGCATTTTAGGCTCCTTCATTACTTGGGAGCAGTGGCTTCCGTTTTTGAACACAGATTACAGAGAAATGCTGTTCTCATAGAAAAATTTCACAGATTTCAAAGGGAGAGGAAGATCCTGTGTGTGCTAGGGAAGAGTAGCATGCAAAGATGTAATGCAGAGATACAATATTTAAAGAGAGAAGAGTAGTGAACATCTATGGGCTTGATCCAAATGCCTACTGAAACTGATTACACTCCTTCCCCAGACTTCAATGGGATCAGGCCCTTGATATTTTATAAACACAGATATATATTTAAAATTATTTAAGAAAGTTAAGATGATAGAGAGATTGTCAACTTCCAGAAGTGGTGGTTAGATAGTGTAACACCATCCTCCTAAGAGATGCTCCATCAAGATGATCAGGGAATTATGTGCATAAAATAAATCCTCAGGCTTCAAGATAAGAACATACTGCAGTTTCTTGCCATATGGTTCAGACTAAAATTTCTTGCTAGCCCAGCTCAGATTCTCTTCCTTCTCCTTCCTGATACACTCCAGCTGAGCTCAGCAATTCCTGGGCTGGTTCTAAGCATATTAAGAAAAATGTATGTCAGTGCCCACTGTAGTTTATTTTCAGTAATCTGAGCTACACGGGCAACCCCTTGCGCTGCTGTTACACTCTGCTGGCTTCATGGGGTGTCTGTGAGTGCCTCGGGTCTGCCCATGTGCAGTGAAGAGCAGAAGAGGGACCTCAGTCTGCTCTCTGGGGGGTACTTTTGCAAAAGTGTAGCCTCAACCTAACTGTGCTCCCGCTGGAGTCAGTCAGAGCTTTGCTGTGTGGGAGATTTAATGTTGACTTCAGCAGGGAGCAGAACACTGGAAAAATCTCACAGGAAATAGCTGATTAGAGAAAAGTAGTAGTTTAGGCCAAAGTGAAGAGGAATCTTCTCATTCAGTTAGGATAGATGATTTTGATCAATTTTTGCAGTGGCCAGTGCAATGTGTCTCTATTTTACATGAGTGAGGGAGAATGAGGCGAGGGCAGGGGTGCAGGAAGAGAAAGAGAAAGCAGTTAATTTGACTGAATAAAGATAAAAGAATGCAAGCGCCACCGAGTTTGCTGTTTATCTGGACATTGTGTAATGTTGCGGAATCAGATGTGGCACTCTGGCTTTTGCACAGAAATGCCCAGGGAGAAATCCAGCCTTACTGCTAGCAATAATGAGAGGTTTTTAGAGGAGACTTCCTGATCTCTTCTCCTCTCCACAAGGCATCCACTTTGAAAGCAAGTTCATGGCACTCTGGGCTTCCTAAATAAGAGGAATTTTCCTTTGATCTGAGGAATGAATTTCTGCTTTCACCCCACTGCAGGGCAAAAAAGGGCAGGGGAATGCCAGGGTGCCTGAACACAGAGACTGTCCCTGCAGGGGAGAGTATGGCTATTTGGGAGAGGTGAGAGTCCAGAAAGACATTGTGAATTCATCCAAAGTTAACTTAATCATTTTGGTTGGGATGGAGGACTCTAGGTGTTTAATTTAGAAACAAAGCAGGGAAGGGAAAGCTGCGAGGTTGTAAGGAAGAGCGAAGCCCTGGGATTGCAGAAGGTCTGTGAGGTCCCGCCAGGTCTGGATTGATTAGTATTCAGTATTTATAATATCTCCATAATGGTAAAACAAAAGAAAACAAGCCCAGAGAATGCATTTTTAATCATCAATCATTGCTCTTTGTTTGTCATGAATGAGCGGCGAGGGGAAATAGTCTCCCATAATCACCTCCCTTCACATCTCCTGCCACACAGGCCTCGCTGGGTGTGCTAAAAGGGAAATAAATAAACAAGCAGCAGATCTCAAAATAAATCCCAGAGACATGGGTGCTACGTGGGTTATCACACCCGCACACAAGGGTCTTGTTGGAGATAGGAAGTGAGGGAAGGACATTTAAAAAGCAGGAGACAAAGACAAAGCAGAGATAGGGCATGAAATGCAAGAAAAAAGAAGGATTGGAGTTACAGAGGGGCAGTAGGTGAAGGAGGAAGAAGCTTTTTGGAAAATGATCAGTGGTGAAATAATCAGTGAGCAAAAGCATGTCAGAATAGGGACTTCTCATGGGACATAGGACATTGGGATGGAAAGCTTGAAAAGCCACCAAATCCAAAAGAATTTCAACCTTTTCAGTATCTGAAGATCACATAATTTTAGGGTTTCCACATGGAAAAATTATTTTTTTCAAGGATAGCATTCATGCTAGGAAAAAATATTGAAAAGCCCATAGTTTCTATTAAGAGCCTCCAAAACCGTATCTTATCAGGAACAGCACTATGCTGAACTTCTCCAATGGGATCCCTGCTTTGATCTTGCAGCAGTTCTCACAAGGCCTTTATTGTCGTCCCAAATGCCTCTTGGGAGGAAGTGAAACATTATAATTCTCCCTTAATAAGTGAGATAACAGGCTGCTGGGAGGGTAAGGCCCAAATTTTCTAAAGCAGGGCTGGTGACTCCACACCCACTCGGTGCGTTTAGCTGAATGTTCTCAGAGAGACAGGAGCCCGGAGCCATCAGGACAGCATGTAAGGAATAGACACGCTACATCTGAACCCTATTGAAAAATAATAAAAAGGTAATGACTTTGTCATTACTGGACATGGGTTTGTCTGTTGGCGAGGGGGGAGGAAGGGGAGGTTTTCTGCATTCCGGCTATAAATAATGTTTCCCATTATCCTGTGCAGTTCTCATGTATTCCTTACACAGCCCTTGGTTTGCCTCCATCTCACTTGGCCAGCCTGTGAAGCCCCCCATGCCATCCCATCAGGCCGGCACATACTGCTGGAAAAAAAGGAGAGGGCCAAGCAACTCCTTGTGCCTGTACCCCAGTGGCAGCATGACCACAGAAGACACTGAGCAAGGCAAAGATAATAAAGTGACCTCCTCTTGCCCAGGACATGGGTGTGGGGTGACCAAATGGGAGGAAGTGTCAGCCCGGGACACATATTGGAAGGGATCAAATTTCAGAAAAGTCCATAGATAAATGTGCCTTGATAAAAGTGTTCCATGATACCTGAGAGATGGCGTGTAGAAGGGTTATCATCTTGTAGTTAAATCGGCTTTATGCACTTAAAACAGAGCAGCTCAGCTGCTTAGTAGCAGCTCCTTAAGCAATTAAAACTTGGTTGCAAAGCCTGACTTTGAAGAAGTTTAAATCATTTATTAAGAGGCCAAAATAAATTGCAGTAACTCTGTCTTTAACCAAAATCAGGGCATTCACCAATGTTTGCGCTGTTTAGTGAAAGACACTCAAAATTGCAGATCTCAATTCAGTAGATAAAATTTACTGGTGAAATGCGGATGGGAGGGAGCCAAAGAACTGTTGTGACTTGGGACCTATCTGGAAAATAGCAGCATTTAAACTAAAGGTGTGTTTTTAAGTCAATGGCCCAAAATGTAGATGCCTATAAGGATATTTTTAAAACTGTATTTATGTAACTAGCTTGATATAATTAAGAACTGATTTAAGCTCAAACAAAATAACTCTCTCTTGCACCCAAATTGGAGTCTCCACACTGAGAATTGCATCTGTTGAACTAAATTAGTCAGAAAATCAGGGCAGCTTTATGCTGTAAACAGACTTAGAGCTGCGGAGGATATTCCAGTTCTGTGTCCGGCTCTGCCACTGATTCACTGTGTCCCTAGGCAAGACTCTTAAGTTTTCCATCTATAAAGTGTAATAAAACCTATGTAGGTGCCAGGTGATGTAGTGCTTAATTAATTAGTAAATTAATATAATGAACTCTAACTTGAAGGTCTGTATCAGCACAAATGAATTGTTAATATAAATTTTTATTATTTATTGCTATTTAGTTGATTATTTTCTAACACGGGCAGGCTATTACAAACATACAACTTCACACTTGAATTCCAGTTTTATTATTGTTGTTGCTTATTTATTATTGTTTTCTTCTGCATTTATTTATTGCCTTTGTAGCCTCCCTTAGGACTAAGCCCCAAAGCAGTGGATATTACCCAGACACACAGAATAGTGAAGTCACTGGGAAATTTTGGGACAGAACTGGGGTTAAATGCCAGATATTTCTTGCTAAATACCAAGTCTTTTGCTTGAACCTTTATACAGATTTAAGGCAAATAAAACAGATAAGGACAGATTCTGAGCTGAGTAAATTCTTGTCTACCCTCATTTATACCAGCCAAAATCAGTACCAGTCTGTATGCCTATAATATTCCCCACACAGTTTCAATATTTTTATTATATACTTACATACTGATATTCATTATATATATTTCTAAACAAAAGTTTGAAGTTTCAAAATACAGGGCCTGATCCTCTTCAATATAAATAAGTCTTGCCCCACTGCTGTCAGTGTGAAGCAATGCCTACTCTGCTCTGAGGATTTGGACCAGGGTACAATGGGGATCCAATCAATTTTTTTCTTCTTCTGAAGTGTGCATATGCAAAGAAATAGTTGCCTGTGAGAAAATGGCACTTGACAAACAATGACCACATGATATTCTCTGATTACTTGTGCCACTCTTATGATAAAAAATGAAAGCAGATAATATTATACTTGCAACTGAAAAAATGCCTCCTCCTTCTTTGCAATTACTTGTCATTTTCCATTACGAAACTAAGTAAATCCACAGGATTTTTCTAGTGCACGTCTGAGTGATTTCTTCATTCTTCCAGTGCGTTGTGAAGCAGGATGAGAGGTCCTGGAGAGCACCTTGGTCTACGCTAGGTTTGGAAAATGTCACTCATGACGCCTGATGGCCATTGGGTAGTCTATATGACATAGATGACTGTTTCAGTCCAATTTGGTAGACTGGTCAGCCTAGAGCTCAGCCTCCTTCTCACTTAGCAGAGATTAAGTGCCTCTCTCAGGAATTAATATGGCATGTAGGCCTACGTAAAGCATGCCATCTGGTCTGAGCGGTCGGGAACAAGGCATCTAGGCCTGATTCTCTATTGCCACGTGCCTCAGAGCAACAGGAACCCCTTTTGCAGTCCTTCATCTTCCCCTCTAAAAAAAGTGGTAGCCAGCTCACAGCAGGGTGAGCTGAGGACAGAGTTAGAGCCCTCAGCATGTATTTCTCTGCTTTTGTCATTTTAATCCAGGCCCTTCTCGTGATGTTTTAGCATCATTTTTCTTGTGTGAGTAATTTTTTAAGGGTACATAAAGTTTTCTCAGGCTGCACTTGCACAGCTTAGCCAGATGGAGTGTGTTCTGGGGTATGTACTGGATGCGAATAAAATACATTAACGTCTAGTCTACAGTAAAGGCGTAGCCTACACGCTTTACCAACAGCTGTCCTGTCATCAGTCTAAATATTCTGTTCACTTCTATTCTGTATGGCTTGCGCTATCTCATCATGCTCATATCTCACTACTGCCCAGCAGTGCAGGAAGAAATGTGACAGATACTCACTCTCTGTGTCCTTGCACCCCATAGGTAATTGCAGCAGGCCTACACAAGCTGCAAACACACCACCCCAGTGTGGAAATAAGAGGACCCTGAGCAAAAGGGGGAACCATTCACAAAGTTTGGTTTAAGAGAGAAATTTCTGGAATTAACCAAGAGTTGTGGACAGCAGACATAGAGGACGACCTAATAATGAGTTTGGATGCTATTATTGCTAATTGCTGAATGATAAATAGCATGAAAGGTGTCCTACAATTTCAGTCCG
This sequence comes from Gymnogyps californianus, assembly GCF_018139145.2. NCBI lineage: Eukaryota > Metazoa > Chordata > Aves > Accipitriformes > Cathartidae > Gymnogyps > Gymnogyps californianus. The sequence goes on along the minus strand of NC_059491.1, from coordinate 5,725,671 downwards.
TGGAAATTTATTTGAAATATGTAGCTCAATACAACCAATGTCTTATGGGCAGTAAGCTTGCAGCGAGCAGGATGTCCTCTCCCCAAGGGCAGCAACTAATGGTATAGCTACATGCTATGGTAGCTAAAGAAAGACTGGGAATAGAAGAAACCTGTTTGGAGATGGAGGAGCACGTGGAATCTGAGCTGCCAATGATCTTGTGCAACTGAACTGTTTGTTTGTTAAATGTTCAGGCAAGCAGGAAATAGTGAAGATAGGAACCATAACTGTGTAAGGTCTCATTGGTTTTAGTAAATGCTGGTAAAGAAAACCATAAGGGGAAAGGGAATGATAGTGATGTCCAAGACTCCTTTTGGATTTTTTTCCACCGTCGTGTTGTATACATAAAAAAGAAAAGAGCAAAAACAAGAGACATTTTGGTTAGAGGTCTTTGGTTAAAAGGTCTTCAATCCCAAGGAGAGAGAGGCAGTCTGGTTCAAGTCGAATCCTGAGCAGTGGGCAAGGAACCCCCACTGGCAAGACGAAAACTGAATCTGTACTGAAGCATCCTGCTCCCCAGGTACATCTCGCTCAGCTTCTGTTAGAGAAGGTTTATTGTTGAATTTGCCCGTGCTGTAAACCATACCATAGATTTGTTGAGAAAGTAAATCGTATTTTAGAGGAAATCTGAATGAAATTGGGTATGTCCAGAATTGGTAAAAGGCTCTTGAGATTGCTCCGCCAATGGCCATATTGCTTCTTTCTTAGTCTTTCTGTGTTTCAGACCCACTTTTGTGATAGATGCAGATGCCAGCACTTATGGTTTGGGGGCAGTATTGACACAAGAACACAAAGGACTTGTGAGGGTGGTGCCTTATTACAACACTAAATTAGCCGGAGAGAGATTACTGCACCACTTAAAAGGAACTCCCGCAATGGTTAAATCTATAGAACATTTTCATCCACTGTTCAACACGGAAGTAAAATTGCTTTGGGTTGATGACAGGAAGATGCTGCATAAATAGTTAAGTATGCATCATTTGCAATTTGCTAAATTATTTTCTTTCTATCTAGAACGGGCTGTGTAAGGTGTCATTACCTCATGTTCTATCTCACTGAGGAGCCATGCGCTCTGGGGCCTTTACTGGGAGCTCGTATGGCAAACATCAGATGGGCTGAATGGGGCTTTGCACAAGCAAACTTCAGAAAGCAGGGACTACAAGGTGAAAAGACACAGGTTAAGTATGCAGAGTGGGGCTCTAAAACACATGCAGAGAGAGCTTTTGGGCAAGGTGTGGTTTGGAAGGAGGCTTGAAGCTGTTGTCAGAGGTACAGTTTGTAGGCTCTCTGAGCCTCACGCCGCGTGCAGGGGAGCACAGGTATGAGAGCTCTTTGGTGATAAACAGGACCGCCTCAAAAACACTTGACTGTCCCCAAGTTCTCCTCCTAACTAGGACAACTCCACAGCACTCCAAAATTAGCCAACTTCCAAGCAGAAGAAAGACCATTCAGTCTGTGTTCAGCACCCCAGATGAGAGAAATGCAAAAAAGCGAACAAGAGAAAATAATAAGAAGTAAATGCAATTAAAAGTAACGATGCAGATTTAATTAAAGGGCCCTATTCTCCCAACCCTTCATTCTTCAGGGATGCCTCATAAGCAAGAATTCATAGCTTGGGACCTGCTCTTTTATACTTTTGTACCAGAAGTTGGGACGTGTATTTTCAGAAACACATGGTTTTTAACCTGCCAGTGTCTCTCCAGCATACAAATTCAAGAAGTTTGGTCTTTTTGTTTTCAGCAATTTATAAATACTTGCCACAGTTATTATAACAGTCTCACACAGTCCTATTTACTTTAATTATCCCATTTTCATCCCCATTTTCCTGCTTTCTTATTGTGAGCAGGTAAAAATAAATAACTACAGAATGACGAATACCAAACAATATTCAAATAAACAAAAGCCCAGATTCTACAAAGACACAGACACTTTAAACACTCTGAGTATTTCCACAGAAATATATCTCTCCACTGTAAATTCGGCCTGGTTAGTAAAAGTCTAGTCTTTACAGGGACCTAAATATTTAACTCAATAGATGTACATTGCTGAATTTGTCTGTTCAAAATTCGTAAGTCAGACTCCCCCCCTCCCCAAGCTGTCAAATCACAGGATCTTCTCAAAAGCTATTAAAAATCCATTTCTTTGGAAGTTTCTTATTTGTCCTCTGGCTTCTGAGGCTTTTGGGAGCACTAGGCCACATTTCCAAGCTTCCTTGTGTAAACACAAGTGCTAGAAACATGTCATTCCAGGAGCTGGGGATCAAAGGAGAACACCAAATATTGGAAGACTCACAATAAAAGCTCAAGAGCTGGCAGCAGTCCTGCAAACACTCATGTATGTGAGTCACTTTTACTCACATGAGTAGTCACATCGAAATCAGAGGAATTAGTCTATTATTATTAATTATTGTTATTATTTATGTGTGTGGCAATAGCACGTAGGAGCTGTGATCGTGGAGCAGGGCCCCATTGTGCAAGGCACTGACAAATCCAGAGCAAAACCATGGTTTCTGCCCCAAAGACCTTACAGTGTAAGCATCGGACAAGAGGCAACAGGTGGAGACAGACACAGACAGGGAAGCGCACGGGAAGAGCGAGACGCTCCTGCAAGGGGTTCTGTGTGGGTGTGCTGACGCAGAGCTCCCTGCTCCGAATGAGTAAAGTTATTCAAGAGTTTACAGGTTTGCATAGCTTGGGCCTAGGGCCCAAATCCTTCAAGTCCTGTGACAGAGGCAGATACATTCACCTGCACGCAGTCCCACACACTTAATTCATGCAAGGACTAGGGGGCAGGCAGGCAGGCGTACCTCCAAGCCCCAACGCAGAGTGCAGGGGTGCCGGTGAGCCGAGGCTCTTGGTTACCGTAGAGGGAATCAGGGGATGAAGGAAAGGGTCTCTGTGGACTGTTTTGCAGAACCACCACCACAGAATGTGCACACGTAACTGTAACATATACTAACTGCCTCAGTTAGATGAGAGAGAGAGCTGAGGAAGAAAAGGCAGAGCTGAAGAAAGTAGTTTCTTAACATAGAAATGTGATGCCTGCCTGCTGGAAATTCAGGTGCATGCAAATGTAGGGGAACCCTTGGCTCTGATCCTGCAGACATCCCCCAAAACCAGCCCAGTCCATAAGGCTATCTGTGGCTTGCACGTCTGTTCCTTGATGTTTTCTCTAGGATCCAGACCTGCAAAAGTTAGTCCTGTGCATAAATGTCAGCAAAGCAAGTACTGCAGACTACCAAACCAAGAAATATTACAGTTGTAGATGCAACAAGACAGTGGCTAGTTCTAAACTTGAGTGAAATCCAGACTAAGAACATAAGCAAAAGAAAAGTACCAAAATTTACAAGTTTGTAAAATAGAAACTGAACATTATGCCTAGGAAAACCAGCTGGAGAATAAAGAAATACACACAGCCTAGTTATTCGTGATCTCCATGGAGTTTAGTCTCAGGGAACTAAGGTGAGCAGAGGTCACCAGGCTGCAAAATAGAAAATTTTATAAACCTTCCAGTGCCTCGCTGGGAGGGAAGACAGGTCGGGGAGAGGAACCGCCTGGTGCGGGGACAGGGCTGGAGATAGGAAGCTGCCCACGCGGGCTGGGAAATGGGGACACTTTCGCCTTTTCCCTTGCCAGGGGAGGGCGATCCGGTCCGGGTTTTGCAGGCGCCCCTCCCTTGCCTGCCTGCCCTGCCTGCCTGGAGACCGAGTCCGCTCCGTGCCCGCTCCCTCCCCGCCGCTCCCCCCTTCCCCTCCCCGGGCGGGCCGGGGCAGGCGGCGGCGGGATCCAGGCCGGGTTTTGCGCGCCGCCCGCCCTCCTGTTAGAAATAGGAAAATTCAATAATCAAAGCAAAGGGGAGCGCGAGGAGGAAAAATCCGGGATCAGGGCAAGTTTGATGGCGCATGCGCGCTGCAGCCTCCATCCCAAACACACACACATTTCCCTTGACTTGGAAAGTCACCCAAAGCAGCCCCAAGTGCAGGTAAGCCCGTCCGCTCCCGCCCGGCCACGGCCACGGCCCCGCCGCCGGCAGCCCCGGCTCGGCGGCGCCGGGGCCGGGGCGTTGCGCGGGCGGGCGGCCGGCGGCGCTGCCCGGCAGGTGGGCACCGTGCCGCGCTCCGCGCCCGGCTCCCGCGGGGCAGCGGCCAGCCTCCGCGGGCACCGGCCGGCAGCGGCCGCCCGGCTCCGCGGGAGGCGGGCAGCGGCGGGGGGGTGCCGCGGCGGCGGGGGGCCGGCGGCGGGGCAGCGCCGTGCCCGCTCGGCGGCGGAGCCGGGGTCGCGGCGGCGCCCGTCAATTTCAGGACTTTGGCAGGAGCTCGGGCAGGGGACGGGGGAACACGTGTTCCCGCTCCGCGCCGGGCGCAGGTAACCGCAGCCCCGCCGCGCCGAACCGCCCGGGGGTCCCGGCACGGCCGGGCGCAGGCACCGGGCGGGGCGGGGGGGGTGGGGGGGGAAGCGGCGGCAGCAAAGTTGGGCGAGCGGCGGCGGGAGCGCTCGGCGGGCAGGGCCGGGTGCCGGCGGGGCGAGCCGTGCCGGGGAACTTTCTGCAAAGTGGCCGGGCCGGGGCCGGCAGCGCTTCGCCCGGCGCCCGCAGCGGGATGGCCGCAGCCCCCCAGCAGGGACGGGGCGGGCAGGGGCCGCGGCGGCTGGGAGCGCGGCTCGGGGCAGCCGGTGCCCGGCCCCCCGGGCGAAGCAGCAGGTTATTTTTACCCGGTGGCATTTGCAGAATGCGCAGCTGATTTGCCATCCGGAGCCAGGAAGTTTCCCCCCTCCGCCTCCTTCCCTTTCTCGCCCCCTTTCCCCCTTTCCCCCGTGCGCGGCGGGGCAGCGGCGGGCGGGGGCGGCCGCCCGGGGCCGGGGCGGCGGCGGGCGGGGGGCGCGGGCCGGGGCTCCCGGGGAGCCGCTGCCCGCGTTGGAGGCTCTGGGGACGGGGAACAGGTGTCCGAGCCGTCACTCAGAGCCGGGCCGGCGGGGGGGCCGCGGGGCGCGGACGGAGAAGGCGAGGAGCGGTCCCGGGCCGGGACCCCGAGCGCTGCCGGCCGCGGAGCGCCGGTCCCGGCGGAGCGGCGGCTCGGGGGGGGGGGCAGCCGGGGGGCGCAGAGGAGGAGCGGGGCTCGGCGGCGGGCCGGGGCGGCGAGCGAGCTGTCAAGAGGCTCGGGCGGGCGTGGGGCTGGCGCGGCCGCTCGCCTCGGTGCCGGCGCCGGGGCCGCCCGGCTGCGCGGCGGGCAACTTCTTCGGCAAACTTTCAGGGGTGGGTTGCGGCTGGAGGCTGCTCTGAATCACGGCGGTTTTGATCGATCGACCCGAGCCCTCCTGCCCTTTGGGGCTGGAAAGGTGAAACTTTTCAGGAGCTGCACGTCCACCTTCTGTGTGCCCCCTCCTGTCCGCGCTGCACTGCACAGCGGGTCCTCGCAGCCGGCTCCCTGGAAGAGTAGCTGTCTCTCCCAAAACTTCATTGATGAATTTATTTCCTCTATTGATTTGCTGACTCTTAGTGTGGAATAATTTCTTGCGAAGGTTTTGGACTTCTCATTTCCAGAAGTCCTGCCTGCTTCCCACCTACCCTTTATCTATGTGTCGCTGCCACCTTGTTAGCTACCCTAAAGGTGGTTTGGAAGAGTTTATGGGGGAATATTGTTGAACTTCAGTAATCGAGTTTCCAGATCTTATGCCTCCTGTTTAATTTATTAGACTAGTTATTTATTCTGTTGATGATAATCTGTTGCTGGTTTCTATGGAGATGTTAAACTGATCTCTTTCAGAAATCAAACTCCATATGCACTAAAACGTTTAAAGGAGCAGCGTCCCCTTTTGTTTTCAGACTTTGTACCTTTTCAGTGCTTTTATTGGGCTCCTGTATATTTTATATATTAAAGCCTGAAGTTGAAGCTTTGTGCAAGACAGAGCTTATTATGGCTAACAGAAAGTCAGGGCTTTGATCCTTTTTTTGCATCATCATTTAAAACAGATCATTTTTCCCCCCTCATCACACAAGATAGCAGAACCCTTTCAAGATCAAAGAGTCCAGCTAAAAACTATTGTTTAAAAAAAAAAATAGAAAAAGAGCCAGTTAAATTAGGGGGATGTTTCCTTAATCTGCTTATTTTGTTCTAAAGATTTTTTTTTTTAGCAGTGAAAACAACAACAACGACAGAAACTTGTGGCAACTATATTGTTATTTTTATACCTCCCAAGTCTTTTTAATGTTAAAATAAGTTCAAAGTCAAATATCTCTAAAGATAAAGTGCTTGTTAGGGTGTTTTTATTACTTGGTTTCTAAATGTGGAAGGTCAGAATCCAGAAAGCTACCGCATTAGAGAAGGTTTTAATAGTCTTTGTCTCATCTTAATGAGAGAGAAATCTAAAAAACATTTTCCCCGCAACATTTATAAATTATTTCAAAGAAGTCTCTCTGAGTATAACTCAGTTTTCATTATTTTTTAACTTATCCATTGCATTATTACATGTGATTCAGTGTAATATCGCTTTATAAAAAGTAATTGAGGTGAGAGAATAAAATTATTTTTATGCTTAAAATTTGAGAACTCATGGTAAGCTGGTGTGATGATCAGGCTGACACACGGTGCACACCAGTTGTGGTTTTTTGCTCATCTTCTGGAGAAAAGTTAAAAGGTTTGCAAAGAAAATACTGCCAGCACAATGCATGTTTAACACAGTAAAAAAACCCTTGTACTTTCTCTTAGTGTATCTTCAAAATGTTTCCACTCCCTAAAACAGAGACATTTTTCCTCTCAGTATGCTTCTATACTAATTTTAAAAATAAAAGAATAATCCTAGAGGAAATAGTGCATGTAGCCCTTATAACTCATATACGTTTGTGTGCGTATGTGTATATACATGTATATTTCACAGATATATATACACATACACGTATATAGAAAACACCTAGGTTGTTTATGATCTGTCCATACTAGACTTTATCTTTTTTCCTTGTTAATTTTTCTCCCTCCCCACCCCCTTTTTTTTTTGTGATTTGTAGTGTGGTGGAGCATTTAAAATTTTTTTGTAAATATTCTGTTTATTTGTTTGATTTGAATTGCAAACAGAATTGACTCTGACAAGTAAAAAGAGGAGGGGGGAAAAAAAGGAAACACTATGGCTTTAAACTCAGGAGTTTGCATATTCTCCTTGTATCTTTCCCCTTTGCTAATTATTGTGTTGTTTTCAGAGCAAATATGTCATATCCATGGCGACCAGGCAGGTTTATTGTCTTTCAGAAGCAATAGCTCACATAAGTAATTAATGACTTCTTTTTTTTTCCTCTGGCTTAGGTTAAACAGATCATTCAAGGAAAGTCATATCTCTCTCTCCCTCTCTCTCTCTTTTTTTTTTTTAGCCCAGTGACATAAGAACATGAGTTAGAACAAGAAAATACTTTAACCAAGAAGTCAACAGCTTATTTTTCCTCATTTCTTTTTAAAAGCTCCAAGTGTCAGCTTTCCACACACATGACGTTGTCATTCTTGCAGTTTCAGAGCGAAGCCTTGGTACAGGGAAAAGCCACTGAAAGCTGGAGTTCAGTTGGTGGTTGTACAGCTGAGCAAAGTGTGTGCGTGTGTCTGTGTGTGTATATGTGTGGGGAGGTATTATTCTTGCTTAAGGGTTTTGCTGTGTACTGGGAAAAAACCTTTCCCTCGCTATCCCCCCCCCCATTCTATCTGTATTAAAATCAGTGTTAAAATAAAGGTGTGTTTTTGTATCTTGCAGATTGTAATTCAAACAGTTTCCAGGAAAGAATTAGTAATTCATTTTTATATACAGCATATATACACACACGCTTGAGCTCCACCCAAAACAATCAAGCTAGCTGGAAAAAAAAAAAAACTTATTTCCTTTTTCTTTTCAAGCCCAAGCAAACTTGCACAGTGACTTTCAAAAGCTTATTAAAAATAGCCCCCCATTTTTGCAAGGAGTTTGCTGCAGGTATGAATCTTGTCCTTTCCCTTTCCAACTCTGTTTCTCCCTATTAAAGCTGAATTTGCTATCTGTCCAAGCCAGGGGCTGGTTATCCACTATGATTTACTGAGGTGGTGATTTTCTCCCCCCCGCCCCAGCACCTTCACCCCTGTTTTGTTTTTGCTAATTTCATTTTCAGAAGGATTTATACACAGTCCAGCTATATAAATTTCTTGGGAGATAAAAGCGCCGCACACTTCCATAAACAAAAGCTTTTACTTGCATCCTGTCTTCCTTTTTTTCTTAAAGTAAAAAGGAAAAAACCCTAAAAACAAAACCCCAAGCCATCTGATTGAAGCAGGTATCATAAATGTATGCTGGTAATGATTCTGTATTCCACAATGCTGCTACTTTAACTTTTAAAATCTGTTTCCTTTCTGGTTTGTAACATTAATCAAAGAGCCGCTTCCTTCCAGTTTTTCCACAGACTGGGGCTAATTAGAACCACTCGAATCATATTTTGTAAATTCCATGTGGATGTTACTTTAGGTTTCAAGATCACGAGTGCTTCAGGTTCAGTCTGGCTAGGCACTCTTAGGGTTATTTTTATTAATGTTTCTGTCTCCCAAACCAATTCACGGTTTCTCTCCGTTTACCCCAAATAGATTTGTGGGTTCACGCATAGGGGTGTGTCGGAAATAGACATTACAAGTTAGGAAAAAGAAAAGCCAAGAAGGAAAGAGATTTTGCAGTGTAGTTTCCAAAGAGCAACAGAGAACCCCCTAAGTAACATGAAGCTGAGGATTCAACAGACTTGATAATTGAGCCCTTAACCTCCTGATGTCTATATCAGAAAAACAAGAGTCTAGCAGAGGGAGACAAAGAATAAAAGCAAATACTGGATAGGAGGAAGCTGGGGAGACAACTGAAATATTGAAGTATAGTTCAGGATATGTATAAATCTGTGTATTACGTTTTCTTAGATTCAGTTTTTCCCTTTGGCGAAACATAGCTGGTTTAAAGGTGGCTTTGGGAGAACCTGATGTTTCTAATGCAGCCGAGAGCCTGGCGTTTCTGTGGCGTGAGCAGATGTAACTTGGAGAGACTTCTCTTGGAATTGGTGTTTATGTTTCCGTGTTTCCTTTTGTTTTTGAAGGACTGACTAGTGATTTTTTTAAATCTTTATGGGAAGTTAAATTGCTAGAAGTTGGGAGTTTTCAGGTTGTGATTATTACGCTGTGCTAAAGGGATTTGAATCGAACCATTTTGAGCACCCGGCAGGGCGACTGCTTCCATGCTCTGCTACAGTATTTATCTCCGATATATTTGTGTACCTAAATAGGGCATCCAAGAATTACGGGGCAGTGGGCTCGCAAGAGGGATCTTAAAGTTAACTTGCTTTTGGTATATAAGACTGCAGCTTCAAAGAAAAGCAAGAGCGCATCGTAAATTTTGCTAAAATTAATCAACCGTTTAAGAGCTCCACATTAACGAGGTTTTCCAGGCAAGCAGCTTTCTTCTCTTCTTCTTCTTTCTCATTCAAAGTCCAAGAGGGCTGGGGTAGAGGGGGGAGAATATGAGTAAGAAGAGGAAAGGGTGGAATTTGAGTAGAAATAATAAAAACAAAAAAGGCTGGATTTGTAGAATATAAATCCTCATGTGTCCTTGATCCATATTGTCAGGGTTTTTTTTTTTTGGTCGGATTTGTCCTGTGTGCCTTTGACGGAAAAGGCACGTAGAGAGAGAGAGAGAGTGCGCACGACAGAGGGGGGAGAGAGAGACGTGTCACTGCTTTGGAGCTCATTATCATTCTTAATAAGTCTTAAGGAATAAAGAGGAGCATTGAGTGTAAATGCTGGGTAATCCTAACACTCCTCAAGGTGAGAGGAGTCTCGAGGACACAGAGAAAGAGAGCGAGGAGGAGGGGGCTACTGCGGGGGCAGGAGAGGAGATGTGGATGAAAGTGGTTTTTAAGGGAGTGGGCATGGGTTAGTAGGGCTTGGGGCTCTGGGGCACTTCAGCTTTCTTCCACAGGCCTATGCTGGGGAAAGTTGTCTCCAAGTTTGCATCCCAGCGATGGTAAGCAACCCAGCTGGACCTTGGGGCTGAAATATTGGCCTCTAATGGTGATGTTCTCTGACAGACTTCGGTTTGAGGAACAAGTCTGCTGTCCTCCCTTCTTCAACCTGTGCTAAAGGGTCTTGCTCCCTGGGGGGGCATGGTGCACCAGGGTGGGGTATTGGGCTGGGTGCTTTGCCATGCCTCCGGTTTGGCGCTTGCTTCCTCAGCTCGAGGTGAGCCCTTGCTCACTTCTCAACCTGTGCACCCTGTTCTTAGCTCCTTTCCGTTTCACTCTTGTTGGATGTCACAACTCCTTCTCTTTGCCTGAATTTCCTGAAGCATCTGTCTCCCCGCACCTTTCCTTGCAAGGGGAGGATGCACCCGTGCGCAGCTCGGACACTAGGTGGCTTAAAGTACAGGCATGGCTCTGTCAGGCAGCTGCCAGAGACGTTCATTCACTCTTTCTGGTGGGCTCCTTTATTCAAACTTCAGGCTGACAGCAAAACATGGAGATGTCTTTGAATCCATTGTGGATTCAGATATCGCGCGACCTCCTTGGCAATGTGTCTGCAATCGTGTTGGAGGATTGGAGCCCGTGTAGCAGTAAGAAAGAGGACACCGATGAAGTGAATTCAGGGGCTGGGCTGCTTGCTCTGATGATAAGGAGTCAGGAACCTGCCTGCATTGCTGGGTCCTTCCCTCTCCAGGCAGATTTCACCATACCCATTTTAAAGGGTGTGCGTGTTCCTTTTGGAAAAAAACATTTCAGGGTTGGCAGAGCCCTTCTTACTGTGCTGATGTGTAATGGAAGATGCTGAGCCTTCAGTGATGCCCACTGGCCCTTTTTTCTTGTCTCTTATCTCAAGCCCAGTTGCAGGCAGAAGGGACTGCTGTAATTGGGAATTTGCCTAATGTCTAAAGAGGGGGGTGGAGTAGCACTTGAAATTTTTTTTCCCCTCCTGCGGTCTGTGTTGTCTCTCTGGTTCAGCCCATAGCTTCTGGCTGAAGTAGGAGCTTTACCTTTTTTTAAATGACTCCAAGTACCTTGGAGCAGGTAGGAAGGAGTTGTGGATGCTGAGTTTTGATCAGTTGGCAGGAGAAGCCAAATACAATGAGGTGGAAGTCTTGCTAAATGCTGATTTTTTGGGGGCTCCAGGTGCTTGGCTTCAAGGTTAAGTGTTACACTGGCAATATTATTAGGTATTAAGTTATTAGTAATGGAACTGCGGGGCTTGCCTGTACTTGGCAGAGAACTGCTAAGAAACTGTATTAGGGCTGAGTTCATCCTGGTTTCTCTGGTAGTGTCCTTCCAGCATGCCTCAACCTTGAGCTGGAGGGAGCAGTAGAAAACACGAATGTAGTTGTTGTGCATCGTCTGTCTTTTGAACTCTTTCCTGAGATGGCTAATAAGTTGTAGCAAGGAGGCATGGGCTCGTGTACTGAGGGATCTGCCTGCAACCCCTCACGCTCGCTCTGTCCAATGGCTGTTGATGAGGTGTCAGCTAATACCTTTCACGCGTGATTGAGCTGGTCTAGAATAGGACCCGGAGATACAAGAGTCTGTACTCCCGGGGCAAGCTCTAGAGCCATCCAGCTGCGGAGGCCTCATGTGTAATAAGCGCTGTAGGAAAAGGGTCTGCGTTTGCAGAACTGTCAGTCGTTTGGGGCCTTTGGCTCCTTGCCCGCCATGGCATTTTGGGGTAGTTTTCTCTCCAGAAGGTATCCTATTTTTGTTCTGCCACCAGTGATGCTGTTTTGAAACAAAATAGGTTGCTTCCAAATTCTGAGCCATAGGGCTTGTCACTTCAATGACAATACAACAAGTCACCTCAGAGTTGGTCTCTGAGGCTGGTCCTGATCCTTCTGCGTGCAAAGTCAGCTGGCAAGGCTGGTCCCAGTGCTGGGAGAGAGCACAGTGTCAGGCATACTAGCATCCATCAGACTTGGGAAGGAAGGAGGTAGATGAACTCTACAGATTTTTCTGGGGCTTTTTAGTTTGAAAGGACAGTGTGAACTGGGAAGCTTAGAAAGAGAATCCTTACATCCCCTTGATGGGGAAGGACTATTTGGAACTGCGAAAGGGGTCTTATTTCAGTTATATACTAAAATGTGTTGTGTAATTGTCACTCAGGAGACGACTGCAGTAGTCCTTGTGGAACAAGTGTTGAGAGTGTGACCGTAGCACAAGTTTGTCCAGTGGGCTGGGAGAAAAGTTGACTGGCCAACATTTTCCTGAAGGTACGAAATAGTCTGGTTCTGGTCCCAACTTTGACCGGAAGGTAGGGATGGCAGTTGACTCTCGCTTGTTAGCTAGTTCTTTTCTTTCCTGGTTTTGCTTCTGCTTCCAATAGCAAGGGGACCAGGGCTTTTTATTCCTAAGCAGTATGACTCCCAGCCCTACACCTTTCCTGGTGTGGCTAGGTAGAGCCTTCTAAATAACAAGACATGAACATACCTGGCATAAATGCAGACTGAGCTATGTGATTGCAGCCTGTGGCTTTGAGGTATCTCCCTCCTGCCCCGCTCAGCCCATCCCCATGCCAGTGAGAGAGAGGGCTGCACAGAATCACGCTTGTCTGCATGTTGCATGATGAGGCTGGCAAAACAGCTCCGAGGCTGGCAACCAGCTTCCAGCCTGGCTGCCTCCCCATGGTGGCTGTGTCTGCAGAACATCCTCTCTGTAGGGCTGCTAGTGACGAGCTCCTCCCTCGACCAGTGCCTCAGGCTGGCCCAGCTTTATACCAGGGGAGCAGTGTCCTTTCACACTGGTGAGCCAGCAAAATCTCTCCCAGGGGTTATTGTAACCTCTCAGCAGCAATTTGCAAACAGGCATTTGGAGATAAAGTCTTGGTGCCGAGCTAAGGGCCAGTAGGGCAGATATGAAACGCGGCAGGTTTATGAAAGGGAAGGTGTATGAAATGCAGCCTGCATCTCCCATTTCACTGCACTATGCCAAAACACACAGTTTCTTATTTCAGTCACTGTGATCTTTCAAGGAGGTTAATTTCCATGACGAACTCCGGGCCACGTGCTTGGAGGATTTATCTAATTAGACTGACACTTTTCTTTTTTAAAAAAGAAAATTAAGCTGCACCTTGGAGGACTTAAATATTTTAAACTGTGGGAGCGGCAGCAGGCAGCGTGATCCCTGCTCACAGAGCAGGGAGAGAGTAAATTTCCCCTTTTTCAATCTCCTGTTTAAGACTTCACCAAAGGTCCCCATTTACTTAATTTTCTTACATGGTGGCTGGATGCTAAAGAGTGTTTTATCCTGCCTGAGTGAGTCCCTAAAGCCTCAGCTGGCTCTTTAACTCATGTAAACTATTGATGTTCTGGGCTGTTACGTATTCAGGATGGAGTGGAGGGTAAAGGGGAGACCTGTTAATGCTCCTTAGCCATGTCCTAGAAAAACTGCATCCTCCCAGGGCAGTGAATGGAGTGCCTGCAACTGTGTAATGACTGAGGTAGGTATATGTCCATCTCATCATGCTTGAGCAGCTCATGCTCATGAATGTGTGAATCGTTGAAGCTGGTGTGACTGTCCTGGTCTTGTTTGTGGTCACACAGAAAAGTGAGTCCCTGGAGAACCCCCTAGCCCTTTGTCCAGCCTTGTTGCAGTTGGATCGTGTTTGGGTTTCCTGCTGAAAATGCCTTTCGGACAAGAACTGGGACCATACTGTAATAGAGGATTTTAGGTTGAGGCTGTTACATGCAGGCAAGCCCTGTGCTTTCCTCGGGCTGGATAGCTTTCACACTTGCAAGCACAGTGAATGATGCTGATTTTGTTCCCATCAGAGGGCTCCTGGAGTACTGCTTTACACTCACTGCCTGCTGCCTGCCCGTTACTTGGCAGACTCCTTGTGTTGCTGTTTGTGAATCCAGGTTCAGATCACTTCAGGTCTGATATTGCTCCAGCTGTTCATCCTTGCAAAGGAGATGGAAGGAAGGTCTTTGCAGGGCACTGTATTTGCTGCGCTAAACTCAGACAACTCAGACCGCATTTTCTTGCAGCCCAGGCTGGAGCAGAATAGCATTTGTGGGGTCTGGTACGAATGGGGAGGGAAGTGTCCATGCAAAAGGGGCCAGCATGAGAGTAGCCTTGCTAACTCTGGTGACAATACCTTGAATCCTGTGGAGCTATTCACATTGCGAGACTCTGCACAGAGTGAGAAAAATACAGCAGCCTTGTCCAAGGAGATGATCACTGGGTGTGCTACAGTCCCCAGCTGATATGCTGAGGAATCCATGGTGGATTGAACTGAGATTTAATTTCAGTTTGTCTGTGGTGAGGAAAGGAACAAAAATAGATGTTTCCTTTGCTACCCTACCCCCCAATGCAAAAGAAGAAGAGAAAGAAAAATAATAAAATCTACCAGGCGCTCAAAGGTCTAACCAATAAGAGCTCTGTCGGCTGGGGAGCGATCGTTCTGGCTTGGTCAGCCATCCCTAACAAGTTACGGGTTGTATAAACTCCCAGCTTACAGCTGTAAATTTGCTCAATTTTGAATACAGCCACAAGCTGGCTCAGCAGGATCTGAAACCGTCTGCTCCAGTAGTCGTGGTATGCTTGAAATTCACAACTTCTGGGGGCCCCAGCTTTGGACACATGTAACTGTGGAGGGCCAGATCCTGGACCGCACCACGCATAGCCCTACTGTGCCCTAAATTGAAAAGGATCTCACTAATATAAGCTGCTGTGTTAATTTATCCTTTCTTAGCTTTTAGCTTCCCTGCCTTGGGTGAATGCCTCTTGATCTCCATAGCAGCAGGTCCACTGCCCCTGTGCCTGTTTCTGTCCCTCACCTCAAGACAGGGAGCTTGGCTGGGGGAAGACTCCCTTGCAGAAAGCTTCCAAAATGCCGCCCGTCACAGCAATGCCATCTTTGCTGGATCGTGTATCAGGTGGACAGGATTTTGTCCATACGCAGTCTGGGGCCCTTTCCTGCAGCGTCTGCTCAGTCCTGTGCTGAGGTGGAGTCAGTGGGTGTTTGCTTGAGTGACTGAGAGCAAAAGCATAGTTCTGACTTAAGGGTTTGTTGCTGCGGAAGGGACCAATCTCCCTGAACACCTGTAATGTTGCAATGTTTGGTAGTCCTAGAAAGCTGAACTTTTGGCTTGTCAGCACTGAATCCTGACACAAACAGCAGCGTATTATTTGCATTGAAACGGAATTTAGCCCAAGTAAGCAGTTAAATTTTGATCACCTCTTATATGTTCAGAAATTGGACAATTAACAGCAGCTAGGCAGAGGCAGTCTAGGCGAAGAGGGGCATACCTGCCTGATCCTGATCCCAGCTGTCCTCTTACTGCTGGCTACATTTCATCATGTTTCTGATGGGGAAGCATTTTGTCCAAGACAAATCCTTTTATCTTGGAATGAGGCATCGAGTACTGCCGTGTTACTCTCATTGACACCTTAGCCTTCAGCAAAACTGATGTAATATTTTATGTTTGCTGGAATGGACTTGGAAGGTAGAGATGGCTTGAGGGATGAACAACCCCAGACCTCCTCAACGTGCACCTGGCAGCCTCTGCCCTGGGCTGCTGTCTGGCTCTCTGAACCAGCTTGTGACCATCTTCACTGGAGCGGGTGCGTTGCCTGGTTCAGACTCCTCCAGGTATGAGAATGGTGAGGGCAGAGGTTATGGGGATAATATGGCTCCAAACACGGTGAGTGTTCACTCCTGAATTCAACTTCCTACAAATAAATGAAAATGAGTGGATGCAAATGAAAGGTTTGCGAGAGGTTTCCTCTCCTGTCTTCCTCCTCTCCCCTGTGGAGTTGTGCTAGCTCTGGCTCCCAAAGGGTTAAGGTGACTCATGCCCCTCTCACCAGATCTGCTGGCAGGAACGCTTCATCCCAGCCTCTAATTGGTGGTGTTTGCTCTGCACTTTCTCGCTCTGGTTTTGATGAAAACATTTAACCAGGAGCTTAGTGTGCAGAGGCTCCCAGCTGACAACCACCGCACTGTCTTTACCAAGTTGTCCTTGCTGTGTAAATTCAGTAGCCTGGCTTAGGGGTGGCAGGGGAGGACAAATGTACACAGCATCGCAGCCCCTGGCCCCTTGGTTCTACTCCTCAGGCTGCTCTTACCTACGGTAATCTTTAGGGTCCAGGCCCATATCTGCTGTAGGCCGCAGGTGCCCTTCTGTACCTGGACAGCCAGCAGCATTGGGAGCCAGTTCAGAGCCTTGGGACTAGGCTGCAGAGGTGGGAAGAGTGGCCTCAGCAGGTCCCGTAGGGCCTGGTCTCACCTGAGAGCAGGGGGACACCTTGATAGGGCTTGGGAGATCTGTTCCCAGACCATCCGGCTGCGATTCCAGGGGATTCTTCCCCAGAGGACAGGCTCCAACAGGCCCTGTGCCGTGGAGGAGAGGTGAAGCTACTGGTTCTGTTACGTGGAGACGACCTACTCATTCCTTCCTATGCTGTTTGGGAGCTTGTGCAGGATTTTCCCAACACAGTCTTTCATTGCAGCTATTTCAAGTAATAACTTGCTCATCTATAGGCTCTTCTAATGGGCTTCACCCTAAGAAGTCTCAGCTGATTTTAATTTTTGCCATGCAA
The DNA here is from genome assembly GCF_018139145.2 of Gymnogyps californianus. NCBI lineage: Eukaryota > Metazoa > Chordata > Aves > Accipitriformes > Cathartidae > Gymnogyps > Gymnogyps californianus. The sequence continues at coordinate 5,709,087 of NC_059491.1, read as the reverse complement.
GTGGCAGAGAAGTTACCATGTCCTTATGGAGACAGTCTTGAGAGCGGGCATGTCCAAGCTCCTCAGTTCCTACGTCACAGAACCCTTAGGCAGCAGCAGAACTGAAACAGTCCCTGGGGGAGATGCCAGTTTATCTGTGTTGCTGCTGGAAAACGCATTCAAATTTCTGCCCAAACAGGAGATTGTGACATGCAAGAAATTCATCTGAGCCCGTTGGGGCTGCCACTGCTCTGATATTTCTTTACCTTTCTTTCCTTATCTCTGGTGATCTACCCTATGAACAGCAAAACAAATCCAGATGGGAAAATTTATAAACCAGAAAATCTGGATTCCCTGTTCCTGGAAAAGCATGATTCCTTGTTCTCAGCCGCCTCCGTGTGTCATGGGGTCTGCCATGAAAAGATGCCAGAACTGTTGAAAGAGGCCAGGCCTATGTCTGCATTAAAGAAACTTAGCAGCAGTGTAACACCCTGTGTGAGTGCGAGTTCCAAAAGGAGATGTGCTGCACTGGGAGAAGCAGGATTTGCCCTAGGGAGGGTCGATGAACGAAGACGTTTGTCCTCTTTAGATCCATTTGAGGACCTTGCTCCACATCGTTCTGCTGAACTGATTATGCCTATTGAGGGAAATTTTCTGCCTCTTCCCTGACCCTGAGTATTGATAGTCTGGAACCAAATACACGTGTCTCATTAAAAACAAAAAGCCAGGCCAGGCCCCCACTCTGCACAACGTACTGTCTGTTATCAGCCCGGAGAAAGGGGAGCGAACAGGTGTAGGATAACAGTGCAACTGAGAGAGACCAAAGTGCATCATAAAATAAACAAACAGCCAGTGCTCCAGCTCCCCCAAACGCACCATTGAGTTGCAGGGTCTACAGTGTGCTTTTGAATGTGCTCCGAGCAAGTGCCCGCTTGGGGCACCGTTTAATTTGCAGCCAGAAATGGGTTGATGATTATCTCTATCATGGTAGTGCCTGGAAGCCCCCTGCCCATTCAGTTGTGCTTGGGGCTGCAAGAGCAATGTGAGCTCCCTGCCTCAAAAAGCTTATTGGGGGGGGGGGCAGGAAGGAGGCCGCTTACAGGACTGCCCAGCTGTGGGTCTGACTTGTGTCATGAAATCAAAAAAAGTAGGCCTGAAGAAGGCATCTTAGCCTTCCCTTATCATAAGTAAGGATCATAACTGTCTTTACTATGACCTTCACAACCTTTGCAGTCTTCAGGGAGGAGCCCATCCAGCCTCTTCTGTGTGCCAGTCTCTCCTCCTGAGATTTCTTAGGTGAAAGTACTTGTACCAGGATTTTATTTTATTTCTTTGCACCTTTTCTTACTATGAGAATCTTCTATTGCCCCTTGTGCTTTGGGGCTGGCAGAGCTTGCAGTGGTGCTGCTGGCATTTTCATTGCATTTAGCAAAACAGCAGCTTGGCTTACTTTACCCCATCAGCAGCCAGCGCTTTAGTGTCTTAGCATGACTCAGCCACTGGAAATTGTGCTTACCCAACAATACCTTTTGTCCTTTGCCCAAAACTTCTGGCCAAGAAAAAGGGAAAAAGGAGGAGGAAGAAAAGAAAGAAAAGATAAAATTCTGCATTTAGTTGTCCTTTCATCACAGGTGGTGCCAGTTAGTTTTTGCTTTATTTGTACAGGGTGGGGAGAAGAGAAAAAGAAAACAAGGTGGAACTCGGACAAGGCCCAGAAAATGTTTGAGCCTGACAACAAACTTCCTTTGTTCAGGGGAGCGGGGGAAAGAGAACAGAAAAAAGGGGCAGAAGACCAGCTGAAACCAACCTCAGCCCTGTGCTATTGGGCAGGTTTCTTCTTCCTACTCTTTATTGTTTGGGGTTTTTTGTTTTGCTCAGGTGTCTTGTGATAATTTTGTTTGCACTAGGGCCTTTGTGTGCTGCCTTCTAGAAGGTGGACAGATGAAAGGTTTCCTGGGGACACATTTGTTATTTGGATGGGGAGGATTTATCTTTTATTCTAGAGGTATCCTATAGACTGATGCTTTGCGTGATCCTTCCCCTCTAGCCATGAAGATCAAGATGTCTAGAGGGGAAGGATGAAGGACCATGCTATTCAGGAGGAGAGACAGATGAGCAATTTAGGGGATAGGCATGCAAGTCATGGATTAAAATGCGGAAACCAGAAGGTTTTGTTGATGAGAAAAGGAAGAGGACCTTGAAGGCAGCTGTCAGGGATACTGCCTAGAGGACTCCTGAGTATCACCAAGTGCTAGGACATAGACCTCTCTGTCACAGGAAAACTCTCTGACCAGCAGGTTTTTGTTGGCACAAAATCTCTTGCTGAATCACCTGCGATGTTCTTCTTTCAAAAGAAGAATTGGGAGTTGTGGGATAGCTGCCCAAGGGGCACTAGTAGAGTGACCTTGTGCTACATGGGACAAAATGGATTCTGGTGGGGTTGGGTTTCAGCAGGGTCATTACAGCCAGTTCATTGGTGCTTACTCTAGGTACGATCAGGGCCACGCAGTGCCCCTGGGCTGCCTGGAACTTGGTTAGAGAGAGTTAGAAGTGTTTTCCCATCCAAACAGGTGGTGATGGCTCTGTCAGGCACTTGCATGCAGTCCATGTGTTGTACGTTCAATACAGCTGGGCTGGGCTTCGGTGACACTCAAGCGATCTGTTTCTCTCAGGAGATGCTCTTCCCTAGGATGCTGACTAGTACCTTCCCAAACTGCCCTTTACTTCTCCTTAGCTGTTGACTCTGTTCAGCGTTGTAGTGGTCCTGTAATGTTGGAATAGCTGGATAGTGATTAGGCTGGGATGAAAGGCTGTTGAGTCTTTTCTTGGCCAGGTTAGAAAGATAATTACACAGTGCTTAATTAATCTGTTATCTCATTTGGGTATCACAAAGTGTTGTATCAAAATTAGTGAACAAAGTTGTGGATATCATCTGTAAGGCAGGTGCTGGCCACGCTCTCCAAAGAAAGGTTAAATGTTTTGACTTGGCTTGTAAGAGGGGAGGTGTCCAACATTCAACACATGAAAAGGAAAAAGCAGAGAATTGAAGTCACTGCATGGAGCTGGACCAATGCGGCACTTGCCTGCGGTGTCTTATCGAAGGCTTGCCATTCTTCTGATAATGGCCAAAATCACTGACATGCCTAGTATATTAAAAGAAAGCATCCAAAGATGCTGCCAATGAAAACTTTTCCCCTGATACCAGGGAAGTGGATTGCATTTACTGGGATTTGTATCCTTAGCGTCCTTTCTTTTCAGTGCGGGTTCTCTCTGAGTTTCATCAGACAGTCCTGGAGCTGCTCTTTTCCTGAATGTACTGCTAAGCCTGTGGATCTGGGACCCCTGGGTTGCAGGACATGATCCCAGTTAAATAACTCCAGAGCAGAGTCTGAATTCAGTGAGTCCCAGGCAAGAGCTGGAATACTTCCACTACAAAATAAGCTATTCCAGATTTACACTGGGAGCTACCACATTCAGACTTTAGTCCTCACTCTCTGCCTTAGTTTTTCTATCTGTACAATGGAGATAATAAAACTTGCCTGCAACACGGCTTGTAGCTGAGAATTAAGGAACCGTTTCCAGAGCCAGATGGAAGGCAACTATGGAACATGGGCTGTATTTTTGCTGCTAGTGTATTTGTCTGGAGTTTAGAAATTAAGGCATGAGTGAGACTAACAGAGGAAGGTGAATGCACTTGCTGCTGAGGCTCTCCGGAGACGCTCTGGGGAAACTTGCCCAGGGATCTCGAGGGAAGAGGCTGGCACCGGGGTTCTGGCAGCAGGGAGCGGTGGTGGCGAGCGAGCGGCTTTCCTGCCGTCCATTTCAAACGCAGGAATGACTGTGGGGAACGATTTCAAAGCCACTACTATGGAGATTAAGGGGATGAGAATGTAAATCTCAAGTAAAAAGGTAATTGAATGTAATAGCAAACACTGCTCGGTCTATGTTAATTTTAGCTCTTCCCCTGGATACAAGGCGCTGTATTAGTGTTTTATTACCATTTTGTTTGCACTAATAAAATAGTAAAATTTATTTCAAGGAAGTTGAAGGATGGTTTTACAATGCAAATTTGAAGAAATTGGACTTTTCATTTACGCCACTGCTATTTTAAACCCTGAAGGGTGTAAATTAGCCTCCTGTGCCTGGGTGAAATCCACTGCTTCCACAAGCAGGGGGAGGATTTGATGTGGGGGAGAAGAAAACAAAACCAAATCATCTGAATATTTCAGAGAGACGGAGATATCTGATGAGGAGAGAGAAAAAACTGACTGCCTGGGCCCACTGAGAGGAAGGGCTGGAGCAGAGTGGGGAGTGCTGTTTGGAAAGCAGGTTTCTGCTGATGAGCTGCTTCAGCTGCTGTGAGCATCAAGAAGGGGCAGAACAGGGCAGCAGATGTGCCAGTGGGCGCAGTGCATTGTGCCCCATGCTGGCTATACAGTTCCTGCTGGTGAAGGAGGTGCCAGTAATTGGGGCTCAGCTGATTAACAGATGCTGTCAATGACAGAGAGTTCCTAGAAGTGTGGAAGCCTTGGGCAGGTTTTGCTTTCCGGCCCAGGGGACCCCCACTTCCCATGTTGCCTATACTTCTCTCTTTCTCTTGCTTTGCTGTCTTCATCTTCCTGCCATAGCCCGGCCCATCCGGCAGCCAGGCACGGCCTGCCTCTGATTCACCGCTGAGTCACGGTGCTGCCAGCAAAGGTGCCTCCAGCCCGAGAGGCTGGTTCAGCGACCTCCTCCTTCACTCAGGACTCTTCCTCGGCATGAAATGGAAAGGGATGGGCAGATTATCTGGTCCCTTTCACCTTCGTAAAGTTGTTTATAACAGTGCTGTTCTGATCACACTGTTTTGCCAGTGCTTGGCCTTGATGTAAATGATGCTGTAAAGGCCAAGCCACACAGAATCGGGTCCAGAGAGCCATGTTTGGTTCCAAAGGTCCTGCGCTGAGTTGGCTGCGTGCCTCTTGGAGGCAGGTGTCTAAGGGTGTAGAAGCATCCAAAGCTTAGCAGCTTTCTTGGACTTTTCTGAGTTTCTGCAACAGCTCTGAAAATCTCACAGGGTAACTTTAAGGGCTTCATTCTCCTTGAGCAAATGGAGATGTGGAACAGGAGTTGTAACATCACTTTTTTCAAATCCCAGAGGTCCCATTCCCCTGCTGGGGAAGGCTTTGAGTTACTATGTTCTAATCATGTTCACCTTGCACATACCTCGGTCTTCAAGCAATACTAGCATGAAGGGAACCATGCTGAGTTTCTCCTGTATAAGAGAATTAACGTTTTTTTCTGAATCTTGAGTGAAATTATACCTTCGTTCATTGTCCTGAGATGATTTTGCTCCACCTCATAGGATGGGTTGCTTTTTTGGAGCAAGTCTATGTATTACATACCTCCCCAACCCACATCAGGTTTTTGTACAGTGACTGAGGTACTGATCTGGGTGTGAAGTCCTCAGAGAACCCTCTTCCTTCTGATATCCAGTGGACTAATAGGCACCTGAAACATTGCTTATTCCTAGGCAGTTTCTGTCCACAAGTATTAGCGATTTTGCTGCCAGCCCAGTCACACTGCTGTGGGCTGCTCCTTCTGTGGGATATAATTGCTAATGTACTTGTTTGGTGTCTGGCCTACTGGTCTATCTGTTGCCCTGCATTCTTGGCCAAGTGGTACAGAGTGAGCTGGAGAGGAAAAACCAGCTCTGGCGATCTGATTTTACAGAGAGGTAGATCTCCCAGCTCTCCTTTGGATTATGAATATCATCTATTCGTTTTATCCTCAAGAGGCCTTTCAGGACAGAAACCACTGTTTACCCCATGCGAAGGCAGGACGGAGCTTCAGCTTGTTACTATTTATGGTTCGGATAGCAGCAAATCCAGTGGGAAAGTCGAGGCCAGGCTCCAGGTCCTATGTTCTTACTGCTGTACAACCTCTCCTAGTGTCTGGGTATTAAAGAAAGCCTTCAAAAGTTTTTAAACCCTCTTGCACGTTCAACTTCTAGCATAAAGCTACTAGCCCATGGGTGGTATCAGGCAGCCCTCTTAAACTCCCTGCCCTTCTCCTTTGGTGGCTGTAGCAGAGGCTGAGCCAAGACTGAGGGCGTTACCAAAGAAAGCAAAGACTTATTTTTGGCATTGAAATAGTTTCCTATTCCAGGCGAGTCTGGGGAGCAGCGTGGCTGTGTACCCAAGGATTTAAGCAGTGCATTAAGCAGAGGGGTTACGCTCCGGGTGGATTTCAATCAAAAACTATAATTACATCAAATAGCAAACGGAAATGGAAAAAGAGGATTACTAACTCGACCCTGAATGCTGTTGCCTGCTGAACCTGCTCCATTATTCACACCCCCTCTGTTGCCTGAGGTGGGGTGTGTGTATGTGTGTGTAGGCAGTAAGGCCCCCCCTCCTTTTTCCATTTCCTTCATCCATCTGATGAAGTCAGAGTCCCTGTGTTGGTATCAGTGCTTGGAGGAAGGCTGGAATTTGCATGACTTGGATTTGGGACTTTGCAGGGCAGGTTTGATCTCCCTGTGCAACTCTTCCTGGCTCCAGGCAGGAAGAACTGCTCAGCTAAGGCAGTCGTGGGAACCCCCAGGCCCACAAGCTTTCTCTCTTTTTCTGTTTCATTATCAGACTAGTGTTTTGGACTCATCACTGTTCATCCTCAAGGAAACTGGAGAGCTCCAGACTGCAAACAGGAAATGCTTTCTAACCTAGAGAGCTAGGTTAGTGTTTAAAACTCTTCTTGAGTTAGTAGAGCTGTTTTGTGGCTGTGTTTGGTCTCTGAAAGAGACTGTGTTGCTTGGTACGACTACTAGCCAGTCCTTCTCAGTTGAGGACTTACCGGCCACCTGCACCCAGAGTTTGGGGCTCCCAGGTTTGCTCTCTGGTTCAAGGTGGAATGTGGCTTCCCTGCAGTACTTCGAGATACTTTGTTGATTCCAATTTGCCGCTTGTGCTGTCTGGCACTGCTGTACCTGTCACCTGCCTTCTGGTCTATGTCTGCCTCGTTTCATTTGTCCTGCTCTCCCAGTCCCTCCTCGTGTCTCTCTTCCTTCCTGTCATCAGCAGGTTGTGTCTCTACACGCCCGTCACACACCTGAGGTTGGGAGGATGCGTAGTGAGTGCGCTGAGATGGCTGGAAGTGTTTACCAGACAGGGAGGGTAAGGTATTCAATCCCCCACTGCCTTCCCAAGCCTGCTTTCTCAGATGGTTTTCCAGATGTCTAATCCCAGATTTCATAGCCCAGCCCAGCTCCTGTTTGATGGGATCTCTTCTCTGTTCATGCTAAATGGGTGAGATGGCATGCTCGAGCTAGGTCTTAATTTAAGCTGCGGAAGAGCACTGCTCAGTGCTTTGCTGTTATGGCAATCTGCTACACCCTGACCAGATTTGTTGCCCCTTTTTTACCTATGGCAGGTTCGGAGCTGGGGGAAGCAATCTGTTGCATGGAAGAGAAACCCCAATAGATTCAGTGGTGTGAGGGAGGCAAGAGGTTCATGCATGGTCTGGGAAGAATCACAGGAAAAGGACAGTAGTCTTTCCAAGCTCTGTATAGTGGCAAATCCATACAGGGTGAGACTTTGCCAGGTTCCAGCCTCTGAATCAAAAACATTTTAAAAGCCAGCATCTGTATGATTTTGCTGTGCTTAGCCTTGTGCCTGGCATTGTCTTGTGCTAAGGGATGGCATGGAGATGTGGTCAGAGCGGCAGGCTGGGATTCCTCATCCTCTGGTGACTATCATTTTGATTCTTGCTTGGGCCGTCTTTCTCATTTGTCTTAAAAACCAGGAGCTACGCTATAGTTTTCTTGCAGCTCTTCCTTGGGACATTTTTGAGAATGAAAGATCTGACTGCCTTCTTGTGTAAATTGGTGTTTATTCTAATGACTAAATAGTGTTACTCATGTTTCTTTCCTATAGGACAGGCCCTAGATTTTGCTCCAAACTGTAGAGTAGTTATATGGCACTGGCAGTTGTCTGCAGATAGTCACATGAGATTTTAGGGCTTCTCTTTTTTGATTATTTTATAATTTATGAGTGTCCCTGAACTGGTGTCTGTAAGGATAAGCTGGCTCCCTGCACAGGAGGAAATTTTACTCAGCAGTGGGAATCTGTCCCTTTGACCAAAGCTGCGTTCCCACCTCCCGCTGACCAGACTATGCTGTCTTCTCCCGCCTATTCAGAGGTGGCTGGCTGCATTTCCATGGCACGGACCTTACCTTATCATGAAACACTTGGGGAGGAAAGGTGCTTTGTAAATGTAAGATAAGATTCTTTTCTTATAGACAGATCTTTGATTGTGTCATAAATACAGTGAACTGTAAAAAAAAAAGCTATCCAAATGTAGGTTTCACTGAAAAGAATTTAAATACATTAAGGAAACTCAGCCTTAGTTAAAAACTGAAATCCCTTTTAGCAGGTAGGGGAAAGAATAATGTTACTGATTAGACCAAACTTTTCTTTATTACACCAACAGGGAAAAAATTCTTAAAGACAAAAATATGACCAAGACACTTTCCCAATTTATTTTTTTTCTTGTGGATTTTACTGACTTTCAATTTATTTCAGGCTCCCTCTGCAGTCTCTAGAGTCTAGATATAATGGTTTAGGGGGCTAGTTCAAGAAAACCAAAGCCTTAAACAAACCGGTTATGTCACTGTCCAAAAGAGCTACAGTGGGAAAAATAAATGGTGACAAATAAATTACATCAAACATTCTAAAATTTATCTTGATTTCAGATTTGGTTTTGTTACACACTGTAGAAAATACAAAAATTGAAACATTAGGGAAAAAAGTGTAAGAGACACAGGAAGGCTGGAGTTGTCCTACTTTGTACAAGCTTGAATTTACTTCTCACTGTGCTAAGTCCTGGTTCTGCAGCCGTGAATGAACCGGAGCCAGTGGAAATGCTCAAGTGTTTGTGCGTGCGTGTGTGTCTTCTAGTCCAGGGCCTTAGTGGTTTTCATGGTCCAACTGTGACCCTTCTGCTTCCCTTTTGCCTTTCCTAACAGTATTTTGGAAATGACAGCCCCTTTCTGTTCTCTGTCCTTGTGTAAACCATAGTTACCTTTCTTCAAATGATACGATCTCAGCAGATGCAAAATAAAAGGTTTGATTTTAAAGGGATATCATTTGCAGATGCGGAAAAATATAAGCAGAGGGTGAGGTTGAAAAAGAGCAGAATGTCAAGGTTCAGACACGCGTTTTGGAGAGGTGTTTAAGACTTACAACTCCAGCTGAAGCCTTCCAAAGCTGCAGGTGCTTAGAAATTTGGAAGAACTGGGTCTGACTTTTTATAAGAGAAATATGCATGTGCATGAAATTTCTAGTTGCTGTAAGACATACTCTGTTATTCCTGCCTGCACCGGCTCTCATGTTACAATACCGAAGGTCCCACTGGTTTCAAGGGGCCAGCTCAGAGAGCAAGGCGCTGCATCTCAGGGAGGAGGAAGGGTGTTAGACTACCCCCTGAGAGCAGAAATGCTGGCAGGAGGCATCTCACCTCGGGGAAGTGATCTTCATGGGTTACTAGTTTTATCAGCAGTACATCCTTTTATACAGAGAGAAGGAAGAGAGGAGAGAAATTCCATCCGGCTCTGCTGATTCAGTGGAGTAAAGAGGTAGAATTCATTAGGAAAAAATTGTTTACGGCACAGCTTTAGTCAGAGGTTCTTCCATTTTAACGTCCTGCTTTTTTATGATAGATTGTTTGAAAGACAAAGCAAGCACTAGGGGCTGCTTGGTGTTTTTGTTTTTATTTTTTCATTAAAGTTTAATTGCATGACTTGTTATGTGATGTAACTTCTGGAAATGCCTGTTGTAGTTGCTTGCAAAATGATTTTTGATTTGTTATGTTTGAATCTTAGGTGCAGGAGTGTTAAACCTCAAAGAGGTATTCAGACATGCATATAGAGAGAAAACATATATATATATATAGGATAGGTTTTGATTAATGAAAGAAAAGAACTGAAACTGCTGTGAGAGAAGAATCTCCTTGATTCGAAAGCTCTTCTGCTACATCACTAGGACAGAGACTAAGGGCCTTAGAATTAGTATAACTACAATTTATATCCACCTTAAGGACACTCTTTGCTTCCTGATCAGTAATGGAGCCTTAAATATAAATGGATCCTCATCTTGCAAACACTCAAATATTTTCTTTACTCACATGAGGTGTCAAAGGAAGGGTTTCTATAAGGAAAATAGGGCATATGCATAAGTACAGCATCAAACAACAGAGAATTTGTATTGCATAAACAACAACAATTACATTAAAATCATACTGCTTTAACAGTTTAGAAAAAATATAACAAAAACATTGAAACTGTAATAGATGTTGCTGTCTGTATTGGTATCGATTTCATAATTTGCGTTGCCTTAATCTTGGGTGGGTGAAGATTAAGAATCTCCATGTAGAGGTATGTGTGAGCAATAAGCGGGTAACATCTTAAGCAGATTTCCTTTGCCTGGAGATGATGATTTGAGGGCAGAATGTTTCCTCCATAAAGCCTAGGTTTTGGAAAACAAAAGAGGATCTTTATAAATAAAAATCTTGAAAGGAAAACATCCATTAAACAATGAACTGGGGAAGAAAGTGCTTACTCTAAGCAAGTTTTCCAAACTTCATGTGCATTGTAAACATGACAGCAGAGACCTCCAAGTGCACACGTGAAACTGACTTTTTTCCCACTGTCCAACACATCAATTCCCAAAGGAAATCTGGAGTGTAAGTGCTGAAAAAAGGGAGAACGTAGAAGTTGTGTTTGTATTATATAATCTAAAGCCTTTTATGTATAAAACATTTATACCTGTTTAACTTGAGATGTGGTAGTTAAACTGATAGCCTGCATGGAAACAATTATTTTGGCTCAGTTCAAATTAATTAAGTAACAAATTTCTACAAAATCTAAATAAAAATAGGAGAGGTAGCTCTGCATTAAACCAGTACAAGTTTGTATGAGGTAACTTCTTATACGCATTTTTAAAAATCCATGTCTTTGAAATACTGTTAATCAAGTATGAAAAAGAAAATATAAGGAAATTCACTCTGTCGAGCGTTTGTGAATTAAGGTTAACATGTTCATAAAATGATGATAAAAAAATTAGCAATGGTCACCTTCAGCTGTGGTTCCTTTGAAAGAGAGCTGAGCTTCATCAAAGTAAAAAGCAGTTCACTCAGAGTTGGGGGAAGGAATCTCACCTAAAACTTTCCCAGGAAATGGTGGGGCTGAACTGCTTTTACCTAGAAAGAAGTAGGGATTTCTTGCTTCCCATTGGGTTTCTGCTCAACAGTGAGGACTGGTTTTCACAAAAACTATGTGATGAGCATTTCCCGGGATGTGCTTCTGCACCCAGAATGTATGGTTGCTTCTTGCTACAGGTAAGTACAGGTTTCTGAAAATGTATCAAAAGACATACACTTTTTTTCTCTAGTTATCATCCCTGAAAAGTTTGTCCCTCTGATTTTATTTTTATCTGGGATTTTTTCAGATTTTGTTACTATACATAATTTGTACATTTATATTGTCTGTAAATAGTTTGTTCTGGACTGTAAATGACTATCCAGCCCGTACACCAGAGCAGGTAGGTCTAGAACTGGACTCTGGGCAATTTTGTCTACAGGGCATCTGAACTTGTGGGTGTGTGTTTGCAGGGGTGATAGACTCAGACTGTCTTGCTATTTCAGGATGCAGAAAAAAGTTTCTGTTCTTGCTGGCCATCTTTCTAGTGAGTCTTTCTCTGAACCAGATAGTAACCTAAGCATGGTTCTGGATTGATCCCCTGCTGAGCAGCTTCCGTGTTGTAGGATGTCATCTTTAAAAAAATAAATAAGATGAAAAAAAAAAAGGGCAATTTAAAAAAACACAAAACACCAGTCTTTAAGTGGAAATAGCAGTCTCCCCTTAGACTGAGAAGTTTATTTAGCAAAGAAGGGGATAACCTAGTGGTTAGAGCACAGACAGAAATCTTATCTTCTCCTAGCTCTGACTAAATTGCTATTTGAGTTTGGTCAGGTTACTTTAACTCCTTGTTTTCCCACCTTCGCTGTGAAGTGAAGAATTCCCCTGTGTCATGTCATGCAGTAAAGCTGGAAGTTTGACTGTTTGAGCAGCAAATATATCTGCATACATGGTGATTTTACGTCAGAAATCTGAGGATGTCTCTGAGTTCCCATGCACTTGCTCATTTTTTTCAGTGAAATAACTCTGGCTTTTAAAACTAGCAAAAGCAATTAGTTCACTCCAGGGACCAATAGGTGGAAACATGTCATTTTGAAAAATGGATTTGGTTGTGGGGGTCTCTGAGGCTTTACATTAGGTTAGAACAGTTCTGCTGCAAGTGATGTCTGTAGACACTGGGTATGCTCTGTGCTCTGAGAAAGCCAGAGCTTGTTCAGCCCCGTGATCCTCGTGCAGTTGGTCTGACGGCATAATAACGGTCTTAAAGTACTGCACATCACTTCAGCATAAGCATATGTATGAAATGGACCTATAATGCATAATTGTAACAAGTAACTAGAATACTGCGTATGCACTTCTAAAATTGGCTGGGTTAATAAAATGTGCTGATTGCTCCCTGAGGATATCAAGGGACTGGATGATATTAGTAAGGGTCACCAGTTCAAATGTGGGGCAAGTTAGCAGTGACTGCAACAGCCGTGTTACATCCCTGCATGCTTTTCCCTAAGTTTCTCGTAGGCAGGTATCTGTATCAGTACAAGGCCTACTTTGTTGGCAGCTGGATTAAAAAAGGAGGATGGCTGTATGTGGTGCTGACATGGGGCTTCAGAGACCACAGTGCTTTCCCAGTTCTGCTTGGGATTTTAGTCCCCTTTCCTGTATTGGTTTAAAGCACGAAGCTGCTCACCCATATCCTCTGGATTCACAGTCCTTATGTCACACATCTTGCAAATCTGTCACCTTATTTATGTATTGGAAGCAACAATTAATTTGAATATTGTGTTGTATTTTTTAAACAAAGATGGTTGATTTCTAAGTTTCCAAGAGAAAGGAAGGGTGGAAATATTTGGCTATTGCTCTTGCTGGCCACTGGTTATGAGGATTCAGGCTGCCAGTCCAGGACAGAGAGCATTTTCTACCTTGGGAGGTAGAGTATCACCCATATACCTGCACAATGCTGCTACATAAGTTTTGTAAAGGAAAGGTAACAGTCTCAAGCAGTAAGATAATATGAGATCACCACCTGCACCTCTGGGTGAGCAGAGGCTTCTTGGCTTTCCAGCTTATGCCTCAGGGCTGAATGCTGTTTAGCAGGGGTCTCATGAGGGTGTCAGTATGCTCCTATGTGTAGAAAATTGGTGGTTTCTGGCTGTGCTCTCTGCAACATCCTGCCCCTCCAAGACACATGGGAAGCTGAACAACATGACATGCTGAGCAGGAGGGCAGCTTCTGGTCAGGCGCTTGTATTTTTGCTGCCTTAGCTGCTGTTATAAATTCCTCACTCTGGCCTTTCACTTCTGATATTTTTCCCTCGGCCAAATCAAAGACGGTTTTGTTACCTCCGGCTCCCTGCGGACGCGGCAGCTTCAGGCAATGAAATATGCTCCAGCCTTTAGAGGGAGGACAGGGGACCTGCTGCTGGGAATCCGAGGTGGAGAAGGGTTCCGGGAACAGGACTGAGGCTTTTGCCTTCGTTTCAGCCCTGCCTGTGTCCGTGTGCATGTGCAAAAACAACAAACCTGCTATTTGTGTGCTGGGAGAATAGATGAAGGTGCTTGAAAGTGCTGTGGGATTTATAATGTGGAATGAAAAACACACAGCAGCATGTGGAGGCTGGCACTAAGATGTGGTTGCTCCTCCTTGCCACTACCCATCCGGGGAAGTAAGGTCAGCGCAGCTCCTAAATTAATGTA